>NW_027140438.1:0-1371344 GCF_036365525.1 Heterodontus francisci
TTGAATCATTCACTTCAACTCTCAATCGGCGAAATCCAAACTGATCATCAGACTTCAAAACTCTCAAAATCGGCCGAAAATCCAAACTGCATCAATCAGAGTTCAAAACTCTCAAAATCGGCCGAAAATCCCAAACTGCATCAATCAGAGCTTCAAAACTCTCAAAATCGGCCGAAAATCTCAAACTGAATCAATCAGACTTCAAAACTCTCAAAATCGGCCGGAAATCTCAAACTGAATCAATCAGACTTCAAAAACTCTCAAAATCGGCCGAAAATCCAAACTGCATCAATCAGAGTTCAAAACTCTCAAAATCGGCCGAAAATCCCAAACTGCATCAATCAGAGTTCAAAACTCTCAAAATCGGCCGAAAATCCCAAACTGAATCAATCAGACTTCAAAACTCTCAAAATCGGCCGAAAATCTCAAACTGAATCAATCAGACTTCAAAACTCTCAAAATCGGCCGAAAGTCTCAAACTGAATCAATCAGACTTCAAAACTCTCAAAATCGGCCGAAAATCTCAAACTGAATCATCAGACTTCAAAACTCTCAAAATCGGCCGAAAATCTCAAACTGAATCAATCAGACTTCAAAACTCTCAAAATCGGCCGAAAATCTCAACTGAATCAATCAGACTTCAAAACTCTCAAAATCGGCCGAAAATCTCAAACTGAATCAATCAGACTTCAAAACTCTCAAAATCGGCCGAAAACCCTCAAACTGAATCAACCAGACTTCAAAACTCTCAAAATCGCCGAAAATCTCAAACTGAATCATTCAGACTTCAAAACTCTCAAATCGGCCGAAAATCCCAAACTGAATCAATCAGACTTCAAAACTCTCAAAATCGGCCGAAAATCCCAACTGAATCAATCAGACTTCAAAACTCTCAAAATCGGCGAAAACCTCAAACTGAATCAACCAGACTTCAAAAGTCTCAAAATCGGCCGAAAATCTCAAACTGAATCAATCAGACTTCAAAACTCTCAAAATCGGCCGAAAATCTCAAACTGAATCAATCAGACTTCAAAACTCTCAAAATCGGCCGAAAATCTCAAACTGAATCAATCAGACTTCAAAACTCTCAAAATCGCCGAAAATCTCAAACTGAATCAATCAGACTTCAAAACTCTCAAAATCGCCGAAAATCTCAAACTGAATCAATCAGACTTCAAAACTCTCAAAATCGGCCGAAAATCTCAAACTGAATCAATCAGACTTCAAAACTCTCAAAATCGGCCGAAAACCTCAAACTGAATCAACCAGACTTCAAAACTCTCAAAATCGGCCGAAAATCTCAAACTGAATCATTCAGACTTCAAACTCTCAAAATCGGCCGAAAATCCCAACTGCATCAATCAGAGTTCAAAACTCTCAAAATCGGCCGAAAATCCCAAACTGCATCAATCAGAGTTCAAAACTCTCAAAATCGGCCGAAAATCCCAAACTGAATCAATCAGACTTCAAAACTCTCAAATCGGCCGAAAATCTCAAACTGAATCAATCAGACTTCAAAACTCTCAAAATCGGCCGAAAGTCTCAAACTGAATCAATCAGACTTCAAAACTCTCAAAATCGGCCGAAAATCTCAAACTGAATCAATCAGACTTCAAAACTCTCAAAATCGGCCGAAAATCTCAAACTGAATCAATCAGACTTCAAAACTCTCAAATCGGCCGAAAATCTCAAACTGAATCAATCAGACTTCAAAACTCTCAAAATCGGCCGAAAATCTCAAACTGAATCAATCAGACTTCAAAACTCTCAAAATCGGCCGAAAACCTCAAACTGAATCAACCAGACTTCAAAACTCTCAAAATCGGCCGAAAATCTCAAACTGAATCATTCAGACTTCAAACTCTCAAAATCGGCCGAAAATCCCAAACTGAATCAATCAGACTTCAAAACTCTCAAATCGGCCGAAAATCCCAAACTGAATCAATCAGACTTCAAAACTCTCAAAATCGGCCGAAAACCTCAAACTGAATCAACCAGACTTCAAAAGTCTCAAAATCGGCCGAAAATCTCAAACTGAATCAATCAGACTTCAAAACTCTCAAAATCGGCCGAAAATCCCAAACTGAATCAATCAGACTTCAAAACTCTCAAAATCGGCCGAAAATCTCAAACTGAATCAATCAGACTTCAAAACTCTCAAATCGGCCGAAAGTCTCAAACTGAATCAATCAGACTTCAAAACTCTCAAAATCGGTCGAAAATCCCAACTGCATCAATCAGAGTTCAAAACTCTCAAAATCGGCCGAAAATCCCAAACTGCATCAATCAGAGTTCAAAACTCTCAAAATCGGCCGAAATCCCAAACTGAATCAATCAGACTTCAAAACTCTCAAAATCGGCCGAAAATCTCAAACTGAATCAATCAGACTTCAAAACTCTCAAAATCGCCGAAAGTCTCAAACTGAATCAATCAGACTTCAAAACTCTCAAAATCGGCCGAAAATCTCAAACTGAATCAATCAGACTTCAAAACTCTCAAAATCGGCCGAAAATCTCAAACTGAATCAATCAGACTTCAAAACTCTCAAAATCGGCCGAAAATCTCAAACTGAATCAATCAGACTTCAAAACTCTCAAAATCGGCCCGAAAATCTCAAACTGAATCAATCAGACTTCAAAACTCTCAAATCGGCCGAAAACCTCAAACTGAATCAACCAGACTTCAAAACTCTCAAAATCGGCCGAAATCTCAAACTGAATCATTCAGACTTCAAAACTCTCAAAATCGGCCGAAAATCCCAAACTGAATCATCAGACTTCAAAACTCTCAAAATCGGCCGAAAATCCCAAACTGAATCAATCAGACTTCAAAACTCTCAAATCGGCCGAAAACCTCAAACTGAATCAACCAGACTTCAAAAGTCTCAAATCGGCCGAAAATCTCAAACTGAATCAATCAGACTTCAAAACTCTCAAAATCGGCCGAAAATCCCAAACTGAATCAATCAGACTTCAAAACTCTCAAAATCGGCCGAAAATCTCAAACTGAATCAATCAGACTTCAAAACTCTCAAAATCGGCCGAAAATCTCAAACTGAATCAATCAGACTTCAAAACTCTCAAAATCGGCCGAAAATCTCAAACTGAATCAATCAGACTTCAAAACTCTCAAAATCGGCCGAAAACCTCAAACTGAATCAACCAGACTTCAAACTCTCAAAATCGGCCGAAAATCTCAAACTGAATCATTCAGACTTCAAAACTCTCAAAATCGGCCGAAATCCCAAACTGAATCACATCAGACTTCAAAACTCTCAAAATCGGCCGAAAATCCCAAACTGAATCAATCAGACTTCAAAACTCTCAAAATCGGCCGAAAATCCAAACTGAATCAATCAGACTTCAAAACTCTCAAAATCGGCCGAAAATCTCAAACTGAATCATTCAGACTTCAAAACTCTCAAAATCGGCCGAAAATCCCAAACTGAATCAATCAGACTTCAAAACTCTCAAAATCGGCCCGAAAATCCCAAACTGAATCAATCAGACTTCAAAACTCTCAAAATCGGCCGAAAACTCAAACTGAATCAACCAGACTTCAAAAGTCTCAAAATCGGCCGAAAATCTCAAACTGAATCAATCAGACTTCAAAACTCTCAAATCGGCCGAAAATCCCAAACTGAATCAATCAGACTTCAAAACTCTCAAAATCGGCCGAAAAATCCCAAACTGAATCAATCAGACTTCAAAACTCTCAAAATCGGCCGAAAAACCCAAACTGAATCAATCAGACTTCAAAACTCTCAAAATCGGCCGAAATTCTCAAACTGAATCAATCAGACTTCAAAACTCTCAAAATCGGCCGAAAATCCTCAAACTGAATCAACCAGACTTCAAAACTCTCAAAATCGGCCGAAAATCTCAAACTGAATCAATCAGACTTCAAAACTCTCAAAATCGGCCGAAATCTCAAACTGAATCAATCAGACTTCAAAACTCTCAAAATCGGCCGAAAATCTCAAACTGAATCAATCAGACTTCAAAACTCTCAAATCGGCCGAAAGTCTCAAACTGAATCAATCAGACTTCAAAACTCTCAAAATCGGCCGAAAATCTCAAACTGAATCAATCAGACTTCAAAACTCTCAAAATCGGCCGAAAATCTCAAACTGAATCAATCAGACTTCAAAACTCTCAAAATCGGCCGAAAATCTCAAACTGAATCAATCAGACTTCAAAACTCTCAAAATCGGCCGAAAATCTCAAACTGAATCAATCAGACTTCAAAACTCTCAAAATCGGCCGAAAATCCCAAACTGAATCAATCAGACTTCAAAACTCTCAAAATCGGCCGAAAATCCCAAACTGAATCAATCAGACTTCAAAACTCTCAAAATCGGCCGAAAACCTCAAACTGAATCAACCAGACTTCAAAAGTCTCAAAATCGGCCGAAAATCTCAAACTGAATCAATCAGACTTCAAAACTCTCAAAATCGGCCGAAAATCCCAAACTGAATCAATCAGACTTCAAAACTCTCAAATCGGCCGAAATCCCAAACTGAATCAATCAGACTTCAAAACTCTCAAAATCGGCCGAAAATCTCAAACTGAATCAATCAGACTTCAAAAACTCTCAAAATCGGCCGAAATCTCAAACTGAATCAATCAGACCTTCAAAACTCTCAAAATCGGCCGAAAATCTCAAACTGAATCAATCAGACTTCAAAACTCTCAAAATCGGCCGAAAACCTCAAACTGAATCAACCAGACTTCAAAACTCTCAAAATCGGCCGAAAATCTCAAACTGAATCATTCAGACTTCAAAACTCTCAAATCGGCCGAAATCCCAACTGAATCAATCAGACTTCAAAACTCTCAAAATCGCCGAAAATCAACTGAATCAATCAGACTTCAAAACTCTCAAAATCGGCCGAAAACCTCAAACTGAATCAACCAGACTTCAAAAGTCTCAAAATCGCCGAAAATCTCAAACTGAATCAATCAGACTTCAAAACTCTCAAAATCGGCCGAAAATCCCAAACTGAATCAATCAGACTTCAAAACTCTCAAAATCGGCCGAAAATCCCAAACTGAATCACTCAGACTTCAAAACTCTCAAAATCGGCCGAAAAACCCAAACGAATCTATCAGACTTCAAAACTCTCAAAAATCGCCGAAATTCTCAAACTGAATCAATCAGACTTCAAAACTCTCAAAATCGGCCGAAAATCTCAAACTGAATCAACCAGACTTCAAAACTCTCAAATCGGCCGAAAATCTCAAACTGAATCAATCAGACTTCAAAACTCTCAAAATCGGCCGAAATCCCAAACTGAATCAAATCAGACTTCAAAACTCTCAAAATCGGCCGAAAATCCCAAACTGAATCATCAGACTCAAAACTCTCAAATCGGCCGAAAATCTCAAACTGAATCATTCAGACTTCAAACCTCTCAAAATCGGCCGAAAATCCCAAACTGAATCAATCAGACTTCAAAACTCTCAAAATCGGCCGAAAATCCAAACTGAATCAATCAGACTTCAAAACTCTCAAAATCGGCCGAAAACCTCAAACTGAATCAACCAGACTTCAAAAGTCTCAAAATCGGCCGAAAATCTCAAACTGAATCAATCAGACTTCAAACTCTCAAAATCGGCCGAAAATCCCAACTGAATCAATCAGACTTCAAAACTCTCAAAATCGGCCGAAAATCCAAACTGAATCAATCAGACTTCAAAACTCTCAAAATCGGCCGAAAAACCCCAAACTGAATCAATCAGACTTCAAAACTCTCAAAATCGGCCGAAATCTCAAACTGAATCAATCAGACTTCAAAACTTCACAAATCGGCCGAAAATCTCAAACTGAATCAACCAGACTTCAAAACTCTCAAAATCGGCCGAAAATCTCAAACTGAATCAATCAGACTTCAAAACTCTCAAAATCGGCCGAAATCTCAAACTGAATCAATCAGACTTCAAAACCTCAAAATCGCCGAAAATCTCAAACTGAATCAATAGACTTCAAACTCTCAAAATCGGCCGAAAGTCTCAACAGAATCAATCAGACTTCCAAAACTCTCAAATCGGCGAAAATCTCAAACTGAATCAATCAGACTTCAAACTCTCAAATCGGCCGAAATCTCAACTGAATCAATCAGACTTCAAAACTCTCAAAATCGGCCGAAAATCTCAAACTGAATCAATCAGACTTCAAAACTCTCAAAATCGGCCGAAATCTCAAACTGAATCAATCAGACTTCAAAACTCTCAAAATCGGCCGAAAATCTCAAACTGAATCAATCAGACTTCAAAACTCTAAAATCGGCCGAAAATCTCAAACTGAATCAATCAGACTTCAAAACTCTCAAAATCGGCCGAAATCTCAAACTGAATCAATCAGACTTCAAAACTCTCAAAATCGGCCGAAAATCTCAAACTGAATCAATCAGACTTCAAAACTCTCAAAATCGGCCGAAAATCTCAAACTGAATCAATCAGACTTCAAAACTCTCAAAATCGGCCGAAAATCTCAAACTGAATCAATCAGACTTCAAAACTCTCAAAATCGCCGAAAATCTCAAACTGAATCAATCAGACTTCAAACTCTCAAAATCGCCGAAAGATCTCAAACTGAATCAATCAGACCTCAAAACTCTCAAAATCGGCCGAAATTCTCAAACTGAATCAATCAGACTTCAAAACTCTCAAAATCGGCCGAAAATCTCAAACTGAATCAATCAGACTTCAAAACTCTCAAAATCGGCCGAAAATCTCAAACTGAATCAATCAGACTTCAAAACTCTCAAAATCGGCCGAAAATCTCAAACTGAATCAATCAGACTTCAAAACTCCTCAAAATCGGCCGAAATTCTCAAACTGAATCAATCAGACTTCAAACTCTCAAAATCGGCCGAAAATCTCAAACTGAATCAACCAGACTTCAAAACTCTCAAAATCGGCCGAAATCTCAAACTGAATCAATCAGACTTCAAAACTCTCCAAAATCGGCCGAAAATCCCAAACTGAATCAATCAGACTTCAAAACTCTCAAATCGGCCGAAAATCCCAAACTGAATCAATCAGACTTCAAAACTCTCAAAATCGGCCGAAATCTCAAACTGAATCATTCAGACTTCAAAACTCTCAAAATCGGCCGAAATCCAAACTGAATCAATCAGACTTCAAAACTCTCAAAATCGGCCGAAAATCCCAACTGAATCAATCAGACTTCAAAACTCTCAAAAGCCGGCCGAAAACCTCAAACTGAATCAACCAGACTTCAAAAGTCTCAAATCGGCCGAAAATCTCAAACTGAATCAATCAGACTTCAAAACTCTCAAAATCGGCCGAAAATCCCAAACTGAATCAATCAGACTTCAAAACTCTCAAAATCGCCGAAAATCCCAAACTGAATCAATCAGACTTCAAAACCTCTCAAAATCGGCCGAAAAACCCAAACTGAATCAATCAGACTTCAAAACTCTCAAAATCGGCCGAAAATCTCAAACTGAATCAATCAGACTTCAAAACTCTCAAAATCGGCCGAAAATCTCAAACTGAATCAATCAGACTTCAAAACTCTCAAAATCGGCCGAAAATCTCAAACTGAATCAATCAGACTTCAAAACTCTCAAAATCGGCCGAAAATCTCAAACTGAATCAATCAGACTTCAAAACTCTCAAAATCGGCCGAAATTCTCAAACTGAATCAATCAGACTTCAAAACTCTCAAATCGGCCGAAAATCTCAAACTGAATCAATCAGACTTCAAAACTCTCAAAATCGGCCGAAAATCTCAAACTGAATCAATCAGACTTCAAAACTCTCAAAAATCGGCCGAAAATCTCAAACTGAATCAATCAGACTTCAAAACTCTCAAATCGGCCGAAAATCTCAAACTGAATCAATCAGACTTCAAAACTCTCAAAATCGGCCGAAAAGTCTCAAACTGAATCAATCAGACTTCAAAACTCTCAAAATCGGCCGAAAATCTCAAACTGAATCAATCAGACTTCAAAACTCTCAAATCGGCCGAAAATCTCAAACTGAATCAATCAGACTTCAAAACTCTCAAATCGGCCGAAAATCTCAAACTGAATCAATCAGACTTCAAAACTCTCAAAATCGGCCCGAAAATCTCAACTGAATCAATCAGACTTCAAAACTCTCAAAATCGGCCGGAAATCTCAAACTGAATCAATCAGACTTCAAAACTCTCAAAATCGGCCGAAAATCTCAAACTGAATCAATCAGACTTCAAAACTCTCAAAATCGGCCGAAAATCTCAAACTGAATCAATCAGACTTCAAAACTCTCAAAATCGGCCGAAAATCTCAAACTGAATCAATCAGACTTCAAAACTCTCAAAATCGGCCGAAAATCTCAAACTGAATCAATCAGACTTCAAAACTCTCAAAATCGGCCGAAAATCTCAAACTGAATCAATCAGACTTCAAAACTCTCAAAATCGGCCGAAAATCTCAAACTGAATCAATCAGACTTCAAAACTCTCAAAATCGGCCGAAATCTCAAACTGAATCAATCAGACCTCAAAACTCTCAAAATCGGCCGAAATTCTCAAACTGAATCAATCAGACTTCAAAACTCTCAAAATCGGCCGAAAATCTCAAACTGAATCAATCAGACTTCAAAACTCTCAAAATCGCCGAAAATCTCAAACTGAATCAATCAGACTTCAAAACTCTCAAAATCGGCCGAAAATCTCAAACTGAATCAATCAGACTTCAAAACTCTCAAAATCGGCCGAAATTCTCAAACTGAATCAATCAGACTTCAAAACTCTCAAAATCGGCCGAAAATCTCAAACTGAATCAACCAGACTTCAAACTCTCAAAATCGGCCGAAAATCTCAAAACTGAATCAATCAGACTTCAAAACTCTCAAAATCGGCCGAAAATCCCAAACTGAATCAATCAGACTTCAAACTCTCAAAATCGGCCGAAAATCCCAAACTGAATCAATCAGACTTCAAAACTCTCAAAATCGGCCGAAAATCTCAAACTGAATCATTCAGACTTCAAAACTCTCAAAATCGGCCGAAAATCCCAAACTGAATCAATCAGACTTCAAACTCTCAAAATCGGCCGAAAATCCCAAACTGAATCAATCAGACTTCAAAACTCTCAAAAATCGGCCGAAAACCTCAAACTGAATCAACCAGACTTCAAAAGTCTCAAAATCGGCCGAAAATCTCAAACTGAATCAATCAGACTTCAAAACTCTCAAAATCGGCCGAAAATCCAAACTGAATCAATCAGACTTCAAAACTCTCAAAATCGGCCGAAAATCCCAAACTGAATCAATCAGACTTCAAAACTCTCAAAATCGGCCGAAAAACCCAAACTGAATCAATCAGACTTCAAACTCTCAAAATCGGCCGAAAATCTCAAACTGAATCAATCAGACTTCAAAACTCTCAAAATCGGCCGAAAATCTCAAACTGAATCAATCAGACTTCAAAACTCTCAAAATCGGCCGAAAATCTCAAACTGAATCAATCAGACTTCAAAACTCTCAAAATCGGCCGAAAGTCTCAAACTGAATCAATCAGACTTCAAAACTCTCAAATCGGCCGAAAAACCTCAAACTGAATCAATCAGACTTCAAAACTCTCAAAATCGGCCGAAAATCTCAAACTGAATCAATCAGACTTCAAACTCTCAAAATCGGCCGAAAATCTCAAACTGAATCAATCAGACTTCAAAACTCTCAAAATCGGCCGAAAATCTCAAACTGAATCAATCAGACTTCAAAACTCTCAAAATACGGCCGAAAATCTCAAACTGAATCAATCAGACTTCAAAACTCTCAAAATCGGCCGAAATCTCAAACTGAATCAATCAGACTTCAAAACTCTCAAAATCGGCCGAAAATCTCAAACTGAATCAATCAGACTTCAAAACTCTCAAAATCGGCCGAAAATCTCAAACTGAATCAATCAGACCTCAAAACTCTCAAAATCGCCGAAATTCTCAAACTGAATCAATCAGACTTCAAAACTCTCAAAATCGGCCGAAAATCTCAAACTGAATCAATCAGACTTCAAAACTCTCAAAATCGGCCGAAAATCTCAAACTGAATCAATCAGACTTCAAAACTCTCAAAATCGGCCGAAAATCTCAAACTGAATCAATCAGACTTCAAAACTCTCAAAATCGGCCGAAAATCTCAAACTGAATCAATCAGACATCAAAACTCTCAAAATCGGCCGAAAATCTCAAACTGAATCATCAGACTTCAAAACTATCAAAATCGGCCGAAAATCTCAAACTGAATCAATCAGACTTCAAAACTCTCAAAATCGGCCGAAAATCTCAAACTGAATCATTCAGACTTCAAAACTCTCAAAATCGGCCGAAAATCCAAACTGCATCAATCAGAGTTCAAAACTCTCAAAATCGGCGAAAATCCCAAACTGCATCAATCAGAGTTCAAACTCTCAAAATCGGCCCGAAAATCCAAACTGAATCAATCAGACTTCAAAAACTCTCAAAATCGGCCGAAAATCTCAAACTGAATCAATCAGACTTCAAAACTCTCAAAACGGCCGAAAGTCTCAAACTGAATCAATCAGACTTCAAAACTCTCAAAATCGGCCGAAAATCTCAAACTGAATCAATCAGACTTCAAAACTCTCAAAATCGGCCGAAAATCTCAAACTGAATCAATCAGACTTCAAAACTCTCAAATCGGCCGAAATCTCAAACTGAATCAATCAGACTTCAAAACTCTCAAAATCGGCCGAAAATCTCAAACTGAATCAATCAGACTTCAAAACTCTCAAATCGGCCGAAAACCTCAAACTGAATCAACCAGACTTCAAAACTCTCAAAATCGGCCGAAAATCTCAAACTGAATCATTCAGACTTCAAAACTCTCAAAATCGGCCGAAAATCCCAAACTGAATCAATCAGACTTCAAAACTCTCAAAATCGGCCGAAAATCTCAAACTGAATCAATCAGACTTCAAAACTCTCAAAATCGGCCGAAAATCTCAAACTGAATCAATCAGACTTCAAAACTCTCAAAATCGGCCGAAAATCTCAAACTGAATCAATCAGACTTCAAAACTCTCAAAATCGGCCGAAAGTCTCAAACTGAATCAATCAGACTTCAAAACTCTCAAAATCGGCCGAAAACCTCAAACTGAATCAATCAGACTTCAAAACTCTCAAAATCGGCCGAAAATCTCAAACTGAATCAATCAGACTTCAAAACTCTCAAAATCGGCCGAAAATCTCAAACTGAATCAATCAGACTTCAAAACTCTCAAAATCGGCCGAAAATCTCAAACTGAATCAATCAGACTTCAAAACTCTCAAAATCGGCCGAAAATCTCAAACTGAATCAATCAGACTTCAAAACTCTCAAAATCGGCCGAAAATCTCAAACTGAATCAATCAGACTTCAAAACTCTCAAAATCGGCCGAAAATCTCAAACTGAATCAATCAGACTTCAAACTCTCAAAATCGGCCGAAAATCTCAAACTGAATCAATCAGACCTCAAAACTCTCAAAATCGGCCGAAATTCTCAAACTGAATCAATCAGACTTCAAAACTCTCAAAATCGGCCGAAAATCTCAAACTGAATCAATCAGACTTCAAAACTCTCAAAATCGGCCGAAAATCTCAACTGAATCAATCAGACTTCAAAACTCTCAAAATCGGCCGAAAATCTCAAACTGAATCAATCAGACTTCAAAACTCTCAAAATCGGCCGAAAATCTCAAACTGAATCAATCAGACATCAAAACTCTCAAATCGGCCGAAAATCTCAAACTGAATCATTCAGACTTCAAAACTATCAAAATCGGCCGAAAATCTCAAACTGAATCAATCAGACTTCAAAACTCTCAAAATCGGCCGAAAATCTCAAACTGAATCATTCAGGACTTCAAAACTCTCAAAATCGGCCGAAAATCCCAAACTGCATCAATCAGAGTTCAAAACTCTCAAAATCGGCCGAAAATCCCAAACTGCATCAATCAGAGTTCAAAACTCTCAAAATCGGCCGAAAATCCCAAACTGAATCAATCAGACTTCAAAACTCTCAAAATCGGCCGAAAATCTCAAACTGAATCAATCAGACTTCAAAACTCTCAAAATCGGCCGAAAGTCTCAAACTGAATCAATCAGACTTCAAACTCTCAAAATCGGCCCGAAAATCTCAAACTGAATCAATCAGACTTCAAAACTCTCAAATCGGCCGAAAATCTCAAACTGAATCAATCAGACTTCAAAACTCTCAAAATCGGCCGAAAATCTCAAACTGAATCAATCAGACTTCAAAACTCTCAAAATCGGCCGAAAATCTCAAACTGAATCAATCAGACTTCAAAACTCTCAAAATCGGCCGAAAACCTCAAACTGAATCAACCAGACTTCAAAACTCTCAAAATCGGCCGAAAATCTCAAACTGAATCATTCAGACTTCAAAACTCTCAAAATCCGGCCGAAAATCCCAAACTGAATCAATCAGACTTCAAAACTCTCCAAATCGGCCGAAAATCCCAAACTGAATCAATCAGACTTCAAAACTCTCAAAATCGGCCGAAAACCTCAAACTGAATCAACCAGACTTCAAAAGTCTCAAAATCGGCCGAAAATCTCAAACTGAATCAATCAGACTTCAAAACTCTCAAAATCGGCCGAAAATCCCAAACTGAATCAATCAGACTTCAAAACTCTCAAAATCGGCCGAAAATCCCAAACTGAATCAATCAGACTTCAAAACTCTCAAAATCGGCCGAAAAACCCAAACTGAATCAATCAGACTTCAAAACTCTCAAAATCGGCCGAAATCTCAAACTGAATCAATCAGACTTCAAAACTCTCAAATCGGCCGAAAATCTCAAACTGAATCAACCAGACTTCAAAACTCTCAAAATCGGCCGAAAATCTCAAACTGAATCAATCAGACTTCAAAACTCTCAAAATCGGCCGAAAAACCCAAACTGAATCAATCAGACTTCAAAACTCTCAAAATCGGCCGAAATTCTCAAACTGAATCAATCAGACTTCAAAACTCTCAAAATCGGCCGAAAATCTCAAACTGAATCAACCAGACTTCAAAACTCTCAAAATCGGCCGAAAATCTCAAACTGAATCAATCAGACTTCAAAACTCTCAAAATCGGCCGAAAATCTCAAACTGAATCAATCAGACTTCAAAACTCTCAAAATCGGCCGAAAATCTCAAACTGAATCAATCAGACTTCAAAACTCTCAAAATCGGCCGAAAATCTCAAACTGAATCAATCAGACTTCAAAACTCTCAAATCGGCCGAAAATCTCAAACTGAATCAATCAGACTTCAAAACTCTCAAAATCGGGCCGAAAATCTCAAACTGAATCAATCAGACTTCAAACTCTCAAAATCGGCCGAAAATCTCAAACTGAATCAATCAGACTTCAAAACTCTCAAAATCGGCCGAAAATCTCAACTGAATCAATCAGACCTCAAAAACTCTCAAAAATCGGCCCGAAAATCTCAAACTGAATCAATCAGACTTCAAAACTCTCAAATCGGCCGAAAATCTCAAACTGAATCAATCAGACTTCAAAACTCTCAAAATCGGCCGAAAATCTCAAACTGAATCAATCAGACTTCAAAACTCTCAAAATCGGCCGAAAATCTCAAACTGAATCAATCAGACTTCAAAACTCTCAAAATCGGCCGAAATTCTCAAACTGAATCAATCAGACTTCAAAACTCTCAAAATCGGCCGAAAATCTCAAACTGAATCAACCAGACTTCAAAACTCTCAAAATCGGCCGAAAATCTCAAACTGAATCAATCAGACTTCAAAACTCTCAAAATCGGCCGAAAATCCCAAACTGAATCAATCAGACTTCAAAACTCTCAAAATCGGCCGAAAATCCCAAACTGAATCAATCAGACTTCAAAACTCTCAAATCGCCGAAAATCTCAAACTGAATCATTCAGACTTCAAAACTCTCAAAATCGCCGAAAATCCCAAACTGAATCAATCAGACTTCAAAACTCTCAAAATCGGCCGAAAATCCCAAACTGAATCAATCAGACTTCAAAACTCTCAAAATCGGCCGAAAACCTCAAACTGAATCAACCAGACTTCAAAAGTCTCAAAATCGGCCGAAAATCTCAAACTGAATCAATCAGACTTCAAACTCTCAAAATCGGCCGAAAATCCCAAACTGAATCAATCAGACTTCAAAAACTCTCAAAATCGGCCGAAAATCCCAAACTGAATCAATCAGACTTCAAAACTCTCAAAATCGGCCGAAAATCTCAAACTGAAATCATTCAGACTTCAAAACTCTCAAAATCGCCGAAAATCTCAAACTGAATCAATCAGACTTCAAAACTCTCAAAATCGCCGGAAAATCTCAAACTGAATCAATCAGACTTCAAAACTCTCAAAATCGGCCGAAAATCTCAAACTGAATCATTCAGACTTCAAAACTCTCAAAATCGGCCGCAAATCTCAACTGAATCATTCAGACTTCAAACTCTCAAAATCGGCCGCAAATCTCAAACTGAATCATTCAGACTTCAAAACTCTCAAATCGCCGAAAATCTCAAACTGAATCAATCAGACTTCAAAACTCTCAAAATCGGCCGAAAATCTCAAACTGAATCAATCAGACTTCAAAACTCTCAAAATCGGCGGAAAATCTCAAACTGAATCAATCAGACTTCAAAACTCTCAAAATCGGCCGAAAATCTCAAACTGAATCAATCAGACTTCAAAACTCTCAAAATTGGCCGAAAATCTCAAACTGAATCAATCAGACTTCAAAACTCTCAAAATCGGCCGAAAATCTCAAACTGAATCAATCAGACTTCAAAACTCTCAAAATCGGCCGAAAATCCCAAACTGAATCAATCAGACTTCAAAACTCACAAAATCGGCCGAAAATCCCAAACTGAATCAATCAGACTTCAAACTCTCAAAATCGGCCGCAAATCTCAAACTGAATCATTCAGACTTCAAAACTCTCAAAATCGGCCGAAAATCCCAAACTGAATCAATCAGACTTCAAAAACTCTCAAAATCGGCCGAAAATCCCAAACTGAATCAATCAGACTTCAAAACTCTCAAAATCGGCCGAAAATCCCAACTGAATCAATCAGACTTCAAAACTCTCAAAATCGGCCGAAAATCCCAAACTGAATCAATCAGACTTCAAAACTCTCAAATCGGCCGAAAATCTCAAACTGAATCAATCAGACTTCAAAACTCTCAAAATCGGCCGAAAATCTCAAACTGAATCAATCAGACTTCAAAACTCTCAAAATCGGCCGAAAATCTCAAACTGAATCAATCAGACTTCAAAACTCTCAAAATCGGCCGAAAATCTCAAACTGAATCAATCAGACTTCAAAACTCTCAAAATCGGCCGAAAATCTCAAACTGAATCAATCAGACTTCAACACTCTCAAAATCGGCCGAAAATCTCAACTGAATCATTCAGACTTCAAAACTCTCAAAATCGGCCGAAAATCTCAAACTGAATCATTCAGACTTCAAAACTCTCAAAATCGGCCGAAAATCTCAACTGAATCAATCAGACTTCAAACTCTCAAAATCGGCCGAAAATCTCAAACTGAATCAATCAGACTTCAAAACTCTCAAAATCGGCCGAAAAATCTCAAACTGAATCAATCAGACTTCAAAAACTCTCAAAATCGGCCGAAAATCTCAAACTGAATCATTCAGACTTCAAAACTCTCAAAATCGGCCGAAAATCTCAAACTGAATCAATCAGACTTCAAAACTCTCAAAATCGGCCGAAAATCTCAAACTGAATCAATCAGACTTCAAAACTCTCAAAATCGGCCGAAAATCTCAAACTGAATCAATCAGACTTCAAACTCTCAAAATCGGCCGAAAATCTCAAACTGAATCAATCAGACTTCAAAACTCTCAAAATCGGCCGAAAATCTCAAACTGAATCAATCAGACTTCAAAACTCTCAAAATCGGCCGAAATCTCAAACTGAATCAATCAGACTTCAAAACTCTCAAAATCGGCGGAAAATCTCAAACTGAATCAATCAGACTTCAAAACTCTCAAAATCGGCGAAAATCTCAAACTGAATCAATCAGACTTCAAAACTCTCAAAATCGGCCGAAAAATCTCAAACTGAATCAATCAGACTTCAAAACTCTCAAAATCGGCCGAAAATCTCAAACTGAATCATTCAGACTTCAAACTCTCAAAATCGGCCGAAAATCTCAAACTGAATCAATCAGACTTCAAAACTCTCAAAATCGGCCGAAAATCTCAAACTGAATCAATCAGACTTCAACACTCTCAAAATCGGCCGAAAATCTCAAACTGAATCATTCAGACTTCAAAACTCTCAAAATCGGCCGAAAATCTCAAACTGAATCATTCAGACTTCAAAACTCTCAAAATCGGCCGAAAATCTCAAACTGAATCAATCAGACTTCAAAACTCTCAAAATCGGCCGAAAATCTCAAACTGAATCAATCAGACTTCAAAACTCTCAAAATCGGCCGAAAATCTCAAACTGAATCAATCAGACTTCAAAACTCTCAAATCGGCCGAAAATCTCAAACTGAATCATTCAGACTTCAAAACTCTCAAAATCGGCCGAAAATCTCAAACTGAATCAATCAGACTTCAAAACTCTCAAAATCGGCCGAAAATCTCAAACTGAATCAATCAGACTTCAAAACTCTCAAAATCGCCGAAAATCTCAAACTGAATCAATCAGACTTCAAAACTCTCAAAATCGGCCGAAAATCTCAAACTGAATCAATCAGACTTCAAAAACTCTCAAAATCGGCCGAAAATCTCAAACTGAATCAATCAGACTTCAAAACTCTCAAAATCGGCCGAAAATCTCAAACTGAATCAATCAGACTTCAAAACTCTCAAAATCGGCCGGAAAATCTCAAACTGAATCAATCAGACTTCAAAACTCTCAAAATCGGCCGAAAATCTCAAACTGTAATCAATCAGACTTCAAAACTCTCAAAATTGGCCGAAAATCTCAACTGAATCAATCAGACTTCAAAACTCTCAAAATCGGCCGAAAATCTCAAACTGAATCAATCAGACTTCAAAACTCTCAAAATCGGCCGAAAATCCCAAACTGAATCAATCAGACTCAAAACTCACAAAATCGGCCGAAAATCCCAAACTGAATCAATCAGACTTCAAAACTCTCAAAATCGGCCGCAAATCTCAAACTGAATCATTCAGACTTCAAAACTCTCAAAATCGGCCGAAAATCCAAACTGAATCAATCAGACTTCAAAACTCTCAAAATCGGCCGAAAATCCCAAACTGAATCAATCAGACTTCAAAACTCTCAAAATCGGCCGAAAATCCCAACTGAATCAATCAGACTTCAAAACTCTCAAAATCGGCCGAAAATCTCAAACTGAATCAATCAGACTTCAAAACTCTCAAAATCGGCGGAAAATCTCAAACTGAATCAACAGACTTCAAAACTCTCAAAATCGGCCGAAAATCTCAAACTGAATCAATCAGACTTCAAAACTCTCAAAATTGGCCGAAAATCTCAAACTGAATCAATCAGACTTCAAAACTCTCAAAATCGGCCGAAAATCTCAAACTGAATCAATCAGACTTCAAAACTCTCAAAATCGGCCGAAATCCCAAACTGAATCAATCAGACTTCAAAACTCACAAAATCGGCCGAAAATCACCAAACTGAATCAATCAGACTTCAAAACTCTCAAAATCGGCCGCAAAATCTCAAACTGAATCATTCAGACTTCAAAACTCTCAAAATCGGCCGAAATCCCAAACTGAATCAATCAGACTTCAAAACTCTCAAAATCGCCGAAAATCCCAAACTGAATCAATCAGACTTCAAAACTCTCAAAATCGGCCGAAAATCCCAAACTGAATCAATCAGACTTCAAAACTCTCAAAATCGGCCGAAAATCCCAAACTGAATCATCAGACTTCAAAACTCTCAAAATCGGCCGAAAATCTCAAACTGAATCAATCAGACTTCAAAACTCTCAAAATCGGCCGAAAATCTCAAACTGAATCAATCAGACTTCAAAACTCTCAAAATCGGCCGAAAATCTCAAACTGAATCAATCAGACTCAAAACTCTCAAATCGGCCGAAAATCTCAAACTGAATCAATCAGACTTCAAAACTCTCAAAATCGCCGAAAATCTCAAACTGAATCAATCAGACTTCAAAACTCTCAAAATCGGCCGAAAATCTCAAACTGAATCAATCAGACTTCAAAACTCTCAAAATCGGCCGAAAATCTCAAACTGAATCAATCAGACTTCAAAACTCTCAAAATCGGCCGAAAATCTCAAACTGAATCAATCAGACTTCAAACTCTCAAAATCGGCCGAAAATCTCAAACTGAATCAATCAGACTTCAAAACTCTCAAAATCGGCCGAAAATCTCAAACTGAATCAATCAGACTTCAAAACTCTCAAAATCGGCCGAAAATCTCAAACTGAATCAATCAGACTTCAAACTCTCAAAATCGGCCGAAAATCTCAAACTGAATCAATCAGACTTCAAAACTCTCAAAATCGGCCGAAAATCTCAAACTGAATCAATCAGACTTCAAAACTCTCAAAATCGGCCGAAAATCTCAAACTGAATCAATCAGACTTCAAAACTCTCAAAATCGGCCGAAAATCTCAAACTGAATCAATCAGACTTCAAAACTCTCAAAATCGGCCGAAAATCTCAAACTGAATCAATCAGACTTCAAAACTCTCTAAATCGGCCGAAAATCTCAAACTGAATCAATCAGACTTCAAAACTCTCAAAATCGGCCGAAAATCTCAAACTGAATCATTCAGACTTCAAAACTCTCAAAATCGGCCGAAAATCTCAAACTGAATCAATCAGACTTCAAAACTCTCAAAATCGGCCGAAAATCTCAAACTGAATCAATCAGACTTCAACACTCTCAAAATCGGCCGAAAATCTCAAACTGAATCATTCAGACTTCAAAACTCTCAAAATCGGCCGAAAATCTCAAACTGAATCATTCAGACTTCAAAACTCTCAAAATCGGCCGAAAATCTCAAACTGAATCAATCAGACTTCAAAACTCTCAAAATCGGCCGAAAATCTCAAACTGAATCAATCAGACTTCAAAACTCTCAAAATCGGCCGAAAATCTCAAACTGAATCAATCAGACTTCAAAACTCTCAAAATCGGCCGAAAATCTCAAACTGAATCATTCAGACTTCAAAACTCTCAAAATCGGCCGAAAATCTCAAACTGAATCAATCAGACTTCAAAACTCTCAAAATCGGCCGAAAATCTCAAACTGAATCAATCAGACTTCAAAACTCTCAAAATCGGCCGAAAATCTCAAACTGAATCAATCAGACTTCAAAACTCTCAAAATCGGCCGAAAATCTCAAACTGAATCAATCAGACTTCAAAACTCTCAAAATCGGCCGAAAATCTCAAACTGAATCAATCAGACTTCAAAACTCTCAAAATCGGCCGAAAATCTCAAACTGAATCAATCAGACTTCAAAACTCTCAAAATCGGCCGAAAATCTCAAACTGAATCAATCAGACTTCAAAACTCTCAAAATCGGCCGAAAATCTCAAACTGAATCATTCAGACTTCAAAACTCTCAAAATCGGCCGAAAATCTCAAACTGAATCAATCAGACTTCAAAACTCTCAAAATCGGCCGAAAATCTCAAACTGAATCAATCAGACTTCAAAACTCTCAAAATCGGCCGAAAATCTCAAACTGAATCAATCAGACTTCAAAACTCTCAAAATCGGCCGAAAATCTCAAACTGAATCAATCAGACTTCAAAACTCTCAAAATCGGCCGAAAATCTCAAACTGAATCAATCAGACTTCAAAACTCTCAAAATCGGCCGAAAATCTCAAACTGAATCAATCAGACTTCCAAACTCTCAAAATCGGCCGAAAATCTCAAACTGAATCATTCAGACTTCAAAACTCTCAAAATCGGCCGAAAATCTCAAACTGAATCAATCAGACTTCAAAACTCTCAAAATCGGCCGAAAATCTCAAACTGAATCAATCAGACTTCAAAACTCTCAAAATCGGCCGAAAATCTCAAACTGAATCAATCAGACTTCAAAACTCTCAAAATCGGCCGAAAATCTCAAACTGAATCAATCAGACTTCAAAACTCTCAAAATCGGCCGAAAATCTCAAACTGAATCAATCAGACTTCAAAACTCTCAAAATCGGCCGAAAATCTCAAACTGAATCAATCAGACTTCAAAACTCTCAAAATCGGCCGAAAATCTCAAACTGAATCATTCAGACTTCAAAACTCTCAAAATCGGCCGAAAATCTCAAACTGAATCAATCAGACTTCAAAACTCTCAAAATCGGCCGAAAATCTCAAACTGAATCAATCAGACTTCAAAACTCTCAAAATCGGCCGAAAATCTCAAACTGAATCATTCAGACTTCAAAACTCTCAAAATCGGCCGCAAATCTCAAACTGAATCATTCAGACTTCAAAACTCTCAAAATCGGCCGCAAATCTCAAACTGAATCATTCAGACTTCAAAACTCTCAAAATCGGCCGAAAATCTCAAACTGAATCAATCAGACTTCAAAACTCTCAAAATCGGCCGAAAATCTCAAACTGAATCAATCAGACTTCAAAACTCTCAAAATCGGCGGAAAATCTCAAACTGAATCAATCAGACTTCAAAACTCTCAAAATCGGCCGAAAATCTCAAACTGAATCAATCAGACTTCAAAACTCTCAAAATTGGCCGAAAATCTCAAACTGAATCAATCAGACTTCAAAACTCTCAAAATCGGCCGAAAATCTCAAACTGAATCAATCAGACTTCAAAACTCTCAAAATCGGCCGAAAATCTCAAACTGAATCATTCAGACTTCAAAACTCTCAAAATCGGCCGAAAATCTCAAACTGAATCAATCAGACTTCAAAACTCTCAAAATCGGCCGAAAATCTCAAACTGAATCAATCAGACTTCAAAACTCTCAAAATCGGCCGAAAATCTCAAACTGAATCAATCAGACTTCAAAACTCTCAAAATCGGCCGAAAATCTCAAACTGAATCAATCAGACTTCAAAACTCTCAAAATCGGCCGAAAATCTCAAACTGAATCATTCAGACTTCAAAACTCTCAAAATCGGCCGAAAATCTCAAACTGAATCAATCAGACTTCAAAACTCTCAAAATCGGCCGAAAATCTCAAACTGAATCATTCAGACTTCAAAACTCTCAAAATCGGCCGCAAATCTCAAACTGAATCATTCAGACTTCAAAACTCTCAAAATCGGCCGCAAATCTCAAACTGAATCATTCAGACTTCAAAACTCTCAAAATCGGCCGAAAATCTCAAACTGAATCAATCAGACTTCAAAACTCTCAAAATCGGCCGAAAATCTCAAACTGAATCAATCAGACTTCAAAACTCTCAAAATCGGCGGAAAATCTCAAACTGAATCAATCAGACTTCAAAACTCTCAAAATCGGCCGAAAATCTCAAACTGAATCAATCAGACTTCAAAACTCTCAAAATTGGCCGAAAATCTCAAACTGAATCAATCAGACTTCAAAACTCTCAAAATCGGCCGAAAATCTCAAACTGAATCAATCAGACTTCAAAACTCTCAAAATCGGCCGAAAATCTCAAACTGAATCATTCAGACTTCAAAACTCTCAAAATCGGCCGAAAATCTCAAACTGAATCAATCAGACTTCAAAACTCTCAAAATCGGCCGAAAATCTCAAACTGAATCAATCAGACTTCAAAACTCTCAAAATCGGCCGAAAATCTCAAACTGAATCAATCAGACTTCAAAACTCTCAAAATCGGCCGAAAATCTCAAACTGAATCAATCAGACTTCAAAACTCTCAAAATCGGCCGAAAATCCCAAACTGAATCAATCAGACTTCAAAACTCTCAAAATCGGCCGAAAATCCCAACTGAATCAATCAGACTTCAAAACTCACAAATCGGCCGAAATCCCAAACTGAATCAATCAGACTTCAAAACTCTCAAAATCGGCCGAAAATCCCAAACTGAATCAATCAGACTTCAAAACTCTCAAAATCGGCCGAAAATCCCAAACTGAATCAATCAGACTTCAAAACTCTCAAAATCGGCCGAAAATCCCAAACTGAATCAATCAGACTTCAAAACTCTCAAAATCGGCCGAAAATCCCAAACTGAATCAATCAGACTTCAAAACTCTCAAAATCGGCCGAAAATCCCAAACTGAATCAATCAGACTTCAAAACTCTCAAAATCGGCCGAAATCCAAACTGAATCAATCAGACTTCAAAACTCTCAAAATCGGCCGAAAATCCCAAACTGAATCAATCAGACTTCAAAACTCTCAAAATCGGCCGAAAATCTCAAACTGAATCAATCAGACTTCAAAACTCTCAAAATCGGCCGAAAATCTCAAACTGAATCAATCAGACTTCAAAACTCTCAAAATCGGCCGAAAATCTCAAACTGAATCAATCAGACTTCAAAACTCTCAAATCGGCCGAAAATCTCAAACTGAATCAATCAGACTTCAAAACTCTCAAAATCGGCCGAAAATCTCAAACTGAATCAATCAGACTTCAAAACTCTCAAAATCGGCCGAAAATCTCAAACTGAATCAATCAGACTCAAAACTCTCAAAATCGGCCGAAAATCTCAAACTGAATCAATCAGACTTCAAAACTCTCAAAATCGGCCGAAAATCACAAACTGAATCAATCAGACTTCAAAACTCTCAAAATCGGCCGAAAATCTCAAACTGAATCAATCAGACTTCAAAACTCTCAAAATCGGCCGAAAATCTCAAACTGAATCAATCAGACTTCAAAACTCTCAAAATCGGCCGAAGATCTCAAACTGAATCATTCAGACTTCAAAACTCTCAAATCGGCCGAAAATCTCAAACTGAATCAATCAGACTTCAACACTCTCAAAATCGGCCGAAAATCTCAAACTGAATCAATCAGACTTCAAAACTCTCAAAATCGGCCGAAATCTCAAACTGAATCAATCAGACTTCAAAACTCTCAAAATCGGCCGAAAATCTCAAACTGAATCAATCAGACTTCAAAACTCTCAAAATCGGCCGAAAATCTCAAACTGAATCATTCAGACTTCAAAACTCTCAAAATCGGCCGAAAATCTCAAACTGAATCAATCAGACTTCAAAACTCTCAAAATCGGCCGAAAATCTCAAACTGAATCAATCAGACTTCAACACTCTCAAAATCGGCCGAAAATCTCAAACTGAATCATTCAGACTTCAAAACTCTCAAAATCGGCCGAAAATCTCAAACTGAATCATTCAGACTTCAAAACTCTCAAAATCGGCCGAAAATCTCAAACTGAATCAATCAGACTTCAAAACTCTCAAAATCGGCCGAAAATCTCAAACTGAATCAATCAGACTTCAAAACTCTCAAAATCGGCCGAAAATCTCAAACTGAATCAATCAGACTTCAAAACTCTCAAATCGGCCGAAAATCTCAAACTGAATCAATCAGACTTCAAAACTCTCAAAATCGGCCGAAAATCTCAAACTGAATCAATCAGACTTCAAAACTCTCAAAATCGGCCGAAAATCTCAAACTGAATCAATCAGACTTCAAAACTCTCAAAATCGGCCGAAAATCTCAAACTGAATCAATCAGACTTCAAAACTCTCAAAATCGGCCGAAAATCTCAAACTGAATCAATCAGACTTCAAAACTCTCAAAATCGGCCGAAAATCTCAAACTGAATCAATCAGACTTCAAACTCTCAAAATCGGCCGAAAATCTCAAACTGAATCATTCAGACTTCAAACTCTCAAAATCGGCCGAAAATCTCAAACTGAATCAATCAGACTTCAAAACTCTCAAAATCGGCCGAAAATCTCAAACTGAATCAATCAGACTTCAAAACTCTCAAAATCGGCCGAAATCTCAACTGAATCAATCAGACTTCAAAACTCTCAAAATCGGCCGAAAATCTCAAACTGAATCAATCAGACTTCCAAAACTCTCAAAATCGCCGAAAATCTCAAACTGAATCAATCAGACTTCAAAACTCTCAAAATCGGCCGAAAATCTCAAACTGAATCAATCAGACTTCCAAACTCTCAAAATCGGCCGAAAATCTCAAACTGAATCATTCAGACTTCAAAACTCTCAAAATCGGCCGAAAATCTCAAACTGAATCAATCAGACTTCAAAACTCTCAAAATCGGCCGAAAATCTCAAACTGAATCAATCAGACTTCAAAACTCTCAAATCGGCCGAAAATCTCAAACTGAATCAATCAGACTTCAAACTCTCAAAATCGGCCGAAAATCTCAAACTGAATCAATCAGACTTCAAAACTCTCAAAATCGGCCGAAAATCTCAAACTGAATCAATCAGACTTCAAAACTCTCAAAATCGGCCGAAAATCTCAAACTGAATCAATCAGACTTCAAAACTCTCAAAATCGGCCGAAAATCTCAAACTGAATCATTCAGACTTCAAAACTCTCAAAATCGGCCGAAAATCTCAAACTGAATCAATCAGACTTCAAAACTCTCAAAATCGGCCGAAATCTCAAACTGAATCAATCAGACTTCAAAACTCTCAAAATCGGCCGAAAATCTCAAACTGAATCATTCAGACTTCAAAACTCTCAAAATCGGCCGCAAATCTCAAACTGAATCATTCAGACTTCAAAACTCTCAAAATCGGCCGCAAATCTCAAACTGAATCATTCAGACTTCAAAACTCTCAAAATCGGCCGAAAATCTCAAACTGAATCAATCAGACTTCAAAACTCTCAAAATCGGCCGAAAATCTCAAACTGAATCAATCAGACTTCAAAACTCTCAAAATCGGCGGAAAATCTCAAACTGAATCAATCAGACTTCAAAACTCTCAAAATCGGCCGAAAATCTCAAACTGAATCAATCAGACTTCAAAACTCTCAAAATTGGCCGAAAATCTCAAACTGAATCAATCAGACTTCAAAACTCTCAAAATCGGCCGAAAATCTCAAACTGAATCAATCAGACTTCAAAACTCTCAAAATCGGCCGAAAATCTCAAACTGAATCATTCAGACTTCAAAACTCTCAAAATCGGCCGAAAATCTCAAACTGAATCAATCAGACTTCAAAACTCTCAAAATCGGCCGAAAATCTCAAACTGAATCAATCAGACTTCAAAACTCTCAAAATCGGCCGAAAATCTCAAACTGAATCAATCAGACTTCAAAACTCTCAAAATCGGCCGAAAATCTCAAACTGAATCAATCAGACTTCAAAACTCTCAAAATCGGCCGAAAATCTCAAACTGAATCATTCAGACTTCAAAACTCTCAAAATCGGCCGAAAATCTCAAACTGAATCAATCAGACTTCAAAACTCTCAAAATCGGCCGAAAATCTCAAACTGAATCAATCAGACTTCAAAACTCTCAAAATCGGCCGAAAATCTCAAACTGAATCAATCAGACTTCAAAACTCTCAAAATCGGCCGAAAATCTCAAACTGAATCAATCAGACTTCAAAACTCTCAAAATCGGCCGAAAATCTCAAACTTTATCAATCAGACTTCAAAACTCTCAAAATCGGCCGAAAATCTCAAACTGAATCAATCAGACTTCAAAACTCTCAAAATCGGCCGAAAATCTCAAACTGAATCAATCAGACTTCAAAACTCTCAAAATCGGCCGAAAATCTCAAACTGAATCAATCAGACTTCAAAACTCTCAAAATCGGCCGAAAATCTCAAACTGAATCAATCAGACTTCAAAACTCTCAAAATCGGCCGAAAATCTCAAACTGAATCAATCAGACTTCAAAACTCTCAAAATCGGCCGAAAATCTCAAACTGAATCAATCAGACTTCAAAACTCTCAAAATCGGCCGAAAATCTCTGAAACTCTCTGACACTATCTGACACTTTCTGAATCTCTCGGACACTCTCTGAATCTCTCTGAAACTCTCCGACACTCTGACACTCTCTGAAGATCTCTGACACTCTCTGAAACTCTGTGACACTCTCTGAAACACTCCGACACTCTCTGACACTCTCAGACACTCTCTGACACTCTCTGACACTTTCTGAAACTCTCTGACACTATTTGACTCTTTCTGAAACTCTCGGACACTCTCTGACACACTCTGCAACTCTGTGACACTCTGTGACAAACTCTGACACTCTCTGAATCTCTCTGAAACGCTCTGACACTCTCTGAATCTCTCTGAAACTCCCTGACACTCTCTGACTCTCTCTGAAACTTTCTGACAATCTCTGACACTCTCTGAACATCTCTGAAACTCTCTGAAAATCTCTGACACTCTCTGACACTCTGTGACACTCTCAGATACTCTCTGACTCTGTCAGACACACTCCGACATACTCAGAAACTCTCAGAAACTCTCTGGAACTCTCTGACACTCTCAGAAAGTCTCTGAAACTCTCTGACACACGCTGAAACTCTCTGACACTCTCTGAAACTCTGTGACATTCTTTGACACTCTCAGACACTGTCTGACTCTCTCTGAAACTCTCTGACATTCACTGAAACTCTCTGAAAATGTCTGACACTCTGTGACAATCTCTGACACTCTCTGAATCTCTCTGAAGCACTCTGACACTCTGTGACACTCTCTGAAACTCTCTGACACTCTCTGAAACTTTCTGACACTGTCTGAAACTCTCTGACTCTCTCAGAAACACTCAGAAACTCTCTGAAACTCTCTGACACTCTCTGACACTCTCTGAAACTCTCTGACACTCTCTGACACTGTCTGAAACTCACTGACTATCCCTGACACTCTCAGATCTCTCTGACACTCTCTGACACTTTCTGAAACTCTCTGACCCTATCTGACACTTTCTGAATCTCTCGGACACTCTCCGAAACTCTCTGACACTCTCTGAAACTGTCTGACACTCTGTGACAATCTCTGACACTCTTTGAATCTCTCTGAAGCACTCTGACACTCTGTGACACTCTCTGAAACTCTCTGACACTCTCTGAAACTATCTGACACTCTCTGAAACTCTCGGAAGCTTTCTGAAACTTTCTGAAACTCTCTGACACTCTCAGAAACACTCAGGAACTCTCTGAAACTCTGACACTCTCTGACACTCTGCGACACTCTCTGAAATTCTCTGACAATCTCTCACACTCTCTGACAAACTCAGAAAGTCTCAGAAACTCTCTGACAGACTCTGAAATTCTCAGACACTCTTTGAAACTCTCTGACACTCTCTGAAACTCTCTGAAACTCTCTGACAATCTCAGAAACTCTCTGACACTCTCTGACACTCTCCGACAAACTCAGAAACTCTCTGAAACTCTCCGACACTCTCTGACACTCGCTGACTCTCTCTGACTCTCGCTGACACTCTCTGATACTCTCTGACAATCACTGACACTTTCTGACAATCTCTGAAACTCTCTGACACTCACTGGCACTCTGTGACACTCTCTGAAACACTCTGACAGTCTCTGACACTCGCTGACACTCTCTGACTCTCGCTGCCAATCTCTGATACTCTCCGACACTCACTGTCACTATCTGACACTCTCTGAAACTCTCTGACACTCACTGACACTCTGTGACACTCTCTGAAACTCTCTGACACTCCCTGACACTCTCTGACACTCTCTGAAACTCTCTGACACTCACTGACACTCTGTGACACTCTCTGAAACTCTCTGACACTCTCTGACACTCTCTGACATTCTCTGAAACTCTTCGACACTCTCCGACACTCTCAGATACTGTCTGACACTATCTGAAACTCTCTGACTCACTCTGACACTCCCTGACACGCTCTGAGATCTCTCTCTGAAGCTCTCTGAAACTCAGTGACACTCTCTGAAACACTCGGACATTCTCTGACACTCTCCGAAACACTCAGAAACTGTCAGAAACTCTCAGGCACTCTCTGACACTCTCAGAAAGTCTCTGAAACTCTCGGACACTCTTTGAAACTCTCTGAAACTCTCTGACACTCTCTGAAATTCTCTGACACTCTCTGAAAATCTCTGAAACTTTCTGACACTCTCTGAAACTCTCTGAAACTCTCTGACACTCTCTGACACTCTCTGAAACTCTCCAAAACTCTCTAACACTCTCTGACACTCTCAAAAACTCTCAGAAGCTCTCTGAAACTCTCTGACACTCTCTGAATCTCTCAGACACTCTCTGGCACTCTCTGACACTCTCTGACACTCTCTGAAACTCTCTGGCACTCTCTGAAACTTTCTGACACTCTCTGAAACTCTCTGAAACTCTCTGACAATCTCTAAAACTCTCAGAAGCTCTCTGAAACTCTCAGACAGTCTCTGACACTCTCAGACAATCTCTGACACTCTCTGACACTTTCGGAAACTCTCTGACACTATCTGGCACTTTCTGAAAGTTTCTGACACTCTCTGAATATCTCTGACACTCTCTGACTCTCTCTGACGCTCTGTGATGCTCTCTGATACTCTCTGAAACTCTTCAACACTCTCTGACACTCTCTGACACTCTCTGAAACTCTCTGACAATCTCTGAGTCTCTCCGACACACTCAGAAACTGACAGAAACTCTCAGGCACTCTCTGACACTATCAGAAAGTCTCTGAAACTCTCTGACACGCTCTGAAACTCTTTGACACTATTTGACAATCTCAGACACTGTCTGACTCTATCTGAAACTCTCTGACACTCTCTGACACTCCCGGACACTCTCCAAAACACTCTAGCACGCTCTGAAACTCTCTGACATTTTCTGACACTCTCTGAAACTCTCTGACACTCTCAGAAACTCTCAGAAGCTCTCTGAAACTATCTGACACTCTCTGAATCTCTCAAACACTCTCTGGCACTCTCTGACACTCTCTGGCACACTCTGACACTCTCTGAAACTCTCTGAAACTCTCTGACACTCTCTGAAACTCTCTGAAACTCTGTGAAACTCTCTGACACTCTCAGACACTCTCGGACACTTTCTGAATCTCTCTGACACTCTCTGACTCTCTCAGACACTCTCTGACACTCTCTGACACTTTCGGAAACTCTCTGACACTATCTGGCACTTTCGGAAACTTTCTGACACTCTCTGAATATCTCTGACACTCTCTGACTCTCTCTGACGCTCTGTGATACTCTCTGACACTCTCTGACACTCTCTGAAACTCTTCGACACTCTCTGCACTCTCAGATACTGTCTGACACTCTCTGAAACTCTCTGACACTCTCTGAAACTCTCTGCCACTCTCTGAAACTCCCTGACACTCTCTGAATCTCTCTGAAACTCTCTGACCCTCTGTGACACTCTCTGAAAATTTCTGACTCTCTCTGAAACTCTCTGAAAATCTCTGAAACTCTCTGACACTCTGTGACACACTCTGAAAATCTCTGACATTCTCTGAGTCTCTCCGACACACTCAGACACTGTCTTGAAACTTTCCGACACTCTCTGAAACACTCTGAAACACTCTGAAGCTCTCTGAAACTCTCTGAAACTCTCTGACAATCTCAGAAAATCTCAGAAACTCTCTGACACTCTGTGACACTCTCTGAAACTCTCTGACACTCCCTGACACTCTCTGACACTCTCTGAAACTCTCTGACACTCACTGACACTCTGTGACACTCTCTGAAACTCTCTGACACTCTCTGACACGCTCTGACATTCTCTGAAACTCTTCGACACTCTCCGACACTCTCAGATACTGTCTGACACTATCTGAAACTCTCTGACTCACTCTGACACTCCCTGACACGCTCTGACACTCCCTGACACTCTCTGAGATCTCTCTCTGAAGCTCTCTGAAACTCAGTGACACTCTCTGAAACACTCGGACATTCTCTGACACTCTCCGAAACACTCAGAAACTGTCAGAAACTCTCAGGCACTCTCTGACACTCTCAGAAAGTCTCTGAAACTCTCGGACACTCTTTGAAACTCTCTGAAACTCTCTGACACTCTCTGAAATTCTCTGACACTCTCTGAAACTCTCTGAAACTCTCTGACACTCTCTGACACTCTCTGAAACCTTCCAAAACTCTCTAACACTCTCTGACACTCTCAAAAACTCTCAGAAGATCTCTGAAACTCTCTGACACTCTCTGAATCTCTCAGACACTCTCTGGCATTCTCTGACACTCTCTGACACTCTCTGAAACTCTCTGGCACTCTCTGAAACTTTCTGACACTCTCTGAAACTCTCTGAAACTCTCTGACAATCTCTAAAACTCTCAGAAGCTCTCTGAAACTCTCAGACAGTCTCTGACACTCTGTGACACTTTCTGAAACTCTCTGACACTCTCTGACACTCTCAGACAATCTCTGACACTCTCTGACACTTTCGGAAACTCTCTGACACTATCTGGCACTTTCTGAAAGTTTCTGACACTCTCTGAATATCTCTGACACTCTCTGACTCTCTCTGACGCTCTGTGATGCTCTCTGATACTCTCTGAAACTCTTCAACACTCTCTGACACTCTCTGACACTCTCTGAAACTCTCTGACAATCTCTGAGTCTCTCCGACACACTCAGAAACTGACAGAAACTCTCAGGCACTCTCTGACACTATCAGAAAGTCTCTGAAACTCTCTGACACGCTCTGAAACTCTTTGACACTATTTGACAATCTCAGACACTGTCTGACTCTATCTGAAACTCTCTGACACTCTCTGACACTCCCGGACACTCTCCAAAACACTCTAGCACGCTCTGAAACTCTCTGACACTTTCTGACATTCTCTGAAACTCTCTGAAACACTCTGACACTCTCAGAAACTCTCAGAAGCTCTCTGAAACTCTCTGACACTCTCTGACACTCTCTGAATCTCTCAAACACTCTCTGGCACTCTCTGACACTCTCTGGCACACTCTGACACTCTCTGAAACTCTCTGACACTCTCTGAAACTCTCTGAAACTCTGTGAAACTCTCTGACACTCTCAGACACTCTCGGACACTTTCTGAATCTCTCTGACACTCTCTGACTCTCTCAGACACTCTCTGACACTCTCTGACACTTTCGGAAACTCTCTGACACTATCTGGCACTTTCTGAAAGTTTCTGACACTCTCTGAATATCTCTGACACTCTCTGACTCTCTCTGACGCTCTGTGATACTCTCTGACACTCTCTGACACTCTCTGAAACTCTTCGACACTCTCTGCACTCTCAGATACTGTCTGACACTCTCTGAAACTCTCTGACACTCTCTGACCCTCTGTGACACTCTCTGAAACTTTCTGACACTCTCTGAAACTCTCTGAAAATCTCTGAAACTCTCTGACACTCTGTGACACACTCTGAAAATCTCTGACATTCTCTGAGTCTCTCCGACACACTCAGAAACTGTCAGAAACTCTCAGGCACTCTCTGACACTATCAGAATGTCTCTGAAACTCTCTGACACTCTCTGAAACTCTCTGACACTCTCAGACACTTTCTGACTCTCTCTGAAACTCTCTACTATCTCTGACACTCTCTGAAACTCTCTGAAGCTCTCTGATACTCTCTGACATTCTGTGACACTCTCCAAAATTCTCTAAAAGTCTATGACACTCTCTGACACTCTCTTGAAACTTTCCGACACTCTCTGAAACACTCTGAAATACTCTGAAGCTCTCTGAAACTCTCTGAAACTCTCTGACAATCTCAGAAAATCTCAGAAACTCTCTGAAACTCTCTGAAACACTCTGAAACTCTCTGACACTCTGTGACAATCTCTGAAACTCTCTGAAACTCTTTGACACTCTTTGACACTCTCAGACACTGTCTGACTCTCTCTGAAACTCTCTGAAACTCTCTGACACTCTGTGACACCCTCTGAAACTCTGTGAAACTCTCGGAGACTCTCTGAAACTTTCTGACACTCTCAGAAACTCTCAGAAGCTCTCTGAAACTCTGTGACACTCTCAGAAACTCTCAGACACTCTCTGAAACTCTCTGCCACTCTCTGAAACTCCCTGACACTCTCTGAATCTCTCTGAAACTCTCTGACCCTCTGTGACACTCTCTGAAAATTTCTGACTCTCTCTGAAACTCTCTGAAAATCTCTGAAACTCTCTGACACTCTGTGACACACTCTGAAAATCTCTGACATTCTCTGAGTCTCTCCGACACACTCAGACACTGTCTTGAAACTTTCCGACACTCTCTGAAACACTCTGAAACACTCTGAAGCTCTCTGAAACTCTCTGAAACTCTCTGACAATCTCAGAAAATCTCAGAAACTCTCTGAAACTCTCTGAAACTCTCTGACACTCTGTGACACTCTCTGAAACTCTCTGACACTCCCTGACACTCTCTGACACTCTCTGAAACTCTCTGACACTCACTGACACTCTGTGACACTCTCTGAAACTCTCTGACACTCTCTGACACGCTCTGACATTCTCTGAAACTCTTCGACACTCTCCGACACTCTCAGATACTGTCTGACACTATCTGAAACTCTCTGACTCACTCTGACACTCCCTGACACGCTCTGACACTCCCTGACACTCTCTGAGATCTCTCTCTGAAGCTCTCTGAAACTCAGTGACACTCTCTGAAACACTCGGACATTCTCTGACACTCTCCGAAACACTCAGAAACTGTCAGAAACTCTCAGGCACTCTCTGACACTCTCAGAAAGTCTCTGAAACTCTCGGACACTCTTTGAAACTCTCTGAAACTCTCTGACACTCTCTGAAATTCTCTGACACTCTCTGAAACTCTCTGAAACTCTCTGACACTCTCTGACACTCTCTGAAACCTTCCAAAACTCTCTAACACTCTCTGACACTCTCAAAAACTCTCAGAAGCTCTCTGAAACCCTCTGACACTCTCTGAATCTCTCAGACACTCTCTGGCACTCTCTGACACTCTCTGACACTCTCTGAAACTCTCTGGCACTCTCTGAAACTTTCTGACACTCTCTGAAACTCTCTGAAACTCTCTGACAATCTCTAAAACTCTCAGAAGCTCTCTGAAACTCTCAGACAGTCTCTGACACTCTGTGACACTTTCTGAAACTCTCTGACACTCTCTGACACTCTCAGACAATCTCTGACACTCTCTGACACTTTCGGAAACTCTCTGACACTATCTGGCACTTTCTGAAAGTTTCTGACACTCTCTGAATATCTCTGACACTCTCTGACTCTCTCTGACGCTCTGTGATGCTCTCTGATACTCTCTGAAACTCTTCAACACTCTCTGACACTCTCTGACACTCTCTGAAACTCTCTGACAATCTCTGAGTCTCTCCGACACACTCAGAAACTGACAGAAACTCTCAGGCACTCTCTGACACTATCAGAAAGTCTCTGAAACTCTCTGACACGCTCTGAAACTCTTTGACACTATTTGACAATCTCAGACACTGTCTGACTCTATCTGAAACTCTCTGACACTCTCTGACACTCCCGGACACTCTCCAAAACACTCTAGCACGCTCTGAAACTCTCTGACACTTTCTGACATTCTCTGAAACTCTCTGAAACACTCTGACACTCTCAGAAACTCTCAGAAGCTCTCTGAAACTCTCTGACACTCTCTGACACTCTCTGAATCTCTCAAACACTCTCTGGCACTCTCTGACACTCTCTGGCACACTCTGACACTCTCTGAAACTCTCTGACACTCTCTGAAACTCTCTGAAACTCTGTGAAACTCTCTGACACTCTCAGACACTCTCGGACACTTTCTGAATCTCTCTGACACTCTCTGACTCTCTCAGACACTCTCTGACACTCTCTGACACTTTCGGAAACTCTCTGACACTATCTGGCACTTTCTGAAAGTTTCTGACACTCTCTGAATATCTCTGACACTCTCTGACTCTCTCTGACGCTCTGTGATACTCTCTGACACTCTCTGACACTCTCTGAAACTCTTCGACACTCTCTGCACTCTCAGATACTGTCTGACACTCTCTGAAACTCTCTGACACTCTCTGACCCTCTGTGACACTCTCTGAAACTTTCTGACACTCTCTGAAACTCTCTGAAAATCTCTGAAACTCTCTGACACTCTGTGACACACTCTGAAAATCTCTGACATTCTCTGAGTCTCTCCGACACACTCAGAAACTGTCAGAAACTCTCAGGCACTCTCTGACACTATCAGAATGTCTCTGAAACTCTCTGACACTCTCTGAAACTCTCTGACACTCTCAGACACTTTCTGACTCTCTCTGAAACTCTCTACTATCTCTGACACTCTCTGAAACTCTCTGAAGCTCTCTGATACTCTCTGACATTCTGTGACACTCTCCAAAATTCTCTAAAAGTCTATGACACTCTCTGACACTCTCTTGAAACTTTCCGACACTCTCTGAAACACTCTGAAATACTCTGAAGCTCTCTGAAACTCTCTGAAACTCTCTGACAATCTCAGAAAATCTCAGAAACTCTCTGAAACTCTCTGAAACTCTCTGAAACTCTCTGACACTCTGTGACAATCTCTGAAACTCTCTGAAACTCTTTGACACTCTTTGACACTCTCAGACACTGTCTGACTCTCTCTGAAACTCTCTGAAACTCTCTGACACCCTGTGACACCCTCTGAAACTCTGTGAAACTCTCGGACACTCTCTGAAACTTTCTGACACTCTCAGAAACTCTCAGAAGCTCTCTGAAACTCTGTGACACTCTCAGAAACTCTCAGACACTCTCAGACACTATCAGAGACTATCTGAAACTCTCTGACGCTCTCTGACACTCTCTGAAACACTCTCTGACACTCTCAGACACTCTCTGACACTCTGTGACACTTTCTCAAAATTCTCTGACACTATCTGACACTTTCTGAATCTCTCGGACACTCTCTGAATCTCTCTGAAACTCTCCGACACTCTGTGACACTCTCTGAAACTTTCTGGCACTCTCTGACACTCTCTGAAGATCTCTGGCACTCTCTGAAAATCTCTGACACTCTCTGAAACTCTGTGACACTCTCTGAAAGACTCTGACACTCTCTGACACTCTCAGACACTCTCTGACACTCTCTGACACTTTCTGAAACTCTCTGACACTATCTGACTCTTTCTGAAACTCTCGGACACTCTCTGAAACACTCTGCAACTCTATGACACTCTGTGACACTCTCTGACACTCTCTGAATCTCTCGGAAAAGCTCTGACACTCTGTGACACTCTCAGAAACTCTCTGAATCTCCCTGACACTCTCTGACACTCTCTGAAAGTTTCTGACACTCTCTGACACTCTCTGAACATCTCTGAAACTCTCTGAAGATCTCTGACACTCTCTGACACTCTGTGACACTCTCAGATACTCTCTGACTCTCTCAGACACACTCCGACACACTCAGAATCTCTCAGAAACTCTCTGGAACTCTCTGACACTCTCAGAAACTCTCTGAAACTCTCTGACACTCTCTGACGCTATCTGACACTCTGTGAAACTCTGTGAAACTCTTTGACACTCTCTGACACTCACTGACTCTCTCTGAAACTCTCTGACACTCTCTGAAACTCTCTGAAACTGTCTGACACTCTCTGACAATCTCTGACACTCTCTGTATCTCTCTGAATCACTCTGACACTCTGTGACACTCTCTGAAACTCTCTGACAATCTCTGAAACTTTCTGACACTCTCTGAAACTCTCCGAAGCTCTCTGAAACTCTCTGAAACTCTCTGACTCTCTCAGAAACTCTCAGAAACTCCCTGAAACTCTCTGAGACTCTCTGGCACTCTCTGAGACTCTCTGAAACTCTCTGACACTCTCTGAAACTCTCTGACACTCTCTGAAACTCTCTGAAACTCTCTGACAATCTCTGGCACTCTCAGACACTCTCAGACACTCTCTGAAGATCTCTGAAACTCTCTGACACCGTCTGACACTTTCTGAATCTCTCGGACACTCTCTGAATCTCTCTGAAACTCTCCGACACTCTGTGACACTCTCTGAACATTTCTCGCACTCTCTGACACTCTCTGAAGATCTCTGAAACTCTCTGAAAATCTCTGACACTCTCTGAAACTATGTGAAACTCTCTGAAACACTCTGAAACTCTCTGACATTGTCTGAAACTCTCTGAAACTCTTTGTAACTCTCTGACACTCTCAGAAACTCTCAGAAGCTCTCTGAAACTCTCTGACACTCTCTGACACTCTCTGAAGCTCTCAGACACTCTCAGACACTCTCTGACACTCTCTGACACTATCTGAGACTCTCTGAAACTCTCTGACACTCTCTGACACTCTCTGAAACTGTCTGAAACTCTCTGACACTCTCTGAAAGTCTCTGACACTCTCTGACACTCTCTGAAACTCTCTGACACTCTCTGACACTCGCAGACACTCTCTGACACTCTGTGACACTTTCTGAAACTCTCTGACACTATCTGACACTTTCTGAATCTCTCGGCACTCTCTGAATCTCTCTGAAACTCTCCGACACTCTGTGACACTCTCTGAAACTTTCTGGCACTCTCTGACACTCTCTGAAGGTCTCTGACAGTTTCTGAAACTCTCTGACACTATCTGATTCTTTCTGAAACTCTCGGACAATCTCTGACACACAATGCAACTCTATGACACTCTGTGACACTCTCTGACACTCTCTGACTCTCTCTGAAAAGCTCTGACACTCTGTGACACTCTCTGAAACTCTCTGACACTCACTGACACTCTGTGACACTCTCTGAAACTCTCTGACACTCTCTGACATTCTCTGAAACTCTTCGACACTCTCCGACACTCTCAGATACTGTATGACACTATCTGAAACTCTCTGACTCACTCTGACACTCCCTGACACGCTCTGACACTCCCTGACACTCTCTGAGATCTCTCTCTGAAGCTCTCTGAAACTCAGTGACACTCTCTGAAACACTCGGACATTCTCTGACACTCTCCGAAACACTCAGAAACTGTCAGAAACTCTCAGGCAATCTCTGACACTCTCAGAAAGTCTCTGAAACTCTCGGACACTCTTTGAAACTCTCTGACACTCTCTGACACTCTCTGAAATTCTCTGACACTGTCTGAAGCTCTCTGACACTCTCCGACACTCTCTGAAACTCTCTGACACTCTCTGACACTCTCTGAAATTCTCTGAAACTCTTTGACACTCTTTGACACTCTCAGACACTGTCTGACTCTCTCTGAAACTCTCTGAAACTCTCTGACACTCTGTGACACCCTCTGAAACTCTCTGAAACTCTCTGACACTCTGTGACAATCTCTGAAACTCTCTGAAACTCTTTGACACTCTTTGACACTCTCAGACACTGTCTGACTCTCTCTGAAACTCTCTGAAACTCTCTGACACTCTGTGACACCCTCTGAAACTCTGTGAAACTCTCGGAGACTCTCTGAAACTTTCTGACACTCTCAGAAACTCTCAGAAGCTCTCTGAAACTCTGTGACACTCTCAGAAACTCTCAGACACTCTCTGAAACTCTCTGCCACTCTCTGAAACTCCCTGACACTCTCTGAATCTCTCTGAAACTCTCTGACCCTCTGTGACACTCTCTGAAAATTTCTGACTCTCTCTGAAACTCTCTGAAAATCTCTGAAACTCTCTGACACTCTGTGACACACTCTGAAAATCTCTGACAGTCTCTGAGTCTCTCCGACACACTCAGACACTGTCTTGAAACTTTCCGACACTCTCTGAAACACTCTGAAACACTCTGAAGCTCTCTGAAAATCTCAGAAACTCTCTGAAACTCTCTGAAACTCTCTGACACTCTGTGACACTCTCTGAAACTCTCTGACACTCCCTGACACTCTCTGACACTCTCTGAAACTCTCTGACACTCACTGACACTCTGTGACACTCTCTGAAACTCTCTGACACTCTCTGACACGCTCTGACATTCTCTGAAACTCTTTGACACTCTCCGACACTCTCAGATACTGTCTGACACTATCTGAAACTCTCTGACTCACTCTGACACTCCCTGACACGCTCTGACACTCCCTGACACTCTCTGAGATCTCTCTCTGAAGCTCTCTGAAACTCAGTGACACTCTCTGAAACACTCGGACATTCTCTGACACTCTCCGAAACACTCAGAAACTGTCAGAAACTCTCAGGCACTCTCTGACACTCTCAGAAAGTCTCTGAAACTCTCGGACACTCTTTGAAACTCTCTGAAACTCTCTGACACTCTCTGAAATTCTCTGACACTCTCTGAAACTCTCTGAAACTCTCTGACACTCTCTGACACTCTCTGAAACCTTCCAAAACTCTCTAACACTCTCTGACACTCTCAAAAACTCTCAGAAGCTCTCTGAAACCCTCTGACACTCTCTGAATCTCTCAGACACTCTCTGGCACTCTCTGACACTCTCTGACACTCTCTGAAACTCTCTGGCACTCTCTGAAACTTTCTGACACTCTCTGAAACTCTCTGAAACTCTCTGACAATCTCTAAAACTCTCAGAAGCTCTCTGAAACTCTCAGACAGTCTCTGACACTCTGTGACACTTTCTGAAACTCTCTGACACTCTCTGACACTCTCAGACAATCTCTGACACTCTCTGACACTTTCGGAAACTCTCTGACACTATCTGGCACTTTCTGAAAGTTTCTGACACTCTCTGAATATCTCTGACACTCTCTGACTCTCTCTGACGCTCTGTGATGCTCTCTGATACTCTCTGAAACTCTTCAACACTCTCTGACACTCTCTGACACTCTCTGAAACTCTCTGACAATCTCTGAGTCTCTCCGACACACTCAGAAACTGACAGAAACTCTCAGGCACTCTCTGACACTATCAGAAAGTCTCTGAAACTCTCTGACACGCTCTGAAACTCTTTGACACTATTTGACAATCTCAGACACTGTCTGACTCTATCTGAAACTCTCTGACACTCTCTGACACTCCCGGACACTCTCCAAAACACTCTAGCACGCTCTGAAACTCTCTGACACTTTCTGACATTCTCTGAAACTCTCTGAAACACTCTGACACTCTCAGAAACTCTCAGAAGCTCTCTGAAACTCTCTGACACTCTCTGACACTCTCTGAATCTCTCAAACACTCTCTGGCACTCTCTGACACTCTCTGGCACACTCTGACACTCTCTGAAACTCTCTGACACTCTCTGAAACTCTCTGAAACTCTGTGAAACTCTCTGACACTCTCAGACACTCTCGGACACTTTCTGAATCTCTCTGACACTCTCTGACTCTCTCAGACACTCTCTGACACTCTCTGACACTTTCGGAAACTCTCTGACACTATCTGGCACTTTCTGAAAGTTTCTGACACTCTCTGAATATCTCTGACACTCTCTGACTCTCTCTGACGCTCTGTGATACTCTCTGACACTCTCTGACACTCTCTGAAACTCTTCGACACTCTCTGCACTCTCAGATACTGTCTGACACTCTCTGAAACTCTCTGACACTCTCTGACCCTCTGTGACACTCTCTGAAACTTTCTGACACTCTCTGAAACTCTCTGAAAACCTCTGAAACTCTCTGACACTCTGTGACACACTCTGAAAATCTCTGACATTCTCTGAGTCTCTCCGACACACTCAGAAACTGTCAGAAACTCTCAGGCACTCTCTGACACTATCAGAATGTCTCTGAAACTCTCTGACACTCTCTGAAACTCTCTGACACTCTCAGACACTTTCTGACTCTCTCTGAAACTCTCTACTATCTCTGACACTCTCTGAAACTCTCTGAAGCTCTCTGATACTCTCTGACATTCTGTGACACTCTCCAAAATTCTCTAAAAGTCTATGACACTCTCTGACACTCTCTTGAAACTTTCCGACACTCTCTGAAACACTCTGAAATACTCTGAAGCTCTCTGAAACTCTCTGAAACTCTCTGACAATCTCAGAAAATCTCAGAAACTCTCTGAAACTCTCTGAAACTCTCTGAAACTCTCTGACACTCTGTGACAATCTCTGAAACTCTCTGAAACTCTTTGACACTCTTTGACACTCTCAGACACTGTCTGACTCTCTCTGAAACTCTCTGAAACTCTCTGACACCCTGTGACACCCTCTGAAACTCTGTGAAACTCTCGGACACTCTCTGAAACTTTCTGACACTCTCAGAAACTCTCAGAAGCTCTCTGAAACTCTGTGACACTCTCAGAAACTCTCAGACACTCTCAGACACTATCAGAGACTATCTGAAACTCTCTGACGCTCTCTGACACTCTCTGAAACACTCTCTGAAACTCTCTGACACTCTCTGACACTCTCTAAAATTCTCTGACACTCTCTGACACTCTCAGACACTCTCTGACACTCTGTGACACTTTCTCAAAATTCTCTGACACTATCTGACACTTTCTGAATCTCTCGGACACTCTCTGAATCTCTCTGAAACTCTCCGACACTCTGTGACACTCTCTGAAACTTTCTGGCACTCTCTGACACTCTCTGAAGATCTCTGGCACTCTCTGAAAATCTCTGACACTCTCTGAAACTCTGTGACACTCTCTGAAAGACTCTGACACTCTCTGACACTCTCAGACACTCTCTGACACTCTCTGACACTTTCTGAAACTCTCTGACACTATCTGACTCTTTCTGAAACTCTCGGACACTCTCTGAAACACTCTGCAACTCTATGACACTCTGTGACACTCTCTGACACTCTCTGAATCTCTCGGAAAAGCTCTGACACTCTGTGACACTCTCAGAAACTCTCTGAATCTCCCTGACACTCTCTGACACTCTCTGAAAGTTTCTGACACTCTCTGACACTCTCTGAACATCTCTGAAACTCTCTGAAGATCTCTGACACTCTCTGACACTCTGTGACACTCTCAGATACTCTCTGACTCTCTCAGACACACTCCGACACACTCAGAATCTCTCAGAAACTCTCTGGAACTCTCTGACACTCTCAGAAAGTCTCTGAAACTCTCTGAAACTCTCTGACACTCTCTGACGCTATCTGACACTCTGTGAAACTCTGTGAAACTCTTTGACACTCTATGACACTCACTGACTCTCTCTGAAACTCTCTGACACTCTCTGAAACTCTCTGAAACTGTCTGACACTCTCTGACAATCTCTGACACTCTCTGTATCTCTCTGAATCACTCTGACACTCTGTGACACTCTCTGAAACTCTCTGACAATCTCTGAAACTTTCTGACACTCTCTGAAACTCTCCGAAGCTCTCTGAAACTCTCTGAAACTCTCTGACTCTCTCAGAAACTCTCAGAAACTCCCTGAAACTCTCTGAGACTCTCTGGCACTCTCTGAGACTCTCTGAAACTCTCTGACACTCTCTGAAACTCTCTGACACTCTCTGAAACTCTCTGAAACTCTCTGACAATCTCTGGCACTCTCAGACACTCTCAGACACTCTCTGAAGATCTCTGAAACTCTCTGACACCGTCTGACACTTTCTGAATCTCTCGGACACTCTCTGAATCTCTCTGAAACTCTCCGACACTCTGTGACACTCTCTGAACATTTCTCGCACTCTCTGACACTCTCTGAAGATCTCTGAAACTCTCTGAAAATCTCTGACACTCTCTGAAACTATGTGAAACTCTCTGAAACACTCTGAAACTCTCTGACATTGTCTGAAACTCTCTGAAACTCTTTGTAACTCTCTGACACTCTCAGAAACTCTCAGAAGCTCTCTGAAACTCTCTGACACTCTCTGACACTCTCTGAAGCTCTCAGACACTCTCAGACACTCTCTGACACTCTCTGACACTATCTGAGACTCTCTGAAACTCTCTGACACTCTCTGACACTCTCTGAAACTGTCTGAAACTCTCTGACACTCTCTGAAAGTCTCTGACACTCTCTGACACTCTCTGAAACTCTCTGACACTCTCTGACACTCGCAGACACTCTCTGACACTCTGTGACACTTTCTGAAACTCTCTGACACTATCTGACACTTTCTGAATCTCTCGGCACTCTCTGAATCTCTCTGAAACTCTCCGACACTCTGTGACACTCTCTGAAACTTTCTGGCACTCTCTGACACTCTCTGAAGGTCTCTGACAGTTTCTGAAACTCTCTGACACTATCTGATTCTTTCTGAAACTCTCGGACAATCTCTGACACACAATGCAACTCTATGACACTCTGTGACACTCTCTGACACTCTCTGACTCTCTCTGAAAAGCTCTGACACTCTGTGACACTCTCTGAAACTCTCTGACACTCACTGACACTCTGTGACACTCTCTGAAACTCTCTGACACTCTCTGACATTCTCTGAAACTCTTCGACACTCTCCGACACTCTCAGATACTGTATGACACTATCTGAAACTCTCTGACTCACTCTGACACTCCCTGACACGCTCTGACACTCCCTGACACTCTCTGAGATCTCTCTCTGAAGCTCTCTGAAACTCAGTGACACTCTCTGAAACACTCGGACATTCTCTGACACTCTCCGAAACACTCAGAAACTGTCAGAAACTCTCAGGCAATCTCTGACACTCTCAGAAAGTCTCTGAAACTCTCGGACACTCTTTGAAACTCTCTGACACTCTCTGACACTCTCTGAAATTCTCTGACACTGTCTGAAGCTCTCTGACACTCTCCGACACTCTCTGAAACTCTCTGACACTCTCTGACACTCTCTGAAATTCTCTGAAACTCTTTGACACTCTTTGACACTCTCAGACACTGTCTGACTCTCTCTGAAACTCTCTGAAACTCTCTGACACTCTGTGACACCCTCTGAAACTCTCTGAAACTCTCTGACACTCTGTGACAATCTCTGAAACTCTCTGAAACTCTTTGACACTCTTTGACACTCTCAGACACTGTCTGACTCTCTCTGAAACTCTCTGAAACTCTCTGACACTCTGTGACACCCTCTGAAACTCTGTGAAACTCTCGGAGACTCTCTGAAACTTTCTGACACTCTCAGAAACTCTCAGAAGCTCTCTGAAACTCTGTGACACTCTCAGAAACTCTCAGACACTCTCTGAAACTCTCTGCCACTCTCTGAAACTCCCTGACACTCTCTGAATCTCTCTGAAACTCTCTGACCCTCTGTGACACTCTCTGAAAATTTCTGACTCTCTCTGAAACTCTCTGAAAATCTCTGAAACTCTCTGACACTCTGTGACACACTCTGAAAATCTCTGACATTCTCTGAGTCTCTCCGACACACTCAGACACTGTCTTGAAACTTTCCGACACTCTCTGAAACACTCTGAAACACTCTGAAGCTCTCTGAAACTCTCTGAAACTCTCTGACAATCTCAGAAAATCTCAGAAACTCTCTGAAACTCTCTGAAACTCTCTGACACTCTGTGACACTCTCTGAAACTCTCTGACACTCCCTGACACTCTCTGACACTCTCTGAAACTCTCTGACACTCACTGACACTCTGTGACACTCTCTGAAACTCTCTGACACTCTCTGACACGCTCTGACATTCTCTGAAACTCTTCGACACTCTCCGACACTCTCAGATACTGTCTGACACTATCTGAAACTCTCTGACTCACTCTGACACTCCCTGACACGCTCTGACACTCCCTGACACTCTCTGAGATCTCTCTCTGAAGCTCTCTGAAACTCAGTGACACTCTCTGAAACACTCGGACATTCTCTGACACTCTCCGAAACACTCAGAAACTGTCAGAAACTCTCAGGCACTCTCTGACACTCTCAGAAAGTCTCTGAAACTCTCGGACACTCTTTGAAACTCTCTGAAACTCTCTGACACTCTCTGAAATTCTCTGACACTCTCTGAAACTCTCTGAAACTCTCTGACACTCTCTGACACTCTCTGAAACCTTCCAAAACTCTCTAACACTCTCTGACACTCTCAAAAACTCTCAGAAGCTCTCTGAAACCCTCTGACACTCTCTGAATCTCTCAGACACTCTCTGGCACTCTCTGACACTCTCTGACACTCTCTGAAACTCTCTGGCACTCTCTGAAACTTTCTGACACTCTCTGAAACTCTCTGAAACTCTCTGACAATCTCTAAAACTCTCAGAAGCTCTCTGAAACTCTCAGACAGTCTCTGACACTCTGTGACACTTTCTGAAACTCTCTGACACTCTCTGACACTCTCAGACAATCTCTGACACTCTCTGACACTTTCGGAAACTCTCTGACACTATCTGGCACTTTCTGAAAGTTTCTGACACTCTCTGAATATCTCTGACACTCTCTGACTCTCTCTGACGCTCTGTGATGCTCTCTGATACTCTCTGAAACTCTTCAACACTCTCTGACACTCTCTGACACTCTCTGAAACTCTCTGACAATCTCTGAGTCTCTCCGACACACTCAGAAACTGACAGAAACTCTCAGGCACTCTCTGACACTATCAGAAAGTCTCTGAAACTCTCTGACACGCTCTGAAACTCTTTGACACTATTTGACAATCTCAGACACTGTCTGACTCTATCTGAAACTCTCTGACACTCTCTGACACTCCCGGACACTCTCCAAAACACTCTAGCACGCTCTGAAACTCTCTGACACTTTCTGACATTCTCTGAAACTCTCTGAAACACTCTGACACTCTCAGAAACTCTCAGAAGCTCTCTGAAACTCTCTGACACTCTCTGACACTCTCTGAATCTCTCAAACACTCTCTGGCACTCTCTGACACTCTCTGGCACACTCTGACACTCTCTGAAACTCTCTGACACTCTCTGAAACTCTCTGAAACTCTGTGAAACTCTCTGAAACTCTCAGACACTCTCGGACACTTTCTGAATCTCTCTGACACTCTCTGACTCTCTCAGACACTCTCTGACACTCTCTGACACTTTCGGAAACTCTCTGACACTATCTGGCACTTTCTGAAAGTTTCTGACACTCTCTGAATATCTCTGACACTCTCTGACTCTCTCTGACGCTCTGTGATACTCTCTGACACTCTCTGACACTCTCTGAAACTCTTCGACACTCTCTGCACTCTCAGATACTGTCTGACACTCTCTGAAACTCTCTGACACTCTCTGACCCTCTGTGACACTCTCTGAAACTTTCTGACACTCTCTGAAACTCTCTGAAAACCTCTGAAACTCTCTGACACTCTGTGACACACTCTGAAAATCTCTGACATTCTCTGAGTCTCTCCGACACACTCAGAAACTGTCAGAAACTCTCAGGCACTCTCTGACACTATCAGAATGTCTCTGAAACTCTCTGACACTCTCTGAAACTCTCTGACACTCTCAGACACTTTCTGACTCTCTCTGAAACTCTCTACTATCTCTGACACTCTCTGAAACTCTCTGAAGCTCTCTGATACTCTCTGACATTCTGTGACACTCTCCAAAATTCTCTAAAAGTCTATGACACTCTCTGACACTCTCTTGAAACTTTCCGACACTCTCTGAAACACTCTGAAATACTCTGAAGCTCTCTGAAACTCTCTGAAACTCTCTGACAATCTCAGAAAATCTCAGAAACTCTCTGAAACTCTCTGAAACTCTCTGAAACTCTCTGACACTCTGTGACAATCTCTGAAACTCTCTGAAACTCTTTGACACTCTTTGACACTCTCAGACACTGTCTGACTCTCTCTGAAACTCTCTGAAACTCTCTGACACCCTGTGACACCCTCTGAAACTCTGTGAAACTCTCGGACACTCTCTGAAACTTTCTGACACTCTCAGAAACTCTCAGAAGCTCTCTGAAACTCTGTGACACTCTCAGAAACTCTCAGACACTCTCAGACACTATCAGAGACTATCTGAAACTCTCTGACGCTCTCTGACACTCTCTGAAACACTCTCTGAAACTCTCTGACACTCTCTGACACTCTCTAAAATTCTCTGACACTCTCTGACACTCTCAGACACTCTCTGACACTCTGTGACACTTTCTCAAAATTCTCTGACACTATCTGACACTTTCTGAATCTCTCGGACACTCTCTGAATCTCTCTGAAACTCTCCGACACTCTGTGACACTCTCTGAAACTTTCTGGCACTCTCTGACACTCTCTGAAGATCTCTGGCACTCTCTGAAAATCTCTGACACTCTCTGAAACTCTGTGACACTCTCTGAAAGACTCTGACACTCTCTGACACTCTCAGACACTCTCTGACACTCTCTGACACTTTCTGAAACTCTCTGACACTATCTGACTCTTTCTGAAACTCTCGGACACTCTCTGAAACACTCTGCAACTCTATGACACTCTGTGACACTCTCTGACACTCTCTGAATCTCTCGGAAAAGCTCTGACACTCTGTGACACTCTCAGAAACTCTCTGAATCTCCCTGACACTCTCTGACACTCTCTGAAAGTTTCTGACACTCTCTGACACTCTCTGAACATCTCTGAAACTCTCTGAAGATCTCTGACACTCTCTGACACTCTGTGACACTCTCAGATACTCTCTGACTCTCTCAGACACACTCCGACACACTCAGAATCTCTCAGAAACTCTCTGGAACTCTCTGACACTCTCAGAAAGTCTCTGAAACTCTCTGAAACTCTCTGACACTCTCTGACGCTATCTGACACTCTGTGAAACTCTGTGAAACTCTTTGACACTCTCTGACACTCACTGACTCTCTCTGAAACTCTCTGACACTCTCTGAAACTCTCTGAAACTGTCTGACACTCTCTGACAATCTCTGACACTCTCTGTATCTCTCTGAATCACTCTGACACTCTGTGACACTCTCTGAAACTCTCTGACAATCTCTGAAACTTTCTGACACTCTCTGAAACTCTCCGAAGCTCTCTGAAACTCTCTGAAACTCTCTGACTCTCTCAGAAACTCTCAGAAACTCCCTGAAACTCTCTGAGACTCTCTGGCACTCTCTGAGACTCTCTGAAACTCTCTGACACTCTCTGAAACTCTCTGACACTCTCTGAAACTCTCTGAAACTCTCTGACAATCTCTGGCACTCTCAGACACTCTCAGACACTCTCTGAAGATCTCTGAAACTCTCTGACACCGTCTGACACTTTCTGAATCTCTCGGACACTCTCTGAATCTCTCTGAAACTCTCCGACACTCTGTGACACTCTCTGAACATTTCTCGCACTCTCTGACACTCTCTGAAGATCTCTGAAACTCTCTGAAAATCTCTGACACTCTCTGAAACTATGTGAAACTCTCTGAAACACTCTGAAACTCTCTGACATTGTCTGAAACTCTCTGAAACTCTTTGTAACTCTCTGACACTCTCAGAAACTCTCAGAAGCTCTCTGAAACTCTCTGACACTCTCTGACACTCTCTGAAGCTCTCAGACACTCTCAGACACTCTCTGACACTCTCTGACACTATCTGAGACTCTCTGAAACTCTCTGACACTCTCTGACACTCTCTGAAACTGTCTGAAACTCTCTGACACTCTCTGAAAGTCTCTGACACTCTCTGACACTCTCTGAAACTCTCTGACACTCTCTGACACTCGCAGACACTCTCTGACACTCTGTGACACTTTCTGAAACTCTCTGACACTATCTGACACTTTCTGAATCTCTCGGCACTCTCTGAATCTCTCTGAAACTCTCCGACACTCTGTGACACTCTCTGAAACTTTCTGGCACTCTCTGACACTCTCTGAAGGTCTCTGACAGTTTCTGAAACTCTCTGACACTATCTGATTCTTTCTGAAACTCTCGGACAATCTCTGACACACAATGCAACTCTATGACACTCTGTGACACTCTCTGACACTCTCTGACTCTCTCTGAAAAGCTCTGACACTCTGTGACACTCTCTGAAACTCTCTGACACTCACTGACACTCTGTGACACTCTCTGAAACTCTCTGACACTCTCTGACATTCTCTGAAACTCTTCGACACTCTCCGACACTCTCAGATACTGTCTGACACTATCTGAAACTCTCTGACTCACTCTGACACTCCCTGACACGCTCTGACACTCCCTGACACTCTCTGAGATCTCTCTCTGAAGCTCTCTGAAACTCAGTGACACTCTCTGAAACACTCGGACATTCTCTGACACTCTCCGAAACACTCAGAAACTGTCAGAAACTCTCAGGCAATCTCTGACACTCTCAGAAAGTCTCTGAAACTCTCGGACACTCTTTGAAACTCTCTGACACTCTCTGACACTCTCTGAAATTCTCTGACACTGTCTGAAGCTCTCTGACACTCTCCGACACTCTCTGAAACTCTCTGACACTCTCTGACACTCTCTGAAATTCTCTGACACTGTCTGAAGCTCTCTGACACTCTCCGACACTCTCTGAAACTCTCTGAAACTCTCTGACACTCTCTGAAACTCTCCAAAACTCTCTAACACTCTCTGACACTCACAAAAACTCTCAGAAGCTCTCTGAAACTCTCTGACACTCTCTGAATCTCTCAGACACTCTCTGGCACTCTCTGACACTCTCTGAAATTCTCTGAAACTCTCTGGCACTCTCTGAAACTTTCTGACACTCTCTGAAACTCTCTGAAACTCTCTGACACTCTCAAAAACTCTCAGAAGCTCTCTGAAACTCTCAGACACTCTCTGACACTCTGTGACACTTTCTGAAACTCGCTGACACTCTCAGACAATCTCTGACACTCTCTGACACTTTCGGAAACTCTCTGACACTATCTGGCACTTTCTGAAACTTTCTGACACTCTCTGAATATCTCTGACACTCTCTGACTCTCACTGACGCTCTGTGATGCTCTCTGACACTCTCTGAAACTCTTCGACACTCTCTGACACTCTCTGACACTCTCTGACACTCTCTGAAACTCTCTGACACTCTCTGACACTCTCAGACACTCTCTGACTCTCTGTGACACTTTCTGAAACTCTCTGACACTATCTGACACTTTCTGAATCTCTCGGCACTCTCTGAATCTCTCTGAAACTCTCCGGCACTCTGTGACACTCTCTGAAACTTTCTGGCACTCTCTGACACTCTCTGAAGGTCTCTGACAGTTTCTGAAACTCTCTGACACTATCTGATTCTTTCTGAAACTCTTGGACAATCTCTGACACACAATGCAACTCTATGACACTCTGTGACACTCTCTGACACTCTCTGACTCTCTCTGAAAAGCTCTGACACTCTGTGACACTCTCTGAAACTCTCTGACACTCACTGACACTCTGTGACAGTCTCTGAAACTCTCTGACACTCTCTGACATTCTCTGAAACTCTTCAACACTCTCCGACACTCTCAGATACTGTCTGACACTATCTGAAACTCTCTGACTCACTCTGACACTCCCTGACACGCTCTGACACTCCCTGACACTCTCTGAGATCTCTCTCTGAAGCTCTCTGAAACTCAGTGACACTCTCTGAAACACTCGGACATTCTCTGACACTCTCCGAAACGCTCAGAAACTGTCAGAAACTCTCAGGCAATCTCTGACACTCTCAGAAAGTCTCTGAAACTCTCGGACACTCTTTGAAACTCTCTGACACTCTCTGACACTCTCTGAAATTCTCTGACACTGTCTGAAGCTCTCTGACACTCTCCGACACTCTCTGAAACTCTCTGAAACTCTCTGACACTCTCTGAAACTCTCCAAAACTCTCTAACATTCTCTGACACTCACAAAAACTCTCAGAAGCTCTCTGAAACTCTCTGACACTCTCTGAATCTCTCAGACACTCTCTGGCACTCTCTGACACTCTCTGAAATTCTCTGAAACTCTCTGGCACTCTCTGAAACTTTCTGACACTCTCTGAAACTCTCTGAAACTCTCTGACACTCTCAAAAACTCTCAGATGCTCTCTGAAACTCTCAGACACTCTCTGACACTCTGTGACACTTTCTGAAACTCGCTGACACTCTCAGACAATCTCTGACACTCTCTGACACTTTCGGAAACTCTCTGACACTATCTGGCACTTTCTGAAACTTTCTGACACTCTCTGAATATCTCTGACACTCTCTGACTCTCACTGACGCTCTGTGATGCTCTCTGACACTCTCTGAAACTCTTCGACACTCTCTGACACTCTCTGACACTCTCTGACACTCTCTGAAACTCTCTGACACTCTCTGACACTCTCAGACACTCTCTGACAATCTGTGACACTTTCTGAAACTCTCTGACACTATCTGACACTTTCTGAATCTCTCGGCACTCTCTGAATCTCTCTGAAACTCTCCGACACTCTGTGACACTCTCTGAAACTTTCTGGCACTCTCTGACACTCTCTGAAGATTTCTGACAGTTTCTGAAACTCTCTGACACTATCTGATTCTTTCTGAAACTCTCGGACACTCTCTGACACACTCTGCAACTCTATGACACTCTGTGACACTCTGTGACACTCTCTGACACTCTCTGAAACACTCTGACACTCTCTGAAACTCTCTGAAACTCTCTGACGCTCTCTGACACTCTCTGAAACACTGTGACACTCTTTGACACTCTCTGACACTCACTGACTCTCTCTGAATCTCTCTGACACTCTCTGAAACTCTCTGAAACTCTTTGTAACTCTCTGACACTGTCAGAAACTCTCAGAAGCTCTCTGAAACTCTCTGACACTCTCTGACACTCTCTGTAACTCTCAGACACTCTCAGACACTCTCTGACACTCTCTGACACTATCTGAGACTCTCTGAAACTCTCTGACACTCTCTGACACTCTCTGAAACTGTCTGAAACTCTCTGACACTCTCTGACACTCTCTGACACTCTCTGTAACTCTCAGACACTCTCAGACACTCTCTGACACTATCTGAGACTCTCTGAAACTCTCTGACACTCTCTGACACTCTCTGAAACTGTCTGAAACTCTCTGACACTCTCTGAAAGTCTCTGACACTCTCTGACACTCTCTGAAACTCTCTGACACTCTCTGACACTCGCAGACACTCTCTGACACTCTGTGACACTTTCTGAAACTCTCTGACACTATCTGACACTTTCTGAATCTCTCGGCACTCTCTGAATCTCTCTGAAACTCTCCGACACTCTGTGACACTCTCTGAAACTTTCTGGCACTCTCTGAAGGTCTCTGACAGTTTCTGAAACTCTCTGACACTATCTGATTCTTTCTGAAACTCTCGGACAATCTCTGACACACAATGCAACTCTATGACACTCTGTGACACTCTCTGACACTCTCTGACTCTCTCTGAAAAGCTCTGACACTCTGTGACACTCTCTGAAACTCTCTGACACTCACTGACACTCTGTGACACTCTCTGAAACTCTCTGACACTCACTGACACTCTCTGAAACTCTCTGAAACTCTCTGACACTCTCTGAAACTCTCCAAAACTCTCTAACACTCTCTGACACTCACAAAAACTCTCAGAAGCTCTCTGAAACTCTCTGACACTCTCTGAATCTCTCAGACACTCTCTGGCACTCTCTGACACTCTCTGAAATTCTCTGAAACTCTCTGGCACTCTCTGAAACTTTCTGACACTCTCTGAAACTCTCTGAAACTCTCTGACACTCTCAAAAACTCTCAGATGCTCTCTGAAACTCTCAGACACTCTCTGACACTCTGTGACACTTTCTGAAACTCGCTGACACTCTCAGACAATCTCTGACACTCTCTGACACTTTCGGAAACTCTCTGACACTATCTGGCACTTTCTGAAACTTTCTGACACTCTCTGAATATCTCTGACACTCTCTGACTCTCACTGACGCTCTGTGATGCTCTCTGACACTCTCTGAAACTCTTCGACACTCTCTGACACTCTCTGACACTCTCTGAAACTCTCTGACACTCTCTGACACTCTCAGACACTCTCTGACAATCTGTGACACTTTCTGAAACTCTCTGACACTATCTGACACTTTCTGAATCTCTCGGCACTCTCTGAATCTCTCTGAAACTCTCCGACACTCTGTGACACTCTCTGAAACTTTCTGGCACTCTCTGACACTCTCTGAAGATTTCTGACAGTTTCTGAAACTCTCTGACACTATCTGATTCTTTCTGAAACTCTCGGACACTCTCTGACACACAATGCAACTCTATGACACTCTGTGACACTCTGTGACACTCTCTGACACTCTCTGAAACACTCTGACACTCTCTGAAACTCTCTGAAACTCTCTGACGCTCTCTGACACTCTCTGAAACACTGTGACACTCTTTGACACTCTCTGACACTCACTGACTCTCTCTGAATCTCTCTGACACTCTCTGAAACTCTCTGAAACTCTTTGTAACTCTCTGACACTGTCAGAAACTCTCAGAAGCTCTCTGAAACTCTCTGACACTCTCTGACACTCTCTGTAACTCTCAGACACTCTCAGACACTCTCTGACACTCTCTGACACTATCTGAGACTCTCTGAAACTCTCTGACACTCTCTGACACTCTCTGAAACTGTCTGAAACTCTCTGACACTCTCTGACACTCTCTGACACTCTCTGTAACTCTCAGACACTCTCAGACACTCTCTGACACTATCTGAGACTCTCTGAAACTCTCTGACACTCTCTGACACTCTCTGAAACTGTCTGACACTCTCTGACACTCTCTGAAAGTCTCTGACACTCTCTGACACTCTCTGAAACTCTCTGACACTCTCTGACACTCGCAGACACTCTCTGACACTCTGTGACACTTTCTGAAACTCTCTGACACTATCTGACACTTTCTGAATCTCTCGGCACTCTCTGAATCTCTCTGAAACTCTCCGACACTCTGTGACACTCTCTGAAACTTTCTGGCACTCTCTGAAGGTCTCTGACAGTTTCTGAAACTCTCTGACACTATCTGATTCTTTCTGAAACTCTCGGACAATCTCTGACACACAATGCAACTCTATGACACTCTGTGACACTCTCTGACACTCTCTGACTCTCTCTGAAAAGCTCTGACACTCTGTGACACTCTCTGAAACTCTCTGACACTCACTGACACTCTGTGACACTCTCTGAAACTCTCTGACACTCTCTGACATTCTCTGAAACTCTTCGACACTCTCCGACACTCTCAGATACTGTCTGACACTATCTGAAACTCTCTGACTCACTCTGACACTCCCTGACACGCTCTGACACCCCCTGACACTCTCTGAGATCTCTCTCTGAAGCTCTCTGAAACTCAGTGACACTCTCTGAAACACTCGGACATTCTCTGACACTCTCCGAAACACTCAGAAACTGTCAGAAACTCTCAGGCACTCTCTCACACTCTCAGAAAGTCTCTGAAACTCTCGGACACTCTTTGAAACTCTCTGACACTCTCTGACACTCTCTGAAATTCTCTGACACTGTCTGAAGCTCTCTGACACTCTCCGACACTCTCTGAAACTCTCTGAAACTCTCTGACACTCTCTGAAACTCTCCAAAACTCTCTAACACTCTCTGACACTCACAAAAACTCTCAGAAGCTCTCTGAAACTCTCTGACACTCTCTGAATCTCTCAGACACTCTCTGGCACTCTCTGACACTCTCTGAAATTCTCTGAAACTCTCTGGCACTCTCTGAAACTTTCTGACACTCTCTGAAACTCCCTGAAACTCTCTGACACTCTCATAAACTCTCAGAAGCTCTCTGAAACTCTCAGACACTCTCTGACACTCTGTGACACTTTCTGAAACTCTCTGACACTCTCAGACAATCTCTGACACTCTCTGACACTTTCGGAAACTTTCTGACACTCTCTGAATATCTCTGACACTCTCTGACTCTCACTGACGCTCTGTGATGCTCTCTGACACTCTCTGAAACTCTTCGACACTCTCTGACACTCTCTGACACTCTCTGAAACTCTCTGACACTCTCTGACACTTTCAGACACTCTCTGACACTCTGTGACACTTTCTGAAACTCTCTGACACTATCTGACACTTTCTGAATCTCTCGGCACTCTCTGAATCTCTCTGAAACTCTCCGACACTCTGTGACACTCTCTGAAACTTTCTGGCACTCTCTGACACTCTCTGAAGATTTCTGACAGTTTCTGAAACTCTCTGACGCTATCTGATTCTTTCTGAAACTCTCGGACACTCTCTGACACACTCTGCAACTCTATGACACTCTGTGACACTCTCTGACGCTCTCTGACTCTCTCTGAAAAGCTCTGACACTCTGTGACACTCTCTGAAACTCTCTGAAACTCACTGACACTCTCTGACCCTCTCTGAAACTTTCTGACACTCTCTGACACTCTCTGAACATCTCTGACACTCTCTGAAAATCTCTGAAACTCTCTGACACTCTGTGACACTCTCAGATACTCTCTGACTCTGTCAGACACACTCCGACACACTCAGAAACTCTCAGAAACTCTCTGGAACTCTCTGACACTCTCAGGAAGTCTCTGAAACACTCTGACACTCTCTGAAACTCTCTGAAACTCTCTGACGCTCTCTGACACTCTCTGAAACACTGTGACACACTTTGACACTCTCTGACACTCACTGACTCTCTCTGAATCTCTCTGACACTCTCTGAAACTCTCTGAAACTGTCTGACACTCTCTGACAATCTCTGACACTCTCTGAATCTCTCTGAATCACTCTGACACTCTGTGACACTCTCTGAAACTCTCTGAAGCTCTCTGAAACATTCTGAAACTCTCTGAATCTCTCAGAAACACTCAGAAACGCTGTGAAACTCTCTGACACTCTCTGACACTCTCTGAGACTCTCTGAAATTCTCTGACACTCTCTGAAACTCTCTGAAGCTCTCTGACACTCTCTGACACTCTCTGAAACTCTCTGACAATCTCTGGCACTCTTAGACACTCTCTGAAGATCTCTGAAACTCTCCGACACTCTGTGACACTCTCTGAAACTTTCTCGCACTCTCTGACACTCTCTGAAGATCTCTGAAACTCTCTGACATTCTCAGACACTCTCTGACACTTTCTGAAACTCTCTGACAGTATCTGACACTTTCTGAATCTCTCGGACACTCTCTGAATCTCTCTGACATTCTCAGACACTCTGTGACACTCTCTGACACTTTCTGAAACTCTCTGACAGTATCTGACACTTTCTGAAACTCTCGGACACTCTCTGACACACTCTGCAACTCTATGACACTCTGTGACACTCTCTGACACTCTCTGACATTCTCTGAATCTCTCTGAAACTCTCTGACACTCTGTGACACTCTGTAGCTCTCTGAAACTCCCTGACACTCTCTGACATTCTCTGAAACTCTCTGAAACTCTCTGACATTCTGTGACATTCTCAGATACTCTCTGACACTCTCAGACACACTCCGACACTCTCAGAAACTCTCAGAAACTCTCTGGAACTCTCTGACACTCTGTGACACACTCTGAAAATCTCTGACATTCTCTGAGTCTCTCCGACACACTCAGACACTGTCTTGAAACTTTCCGACACCCTCTGAAACACTCTGAAACACTCTGAAGCTCTCTGAAACTCTCTGAAACTCTCTGACAATCTCAGAAAATCTCAGAAACTCTCTGAAACTCTCTGAAACTCTCTGACACTCTGTGACACTCTCTGAAACTCTCTGACATTCTCTGAGTCTCTCCGACACACTCAGACACTGTCTTGATACTGTCTGACACTATCTGAAACTCTCTGACTCACTCTGACACTCCCTGACACGCTCTGACACTCCCTGACACTCTCTGAGATCTCTCTCTGAAGCTCTCTGAAACTCAGTGACACTCTGAAACACTCGGACATACTCTGACACTCTCCGAAACACTCAGAAACTGTCAGAAACTCTCAGGCACTCTCTGACACTCTCAGAAAGTCTCTGAAACTCTCGGACACTCTTTGAAACTCTCTGAAACTCTCTGACACTCTCTGAAATTCTCTGACACTCTCTGAAAATCTCTGAAACTTTCTGACACTCTCTGAAACTCTCTGAAACTCTCTGACACTCTCTGACACTCTCTGAAACTCTCCAAAACTCTCTAACACTCTCTGACACTCTCAAAAACTCTCAGAAACTCTCTGAAACTCTCTGACACTCTCTGAATCCCTCAGACACTCTCTGGCACTCTCTGACACTCTCTGACACTCTCTGAAACTCTCTGGCACTCTCTGAAACTTTCTGACACTCTCTGAAACTCTCTGAAACTCTCTGACACTTTCTGACTCTCTCTGAAACTCTCTACTATCTCTGACACTCTCTGACACTCTCTGAAGCTCTCTGATACTCTCTGACATTCTGTGACACTCTCCGAAATTCTCTAAAAGTCTATGACACTCTCTGACACTCTCTTTTAACTTTCCGACACTCTCTGACACTATCAGAATGTCTCTGAAACTCTCTGACACTCTCTGAAACTCTCTGACACTCTCAGACACTTTCTGACTCTCTCTGAAACTCTCTACTATCTCTGACACTCTCTGACACTCTCTGAAGCTCTCTGATACTCTCTGACATTCTGTGACACTCTCCGAAATTCTCTAAAAGTCTATGACACTCTCTGACACTCTCTTGAAACTTTCCGACACTCTCTGAAACACTCTGAAACACTCTGAAGCTCTCTGAAACTCTCTGAAACTCTCTGACAATCTCAGAAAATCTCAGAAACTCTCTGAAACTCTCTGAAGCTCTCTGAAACTCAGTGACACTCTCTGAAACACTCGGACATTCTCTGACACTCTCCGAAACACTCAGAAACTGTCATAAACTCTCAGGCACTCTCTGACACTCTCAGAAAGTCTCTGAAACTCTCGGACACTCTTTGAAACTCTCTGAAACTCTCTGACACTCTCTGAAATTCTCTGACACTCTCTGAAACTCTCTGAAACTCTCTGACACTCTCTGACACTCTCTGAAACCTTCCAAAACTCTCTAACACTCTCTGACACTCTCAGAAACTCTCAGAAGCTCTCTGAAACCCTCTGACACTCTCTGAATCTCTCAGACACTCTCTGGCACTCTCTGACACTCTCTGACACTCTCTGAAACTCTCTGGCACTCTCTGAAACTTTCTGACACTCTCTGAAACTCTCTGAAACTCTCTGACAATCTCTAAAACTCTCAGAAGCTCTCTGAAACTCTCAGACAGTCTCTGACACTCTGTGACACTTTCTGAAACTCTCTGACACTCTCTGACACTCTCAGACAATCTCTGACACTCTCTGACACTTTCGGAAACTCTCTGACACTATCTGGCACTTTCTGAAAGTTTCTGACACTCTCTGAATATCTCTGACACTCTCTGACTCTCTCTGACGCTCTGTGATGCTCTCTGATACTCTCTGAAACTCTTCAACACTCTCTGACACTCTCTGACACTCTCTGAAACTCTCTGACAATCTCTGAGTCTCTCCGACACACTCAGAAACTGACAGAAACTCTCAGGCACTCTCTGACACTATCAGAAAGTCTCTGAAACTCTCTGAAACGCTCTGAAACTCTTTGACACTATTTGACAATCTCAGACACTGTCTGACTCTATCTGAAACTCTCTGACACTCTCTGACACTCCCGGACACTCTCCAAAACACTCTAGCACGCTCTGAAACTCTCTGACACTTTCTGACATTCTCTGAAACTCTCTGAAACACTCTGACACTCTCAGAAACTCTCAGAAGCTCTCTGAAACTCTCTGACACTCTCTGACACTCTCTGAATCTCTCAAACACTCTCTGGCACTCTCTGACACTCTCTGGCACACTCTGACACTCTCTGAAACTCTCTGACACTCTCTGAAACTCTCTGAAACTCTGTGAAACTCTCTGACACTCTCAGACACTCTCGGACACTTTCTGAATCTCTCTGACACTCTCTGACTCTCTCAGACACTCTCTGACACTCTCTGACACTTTCGGAAACTCTCTGACACTATCTGGCACTTTCTGAAAGTTTCTGACACTCTCTGAATATCTCTGACACTCTCTGACTCTCTCTGACGCTCTGTGATACTCTCTGACACTCTCTGACACTCTCTGAAACTCTTCGACACTCTCTGCACTCTCAGATACTGTCTGACACTCTCTGAAACTCTCTGACACTCTCTGACCCTCTGTGACACTCTCTGAAACTTTCTGACACTCTCTGAAACTCTCTGAAAATCTCTGAAACTCTCTGACACTCTGTGACACACTCTGAAAATCTCTGACATTCTCTGAGTCTCTCCGACACACTCAGAAACTGTCAGAAACTCTCAGGCACTCTCTGACACTATCAGAATGTCTCTGAAACTCTCTGACACTCTCTGAAACTCTCTGACACTCTCAGACACTTTCTGACTCTCTCTGAAACTCTCTACTATCTCTGACACTCTCTGAAACTCTCTGAAGCTCTCTGATACTCTCTGACATTCTGTGACACTCTCCAAAATTCTCTAAAAGTCTATGACACTCTCTGACACTCTCTTGAAACTTTCCGACACTCTCTGAAACACTCTGAAATACTCTGAAGCTCTCTGAAACTCTCTGAAACTCTCTGACAATCTCAGAAAATCTCAGAAACTCTCTGAAACTCTCTGAAACTCTCTGAAACTCTCTGACACTCTGTGACAATCTCTGAAACTCTCTGAAACTCTTTGACACTCTTTGACACTCTCAGACACTGTCTGACTCTCTCTGAAACTCTCTGAAACTCTCTGACACTCTGTGACACCCTCTGAAACTCTGTGAAACTCTCGGACACTCTCTGAAACTTTCTGACACTCTCAGAAACTCTCAGAAGCTCTCTGAAACTCTGTGACACTCTCAGAAACTCTCAGACACTCTCAGACACTATCAGAGACTATCTGAAACTCTCTGACGCTCTCTGACACTCTCTGAAACACTCTCTGAAACTCTCTGACACTCTCTGACACTCTCTAAAATTCTCTGACACTCTCTGACACTCTCAGACACTCTCTGACACTCTGTGACACTTTCTCAAAATTCTCTGACACTATCTGACACTTTCTGAATCTCTCGGACACTCTCTGAATCTCTCTGAAACTCTCCGACACTCTGTGACACTCTCTGAAACTTTCTGGCACTCTCTGACACTCTCTGAAGATCTCTGGCACTCTCTGAAAATCTCTGACACTCTCTGAAACTCTGTGACACTCTCTGAAAGACTCTGACACTCTCTGACACTCTCAGACACTCTCTGACACTCTCTGACACTTTCTGAAACTCTCTGACACTATCTGACTCTTTCTGAAACTCTCGGACACTCTCTGACACACTCTGCAACTCTATGACACTCTGTGACACTCTCTGACACTCTCTGAATCTCTCGGAAAAGCTCTGACACTCTGTGACACTCTCAGAAACTCTCTGAATCTCCCTGACACTCTCTGACACTCTCTGAAAGTTTCTGACACTCTCTGACACTCTCTGAACATCTCTGAAACTCTCTGAAGATCTCTGACACTCTCTGACACTCTGTGACACTCTCAGATACTCTCTGACTCTCTCAGACACACTCCGACACACTCAGAATCTCTCAGAAACTCTCTGGAACTCTCTGACACTCTCAGAAAGTCTCTGAAACTCTCTGAAACTCTCTGACACTCTCTGACGCTATCTGACACTCTGTGAAACTCTGTGAAACTCTTTGACACTCTCTGACACTCACTGACTCTCTCTGAAACTCTCTGACACTCTCTGAAACTCTCTGAAACTGTCTGACACTCTCTGACAATCTCTGACACTCTCTGTATCTCTCTGAATCACTCTGACACTCTGTGACACTCTCTGAAACTCTCTGACAATCTCTGAAACTTTCTGACACTCTCTGAAACTCTCCGAAGCTCTCTGAAACTCTCTGAAACTCTCTGACTCTCTCAGAAACTCTCAGAAACTCCCTGAAACTCTCTGAGACTCTCTGGCACTCTCTGAGACTCTCTGAAACTCTCTGACACTCTCTGAAACTCTCTGACACTCTCTGAAACTCTCTGAAACTCTCTGACAATCTCTGGCACTCTCAGACACTCTCAGACACTCTCTGAAGATCTCTGAAACTCTCTGACACCGTCTGACACTTTCTGAATCTCTCGGACACTCTCTGAATCTCTCTGAAACTCTCCGACACTCTGTGACACTCTCTGAACATTTCTCGCACTCTCTGACACTCTCTGAAGATCTCTGAAACTCTCTGAAAATCTCTGACACTCTCTGAAACTATGTGAAACTCTCTGAAACACTCTGAAACTCTCTGACATTGTCTGAAACTCTCTGAAACTCTTTGTAACTCTCTGACACTCTCAGAAACTCTCAGAAGCTCTCTGAAACTCTCTGACACTCTCTGACACTCTCTGAAGCTCTCAGACACTCTCAGACACTCTCTGACACTCTCTGACACTATCTGAGACTCTCTGAAACTCTCTGACACTCTCTGACACTCTCGGAAACTGTCTGAAACTCTCTGACACTCTCTGAAAGTCTCTGACACTCTCTGACACTCTCTGAAACTCTCTGACACTCTCTGACACTCGCAGACACTCTCTGACACTCTGTGACACTTTCTGAAACTCTCTGACACTATCTGACACTTTCTGAATCTCTCGGCACTCTCTGAATCTCTCTGAAACTCTCCGACACTCTGTGACACTCTCTGAAACTTTCTGGCACTCTCTGACACTCTCTGAAGGTCTCTGACAGTTTCTGAAACTCTCTGACACTATCTGATTCTTTCTGAAACTCTCGGACAATCTCTGACACACAATGCAACTCTATGACACTCTGTGACACTCTCTGACACTCTCTGACTCTCTCTGAAAAGCTCTGACACTCTGTGACACTCTCTGAAACTCTCTGACACTCACTGACACTCTGTGACACTCTCTGAAACTCTCTGACACTCTCTGACATTCTCTGAAACTCTTCGACACTCTCCGACACTCTCAGATACTGTCTGACACTATCTGAAACTCTCTGACTCACTCTGACACTCCCTGACACGCTCTGACACTCCCTGACACTCTCTGAGATCTCTCTCTGAAGCTCTCTGAAACTCAGTGACACTCTCTGAAACACTCGGACATTCTCTGACACTCTCCGAAACACTCAGAAACTGTCAGAAACTCTCAGGCAATCTCTGACACTCTCAGAAAGTCTCTGAAACTCTCGGACACTCTTTGAAACTCTCTGACACTCTCTGACACTCTCTGAAATTCTCTGACACTGTCTGAAGCTCTCTGACACTCTCCGACACTCTCTGAAACTCTCTGACACTCTCTGACACTCTCTGAAATTCTCTGACACTGTCTGAAGCTCTCTGACACTCTCCGACACTCTCTGAAACTCTCTGAAACTCTCTGACACTCTCTGAAACTCTCCAAAACTCTCTAACACTCTCTGACACTCACAAAAACTCTCAGAAGCTCTCTGAAACTCTCTGACACTCTCTGAATCTCTCAGACACTCTCTGGCACTCTCTGACACTCTCTGAAATTCTCTGAAACTCTCTGGCACTCTCTGAAACTTTCTGACACTCTCTGAAACTCTCTGAAACTCTCTGACACTCTCAAAAACTCTCAGAAGCTCTCTGAAACTCTCAGACACTCTCTGACACTCTGTGACACTTTCTGAAACTCGCTGACACTCTCAGACAATCTCTGACACTCTCTGACACTTTCGGAAACTCTCTGACACTATCTGGCACTTTCTGAAACTTTCTGACACTCTCTGAATATCTCTGACACTCTCTGACTCTCACTGACGCTCTGTGATGCTCTCTGACACTCTCTGAAACTCTTCGACACTCTCTGACACTCTCTGACACTCTCTGACACTCTCTGAAACTCTCTGACACTCTCTGACACTCTCAGACACTCTCTGACTCTCTGTGACACTTTCTGAAACTCTCTGACACTATCTGACACTTTCTGAATCTCTCGGCACTCTCTGAATCTCTCTGAAACTCTCCGACACTCTGTGACACTCTCTGAAACTTTCTGGCACTCTCTGACACTCTCTGAAGGTCTCTGACAGTTTCTGAAACTCTCTGACACTATCTGATTCTTTCTGAAACTCTTGGACAATCTCTGACACACAATGCAACTCTATGACACTCTGTGACACTCTCTGACACTCTCTGACTCTCTCTGAAAAGCTCTGACACTCTGTGACACTCTCTGAAACTCTCTGACACTCACTGACACTCTGTGACAGTCTCTGAAACTCTCTGACACTCTCTGACATTCTCTGAAACTCTTCAACACTCTCCGACACTCTCAGATACTGTCTGACACTATCTGAAACTCTCTGACTCACTCTGACACTCCCTGACACGCTCTGACACTCCCTGACACTCTCTGAGATCTCTCTCTGAAGCTCTCTGAAACTCAGTGACACTCTCTGAAACACTCAGACATTCTCTGACACTCTCCGAAACGCTCAGAAACTGTCAGAAACTCTCAGGCAATCTCTGACACTCTCAGAAAGTCTCTGAAACTCTCGGACACTCTTTGAAACTCTCTGACACTCTCTGACACTCTCTGAAATTCTCTGACACTGTCTGAAGCTCTCTGACACTCTCTGACACTCTCTGAAACTCTCTGAAACTCTCTGACACTCTCTGAAACTCTCCAAAACTCTCTAACACTCTCTGACACTCACAAAAACTCTCAGAAGCTCTCTGAAACTCTCTGACACTCTCTGAATCTCTCAGACACTCTCTGGCACTCTCTGACACTCTCTGAAATTCTCTGAAACTCTCTGGCACTCTCTGAAACTTTCTGACACTCTCTGAAACTCTCTGACACTCTCAAAAACTCTCAGAAGCTCTCTGAAACTCTCAGACACTCTCTGACACTCTGTGACACTTTCTGAAACTCGCTGACACTCTCAGACAATCTCTGACACTCTCTGACACTTTCGGAAACTCTCTGACACTATCTGGCACTTTCTGAAACTTTCTGACACTCTCTGAATATCTCTGACACTCTCTGACTCTCACTGACGCTCTGTGATGCTCTCTGACACTCTCTGAAACTCTTCGACACTCTCTGACACTCTCTGACACTCTCTGACACTCTCTGAAACTCTCTGACACTCTCTGACACTCTCAGACACTCTCTGACAATCTGTGACACTTTCTGAAACTCTCTGACACTATCTGACACTTTCTGAATCTCTCGGCACTCTCTGAATCTCTCTGAAAATCTCCGACACTCTGTGACACTCTCTGAAACTTTCTGGCACTCTCTGACACTCTCTGAAGATTTCTGACAGTTTCTGAAACTCTCTGACACTATCTGATTCTTTCTGAAACTCTCGGACACTCTCTGACACACTCTGCAACTCTATGACACTCTGTGACACTCTGTGACACTCTCTGACACTCTCTGAAACACTCTGACACTCTCTGAAACTCTCTGAAACTCTCTGACGCTCTCTGACACTCTCTGAAACACTGTGACACTCTTTGACACTCTCTGACACTCACTGACTCTCTCTGAATCTCTCTGACACTCTCTGAAACTCTCTGAAACTCTTTGTAACTCTCTGACACTGTCAGAAACTCTCAGAAGCTCTCTGAAACTCTCTGACACTCTCTGACACTCTCTGTAACTCTCAGACACTCTCAGACACTCTCTGACACTCTCTGACACTATCTGAGACTCTCTGAAACTCTCTGACACTCTCTGACACTCTCTGAAACTGTCTGAAACTCTCTGACACTCTCTGACACTCTCTGACACTCTCTGTAACTCTCAGACACTCTCAGACACTCTCTGACACTCTCTGACACTATCTGAGACTCTCTGAAACTCTCTGACACTCTCTGACACTCTCGGAAACTGTCTGAAACTCTCTGACACTCTCTGAAAGTCTCTGACACTCTCTGACACTCTCTGAAACTCTCTGACACTCTCTGACACTCGCAGACACTCTCTGACACTCTGTGACACTTTCTGAAACTCTCTGACACTATCTGACACTTTCTGAATCTCTCGGCACTCTCTGAATCTCTCTGAAACTCTCCGACACTCTGTGACACTCTCTGAAACTTTCTGGCACTCTCTGAAGGTCTCTGACAGTTTCTGAAACTCTCTGACACTATCTGATTCTTTCTGAAACTCTCGGACAATCTCTGACACACAATGCAACTCTATGACACTCTGTGACACTCTCTGACACTCTCTGACTCTCTCTGAAAAGCTCTGACACTCTGTGACACTCTCTGAAACTCTCTGACACTCACTGACACTCTGTGACACTCTCTGAAACTCTCTGACACTCTCTGACATTCTCTGAAACTCTTCGACACTCTCCGACACTCTCAGATACTGTCTGACACTATCTGAAACTCTCTGACTCACTCTGACACTCCCTGACACGCTCTGACACCCCCTGACACTCTCTGAGATCTCTCTCTGAAGCTCTCTGAAACTCAGTGACACTCTCTGAAACACTCGGACATTCTCTGACACTCTCCGAAACACTCAGAAACTGTCAGAAACTCTCAGGCACTCTCTCACACTCTCAGAAAGTCTCTGAAACTCTCGGACACTCTTTGAAACTCTCTGACACTCTCTGACACTCTCTGAAATTCTCTGACACTGTCTGAAGCTCTCTGACACTCTCCGACACTCTCTGAAACTCTCTGAAACTCTCTGACACTCTCTGAAACTCTCCAAAACTCTCTAACACTCTCTGACACTCACAAAAACTCTCAGAAGCTCTCTGAAACTCTCTGACACTCTCTGAATCTCTCAGACACTCTCTGGCACTCTCTGACACTCTCTGAAATTCTCTGAAACTCTCTGGCACTCTCTGAAACTTTCTGACACTCTCTGAAACTCCCTGAAACTCTCTGACACTCTCATAAACTCTCAGAAGCTCTCTGAAACTCTCAGACACTCTCTGACACTCTGTGACACTTTCTGAAACTCTCTGACACTCTCAGACAATCTCTGACACTCTCTGACACTTTCGGAAACTCTCTGACACTATCTGGCACTTTCTGAAACTTTCTGACACTCTCTGAATATCTCTGACACTCTCTGACTCTCACTGACGCTCTGTGATGCTCTCTGACACTCTCTGAAACTCTTCGACACTCTCTGACACTCTCTGACACTCTCTGAAACTCTCTGACACTCTCTGACACTTTCAGACACTCTCTGACAATCTGTGACACTTTCTGAAACTCTCTGACACTATCTGACACTTTCTGAATCTCTCGGCACTCTCTGAATCTCTCTGAAACTCTCCGACACTCTGTGACACTCTCTGAAACTTTCTGGCACTCTCTGACACTCTCTGAAGATTTCTGACAGTTTCTGAAACTCTCTGACGCTATCTGATTCTTTCTGAAACTCTCGGACACTCTCTGACACACTCTGCAACTCTATGACACTCTGTGACACTCTCTGACGCTCTCTGACTCTCTCTGAAAAGCTCTGACACTCTGTGACACTCTCTGAAACTCTCTGAAACTCACTGACACTCTCTGACCCTCTCTGAAACTTTCTGACACTCTCTGACACTCTCTGAACATCTCTGACACTCTCTGAAAATCTCTGAAACTCTCTGACACTCTGTGACACTCTCAGATACTCTCTGACTCTGTCAGACACACTCCGACACACTCAGAAACTCTCAGAAACTCTCTGGAACTCTCTGACACTCTCAGGAAGTCTCTGAAACACTCTGACACTCTCTGAAACTCTCTGAAACTCTCTGACGCTCTCTGACACTCTCTGAAACACTGTGACACACTTTGACACTCTCTGACACTCACTGACTCTCTCTGAATCTCTCTGACACTCTCTGAAACTCTCTGAAACTGTCTGACACTCTCTGACAATCTCTGACACTCTCTGAATCTCTCTGAATCACTCTGACACTCTGTGACACTCTCTGAAACTCTCTGAAGCTCTCTGAAACATTCTGAAACTCTCTGAATCTCTCAGAAACACTCAGAAACGCTGTGAAACTCTCTGACACTCTCTGACACTCTCTGAGACTCTCTGAAATTCTCTGACACTCTCTGAAACTCTCTGAAGCTCTCTGACACTCTCTGACACTCTCTGAAACTCTCTGACAATCTCTGGCACTCTTAGACACTCTCTGAAGATCTCTGAAACTCTCCGACACTCTGTGACACTCTCTGAAACTTTCTCGCACTCTCTGACACTCTCTGAAGATCTCTGAAACTCTCTGACATTCTCAGACACTCTCTGACACTTTCTGAAACTCTCTGACAGTATCTGACACTTTCTGAATCTCTCGGACACTCTCTGAATCTCTCTGACATTCTCAGACACTCTGTGACACTCTCTGACACTTTCTGAAACTCTCTGACAGTATCTGACACTTTCTGAAACTCTCGGACACTCTCTGACACACTCTGCAACTCTATGACACTCTGTGACACTCTCTGACACTCTCTGACATTCTCTGAATCTCTCTGAAACTCTCTGACACTCTGTGACACTCTGTAGCTCTCTGAAACTCCCTGACACTCTCTGACATTCTCTGAAACTCTCTGAAACTCTCTGAATATCTCTGACATTCTGTGACATTCTCAGATACTCTCTGACACTCTCAGACACACTCCGACACTCTCAGAAACTCTCAGAAACTCTCTGGAACTCTCTGACACTCTGTGACACACTCTGAAAATCTCTGACATTCTCTGAGTCTCTCCGACACACTCAGACACTGTCTTGAAACTTTCCGACACTCTCTGAAACACTCTGAAACACTCTGAAGCTCTCTGAAACTCTCTGAAACTCTCTGACAATCTCAGAAAATCTCAGAAACTCTCTGAAACTCTCTGAAACTCTCTGAAACTCTCTGACACTCTGTGACACTCTCTGAAACTCTCTGACATTCTCTGAGTCTCTCCGACACACTCAGACACTGTCTTGATACTGTCAGACACTCTCTGGCACTCTCTGACACTCTCTGAAATTCTCTGAAACTCTCTGGCACTCTCTGAAACTTTCTGACACTCTCTGAAACTCTCTGAAACTCTCTGACACTCTCAAAAACTCTCAGAAGCTCTCTGAAACTCTCAGACACTCTCTGACACTCTGTGACACTTTCTGAAACTCTCTGACACTCTCAGACAATCTCTGACACTCTCTGACACTTTCGGAAACTCTCTGACACTATCTGGCACTTTCTGAAACTTTCTGACACTCTCTGAATATCTCTGACACTCTCTGACTCTCACTGACGCTCTGTGATGCTCTCTGACACTCTCTGAAACTCTTCGACACTCTCTGACACTCTCTGACACTCTCTGACACTCTCTGAAACTCTCTGACACTCTCTGACACTCTCAGACACTCTCTGACAATCTGTGACACTTTCTGAAACTCTCTGACACTATCTGACACTTTCTGAATCTCTCGGCACTCTCTGAATCTCTCTGAAACTCTCCGACACTCTGTGACACTCTCTGAAACTTTCTGGCACTCTCTGACACTCTCTGAAGATTTCTGACAGTTTCTGAAACTCTCTGACACTATCTGATTCTTTCTGAAACTCTCGGACACTCTCTGACACACTCTGCAACTCTATGACACTCTGTGACACTCTCTGACACTCTCTGACTCTCTCTGAAAAGCTCTGACACTCTGTGACACTCTCTGAAACTCTCTGAAACTCTCTGACACTCTCTGACCCTCTCTGAAACTTTCTGACACTCTCTGACACTCTCTGAACATCTCTGACACTCTCTGAAAATCTCTGAAACTCTCTGACACTCTGTGACACTCTCAGATACTCTCTGACTCTGTCAGACACACTCCGACACACTCAGAAACTCTCAGAAACTCTCTGGAACTCTCTGACACTCTCAGGAAGTCTCTGAAACACTCTGACACTCTCTGAAACTCTCTGAAACTCTCTGACGCTCTCTGACACTCTCTGAAACACTGTGACACTCTTTGACACTCTCTGACACTCACTGACTCTCTCTGAATCTCTCTGACACTCTCTGAAACTCTCTGAAACTCTTTGTAACTCTCTGACACTGTCAGAAACTCTCAGAAGCTCTCTGAAACTCTCTGACACTCTCTGACACTCTCTGAAACTTTCAGACACTCTCAGACACTCTCTGACACTCTCTGACACTATCTGAGACTCTCTGAAACTCTCTGACACTCTCTGACACTCTCTGAAACTGTCTGAAACTCTCTGACACTCTCTGAAAGTCTCTGACACTCTCTGACACTCTCTGAAACTCTCTGACACTCTCTGACACTCGCAGACACTCTCTGACACTTTGTGACACTTTCTGAAACTCTCTGACACTATCTGACACTTTCTGAATCTCTCGGCACTCTCTGAATCTCTCTGAAACTCTCCGACACTCTGTGACACTCTCTGAAACTTTCTGGCACTCTCTGACACTCTCTGAAGGTCTCTGACAGTTTCTGAAACTCTCTGACACTATCTGATTCTTTCTGAAACTCTCGGACAATCTCTGACACACAATGCAACTCTATGACACTCTGTGACACTCTCTGACACTCTCTGACTCTCTCTGAAAAGCTCTGACACTCTGGGACACTCTCTGAAACTCTCTGACACTCACTGACACTCTGTGACACTCTCTGAAACTCTCTGACACTCTCTGACATTCTCTGAAACTCTTCGACACTCTCCGACACTCTCAGATACTGTCTGACACTATCTGAAACTCTCTGACTCACTCTGACACTCCCTGACACGCTCTGACACCCCCTGACACTCTCTGAGATCTCTCTCTGAAGCTCTCTGAAACTCAGTGACACTCTCTGAAACACTCGGACATTCTCTGACACTCTCCAAAACACTCAGAAACTGTCAGAAACTCTCAGGCACTCTCTGACACTCTCAGAAAGTCTCTGAAACTCTCGGACACTCTTTGAAACTCTCTGACACTCTCTGACACTCTCTGAAATTCTCTGACACTGTCTGAAGCTCTCTGACACTCTCCGACAATCTCTGAAACTCTCTGAAACTCTCTGACACTCTCTGAAACTCTCCAAAACTCTCTAACACTCTCTGACACTCACAAAAACTCTCAGAAGCTCTCTGAAAGTCTCTGACACTCTCTGAATCTCACAGACACTCTCTGGCACTCTCTGACACTCTCTGAAATTCTCTGAAACTCTCTGGCACTCTCTGAAACTTTCTGACACTCTCTGAAACTCTCTGAGACTCTCTGACACTCTCAAAAACTCTCAGAAGCTCTCTGAAACTCTCAGACACTCTCTGACACTCTGTGACACTTTCTGAAACTCTCTGACACTCTCAGACAATCTCTGACACTCTCTGACACTTTCGGAAACTCTCTGACACTATCTGGCACTTTCTGAAACTTTCTGACACTCTCTGAATATCTCTGACACTCTCTGACTCTCACTGACGCTCTGTGATACTCTCTGACACTCTCTGAAACTCTTCGACACTCTCTGACACTCTCTGACACTCTCTGAAACTCTCTGACACTCTCTGACACTCTCAGACACTCTCTGACAATCTGTGACACTTTCTGAAACTCTCTGACACTATCTGACACTTTCTGAATCTCTCGGCACTCTCTGAATCTCTCTGAAACTCTCCGACACTCTGTGACACTTTCTGAAACTCTCTGACACTATCTGACACTTTCTGAATCTCTCGGCACTCTCTGAATCTCTCTGAAACTCTCCGACACTCTGTGACACTCTCTGAAACTTTCTGGCACTCTCTGACACTCTCTGAAGATTTCTGACAGTTTCTGAAACTCTCTGACACTATCTGATTCTTTCTGAAACTCTCGGACACTCTCTGACACACTCTGCAACTCTATGACACTCTGTGACACTCTCTGACACTCTCTGACTCTCTCTGAAAAGCTCTGACACTCTGTGACACTCTCTGAAACTCTCTGAAACTCACTGACACTCTCTGACCCTCTCTGAAACTTTCTGACACTCTCTGACACTCTCTGAACATCTCTGACACTCTCTGAAAATCTCTGAAACTCTCTGACACTCTGTGACACTCTCAGATACTCTCTGACTCTGTCAGACACACTCCGACACACTCAGAAACTCTCAGAAACTCTCTGGAACTCTCTGACACTCTCAGGAAGTCTCTGAAACACTCTGACACTCTCTGAAACTCTCTGAAACTCTCTGACGCTCTCTGACACTCTCTGAAACACTGTGACACTCTTTGACACTCTCTGACACTCACTGACTCTCTCTGAATCTCTCTGACACTCTCTGAAACTCTCTGAAACTCTTTGTAACTCTCTGACACTGTCAGAAACTCTCAGAAGCTCTCTGAAACTCTCTGACACTCTCTGACACTCTCTGAAACTTTCAGACACTCTCAGACACTCTCTGACACTCTCTGACACTATCTGAGACTCTCTGAAACTCTCTGACACTCTCTGACACTCTCTGAAACTGTCTGAAACTCTCTGACACTCTCTGAAAGTCTCTGACACTCTCTGACACTCTCTGAAACTCTCTGACACTCTCTGACACTCGCAGACACTCTCTGACACTTTGTGACACTTTCTGAAACTCTCTGACACTATCTGACACTTTCTGAATCTCTCGGCACTCTCTGAATCTCTCTGAAACTCTCCGACACTCTGTGACACTCTCTGAAACTTTCTGGCACTCTCTGACACTCTCTGAAGGTCTCTGACAGTTTCTGAAACTCTCTGACACTATCTGATTCTTTCTGAAACTCTCGGACAATCTCTGACACACAATGCAACTCTATGACACTCTGTGACACTCTCTGACACTCTCTGACTCTCTCTGAAAAGCTCTGACACTCTGTGACACTCTCTGAAACTCTCTGACACTCACTGACACTCTGTGACACTCTCTGAAACTCTCTGACACTCTCTGACATTCTCTGAAACTCTTCGACACTCTCCGACACTCTCAGATACTGTCTGACACTATCTGAAACTCTCTGACTCACTCTGACACTCCCTGACACGCTCTGACACCCCCTGACACTCTCTGAGATCTCTCTCTGAAGCTCTCTGAAACTCAGTGACACTCTCTGAAACACTCGGACATTCTCTGACACTCTCCAAAACACTCAGAAACTGTCAGAAACTCTCAGGCACTCTCTGACACTCTCAGAAAGTCTCTGAAACTCTCGGACACTCTTTGAAACTCTCTGACACTCTCTGACACTCTCTGAAATTCTCTGACACTGTCTGAAGCTCTCTGACACTCTCCGACAATCTCTGAAACTCTCTGAAACTCTCTGACACTCTCTGAAACTCTCCAAAACTCTCTAACACTCTCTGACACTCACAAAAACTCTCAGAAGCTCTCTGAAACTCTCTGACACTCTCTGAATCTCTCAGACACTCTCTGGCACTCTCTGACACTCTCTGAAATTCTCTGAAACTCTCTGGCACTCTCTGAAACTTTCTGACACTCTCTGAAACTCTCTGAAACTCTCTGACACTCTCAAAAACTCTCAGAAGCTCTCTGAAACTCTCAGACACTCTCTGACACTCTGTGACACTTTCTGAAACTCTCTCACACTCTCAGACAATCTCTGACACTCTCTGACACTTTCGGAAACTCTCTGACACTATCTGGCACTTTCTGAAACTTTCTGACACTCTCTGAATATCTCTGACACTCTCTGACTCTCACTGACGCTCTGTGATGCTCTCTGACACTCTCTGAAAATCTTCGACACTCTCTGACACTCTCTGACACTCTCTGAAACTCTCTGACACTCTCTGACACTCTCAGACACTCTCTGACAATCTGTGACACTTTCTGAAACTCTCTGACACTATCTGACACTTTCTGAATCTCTCGGCACTCTCTGAATCTCTCTGAAACTCTCCGACACTCTGTGACACTCTCTGAAACTTTCTGGCACTCTCTGACACTCTCTGAAGATTTCTGACAGTTTCTGAAACTCCTTGACACTATCTGATTCTTTCTGAAACTCTCGGACACTCTCTGACACACTCTGCAACTCTATGACACTCTGTGACACTCTCTGACACTCTCTGACTCTCTCTGAAAAGCTCTGACACTCTGTGACACTCTCTGAAACTCTCTGAAACTCACTGACACTCTCTGACCCTCTCTGAAACTTTCTGACACTCTCTGACACTCTCTGAACATCTCTGACACTCTCTGAAAATCTCTGAAACTCTCTGACACTCTGTGACACTCTCAGATACTCTCTGACTCTGTCAGACACACTCCGACACACTCAGAAACTCTCAGAAACTCTCTGGAACTCTCTGACACTCTCAGGAAGTCTCTGAAACTCTCTGACACTCTCTGAAACTCTCTGAAACTCTCTGACGCTCTCTGACACTCTCTGAAACACTGTGACACTCTTTGACACTCTCTGACACTCACTGACTCTCTCTGAATCTCTCTGACACTCTCTGAAACTCTCTGAAACTCTCTGAAACTGTCTGACACTCTCTGACAATCTCTGACACTCTCTGAATCTCTCTGAATCACTCTGACACTCTGTGGCACTCTCTGAAACTCTCTGAAGCTCTCTGAAACATTCTGAAACTCTCTGAATCTCTCAGAAACACTCAGAAACGCTGTGAAACTCTCTGACACTCTCTGACACTCTCTGAGACTCTCTGAAATTCTCTGACACTCTCTGAAACTCTCTGAAACTCTCTGACACTCTCTGACACTCTCTGAAACTCTCTGACAATCTCTGGCACTCTCAGACACTCTCAGACACTCTCTGAAGATCTCTGAAACTCTCCGACACTCTGTGACACTCTCTGAAACTTTCTCGCACTCTCTGACACTCTCTGAAGATCTCTGAAACTCTCTGACATTCTCAGACACTCTCTGACACTTTCTGAAACTCTCTGACAGTATCTGACACTTTCTGAATCTCTCGGACACTCTCTGAATCTCTCTGAAACTCTCCGACACTCTGTGACACTCTCTGAAACTTTCTGGCACTCTCTGACACTCTCTGAAGATCTCTGGCACTCTCTGAATATCTCTGACACTCTCTGAAACTCTGTGACACTCTCTGAAAGACTCTGACACTCTCTGACACTCTCAGACACTCTCTGACACTCTCTGACACTTTCTGAAACTCTCTGACACTATCTGACTCTTTCTGAAACTCTCGGACACTCTCTGACACACTCTGCAACTCTATGACACTCTGTGACACTCTCTGACACTCTCTGAATCTCTCTGAAATGCTCTGACACTGTGACACTCTCAGAAACTCTCTGAAACTCCCTGACACTCTCTGACACTCTCTGAAAGTTTCTGACAGTCTCTGACACTCTCTGAACATCTCTGAAAATCTCTGAAGATCTCTGACACTCTCTGACACGCTGTGACACTCTCAGATACTCTCCGACTCTCTCAGACACACTCCGACACACTCAGAATCTCTCAGAAACTCTCTGGAACTCTCTGACACTCTCAGAAAGTCTCTGAAACTCTCTGAAACTCTCTGACACTCTCTGACGCTCTCTGACACTCTGTGAAACTCTGTGAAACTCTTTGACACTCTCTGACACTCACTGACTCTCTCTGAAACTCTCTGACACTCTCTGAAACTGACTGACACTCTCTGACAATCTCTGACACTCTCTGTATCTCTCTGAATCACTCTGACACTCTGTGACACTCTCTGAAACTCTCTGACAATCTCTGAAACTTTCTGACACTCTCTGAAACTCTCTGAAGCTCTCTGAAACTCTCTGAAACTCTCTGACTCTCTCAGAAACACTCAGAAACTCCCTGAAACTCTCTGAGACTCTCTGGCACTCTCTGAGACTCTCTGAAACTCTCTGACACTCTCTGAAACTCTCTGAAACTCTCTGACACTCTCTGAAACTCTCTGACAATCTCTGGCACTCTCAGACACTCTCAGACACTCTCTGAAGATCTCTGAAACTCTCTGACACCGTCTGACACTTTCTGAATCTCTCGGACACTCTCTGAATCTCTCTGAAACTCTCCGACACTCTGTGACACTCTCTGAAACTTTCTCGCACTCTCTGACACTCTCTGAAGATCTCTGAAACTCTCTGAAAATCTCTGACACTCTCTGAAACTATGTGAAACTCTCTGAAACACTCTGAAACTCTCTGACATTCTCTGAAACTCTCTGAAACTCTTTGTAACTCTCTGACACTCTCAGAAACTCTCAGAAGCTCTCTGAACCTCTCTGACACTCTCTGACACTCTCTGAAACTCTCAGACGCTCTCAGACACTCTCTGACACTATCTGAGACTCTCTGAAACCCTCTGACACTCTCTGACACTCTCTGAAACTGTCTGAAACTCTCTGACACTCTCTGAAACTCTCTGAACGTCTCTGACACTCTCTGACACTCTCTGACACTCTCTGAAACTCTCTGACACTCTCTGACACTCTCAGACACTCTCTGACAATCTGTGACACTTTCTGAAACTCTCTGACACTATCTGACACTTTCTGAATCTCTCGGCACTCTCTGAATCTCTCTGAAACTCTCCGACACTCTGTGACACTCTCTGAAACTTTCTGGCACTCTCTGACACTCTCTGAAGATCTCTGACAGTTTCTGAAACTCTCTGACACTATCTGATTCTTTCTGAAACTCTCGGAAACTCTCTGACACAATCTGCAACTCTATAACACTCTGTGACACACTCTGACACTCTCTGAATCTCTCTGAAAAGCTCTGACACTCTGTGACACTCTCTGAAACTCTCTGAAACTCACTGACACTCTCTGACACTATCTGAAACTTTCTGACACTCTCTGACACTCTCTGAACATCTCTGACACTCTCTGACACTCTGTGACACTCTCAGATACTCTCTGACTCTGTCAGACACACTCCGACACACTCAGAAACTCTCAGAAACTCTCCGGAACTCTCTGACACTCTCAGGAAGTCTCTGAAACACTCTGACACTCTCTGAAACTCTCTGACACTCTCTGACGCTCTCTGACACTCTCTGAAACACTGTGACACACTTTGACACTCTTTGACACTCACTGACTCTCTCTGAATCTCTCTGACACTCTCTGAAACTCTCTGAAATTGTCTGACACTCTCTGACAATCTCTGACACTCTCTGAATCTCTCTGAATCACTCTGACACTCTGTGACACTCTCTGAAACTCTCTGACACTCTCTGAAACTTTCTGACACTCTCTGAAACTCTCTGAAGCTCTCTGAAACATTCTGAAACGCTCTGAATCTCTCAGAAACACTCAGAAACGCTGTGAAACTCTCTGACACTCTCTGACACTCTCTGAGACTCTCTGAAATTCTCTGACACTTTCTGAAACTCTCTGAAACTCTCTGACACTCTCTGACACTCTCTGAAACTCTCTGACAATCTCTGGCACTCTCAGACACTCTCAGACACTCTCTGAAGATCTCTGAAACTCTCCGACACTCTGTGACACTCTCTGAAACTTTCTCGCACTCTCTGACACTCTCTGAAGATCTCTGAAACTCTCTGACATTCTCAGACACTCTCTGACACTTTCTGAAACTCTCTGACACTCTCTGACACTTTCTGAATCTCTCGGACACTCTCTGAATCTCTCTGAAACTCTCCGACACTCTGTGACACTCTCTGAAACTTTCTGGCACTCTCTGACACTCTCTGAAGATCTCTGGCACTCTCTGAATATCTCTGACACTCTCTGAAACTCTGTGACACTCTCTGAAAGACTCTGACACTCTCTGACACTCTCAGACACTCTCTGACACTCTCTGACACTTTCTGAAACTCTCTGACACTATCTGACTCTTTCTGAAACTCTCGGACAATCTCTGACACACTCTGCAACTCTATGACACTCTGTGACACTCTCTGACACTCTCTGAATCTCTCTGAAAAGCTCTGACACTGTGACACTCTCAGAAACTCTCTGAAACTCCCTGACACTCTCTGACACTCTCTGAAAGTTTCTGACAGTCTCTGACACTCTCTGAACATCTCTGAAAATCTCTGAAGATCTCTGACACTCTCTGACACGCTGTGACACTCTCAGATACTCTCCGACTCTCTCAGACACACTCCGACACACTCAGAATCTCTCAGAAACTCTCTGGAACTCTCTGACACTCTCAGAAAGTCTCTGAAACTCTCTGAAACTCTCTGAAATTCTCTGACACTCTCTGAAACTCTCTGAAACTCTCTGACACTCTCTGACACTCTCTGAAACTCTCTGACAATCTCTGGCACTCTCAGACACTCTCAGACACTCTCTGAAGATCTCTGAAACTCTCCGACACTCTGTGACACTCTCTGAAACTTTCTCACACTCTCTGACACTCTCTGAAGATCTCTGAAACTCTCTGACATTCTCAGACACTCTCTGACACTTTCTGAAACTCTCTGACAGTATCTGACACTTTCTGAATCTCTCGGACACTCTCTGAATCTCTCTGAAACTCTCCGACACTCTGTGACACTCTCTGAAACTTTCTGGCACTCTCTGACACTCTCTGAAGATCTCTGGCACTCTCTGAATATCTCTGACACTCTCTGAAACTCTGTGACACTCTCTGAAAGACTCTGACACTCTCTGACACTCTCAGACACTCTCTGACACTCTCTGACACTTTCTGAAACTCTCTGACACTATCTGACTCTTTCTGAAACTCTCGGACAATCTCTGACACACTCTGCAACTCTATGACACTCTGTGACACTCTCTGACACTCTCTGAATCTCTCTGAAAAGCTCTGACACTGTGACACTCTCAGAAACTCTCTGAAACTCCCTGACACTCTCTGACACTCTCTGAAAGTTTCTGACAGTCTCTGACACTCTCTGAACATCTCTGAAAATCTCTGAAGATCTCTGACACTCTCTGACACGCTGTGACACTCTCAGATACTCTCCGACTCTCTCAGACACACTCCGACACACTCAGAATCTCTCAGAAACTCTCTGGAACTCTCTGACACTCTCAGAAAGTCTCTGAAACTCTCTGAAACTCTCTGACACTCTCTGACGCTCTCTGACACTCTGTGAAACTCTGTGAAACTCTTTGACACTCTCTGACACTCACTGACTCTCTCTGAAACTCTCTGACACTCTCTGAAACTGACTGACACTCTCTGACAATCTCTGACACTCTCTGTATCTCTCTGAATCACTCTGACACTCTGTGACACTCTCTGAAACTCTCTGACAATCTCTGAAACTTTCTGACACTCTCTGAAACTCTCTGAAGCTCTCTGAAACTCTCTGAAACTCTCTGACTCTCTCAGAAACACTCAGAAACTCCCTGAAACTCTCTGAGACTCTCTGGCACTCTCTGAGACTCTCTGAAACTCTCTGACACTCTCTGAAACTCTCTGAAACTCTCTGACACTCTCTGAAACTCTCTGACAATCTCTGGCACTCTCAGACACTCTCAGACACTCTCTGAAGATCTCTGAAACTCTCTGACACCGTCTGACACTTTCTGAATCTCTCGGACACTCTCTGAATCTCTCTGAAACTCTCCGACACTCTGTGACACTCTCTGAAACTTTCTCGCACTCTCTGACACTCTCTGAAGATCTCTGAAACTCTCTGAAAATCTCTGACACTCTCTGAAACTATGTGAAACTCTCTGAAACACTCTGAAACTCTCTGACATTCTCTGAAACTCTCTGAAACTCTTTGTAACTCTCTGACACTCTCAGAAACTCTCAGAAGCTCTCTGAACCTCTCTGACACTCTCTGACACTCTCTGAAACTCTCAGACGCTCTCAGACACTCTCTGACACTATCTGAGACTCTCTGAACCCCTCTGACACTCTCTGACACTCTCTGAAACTGTCTGAAACTCTCTGACACTCTCTGAAACTCTCTGAACGTCTCTGACACTCTCTGACACTCTCTGACACTCTCTGAAACTCTCTGACACTCTCTGACACTCTCAGACACTCTCTGACAATCTGTGACACTTTCTGAAACTCTCTGACACTATCTGACACTTTCTGAATCTCTCGGCACTCTCTGAATCTCTCTGAAACTCTCCGACACTCTGTGACACTCTCTGAAACTTTCTGGCACTCTCTGACACTCTCTGAAGATCTCTGACAGTTTCTGAAACTCTCTGACACTATCTGATTCTTTCTGAAACTCTCGGAAACTCTCTGACACAATCTGCAACTCTATAACACTCTGTGACACTCTCTGACACTCTCTGACACTCTCTGAAAAGCTCTGACACTCTGTGACACTCTCTGAAACTCTCTGAAACTCACTGACACTCTCTGACACTATCTGAAACTTTCTGACACTCTCTGACACTCTCTGAACATCTCTGACACTCTCTGACACTCTGTGACACTCTCAGATACTCTCTGACTCTGTCAGACACACTCCGACACACTCAGAAACTCTCAGAAACTCTCCGGAACTCTCTGACACTCTCAGGAAGTCTCTGAAACACTCTGACACTCTCTGAAACTCTCTGACACTCTCTGACGCTCTCTGACACTCTCTGAAACACTGTGACACACTTTGACACTCTTTGACACTCACTGACTCTCTCTGAATCTCTCTGACACTCTCTGAAACTCTCTGAAATTGTCTGACACTCTCTGACAATCTCTGACACTCTCTGAATCTCTCTGAATCACTCTGACACTCTGTGACACTCTCTGAAACTCTCTGACACTCTCTGAAACTTTCTGACACTCTCTGAAACTCTCTGAAGCTCTCTGAAACATTCTGAAACGCTCTGAATCTCTCAGAAACACTCAGAAACGCTGTGAAACTCTCTGACACTCTCTGAGACTCTCGGAAATTCTCTGACACTCTCTGAAACTCTCTGACACTCTCTGACACTCTCTGACACTCTCTGAAACTCTCGACAATCTCTGGCACTCTCAGACACTCTCAGACACTCTCTGAAGATCTCTGAAACTCTCTGACACTATCTGACACTTTCTGAATCTCTCGGACACTCTCTGAATCTCTCTGAAACTCTCCGACACTCTGTGACACTCTCTGAAACTTTCTCGCACTCTCTGACACTCTCTGAAGATCTCTGAAACTCTCTGACATTCTCAGACACTCTCTGACACTCTCTGACACTTTCTGAAACTCTCTGACAGTATCTGACACTTTCTGAAACTCTCGGACACTCTCTGACACACTCTGCAACTCTATGACACTCTGTGACACTCTCTGACATTCTCTGAAGCTCTCTGAAACTCTCTGACACTCTGTGACACTCTGTAACTCTCTGAAACTCCCTGACACTCTCTGACACTCTCTGAAACTCTCTGAAAATCTCTGACACTCTCTGACACTCTGTGACGCTCTCAGATACTCTCTGACCCCCGCAGGCACACTTCGACACACTCAGAATCTCTCAGAAACTCTCTGGCACTCTCTGAAACTCTGAGAAACTCTCTGAAACTCTCTGAAACTCTTTGACACTCTCTGAAACCCTCTGACACTCTCTGACACTCTCTGAAACTCTTTGACACTCTTTGACACTGTCAGACACTGACTCTCTCTGAAACTCTCTGACACACTCTGAAACTCTTTGACACTCTTTGACACTGTCAGACACTGACTCTCTCTGAAACTCTCTGACACTCTCTGACACTCTCTGACACTCCCTGACACTGTCTGAAGCTCTCTGACACTCTCTGACACTCTCTGAAACTCTCTGAAACTCTCTGACACTCTCTGACACTCTCTGAAACTCTCTGACAATCTCTGACACTCTCAGACACTCTCTGACACTCTCTGACACTTTCTGAAACTCTCTGACACTATCTGACACTTTCTGAATCTCTCAGACACTCTCTGAATCTCTCTGAAACTCTCCGACACTCTGTGACACTCTCTCAAACTTTCTTGCACTCTCTGACACGCTCTGAAGATCTCTGAAACTCTCTGAAAATCTCTGACACTGTCAGAGACTCTCTGACACTCACTGACACTCTGTGGCTTTCACTGACACTCTCTGAAGATCTCTGAAACTCTCTGACACTCTCTGAAACTCTGTGACACTCTCTGAAACACTCTGACACTCTCTGAAATTCTCTGAAACTCTCTGACACTCTCTGACACTCTCTGAAACTCTCTGACACCCTCTGACACTCTCAGACACTCTCTGACTCTCAGTGACACTTTCTGAAACTCTCTGACACTATCTGACACTTTCTGAATCTCTCGGACACTCTCTGAATCTCCCTGAAATTCTCCGACACACTGTGTCACTCTCTGAAACGTTCTGGCACTCTCTGACACTCTCTGAATATCTCTGGCACTCTCTGACACTCTCAGACACTCTCTGCCACTCTCTGACACTTTCTGAAACTCTCTGACACTATCTGACTCTTTCTGAAACTCTCGGACACTCTCTGACATACTCTGCAACTCTATGACACTCGGTGACACTCTCTGACACTCTCTGAATCTCTCTGAAAAGCTCTGACACTCTCTGACACTCTCTGAAACTCTCTGAAACTCTCGGACACTCTCTGACACTCTCAGACACTCTCTGACACTCTTTGACACTTTCTGAAACTCTCTGACACTATCTGACACTTTCTGAATCTCTCGGACGCTCTCTGAAATTCTCTGAAACTCTCCGACACTCTGTGACACTCTATGAAACGTTCTGGCACTCTCTGACACTCTCTGAATATCTCTGGCACTCTCTGACACTCTCAGACACTTTCTGCCACTCTCTGACACTTTCTGAAACTCTCTGACACTATCGGACTCTTTCTGAAACTCTCGGACACTCTCTGACACACTCTGCAACTCTATGACACTCTGTGACACTCTCTGACACTCTCTGAATCTCTCTGAAATGCTCTGACACTCTGTGACACTCTCTGAAACTCTCTGAAACTCCCTGACACTCTCTGACTCTCTCTGAAACTTTCTGACACTCTCTGACACTCTCAAAACATCTCTGAAACTCTCTGAATATCTCTGACACACTCTGACACTCTGTGACACTCTCAGATACTCTCTCACTCTCTCAGACACACTCCGACACACTCAGAAACTCTCAGAAACTCTCTGGAACTCTCTGACACTCTCAGAAAGTCTCTGAAACTCTCTGACACTCTCTGAAACTCTCTGACACTCTCTGACGCTCCCTGCACTCTCTGAAACACTGTGACACTCTTTGTTCCTCTCTGACACTCACTGACTCTCTCTGAAACTCTCTGACACTCTCTGAAACTCTCTGAAACTGTCTGACACTCTCTGACAATCTCTGACACTCTCTGAATCTCTCTGAATCACTCTGACACACTGTGACACTCTCTGAAACTCTCTGACACACTCTGAAACTTTCTGACACTCTCTGAAACTCTCTGAAGCTCTCTGAAACTCTCTGACACTCTCTGAAACTCTCTGAAACTCTCTGACACTCTCTGACACTCTCTGAAACTCTCTGACAATCTCTGGCACTCTCAGACACTCTCAGACACTCTCTGAAGATCTCTGAAACTGTCAGACACTATCTGACACTTTCTGAATCTCTCTGAAACTCTCCGACACTCTGTGACACTCTCTGAAAATTTCTCGCACTCTCTGACACTCTCTGGAGATCTCTGAAAAGCTCTGACACTCTGTGACACTCTCTGAAACTCTCTGAAACTCTCGGACACTCTCTGACACTCTCAGACACTCTCTGACACTCTGTGACACTTTCTGAAACTCTCTGACACTATCTGACACTTTCTGAATCTCTTGGACACTCTCTGAATCTCTCTGAAACTCTCCGACACTCTGTGACACTCTCTGAAACGTTCTGGCACTCTCTGACACTCTCTGAATATCTCTGGCACTCTCTGACACTCTCAGACACTCTCTGCCACTCTCTGACACTTTCTGAAACTCTCTGACACTATCGGACTCTTTCTGAAACTCTCGGACACTCTCTGACACACTCTGCAACTCTATGACACTCTGTGACACTCTCTGACACTCTCTGAATCTCTCTGAAAAGCTCTGACACTCTGTGACACTCTCTGAAACTCTCTGAAACTCTCTGACACTCTGTGACACTCTGTAACTCTCTGAAACTCCCTGACACTCTCTGACACTCTCTGAAATTTTCTGACACTCTCTGACACTCTCTGAACATCTCTGAAACTCTCTGAAAATCTCTGACACTCTCTGACACTCTGTGACACTCTCAGATACTCTCTGACCCCCGCAGACACACTTCGACACACTCAAAAACTCTCAGAAACTCTCTTGCTCTCTCTGACACTCTCAGAAACTCTCTGAAACTCTTTGCCACTCTCTGACACTCTCTGACTCTCTCTGAAACTTTCTGACACTCTCTGACACTCTCAAAACATCTCTGAAACTCTCTGAATATCTCTGACACTCTCTGACACTCTGTGACACTCTCAGAGACTCTCTGACTCTCTCAGACACACTCCGACACACTCAGAAACTCTCAGAAACTCTCTGGAACTCTCTGACACTCTCAGAAAGTCTCTGAAACTCTCTGACACTCTGTGACACTCTCAGATACTCTCTGACTCTCTCAGACACACTCCGACACACTCAGAAACTCTCAGAAACTCTCTGACACTCTCTGACGCTCCCAGACACTCTCTGAAACTCTGTGACACTCTTTGTTACTCTCTGACACTCAATGACTCTCTCTGAAACTCTCTGACATCTCTGAAACTCTCTGAAACTGTCTGACACTCTCTGACAATCTCTGACACTCTCTGAATCTCTCTGAATCACTCTGACACTCTGTGACACTCTCTGAAACTCTCTGACACACTCTGAAACTTTCTGACACTCTCTGAAACTCTCTGAAGCTCTCTGAAACTCTCTCACACTCTCTGACACTCTCTGAAACTCTCTGAAACTCTCTGACACTCTCTGAAACTCTCTGAAACTCTCTGACAATCTCTGGCACTCTCAGACACTCTCAGAAACTCTCAGACACTCTCTGAAGATCTCTGTAACTGTCAGACACTATCTGACACTTTCTGAATCTCTCGGACACTCTCTGAATCTCTCTGAAACTCTCCGACACTCTGTGACACTCTCTGAAACTTTCTCGCACTCTCTGACACTCTCTGAAGATCTCTGAAACTCTCTGAAAATCTCTGACACTCTCTGAAACTCTGTGAAACTCTCTGATACACTCTGACACACTCTGTCATTCTCAGACACTCTCTGACACTCTCTGACACTTTCTGAAACTCTCTGACAGTATCTGACACTTTCTGAAACTCTCGGACACTCTCTGACACACTCTGCAACTCTATGACACTCTGTGACACTCTCTGACACTCTCTGAATCTCTCTGAAATGCTCTGACACTCTGTGACACTCTCTGAAACTCTCTGAAACTCCCTGACACTCTCTGACTCTCTCTGAAACTTTCTGACACTCTCTGACACTCTCAAAACATCTCTGAAACTCTCTGAATATCTCTGACACACTCTGACACTCTGTGACACTCTCAGATACTCTCTCACTCTCTCAGACACACTCCGACACACTCAGAAACTCTCAGAAACTCTCTGGAACTCTCTGACACTCACAGAAAGTCTCTGAAACTCTCTGACACTCTCTGAAACTCTCTGACACTCTCTGACGCTCCCTGCACTCTCTGAAACTCTGTGACACTCTTTGTTCCTCTCTGACACTCACTGACTCTCTCTGAAACTCTCTGACACTCTCTGAAACTCTCTGAAACTGTCTGACACTCTCTGACAATCTCTGACACTCTCTGAATCTCTCTGAATCACTCTGACACACTGTGACACTCTCTGAAACTCTCTGACACACTCTGAAACTTTCTGACACTCTCTGAAACTCTCTGAAGCTCTCTGAAACTCTCTGACACTCTCTGAAACTCTCTGAAACTCTCTGACACTCTCTGACACTCTCTGAAACTCTCTGACAATCTCTGGCACTCTCAGACACTCTCAGACACTCTCTGAAGATCTCTGAAACTGTCAGACACTATCTGACACTTTCTGAATCTCTCTGAAACTCTCCGACACTCTGTGACACTCTCTGAAACTTTCTCGCACTCTCTGACACTCTCTGGAGATCTCTGAAAAGCTCTGACACTCTGTGACACTCTCTGAAACTCTCTGAAACTCTCGGACACTCTCTGACACTCTCAGACACTCTCTGACACTCTGTGACACTTTCTGAAACTCTCTGACACTATCTGACACTTTCTGAATCTCTTGGACACTCTCTGAATCTCTCTGAAACTCTCCGACACTCTGTGACACTCTCTGAAACGTTCTGGCACTCTCTGACACTCTCTGAATATCTCTGGCACTCTCTGACACTCTCAGACACTCTCTGCCACTCTCTGCCACTTTCTGAAACTCTCTGACACTATCGGACTCTTTCTGAAACTCTCGGACACTCTCTGACACACTCTGCAACTCTATGACACTCTGTGACACTCTCTGACACTCTCTGAATCTCTCTGAAAAGCTCTGACACTCTGTGACACTCTCTGAAACTCTCTGAAACTCTCTGACACTCTGTGACACTCTGTAACTCTCTGAAACTCCCTGACACTCTCTGACACTCTCTGAAATTTTCTGACACTCTCTGACACTCTCTGAACATCTCTGAAACTCTCTGAAAATCTCTGACACTCTCTGACACTCTGTGACACTCTCAGATACTCTCTGACCCCCGCAGACACACTTCGACACACTCAAAAACTCTCAGAAACTCTCTTGCTCTCTCTGACACTCTCAGAAACTCTCTGAAACTCTTTGCCACTCTCTGACACTCTCTGACTCTCTCTGAAACTTTCTGACACTCTCTGACACTCTCAAAACATCTCTGAAACTCTCTGAATATCTCTGACACTCTCTGACACTCTGTGACACTCTCAGAGACTCTCTGACTCTCTCAGACACACTCCGACACACTCAGAAACTCTCAGAAACTCTCTGGAACTCTCTGACACTCTCAGAAAGTCTCTGAAACTCTCTGACACTCTGTGACACTCTCAGATACTCTCTGACTCTCTCAGACACACTCCGACACACTCAGAAACTCTCAGAAACTCTCTGACACTCTCTGACGCTCCCAGACACTCTCTGAAACTCTGTGACACTCTTTGTTACTCTCTGACACTCAATGACTCTCTCTGAAACTCTCTGACATCTCTGAAACTCTCTGAAACTGTCTGACACTCTCTGACAATCTCTGACACTCTCTGAATCTCTCTGAATCACTCTGACACTCTGTGACACTCTCTGAAACTCTCTGACACACTCTGAAACTTTCTGACACTCTCTGAAACTCTCTGAAGCTCTCTGAAACTCTCTCACACTCTCTGACACTCTCTGAAACTCTCTGAAACTCTCTGAAACTCTCTGAAACTCTCTGAAACTCTCTGACAATCTCTGGCACTCTCAGACACTCTCAGAAACTCTCAGACACTCTCTGAAGATCTCTGTAACTGTCAGACACTATCTGACACTTTCTGAATCTCTCGGACACTCTCTGAATCTCTCTGAAACTCTCCGACACTCTGTGACACTCTCTGAAACGTTCTGGCACTCTCTGACACTCTCTGAATATCTCTGGCACTCTCTGACACTCTCAGACACTCTCTGCCACTCTCTGACACTTTCTGAAACTCTCTGACACTATCGGACTCTTTCTGAAACTCTCGGACACTCTCTGACACACTCTGCAACTCTATGACACTCTGTGACACTCTCTGACACTCTCTGAATCTCTCTGAAAAGCTCTGACACTCTGTGACACTCTCTGAAACTCTCTGAAACTCTCTGACACTCTGTGACACTCTGTAACTCTCTGAAACTCCCTGACACTCTCTGACACTCTCTGAAATTTTCTGACACTCTCTGACACTCTCTGAACATCTCTGAAACTCTCTGAAAATCTCTGACACTCTCTGACACTCTGTGACACTCTCAGATACTCTCTGACCCCCGCAGACACACTTCGACACACTCAAAAACTCTCAGAAACTCTCTTGCTCTCTCTGACACTCTCAGAAACTCTCTGAAACTCTTTGCCACTCTCTGACACTCTCTGACTCTCTCTGAAACTTTCTGACACTCTCTGACACTCTCAAAACATCTCTGAAACTCTCTGAATATCTCTGACACTCTCTGACACTCTGTGACACTCTCAGAGACTCTCTGACTCTCTCAGACACACTCCGACACACTCAGAAACTCTCAGAAACTCTCTGGAACTCTCTGACACTCTCAGAAAGTCTCTGAAACTCTCTGACACTCTGTGACACTCTCAGATACTCTCTGACTCTCTCAGACACACTCCGACACACTCAGAAACTCTCAGAAACTCTCTGACACTCTCTGACGCTCCCAGACACTCTCTGAAACTCTGTGACACTCTTTGTTACTCTCTGACACTCAATGACTCTCTCTGAAACTCTCTGACATCTCTGAAACTCTCTGAAACTGTCTGACACTCTCTGACAATCTCTGACACTCTCTGAATCTCTCTGAATCACTCTGACACTCTGTGACACTCTCTGAAACTCTCTGACACACTCTGAAACTTTCTGACACTCTCTGAAACTCTCTGAAGCTCTCTGAAACTCTCTCACACTCTCTGACACTCTCTGAAACTCTCTGAAACTCTCTGAAACTCTCTGAAACTCTCTGAAACTCTCTGACAATCTCTGGCACTCTCAGACACTCTCAGAAACTCTCAGACACTCTCTGAAGATCTCTGTAACTGTCAGACACTATCTGACACTTTCTGAATCTCTCGGACACTCTCTGAATCTCTCTGAAACTCTCCGACACTCTGTGACACTCTCTGAAACTTTCTCGCACTCTCTGACACTCTCTGAAGATCTCTGAAACTCTCTGAAAATCTCTGACACTCTCTGAAACTCTGTGAAACTCTCTGATACACTCTGACACACTCTGTCATTCTCAGACACTCTCTGACACTCTCTGACACTTTCTGAAACTCTCTGACAGTATCTGACACTTTCTGAAACTCTCGGACACTCTCTGACACACTCTGCAACTCTATGACACTCTGTGACACTCTCTGACACTCTCTGAATCTCTCTGAAACTCTCTGACACTCTGTGACACTCTGTAACTCTCTGAAACTCCCTGACACTCTCTGACACTCTCTGAAATTTTCTGACACTCTCTGACACTCTCTGAACATCTCTGAAACTCTCTGAAAATCTCTGACACTCTCTGACACTCTGTGACACTCTCAGATACTCTCTGACCCCCGCAGACACACTTCGACACACTCAAAAACTCTCAGAAACTCTCTTGCTCTCTCTGACACTCTCAGAAACTCTCTGAAACTCTTTGCCACTCTCTGACACTCTCTGACACTCTCTGAAACTCTTTGACACTCTTTGACACTCTCAGACACTGTCTGACTCTCTCTGAAACTCTCTGACACTCTCTGACACTCTCTGACACTCTCTGAAACTCTCTGACACTGTCTGACTCCATCTGAAACACTCTGACACTCTCTGACACTCCCTGACACTGTCTGAAGCTCTCTGACACTCTCTGACACTCTCTGAAACTCTCTGACAATCTCTGAGACTCTCAGACACTCTCTGAAACATTCTGAAACTCTCTGCCGCTATCTGACACTTTCTGAATCTCTCGGACACTCTCTGAATCTCTCTGAAACTCTCCGACACTCTGTGACACTCTCTGAAACTTTCTGGCACTCTCTGACACTCTCTGGAGATCTCTGAAACTCTCTGAAAATCTCTGACACTCACTGAATCTCTCTGACACACACTGAAACTCTGTGGCACTCACTGACACTCTCTGAAGATCTCTGAAACGCTCTGAAAATCTCTGACACTCTCTGAAACTCAGTGACACTCTATGAAACACTCTGACACTCTCTGACACTCTCCGGCACACTCAGAAACTGTCAGAAACTCTCAGGCACTCTCTGACACACTCAGAAATTCTCTGAAACTCTCTGACACTCTCTGAAACCCTCTGACACTCTCTGACACTCTCTGACACTCTCTGAAACTCTTTGACACTCTTTGACACTCTCAGACACTATCTGACTCTCTCTGAATCTCTCTGACACTCTCTGACAATCCCTGACACTCTCTGAAGCATTCTGAAACTCGCTGACACTCTGTGACACCCTCTGAAACTCTCTGAAACTCTCGGACACTCTCTGAAACTTTCTGACACTCTCTGAAACTCTCTGAAACTCTTTGTAACTCTCTGACACTCTCAGAAACTCTCAGAAGCTCTCTGAAACTCTCTGACACTCTCTGACACTCTCTGAAACTCTCAGACACTCTCAGACACTCTCTGACACTCTCTGACACTATCTGAGACTCTCTGAAACTCTCTGACACTCTCTGAAACTCTCTGACACTCTCTGACACTCTCTGAAACTCTCTGACACTCTCTGACACTCTCAGACACTCTCTGACACTCTGTGACACTTTCTGAAACTCTCTGACACTATCTGACACTTTCTGAATCTCTCGGACACTCTCTGAATCTCTCTGAAACTCTCTGACACTCTCTGACACTCTCTGAAACTCTCAGACACTCTCAGACACTCTCTGACACTCTCTGACACTATCTGAGACTCTCTGAAACTCTCTGACACTCTCTGAAACTCTCTGACACTCTCTGACACTCTCTGAAACTCTCTGACACTCTCTGACACTCTCAGACACTCTCTGACACTCTGTGACACTTTCTGAAACTCTCTGACACTATCTGACACTTTCTGAATCTCTCGGACACTCTCTGAATCTCTCTGAAACTCTCCGACACTCTGTGACACTCTCTGAAACTTTCTGGCAATCTCTGACACTCTCTGAAGATCTCTGGCACTCTCTGAAAATCTCTGACACTCTCTGAAACTCTGTGACACTCTCTGAAAGACTCTGACACTCCCTCACAGTCTCAGACACTCTCTGACACTCTCTGACACTTTCTGAAACTCTCTGACACTATCTGACTCTTTCTGAAACTCTCGGATACTCTCTGACACACCCTGCAACTCGATGACACTATGTGACACTCTCTGACACTCTCTGAATCTCTCTGAATCACTCTGACACTCTGTGACACTCTCTGAAACTCTCTGAAGCTCTCTGAAACTCTCTCACACTCTCTGACACTCTCTGAAACTCTCTGAAACTCCCTGACACTCTCTGAAGCATTCTGAAACTCTCTGACACTCTGTGACACCCTCTGAAACTCTCTGAAACTCTCGGACACTCTCTGAAACTTTCTGACACTCTCTGAAACTCTCTGAAACTCTTTGTAACTCTCTGACACTCTCAGAAACTCTCAGAAGCTCTCTGAAACTCTCTGACACTCTCTGACACTCTCTGAAACTCTCAGACACTCTCAGACACTCTCTGACACTCTCTGACACTATCTGAGACTCTCTGAAACTCTCTGACACTCTCTGAAACTCTCTGACACTCTCTGACACTCTCTGAAACTCTCTGACACTCTCTGACACTCTCAGACACTCTCTGACACTCTGTGACACTTTCTGAAACTCTCTGACACTATCTGACACTTTCTGAATCTCTCGGACACTCTCTGAATCTCTCTGAAACTCTCTGACACTCTCTGACACTCTCTGAAACTCTCAGACACTCTCAGACACTCTCTGACACTCTCTGACACTATCTGAGACTCTCTGAAACTCTCTGACACTCTCTGAAACTCTCTGACACTCTCTGACACTCTCTGAAACTCTCTGACACTCTCTGACACTCTCAGACACTCTCTGACACTCTGTGACACTTTCTGAAACTCTCTGACACTATCTGACACTTTCTGAATCTCTCGGACACTCTCTGAATCTCTCTGAAACTCTCCGACACTCTGTGACACTCTCTGAAACTTTCTGGCAATCTCTGACACTCTCTGAAGATCTCTGGCACTCTCTGAAAATCTCTGACACTCTCTGAAACTCTGTGACACTCTCTGAAAGACTCTGACACTCCCTCACAGTCTCAGACACTCTCTGACACTCTCTGACACTTTCTGAAACTCTCTGACACTATCTGACTCTTTCTGAAACTCTCGGATACTCTCTGACACACCCTGCAACTCGATGACACTATGTGACACTCTCTGACACTCTCTGAATCTCTCTGAATCACTCTGACACTCTGTGACACTCTCTGAAACTCTCTGAAGCTCTCTGAAACTCTCTCACACTCTCTGACACTCTCTGAAACTCTCTGAAACTCTCTGACACTCTCTGAAACTCTCTGAAACTCTCTGACAATCTCTGGCACTCTCAGACACTCTCAGAAACTCTCAGACACTCTCTGAAGATCTCTGAAACTGTCAGACACTATCTGACACTTTCTGAATCTCTCGGACACTCTCTGAATCTCTCTGAAACTCTCCGAAACTCTGTGACACTCTCTGAAACTTTCTCGCACTCTCTGACACTCTCTGAAGATCTCTGAAACTCTCTGAAAATCTCTGACACTCTCTGAAACTATGTGAAACTCTCTGAAACACTCTGAAACTCTCTGACATTCTCTGAAACTCTCTGAAACTCTTTGTAACTCTCTGACACTCTCTGACACTCTCTGAAACTCTCCGACAATCTCTGACACTCTCAGACACTCTCTGACACTCTCTGACACTTTCTGAAACTCTCTGACACTATCTGACACTTTCTGAATCTCTCAGACACTCTCTGAATCTCTCTGAAACTCTCCGACACTCTGTGACACTCTCTCAAACTTTCTTGCACTCTCTGACACGCTCTGAAGATCTCTGAAACTCTCTGAAAATCTCTGACACTGTGAGAGACTCTCTGACACTCACTGACACTCTGTGGCTTTCACTGACACTCTCTGAAGATCTCTGAAACTCTCTGACACTCTCTGAAACTCTGTGACACTCTCTGAAACACTCTGACACTCTCTGAAATTCTCTGAAACTCTCTGACACTCTCTGACACTCTCTGAAACTCTCTGACACCCTCTGACACTCTCAGACACTCTCTGACTCTATGTGACACTTTCTGAAACTCTCTGACACTATCTGACACTTTCTGAATCTCTCGGACACTCTCTGAATCTCCCTGAAATTCTCCGACACACTGTGTCACTCTCTGAAACGTTCTGGCACTCTCTGACACTCTCTGAATATCTCTGGCACTCTCTGACACTCTCAGACACTCTCTGCCACTCTCTGACACTTTCTGAAACTCTCTGACACTATCTGACTCTTTCTGAAACTCTCGGACACTCTCTGACATACTCTGCAACTCTATGACACTCGGTGACACTCTCTGACACTCTCTGAATCTCTCTGAAAAGCTCTGACACTCTCTGACACTCTCTGAAACTCTCTGAAACTCTCGGACACTCTCTGACACTCTCAGACACTCTCTGACACTCTGTGACACTTTCTGAAACTCTCTGACACTATCTGACACTTTCTGAATCTCTCGGACACTCTCTGAAATTCTCTGAAACTCTCCGACACTCTGTGACACTCTCTGAATATCTCTGTCACTCTCTGACACTCTCAGACACTTTCTGCCACTCTCTGACACTTTCTGAAACTCTCTGACACTATCGGACTCTTTCTGAAACTCTCGGACACTCTCTGACACACTCTGCAACTCTATGACACTCTGTGACACTCTCTGACACTCTCTGAATCTCTCTGAAATGCTCTGACACTCTGTGACACTCTCTGAAACTCTCTGAAACTCCCTGACACTCTCTGACTCTCTCTGAAACTTTCTGACACTCTCTGACACTCTCAAAACATCTCTGAAACTCTCTGAATATCTCTGACACACTCTGACACACTGTGACACTCTCAGATACTCTCTCACTCTCTCAGACACACTCCGACACACTCAGAAACTCTCAGAAACTCTCTGGAACTCTCTGACACTCTCAGAAAGTCTCTGAAACTCTCTGACACTCTCTGAAACTCTCTGACACTCTCTGACGCTCCCTGCACTCTCTGAAACTCTGTGACACTCTTTGTTCCTCTCTGACACTCACTGACTCTCTCTGAAACTCTCTGACACTCTCTGAAACTCTCTGAAACTGTCTGACACTCTCTGACAATCTCTGACACTCTCTGAATCTCTCTGAATCACTCTGACACTCTGTGACACTCTCTGAAACTCTCTGACACACTCTGAAACTTTCTGACACTCTCTGAAACACTCTGAAGCTCTCTGAAACTCTCTGACACTCTCTGACACTCTCTGAAACTCTCTGAAAATCTCTGACACTCTCTGAAACTCTGTGAAACTCTCTGATACACTCTGACACACTCTGTCATTCTCAGACACTCTCTGACACTCTCTGACACTCTCAGACACTCTCTGACTCTATGTGACACTTTCTGAAACTCTCTGACACTATCTGACACTTTCTGAATCTCTCGGACACTCTCTGAATCTCCCTGAAATTCTCCGACACACTGTGTCACTCTCTGAAACGTTCTGGCACTCTCTGACACTCTCTGAATATCTCTGGCACTCTCTGACACTCTCAGACACTCTCTGCCACTCTCTGACACTTTCTGAAACTCTCTGACACTATCTGACTCTTTCTGAAACTCTCGGACACTCTCTGACATACTCTGCAACTCTATGACACTCGGTGACACTCTCTGACACTCTCTGAATCTCTCTGAAAAGCTCTGACACTCTCTGACACTCTCTGAAACTCTCTGAAACTCTCGGACACTCTCTGACACTCTCAGACACTCTCTGACACTCTGTGACACTTTCTGAAACTCTCTGACACTATCTGACACTTTCTGAATCTCTCGGACACTCTCTGAAATTCTCTGAAACTCTCCGACACTCTGTGACACTCTCTGAATATCTCTGTCACTCTCTGACACTCTCAGACACTTTCTGCCACTCTCTGACACTTTCTGAAACTCTCTGACACTATCGGACTCTTTCTGAAACTCTCGGACACTCTCTGACACACTCTGCAACTCTATGACACTCTGTGACACTCTCTGACACTCTCTGAATCTCTCTGAAATGCTCTGACACTCTGTGACACTCTCTGAAACTCTCTGAAACTCCCTGACACTCTCTGACTCTCTCTGAAACTTTCTGACACTCTCTGACACTCTCAAAACATCTCTGAAACTCTCTGAATATCTCTGACACACTCTGACACACTGTGACACTCTCAGATACTCTCTCACTCTCTCAGACACACTCCGACACACTCAGAAACTCTCAGAAACTCTCTGGAACTCTCTGACACTCTCAGAAAGTCTCTGAAACTCTCTGACACTCTCTGAAACTCTCTGACACTCTCTGACGCTCCCTGCACTCTCTGAAACTCTGTGACACTCTTTGTTCCTCTCTGACACTCACTGACTCTCTCTGAAACTCTCTGACACTCTCTGAAACTCTCTGAAACTGTCTGACACTCTCTGACAATCTCTGACACTCTCTGAATCTCTCTGAATCACTCTGACACTCTGTGACACTCTCTGAAACTCTCTGACACACTCTGAAACTTTCTGACACTCTCTGAAACACTCTGAAGCTCTCTGAAACTCTCTGACACTCTCTGACACTCTCTGAAACTCTCTGAAAATCTCTGACACTCTCTGAAACTCTGTGAAACTCTCTGATACACTCTGACACACTCTGTCATTCTCAGACACTCTCTGACACTCTCTGACACTCTCTGACACTTTCTGAAACTCTCTGACAGTATCTGACACTTTCTGAAACTCTCGCACACTCTCTGACACACTCTGCAACTCTATGACACTCTGTGACACTCTCTGACACTCTCTGAATCTCTCTGAAACTCTCTGACACTCTGTGACACTCTGTAACTCTCTGAAACTCCCTGACACTCTCTGACACTCTCTGAAATTTTCTGACACTCTCTGACACTCTCTGAACATCTCTGAATCTCTCTGAAAATCTCTGACACTCTCTGACACTCTGTGACACTCTCAGATACTCTCTGACCCCCGCAGACACACTTCGACACACTCAAAAACTCTCAGAAACTCTCTTGCTCTCTCTGACACTCTCAGAAACTCTCTGAAACTCTTTGCCACTCTCTGACACTCTCTGACTCTCTCTGAAACTTTCTGACACTCTCTGACACTCTCAAAACATCTCTGAAACTCTCTGAATATCTCTGACACTCTCTGACACTCTGTGACACTCTCAGAGACTCTCTGACTCTCTCAGACACACTCCGACATACTCAGAAACTCTCAGAAACTCTCTGGAACTCTCTGACACTCTCAGAAAGTCTCTGAAACTCTCTGACACTCTGTGACACTCTCAGATACTCTCTGACTCTCTCAGACACACTCCGACACACTCAGAAACTCTCAGAAACTCTCTGACACTCTCTGACGCTCCCAGACACTCTCTGAAACTCTGTGACACTCTTTGTTACTCTCTGACACTCAATGACCCTCTCTGAAACTCTCTGACATCTCTGAAACTCTCTGAAACTGTCTGACACTCTCTGACAATCTCTGACACTCTCTGAATCTCTCTGAATCACTCTGACACTCTGTGACACTCTCTGAAACTCTCTGACACACTCTGAAACTTTCTGACACTCTCTGAAACTCTCTGAAGCTCTCTGAAACTCTCTCACACTCTCTGACACTCTCTGAAACTCTCTGAAACTCTCTGACACTCTCTGAAACTCTCTGAAACTCTCTGACAATCTCTGGCACTCTCAGACACTCTCAGAAACTCTCAGACACTCTCTGAAGATCTCTGTAACTGTCAGACACTATCTGACACTTTCTGAATCTCTCGGACACTCTCTGAATCTCTCTGAAACTCTCCGACACTCTGTGACACTCTCTGAAACTTTCTCGCACTCTCTGACACTCTCTGAAGATCTCTGAAACTCTCTGAAAATCTCTGACACTCTCTGAAACTCTGTGAAACTCTCTGATACACTCTGACACACTCTGTCATTCTCAGACACTCTCTGACACTCTCTGACACTTTCTGAAACTCTCTGACAGTATCTGACACTTTCTGAAACTCTCGGACACTCTCTGACACACTCTGCAACTCTATGACACTCTGTGACACTCTCTGACACTCTCTGAATCTCTCTGAAACTCTCTGACACTCTGTGACACTCTGTCACTCTCTGAATTTCCCTGACACTCTCTGACACTCTCTGAAATTTTCTGACACTCTCTGACACTCTCTGAACATCTCTGAAACTCTCTGAAAATCTCTGACACTCTCTGACACTCTGTGACACTCTCAGATACTCTCTGACCCCCGCAGACACACTTCGACACACTCAAAAACTCTCAGAAACTCTCTTGCTCTCTCTGACACTCTCAGAAACTCTCTGAAACTCTTTGCCACTCTCTGACACTCTCTGACACTCTCTGAAACTCTTTGACACTCTTTGACACTCTCAGACACTGTCTGACTCTCTCTGAAACTCTCTGACACTCTCTGACACTCTCTGACACTCTCTGAAACTCTCTGACACTGTCTGACTCCATCTGAAACACTCTGACACTCTCTGACACTCCCTGACACTGTCTGAAGCTCTCTGACACTCTCTGACACTCTCTGAAACTCTCTGACAATCTCTGAGACTCTCAGACACTCTCTGAAACATTCTGAAACTCTCTGCCGCTATCTGACACTTTCTGAATCTCTCGGACACTCTCTGAATCTCTCTGAAACTCTCCGACACTCTGTGACACTCTCTGAAACTTTCTGGCACTCTCTGACACTCTCTGGAGATCTCTGAAACTCTCTGAAAATCTCTGACACTCACTGAATCTCTCTGACACACACTGAAACTCTGTGGCACTCACTGACACTCTCTGAAGATCTCTGAAACACTCTGAAAATCTCTGACACTCTCTGAAACTCAGTGACACTCTATGAAACACTCTGACACTCTCTGACACTCTCCGGCACACTCAGAAACTGTCAGAAACTCTCAGGCACTCTCTGACACACTCAGAAATTCTCTGAAACTCTCTGACACTCTCTGAAACCCTCTGACACTCTCTGACACTCTCTGAAACTCTTTGACACTCTTTGACACTCTCAGACACTATCTGACTCTCTCTGAATCTCTCTGACACTCTCTGACACTCCCTGACACTCTCTGAAGCTTTCTGAAACTCTCTGACACTCTGTGACACCCTCTGAAACTCTCTGAAACTCTCGGACACTCTCTGAAACTTTCTGACACTCTCTGAAACTCTCTGAAACTCTTTGTAACTCTCTGACACTCTCAGAAACTCTCAGAAGCTCTCTGAAACTCTCTGACACTCTCTGACACTCTCTGAAACTCTCAGACACTCTCAGACACTCTCTGACACTCTCTGACACTATCTGAGACTCTCTGAAACTCTCTGACACTCTCTGAAACTCTCTGACACTCTCTGACACTCTCTGAAACTCTCTGACACTCTCTGACACTCTCAGACACTCTCTGACACTCTGTGACACTTTCTGAAACTCTCTGACACTATCTGACACTTTCTGAATCTCTCGGACACTCTCTGAATCTCTCTGAAACTCTCCGACACTCTGTGACACTCTCTGAAACTTTCTGGCACTCTCTGACACTCTCTGAAGATCTCTGGCACTCTCTGAAAATCTCTGACACTCTCTGAAACTCTGTGACACTCTCTGAAAGACTCTGACACTCCCTCACAGTCTCAGACACTCTCTGACACTCTCTGACACTTTCTGAAACTCTCTGACACTATCTGACTCTTTCTGAAACTCTCGGACACTCTCTGACACACCCTGCAACTCGATGACACTATGTGACACTCTCTGACACTCTCTGAATCTCTCTGAATCACTCTGACACTCTGTGACACTCTCTGAAACTCTCTGACACACTCTGAAACTTTCTGACACTCTCTGAAACTCTCTGAAGCTCTCTGAAACTCTCTCACACTCTCTGACACTCTCTGAAACTCTCTGAAACTCTCTGACACTCTCTGAAACTCTCTGAAACTCTCTGACAATCTCTGGCTCTCTCAGACACTCTCAGAAACTCTCAGACACTCTCTGAAGATCTCTGAAACTGTCAGACACTATCTGACACTTTCTGAATCTCTCGGACACTCTCTGAATCTCTCTGAAACTCTCCGACACTCTGTGACACTCTCTGAAACTTTCTCGCACTCTCTGACACTCTCTGAAGATCTCTGAAACTCTCTGAAAATCTCTGACACTCTCTGAAACTCTGTGAAACTCTCTGAAACTCCCTGACAGTATCTGACACTTTCTGAAACTCTCGGACACTCTCTGACACACTCTGCAACTCTATGACACTCTGTGACACTCTCTGACACTCTCTGAATCTCTCTGAAACTCTCTGACACTCTGTGACACTCTGTAACTCTCTGAAACTCCCTGACACTCTCTGACACTCTCTGAAATTTTCTGACACTCTCTGACACTCTCTGAACATCTCTGAAACTCTCTGAAAATCTCTGACACTCTCTGGCACTCTGTGACACTCTCAGATACTCTCTGACCCCCGCAGACACACTTCGACACACTCAAAAACTCTCCGAAACTCTCCTGCTCTCTCTGACACTCTCAGAAACTCTCTGAAACACTTTGCCACTCTCTGACACTCTCTGACACTCTCTGAAACTCTTTGACACTCTTTGACACTCTCAGACACTGTCTGACTCTCTCTGAAACTCTCTGACACTCTCTGACACTCTCTGACACTCTCTGAAACTCTCTGACACTGTCTGACACTCTCTGACACTCTCTGAAACTCTCTGACAATCTCCGAGACTCTCAGACACTCTCTGAAACATTCTGAAACTCTCTGACACTCTCTGACACTCTCTGACACTCTCTGAAACTCTCTGACACTGTCTGACTCCATCTGAAACACTCTGACACTCTCTGACACTCCCTGACACTGTCTGAAGCTCTCTGACACTCTCTGACACTCTCTGAAACTCTCTGACAATCTCTGAGACTATCAGACACTCTCTGAAACATTCTGAAACTCTCTGCCGCTATCTGACACTTTCTGAATCTCTCGGACACTCTCTGAATCTCTCTGAAACTCTCCGACACTCTCAGACACTGTCTGACTCTCTCTGAAACTCTCTGACACTCTCTGACACTCTCTGACACTCTCTGAAACTCTCTGACACTGTCTGACTCCATCTGAAACACTCTGACACTCTCTGACACTCCCTGACACTGTCTGAAGCTCTCTGACACTCTCTGACACTCTCTGAAACTCTCTGACAATCTCTGAGACTCTCAGACACTCTCTGAAACATTCTGAAACTCTCTGCCGCTATCTGACACTTTCTGAATCTCTCGGACACTCTCTGAATCTCTCTGAAACTCTCCGACACTCTGTGACACTCTCTGAAACTTTCTGGCACTCTCTGACACTCTCTGGAGATCTCTGAAACTCTCTGAAAATCTCTGACACTCACTGAATCTCTCTGACACACACTGAAACTCTGTGGCACTCACTGACACTCTCTGAAGATCTCTGAAACACTCTGAAAATCTCTGACACTCTCTGAAACTCAGTGACACTCTCTGAAACACTCTGACACTCTCTGACACTCTCCGGCACACTCAGAAACTGTCAGAAACTCTCAGGCACTCTCTGACACACTCAGAAATTCTCTGAAACTCTCTGACACTATCTGACACTTTCTGAATCTCTCGGACACTCTCTGAATCTCTCTGAAACTCTCCGACACTCTGTGACACTCTCTGAAACTTTCTCGCACTCTCTGACACTCTCTGAAGATCTCTGAAACTCTCTGAAAATCTCTGACACTCTCTGAAACTCTGTGAAACTCTCTGATACACTCTGACACACTCTGTCATTCTCAGACACTCTCTGACACTCTCTGACACTCTCTGACACTTTCTGAAACTCTCTGACAGTATCTGACACTTTCTGAAACTCTCGGACACTCTCTGACACACTCTGCAACTCTATGACACTCTGTGACACTCTCTGACACTCTCTGAATCTCTCTGAAACTCTCTGACACTCTGTGACACTCTGTAACTCTCTGAAACTCCCTGACACTCTCTGACACTCTCTGAAATTTTCTGACACTCTCTGACACTCTCTGAACATCTCTGAATCTCTCTGAAAATCTCTGACACTCTCTGACACTCTGTGACACTCTCAGATACTCTCTGACCCCCGCAGACACACTTCGACACACTCAAAAACTCTCAGAAACTCTCTTGCTCTCTCTGACACTCTCAGAAACTCTCTGAAACTCTTTGCCACTCTCTGACACTCTCTGACACTCTCTGAAACTCTTTGACACTCTTTGACACTCTCAGACACTGTCTGACTCTCTCTGAAACTCTCTGACACTCTCTGACACTCTCTGACACTCTCTGAAACTCTCTGACACTGTCTGACTCCATCTGAAACACTCTGACACTCTCTGACACTCCCTGACACTGTCTGAAGCTCTCTGACACTCTCTGACACTCTCTGAAACTCTCTGACAATCTCTGAGACTCTCAGACACTCTCTGAAACATTCTGAAACTCTCTGCCGCTATCTGACACTTTCTGAATCTCTCGGACACTCTCTGAATCTCTCTGAAACTCTCCGACACTCTGTGACACTCTCTGAAACTTTCTGGCACTCTCTGACACTCTCTGGAGATCTCTGAAACTCTCTGAAAATCTCTGACACTCACTGAATCTCTCTGACACACACTGAAACTCTGTGGCACTCACTGACACTCTCTGAAGATCTCTGAAACACTCTGAAAATCTCTGACACTCTCTGAAACTCAGTGACACTCTATGAAACACTCTGACACTCTCTGACACTCTCCGGCACACTCAGAAACTGTCAGAAACTCTCAGGCACTCTCTGACACACTCAGAAATTCTCTGAAACTATCTGACACTCTCTGAAACCCTCTGACACTCTCTGACACTCTCTGAATCTCTCTGAAACTCTCCGACACTCTGTGACACTCTCTGAAACTTTCTCGCACTCTCTGACACTCTCTGAAGATCTCTGAAACTCTCTGAAAATCTCTGACACTCTCTGAAACTCTGTGAAACTCTCTGATACACTCTGACACACTCTGTCATTCTCAGACACTCTCTGACACTCTCTGACACTTTCTGAAACTCTCTGACAGTATCTGACACTTTCTGAAACTCTCGGACACTCTCTGACACACTCTGCAACTCTATGACACTCTGTGACACTCTCTGACACTCTCTGAATCTCTCTGAAACTCTCTGACACTCTGTGACACTCTGTAACTCTCTGAAACTCCCTGACACTCTCTGACACTCTCTGAAATTTTCTGACACTCTCTGACACTCTCTGAACATCTCTGAAACTCTCTGAAAATCTCTGACACTCTCTGACACTCTGTGACACTCTCAGATACTCTCTGACCCCCGCAGACACACTTCGACACACTCAAAAACTCTCAGAAACTCTCTTGCTCTCTCTGACACTCTCAGAAACTCTCTGAAACTCTTTGCCACTCTCTGACACTCTCTGACACTCTCTGAAACTCTTTGACACTCTTTGACACTCTCAGACACTGTCTGACTCTCTCTGAAACTCTCTGACACTCTCTGACACTCTCTGACACTCTCTGAAACTCTCTGACACTGTCTGACTCCATCTGAAACACTCTGACACTCTCTGACACTCCCTGACACTGTCTGAAGCTCTCTGACACTCTCTGACACTCTCTGAAACTCTCTGACAATCTCTGAGACTCTCAGACACTCTCTGAAACATTCTGAAACTCTCTGCCGCTATCTGACACTTTCTGAATCTCTCGGACACTCTCTGAATCTCTCTGAAACTCTCCGACACTCTGTGACACTCTCTGAAACTTTCTGGCACTCTCTGACACTCTCTGGAGATCTCTGAAACTCTCTGAAAATCTCTGACACTCACTGAATCTCTCTGACACACACTGAAACTCTGTGGCACTCACTGACACTCTCTGAAGATCTCTGAAACACTCTGAAAATCTCTGACACTCTCTGAAACTCAGTGACACTCTATGAAACACTCTGACACTCTCTGACACTCTCCGGCACACTCAGAAACTGTCAGAAACTCTCAGGCACTCTCTGACACACTCAGAAATTCTCTGAAACTCTCTGACACTCTCTGAAACCCTCTGACACTCTCTGACACTCTCTGACACTCTCTGAAACTCTTTGACACTCTTTGACACTCTCAGACACTATCTGACTCTCTCTGAATCTCTCTGACACTCTCTGACACTCCCTGACACTCTCTGAAGCTTTCTGAAACTCTCTGACACTCTGTGACACCCTCTGAAACTCTCTGAAACTCTCGGACACTCTCTGAAACTTTCTGACACTCTCTGAAACTCTCTGAAACTCTTTGTAACTCTCTGACACTCTCAGAAACTCTCAGAAGCTCTCTGAAACTCTCTGACACTCTCTGACACTCTCTGAAACTCTCCGACACTCTCAGACACTCTCTGACACTCTCTGACACTATCTGAGACTCTCTGAAACTCTCTGACACTCTCTGAAACTCTCTGACACTCTCTGACACTCTCAGACACTCTCTGACACTCTGTGACACTTTCTGAAACTCTCTGACACTATCTGACACTTTCTGAATCTCTCGGACACTCTCTGAATCTCTCTGAAACTCTCCGACACTCTGTGACACTCTCTGAAACTTTCTGGCACTCTCTGACACTCTCTGAAGATCTCTGGCACTCTCTGAAAATCTCTGACACTCTCTGAAACTCTGTGACACTCTCTGAAAGACTCTGACACTCCCTCACAGTCTCAGACACTCTCTGACACTCTCTGACACTTTCTGAAACTCTCTGACACTATCTGACTCTTTCTGAAACTCTCGGACACTCTCTGACACACCCTGCAACTCGATGACACTATGTGACACTCTCTGACACTCTCTGAATCTCTCTGAATCACTCTGACACTCTGTGACACTCTCTGAAACTCTCCGACACACTCTGAAACTTTCTGACATTCTCTGAAACTCTCTGAAGCTCTCTGAAACTCTCTCACACTCTCTGACACTCTCTGAAACTCTCTGAAACTCTCTGACACTCTCTGAAACTCTCTGAAACTCTCTGACAATCTCTGGCACTCTCAGACACTCTCAGAAACTCTCAGACACTCTCTGAAGATCTCTGAAACTGTCAGACACTATCTGACACTTTCTGAATCTCTCGGACACTCTCTGAATCTCTCTGAAACTCTCCGACACTCTGTGACACTCTCTGAAACTTTCTCGCACTCTCTGACACTCTGAAGATCTCTGAAACTCTCTGAAAATCTCTGACACTCTCTGAAACTCTGTGAAACTCTCTGATACACTCTGACACACTCTGACATTCTCAGACACTCTCTGACACTCTCTGACACTTTCTGAAACTCTCTGACAGTATCTGACACTTTCTGAAACTCTCGGACACTCTCTGACACACTCTGCAACTCTATGACACTCTGTGACACTCTCTGACACTCTCTGAATCTCTCTGAAACTCTCTGACACTCTGTGACACTCTGTAACTCTCTGAAACTCCCTGACACTCTCTGACACTCTCTGAAATTTTCTGACACTCTCTGACACTCTCTGAACATCTCTGAAACTCTCTGAAAATCTCTGACACTCTCTGACACTCTGTGACACTCTCAGATACTGTCTGACCCCCGCAGACACACTTCGACACACTCAAAAACTCTCAGAAACTCTCTTGCTCTCTCTGACACTCTCAGAAACTCTCTGAAACACTTTGCCACTCTCTGACACTCTCTGACACTCTCTGAAACTCTTTGACACTCTTTGACACTCTCAGACACTGTCTGACTCTCTCTGAAACTCTCTGACACTCTCTGACACTCTCTGACACTCTCTGAAACTCTCTGACACTGTCTGACTCCATCTGAAACACTCTGACACTCTCTGACACTCCCTGACACTGTCTGAAGCTCTCTGACACTCTCTGACACTCTCTGAAACTCTCTGACAATCTCTGAGACTATCAGACACTCTCTGAAACATTCTGAAACTCTCTGCCGCTATCTGACACTTTCTGAATCTCTCGGACACTCTCTGAATCTCTCTGAAACTCTCCGACACTCTGTGACACTCTCTGAAACTTTCTGGCACTCTCTGACACTCTCTGGAGATCTCTGAAACTCTCTGAAAATCTCTGACACTCACTGAATCTCTCTGACACACACTGAAACTCTGTGGCACTCACTGACACTCTCTGAAGATCTCTGAAACACTCTGAAAATCTCTGACACTCTCTGAAACTCAGTGACACTCTCTGAAACACTCTGACACTCTCTGACACTCTCCGGCACACTCAGAAACTGTCAGAAACTCTCAGGCACTCTCTGACACACTCAGAAATTCTCTGAAACTCTCTGACACTCTCTGAAACCCTCTGACACTCTCTGACACTCTCTGAAACTCTTTGACACTCTTTGACACTCTCAGACACTATCTGACTCTCTCTGAATCTCTCTGACACTCTCTGACACTCCCTGACACTCTCTGAAGCTTTCTGAAACACTCTGACACTCTGTGACACTCTCTGAAACTCTCTGAAACTCTCGGACACTCTCTGAAACTTTCTGACACTCTCTGAAACTCTTTGTAACTCTCTGACACTCTCAGAAACTCTCAGAAGCTCTCTGAAACTCTCTGACACTCTCTGACACTCTCTGAAACTCTCAGACACTCTCAGACACTCTCTGACACTCTCTGACACTATCTGAGACTCTCTGAAACTCTCTGACACTCTCTGAAACTCTCTGACACTCTCTGACACTCTCTGAAACTCTCTGACACTCTCTGACACTCTCAGACACTCTCTGACACTCTGTGACACTTTCTGAAACTCTCTGACACTATCTGACACTTTCTGAATCTCTCGGACACTCTCTGAATCTCTCTGAAACTCTCCGACACTCTGTGACACTCTCTGAAACTTTCTGGCACTCTCTGACACTCTCTGAAGATCTCTGGCACTCTCTGAAAATCTCTGACTCTCTCTGAAACTCTGTGACACTCTCTGAAAGACTCTGACACTCCCTCACAGTCTCAGACACTCTCTGACACTCTCTGACACTTTCTGAAACTCTCTGACACTATCTGACTCTTTCTGAAACTCTCGGACACTCTCTGACACACCCTGCAACTCGATGACACTATGTGACACTCTCTGACACTCTTTGAATCTCTCTGAAACGCTCTGACACTCTGTGACACTCTCTGAAACTCTCTGAAAGTCCCTGAAACTCTCTGACTCTCTCTGAAACTTTCTGACACTCTCTGACATTCTCTGAACATCTCTGAATCTCTCTGAAAATCTCTGAAACTCTCTGACACTCTGTGACACTCTCAGATACTCTCTGACTCTCTCAGACACACTCCGACACACTCAGAAACTCTCAGAAACTCTCTGGAACTCTTTGACACTCTCAGAAAGTCTCTGAAACACTCTGACACTCTCTGAAACTCTCTGACACTATCTGACACTATCTGACGCTCTCTGAAAGTCTGTGACACACTTTGACACTCTCTGACACTCACTGACTCTCTCTGAAACTCTCTGACACTCTCTGAAACTCTCTGACACACTCTGAAACTTTCTGACACACTCTGAAACTCTCTGACGCTCTCTGAAACTCTCTGAAACTCTCTGAAACTCTCTGACACTCTCTGACACTCTCTGAAACTCCCTGAAACTCTCTGACACTCTCGGACACTCTCTGAAACTCTCTGACAAACTCTGGCAATCTCAGACACTCTCAGACACTCTCTGAAACTCTCTGAAACTCTCTGACACTATCTGACACTTTCTGAAACTCTCGGACACTCTCTGAATCTCTCTGAAACTCTCCGACACTCAGTCAAACTCTCTGAAACTTTCTCGCACTCTCTGACACTCTCTGAAGATCTCTGAAACTCTCTGAAAATCTCTGACACTCTCTGAAACTCTGTGAAACTCTCTGAAACACTCTGACACTCTCTGACATTCTCAGACACTCTCTGACACTCTCTGACACTTTCTGAAACTCTCTGACAGTATCTGACACTTTCTGAAACTCTCGGACACTCTCTGACACACTCTGCAACTCTGTGTCACTCTGTGACACTCTCTGACACTCTCTGAATCTCTCTGACACTCTGACACTCTCTGAAACTTTCTGACACTCTCTGATACTCTCTGAACATCTCTGAAACTCTCTGAAAATCTCTGACACTCTCTGACACTTTGTGACACTCTCAGATACTCTCTGACTCCCGCAGACACACTTCGACACACTCAGGAACTCTCAGAAACTCTCTGGCACTATCTGACTTTCTCAGAAACTCTCTGAAACTCTTTGACACTCTCTGAAACTCTCTGAAACTCTCTGACACTCTCTGACACTCCCTGACACTCTCTGAAACTCTCTGACACTCTCTGAAACTCTTTGACACTCTTTGACAATCTCAGACACTGTCTGACTCTATCTGAAACTCTCTGACACTCTCTGACACTCCCTGACACTGTCTGAAGCTCTCTGACACTCTCTGACACTCTCTAAAACTCTCTGAAACTCTCTGACACTCTCTGACACTCTCTGAAACTCTCTGACACTATCTGACACTTTCTGAATCTCTCGGACACTCTCTGAATCTCTCTGAAACTCTCCGACACTCTGTGACACTCTCTGAAACTTTCTGGCACCCTCTGACACTCTCTGAAGATCTCTGAAACTCTCTGAAAATCTCTGACACGCTCTGAAACTCTCTGACACTCACTGACACTCTGTGGCACTCACCGACACTCTCTGAAGATCTCTGAAACTCTCTGAAAATCTCCGACACTCTCTGACACTCCCTGACACTCTCTGAAACTCTCTGACACTCTCTGAAACTCTTTGACACTCTTTGACAATCTCAGACACTGTCTGACTCTATCTGAAACTCTCTGACACTCTCTGACACTCCCTGACACTGTCTGAAGCTCTCTGACACTCTCTGACCCTCTCTGAAACTCTCTGAAACTCTCTGACACTCTCTGACACTCTCTGACTCTCTCTGACACTATCTGACACTTTCTGAATCTCTCGGACACTCTCTGAATCTCTCTGAAACTCTCCGACACTCTGTGACACTCTCTGAAACTTTCTGGCACCCTCTGACACTCTCTGAAGATCTCTGAAACTCTCTGAAAATCTCTGACACGCTCTGAAACTCTCTGACACTCACTGACACTCTGTGGCACTCACCGACACTCTCTGAAGATCTCTGAAACTCTCTGAAAATCTCTGACACTCTCTGAAACTCTGTGACACTCTCTGAAACACTCTGACAATCTCTGACACTCTCCGGCACACTCAGAAATTGTCAGAAACTCTCAGGCACTCTCTGACACTCTCAGAAATTCTCTGAAACTCTCTGACACTCTCTGAAACCCTCCGGCACTCTCGGACACTCTCTGAAACTCTCTGAAACTCTTTGAGACTCTTTGACACTCTCAGACACTGTCTGACTCTCTCTGAAACTCTCTGAAACTCTCTGACACTCTCTGACACTCCCTGACACTCTCTGAAGCTTTCTGCAACTCTCTGACACTCTGTGACACCCTCTGAAACTCTCTGAAACTCCCGGACAATCTCTGAAACTTTCTGACACTCTCTGAAACTCTCTGAAACTGTTTGTAACTGTCTGACACTCTCAGAAACTCTCAGAAGCTCACTGAAACTCTCTGACACTCTTTGAAACTCTCAGACACTCTCAGACACTCTCTGACACTCTCTGAAACTATCTGAGACTCTCTGAAACTCTCTGACACTCTCTGAAATTCTCTGAAACTCTGTGACACTCTCTGAAACTCTCTGGCACTCCCTGACACTCTCTGAAGATCTCTGGCACTCTCTGAAAATCTCTGACACTCTCTGAAACTCTGTGACACTCTCTGAAAGACTCTGACACTCTCTTACACTCTCAGACACTCTCTGACACTCTCTGACACTTTCTGAAACTCTCTGCCACTCTCTGAAACTCTGTGACACTCTCTGAAAGACTCTGACACTCTCTTACACTCTCAGACACTCTCTGACACTCTCTGACACTTTCTGAAACTCTCTGACACTATCTGACTCTTTCTGAAACTCTCGGACACTCTCTGACACACTCTGCAACTCTATGACACTCTGTGACACTCTCTGACACTCTCTGAATCTCTCTGAAAAGCTCTGAAGCTCTGTGACACTCTCTGAAACTCTCTGAAACTCCCTGACACTCTCTGCCTCTCTCTGAAACTTTCTGACACTCTCTGAACATCTCTGAAACTCTCTGAAAATCTCTGACACTCTCTGACACTCTGTGACACGCTCAGATACTCTCTGACTCTCTCAGACACACTCCGACACACTCAGAAACTCTCAGAAACCCTCTGGAACTCTCTGACACTCTCAGAAAGTCTGTGACACACTTTGACACTCTCTGACACTCACTGACTCTCTCTGAAACTCTCTGACACACTCTGAAACTTTCTGACACACTCTGAAACTCTCTGACGCTCTCTGAAACTCTCTGAAACTCTCTGAAACTCTCTGACACTCTCTGACACTCTCTGAAACTCTCTGAAACTCTCTGACACTCTCGGACACTCTCTGAAACTCTCTGACAATCTCTGGCAATCTCAGACACTCTCAGACACTCTCTGAAACTCTCTGAAACTCTCTGACACTATCTGACACTTTCTGAAACTCTCGGACACTCTCTGAATCTCTCTGAAACTCTCCGACACTCAGTCAAACTCTCTGAAACTTTCTCGCACTCTCTGACACTCTCTGAAGATCTCTGAAACTCTCTGAAAATCTCTGACACTCTCTGAAACTCTGTGAAACTCTCTGAAACACTCTGACACTCTCTGACATTCTCAGACACTCTCTGACACTTTCTGAAACTCTCTGACAGTATCTGACACTTTCTGAAACTCTCGGACACTCTCTGACACACTCTGCAACTCTGTGTCACTCTGTGACACTCTCTGACACTCTCTGAATCTCTCTGACACTCTCTGACACTCTCTGAAACTTTCTGACACTCTCTGATACTCTCTGAACATCTCTGAAACTCTCTGAAAATCTCTGACACTCTCTGACACTTTGTGACACTCTCAGATACTCTCTGACTCCCGCAGACACACTTCGACACACTCAGGAACTCTCAGAAACTCTCTGGCACTATCTGACTTTCTCAGAAACTCTCTGAAACTCTTTGACACTCTCTGAAAATCTCTGAAACTCTCTGACACTCTCTGACACTCCCTGACACTCTCTGAAAATCTCTGACACTCTCTGAAACTCTTTGACACTCTTTGACAATCTCAGACACTGTCTGACTCTATCTGAAACTCTCTGACACTCTCTGACACTCCCTGACACTGTCTGAAGCTCTCTGACACTCTCTGACACTCTCTGAAACTCTCTGACACTCTCTGACACTCTCTGAAACTCTCAGACACTCTCAGACACTCTCTGACACTCTCTGACACTATCTGAGACTCTCTGAAACTCTCTGACACTCTCTGAAACTCTCTGACACTCTCTGACACTCTCTGAAACTCTCTGACACTCTCTAACACTCTCAGACACTCTCTGACACTCTGTGACACTTTCTGAAACTCTCTGACACTATCTGACACTTTCTGAATCTCTCGGACACTCTCTGAATCTCTCTGAAACTCTCTGACACTCTCTGACACTCTCTGAAACTCTCAGACACTCTCAGACACTCTCTGACACTCTCTGACACTATCTGAGACTCTCTGAAACTCTCTGACACTCTCTGAAACTCTCTGACACTCTCTGACACTCTCTGAAACTCTCTGACACTCTCTGAACATCTCTGAAACTCTCTGAAAATCTCTGAAACTCTCTGACACTCTGTGACACTCTCAGATACTCTCTGACTCTCTCAGACACACTCCGACACACTCAGAAACTCTCAGAAACTCTCTGGAACTCTTTGACACTCTCAGAAAGTCTCTGAAACTCTCTGACACTATCTGACGCTTTCTGACACTCTCTGAAAGTCTGTGACACACTTTGACACTCTCTGACACTCACTGACTCTCTCTGAAACTCTCTGACACTCTCTGAAACTGTCTGAAACTCTCTGACAATCTCTGACACTCTCTGAATCACTCTGACACTCTCTGAAACTCTGTGACACTCTCTGAAAGACTCTGACACTCCCTCACAGTCTCAGACACTCTCTGACACTCTCTGACACTTTCTGAAACTCTCTGACACTATCTGAATCTTTCTGAAACTCTCGGACACTCTCTGACACACCCTGCAACTCGATGACACTATGTGACACTCTCTGACACTCTTTGAATCTCTCTGAAACGCTCTGACACTCTGTGACACTCTCTGAAACTCTCTGAAAGTCCCTGACACTCTCTGACTCTCTCTGAAACTTTCTGACACTCTCTGACACTCTCTGAACATCTCTGAAACTCTCTGAAAATCTCTGAAACTCTCTGACACTCTGTGACACTCTCAGATACTCTCTGACTCTCTCAGACACACTCCGACACACTCAGAAACTCTCAGAAACTCTCTGGAACTCTTTGACACTCTCAGAAAGTCTCTGAAACACTCTGACACTCTCTGAAACTCTCTGACACTATCTGACGCTCTCTGACACTCTCTGAAAGTCTGTGACACACTTTGACACTCTCTGACACTCACTGACTCTCTCTGAAACTCTCTGACACTCTCTGAAACTCTCTGACACACTCTGAAACTTTCTGACACACTCTGAAACTCTCTGACGCTCTCTGAAACTCTCTGAAACTCTCTGACACTCTCTGACACTCTCTGAAACTCTCTGAAACTCTCTGAAACTCTCTGAAACTCTCTGACACTCTCTGACACTCTCTGAAACTCTCTGAAACTCTCTGACACTCTCGGACACTCTCTGAAACTCTCTGACAATCTCTGGCAATCTCAGACACTCTCAGACACTCTCTGAAACTCTCTGAAACTCTCTGACACTATCTGACACTTTCTGAAACTCTCGGACACTCTCTGAATCTCTCTGAAACTCTCCGACACTCAGTCAAACTCTCTGAAACTTTCTCGCACTCTCTGACACTCTCTGAAGATCTCTGAAACTCTCTGAAAATCTCTGACACTCTCTGAAACTCTGTGAAACTCTCTGAAACACTCTGACACTCTCTGACATTCTCAGACACTCTCTGACACTCTCTGACACTTTCTGAAACTCTCTGACAGTATCTGACACTTTCTGAAACTCTCGGACACTCTCTGACACACTCTGCAACTCTGTGTCACTCTGTGACACTCTCTGACACTCTCTGAATCTCTCTGACACTCTCTGACACTCTCTGAAACTTTCTGACACTCTCTGATACTCTCTGAACATCTCTGAAACTCTCTGAAAATCTCTGACACTCTCTGACACTTTGTGACACTCTCAGATACTCTCTGACTCCCGCAGACACACTTCGACACACTCAGGAACTCTCAGAAACTCTCTGGCACTATCTGACTTTCTCAGAAACTCTCTGAAACTCTTTGACACTCTCTGAAACTCTCTGAAACTCTCTGACACTCTCTGACACTCCCTGACACTCTCTGAAACTCTCTGACACTCTCTGAAACTCTTTGACACTCTTTGACAATCTCAGACACTGTCTGACTCTATCTGAAACTCTCTGACACTCTCTGACACTCCCTGACACTGTCTGAAGCTCTCTGACACTCTCTGACACTCTCTGAAACTCTCTGAAACTCTCTGACACTCTCTGACACTCTCTGACTCTCTCTGACACTATCTGACACTTTCTGAATCTCTCGGACACTCTCTGAATCTCTCTGAAACTCTCCGACACTCTGTGACACTCTCTGAAACTTTCTGGCACCCTCTGACACTCTCTGAAGATCTCTGAAACTCTCTGAAAATCTCTGAAACGCTCTGAAACTCTCTGACACTCACTGACACTCTGTGGCACTCACCGACACTCTCTGAAGATCTCTGAAACTCTCTGAAAATCTCTGACACTCTCTGAAACTCTGTGACACTCTCTGAAACACTCTGACAATCTCTGACACTCTCCGGCACACTCAGAAATTGTCAGAACTCTCAGGCACTCTCTGACACTCTCAGAAATTCTCTGACACTCTCTGAAACCCTCCGGCACTCTCGGACACTCTCTGAAACTCTCTGAAACTCTTTGAGACTCTTTGACACTCTCAGACACTGTCTGACTCTCTCTGAAACTCTCTGAAACTCTCTGACACTCTCTGACACTCCCTGACACTCTCTGAAGCTTTCTGAAACTCTCTGACACTCTGTGACACCCTCTGAAACTCTCTGAAACTCCCGGACAATCTCTGAAACTTTCTGACACTCTCTGAAACTCTCTGAAACTGTTTGTAACTGTCTGTCACTCTCAGAAACTCTCAGAAGCTCACTGAAACTCTCTGACACTCTCTGAAACTCTCAGACACTCTCAGACACTCTCTGACACTCTCTGAAACTATCTGAGACTCTCTGAAACTCTCTGACACTCTCTGAAATTCTCTGAAACTCTGTGACACTCTCTGAAACTCTCTGGCACTCCCTGACACTCTCTGAAGATCTCTGGCACTCTCTGAAACTCTGTGACACTCTCTGAAAGACTCTGACACTCTCTTACACTCTCAGACACTCTCTGACACTCTCTGACACTTTCTGAAACTCTCTGACACTATCTGACTCTTTCTGAAACTCTCGGACACTCTCTGACACACTCTGCAACTCTATGACACTCTCTGACACTCTCTGACACTCTCTGAATCTCTCTGAAAAGCTCTGAAGCTCTGTGACACTCTCTGAAACTCTCTGAAACTCCCTGACACTCTCTGACTCTCTCTGAAACTTTCTGAAACTTTCTGACACTCTCTGACACTCTCTGAACATCTCTGAAACTCTCTGAAAATCTCTGACACTCTCTGACACTCTGTGACACGCTCAGATACTCTCTGACTCTCTCAGACACACTCCGACACACTCAGAAACTCTCAGAAACCCTCTGGAACTCTCTGACACTCTCAGAATGTCTGTGACACACTTTGACACTCTCTGACACTCACTGACTCTCTCTGAAACTCTCTGACACTCTCTGAAACTCTCTGACACACTCTGAAACTTTCTGACACACTCTGAAACTCTCTGACGCTCTCTGAAACTCTCTGAAACTCTCTGAAACTCTCTGACACTCTCTGACACTCTCTGAAACTCTCTGAAACTCTCTGACACTCTCGGACACTCTCTGAAACTCTCTGACAATCTCTGGCAATCTCAGACACTCTCAGACACTCTCTGAAACTCTCTGAAACTCTCTGACACTATCTGACACTTTCTGAAACTCTCGGACACTCTCTGAATCTCTCTGAAACTCTCCGACACTCAGTCAAACTCTCTGAAACTTTCTCGCACTCTCTGACACTCTCTGAAGATCTCTGAAACTCTCTGAAAATCTCTGACACTCTCTGAAACTCTGTGAAACTCTCTGAAACACTCTGACACTCTCTGACATTCTCAGACACTCTCTGACACTCTCTGACACTTTCTGAAACTCTCTGACAGTATCTGACACTTTCTGAAACTCTCGGACACTCTCTGACACACTCTGCAACTCTGTGTCACTCTGTGACACTCTCTGACACTCTCTGAATCTCTCTGACACTCTCTGACACTCTCTGAAACTTTCTGACACTCTCTGATACTCTCTGAACATCTCTGAAACTCTCTGAAAATCTCTGACACTCTCTGACACTTTGTGACACTCTCAGATACTCTCTGACTCCCGCAGACACACTTCGACACACTCAGGAACTCTCAGAAACTCTCTGGCACTATCTGACTTTCTCAGAAACTCTCTGAAACTCTTTGACACTCTCTGAAACTCTCTAAAACTCTCTGACACTCTCTGACACTCCCTGACACACTCTGAAAATCTCTGACACTCTCTGAAACTCTTTGACACTCTTTGACAATCTCAGACACTGTCTGACTCTATCTGAAACTCTCTGACACTCTCTGACACTCCCTGACACTGTCTGAAGCTCTCTGACACTCTCTGACACTCTCAGAAACTCTCTGAAACTCTCTGACACTCTCTGACACTCTCTGAAACTCTCTGACACTATCTGACACTTTCTGAATCTCTCGGACACTCTCTGAATCTCTCTGAAACTCTCCGACACTCTGTGACACTCTCTGAAACTTTCTGGCACCCTCTGACACTCTCTGAAGATCTCTGAAACTCTCTGAAAATCTCTGACACGCTCTGAAACTCTCTGACACTCACTGACACTCTGTGGCACTCAACGACACTCTCTGAAGATCTCTGAAACTCTCTGAAAATCTCTGACACTCTCTGACACTCCCTGACACTCTCTGAAACTCTCTGAAACTCTCTGACACTCTCTGACACTCTCTGAAACTCTCTGAAACTCTCTGACACTCTCGGACACTCTCTGAAACTCTCTGACAATCTCTGGCAATCTCAGACACTCTCAGACACTCTCTGAAACTCTCTGAAACTCTCTGACACTATCTGACACTTTCTGAAACTTCGGACACTCTCTGAATCTCTCTGAAACTCTCCGACCCTCAGTCAAACTCTCTGAAACTTTCTCGCACTCTCTGACACTCTCTGAAGATCTCTGAAACTCTCTGAAAATCTCTGACACTCTCTGAAACTCTGTGAAACTCTCTGAAACACTCTGACACTCTCTGACATTCTCAGACACTCTCTGACACTCTCTGACACTTTCTGAAACTCTCTGACAGTATCTGACACTTTCTGAAACTCTCGGACACTCTCTGACACACTCTGCAACTCTGTGTCACTCTGTGACACTCTCTGACACTCTCTGAATCTCTCTGACACTCTCTGACACTCTCTGAAACTTTCTGACACTCTCTGATACTCTCTGAACATCTCTGAAACTCTCTGAAAATCTCTGACACTCTCTGACACTTTGTGACACTCTCAGATACTCTCTGACTCCCGCAGACACACTTCGACACACTCAGGAACTCTCAGAAACTCTCTGGCACTATCTGACTTTCTCAGAAACTCTCTGAAACTCTTTGACACTCTCTGAAAATCTCTGAAACTCTCTGACACTCTCTGACACTCCCTGACACTCTCTGAAACTCTCTGACACTCTCTGAAACTCTTTGACACTCTTTGACAATCTCAGACACTCTCAGACACTCTCTGAAACTCTCTGAAACTCTCTGACACTATCTGACACTTTCTGAAACTCTCGGACACTCTCTGAATCTCTCTGAAACTCTCCGACACTCAGTCAAACTCTCTGAAACTTTCTCGCACTCTCTGACACTCTCTGAAGATCTCTGAAACTCTCTGAAAATCTCTGACACTCTCTGAAACTCTGTGAAACTCTCTGAAACACTCTGACACTCTCTGACATTCTCAGACACTCTCTGACACTCTCTGACACTTTCTGAAACTCTCTGACAGTATCTGACACTTTCTGAAACTCTCGGACACTCTCTGACACACTCTGCAACTCTGTGTCACTCTGTGACACTCTCTGACACTCTTTGAATCTCTCTGACACTCTCTGACACTCTCTGAAACTTTCTGACACTCTCTGATACTCTCTGAACATCTCTGAAACTCTCTGAAAATCTCTGACACTCTCTGACACTTTGTGACACTCTCAGATACTCTCTGACTCCCGCAGACACACTTCGACACACTCAGGAACTCTCAGAAACTCTCTGGCACTATCTGACTTTCTCAGAAACTCTCTGAAACTCTTTGACACTCTCTGAAACTCTCGGAAACTCTCTGACACTCTCTGACACTCCCTGACACTCTCTGAAACTCTCTGACACTCTCTGAAACTCTTTGACACTCTTTGACAATCTCAGACACTGTCTGACTCTATCTGAAACTCTCTGACACTCTCTGACACACCCTGACACTGTCTGAAGCTCTCTGACACTCTCTGACACTCTCTGAAACTCTCTGAAACTCTCTGACACTCTCTGACACTCTCTGAAACTCTCTGACACTATCTGACACTTTCTGAATCTCTCGGACACTCTCTGAATCTCTCTGAAACTCTCCGACACTCTGTGACACTCTCTGAAACTTTCTGGCACCCTCTGACACTCTCTGAAGATCTCTGAAACTCTCTGAAAATCTCTGACACGCTCTGAAACTCTCTGACACTCACTGACACTCTGTGGCACTCAGCGACACTCTCTGAAGATCTCTGAAACTCTCTGAAAATCTCCGACACTCTCTGACACTCCCTGACACTCTCTGAAACTCTCTGACACTCTCTGAAACTCTTTGACACTCTTTGACAATCTCAGACACTGTCTGACTCTATCTGAAACTCTCTGACACTCTCTGACACTCCCTGACACTGTCTGAAGCTCTCTGACACTCTCTGACCCTCTCTGAAACTCTCTGAAACTCTCTGACACTCTCTGACACTCTCTGACTCTCTCTGACACTATCTGACACTTTCTGAATCTCTCGGACACTCTCTGAATCTCTCTGAAACTCTCCGACACTCTGTGACACTCTCTGAAACTTTCTGGCACACTCTGACACTCTCTGAAGATCTCTGAAACTCTCTGAAAATCTCTGACACGCTCTGAAACTCTCTGACACTCACTGACACTCTGTGGCACTCACCGACACTCTCTGAAGATCTCTGAAACTCTCTGAAAATCTCTGACACTCTCTGAAACTCTGTGACACTCTCTGAAACACTCTGACAATCTCTGACACTCTCCGGCACACTCAGAAATTGTCAGAAACTCTCAGGCACTCTCTGACACTCTCAGAAATTCTCTGAAACTCTCTGACACTCTCTGAAACCCTCCGGCACTCTCGGACACTCTCTGAAACTCGCTGAAACTCTTTGAGACTCTTTGACACTCTCAGACACTGTCTGACTCTCTCTGAAACTCTCTGAAACTCTCTGACACTCTCTGACACTCCCTGACACTCTCTGAAGCTTTCTGAAACTCTCTGACACTCTGTGACACCCTCTGAAACTCTCTGAAACTCCCGGACAATCTCTGAAACTTTCTGACACTCTCTGAAACTCTCTGAAACTGTTTGTAACTGTCTGACACTCTCAGAAACTCTCAGAAGCTCACTGAAACTCTCTGACACTCTCTGAAACTCTCAGACACTCTCAGAGACTCTCTGACACTCTCTGAAACTATCTCAGACTCTCTGAAACTCTCTGACACTCTCTGAAATTCTCTGAAACTCTGTGACACTCTCTGAAACTCTCTGGCACTCCCTGACACTCTCTGAAGATCTCTGGCACTCTCTGAAAATCTCTGACACTCTCTGAAACTCTGTGACACTCTCTGAAAGACTCTGACACTCTCTTACACTCTCAGACACTCTCTGACACTCTCTGCCACTTTCTGAAACTCTCTGACACTATCTGACTCTTTCTGAAACTCTCGGACAATCTCTGACACACTCTGCAACTCTATGACACTCTGTGACACTCTCTGACACTCTCTGAATCTCTCTGAAAAGCTCTGACACACTGTGACACTCTCTGAAACTCTCTGAAACTCCCTGACACTCTCTGACTCTCTCTGAAACTTTCTGAGACTCTCTGACACTCTCTGAAACTCTCTGAAACTCTCTGACACTCTCTGACACTCTCTGAAACTCTCTGACACTATCTGACACTTTCTGAATCTCTCGGACACTCTCTGAATCTCTCTGAAACTCTCCGACACTCTGTGACACTCTCTGAAACTTTCTGGCACCCTCTGACACTCTCTGAAGATCTCTGAAACTCTCTGAAAATCTCTGACACGCTCTGAAACTCTCTGACACTCACTGACACTCTGTGGCACTCAGCGACACTCTCTGAAGATCTCTGAAACTCTCTGAAAATCTCCGACACTCTCTGACACTCCCTGACACTCTCTGAAACTCTCTGACACTCTCTGAAACTCTTTGACACTCTTTGACAATCTCAGACACTGTCTGACTCTATCTGAAACTCTCTGACACTCTCTGACACTCCCTGACACTGTCTGACGCTCTCTGACACTCTCTGACCCTCTCTGAAACTCTCTGAAAATCTCTGACACTCTCTGACACTCTCTGACTCTCTCTGACACTATCTGACACTTTCTGAATCTCTCGGACACTCTCTGAATCTCTCTGAAACTCTCCGACACTCTGTGACACTCTCTGAAACTTTCTGGCACACTCTGACACTCTCTGAAGATCTCTGAAACTCTCTGAAAATCTCTGACACGCTCTGAAACTCTCTGACACTCACTGACACTCTGTGGCACTCACCGACACTCTCTGAAGATCTCTGAAACTCTCTGAAAATCTCTGACACTCTCTGAAACTCTGTGACACTCTCTGAAACACTCTGACAATCTCTGACACTCTCCGGCACACTCAGAAATTGTCAGAAACTCTCAGGCACTCTCTGACACTCTCAGAAATTCTCTGAAACTCTCTGACACTCTCTGAAACCCTCCGGCACTCTCGGACACTCTCTGAAACTCTCTGAAACTCTTTGAGACTCTTTGACACTCTCAGACACTGTCTGACTCTCTCTGAAACTCTCTGAAACTCTCTGACACTCTCTGACACTCCCTGACACTCTCTGAAGCTTTCTGAAACTCTCTGACACTCTGTGACACCCTCTGAAACTCTCTGAAACTCCCGGACAATCTCTGAAACTTTCTGACACTCTCTGAAACTCTCTGAAACTGTTTGTAACCGTCTGACACTCTCAGAAACTCTCAGAAGCTCACTGAAACTCTCTGACACTCTCTGAAACTCTCAGACACTCTCAGAGACTCTCTGACACTCTCTGAAACTATCTCAGACTCTCTGAAACTCTCTGACACTCTCTGAAATTCTCTGAAACTCTGTGACACTCTCTGAAACTCTCTGGCACTCCCTGACACTCTCTGAAGATCTCTGGCACTCTCTGAAAATCTCTGACACTCTCTGAAACTCTGTGACACTCTCTGAAAGACTCTGACACTCTCTTACACTCTCAGACACTCTCTGACACTCTCTGCCACTTTCTGAAACTCTCTGACACTATCTGACTCTTTCTGAAACTCTCGGACAATCTCTGACACACTCTGCAACTCTATGACACTCTGTGACACTCTCTGACACTCTCCGAATCTCTCTGAAACGCTCTGACACACTGTGACACTCTCTGAAACTCTCTGAAACTCCCTGACACTCTCTGACTCTCTCTGAAACTTTCTGAGACTCTCTGACACTCTCTGAACATCTCTGAAACTCTCTGACACTCTCTGACACTCTCTGAAACTCTTTGACACTCTTTGACACTCTCAGACACTGTCTGACTCTCTCAGAAACTCTCTGACACTCTCTGACACTCCCTGACACTCTCTGAAACTCTCTGACACTCTCTGAAACTCTTTGACACTCTTTGACAATCTCAGACACTGTCTGACTCTATCTGAAACTCTGTGACACTCTCTGACACTCCCTGACTCTGTCTGAAGCTCTCTGACACTCTCTGACACTCTCTGAAACTCTCTGAAACTCTCTGACACTCTCTGACACTCTCTGAAACTCTCCGACACTCTGTGACACTCTCGGACACTCCCTGACTCTGTCTGAAGCTCTCTGGCACTCTCTGACACTCTCTGAAACTCTCTGAAACTCTCTGACACTCTCTGACACTCTCTGAAACTCTCCGACACTCTGTGACACTGTCTGAAACTTTCTGGCACTCTCTGAAACTCTCTGAAAATCCCTGACACTCTCTGAAACTCTCTGACACTCACTGACACTCTATGGCACTCACTGACACTCTCTGAAGATCTCTGAAACTCTCTGAAACTCTCTGACACTCTCTGACACTCTCTGAAACTCTCAGACACTCTCAGACACTCTCTGACACTATCTGAGACTCTCTGAAACTCTCTGACACTCTCTGAAATTCTCTGAAACTCTCTGACACTCTCTGACACTCTCTGAAACTCTCTGACACTCTCTGACACTCTCAGACACTCTCTGACACTCTCTGACACTTTCTGAAACTCTCTGACACTATCTGACACTTTCTGAATCTCTCGGAAAATCTCTGAATCTCTCTGAAACTCTCCGACACTCTGTGACACTCTCTGAAACTTTCTGGCACTCTCTGACACTCTCTGAAGATCTCTGGCACTCTCTGAAAATCTCTGAAACTCTGTGACACTCTCTGACACTCTCTGACACTTTCTGAAACTCTCTGACACTCTCTGACACTCTCTGAAACTCTCTGAAACTCTCTGACACTCTCTGACGCTCTCTGAAACTCTCTGACAATCTCTGACACTCTCAGACACTCTCTGACACTCTCTGAAACCCTCTGACACTCTCTGACACTCTCTGAAACTCTTTGACACTCTTTGACACTCTCAGAAACTCTCAGAAGCTCACTGAAACTCTCTGACACTCTCTGACACTCTCTGAAACTCTCAGACACTCTCAGACACTCTCTGACACTCTCTGACACTATCTGAGACTCTCTGAAACTCTCTGCCACTCTCTGAAATTCTCTGAAACTCTCTGACACTCTCTGAAACTCTCTGACACTCTCTGACACTCTCAGACACTCGCTGACACTCTGTGACACTTTCTGAAACTCTCTGACACTATCTGACACTTTCTGAATCTCTCGGACACTCTCTGAATCTCTCTGAAACTCTCCGACACTCTGTGACACTCTCTGAAACTTTCTGGCACTCTCTGACACTCTCTGAACATCTCTGAAACTCTCTGAAAATCTCTGACACTCTCTGACACTCTGTGACACTCTCAGATACTCTCTGACTCTCCCAGACACCCTCCGAAACTCTCAGAAACTGTCAGAAACTCTCTGGAACTCTCTGACACTCTCAGAAAGTCTCTGAAACTCTCTGACTCTCTCTGAAACTCTCTGACACTCTCTGATGCTCTCTGACACTCTGAAACTCTGTGACACTCTTTGACACTCTCTGACACTCACTGACTCTCTCTGAAACTCTCTGACACTCTCTGAAACTCTCTGAAACTGTCTGACACTCTCTGACAATCTCTGACACTCTCTGAATCTCTCTGAATCACTCTGACACACTGTGACACTCTCTGAAACTCTCTGACACTCTCTGAAACTTTCAGACACTCTCTGAAACTCTCTGAAGCTCTCTGAAACTCTCTGAAATTCTCTGACACTCTCTGAAACTCTCTGAAACTCTCTGAAACTCTCTGACACTCTCTGACACTCTCTGAAACTCTCTGACAATCTCTGGCACTCTCAGACACTCTCAGACACTCTCTGAAGATCTCTGAAACTCTCTGACACTATCTGACACTTTCTGAATCTCTCGGACACTCTCTGAATCTCTCTGAAACTCTCCGACACTCTGTCACACTCTCTGAAACTTTCTCGCACTCTCTGACACTCTCTGAAGATCTCTGAAACTCTCTGATATTCTCAGACACTCTCTGACACTCTCTGACACTTTCTGACACTCCCTGACACTCTCTGAAACTCTTTCACAATCTCAGACACTGTCTGACTCTATCTGAAACTCTGTGACACTCTCTTACAACCCCTGACACTGTCTGAAGCTCTCTGACACTCTCTGAAACTCTCTGAAACTCTGACACTCTCTGACACTCTCTGAAACTCTCCGAAACTCTGTGACACTCTCTGAAACTTTCAGGCACTCTCTGACACTCGCTGATGATCTCTGAAACTCTCTGAAAATCCCTGACACTCTCTGAAACTCTGTGACACTCACTGACACTCTATGGCACTCACTGACACTCTCTGAAGATCTCTGAAACTCTCTGAAACTCTCTGACACTCTCTGACACTCTCTGAAACTCTCAGACACTCTCAGACACTCTCTGACACTCTCTGACACTATCTGAGACTCTCTGAAACTCTCTGACACGCTCTGAAATTCTCTGAAACTCTCTGACACTCTCTGACACTCTCTGAAACTCTCTGACACTCTCTGACACTCTCAGACACTCTCTGACACTCTCTGACACTTTCTGAAACTCTCTGACACTATCTGACACTTTCTGAATCTCTCGAAAAATCTCTGAATCTCTCTGAAACTCTCCGACACTCTGTGACACTCTCTGAAACTTTCTGGCACTCTCTGACACTCTCTGAAGATCTCTGGCACTCTCTGAAAATCTCTGAAACTCTGTGACACTCTGTGACACTCTCTGACACTTTCTGAAACTCTCTGACACTCTCTGACACTCTCTGAAACTCTCTGAAACTCTCTGAAACTCTCTGACACTCTCTGACGCTCTCTGAAACTCTCTGACAATCTCTGACACTCACAGACACTCTCTGACACTCTCTGAAACCCTCTGACACTCTCTGACACTCTCTGAAACTCTTTGACACTCTTTGACACTCTCAGAAACTCTCAGAAGCTCACTGAAACTCTCTGACACTCTCTGACACTCTCTGAAACTCTCAGACACTCTCAGACACTCTCTGACACTCTCTGACACTATCTGAGACTCTCTGAAACTCTCTGACACTCTCTGAAATTCTCTGAAACTCTCTGACACTCTCTGACACTCTCTGAAACTCTCTGACACTCTCTGACACTCTCAGACACTCGCTGACACTCTGTGACACTTTCTGAAACTCTCTGACACTATCTGACACTTTCTGAATCTCTCGGACACTCTCTGAATCTCTCTGAAACTCTCCGACACTCTGTGACACTCTCTGAAAGTTTCTGGCACTCTCTGATACTCTCTGAACATCTCTGAAACTCTCTGAAAATCTCTGACACTCTCTGACACTCTGTGACACTCTCAGATACTCTCTGACTCACCCAGACACCCTCCGAAACTCTCAGAAACTGTCAGAAACTCTCTGGAACTCTCTGACACTCTCAGAAAGTCTCTGAAACTCTCTGACTCTCTCTGAAACTCTCTGACACTCTCTGATGCTCTCTGACACTCTGAAACTCTGTGACACTCTTTGACACTCTCTGACACTCACTGACTCTCTCTGAAACACTCTGACACTCTCTGAAACTCTCTGAAACTGTCTGACACTCTCTGACAATCTCTGACACTCTCTGAATCTCTCTGAATCACTCTGACACTCTGTGACACTCTCTGAAACTCTCTGACACTCTCTGAAACTTTCAGACACTCTCTGAAACTCTCTGAAGCTCTCTGAAACTCTCTGAAACTCTCTGACACTCTCTGACACTCACTGAAACTCTCTGAAACTCTGTGACACTCTCTGACACTCTCTGAAACTCTCTGACACTATCTGACACTTTCTGAATCTCTCGGACACTCTCTGAATCTCTCTGAAACTCTCCAACACTCTGTCACACTCTCTGAAACTTTCTCGCACTCTCTGACACTCTCTGAAGATCTCTGAAAATCTCTGATATTCTCAGACACTCTCTGACACTCTCTGACACTTTCTGAAACTCTCTGACAGTATCTGACACTTTCGGAAACTCTCGGACACTCTCTGACACACTCTGCAACTCTGTGTCACTCTGTGACACTCTCTGACACTCTCTGAAACTCTCTGACAATCTCTGGCACTGTCAGACACTCTCAGACACTCTCTGAAGATCTCTGAAACTCTCTGACACTATCTGACACTTTCTGAATCTCTCGGACACTCTCTGAATCTCTCTGAAACTCTCCGACACTCTGTGACACTCTCTGAAACTTTCTGGCACACTCTGACACTCTCTGAAGATCTCTGGCACTCTCTGAAAATCTCTGACATACTCTGAAACTCTGTGACACTCTCTGAAAGACTCTGACACTCTCTTACACTCTCAGACACTCTCTGACACTCTCTGACACTTTCTGAAACTCTCTGACACTATCTGACTCTTTCTGAAACTCTCGGACAATCTCTGACACACTCTGCAACTCTATGACACTCTGTGACACTCTCTGACACTCTCTGAATCTCTCTGAAAAGCTCTGACACACTGTGACACTCTCTGAAACTCTCTGAAACTCCCTGACACTCTCTGAACATCTCTGAAACTCTCTGACACTCTCTGACACTCTCTGAAACTCTTTGACACTCTTTGACACTCTCAGACACTGTCTGACTCTCTCTGAAACTCTCGGACAATCTCTGACACACTCTGCAACTCTATGACACTCTGTGACACTCTCTGACACTCTCTGAATCTCTCTGAAAAGCTCTGACACACTGTGACTCTCTCTGAAACTTTCTGACACTCTCTGACACTCTCTGAACATCTCTGAAACTCTCTGACACTCTCTGACACTCTCTGAAACTCTTTGACACTCTTTGACACTCTCAGACACTGTCTGACTCTCTCTGAAACTCTCTGACACCCTCTGACACTCCCTGACACTCTCTGAAACTCTCGGACACTCTCTGACACTCTCTGAAACTCTTTGACACTCTTTGACAATCTCAGACACTGTCTGACTCTCTCTGAAACTCTCTGACACTCTCTGACACTCTCTGAAACTCTCTGACACTATCTGACACTTTCTGAATCTCTCGGACACTCTCTGAATCTCTCTGAAACTCTCCGACACTCTGTGACACTCTCTGAAACTTTCTGGCACCCTCTGACACTCTCTGAAGATCTCTGAAACTCTCTGAAAATCTCTGACACGCTCTGAAACTCTCTGACACTCACTGACACTCTGTGGCACTCAGCGACACTCTCTGAAGATCTCTGAAACTCTCTGAAAATCTCCGACACTCTCTGACACTCCCTGACACTCTCTGAAACTCTCTGACACTCTCTGAAACTCTTTGACACTCTTTGACAATCTCAGACACTGTCTGACTCTATCTGAAACTCTCTGACACTCTCTGACACTCCCTGACACTGTCTGACGCTCTCTGACACTCTCTGACCCTCTCTGAAACTCTCTGAAAATCTCTGACACTCTCTGACACTCTCTGACTCTCTCTGACACTATCTGACACTTTCTGAATCTCTCGGACACTCTCTGAATCTCTCTGAAACTCTCCGACACTCTGTGACACTCTCTGAAACTTTCTGGCACACTCTGACACTCTCTGAAGATCTCTGAAACTCTCTGAAAATCTCTGACACGCTCTGAAACTCTCTGACACTCACTGACACTCTGTGGCACTCACCGACACTCTCTGAAGATCTCTGAAACTCTCTGAAAATCTCTGACACTCTCTGAAACTCTGTGACACTCTCTGAAACACTCTGACAATCTCTGACACTCTCCGGCACACTCAGAAATTGTCAGAAACTCTCAGGCACTCTCTGACACTCTCAGAAATTCTCTGAAACTCTCTGACACTCTCTGAAACCCTCCGGCACTCTCGGACACTCTCTGAAACTCTCTGAAACTCTTTGAGACTCTTTGACACTCTCAGACACTGTCTGACTCTCTCTGAAACTCTCTGAAACTCTCTGACACTCTCTGACACTCCCTGACACTCTCTGAAGCTTTCTGAAACTCTCTGACACTCTGTGACACCCTCTGAAACTCTCTGAAACTCCCGGACAATCTCTGAAACTTTCTGACACTCTCTGAAACTCTCTGAAACTGTTTGTAACCGTCTGACACTCTCAGAAACTCTCAGAAGCTCACTGAAACTCTCTGACACTCACTGAAACTCTCAGACACTCTCAGAGACTCTCTGACACTCTCTGAAACTATCTCAGACTCTCTGAAACTCTCTGACACTCTCTGAAATTCTCTGAAACTCTGTGACACTCTCTGAAACTCTCTGGCACTCCCTGACACTCTCTGAAGATCTCTGGCACTCTCTGAAAATCTCTGACACTCTCTGAAACTCTGTGACACTCTCTGAAAGACTCTGACACTCTCTTACACTCTCAGACACTCTCTGACACTCTCTGCCACTTTCTGAAACTCTCTGACACTATCTGACTCTTTCTGAAACTCTCGGACAATCTCTGACACACTCTGCAACTCTATGACACTCTGTGACACTCTCTGACACTCTCCGAATCTCTCTGAAACGCTCTGACACACTGTGACACTCTCTGAAACTCTCTGAAACTCCCTGACACTCTCTGACTCTCTCTGAAACTTTCTGAGACTCTCTGACACTCTCTGAACATCTCTGAAGCTCTCTGACACTCTCTGACACTCTCTGAAACTCTTTGACACTCTTTGACACTCTCAGACACTGTCTGACTCTCTCAGAAACTCTCTGACACTCTCTGACACTCCCTGACACTCTCTGAAACTCTCTGACACTCTCTGAAACTCTTTGACACTCTTTGACAATCTCAGACACTGTCTGACTCTATCTGAAACTCTGTGACACTCTCTGACACTCCCTGACTCTGTCTGAAGCTCTCTGACACTCTCTGACACTCTCTGAAACTCTCTGAAACTCTCTGACACTCTCTGACACTCTCTGAAACTCTCCGACACTCTGTGACACTCTCGGACACTCCCTGACTCTGTCTGAAGCTCTCTGGCACTCTCTGACACTCTCTGAAACTCTCTGAAACTCTCTGACACTCTCTGACACTCTCTGAAACTCTCCGACACTCTGTGACACTGTCTGAAACTTTCTGGCACTCTCTGAAACTCTCTGAAAATCCCTGACACTCTCTGAAACTCTCTGACACTCACTGACACTCTATGGCACTCACTGACACTCTCTGAAGATCTCTGAAACTCTCTGAAACTCTCTGACACTCTCTGACACTCTCTGAAACTCTCAGACACTCTCAGACACTCTCTGACACTCTCTGACACTATCTGAGACTCTCTGAAACTCTCTGACACTCTCTGAAATTCTCTGAAACTCTCTGACACTCTCTGACACTCTCTGAAACTCTCTGACACTCTCTGACACTCTCAGACACTCTCTGACACTCTCTGACACTTTCTGAAACTCTCTGACACTATCTGACACTTTCTGAATCTCTCGGAAAATCTCTGAATCTCTCTGAAACTCTCCGACACTCTGTGACACTCTCTGAAACTTTCTGGCACTCTCTGACACTCTCTGAAGATCTCTGGCACTCTCTGAAAATCTCTGAAACTCTGTGACACTCTCTGACACTCTCTGACACTTTCTGAAACTCTCTGACACTCTCTGACACTCTCTGAAACTCTCTGAAACTCTCTGACACTCTCTGACGCTCTCTGAAACTCTCTGACAATCTCTGACACTCTCAGACACTCTCTGACACTCTCTGAAACCCTCTGACACTCTCTGACACTCTCTGAAACTCTTTGACACTCTTTGACACTCTCAGAAACTCTCAGAAGCTCACTGAAACTCTCTGACACTCTCTGACACTCTCTGAAACTCTCAGACACTCTCAGACACTCTCTGACACTCTCTGACACTATCTGAGACTCTCTGAAACTCTCTGCCACTCTCTGAAATTCTCTGAAACTCTCTGACACTCTCTGACACTCTCTGAAACTCTCTGACACTCTCTGACACTCTCAGACACTCGCTGACACTCTGTGACACTTTCTGAAACTCTCTGACACTATCTGACACTTTCTGAATCTCTCGGACACTCTCTGAATCTCTCTGAAACTCTCCGACACTCTGTGACACTCTCTGAAACTTTCTGGCACTCTCTGACACTCTCTGAACATCTCTGAAACTCTCTGAAAATCTCTGACACTCTCTGACACTCTGTGACACTCTCAGATACTCTCTGACTCTCCCAGACACCCTCCGAAACTCTCAGAAACTGTCAGAAACTCTCTGGAACTCTCTGACACTCTCAGAAAGTCTCTGAAACTCTCTGACTCTCTCTGAAACTCTCTGACACTCTCTGATGCTCTCTGACACTCTGAAACTCTGTGACACTCTTTGACACTCTCTGACACTCACTGACTCTCTCTGAAACTCTCTGACACTCTCTGAAACTCTCTGAAACTGTCTGACACTCTCTGACAATCTCTGACACTCTCTGAATCTCTCTGAATCACTCTGACACACTGTGACACTCTCTGAAACTCTCTGACACTCTCTGAAACTTTCAGACACTCTCTGAAACTCTCTGAAGCTCTCTGAAACTCTCTGAAATTCTCTGACACTCTCTGAAACTCTCTGAAACTCTCTGAAACTCTCTGACACTCTCTGACACTCTCTGAAACTCTCTGACAATCTCTGGCACTCTCAGACACTCTCAGACACTCTCTGAAGATCTCTGAAACTCTCTGACACTATCTGACACTTTCTGAATCTCTCGGACACTCTCTGAATCTCTCTGAAACTCTCCGACACTCTGTCACACTCTCTGAAACTTTCTCGCACTCTCTGACACTCTCTGAAGATCTCTGAAACTCTCTGATATTCTCAGACACTCTCTGACACTCTCTGACACTTTCTGACACTCCCTGACACTCTCTGAAACTCTTTCACAATCTCAGACACTGTCTGACTCTATCTGAAACTCTGTGACACTCTCTTACAACCCCTGACACTGTCTGAAGCTCTCTGACACTCTCTGAAACTCTCTGAAACTCTGACACTCTCTGACACTCTCTGAAACTCTCCGACACTCTGTGACACTCTCTGAAACTTTCAGGCACTCTCTGACACTCGCTGAAGATCTCTGAAACTCTCTGAAAATCCCTGACACTCTCTGAAACTCTGTGACACTCACTGACACTCTATGGCACTCACTGACACTCTCTGAAGATCTCTGAAACTCTCTGAAACTCTCTGACACTCTCTGACACTCTCTGAAACTCTCAGACACTCTCAGACACTCTCTGACACTCTCTGACACTATCTGAGACTCTCTGAAACTCTCTGACACTCTCTGAAATTCTCTGAAACTCTCTGACACTCTCTGACACTCTCTGAAACTCTCTGACACTCTCTGACACTCTCAGACACTCTCTGACACTCTCTGACACTTTCTGAAACTCTCTGACACTATCTGACACTTTCTGAATCTCTCGAAAAATCTCTGAATCTCTCTGAAACTCTCCGACACTCTGTGACACTCTCTGAAACTTTCTGGCACTCTCTGACACTCTCTGAAGATCTCTGGCACTCTCTGAAAATCTCTGAAACTCTGTGACACTCTGTGACACTCTCTGACACTTTCTGAAACTCTCTGACACTCTCTGACACTCTCTGAAACTCTCTGAAACTCTCTGACACTCTCTGACGCTCTCTGAAACTCTCTGACAATCTCTGACACTCACAGACACTCTCTGACACTCTCTGAAACCCTCTGACACTCTCTGACACTCTCTGAAACTCTTTGACACTCTTTGACACTCTCAGAAACTCTCAGAAGCTCACTGAAACTCTCTGACACTCTCTGACACTCTCTGAAACTCTCAGACACTCTCAGACACTCTCTGACACTCTCTGACACTATCTGAGACTCTCTGAAACTCTCTGACACTCTCTGAAATTCTCTGAAACTCTCTGACACTCTCTGACACTCTCTGAAACTCTCTGACACTCTCTGACACTCTCAGACACTCGCTGACACTCTGTGACACTTTCTGAAACTCTCTGACACTATCTGACACTTTCTGAATCTCTCGGACACTCTCTGAATCTCTCTGAAACTCTCCGACACTCTGTGACACTCTCTGAAACTTTCTGGCACTCTCTGATACTCTCTGAACATCTCTGAAACTCTCTGAAAATCTCTGACACTCTCTGACACTCTGTGACACTCTCAGATACTCTCTGACTCACCCAGACACCCTCCGAAACTCTCAGAAACTGTCAGAAACTCTCTGGAACTCTCTGACACTCTCAGAAAGTCTCTGAAACTCTCTGACTCTCTCTGAAACTCTCTGACACTCTCTGATGCTCTCTGACACTCTGAAATTCTGTGACACTCTTTGACACTCTCTGACACTCACTGACTCTCTCTGAAACACTCTGACACTCTCTGAAACTCTCTGAAACTGTCTGACACTCTCTGACAATCTCTGACACTCTCTGAATCTCTCTGAATCACTCTGACACTCTGTGACACTCTCTGAAACTCTCTGACACTCTCTGAAACTTTCAGACACTCTCTGAAACTCTCTGAAGCTCTCTGAAACTCTCTGAAACTCTCTGACACTCTCTGACACTCACTGAAACTCTCTGAAACTCTGTGACACTCTCTGACACTCTCTGAAACTCTCTGACACTATCTGACACTTTCTGAATCTCTCGGACACTCTCTGAATCTCTCTGAAACTCTCCAACACTCTGTCACACTCTCTGAAACTTTCTCGCACTCTCTGACACTCTCTGAAGATCTCTGAAAATCTCTGATATTCTCAGACACTCTCTGACACTCTCTGACACTTTCTGAAACTCTCTGACAGTATCTGACACTTTCGGAAACTCTCGGACACTCTCTGACACACTCTGCAACTCTGTGTCACTCTGTGACACTCTCTGACACTCTCTGAAACTCTCTGACAATCTCTGGCACTGTCAGACACTCTCAGACACTCTCTGAAGATCTCTGAAACTCTCTGACACTATCTGACACTTTCTGAATCTCTCGGACACTCTCTGAATCTCTCTGAAACTCTCCGACACTCTGTGACACTCTCTGAAACTTTCTGGCACACTCTGACACTCTCTGAAGATCTCTGGCACTCTCTGAAAATCTCTGACATACTCTGAAACTCTGTGACACTCTCTGAAAGACTCTGACACTCTCTTACACTCTCAGACACTCTCTGACACTCTCTGACACTTTCTGAAACTCTCTGACACTATCTGACTCTTTCTGAAACTCTCGGACAATCTCTGACACACTCTGCAACTCTATGACACTCTGTGACACTCTCTGACACTCTCTGAATCTCTCTGAAAAGCTCTGACACACTGTGACACTCTCTGAAACTCTCTGAAACTCCCTGACACTCTCTGAACATCTCTGAAACTCTCTGACACTCTCTGACACTCTCTGAAACTCTTTGACACTCTTTGACACTCTCAGACACTGTCTGACTCTCTCTGAAACTCTCGGACAATCTCTGACACACTCTGCAACTCTATGACACTCTGTGACACTCTCTGACACTCTCTGAATCTCTCTGAAAAGCTCTGACACACTGTGACTCTCTCTGAAACTTTCTGACACTCTCTGACACTCTCTGAACATCTCTGAAACTCTCTGACACTCTCTGACACTCTCTGAAACTCTTTGACACTCTTTGACACTCTCAGACACTGTCTGACTCTCTCTGAAACTCTCTGACACCCTCTGACACTCCCTGACACTCTCTGAAACTCTCGGACACTCTCTGACACTCTCTGAAACTCTTTGACACTCTTTGACAATCTCAGACACTGTCTGACTCTCTCTGAAACTCTCTGACACTCTCTGACACTCCCTGACACTCTCTGAAACTCTCTGACACTCTCTGACACTCTCTGAAACTCTCTGAAACTCTCTGACACTCTCTGAAGCTCTCCGACACTCTGTGACACTCTCTGACACTCCCTGACTCTGTCTGAAGCTCTCTGACACTCTCTGACACTCTCTGAAACTCTCTGAAACTCTCTGACACTCCCTGACACTCTCTGAAACTCTCCGACACTCTGTGACACTGTCTGAAACTTTCTGGCACTCTCTGACACTCGCTGAAGATCTCTGAAACTCTCTGAAAATCCCTGACACTCTGAAACTCTCTGACACTCACTGACACTCTATGGCACTCACTGACACTCTCTGAAGATCTCTGAAACTCTCTGAAACTCTCTGACACTCTCTGACACTCTCTGAAACTCTCAGACACTCTCAGACACTCTCTGACACTCTCTGACACTATCTGAGACTCTCTGAAACTTTCTGACACTCTCTGACACTCTCTGAAACTCTCTGACACTCTCTGACACTCTCAGACACTCTCTGACACTCTCTGACACTTTCTGAAACTCTCTGACACTATCTGACACTTTCTGAATCTCTCGGAAAATCTCTGAATCTCTCTGAAACTCTCCGACACTCTGTGACACTCTCTGAAACTTTCTGGCACTCTCTGACACTCTCTGAAGATCTCTGGCACTCTCTGAAAATCTCTGAAACTCTGTGACACTCTCTGACACTCTCTGACACTTTCTGAAACTCTCTGACACTCTCTGACACTCTCTGAAACTCTCTGAAACTCTCTGACACTCTCTGACGCTCTCTGAAACTCTCTGACAATCTCTGACACTCTCAGACACTCTCTGACACTCTCGGAAACCCTCTGACACTCTCTGACACTCTCTGAAACTCTTCGACACTCTTTGACACTCTCAGAAACTCTCAGAAGCTCACTGAAACTCTCTGACACTCTCTGACACTCTCTGAAACTCTCAGACACTCTCAGACACTCTCTGACACTCTCTGACACTATCTGAGACTCTCTGAAACTCTCTGACACTCTCTGAAATTCTCTGAAACTCTCTGACACTCTCTGACACTCTCTGAAACTCTCTGACACTCTGTGACACTCTCAGACACTCGCTGACACTCTGTGACACTTTCTGAAACTCTCTGACACTATCTGACACTTTCTGAATCTCTCGGACACTCTCTGAATCTCTCTGAATCTCTCCGACACTCTGTGACACTCTCTGAAACTTTCTGGCACTCTCTGACACTCTCTGAACATCTCTGAAACTCTCTGAAAATCTCTGACACTCTCTGACACTCTGTGACACTCTCAGATACTCTCTGACTCTCCCAGACACCCTCCGAAACTCTCAGAAACTGTCAGAAACTCTCTGGAACTCTCTGACACTCTCAGAAAGTCTCTGAAACTCTCTGACTCTCTCTGAAACTCTCTGACACTCTCTGATGCTCTCTGACACTCTGAAACTCTGTGACACTCTTTGACACTCTCTGACACTCACTGACTCTCTCTGAAACTCTCTGACACTCTCTGAAACTCTCTGAAACTGTCTGACACTCTCTGACAATCTCTGACACTCTCTGAATCTCTCTGAATCACTCTGACACTCTGTGACACTCTCTGAAACTCTCTGACACTCTCTGAAACTTTCAGACACTCTCTGAAACTCTCTGAAGCTCTCTGAAACTCTCTGAAACTCTCTGACACTCTCTGACACTCTCTGAAACTCTCTGAAACTCTCTGACACTCTCTGACACTCTCTGAAACACTCTGACAATCTCTGGCACTCTCAGAAACTCTCAGACACTCTCTGAAGATCTCTGAAACTCTCTGACACTATCTGACACTTTCTGAAACTCTCGGACACTCTCTGAATCTCTCTGAAACTCTCCGACACTCTGTCACACTCTCTGAAACTTTCTCGCACTCTCTGACACTCTCTGAAGATCTCTGAAACTCTCTGATATTTTCAGACACTCTCTGACACTCTCTGACACTTTCTGACACTCCCTGACACTCTCTGAAACTCTTTGACAATCTCAGACACTGTCTGACTCTATCTGAAACTCTGTGACACTCTCTGACACTCCCTGACACTGTCTGAAGCTCTCTGACACTCTCTGAAACTCTCTGAAACTCTCTGACACTCTCTGACACTCTCTGAAACTCTCCGACACTCTGTGACACTCTCTGAAACTTTCAGGCACTCTCTGACACTCGCTGAAGATCTCTGAAACTCTCTGAAAATCCCTGACACTCTCTGAAACTCTCTGACACTCACTGACACTCTATGGCACTCACTGACACTCTCTGAAGATCTCTGAAACTCTCTGAAACTCTCTGACACTCTCTGACACTCTCTGAAACTCTCAGACACTCTCAGACACTCTCTGACACTCTCTGACACTATCTGAGACTCTCTGAAACTCTCTGACACTCTCTGAAATTCTCTGAAACTCTCTGACACTCTCTGACACTCTCTGAAACTCTCTGACACTCTCTGACACTCTCAGACACTCTCTGACACTCTCTGACACTTTCTGAAACTCTCTGACACTATCTGACACTTTCTGAATCTCTCGGAAAATCTCTGAATCTCTCTGGAACTCTCCGACACTCTGTGACACTCTCTGAAACTTTCTGGCACTCTCTGACACTCTCTGAAGATCTCTGGCACTCTCTGAAAATCTCTGAAGCTCTGTGACACTCTCTGACACTCTCTGACATTTTCTGAAACTCTCTGACACTCTCTGACACTCTCTGAAACTCTCTGAAACTCTCTGACACTCTCTGACGCTCTCTGAAACTCTCTGACAATCTCTGACACTCACAGACACTCTCTGACACTCTCTGAAACCCTCTGACACTCTCTGACACTCTGAAACTCTTTGACACTCTTTGACACTCTCAGAAACTCTCAGAAGCTCACTGAAACTCTCTGACACTCTCTGACACTCTCTGAAACTCTCAGACACTCTCAGACACTCTCTGACACTCTCTGACACTCTCTGAGACTCTCTGAAACTCTCTGACACTCTCTGAAATTCTCTGAAACTCTCTGACACTCTCTGACACTCTCTGAAACTCTCTGACACTCTCTGACACTCTCAGACACTCGCTGACACTCTGTGACACTTTCTGAAACTCTCTGACACTATCTGACACTTTCTGAATCTCTCGGACACTCTCTGAATCTCTCTGAAACTCTCCGACACTCTGTGACACTCTCTGAAACTTTCTGGCACTCTCTGACACTCTCTGAACATCTCTGAAACTCTCTGAAAATCTCTGACACTCTCTGACACTCTGTGACACTCTCAGATACTCTCTGACTCTCCCAGACACCCTCCGACACTCTCAGAAACTGTCAGAAACTCTCTGGAACTCTCTGACACTCTCAGAAAGTCTCTGAAACTCTCTGACTCTCTCTGAAACTCTCTGACACTCTCTGATGCTCTCTGACACTCTGAAACTCTGTGACACTCTTTGACACTCTCTGACATTCACTGACTCTCTCTGAAACTCTCTGACACTCTCTGAAACTCTCTGAAACTGTCTGACACTCTCTGACAATCTCTGACACTCTCTGAATCTCTCTGAATCACTCTGACAATCTGTGACACTCTCTGAAACTCTCTGACACTCTCTGAAACTTTCAGACACTCTCTGAAACTCTCTGAAGCTCTCTGAAACTCTCTGAAACTCTGTGACACTCTCTGACACTCTCTGAAACTCTCTGAAACTCTCTGACACTCTCTGACACTCTCTGAAACTCTCTGACAATCTCTGGCACTCTCAGACACTCTCAGACACTCTCTGAAGATCTCTGAAACTCTCTGACACTATCTGACACTTTCTGAATCTCTCGGACACTCTCTGAATCTCTCTGAAACTCTCCGACACTCTGTCACACTCTCTGAAACTTTCTCGCACTCTCTGACACTCTCTGAAGATCTCTGAAACTCTCTGATATTCTCAGACACTCTCTGACACTCTCTGACACTTTCTGAAACTCTCTGACAGTATCTGACACTTTCGGAAACTCTCGGACACTCTCTGACACACTCTGCAACTCTGTGTCACTCTGTGACACTCTCTGACACTCTCTGACACTCTCTGAATCTCTCCGAAACTCTCTGACACTCTGTGACACTCTGTAACTCTCTGAAACTCCCTGACACTCTCTGACACTCTCTGAACATCTCTGAAACGCTCTGAAAATCTCTGACACTCTCTGACACTCTGTGACACTCTCAGACACTCTCTGACTCACGCAGACACACTTCGACACACTCAGAAACTCTCAGAAACTCTCTGACACTCTCAGAACCTCTCTGAAACTCTTTGACACTCTCTGAAACTCTCTGACACTCTCTGACACTCTCTGACACCCTCTGAAACACTTTGACACTCTTTGACACTCTCAGACACTATCTGACTCTCTCTGAAACTCTCTGACACTCTCTGACACTCCCTGAAACTCTCTGAAGCTCTCTGACACTCTCTGACACTCTCTGAAACTCTTTGACACTCTTTGACAATCTCAAACACTGTCTGACTCTATCTGAAACTCTCTGACACTCTCTGACACTCCCTGACACTGTCTGAAGCTCTCTGACACTCCCTGACACTGTCTGAAGCTCTCTGACACTCTCTGACACTCTCTGAAACTCTCTGACACTCTCTGACACTCTCAGACACTCGCTGACACTCTGTGACACTTTCTGAAACTCTCTGACACTATCTGACACTTTCTGAATCTCTCGGACACTCTCTGAATCTCTCTGAAACTCTCCGACACTCTGTGACACTCTCTGAAACTTTCTGGCACTCTCTGACACTCTCTGAACATCTCTGAAACTCTCTGAAAATCTCTGACACTCTCTGACACTCTGTGACACTCTCAGATACTCTCTGACTCTCCCAGACACCCTCCGACACTCTCAGAAACTGTCAGAAACTCTCTGGAACTCTCTGACACTCTCAGAAAGTCTCTGAAACTCTCTGACTCTCTCTGAAACTCTCTGACACTCTCTGATGCTCTCTGACACTCTGAAACTCTGTGACACTCTTTGACACTCTCTGACATTCACTGACTCTCTCTGAAACTCTCTGACACTCTCTGAAACTCTCTGAAACTGTCTGACACTCTCTGACAATCTCTGACACTCTCTGAATCTCTCTGAATCACTCTGACAATCTGTGACACTCTCTGAAACTCTCTGACACTCTCTGAAACTTTCAGACACTCTCTGAAACTCTCTGAAGCTCTCTGAAACTCTCTGAAACTCTGTGACACTCTCTGACACTCTCTGAAACTCTCTGAAACTCTCTGACACTCTCTGACACTCTCTGAAACTCTCTGACAATCTCTGGCACTCTCAGACACTCTCAGACACTCTCTGAAGATCTCTGAAACTCTCTGACACTATCTGACACTTTCTGAATCTCTCGGACACTCTCTGAATCTCTCTGAAACTCTCCGACACTCTGTCACACTCTCTGAAACTTTCTCGCACTCTCTGACACTCTCTGAAGATCTCTGAAACTCTCTGATATTCTCAGACACTCTCTGACACTCTCTGACACTTTCTGAAACTCTCTGACAGTATCTGACACTTTCGGAAACTCTCGGACACTCTCTGACACACTCTGCAACTCTGTGTCACTCTGTGACACTCTCTGACACTCTCTGACACTCTCTGAATCTCTCCGAAACTCTCTGACACTCTGTGACACTCTGTAACTCTCTGAAACTCCCTGACACTCTCTGACACTCTCTGAACATCTCTGAAACGCTCTGAAAATCTCTGACACTCTCTGACACTCTGTGACACTCTCAGACACTCTCTGACTCACGCAGACACACTTCGACACACTCAGAAACTCTCAGAAACTCTCTGACACTCTCAGAACCTCTCTGAAACTCTTTGACACTCTCTGAAACTCTCTGACACTCTCTGACACTCTCTGACACCCTCTGAAACACTTTGACACTCTTTGACACTCTCAGACACTATCTGACTCTCTCTGAAACTCTCTGACACTCTCTGACACTCCCTGAAACTCTCTGAAGCTCTCCGACACTCTCTGACACTCTCTGAAACTCTTTGACACTCTTTGACAATCTCAAACACTGTCTGACTCTATCTGAAACTCTCTGACACTCTCTGACACTCCCTGACACTGTCTGAAGCTCTCTGACACTCTCTGACACTCTCTGAAACTCTCTGAAACTCTCTGACACTCTGTGAAACTCTCTGAAAATCTCTGACATTCTCTGAGTCTCTCCGACACACTCAGAAACTGTCAGAAACTCGCAGGCACTCTCTGACACTATCAGAATGTCTCTGAAACTCTCTGACACTCTCTGAAACACTCTGACACTCTCAGACACTTTCTGACTCTCTCTGAAACTCTCTACTATCTCTGACACTCTCTGACACTCTCTGAAGCTCTCTGATACTCTCTGACATTCTGTGACACTCTCTGAAATTCTCTAAAAGTCTATGACACTCTCTGACACTCTCTTGAAACATTCCGACACTCTCTGAAACACTCTGAAACACTCTGAAGATCTCTGAAACTCTCTGAAACTCTCTGACAATCTCAGAAAATCTCAGAAACTCTCTGAAACTCTCTGAAACTCTCTGAAACTCTCTGACACTCTGTGACAATCTCTGAAACTCTCTGACACTCTCTGACACTCGATGACTCTCTCTGAATCTCGCAGACACTCTCTGATACTCTCTGACAATCACTGACACTATCTGACACTGTCTGACAATCTCTGAAACGCTCTGACACTCACTGACACTCTGTGGCACTCACTGACACTCTCTGAAGATCACTGAAACTCTCTGAAAATCTCTGACACTCTCTGAAACTCTGTGACACTCTCTGAAACACTCTGACACTCTCTGACACTCTCCGGCACACTCAGAAACTGTCAGAAACTCTCAGGCACTCTCTGACACTCTCAGAAATTCTCTGAAACTCTCTGACACTCTCTGAAACCCTCTGACACTCTCTGACACTCTCTGAAACTGTTTGACACTCTTTGACACTCTCAGACACTGTCTGACTCTCTCTGAAACTCTCTGAAACTCTCTGACACTCTCTGACACTCCCTGACACTCTCTGAAGCTTTCTGAAACTCTCTGACACTCTGTGACACCCTCTGAAACTCTCTGAAACTCTCGGACACTCTCTGAAACTTTCTGACACTCTCTGAAACTCTCTGAAACTCTTTGTAACTCTCTGACACTCTCAGAAACTCTCAGAAGCTCACTGAAACTCTCTGACACTCTCTGACACTCTCTGAAACTCTCAGACACTCTCAGACACTCTCTGACACTCTCTGACACTATCTGAGACTCTCTGAAACTCTCTGACACTCTCTGACACTCTCTGAAACTGTCTGAAACTCTCTGACACGCTCTGAAACTCTCTGAAACTGTCTGACACTCTCTGACAATCTCTGACACTCTCTGAATCTCTCTGAATCACTCTGACACTCTGTGACACTCTCTGAAACTCTGTGACACTCTCTGAAACTTTCTGACACTCTCTGAAACTCTCTGAAGCTCTCTGAAACTCTCTGACACTCTCTGACACTCTCTAAAACTCTCTGACACTCTCTGACACTCTCTGAAACTCTCGGACAATCTCTGGCACTCTCAGACACTCTCAGACACTCTCTGAAGATCTCTGAAACTCGCTGACACTATCTGACACTTTCTGAATCTCTCGGACACTCTCTGAATCTCTCTGAAACTCTCCGACACTCTGTCACACTCTCTGAAACTTTCTCGCACTCTCTGACACTCTCTGAAGATCTCTGAAACTCTCTGAAAATCTCTGGCACTCTCTGAAACACTCTGACAGTCTCTGATATTCTCAGACACTCTCTGACACTTTCTGAAACTCTCTGACAGTATCTGACACTTTCGGAAACTCTCGGACACTCTGTGACACACTGTGCAACTCTGTGTCACTCTGTGACACTCCCTGACACTCTCCGACACTCTCTGAATCTCTCCGAAACTCTCTGACACTCTGTGACACTCTGTAACTCTCTGAAACTCCCTGACACTCTCTGACACTCTCTGAACATCTCTGAAACTCTCTGAAAATCTCTGACACTCTCTGACACTCTGTGACACTCTCTGACACTCTCTGACTCCCGCAGACACACTTCAACACTCTCAGAACCTCTCTGAAACTCTTTGACACTCTCTGAAACTCTCTGACACTCTCTGACAACCTCTGAAACACTTTGACACTCTTTGACACTCTCTGACACTATATGACTCTCTCTGAAACTCTCTGACACTCTCTGACACTCCCTGACACTCTCTGAAGCTCTCTGACACTCTCTGACACTCTCTGAAACTCTTTGACACTCTTTGACAATCTCAGACACTGTCTGACTCTATCTGAAACTCTCTGACACTCTCTGACACTCCCTGACACTGTCTGAAGCTCTCTGACACTCTCTGACACTCTCTGAAACTCTCTGAAACTCTCTGACACTCTGTGACACTCTCTGAAAATCTCTGACATTCTCTGAGTCTCTCCGACACACTCAGAAACTGTCAGAAACTCTCAGGCACTCTCTGACACTATCAGAATGTCTCTGAAACTCTCTGACACTCTCTGAAACTCTCTGACACTCTCAGACACTTTCTGACTCTCTCTGAAACTCTCTACTATCTCTGACACTCTCTGACACTCTCTGAAGCTCTCTGATACTCTCTGACATTCTGTGACACTCTCTGAAATTCTCTAAAAGTCTATGACACTCTCTGACACTCTCTTGAAACATTCCGACACTCTCTGAAACACTCTGAAACACTCTGAAGATCTCTGAAACTCTCTGAAACTCTCTGACAATCTCAGAAAATCTCAGAAACTCTCTGAAACTCTCTGAAACTCTCTGAAACTCTCTGACACTCTGTGACAATCTCTGAAACTCTCTGACACTCTCTGACACTCGATGACTCTCTCTGAATCTCGCAGACACTCTCTGATACTCTCTGACAATCACTGACACTATCTGACACTGTCTGACAATCTCTGAAACGCTCTGACACTCACTGACACTCTGTGGCACTCACTGACACTCTCTGAAGATCTCTGAAACTCTCTGAAAATCTCTGACACTCTCTGAAACTCTGTGACACTCTCTGAAACACTCTGACACTCTCTGACACTCTCCGGCACACTCAGAAACTGTCAGAAACTCTCAGGCACTCTCTGACACTCTCAGAAATTCTCTGAAACTCTCTGACACTCTCTGAAACCCTCTGACACTCTCTGACACTCTCTGACACTCTCTGAAACTCTTTGACACTCTTTGACACTCTCAGACACTGTCTGACTCTCTCTGAAACTCTCTGAAACTCTCTGACACTCTCTGACAGTCCCTGACACTCTCTGAAGCTTTCTGAAACTCTCTGACACTCTGTGACACCCTCTGAAACTCTCTGAAACTCTCGGACACTCTCTGAAACTTTCTGACACTCTCTGAAACTCTCTGAAACTCTTTGTAACTCTCTGACAATCTCAGAAACTCTCAGAAGCTCACTGAAACTCTCTGACACACTCTGACACTCTCTGAAACTCTCAGACACTCTCAGACACTCTCTGACACTCTCTGACACTATCTGAGACTCTCTGAAACTCTCTGACACTCTCTGAAATTCTCTGAAACTCTCTGACACTCTCTGACACTCTCTGACACTCTCAGAAACTCTCTGACACTCTGTGACACTTTCTGAAACTCTCTGACACTATCTGACGCTTTCTGAATCTCTAGGACACTCTCTGAATCTCTCTGAAACTCTCCGACACTCTGTGACACTCTCTGAAACTTTCTAGCACTCTCTGACACTCTCTGAAGATCTCTGGCACTCTCTGAAAATCTCTGACACTCTCTGAAACTCTGTGACACTCTCTGAAAAACTCTGACACTCTCTGACACTCTCAGACACTCTCTGACTCTTTCTGAAACTCTGTGACACTCTCTGACTCTTTCTGAAACTCTCGGACACTCTCTGACACACTCTGCAACTCTATGACACCCTGCGACACTCTCTGACACTCTCTGAATCTCTCTGAAAAGATCTGACACTCTGTGACACTCACTGAAACTCTCTGAACTCCCTGACACTCTCTGACTCTCTCTGAAACTTTCTGACACTCTCTGACACTCTCTGAACATCTCTGAAACTCTCTGAAAATCTCTGACACTCTCTGACACTCTGTGACACTCTCAGAAACTCTCAGGCACTCTCTGACACTCTCAGAAATTCTCTGAAACTCTCTGACACTCTCTGATACCCTCTGACACTCTCTGACACTCTCTGACACTCTCTGAAACTCTTTGGCACTCTTTGACACTCTCAGACACTGTCTGACTCTCTCTGAAACTCTCTGAAACTCTCTGACACTCTCTGACACTCCCTGACACTCTCTGAAGATTTCTGAAACTCTCTGACACTCTGTGACACCCTCTGAAACTCTCTGAAACTCTCGGACACTCTCTGAATCTTTCTGACACTCTCTGAAACTCTCAGGCAATCTCTGACACTCTCAGAATTTCTCTGAAACTCTCTGACACTCTCCGAAACCCTCTGACACTCTCTGACACTCTCTGACACTCTCTGAAACTCTTTGGCACTCTTTGACACTCTCAGACACTGTCTGACTCTCTCTGAAACTCTCTGAAACTCTCTGACACTCTCTGACACTCCCTGACACTCTCTGAAGATTTCTGAAACTCTCTGACACTCTGTGACACCCTCTGAAACTCTCTGAATCTCTTGGACACTCTCTGAAACTTTCTGACACTCTCTGAAACTCTCTGAAACTCTTTGTAACTCTCTGACATTCTCAGAAACTCTCAGAAGCTCACTGAAACTCTCTGACACTCTCTGAAACTCTCAGACACTCTCAGACACTCTCTGACACTCTCTGACACTATCTGAGACTCTCTGAAACTCTCTGACACTCTCTGAAATTCTCTGAAACTCTCTGACACTCTCTGACACTCTCTGAAACTCTCTGACACTCTCTGACACTCTCAGACACTCTCTGACACTCTCAGACACTTTCTGAAACTCTCTGACACTATCTGACGCTTTCTGAATCTCTCGGACACTCTCTGAATCTCTCTGAAACTCTCCGACACTCTGTGACACTCTCTGAAACTTTCTGGCACTCTCTGACACTCTCTGAAGATCTCTGGCACTCTCTGAAAATCTCTGACACTCTCTGAAACTCTGTGACACGCTCTGAAAAGCTCTGACACTCTCTGACACTCTCAGACACTCTCTGACACTCTCTGACTCTTTCTGAAACTCTCCGACACTCTCTGACTCTTTCTAAAACTCTCGGACACTCTCTGACACACTCTGCAACTCTATGACACTCTGTGACACTCTCTGACACTCTCTGAATCTCTCTGAAAAACTCTGACACTCTCTGACACTCTCAGACACTCTCTGACACTCTCTGACTCTTTCTGAAACTCTCTGACACTCTCTGACTCTTTCTGAAACTGTCGGACACTCTCTGACACACTCTGCAACTCTATGACACTCTGTGACACTCTCTGACACTCTCTGAATCTCTCTGAAAAGCTCTGACCCTCTGTGACAATCTCTGAAACTCTCTGACACTCTCTGACACTCTCTGAATCTCTCCGAAACTCTCTGACACTCTGTGACACTCTGTAACTCTCTGAAACTCCCTGACACTCTCTGACACTCTCTGAACATCTCTGAAACTCTCTGAAAATCTCTGACACTCTCTGACACTCTGTGACACTCTCAGACACTCTCTGACTCCCGCAGACACACTTAGACACACTCAGAAACTCTCAGAAACTCTCTGACACTCTCAGAACCTCTCTGAAACTCTTTGACACTCTCTGAAACTCTCTGACACTCTCTGACACTCTCTGACACCCTCTGAAACACTTTGACACTCTTTGACACTCTCAGACACTATCTGACTCTCTCTGAAACTCTCTGACACTCTCTGACACTCCCTGAAACTCTCTGAAGCTCTCTGACACTCTCTGACACTCTCTGAAACTCTTTGACACTCTTTGACAATCTCAAACACTGTCTGACTCTATCTGAAACTCTCTGACACTCTCTGACACTCCCTGACACTGTCTGAAGCTCTCTGACACTCTCTGACACTCTCTGAAACTCTCTGAAACTCTCTGACACTCTGTGAAACTCTCTGAAAATCTCTGACATTCTCTGAGTCTCTCCGACACACTCAGAAACTGTCAGAAACTCTCAGGCACTCTCTGACACTATCAGAATGTCTCTGAAACTCTCTGACACTCTCTGAAACACTCTGACACTCTCAGACACTTTCTGACTCTCTCTGAAACTCTCTACTATCTCTGACACTCTCTGACACTCTCTGAAGCTCTCTGATACTCTCTGACATTCTGTGACACTCTCTGAAATTCTCTAAAAGTCTATGACACTCTCTGACACTCTCTTGAAACATTCCGACACTCTCTGAAACACTCTGAAACACTCTGAAGATCTCTGAAACTCTCTGAAACTCTCTGACAATCTCAGAAAATCTCAGAAACTCTCTGAAACTCTCTGAAACTCTCTGAAACTCTCTGACACTCTGTGACAATCTCTGAAACTCTCTGACACTCTCTGACACTCGATGACTCTCTCTGAATCTCGCAGACACTCTCTGATACTCTCTGACAATCACTGACACTATCTGACACTGTCTGACAATCTCTGAAACGCTCTGACACTCACTGACACTCTGTGGCACTCACTGACACTCTCTGAAGATCACTGAAACTCTCTGAAAATCTCTGACACTCTCTGAAACTCTGTGACACTCTCTGAAACACTCTGACACTCTCTGACACTCTCCGGCACACTCCGAAACTGTCAGAAACTCTCAGGCACTCTCTGACACTCTCAGAAATTCTCTGAAACTCTCTGACACTCTCTGAAACCCTCTGACACTCTTTGACACTCTCAGACACTGTCTGACTTTCTCTGAAACTCTCTGAAACTCTCTGACACTCTCTGACACTCCCTGACACTCTCTGAAGCTTTCTGAAACTCTCTGACACTCTGTGACACCCTCTGAAACTCTCTGAAACTCTCGGACACTCTCTGAAACTTTCTGACACTCTCTGAAACTCTCTGAAACTCTTTGTAACTCTCTGACACTCTCAGAAACTCTCAGAAGCTCACTGAAACTCTCTGACACTCTCTGACACTCTCTGAAACTCTCAGACACTCTCAGACACTCTCTGACACTCTCTGACACTATCTGAGACTCTCTGAAACTCTCTGACACTCTCTGACACTCTCTGAAACTGTCTGAAACTCTCTGACACGCTCTGAAACTCTCTGAAACTGTCTGACACTCTCTGACAATCTCTGACACTCTCTGAATCTCTCTGAATCACTCTGACACTCTGTGACACTCTCTGAAACCCTGTGACACTCTCTGAAACTTTCTGACACTCTCTGAAACTCTCTGAAGCTCTCTGAAACTCTCTGAAACTCTCTGACACTCTCTGACGCTCTCTAAAACTCTCTGAAACTCTCTGACACTCTCTGACACTCTCTGAAACTCTCTGACAATCTCTGGCACTCTCAGATACTCTCAGACACTCTCTGAAGATCTCTGAAACTCGCTGACACTATCTGACACTTTCTGAATCTCTCGGACACTCTCTGAATCTCTCTGAAACTCTCCGACACTCTGTCACACTCTCTGAAACTTTCTCGCACTCTCTGACACTCTCTGAATCTCTCTGAAACTCTCTGACACTCTGTGACACTCTGTAACTCTCTGAAACTCCCTGACACTCTCTGAAACTCTCTGAACATCTCTGAAACTCTCTGAAAATCTCTGACACTCTCTGACACTCTGTGACACTCTCAGATACTCTCTGACTCCCGCAGACACACTTCGACACACTCAGAAACTCTCAGAAACTCTCTGGCACTCTCTGACACTCTCTGACACCCTCTGAAACACTTTGACACTCTTTGACACTCTCAGACACTATCTGACTCTCTCTGAAACTCTCTGACACTCTCTGACACTCCCTGACACTCTCTGAAGCTCTCTGACACTCTCTGACACTCTCTGAAACTCTTTGACACTCTTTGACAATCTCAGACACTGTCTGACTCTATCTGAAACTCTCTGACACTCTCTGACACTCTCTGACACTGTCTGAAGCTCTCTGACACTCTCTGACACTCTCTGAAACTCTCTGAAACTCTCTGACACTCTGTGACACTCTCTGAAAATCTCTGACATTCTCTGAGTCTCTCGTACACACTCAGAAACTGTCAGAAACTCTCAGGCACTCTCTGACACTATCAGAATGTCTCTGAAACTCTCTGACACTCTCTGAAACTCTCTGACACTCTCAGACACTTTCTGACTCTCTCTGAAACTCTCTACTATCTCTGACACTCTCTGACACTCTCTGAAGCTCTCTGATACTCTCTGACATTCTGTGACACTCTCTGAAATTCTCTAAAAGTCTATGACACTCTCTGACACTCTCTTGAAACATTCCGACACTCTCTGAAACACTCTGAAACACTCTGAAGATCTCTGAAACTCTCTGAAACTCTCTGACAATCTCAGAAAATCTCAGAAACTCTCTGAAACTCTCTGAAACTCTCTGAAACTCTCTGAAACTCTCTGACACTCTGTGACAATCTCTGAAACTCTCTGACACTCTCTGACACTCGATGACTCTCTCTGAATCTCGCAGACACTCTCTGATAATCTCTGACAATCACTGACACTATCTGACACTGTCTGAGAATCTCTGAAACGCTCTGACACTCACTGACACTCTGTGGCACTCACTGACACTCTCTGAAGATCTCTGAAACTCTCTGAAAATCTCTGACACTCTCTGAAACTCTGTGACACTCTCTGAAACACTCTGACACTCTCTGACACTCTCCGGCACACTCAGAAACTGTCAGAAACTCTCAGGCACTCTCTGACACTCTCAGAAATTCTCTGAAACTCTCTGACACTCTCTGAAACCCTCTGACACTCTCTGACACTCTCTGACACTCTCTGAAACTCTTTGACACTCTTTGACACTCTCAGACACTGTCTGACTTTCTCTGAAACTCTCTGAAACTCTCTGACACTCTCTGACACTCCCTGACACTCTCTGAAGCTTTCTGAAACTCTCTGACACTCTGTGACACCCTCTGAAACTCTCTGAAACTCTCGGACACTCTCTGAAACTTTCTGACACTCTCTGAAACTCTCTGAAACTCTTTGTAACTCTCTGACACTCTCAGAAACTCTCAGAAGCTCACTGAAACTCTCTGACACTCTCTGACACTCTCTGAAACTCTCAGACACTCTCAGACACTCTCTGACACTCTCTGACACTATCTGAGACTCTCTGAAACTCTCTGACACTCTCTGACACTCTCTGAAACTGTCTGAAACTCTCTGACACGCTCTGAAACTCTCTGAAACTGTCTGACACTCTCTGACAATCTCTGACACTCTCTGAATCTCTCTGAATCACTCTGACACTCTGTGACACTCTCTGAAACCCTGTGACACTCTCTGAAACTTTCTGACACTCTCTGAAACTCTCTGAAGCTCTCTGAAACTCTCTGAAACTCTCTGACACTCTCTGACACTCTCTAAAACTCTCTGAAACTCTCTGACACTCTCTGACACTCTCTGAAACTCTCTGACAATCTCTGGCACTCTCAGATACTCTCAGACACTCTCTGAAGATCTCTGAACATCTCTGAAACTCTCTGAAAATCTCTGACACTCTCTGACACTCTGTGACACTCTCAGATACTCTCTGACTCCCGCAGACACACTTCGACACACTCAGAAACTCTCAGAAACTCTCTGGCACTCTCTGACACTCTCTGACACCCTCTGAAACACTTTGACACTCTTTGACACTCTCAGACACTATCTGACTCTCTCTGAAACTCTCTGACACTCTCTGACACTCCCTGACACTCTCTGAAGCTCTCTGACACTCTCTGACACTCTCTGAAACTCTTTGACACTCTTTGACAATCTCAGACACTGTCTGACTCTATCTGAAACTCTCTGACACTCTCTGACACTCCCTGACACTGTCTGAAGCTCTCTGACACTCTCTGACACTCTCTGAAACTCTCTGAAACTCTCTGACACTCTGTGACACTCTCTGAAAATCTCTGACATTCTCTGAGTCTCTCGTACACACTCAGAAACTGTCAGAAACTCTCAGGCACTCTCTGACACTATCAGAATGTCTCTGAAACTCTCTGACACTCTCTGAAACTCTCTGACACTCTCAGACACTTTCTGACTCTCTCTGAAACTCTCTACTATCTCTGACACTCTCTGACACTCTCTGAAGCTCTCTGATACTCTCTGACATTCTGTGACACTCTCTGAAATTCTCTAAAAGTCTATGACACTCTCTGACACTCTCTTGAAACATTCCGACACTCTCTGAAACACTCTGAAACACTCTGAAGATCTCTGAAACTCTCTGAAACTCTCTGACAATCTCAGAAACTCTCTGAAACTCTCTGAAACTCTCTGAAACTCTCTGAAACTCTCTGAAACTCTCTGACACTCTGTGACAATCTCTGAAACTCTCTGACACTCTCTGACACTCGATGACTCTCTCTGAATCTCGCAGACACTCTCTGATAATCTCTGACAATCACTGACACTATCTGACACTGTCTGAGAATCTCTGAAACGCTCTGACACTCACTGACACTCTGTGGCACTCACTGACACTCTCTGAAGATCTCTGGCACTCTCCGACACTCTGTGACACTCTCTGAAACTCTCTAGCACTCTCTGACACTCTCTGAAGATCTCTGGCACTCTCTGAAAATCTGTGACACTCTCTGAAACTCTGTGACACTCTCTGAAAAACTCTGACACTCTCTGACACTCTCAGACACTCTCTGACACTCTCTGACTCTTTCTGAAACTCTGTGACACTCTTTGACTCTTTCTGAAACTCTCGGACTCTCTCTGACACACTCTGCAACTCTATGACACCCTGTGACACTCTCTGACACTCTCTCAATCTCTCTGAAAAGCTCTGACACTCTGTGACACTCACTGAAACTCTCTGAAACTCCCTGACACATCTCTGACTCTCTCTGAAACTTTCTGACACTCTCTGACACTCTCTGAACATCTCTGAAACTCTCTGAAAATCTCTGACACTCTCTGACACTCTGTGACACTCTCAGAAACTCTCAGGCACTCTCTGACACTCTCAGAAATTCTCTGAAACTCTGTGACACTCTCTGATACCCTCTGACACTCTCTGACACTCTCTGACACTCTCTGAAACTCTTTGGCACTCTTTGACACTCTCAGACACTGTCTGACTCTCTCTGAAACTCTCTGAAACTCTCTGACACTCTCTGACACTCCCTGACACTCTCTGAAGCTTTCTGAAACTCTCTGACACTCTGTGACACCCTCTGAAACTCTCTGAAACTCTCGGACACTCTCTGAAACTTTCTGACACTCTCTGAAACTCTCAGGCACTCTCTGACACTCTCAGAATTTCTCTGAAACTCTCTGACACTCTCCGAAACCCTCTGACACTCTCTGACACTCTCTGACACTCTCTGAAACTCTTTGGCACTCCTTGACACTCTCAGACACTGTCTGACTCTCTCTGAAACTCTCTGAAACTCTCTGAAACTCTCTGACACTCTCTGACACTCCCTGACAATCTCTGAAGATTTCTGAAACTCTCTGACACTCTGTGACACCCTCTGAAACTCTCTGAATCTCTCGGACACTCTCTGAAACTTTCTGACACTCTCTGAAACTCTCTGAAACTCTTTGTAACTCTCTGACATTCTCAGAAACTCTCAGAAGCTCACTGAAACTCTCTGACACTCTCTGACACTCTCTGAAACTCTCAGACACTCTCAGACACTCTCTGACACTATCTGAGACTCTCTGAAACTCTCTGACACTCTCTGAAATTCTCTGAAACTCTCTGACACTCTCTGACACTCTCTGAAACTCTCTGACACTCTCTGACACTCTCAGACACTCTCTGACACTCTCAGACACTTTCTGAAACTCTCTGACACTATCTGACGCTTTCTGAATCTCTCGGACACTCTCTGAATCTCTCTGAAACTCTCCGACACTCTGTGACACTCTCTGAAACTTTCTGGCACTCTCTGACACTCTCTGAAGATCTCTGGCACTCTCTGAAAATCTCTGACACTCTCTGAAACTCTGTGACACGCTCTGAAAAACTCTGACACTCTCTGACACTCTCAGACACTCTCTGACACTCTCTGACTCTTTCTGAAACTCTCCGACACTCTCTGACTCTTTCTAAAACTCTCGGACACTCTCTGACACACTCTGCAACTCTATGACACTCTGTGACACTCTCTGACACTCTCTGAATCTCTCTGAAAAACTCTGACACTCTCTGACACTCTCAGACACTCTCTGACACTCTCTGATTCTTTCTGAAACTCTCTGACACTCTCTGACTCTTTCTGAAACTCTCGGACACTCTCTGACACACTCTGCAACTCTATGACACTCTGTGACACTCTCTGACACTCTCTGAATCTCTCTGAAAAGCTCTGACACTCTGTGACACTCTCGGAAACTCTCTGAAACTCCCTGACACTCTCTGACTCTCTCTGAAACTTTCTGACACTCTCTGACAATCTCTGAACATCTCTGAAACTCTCTGAAAATCTCTGACACTCTCTGACACTCTGTGACACTCTCAGATACTCTCTGACTCTCTCAGACACACTCCGACACACTCAGAAGCTCTCAGAAACTCTCTGGAACTCTCTGACACTCTCAGAAAGTCTCTGAAACTCTCTGACACTCTCTGAAACTCTCTGACACTCTCTGACGCTCTCTGACACTCTCTGAAACTCTGTGACACTCTATGACACTCTCTGACACTCACTGACTCTCTCTGAAACACTCTGAATCACACTGACACTCTGTGACACTCTTTGAAACTCTCTGACAATCTCTGAAACTTTCTGACACTCTCTGAAACTCTCTGAAGCTCTCTGAAACTCTCTGAAACTCTCTGACTCTCTCAGAAACAATCAGAAACTCCCTGAAACTCTCTGAGACTCTCTGGCACTCTCTGAGACTCTCTGAAACTCTCTGACACACTCTGAAACTCTCTGAAACTCTCTGAAACTCTCTGACACTCTCTGAAACTCTCTGACAATCTCTGGCACTCTCAGACACTCTCAGACACTCTCTGAAGATCTCTGAAACTCTCTGAAGCTCTCTGAAACTCTCTGACACTCTCTGAAACTCTCTGAAACTCTCTGAAACTCTCTGAAACTCTCTGACACTCTCTGACAATCTCTGAAACTCTCTGACAATCTCTGGCACTCTCAGACACTCTCAGACACTCTCTGAAGATCTCTGAAACTCTCTGATACTATCTGACACTTTCTGAATCTCTCGGACACTCTCTGAATCTCTCTGAAACTCTCCGACACTCTGTGACACTCTCTGAAACTTTCTCGCACTCTCTGACACTCTCTGAAGATCTCTGAAACTCTCTGAAAATCTCTGACACTCTCTGAAACTCTGTAAAACTCTCTGAAACACTCTGACTCTCTCTGACATTCTCAGACACTCTCTGAAACTCTGTGACACTCTCAGATACTCTCTGACTCCCGCAGACACACTTCGACACACTCAGAAACTCTCAGAAACTCTCTGACACTCTACGACACTCTCAGAAACTCTCTGAAACTCTTTGACACTCTCTGAAACTCTCTGACACCCTCTGACACTCTCTGACACTCTCTGAAACTCTTTGACACTCTTTGACACTCTCCGACACTGTCTGACTCTTTCTGAAGCTCTCTGACACTCTCTGACACTCCCTGACACTCTCTGAAACTCTCTGACACTCTCTGACACTCTCTGAAACTCTTTGACACTCTTTGACAATCTCAGACACTGTCTGACTCTATCTGAAACTCTCTGACACTCTCTGACACTCCCTGACACTCTCTGAAACTCTCTGAAAAACTCTGACACTCTCTGACTCTTTCTGAAACTCTCGGACACTCTCTGACACACTCTGCAACTCTATGACACCCTGTGACACTCTCTGACACTGTCTGAAGCTCTCTGACACTCTCTGACACTCTCTGAAACTCTCTGAAAAACTCTGACACTCTCTGACTCTTTCTGAAACTCTCGGACACTCTCTGACACACTCTGCAACTCTATGACACCCTGTGACACTCTCTGACACTCTCTGAATCTCTCTGAAATGCTCTGACACTCTGTGACACTCTCTGAAACTCTCTGGAACTCCCTGACACTCACTGACTCTCTCTGAAACTTTCTGACACTCTCTGACACTCTCTGAACATCTCTGAAACTCTCTGAAAATCTCTGACACTCTCTGACACTCTGTGACACTCTCAGAAACTCTCAGGCACTCTCTGACACTCTCAGAAATTCTCTGAAACTCTCTGACTCTCTCTGAAACCCTCTGACACTCTCTGACACTCTCTGACACTCTTTGGCACTCTTTGACACTCTCAGACACTCTCTGAAGATTTCTGAAACTCTCTGACACTCTGTGACACCCTCTGAAACTCTCTGAAACTCTCGGACACTCTCTGAAACTTTCTGACACTCTCTGAAACTCTCTGAAACTCTTTGTAATTCTCTGACACTCTCAGAAACTCTCAGAAGCTCACTGAAACTCTCTGACACTCTCTGAAACTGTCAGACACTCTCAGAAACTCTCTGACACTCTCTGACACTATCTGAGCCTCTCTGAAACTCTCTGACACTCTCCGAAATTCTCTGAAACTCTCTGACACTCTCTGAAACTCTCTGACACTCTCTGACACTCTCAGACACTCTCTGACACTCTGTGACACTTTCTGAAACTCTCTGACTCTATCTGACACATTCTGAATCTCTCGGAAACTCTCTGAATCTCTCTGAAACTCTCCGACACTCTGTGACACTCTCTGAAACTTTCTGGCACTCTCTGACACTCTCTGAAGATCTCTGGCACTCTCTGAAAATCTCTGACACTCTCTGAAACTCTGTGACACTCTCTGAAAGACTCTGACACTCTCTTACACTCTCAGACACTCTCCGACACTATCTGACTCTTTCTGAAACTCTCGGACACTCTCTGACACACTCTGCAACTCTATGACACTCTGTGACACTCTCTGACACTCTCTGAATCTCTCTGAAAAGCTCTGACACTCTGTGACTCTCTCTGAAACTCTCTGAAACTCTCAGACACTCTCAGACACTCTCTGACACTCTCTGACACTATCTGAGACTCTCTGAAACTCTCTGACACTCTCTGAAATTCTCTGAAACTCTCTGACACTCTCTGGCACTCTCTGAAACTCTCTGACACTCTCTGACACTCTCAGACACTCTCTGACACTCTCTGACACTTTCTGAAACTCTCTGACACTATCTGACGCTTTCTGAATCTCTCGGACACTCTCTGAATCTCTCTGAAACTCTCCGACACTCTGTGACACTCTCTGATACTTTCTGGCACTCTCTGACACTCTCTGAAGTTCTCTGGCACTCTCTGAAAATCTCTGACACTCTCTGAAACTCTGTGACACGCTCTGAAAAACTCTGACACTCTCTGACACTCTCAGACACTCTCTGACACTCTCTGACTCTTTCTGAAACTCTCTGACACTATCTGACTCTTTCTGAAACTCTCGGACACTCTCTGACACACTCTGCAACTCTATGACACTCTGTGACACTCTCTGACTCTCTCTGAAACTTTCTGACACTCTCTGACACTCTCTGAACATCTCTGAAACTCTCTGCAAATCTCTGACACTCTCTGAAACTCTGTGACACTCTCTGAAACACTCTGACACTCTCCGGCAAACTCAGAAACTGTCAGAAACTCTCAGGCACTCTCTGACACTCTCAGAAATTCTCTGAAACTCTCTGACACTCTCTGAAACCCTCTGACACTCTCTGACACTCTCTGAAACTCTTTGACACTCTTTGACACTCTCAGACACTGTCTGACTCTCTCTGAAGCTTTCTGAAACTCTCTGACACTCTGTGACACCCTCTGAAACTCTCTGAAAATCTCGGACACTCTCTGAAACTTTCTGACACTCTCTGAAACTCTCTGAAACTCTTTGTAACTCTCAGACACTCTCAGAAACTCTCAGAAGCTCACTGAAACTCTCTGACACTCTCTGACTCTCTCTGAAACTCTCAGACACTCTCAGACACTCTCTGACAGTCTCTGACACTATCTGAGACTCTCTGAAACACTCTGACACTCTCTGAAATTCTCTGAAACTCTCTGACACTCTCTGAAACTCTCTGACACTCTCTGACACTCTCAGACACTCTCTGACACTCTGTGACACTTTCTGAAACTCTCTGACACTATCTGACACTTTCTGAATCTCTCGGACACTCTCTGAATCTCTCTGAAGCTCTCCGACACTCTGTGACACTCTCTGAAACTTTCTGGCACTCTCTGACACTCTCTGAAGATCTCTGGCACTCTCTGAAAATCTCTGACACTCTCTGAAACTCTCTGACACTCTCTGAAACTCTCAGGCACTCTCTGACACTCTCAGAAATTCTCTGAAACTCTCTGACACTCTCTGAAACCCTCTGACACTCTCTGACACTCTCTGAAACTCTTTGACACTCTTTGACACTCTCAGACACTGTCTGACTCTCTCTGAAGCTTTCTGAAACTCTCTGACACTCTGTGACACCCTCTGAAACTCTCTGAAAATCTCGGACACTCTCTGAAACTTTCTGACACTCTCTGAAACTCTCTGAAACTCTTTGTAATTCTCTGACACTCTCAGAAACTCTCAGAAGCTCACTGAAACTCTCTGACACTCTCTGAAACTGTCAGACACTCTCAGAAACTCTCTGACACTCTCTGACACTATCTGAGCCTCTCTGAAACTCTCTGACACTCTCCGAAATTCTCTGAAACTCTCTGACACTCTCTGAAACTCTCTGACACTCTCTGACACTCTCAGACACTCTCTGACACTCTGTGACACTTTCTGAAACTCTCTGACTCTATCTGACACATTCTGAATCTCTCGGAAACTCTCTGAATCTCTCTGAAACTCTCCGACACTCTGTGACACTCTCTGAAACTTTCTGGCACTCTCTGACACTCTCTGAAGATCTCTGGCACTCTCTGAAAATCTCTGACACTCTCTGAAACTCTGTGACACTCTCTGAAAGACTCTGACACTCTCTTACACTCTCAGACACTCTCCGACACTATCTGACACTTTCTGAAACTCTCGGACACTCTCTGACACACTCTGCAACTCTATGACACTCTGTGACACTCTCTGACACTCTCTGAATCTCTCTGAAAAGCTCTGACACTCTGTGACACTCTCTGAAACTCTCTGAAACTCTCAGACACTCTCAGACACTCTCTGACACTCTCTGACACTATCTGAGACTCTCTGAAACTCTCTGAAATTCTCTGAAACTCTCTGACACTCTCTGGCACTCTCTGAAACTCTCTGACACTCTCTGACACTCTCAGACACTCTCTGACACTCTCTGACACTTTCTGAAACTCTCTGACACTATCTGACGCTTTCTGAATCTCTCGGACACTCTCTGAATCTCTCTGAAACTCTCCGACACTCTGTGACACTCTCTGATACTTTCTGGCACTCTCTGACACTCTCTGAAGATCTCTGGCACTCTCTGAAAATCTCTGACACTCTCTGAAACTCTGTGACACGCTCTGAAAAACTCTGACACTCTCTGACACTCTCAGACACTCTCTGACACTCTCTGACTCTTTCTGAAACTCTCTGACACTATCTGACTCTTTCTGAAACTCTCGGACACTCTCTGACACACTCTGCAACTCTATGAGACTCTGTGACACTCTCTGACTCTCTCTGAAACTTTCTGACACTCTCTGACACTCTCTGAACATCTCTGAAACTCTCTGCAAATCTCTGACACTCTCTGAAACTCTGTGACACTCTCTGAAACACTCTGACACTCTCCGGCAAACTCAGAAACTGTCAGAAACTCTCAGGCACACTCTGACACTCTCAGAAATTCTCTGAAACTCTCTGACACTCTCTGAAACCCTCTGACACTCTCTGACACTCTCTGAAACTCTTTGACACTCTTTGACACTCTCAGACACTGTCTGACTCTCTCTGAAGCTTTCTGAAACTCTCTGACACTCTGTGACACCCTCTGAAACTCTCTGAAAATCTCGGACACTCTCTGAAACTTTCTGACACTCTCTGAAACTCTCTGAAACTCTTTGTAACTCTCAGACACTCTCAGAAACTCTCAGAAGCTCACTGAAACTCTCTGACACTCTCTGACTCTCTCTGAAACTCTCAGACACTCTCAGACACTCTCTGACAGTCTCTGACACTATCTGAGACTCTCTGAAACACTCTGACACTCTCTGAAATTCTCTGAAACTCTCTGACACTCTCTGAAACTCTCTGACACTCTCTGACACTCTCAGACACTCTCTGACACTCTGTGACACTTTCTGAAACTCTCTGACACTATCTGACACTTTCTGAATCTCTCGGACACTCTCTGAATCTCTCTGAAACTCTCCGACACTCTGTGACACTCTCTGAAACTTTCTGGCACTCTCTGACACTCTCTGAAGATCTCTGGCACTCTCTGAAAATCTCTGACACTCTCTGAAACTCTCTGACACTCTCTGAAACTCTCAGGCACTCTCTGACACTCTCAGAAATTCTCTGAAACTCTCTGACACTCTCTGAAACCCTCTGACACTCTCTGACACTCTCTGAAACTCTTTGACACTCTTTGACACTCTCAGACACTGTCTGACTCTCTCTGAAGCTTTCTGAAACTCTCTGACACTCTGTGACACCCTCTGAAACTCTCTGAAAATCTCGGACACTCTCTGAAACTTTCTGACACTCTCTGAAACTCTCTGAAACTCTTTGTAACTCTCTGACACTCTCAGAAACTCTCAGAAGCTCACTGAAACTCTCTGACACTCTCTGACACTCTCTGAAACTCTCAGACACTCTCAGACACTCTCTGACAGTCTCTGACACTATCTGAGACTCTCTGAAACACTCTGACACTCTCTGAAATTCTCTGAAACTCTCTGACACTCTCTGAAACTCTCTGACACTCTCTGACACTCTGAGACACTCTCTGACACTCTGTGACACTTTCTGAAACTCTCTGACACTATCTGACACTTTCTGAATCTCTCGGGCACTCTCTGAATCTCTCTGAAACTCTCCGACACTCTGTGACACTCTCTGAAACTTTCTGGCACTCTCTGACACTCTCTGAAGATCTCTGGCACTCTCTGAAAATCTCTGACACTCTCTGAAACTCTCTGACACTCTCTGAAAGACTCTGACACTCTCTGACACTCTCAGACACTCTCTGACACTCTCTGACTCTTTCTGAAACTCTCTGACACTATCTGACTCTTTCTGAAACTCTCGGACACTCTCTGACACACTCTGCAACTCTATGACACTCTGTGACACTCTCTGACTCTCTCTGAAACTTTCTGACACTCTCTGACACTCTCTGAACATCTCTGAAACTCTCTGAAAATCTCTGACACTCTCTGAAACTCTGTGACACTCTCTGAAACACTCTGACACTCTCTGGCAAACTCAGAAACAGTCAGAAACTCTCAGGCACTCTCTGACACTCTCAGAAATTCTCTGAAACTCTCTGACACTCTCTGAAACCCTCTGACACTCTCTGACACTCTCTGAAACTCTTTGACACTCTTTGACACTCTCAGACACTGTCTGACTCTCTCTGAAGCTTTCTGAAACTCTCTGACACTCTGTGACACCCTCTGAAACTCTCTGAAAATCTCGGACACTCTCTGAAACTTTCTGACACTCTCTGAAACTCTCTGAAACTCTTTGTAACTCTCTGACACTCTCAGAAACTCTCAGAAGCTCACTGAAACTCTCTGACACTCTCTGACACTCTCTGAAACTCTCAGACACTCTCAGACACTCTCTGACAGTCTCTGACACTATCTGAGACTCTCTGAAACACTCTGACACTCTCTGAAATTCTCTGAAACTCTCTGACACTCTCTGAAACTCTCTGACACTCTCTGACACTCTCAGACACTCTCTGACACTCTGTGACACTTTCTGAAACTCTCTGACACTATCTGACACTTTCTGAATCTCTCGGACACTCTCTGAATCTCTCTGAAACTCTCCGACACTCTGTGACACTCTCTGAAACTTTCTGGCACTCTCTGACACTCTCTGAAGATCTCTGGCACTCTCTGAAAATCTCTGACACTCTCTGAAACTCTCTGACACTCTCTGAAAGACTCTGACACTCTCTGACACTCTCAGACACTCTCTGACACTCTCTGACTCTTTCTGAAACTCTCTGACATTATCTGACTCTTTCTGAAACTCTCGGACACTCTCTGACACTCTCTGCAACTCTATGACACTCTGTGACACTCTCTGACTCTCTCTGAAACTTTCTGACACTCTCTGACACTCTCTGAACATCTCTGAAACTCTCTGAAAATCTCTGACACTCTCTGACACTCTGTGACACTCTCAGATACTCTCTGACTCTCTCAGACACACTCCGACACACTCAGAAACTCTCAGAAACTCTCTGGAACTCTCTGGCACTCTCGGAAACTCTCTGAAACTCTCTGACACTCTCTGAAACTCTCTGACACTCTGTGACACTCTCTGAATCACTCTGACACTCTGTGACACTCTCTGAAACTCTCTGACATTCTCTGAAACTTTCTGACACTCTCTGAAACTCTCTGAAGCTCTCTGAAACTCTATGACACTCTCTGACACTCTCTGAAACTCTCTGAAACTCTCTGACACTCTCTGACAATCTCTGAAACTCTCTGACAATCTCTGGCACTCTCAGACACTCTCAGACACTCTCTGAAGATCTCTGAAACTCTCTGACACTATCTGACACTTTCTGAATCTCTCGGACACTCTCTGAATCTCTCTGAAACTCTCCGACACTCTGTGACACTCTCTGAAACTTTCTCGCACTCTCTGACACTCTCAGAACCTCTCTGAAACTCTTTGACACTCTCTGAAACTCTCTGACACTATCTGACACTCTCTGACACCCTCTGAAACACTTTGACACTCTTTGACACTCTCAGACACTGTCTGACTCTCTCTGAAACTCTCTGACACTCTCTGACACTCCCTGACACTCTCTGAAGCTCTCTGACACTCTCTGACACTCTCTGAAACTCTTTGACACTCTTTGACAATCTCAGACACTGTCTGACTCTATCTGAAACTCTTTGACACTCTCTGACACTCCCTGACACTGTCTGAAGCTCTCTGACACTCTCTGACACTCTCTGAAACTCTCTGAAACTCTCTGACACTCTGTGACAATCTCTGAAAATCTTTGACATTCTCTGAGTCTCTCCGACACACTCAGAAACTGTCAGAAACTCTCAGGCACTCTCTGACACTATCAGAATGTCTCTGAAACTCTCTGACACTCTCTGAAACTCTCTGACACTCTCTGACGCTCTCTGACACTCTCTGAAACTCTGTGACACTCTATGACACTCTCTGACACTCACTGACTCTCTCTGAAACTCTCTGAATCACACTGACACTCTGTGACACTCTTTGAAACTCTCTGACAATCTCTGAAACTTTCTGAAGCTCTCTGAAACTCTCTGAAACTCTCTGACTCTCTCAGAAACAATCAGAAACTCCCTGAAACTCTCCGAGACTCTCTGGCACTCTCTGAGACTCTCTGAAACTCTCTGACACACTCTGAAACTCTCTGAAACTCTCTGACACTCTCTGACACTCTCTGAAACTCTCTGACAATCTCTGGCACTCTCAGACACTCTCAGACACACTCTGAAGATCTCTGAAACTCTTTGAAGCTCTCTGAAACTCTCTGACACTCTCTGAAACTCTCTGAAACTCTCTGAAACTCTCTGACACTCTCTGACAATCTCTGAAACTCTCTGACAATCTCTGGCACTCTCAGACACTCTCAGACACTCTCTGAAGATCTCTGAAACTCTCTGATACTATCTGACACTTTCTGAATCTCTCGGACACTCTCTGAATCTCTCTGAAACTCTCCGACACTCTGTGACACTCTCTGAAACTTTCTCGCACTCTCTGACACTCTCTGAAGATCTCTGAAACTCTCTGAAAATCTCTGACACTCTCTGAAACTCTGTAAAACTCTCTGAAACACTCTGACACTCTCTGACATTCTCAGACACTCTCTGAAACTCTGTGACACTCTCAGATACTCTCTGACTCCCGCAGACACACTTCGACACACTCAGAAACTCTCTGAAACTCTCTGGCACTCTACGACACTCTCAGAAACTCTCTGAAACTCTTTGACACTCTCTGAAACTCTCTGACACCCTCTGACACTCTCTGTCACTCTCTGAAACTCTTTGAAACTCTTTGACACTCTCAGACACTGTCTGACTCTTTCTGAAACTCTCTGACACTCTCTGACACTCCCTGACACTCTCTGAAACTCTCTGACACTCTCTGACACTCTCTGAAACTCTTTGACACTCTTTGACAATCTCAGACACTGTCTGACTCTATCTGAAACTCTCTGACACTCTCTGACACTCCCTGACACTGTCTGAAGCTCTCTGACACTCTCTGACACTCTCTGAAACTCTCTGAAAAACTCTGACACTCTCTGACACTCTCAGACACTCTCTGACACTCTCTGACTCTTTCTGAAACTCTCTGACACTCTCTGACTCTTTCAGAAACTCTCGGACACTCTCTGACACACTCTGCAACTCTATGACACCCTGTGACACTCTCTGACACTCTCTGAATCTCTCTGAAATGCTCTGACACTCTGTGACACTCTCTGAAACTCTCTGAAACTCCCTGACACTCACTGACTCTCTCTGAAACTTTCTGACACTCTCTGACACTCTCTGAACATCTCTGAAACTCTCTGAAAATCTCTGACACTCTCTGACACTCTGTGACACTCTCAGAAACTGTCCGGCACTCTCTGACACTCTCAGAAATTCTCTGAAACTCTCTGACACTCTCTGAAACCCTCTGACACTCTCTGACACTCTCTGACACTCTTTGGCACTCTTTGACACTCTCAGACACTCTCTGAAGATTTCTGAAACTCTCTGACACTCTGTGAAACCCTCTGAAACTCTCTGAAACTCTCGGACACTCTCTGAAACTTTCTGACACTCTCTGAAACTCTCTGAAACTCTTTGTAACTCTCTGACACTCTCAGAAACTCTCAGAAGCTCACTGAAACTCTCTGACACTCTCTGAAACTGTCAGACACTCTCAGACACTCTCTGACACTCTCTGACACTATCTGAGCCTCTCTGAAACTCTCTGACACTCTCCGAAATTCTCTGAAACTCTCTGACACTCTCTGAAACTCTCTGACACTCTCTGACACTCTCAGACACTCTCTGACACTCTGTGACACTTTCTGAAACTCTCTGACTCTATCTGACACATTCTGAATCTCTCGGACACTCTCTGAATCTCTCTGAAACTCTCCGACACTCTGTGACACTCTCTGAAACTTTCTGGCACTCTCTGACACTCTCTGAAGATCTCTGGCACACTCTGAAAATCTCTGACACTCTCTGAAACTCTGTGACACTCTCTGAAAGACTCTGACACTCTCTTACACTCTCAGACACTCTCCGACACTATCTGACTCTTTCTGAAACTCTCGGACACTCTCTGACACACTCTGCAACTCTATGACACTCTGTGACACTCTCTGACACTCTCTGAATCTCTCTGAAAAGCTCTGACAGTCTGTGATACTCTCTGAAATTCTCTAAAAGTCTATGACACTCTCTTGAAACATTCCGACACTCTCTGAAACACTCTGAAACACTCTGAAGATCTCTGAAACTCTCTGAAACTCTCTGACAATCTCAGAAAATCTCAGAAACTCTCTGAAACTCGCTGAAACTCTCTGACACTCTGTGACAATCTCTGAAACTCTCTGACACTCTCTGACACTCGATGACTCTCTCTGAATCTCTCAGAAACTCTCTGATACTCTCTGACAATCACTGACACTATCTGACACTGTCTGACAATCTCTGAAACGCTCTGACACTCACTGACACTCTGTGGCACTCACTGACACTCTCTGAAGATCTCTGAAACTCTCTGAAAATCTCTGACACTCTCTGAAACTCTGTGACACTCTCTGAAACACTCTGACACTCTCTGACACTCTCCGGCACACTCAGAAACTGTCAGAAACTCTCAGGCACTCTCTGACACTCTCAGAAATTCTCTGAAACTCTCTGACACTCTCTGAAACCCTCTGACACTCTCTGACACTCTCTGACACTCTCTGAAACTCTTTGACACTCTCTGACACTCTCTTGAAACATTCCGACACTCTCTGAAACACTCTGAAACACTCTGAAGATCTCTGAAACTCTCTGACAATCTCAGAAAATCTCAGAAACTCTCTGAAACTCGCTGAAACTCTCTGAAACTCTCTGACACTCTGTGACAATCTCTGAAACTCTCTGACACTCTCTGACACTCGATGACTCTCTCTGAATCTCGCAGAAACTCTCTGATACTCTCTGACAATCACTGACACTATCTGACACTGTCTGACAATCTCTGAAACGCTCTGACACTCACTGACACTCTGTGGCACTCACTGACACTCTCTGAAGATCTCTGAAACTCTCTGAAAATCTCTGACACTCTCTGAAACTCTGTGACACTCTCTGAAACACTCTGACACTCTCTGACACTCTCCGGCACACTCAGAAACTGTCAGAAACTCTCAGGCACTCTCTGACACTCTCAGAAATTCTCTGAAACTCTCTGACACTCTCTGAAACCCTCTGACACTCTCTGACACTCTCTGACACTCTCTGAAACTCTTTGACACTCTTTGACACTCTCAGACACTGTCTGACTCTCTCTGAAACTCTCTGAAACTCTCTGACACTCTCTGACAGTCCCTGACACTCTCTGAAGCTTTCTGAAACTCTCTGACACTCTGTGACACCCTCTGAAACTCTCTGAAACTCTCGGACACTCTCTGAAACTTTCTGACACTCTCTGAAACTCTCTGAAACTCTCAGACACTCTCAGGCACTCCGAAGCTCACTGAAACTCTCTGACACTCTCTGACACTCTCTGAAACTCTCAGACACTCTCAGACACTCTCTGACACTCTGACACTATCTGAGACTCTCTGAAACTCTCTGACACTCTCTGAAATTCTCTGAAACTCTCTGACACTCTCTGAAACTCTCTGACACTCTCTGACACTCTCAGAAACTCTCTGACACTCTGTGACACTTTCTGAAACTCTCTGACACTATCTGACGCTTTCTGAATCTCTCGGACACTCTCTGAATCTCTCTGAAACTCTCCGACACTCTGTGACACTCTCTGAAACTTTCTGGCACTCTCTGAAAAACTCTGACACTCTCTGACACTCTCAGACACTCTCTGACACTCTCTGACTCTTTCTGAAACTCTGTGACACTCTCTGACTCTTTCTGAAACTCTCGGACACTCTCTGACACACTCTGCAACTCTATGACACCCTGTGACACTCTCTGACACTCTCTGAATCTCTCTGAAAAGCTCTGACACTCTGTGACACTCACTGAAACTCTCTGAAACTCCCTGACACTCTCTGACACTCTCTGAAAATTTCTGACACTCTCTGACACTCTCTGAACATCTCTGAAACTCTCTGAAAATCTCTGACACTCTCTGACACTCTGTGACACTCTCAGAAACTCTCAGGCACTCTCTGACACTCTCAGAAATTCTCTGAAACTCTCTGACACTCTCTGATACCCTCTGACACTCTCTGACACTCTCTGACACTCTCTGAAACTCTTTGGCACTCTTTGACACTCTCAGACACTGTCTGACTCTCTCTGAAACTCTCTGAAACTCTCTGACACTCTCTGACACTCCCTGACACTCTCTGAAGGTTTCTGAAACTCTCTGACACTCTGTGACACCCTCTGAAACTCTCTGAAACTCTCGGACACTCTCTGAAACTTTCTGACACTCTCTGAAACTCTCAGGCACTCTCTGACACTCTCAGAATTTCTCTGAAACTCTCTGACACTCTCTGAAACCCTCTGACACTCTCTGACACTCTCTGACACTCTCTGAAACTCTTTGGCACTCTTTGACACTCTCAGACACTGTCTGACTCTCTCTGAAACTCTCTGAAACTCTCTGACACTCTCTGACACTCCCTGACACTCTCTGAAGATTTCTGAAACTCTCTGACACTCTGTGACACCCTCTGAAACTCTCTGAATCTCTCGGACACTCTCTGAAACTTTCTGACACTCTCTGAAACTCTCTGAAACTCTTTGTAACTCTCTGACATTCTCAGAAACTCTCAGAAGCTCACTGAAACTCTCTGACACTCTCTGACACTCTCTGAAACTCTCAGACACTCTCAGACACTCTCTGACACTCTCTGACACTATCTGAAACTCTCTGAAACTCTCTGACACTCTCTGACACTCTCTGAAACTCTCTGACACTCTCTGACACTCTCAGACACTCTCTGACACTCTCAGACACTTTATGAAACTCTCTGACACTATCTGACGCTTTCTGAATCTCTCGGACACTCTCTGAATCTCTCTGAAACTCTCCGACACTCTGTGACACTCTCTGAAACTTTCTGGCACTCTCTGACACTCTCTGAAGATCTCTGGCACTCTCTGAAAATCTCTGACACTCTCTGAAACTCTGTGACACGCTCTGAAAAACTCTGACACTCTCTGACACTCTCAGACACTCTCTGACACTCTCTGACTCTTTCTGAAACTCTCCGACACTCTCTGACTCTTTCTAAAACTCTCGGACACTCTCTGACACACTCTGCAACTCTATGACACTCTGTGACACTCTCTGACACTCTCTGAATCTCTCTGAAAAACTCTGACACTCTCTGACACTCTCAGACACTCTCTGACACTCTCTGACTCTTTCTGAAACTCTCTGACACTCTCTGACTCTTTCTGAAACTCTCGGACACTCTCTGACACACTCTGCAACTCTATGACACTCTGTGACACTCTCTGACACTCTCTGAATCTCTCTGAAAAGCTCTGACACTCTGTGACACTCTCGGAAACTCTCTGAAACTCCCTGACACTCTCTGACTCTCTCTGAAACTTTCTGACACTCTCTGACAATCTCTGAACATCTCTGAAACTCTCTGAAACTCTCTGAAAATCTCTGACACTCTCTGACACTCTGTGACACTCTCAGATACTCTCTGACTCTCTCAGACACACTCCGACACACTCAGAAGCTCTCAGAAACTCTCTGGAACTCTCTGACACTCTCTGAAACTCTCTGACACTCTCTGACGCTCTCTGACACTCTCTGAAACTCTGTGACACTCTATGACACTCTCTGACACTCACTGACTCTCTCTGAAACTCTCTGAATCACACTGACACTCTGTGACACTCTCTGATACTCTCTGACAATCACTGACACTTTCTGACACTGTCTGACAATCTCTGAAACGCTCTGACACTCACTGACACTCTGTGGCACTCACTGACACTCTCTGAAGATCTCTGAAACTCTCTGAAAATCTCTGACACTCTCTGAAACTCTGTGAGACTCTCTGAAACACTCTGACACTCTCTGACACTCTCCGGCACACTCAGAAACTGTCAGAAACTCTCAGGCACTCTCTGACACTCTCAGAAATTCTCTGAAACTCTCTGACACTCTCTGAAACCCTCTGACACTCTCTGACACTCTCTGACACTCTCTGAAACTCTTTGACACTCTTTGACACTCTCAGACACTGTCTGACTCTCTCTGAAACTCTCTGAAACTCTCTGACACTCTCTGACGGTCCCTGACACTCTCTGAAGCTTTCTGAAACTCTCTGACACTCTGTGACACCCTCTGAAACTCTCTGAAACTCTCGGACACTCTCTGAAACTTTCTGACACTCTCTGAAACTCTCTGAAACTCTTTGTAACTCTCTGACAATCTCAGAAACACTCCGAAGCTCACTGAAACTCTCTGACACACTCTGACACTCTCTGAAACTCTCAGACACTCTCAGACACTCTCTGACACTCTCTGACACTATCTGAGACTCTCTGAAACTCTCTGACACTCTCTGAAATTCTCTGAAACTCTCTGACACTCTCTGAAACTCTCTGACACTCTCTGACACTCTCAGAAACTCTCTGACACTCTGTGACACTTTCTGAAACTCTCTGACACTATCTGACGCTTTCTGAATCTCTCGTACACTCTCTGAATCTCTCTGAAACTCTCCGACACTCTGTGACACTCTCTGAAACTTTCTGGCTCTCTCTGACACTCTCTGAAGATCTCTGGCACTCTCTGAAAATCTCTGACACTCTCTGAAACTCTGTGACACTCTCTGAAAAACTCTGACACTCTCTGACACTCTCAGACACTCTCTGACACTCTCTGACTCTTTCTGAAACTCTGTGACACTCTCTGACTCTTTCTGAAACTCTCGGACACTCTCTGACACACTCTGCAACTCTATGACACCCTGTGACACTCTCTGACACTCTCTGAATCTCTCTGAAAAGCTCTGACACTCTGTGACACTCACTGAAACTCTCTGAAACTCCCTGACACTCTCTGACTCTCTCTGAAACTTTCTGACACTCTCTGACACTCTCTGAACATCTCTGAAACCCTCTGAAAATCTCTGACACTCTCTGAAACTCTGTGAGACTCTCTGAAACACTCTGACACTCTCTGACACTCTCCGGCACACTCAGAAACTGTCAGAAACTCTCAGGCACTCTCTGACACTCTCAGAAATTCTCTGAAACTCTCTGACACTCTCTGAAACCCTCTGACACTCTCTGACACTCTCTGACACTCTCTGAAACTCTTTGACACTCTTTGACACTCTCAGACACTGTCTGACTCTCTCTGAAACTCTCTGAAACTCTCTGACACTCTCTGACGGTCCCTGACACTCTCTGAAGCTTTCTGAAACTCTCTGACACTCTGTGACACCCTCTGAAACTCTCTGAAACTCTCGGACACTCTCTGAAACTTTCTGACACTCTCTGAAACTCTCTGAAACTCTTTGTAACTCTCTGACAATCTCAGAAACACTCCGAAGCTCACTGAAACTCTCTGACACACTCTGACACTCTCTGAAACTCTCAGACACTCTCAGACACTCTCTGACACTCTCTGACACTATCTGAGACTCTCTGAAACTCTCTGACACTCTCTGAAATTCTCTGAAACTCTCTGACACTCTCTGAAACTCTCTGACACTCTCTGACACTCTCAGAAACTCTCTGACACTCTGTGACACTTTCTGAAACTCTCTGACACTATCTGACGCTTTCTGAATCTCTCGTACACTCTCTGAATCTCTCTGAAACTCTCCGACACTCTGTGACACTCTCTGAAACTTTCTGGCACTCTCTGACACTCTCTGAAGATCTCTGGCACTCTCTGAAAATCTCTGACACTCTCTGAAACTCTGTGACACTCTCTGAAAAACTCTGACACTCTCTGACACTCTCAGACACTCTCTGACACTCTCTGACTCTTTCTGAAACTCTGTGACACTCTCTGACTCTTTCTGAAACTCTCGGACACTCTCTGACACACTCTGCAACTCTATGACACCCTGTGACACTCTCTGACACTCTCTGAATCTCTCTGAAAAGCTCTGACACTCTGTGACACTCACTGAAACTCTCTGAAACTCCCTGACACTCTCTGACTCTCTCTGAAACTTTCTGACACTCTCTGACACTCTCTGAACATCTCTGAAACCCTCTGAAAATCTCTGACACTCTCTGACACTCTGTGACACTCTCAGAAACTCTCAGGCACTCTCTGACACTCTCAGAAATTCTCTGAAACTCTCTGACACTCTCTGATACCCTCTGACACTCTCTGACACTCTCTGACACTCTCTGAAACTCTTTGGCACTCTTTGACACTCTCAGACACTGTCTGACTCTCTCTGAAACTCTCTGAAACTCTCTGACACTCTCTGACACTCCCTGACACTCTCTGAAGATTTCTGAAACTCTCTGACACTCTGTGACACCCTCTGAAACTCTCTGAAACTCTCGGACACTCTCTGAAACTCTCTGACACTCTCTGACACTCTCAGAAACTCTCTGACACTCTGTGACACTTTCTGAAACTCTCTGACACTATCTGACGCTTTCTGAATCTCTCGGACACTCTCTGAATCTCTCTGAAACTCTCCGACACTCTGTGACACTCTCTGAAACTTTCTGGCACTCTCTGACACTCTCTGAAGATCTCTGGCACTCTCTGAAAATCTCTGACACTCTCTGAAACTCTGTGACACTCTCTGAAAAACTCTGACACTCTCTGACACTCTCAGACACTCTCTGACACTCTCTGACTCTTTCTGAAACTCTGTGACACTCTCTGACTCTTTCTGAAACTCTCGGACACTCTCTGACACACTCTGCAACTCTATGACACCCTGTGACACTCTCTGACACTCTCTGAATCTCTCTGAAAAACTCTGACACTCTGTGACACTCACTGAAACTCTCTGAAACTCCCTGACACTCTCTGACTCTCTCTGAAACTTTCTGACACTCTCTGACACTCTCTGAACATCTCTGAAACTCTCTGAAAATCTCTGACACTCTCTGACACTCTGTGACACTCTCAGAAACTCTCAGGCACTCTCTGACACTCTCAGAAATTCTCTGAAACTCTCTGACACTCTCTGATACCCTCTGACACTCTCTGACACTCTCTGACACTCTCTGAAACTCTTTGGCACTCTTTGACACTCTCAGACACTGTCTGACTCTCTCCGAAACTCTCTGAAACTCTCTGACACTCTCTGACACTCCCTGACACTCTCTGAAGATTTCTGAAACTCTCTGACACTCTGTGACACCCTCTGAAACTCTCTGAAACTCTCGGACACTCTCTGAAACTTTCTGACACTCTCTGAAACTCTCAGGCACTCTCTGACACTCTCAAAATTTCTCTGAAACTCTCTGACACTCTCTGAAACCCTCTGACACTCTCTGACACTCTCTGACACTCTCTGAAACTCTTTGGCACTCTTTGACACTCTCAGACACTGTCTGACTCTCTCTGAAACTCTCTGAAACTCTCTGACACTCTCTGACACTCCCTGACACTCTCTGAAGATTTCTGAAACTCTCTGACACTCTGTGACACCCTCTGAAACTCTCTGAAAATCTCGGACACTCTCTGAAACTTTCTGACACTCTCTGAAACTCTCTGAAACTCTTTGTAACTCTCTGACACTCTCAGAAACTCTCAGAAGCTCACTGAAACTCTCTGACACTCTCTGACACTCTCTGAAACTCTCAGACACTCTCAGACACTCTCTGACAGTCTCTGACACTATCTGAGACTCTCTGAAACACTCTGACACTCTCTGAAATTCTCTGAAACTCTCTGACACTCTCTGAAACTCTCTGACACTCTCTGACACTCTCAGACACTCTCTGACACTCTGTGACACTTTCTGAAACTCTCTGACACTATCTGACACTTTCTGAATCTCTCGGACACTCTCTGAATCTCTCTGAAACTCTCCGACACTCTGTGACACTCTCTGAAACTCTCTGACACTCTCTGACACTCTCAGAAACTCTCTGACACTCTGTGACACTTTCTGAAACTCTCTGACACTATCTGACGCTTTCTGAATCTCTCGGACACTCTCTGAATCTCTCTGAAACTCTCCGACACTCTGTGACACTCTCTGAAACTTTCTGGCACTCTCTGACACTCTCTGAAGATCTCTGGCACTCTCTGAAAATCTCTGACACTCTCTGAAACTCTGTGACACTCTCTGAAAAACTCTGACACTCTCTGACACTCTCAGACACTCTCTGACACTCTCTGACTCTTTCTGAAACTCTGTGACACTCTCTGACTCTTTCTGAAACTCTCGGACACTCTCTGACACACTCTGCAACTCTATGACACCCTGTGACACTCTCTGACACTCTCTGAATCTCTCTGAAAAGCTCTGACACTCTGTGACACTCACTGAAACTCTCTGAAACTCCCTGACACTCTCTGACTCTCTCTGAAACTTTCTGACACTCTCTGACACTCTCTGAACATCTCTGAAACTCTCTGAAAATCTCTGACACTCTCTGACACTCTGTGACACTCTCAGAAACTCTCAGGCACTCTCTGACACTCTCAGAAATTCTCTGAAACTCTCTGACACTCTCTGATACCCTCTGACACTCTCTGACACTCTCTGACACTCTCTGAAACTCTTTGGCACTCTTTGACACTCTCAGACACTGTCTGACTCTCTCTGAAACTCTCTGAAACTCTCTGACACTCTCTGACACTCCCTGACACTCTCTGAAGATTTCTGAAACTCTCTGACACTCTGTGACACCCTCTGAAACTCTCTGAAACTCTCGGACACTCTCTGAAACTTTCTGACACTCTCTGAAACTCTCAGGCACTCTCTGACACTCTCAAAATTTCTCTGAAACTCTCTGACACTCTCTGAAACCCTCTGACACTCTCTGACACTCTCTGACACTCTCTGAAACTCTTTGGCACTCTTTGACACTCTCAGACACTGTCTGACTCTCTCTGAAACTCTCTGAAACTCTCTGACACTCTCTGACACTCCCTGACACTCTCTGAAGATTTCTGAAACTCTCTGACACTCTGTGACACCCTCTGAAACTCTCTGAAAATCTCGGACACTCTCTGAAACTTTCTGACACTCTCTGAAACTCTCTGAAACTCTTTGTAACTCTCTGACACTCTCAGAAACTCTCAGAAGCTCACTGAAACTCTCTGACACTCTCTGACACTCTCTGAAACTCTCAGACACTCTCAGACACTCTCTGACAGTCTCTGACACTATCTGAGACTCTCTGAAACACTCTGACACTCTCTGAAATTCTCTGAAACTCTCTGACACTCTCTGAAACTCTCTGACACTCTCTGACACTCTCAGACACTCTCTGACACTCTGTGACACTTTCTGAAACTCTCTGACACTATCTGACACTTTCTGAATCTCTCGGACACTCTCTGAATCTCTCTGAAACTCTCCGACACTCTGTGACACTCTCTGAAACTTTCTGGCACTCTCTGACACTCTCTGAAGATCTCTGGCACTCTCTGAAAATCTCTGACACTCTCTGAAACTCTCTGACACTCTCTGAAAGACTCTGACACTCTCTGACACTCTCAGACACTCTCTGACACTCTCTGACTCTTTCTGAAACTCTCTGACATTATCTGACTCTTTCTGAAACTCTCGGACACTCTCTGACACACTCTGCAACTCTATGACACTCTGTGACACTCTCTGACTCTCTCTGAAACTTTCTGACACTCTCTGACACTCTCTGAACATCTCTGAAACTCTCCGAAAATCTCTGACACTCTCTGACACTCTGTGACACTCTCAGATACTCTCTGACTCTCTCAGACACACTCCGACACACTCAGAAACTCTCAGAAACTCTCTGGAACTCTCTGGCACTCTCGGAAACTCTCTGAAACTCTCTGACACTCTCTGAAACTCTCTGACACTCTGTGACACTCTCTGAATCACTCTGACACTCTGTGACACTCTCTGAAACTCTCTGACATTCTCTGAAACTTTCTGACACTCTCTGAAACTCTCTGAAGCTCTCTGAAACTCTATGACACTCTCTGACACTCTCTGAAACTCTCTGAAACTCTCTGACACTCTCTGACACTCTCTGAAACTCTCTGACAATCTCTGGCACTCTCAGACACTCTCAGACACTCTCTGAAGATCTCTGAAACTCTCTGACACTATCTGACACTTTCTGAATCTCTCGGACACTCTCTGAATCTCTCTGAAACTCTCCGACACTCTGTGACACTCTCTGAAACTTTCTCGCACTCTCTGACACTCTCAGAACCTCTCTGAAACTCTTTGACACTCTCTGAAACTCTCTGACACTATCTGACACTCTCTGACACCCTCTGAAACACTTTGACACTCTTTGACACTCTCAGACACTGTCTGACTCTCTCTGAAACTCTCTGACACTCTCTGACACTCCCTGACACTCTCTGAAGCTCTCTGACACTCTCTGACACTCTCTGAAACTCTTTGACACTCTTTGACAATCTCAGACACTGTCTGACTCTATCTGAAACACTTTGACACTCTCTGACACTCCCTGACACTGTCTGAAGCTCTCTGACACTCTCTGACACTCTCTGAAACTCTCTGAAACTCTCTGACACTCTGTGACAATCTCTGAAAATCTTTGACATTCTCTGAGTCTCTCCGACACACTCAGAAACTGTCAGAAACTCTCAGGCACTCTCTGACACTATCAGAATGTCTCTGAAACTCTCTGACACTCTCTGAAACTCTCTGACACTCTCTGACGCTCTCTGACACTCTCTGAAACTCTGTGACACTCTATGACACTCTCTGACACTCACTGACTCTCTCTGAAACTCTCTGAATCACACTGACACTCTGTGACACTCTTTGAAACTCTCTGACAATCTCTGAAACTTTCTGAAGCTCTCTGAAACTCTCTGAAACTCTCTGACTCTCTCAGAAACAATCAGAAACTCCCTGAAACTCTCTGAGACTCTCTGGCACTCTCTGAGACTCTCTGAAACTCTCTGACACACTCTGAAACTCTCTGAAACTCTCTGACACTCTCTGACACTCTCTGAAACTCTCTGACAATCTCTGGCACTCTCAGACACTCTCAGACACACTCTGAAGATCTCTGAAACTCTTTGAAGCTCTCTGAAACTCTCTGACACTCTCTGAAACTCTCTGAAACTCTCTGAAACTCTCTGACACTCTCTGACAATCTCTGAAACTCTCTGACAATCTCTGGCACTCTCAGACACTCTCAGACACTCTCTGAAGATCTCTGAAACTCTCTGATACTATCTGACACTTTCTGAATCTCTCGGACACTCTCTGAATCTCTCTGAAACTCTCCGACACTCTGTGACACTCTCTGAAACTTTCTCGCACTCTCTGACACTCTCTGAAGATCTCTGAAACTCTCTGAAAATCTCTGACACTCTCTGAAACTCTGTAAAACTCTCTGAAACACTCTGACACTCTCTGACATTCTCAGACACTCTCTGAAACTCTGTGACACTCTCAGATACTCTCTGACTCCCGCAGACACACTTCGACACACTCAGAAACTCTCTGAAACTCTCTGGCACTCTACGACACTCTCAGAAACTCTCTGAAACTCTTTGACACTCTCTGAAACTCTCTGACACCCTCTGACACTCTCTGTCACTCTCTGAAACTCTTTGAAACTCTTTGACACTCTCAGACACTGTCTGACTCTTTCTGAAACTCTCTGACACTCTCTGACACTCCCTGACACTCTCTGAAACTCTCTGACACTCTCTGACACTCTCTGAAACTCTTTGACACTCTTTGACAATCTCAGACACTGTCTGACTCTATCTGAAACTCTCTGACACTCTCTGACACTCCCTGACACTGTCTGAAGCTCTCTGACACTCTCTGACACTCTCTGAAACTCTCTGAAAAACTCTGACACTCTCTGACACGCTCAGACACTCTCTGACACTCTCTGACTCTTTCTGAAACTCTCTGACACTCTCTGACTCTTTCAGAAACTCTCGGACACTCTCTGACACACTCTGCAACTCTATGACACCCTGTGACACTCTCTGACACTCTCTGAATCTCTCTGAAAAGCTCTGACACTCTGTGACACTCTCTGAAACTCTCTGAAACTCCCTGACACTCACTGACTCTCTCTGAAACTTTCTGACACTCTCTGACACTCTCTGAACATCTCTGAAACTCTCTGAAAATCTCTGACACTCTCTGACACTCTGTGACACTCTCAGAAACTGTCAGGCACTCTCTGACACTCTCAGAAATTCTCTGAAACTCTCTGACACTCTCTGAAACCCTCTGACACTCTCTGACACTCTCTGACACTCTTTGGCACTCTTTGACACTCTCAGACACTCTCTGAAGATTTCTGAAACTCTCTGACACTCTGTGAAACCCTCTGAAACTCTCTGAAACTCTCGGACACTCTCTGAAACTTTCTGACAATCTCTGAAACTCTCTGAAACTCTTTGTAACTCTCTGACACTCTCAGAAACTCTCAGAAGCTCACTGAAACTCTCTGACACTCTCTGAAACTGTCAGACACTCTCAGACACTCTCTGACACTCTCTGACACTATCTGAGCCTCTCTGAAACTCTCTGACACTCTCCGAAATTCTCTGAAACTCTCTGACACTCTCTGAAACTCTCTGACACTCTCTGACACTCTCAGACACTCTCTGACACTCTGTGACACTTTCTGAAACTCTCTGACTCTATCTGACACATTCTGAATCTCTCGGACACTCTCTGAATCTCTCTGAAACTCTCCGACACTCTGTGACACTCTCTGAAACTTTCTGGCACTCTCTGACACTCTCTGAAGATCTCTGGCACTCTCTGAAAATCTCTGACACTCTCTGAAACTCTGTGACACTCTCTGAAAGACTCTGACACTCTCTTACACTCTCAGACACTCTCCGACACTATCTGACTCTTTCTGAAACTCTCGGACACTCTCTGACACACTCTGCAACTCTATGACACTCTGTGACACTCTCTGACACTCTCTGAATCTCTCTGAAAAGCTCTGACAGTCTGTGATACTCTCTGAAATTCTCTAAAAGTCTATGACACTCTCTTGAAACATTCCGACACTCTCTGAAACACTCTGAAACACTCTGAAGATCTCTGAAACTCTCTGAAACTCTCTGACAATCTCAGAAAATCTCAGAAACTCTCTGAAACTCGCTGAAACTCTCTGAAACTCTCTGACACTCTGTGACAATCTCTGAAACTCTCTGACACTCTCTGACACTCGATGACTCTCTCTGAATCTCTCAGAAACTCTCTGATACTCTCTGACAATCACTGACACTATCTGACACTGTCTGACAATCTCTGAAACGCTCTGACACTCACTGACACTCTGTGGCACTCACTGACACTCTCTGAAGATCTCTGAAACTCTCTGAAAATCTCTGACACTCTCTGAAACTCTGTGACACTCTCTGAAACACTCTGACACTCTCTGACACTCTCCGGCACACTCAGAAACTGTCAGAAACTCTCAGGCACTCTCTGACACTCTCAGAAATTCTCTGAAACTCTCTGACACTCTCTGAAACCCTCTGACACTCTCTGACACTCTCTGACACTCTCTGAAACTCTTTGACACTCTCTGACACTCTCTTGAAACATTCCGACACTCTCTGAAACACTCTGAAACACTCTGAAGATCTCTGAAACTCTCTGACAATCTCAGAAAATCTCAGAAACTCTCTGAAACTCGCTGAAACTCTCTGAAACTCTCTGACACTCTGTGACAATCTCTGAAACTCTCTGACACTCTCTGACACTCGATGACTCTCTCTGAATCTCGCAGAAACTCTCTGATACTCTCTGACAATCACTGACACTATCTGACACTGTCTGACAATCTCTGAAACGCTCTGACACTCACTGACACTCTGTGGCCCTCACTGACACTCTCTGAAGATCTCTGAAACTCTCTGAAAATCTCTGACACTCTCTGAAACTCTGTGACACTCTCTGAAACACTCTGACACTCTCTGACACTCTCCGGCACACTCAGAAACTGTCAGAAACTCTCAGGCACTCTCTGACACTCTCAGAAATTCTCTGAAACTCTCTGACACTCTCTGAAACCCTCTGACACTCTCTGACACTCTCTGACACTCTCTGAAACTCTTTGACACTCTTTGACACTCTCAGACACTGTCTGACTCTCTCTGAAACTCTCTGAAACTCTCTGACACTCTCTGACAGTCCCTGACACTCTCTGAAGCTTTCTGAAACTCTCTGACACTCTGTGACACCCTCTGAAACTCTCTGAAACTCTCGGACACTCTCTGAAACTTTCTGACACTCTCTGAAACTCTCTGAAACTCTCAGACACTCTCAGGCACTCCGAAGCTCACTGAAACTCTCTGACACTCTCTGACACTCTCTGAAACTCTCAGACACTCTCAGACACTCTCTGACACTCTGACACTATCTGAGACTCTCTGAAACTCTCTGACACTCTCTGAAATTCTCTGAAACTCTCTGACACTCTCTGAAACTCTCTGACACTCTCTGACACTCTCAGAAACTCTCTGACACTCTGTGACACTTTCTGAAACTCTCTGACACTATCTGACGCTTTCTGAATCTCTCGGACACTCTCTGAATCTCTCTGAAACTCTCCGACACTCTGATACACTCTCTGAAACTTTCTGGCACTCTCTGAAAAACTCTGACACTCTCTGACACTCTCAGACACTCTCTGACACTCTCTGACTCTTTCTGAAACTCTGTGACACTCTCTGACTCTTTCTGAAACTCTCGGACACTCTCTGACACACTCTGCAACTCTATGACACCCTGTGACACTCTCTGACACTCTCTGAATCTCTCTGAAAAGCTCTGACACTCTGTGACACTCTCTGAAACTCTCTGAAACTCCCTGACACTCTCTGACTCTCTCTGAAAATTTCTGACACTCTCTGACACTCTCTGAACATCTCTGAAACTCTCTGAAAATCTCTGACACTCTCTGACACTCTGTGACACTCTCAGAAACTCTCAGGCACTCTCTGACACTCTCAGAAATTCTCTGAAACTCTCTGACACTCTCTGATACCCTCTGACACTCTCTGACACTCTCTGACACTCTCTGAAACTCTTTGGCACTCTTTGACACTCTCAGACACTGTCTGACTCTCTCTGAAACTCTCTGAAACTCTCTGACACTCTCTGACACTCCCTGACACTCTCTGAAGGTTTCTGAAACTCTCTGACACTCTGTGGCACCCTCTGAAACTCTCTGAAACTCTCGGACACTCTCTGAAACTTTCTGACACTCTCTGAAACTCTCAGGCACTCTCTGACACTCTCAGAATTTCTCTGAAACTCTCTGACACTCTCTGAAACCCTCTGACACTCTCTGACACTCTCTGACACTCTCTGAAACTCTTTGGCACTCTTTGACACTCTCAGACACTGTCTGACTCTCTCTGAAACTCTCTGAAACTCTCTGACACTCTCTGACACTCCCTGACACTCTCTGAAGATTTCTGAAACTCTCTGACACTCTGTGACACCCTCTGAAACTCTCTGAATCTCTCGGACACTCTCTGAAACTTTCTGACACTCTCTGAAACTCTCTGAAACTCTTTGTAACTCTCTGACATTCTCAGAAACTCTCAGAAGCTCACTGAAACTCTCTGACACTCTCTGACACTCTCTGACTCTTTCTGAAACTCTCCGACACTCTCTGACTCTTTCTAAAACTCTCGGACACTCTCTGACACACTCTGCAACTCTATGACACTCTGTGACACTCTCTGACACTCTCTGAATCTCTCTGAAAAACTCTGACACTCTCTGACACTCTCAGACACTCTCTGACACTCTCTGACTCTTTCTGAAACTCTCTGACACTCTCTGACTCTTTCTGAAACTCTCGGACACTCTCTGACACACTCTGCAACTCTATGACACTCTGTGACACTCTCTGACACTCTCTGAATCTCTCTGAAAAGCTCTGACACTCTGTGACACTCTCGGAAACTCTCTGAAACTCCCTGACACTCTCTGACTCTCTCTGAAACTTTCTGACACTCTCTGACAATCTCTGAACATCTCTGAAACTCTCTGAAACTCTCTGAAAATCTCTGACACTCTCTGACACTCTGTGACACTCTCAGATACTCTCTGACTCTCTCAGACACACTCCGACACACTCAGAAGCTCTCAGAAACTCTCTGGAACTGTCTGACACTCTCAGAAAGTCTCTGAAACTCTCTGACACTCTCTGAAACTCTCTGACACTCTCTGACGCTCTCTGACACTCTCTGAAACTCTGTGACACTCTATGACACTCTCTGACACTCACTGACTCTCTCTGAAACTCTCTGAATCACACTGACACTCTGTGACACTCTCTGATACTCTCTGACAATCACTGACACTTTCTGACACTGTCTGACAATCTCTGAAACGCTCTGACACTCACTGACACTCTGTGGCACTCACTGACACTCTCTGAAGATCTCTGAAACTCTCTGAAAATCTCTGACACTCTCTGAAACTCTGTGAGACTCTCTGAAACACTCTGACACTCTCTGACACTCTCCGGCACACTCAGAAACTGTCAGAAACTCTCAGGCACTCTCTGACACTCTCAGAAATTCTCTGAAACTCTCTGACACTCTCTGAAACCCTCTGACACTCTCTGACACTCTCTGACACTCTCTGAAACTCTTTGACACTCTTTGACACTCTCAGACACTGTCTGACTCTCTCTGAAACTCTCTGAAACTCTCGGACACTCTCTGACGGTCCCTGACACTCTCTGAAGCTTTCTGAAACTCTCTGACACTCTGTGACACCCTCTGAAACTCTCTGAAACTCTCGGACACTCTCTGAAACTTTCTGACACTCTCTGAAACTCTCTGAAACTCTTTGTAACTCTCTGACAATCTCAGAAACACTCCGAAGCTCACTGAAACTCTCTGACACACTCTGACACTCTCTGAAACTCTCAGACACTCTCAGACACTCTCTGACACTCTCTGACACTATCTGAGACTCTCTGAAACTCTCTGACACTCTCTGAAATTCTCTGAAACTCTCTGACACTCTCTGAAACTCTCTGACACTCTCTGACACTCTCAGAAACTCTCTGACACTCTGTGACACTTTCTGAAACTCTCTGACACTATCTGACGCTTTCTGAATCTCTCGTACACTCTCTGAATCTCTCTGAAACTCTCCGACACTCTGTGACACTCTCTGAAACTTTCTGGCACTCTCTGACACTCTCTGAAGATCTCTGGCACTCTCTGAAAATCTCTGACACTCTCTGAAACTCTGTGACACTCTCTGAAAAACTCTGACACTCTCTGACACTCTCAGACACTCTCTGACACTCTCTGACTCTTTCTGAAACTCTGTGACACTCTCTGACTCTTTCTGAAACTCTCGGACACTCTCTGACACACTCTGCAACTCTATGACACCCTGTGACACTCTCTGACACTCTCTGAATCTCTCTGAAAAGCTCTGACACTCTGTGACACTCACTGAAACTCTCTGAAACTCCCTGACACTCTCTGAAACTTTCTGACACTCTCTGACACTCTCTGAACATCTCTGAAACTCTCTGAAAATCTCTGACACTCTCTGACACTCTGTGACACTCTCAGAAACTCTCAGGCACTCTCTGACACTCTCAGAAATTCTCTGAAACTCTCTGACACTCTCTGATACCCTCTGACACTCTCTGACACTCTCTGACACTCTCTGAAACTCTTTGGCACTCTTTGACACTCTCAGACACTGTCTGACTCTCTCTGAAACTCTCTGAAACTCTCTGACACTCTCTGACACTCCCTGACACTCTCTGAAGATTTCTGAAACTCTCTGACACTCTGTGACACCCTCTGAAACTCTCTGAAACTCTCGGACACTCTCTGAAACTTTCTGACACTCTCTGAAACTCTCAGGCACTCTCTGACACTCTCAAAACTTCTCTGAAACTCTCTGACACTCTCTGAAACCCTCTGACACTCTCTGACACTCTCTGACACACTCTGAAACTCTTTGGCACTCTTTGACACTCTCAGACACTGTCTGACTCTCTCTGAAACTCTCTGAAACTCTCTGACACTCTCTGACACTCCCTGACACTCTCTGAAGATTTCTGAAACTCTCTGACACTCTGTGACACCCTCTAAAACTCTCTGAATCTCTCGGACACTCTCTGAAACTTTCTGACACTCTCTGAAACTCTCTGAAACTCTTTGTAACTCTCTGACATTCTCAGAAACTCTCAGAAGCTCACTGAAACTCTCTGACACTCTCTGACACTCTCTGAAACTCTCAGACACTCTCAGACACTCTCTGACACTCTCTGACACTATCTGAAACTCTCTGAAACTCTCTGACACTCTCTGAAATTCTCTGAAACTCTCTGACACTCTCTGACACTCTCTGAAACTCTCTGACACTCTCTGACACTCTCAGACACTCTCTGACACTCTCAGACACTTTATGAAACTCTCTGACACTATCTGACGCTTTCTGAATCTCTCGGAGACTCTCTGAATCTCTCTGAAACTCTCCGACACTCTGTGACACTCTCTGAAACTTTCTGGCACTCTCTGACACTCTCTGAAGATCTCTGGCACTCTCTGAAAATCTCTGACACTCTCTGAAACTCTGTGACACGCTCTGAAAAACTCTGACACTCTCTGACACTCTCAGACACTCTCTGACTCTTTCTGAAACTCTCCGACACTCTCTGACTCTTTCTAAAACTCTCGGACACTCTCTGACACACTCTGCAACTCTATGACACTCTGTGACACTCTCTGACACTCTCTGAATCTCTCTGAAAAACTCTGACACTCTCTGACACTCTCAGACACTCTCTGACACTCTCTGACTCTTTCTGAAACTCTCTGACACTCTCTGACTCTTTCTGAAACTCTCGGACACTCTCTGACACACTCTGGAACTCTATGACACTCTGTGACACTCTCTGACACTCTCTGAATCTCTCTGAAAAGCTCTGACACTCTGTGACACTCTCGGAAACACTCTGAAACTCCCTGACACTCTCTGACTCTCTCTGAAACTTTCTGACACTCTCTGACAATCTCTGAACATCTCTGAAACTCTCTGAAAATCTCTGACACTCTCTGACACTCTGTGACACTCTCAGATACTCTCTGACTCTCTCAGACACACTCCGACACACTCAGAAGCACTCAGAAACTCTCTGGAACTGTCTGACACTCTCAGAAAGTCTCTGAAACTCTCTGACACTCTCTGAAACTCTCTGACACTCTCTGACGCTCTCTGACACTCTCTGAAACTCTGTGACACTCTATGACACTCTCTGACACTCACTGACTCTCTCTGAAACTCTCTGAATCACACTGACACTCTGTGACACTCTTTGAAACTCTCTGACAATCTCTGAAACTTTCTGACACTCTCTGAAACTCTCTGAAGCTCTCTGAAACTCTCTGAAACTCTCTGACTCTCTCAGAAACAATCAGAAATTCCCTGAAACTCTCTGAGACTCTCTGGCACGCTCTGAGACTCTCTGAAACTCTCTGACACACTCTGAAACTCTCTGAAACTCTCTGACACTCTCTGAAACTCTCTGACAATCTCTGACACTCTCAGACACTCTCAGACACTCTCTGAAGATCTCTGAAACTCTCTGAAGCTCTCTGAAACTCTCTGACACTCTCTGAAACTGTCTGAAACTCTCTGAAACTCTCTGACACTCTCTGACAATCTCTGAAACTCTCTGACAATCTCTGGCACTCTCAGACACTCTCAGACACTCTCTGAAGATCTCTGAAACTCTCTGATACTATCTGACACTTTCTGAATCTCTCAGACACTCTCTGAATCTCTCTGAAACTCTCCGACACTCTGTGACACTCTCTGAAACTTTCTCGCACTCTCTGAAACTCTCTGAAGATCTCTGAAACTCTCTGAAAATCTCTGACACTCTCTGAAACTCTGTAAAACTCTCTGAAACACTCTGACTCTCTCTGACATTCTCAGACACTCTCTGAAACTCTGTGACACTCTCAGATACTCTCTGACTCCCGCAGACACACTTCGACACACTCAGAAACTCTCAGAAACTCTCTGGCACTCTACGAGACTCTCAGAAACTCTCTGAAACTCTTTGACACTCTCTGACACCCTCTGACACCCTCTGACACTCTCTGACACTCTCTGAAACTCTTTGACACTCTTTGACACTCTCAGACACTGTCTGACTCTTTCTGAAACTCTCTGACACTCTCTGACACTCCCTGACACTCTCTGAAACTCTCTGACACTCTCTGACACTCTCTGAAACTCTTTGACACTCTTTGACAATCTCAGACACTGTCTGACTCTATCTGAAACTCTCTGACACTCTCTGACTCTCCCTGACACTGTCTGAAGCTCTCTGACACTCTCTGACACTCTCTGAAACTCTCTGAAAAACTCTGACACTCTCTGACACTCTCAGACACTCTCTGACACTCTCTGACTCTTTCTGAAACTCTCTGACACCCTCTGACACACTCTGCAACTCTTTGACACCCTGTGACACTCTCTGAAACTCTCTGAATCTCTCTGAAATGCTCTGACACTCTGTGACACTCTCTGAAACTCTCTGGAACTCCGTGACAATCACTGACACTCTCTGAAAATTTCTGACACTCTCTGACACTCTCTGAACATCTCTGAATCTCTCTGAAAATCTCTGACACTCTCTGACACTCTGTGACACTCTCAGAAACTCTCAGGCACTCTCTGACACTCTCAGAAATTCTCTGAAACTCTCTGACACTCTCTGAAACCCTCTGACACTCTCTGACACTCTCTGACACTCTTTGGCACTCTTTGACACTCTCAGACACTCTCTGAAGATTTCTGAAACTCTCTGACACTCTGTGACACCCTCTGAAACTCTCTGAAACTCTCGGACACTCTCTGAAACTTTCTGACACTCTCTGAAACTCTCTGAAACTCTTTGTAACTCTCTGACACTCTCAGAAACTGTCAGAAGCTCACTGAAACTCTCTGACACTCTCTGAAACTGTCAGACACTCTCAGACCCTCTCTGACACTCTCTGACACTATCTGAGCCTCTCTGAAACACTCTGACACTCTCCGAAATTCTCTGAAACTCTCTGACACTCTCTGAAACTCTCTGACACTCTCTGACACTCTCAGACACTCTCTGACACTCTGTGACACTTTCTGAAACTCTCTGACTCTATCTGACACATTCTGAATCTCTCGGACACTCTCTGAATCTCTCTGAAACTCTCCGACACTCTGTGACACTCTCTGAAACTTTCTGGCACTCTCTGACACTCTCTGAAGATCTCTGGCACTCTCTGAAAATCTCTGACACTCTCTGAAACTCTGTGACACTCTCTGAAAGACTCTGACACTCTCTTACACTCTCAGACACTCTCCGACACTATCTGACTCTTTCTGAAACTCTCGGACACTCTCTGACACACTCTGCAACTCTATGACACTCTGTGACACTCTCTGACACTCTCTGAATCTCTCTGAAAAGCTCTGACACTCTGTGACAATCTCTGAAACTCTCTGAAACTCTCAGACACTCTCAGACACTCTCTGACACTCTCTGACACTATCTGAGACTCTCTGAAACTCTCTGACACTCTCTGAAATTCTCTGAAACTCTCTGACACTCTCTGGCACTCTCTGAAACTCTCTGACACTCTCTGACACTCTCAGACACTCTCTGACACTCTCTGACACTTTCTGAAACTCTCTGACACTATCTGACACTTTCTGAATCTCTCGGACACTCTCTGAATCTCTCTGAAACTCTCCGACACTCTTTGACACTCTCTGAAACTTTCTCGCACTCTCTGACACTCTCTGAAGATCTCTGGCACTCTCTGAAAATCTCTGACACTCTCTGAAACTCTGTGACACGCTCTGAAAAACTCTGACACTCTCTGACACTCTCAGACACTCTCTGACACTCTCTGACTCTTTCTGAAACTCTCCGACACTCTCTGACACACTCTGCAACTCTATGACATTCTGTGACACACTCTGACACTCTCTGAATCTCTCTGAAAAACTCTGACACTCTCTAACACTCTCAGACACTCTCTGACACTCTCTGACTCTTTCTGAAACTCTCTGACACTCTCTGACTCTTTCTGAAACTCTCGGACACTCTCTGACACACTCTGCAACTCTATGACACTCTGTGACACTCTCTGACACTCTCTGAATCTCTCTGAAAAGCTCTGACACTCTGTGACACTCTCTGAAACTCTCTGAAACTCCCTGACACTCTCTGACTCTCTCTGAAACTTTCTGACTATCTCTGATACTCTCTGAACATCTCTGAAACTCTCTGAAAATCTCTGACACTCTCTGACACTCTGTGACACTCTCAGATACTCTCTGACTCTTTCAGACACACTCCGACACACTCAGAAACTCTCAGAAGCTCTCTGGAACTCTCTGACACTCTCAGAAAGTCTCTGAAACTCTCTGACACTCTCTGAAACTCTCTGACACTCTCTGACGCTCTCTGACACTCTCTGAAACTCTGTGACACTCTATGACACTCTCTGACACTCACTGACTCTCTCTGAAACTCTCTGAATCACTCTGACACTCTGTGACACTCTCTGAAACTCTCTGACAATCTCTGAAACTTTCTGACACTCTCTGAAACTCTCTGAAGCTCTCTGAAACTCTCTGAAACTCTCTGACTCTCTCAGAAACAATCAGAAACTCCCTGAAACTCTCTGAGACTCTCTGGCACTCTCTGAGACTCTCTGAAACTCTCTGACACTCTCTGACACTCTCTGAAACTCTCTGACAATCTCTGGCACTCTCAGACACTCCCAGACACTCTCTGAAGATCTCTGAAACTCTCTGAAGCTCTCTGAAAGTCTCTGAAACTCTCTGACACTCTCTGAAACTCTCTGAAACTCTCTGAAACTCTCTGACACTCTCTGACAATCTCTGAAACTCTCTGACAATCTCTGGCACTCTCAGACACTCTCAGACACTCTCTGAAGATCTCTGAAACTCTCTGATACTATCTGACACTTTCTGAATCTCTCGGACACTCTCTGAATCTCTCTGAAACTCTCCGACACTCTGTGACACTCTCTGAAACTTTCTCGCACTCTCTGACACTCTCTGAAGATCTCTGAAACTCTCTGAAAATCTCTGACACACTCTGAAACTCTGTGAAACTCTCTGATACACTCTGACACTCTCTGACATTCTCAGACACTCTCTGACACTCTCTGACACTTTCTGAAACTCTCTGATGGTATCTGACACTTTCTGAAACTCTCGGACACTCTCTGACACACTCTGCAACTCTGTCTCACTCTGTGACACTCTCTGACACTCCCTGAAACTCTTTGACACTCTTTGACACTCTGTGACACTGTCTGACTCTCCCTGAAACTCTCTGACACTCTCTGACACTCCCTGACACTCTCTGAAACTCTCTGACACTCTCTGAAACTCTTTGACACTCTTTGACAATCTCAGACACTGTCTGACTCTATCTGAAACTCTCTGACACTCTCTGACACTCCCTGACACTGTCTGAAGCTCTCTGACACTCTCTGAAACTCTCTGAAACTCACTGACACTCTCTGAAACTCTCTGACAATCTCTGACACTCTCAGACACTCTCTGACACTTTCTGAAACTCTCTGACACTATCTGACACTTTCTGAATCTCTCGGACACTCTCTGAATCTCTCTGACACTCTCCGGCACTCTGTGACACTCTCTGAAACTTTCTGGCACTCTCTGACACTCTCTGAAGATCTCTGAAACTCTCTGAAAATCTCTGACACTCTCTGAAACTCTCTGACACTCACTGACACTCTGTGGCACTCACTGACACTCTCTGAAGATCTCTGAAACTCTCTGAAAATCTCTGACACTCTCTGAAACTCTGTGACACTCTCTGAAACACTCTGACAATCTCTGACACTCTCCGGCACACTCAGAAACTGTCAGAAACTCTCAGGCACTCTCTGACACTCTCAGAAATTCTCTGAAACTCTCTGACACTCTCTGAAACCCTCTGACACTCTCTGACACTCTCTGACACTCTCTGAAACTCTTTGACACTCTTTGACACTCTCAGACACTCTCTGAAGCTTTCTGAAACGCTCTGACACTCTGTGACACCCTCTGAAGCTCTCTGAAACTCTCGGACAATCTCTGAAACTTTCTGACACTCTCTGAAACTCTCTGAAACTCTTTGTAACTCTCTGACACTCTCAGAAACTCTCAGAAGCTCACTGAAACTCTCTGAAACTCTCTGAAACTCTCAGACACTCTCAGACACTCTCTGACACTCTCTGACACTATCTGAGACTCTCTGAAACTCTCTGACACTCTCTGAAATTCTCAGAAACTCTCAGAAACCCTCTGAAACACTCTGACACTCTCTGAAACTCTCTGACACTCTCTGACGCACTCTGACACTCTCTGAAACTCTGTGACACACTTTGACACTCTCTGACACTCACTGACTGTCTCTGAAACTCTCTGACATTCTCTGAAACTCTCTGAAACTGTCTGACAATCTCTGGCAATCTCTGACAATCTCTGATTCTCTCTGAATCACTCTGACACTCTGTGACACTCTCTGAAACTCTCTGACACTCTCTGAAACTTTCTGACACTCTCTGAAACTCTCTGAAGCTCTCTGAAACTCTCTGAAACTCTCTGACACTCTCTGACACTCTCTGAAACTCTCTGAAACTCTCTGACACTCTCTGACACTCTCTGACACTCTCTGAAACTCTCTGACACTATCTGACACTTTCTGAATCTCTCGGACACTCTCTGAATCTCTCTGAAACTCTCCGACACTCTGTCACACTCTCTGAAACTTTCTCGCACTCTCTGACACTCTCTGAAGATCTCTGAAACTCTCTGAAAATCTCTGACACTCTCTGAAACTCTGTGAAACTCTCTGAAACACTCTGACACTCTCTGACATTCTCAGACACTCTCAGACACTCTCTGACACTCTGTGACACTTTCTGAAACTCTCTGACTATATCTGACACTTTCTGAATCTCTCAGACACTCTCTGAATCTCTCTGAAACTCTCCGACACTCTGTGACACTCTCTGAAACTTTCTGGCACTCTCTGACACTCTCTGAAGATCCCTGGCACTCTCTGAAAATCTCTGACACTCTCTGAAACTCTGCGACACTCTCTGAAAGACTCTGACACTCTCTTACTCTCTCAGACACTCTCTGACACTCTCTGACACTTTCTGAAACTCTCTGACACTACCTGACTCTTTCTGAAACACTCGGACACTCTCTGACACACTCTGCAACTCTATGACACTCTGTGACACTCTCTGAATCTCTCTGAAAAGCTCTGACACTCTCTGAAACTCTCTGAAACTCTCTGACACTCTCTGACACTCTCTGAAGATCTCTGAAACTCTCTGACACTATCTGACACTTTCTGAATCTCTCGGACACTCTCTGAATCTCTCTGAAACTCTCCGACACTCTGTCACACTCTCTGAAACTTTCTCGCACTCTCTGACACTCTCTGAAGATCTCTGAAACTCTCTGAAAATCTCTGACACTCTCTGAAACTCTGTGAAACTCTCTGAAACACTCTGACACTCTCTGACATTCTCAGACACTCTCAGACACTCTCTGACACTCTGTGACACTTTCTGAAACTCTCTGACTATATCTGACACTTTCTGAATCTCTCAGACACTCTCTGAGTCGCTCTGAAACTCTCCGACACTCTGTGACACTCTCTGAAACTTTCTGGCACTCTCTGACACTCTCTGAAGATCCCTGGCACTCTCTGAAAATCTCTGACACTCTCTGAAACTCTGCGACACTCTCTGAAAGACTCTGACACTCTCTTACTCTCTCAGACACTCTCTGACACTCTCTGACACTTTCTGAAACTCTCTGACACTACCTGACTCTTTCTGAAACACTCGGAAACTCTCTGACACACTCTGCAACTCTATGACACTCTGTGACACTCTGTGACACTCTCTGAATCTCTCTGAAAAGCTCTGACACTCTGTGACACTCTCTGAAACTCTCTGAAACTCTCTGACACTCTCTGACACTCTCTGAAACTTTCTGACACTCTCTGACACTCTCTGAACATCTCTGAAACTCTCTGAAAATCTCTGACACTCTCTGACACTCTGTGACACTCTGTGACACTCTCAGACACTCTCTGACACTCTCTGACACTTTCTGAAACTCTCTGACACTATCTGAAACTCTCTGACACTATCTGAAACTCTCTGAAACTCTCTGACACTCTCTGACACTCTCTGACACTCTCTGAAACTCTCTGACAATCTCTGGCACTCTCAGACACTCTCAGACACTCTCTGAAGATCTCTGAAACTCTCTGACACTATCTGACACTTTCTGAATCTCTCGGACACTCTCTGAATCTCTCTGAAACTCTCCGAAACTCTGTCACACTCTCTGAAACTTTCTCGCACTCTCTGACACTCTCTGAAGATCTCTGAAACTCTCTGAAAATCTCTGACACTCTCTGAAACTCTGTGAAACTCTCTGAAACACTCTGAAACTCTCTGACATTCTCTGAAACTCTCTGAAACTGTTTGTAACTCTCTGACACTCTCAGAAACTCTCAGAAGCTCTCTGAAACTCTCTGACAATCTCTGACACTCTCTGAAACTCTCAGACACTCTCAGACACTCTCGGACTCTCTCTGACACTATCTGAGACTCTCTGAACCTCTCTGACACTCTCTGAAAGTCTCTGACACTCTCTGACACTCTCTGAAACTCTCTGACAGTCTCTGACACTCTCAGACACTCTCTGACACTCTGTGACACTCTCTCAAACTTTCTGGCACTCTCTGACACTCTCTGAAGATCTCTGACACTTTCTAAAACTCTCTGACACTATCTGATTTTTTCTGAAACTCTCGGACACTCTCTGACACACTCTGCAACTCTATGACACTCTGTGTCACTCTCTGACTCTCTCTGAATCTCTCTGAAAAGCTCTGACACTCTGTGACACTCTCTGAAAGTCCATGAAACTCACTGACACTCTCTGAGTCTCTCTGAAACTTTCTGACACTCTCTGACACTCTCTGAACATCTCTGAAACTCTCTGAAAATCTCTGACACTCTGTGACACTCTCAGATACTCTCTGACTATCTCAGACACACTCCGACACACTCAGAAACTCTCAGAAACTCTCTGGAACTCTCTGACACTCTCAAGAAGGCTCTGAAACACTCTGACACTCTCTGAAACTCTCTGACACTCTCTGACGCTCTCTGACACTCTCTGAAACTCTGTGACACTCTTTGACACTCTCTGACACTCACTGACACTCACTGACTCTCTCTGAGACTCTCTGACACTCTCTGAAACTGTCTGACACTCTCTGACAATCTCTGACACTCTCTGTATCTCTCTGAATCACTCTGACACTCTGTTACACTCTCTGAAACTCTCTGACAATCTCTGAAACTTTCTGACACTCTCTGAAACTCTCTGAAGCTCTCTGAAACTCTCAGAAACTCCCTGAAACTCTCTGAGACTCTCTGGCACTCTCTGAGACTCTCTGAAACTCTCTGACACTCTCTGAAACTCTCTGAAACTCTCTGACACTCTCTGAAACTCTCTGATAATCTCTGGCACTCTCAGACACTCTCAGACACTCTCTGAAGATCTCTGAAACTCTCTGACACTATCTGACACTTTCTGAATCTCTCGGACACTCTCTGAATCTCTCTGAAACTCTCCGACACTCTGTGACACTCTCTGAAACTTTCTCGCACTCTCTGAAACTCTCTGAAGATCTCTGAAACTCTCTGAAAATCTCTGACACTCTCTGAAACTCTGTGAAACTCTCTGAAACACTCTGAAACTCTCTGACATTCTCTGAAACTCTCTGAAACTGTTTCTAACTCTCTGACACTCTCAGAAACTCTCAGAAGCTCTCTGAAACTCTCTGACAATCTCTGACACTCTCTGAAACTCTCAGACACTCTCAGACACTCTCTGACACTATCTGAGACTCTCTGAAACTCTCTGACACTCTCTGACACTATCTGACACTTTCTGAATCTCTCGGACACTCTCTGAATCTCTCTGAAACTCTCCGACACTCTGTGACACTCTCTGAAACTTTCTCGCACTCTCTGAAACTCTCTGAAGATCTCTGAAACTCTCTGAAAATCTCTGACACTCTCTGAAACTCTGTGAAACTCTCTGAAACACTCTGAAACTCTCTGACATTCTCTGAAACTCTCTGAAACTGTTTCTAACTCTCTGACACTCTCAGAAACTCTCAGAAGCTCTCTGAAACTCTCTGACAATCTCTGACACTCTCTGAAACTCTCAGACACTCTCAGACACTCTCTGACACTATCTGAGACTCTCTGAAACTCTCTGACACTCTCTGACACTCTCTGAAACTGTCTGAAACTCTCTGACACTCTCTGACGCTCTCTGAAAGTCTCTGACACTCTCTGACACACTCTGAAACTCTCTGACAGTCTCTGACACTCTCAGACACTCTCTGACACTCTGTGACAATTTCTGAAACTCTCTGACACTATCTGACTATTTCTGAATCTCTCGGACACTCTCTGAATCTCTCTGAAACTCTCCGACACTCTGTGACACTCTCTGAAACTTTCTGGCACTCTCTGACACTCTCTGAAGATATCTGACACTTTCTGAAACTCTCTGACACTATCTGATTTTTTCTGAAAATCTCGGACACTCTCTGACACACTCTGCAACTCTATGACACTCTGTGACACTCTCTGACCCTCTCTGAATCTCTCTGAAAAGCTCTGACACTCTGTGACACTCTCTGAAACTCTCTGAAACTCTCTGAAACTCACTGACACTCTCTGAGTCTCTCTGAAACTTTCTGACACTCTCTGACACTCTCTGAACATCTCTGAAACTCTCTGAAAATCTCTGACACTCTCTGACACTCTGTGACACTCTCAGATACTCTCTGACTCTCTCAGACACACTCCGACGCACTCAGAAACTCTCTGGAACTCTCTGACACTCTCAGGAAGGCTCTGAAACACTCTGAAACTCTCTGAAACTCTCTGACACTCTCTGACGCTCTCTGACACTCTCCGAAACTCTGTGACACTCTTTGACACTCTCTGACACTCACTGACTCTCTCTGAAACTCTCTGACACTCTCTGAAACTCTCTGAAACTGTCTGACACTCTCTGACAATCTCTGACACTCTCTGAATCTCTCTGAATCACTCTGACACTCTGTGACACTCTCTGAAACTCTCTGACACTCTCTGAAACTTTCTGACACTCTCTGAAACTCTCTGTAGCTCTCTGAAACTTTCTGAAACTCTCTGAATCTCTCAGAAACACTCAGAAACGCTGTGAAAGTCTCTGACACTCTCTGACACTCTCTGACACTCTCTGACACTCTCTGAAACTCTCTGACATTATCTGAAACTCTCTGAAACTCTCTGACACTCTCTGACACTCTCTGACACTCTCTGAAACTCTCTGACAATCTCTGGCACTCTCAGACACTCTCAGACACTCTCTGAAGATCTCTGAAACTCTCTGACACTATCTGACACTTTCTGAATCTCTCGGACACTCTCTGAATCTCTCTGAAACTCTCCGACACTCTGTGACACTCTCTGAAACTTTCTCGCACTCTCTGACACTCTCTGAAGATCTCTGAAACTCACTGACATTCTCAGACAGTCTCTGACACTCTCTGACACTTTCTGAAACTCTCTGACAGTATCTGACACTTTCTGAAACTCTCGGACACTCTATGACACACTCTGCAACTCTGTGACACTCTGTGACACTCTGTGACACTCTGTGACACTCTCTGAATCTCTCTGACACTCTGTGACACTCTGTAACTCTCTGAAACTCCCTGACACTCTCTGACACTCTCTGAAACTTTCTGACACTCTCTGACACTCTCTGAACATCTCTGAAACTCTCTGAAAATCTCTGACACACTCTGACACTCTGTGACACTCTCAGATACTCTCTGACTCCCGCAGACACACTCGACACACTCAGAAACTCTCAGAAACTCTCTGGCACTCTCTGACACTCTCAGAAACTCTCTGAAACTCTTTGACACTCTCTGAAACCCTCAGACACTCTCTGATACTCTCAGACACTCTCTGACACTCTCTGACACTCTCTGACACTTTCTGAAACTCTCTGACACTATCTGACACTTTCTGAATCTCTCGGACAATCTCTGAATCTCTCTGAAACTCTCCGACACTCTGTGACACTCTCTGAAACTTTCTGGCACTCTCTGACACTCTCTGAAGATCTCTGAAACTCTCTGTAAATGTCTGACACTCGATGACTCTCTCTGAATCTCGCAGACACTCTCTGATACTCTCTGACAATCACTGACACTATCTGACACTGTCTGACAATCTCTGAAACGCTCTGACACTCACTGACACTCTGTGGCACTCACTGACACTCTCTGAAGATCTCTGAAACTCTCTGAAAATCTCTGACACTCTCTGAAATTCTGTGACACTCTCTGAAACACTCTGACACTCTCTGACACTCTCCGGCACACTCAGAAACTGTCAGAAAGTCTCTGAAACACTCTGACACTCTCTGAAACCCTCTGACACTCTCTGACACTCTCTGAAACTCTTTGACACTCTTTGAAACTCTCAGACACTGTCTGACTCTCTCTGAAACTCTCTGAAAGTCTCTGACACTCCCTGACACTCCCTGACACTCTCTGAAGCTTTCTGAAACTCTCTGACACTCTGTGACACCCTCTGAAACTCTCTGAAACTCTCGGACACTCTCTGAAACTTTCTGACACTCTCTGAAACTCTCTGAAACTCTTTGTAACTCTCTGACACTCTCAGAAACTCTCAGAAGCTCTCTGAAACTCTCTGACACTCTCAGAAACTCTCTGCCACTCTCTGACACTATCTGACACTCTCTGAAACTCTCTGAGGCTCTCTGACACTCTCTGACACTCTCTGAAACTCTCTGACACTCTCTGAAATTCTCTGACACTCTCTGACACTCTCAGACACTCTCTGAAACTCTGTGACACTTTCTGAAATTCTCTGACACTATCTGACATTTTCTGAATCTCTCGGACACTCTGTGAATCTCTCTGAAACTCTCCGTCACTCTGTGACACTCTCTGAAACTTTCTGGCACTCTCTGACACTCTCTGAAGATCTCTGGCACTCTCTGAAAATCTCTGACACTCTATGAAACTCTGTGACACTCTCTGAAAGACTCTGACACTCTCTGACACTCTCAGACACTCTCTGACACTCTCTGACACTCTCTGACACTTTCTGAAACTCTCTGACACTATCTGACTATTTCTGAAACTCTCGGACACTCTCTGACACACTCTGCAACTCTATGACACTCTGTGACACTCTCTGACACTCTCTGAATCTCTCTGAAAAGCTCTGACACTCTGTGACACTCTCAGAAACTCTCTGAAACTCCCTGACACTCTCTGACACTCTCTGAAACTCTGTGACACTTTCTGAAATTCTCTGACACTATCTGCCACTTTCTGAATCTCTCGGACACTCTCTGAATCTCTCTGAAACTCTCCGACACTCTGTGACACTCTCGGAAACTTTCTGGCACTCTCTGACACTCTCTGAAGATCTCTGGCACTCTCTGAAAATCTCTGACACTCTCTGAAACTCTGTGACACTCTCTGAAAGACTCTGACACTCTCTGACACTCTCAGACACTCTCTGACACTCTCTGACACTTTCTGAAACTCTCTGACACTATCTGACTATTTCTGAAACTCTCGGACACTCTCTGACACACTCTGCAACTCTATGACACTCTGTGACACTCTCTGACACTCTCTGAATCTCTCTGAAAAGCTCTGACACTCTGTGACACTCTCAGAAACTCTCTGAAACTCCCTGACACTCTCTGACACTCTCTGAACATCTCTGAAACTCTCTGAAAATCTCTGACACACTCTAACACTCTGTGACACTCTCTGATACTCTCTGACTCTCTCAGACACACTCCGACACACTCAGAATCTCTCAGAAACTCTCTGGAACTCTCTGACACTCTCAGAAAGTCTCTGAAAATCTCTGAAACTCTGTGAAACTCTTTGACACTCTCTGACACTCACTGACTCTCTCTGAAACTCTCTGACACTCTCTGAAACTGTCTGACACTCTCTGACAATCTCTGACACTCTCTGTATCTCTCTGAATCACTCTGACATTCTGTGACACTCTCTGAAACTTTCTGACTATCTCTGAAACGTTCTGACACTCTCTGAAACTCGCTGAAGCTCTCTGAAACTCTCTGAAACTCTCTGACTCTCTCAGAAACACTCAGAAACTCCCTGAAACTCTCTGAGACTCTCTGGCACTCTCTGAGACTCTCTGAAACTCTCTGACACTCTCTGAAACTCTCTGAAACTCTCTGAGACTCTCTGACACTCTCTGAAACTCTCTGACAATCTCTGGCACTCTCAGACACTCTCAGACACTCTCTGAAGATCTCTGAAACTCTCTGACACTATCTGACACTTTCTGAATCTCTCGGACACTCTCTGAATCTCTCTGAAACTCTCCGACACTCTGTGACACTCTCTGAAACTTTCTCGCACTCTCTGAAACTCTCTGAAGATCTCTGAAGCTCTCTGAAAATCTCTGACACTCTCTGAAACTCTGTGAAACTCTCTGAAACACTCTGAAACTCTCTGACATTCTTTGAAACTCTCTGAAACTGTTTGTAACTCTCTGACACTCTCAGAAACTCTCAGAAGCTCTCTGAAACTCTCTGACAATCTCTGACACTCTCTGAAACTCTCAGACACTCTCTGAAACTCTCTGACACTATCTGAGACTCTCTGAAACTCTCTGACACTCTCTGACACTCTCTGAAACTGTCTGAAACTCTCTGACACTCTCTGAAAGTCTCTGACACTCTCTGAAACTCTCTGACAGTCTCTGACACTCTCAGACACTCTCTGACACTCTGTGACCCTTTCTGAAACTCTCTGACACTATCTGACTTTTTCTGAATCTCTCGGACACTCTCTGAATCTCTCTGAAACTCTCCGACACTCTGTGACACTCTCTGAAACTTTCTGGCACTCTCTGACACTCTCTGAAGATCTCTGACACTTTCTGAAACTCTCTGACACTATCTGATTTTTTCTGTAACTCTCGGACACTCTCTGACACACTCTGCAACTCTATGACACTCTGTGACACTCTCTGACCCTCTCTGAATCTCTCTGAAAAGCTCTGACACTCTGTGACACTCTCTGAAACTCTCTGAAACTCACTGACACTCTCTGAGTCTCTCTGAAACTTTCTGACACTCTCTGACACTCTCTGAACATCTCTGAAACTCTCTGAAAATCTCTGACACTCTCTGACACTCTGTGACACTCTCAGATACTCTCTGACTCTCTCAGACACACTCCGACACACTCAGAAACTCTCAGAAACTCTCTGGAACTCTCTGACACTCTCAGGAAGGCTCTGAAACACTCTGACACTCTCTGAAACTCTCTGACACTCTCTGACGCTCTCTGACACTCTCTGAAACTCTGTGACACTCTTTGACACTCTCTGACACTCACTGACTCTCTCTGAAACTCTCTGACACTCTCTGAAACTCTCTGAAACTGTCTGACACTCTCTGACAATCTCTGACACTCTCTGAATCTCTCTGAATCACTCTGACACTCTGTGACACTCTCTGAAACTCTCTGACACTCTCTGAAACTTTCTGACACTCTCTGTAACTCTCTGTAGCTCTCTGAAACTTTCTGAAACTCTCTGAATCTCTCAGAAACACTCAGAAACGCTGTGAAAGTCTCTGACACTCTCTGACACTCTCTGACACTCTCTGACACTCTCTGAAACTCTCTGACATTATCTGAAACTCTCTGAAACTCTCTGACACTCTGTGACACTCTCTGACACTCTCTGAAACTCTCTGACAATCTCTGGCACTCTCAGACACTCTCAGACACTCTCTGAAGATCTCTGAAACTCTCTGACACTATCTGACACTTTCTGAATCTCTTGGACACTCTCTGAATCTCTCTGAAACTCTCCGACACTCTGTGACACTCTCTGAAACTTTCTCGCACTCTCTGACACTCTCTGAAGATCTCTGAAACTCACTGACATTCTCAGACAGTCTCTGACACTCTCTGACACTTTCTGAAACTCTCTGACAGTATCTGACACTTTCTGAAACTCTCGGACACTCTATGACACACTCTGCAACTCTGTGACACTCTGTGACACTCTGTGACACTCTCTGAATCTCTCTGACACTCTGTGACACTCTGTAACTCTCTGAAACTCCCTGACACTCTCTGACACTCTCTGAAACTTTCTGACACTCTCTGACACTCTCTGAACATCTCTGAAACTCTCTGAAAATCTCTGACACACTCTGACACTCTGTGACACTCTCAGATACTCTCTGACTCCCGCAGACACACGCGACACACTCAGAAACTCTCAGAAACTCTCTGGCACTCTCTGACACTCTCAGAAACTCTCTGAAACTCTTTGACACTCTCTGAAACCCTCAGACACTCTCTGATACTCTCAGACACTCTCTGACACTCTCTGACACTCTCAGACACTCTCTGACACTTTCTGAAACTCTCTGACACTATCTGACACTTTCTGAATCTCTCGGACAATCTCTGAATCTCTCTGAAACTCTCCGACACTCTGTGACACTCTCTGAAACTTTCTGGCACTCTCTGACACTCTCTGAAGATCTCTGAAACTCTCTGTAAATCTCTGACACTCGATGACTCTGTCTGAATCTCGCAGACACTCTCTGATACTCTCTGACAATCACTGACACTATCTGACACTGTCTGACAATCTCTGAAACGCTCTGACACTCACTGACACTCTGTGGCACTCACTGACACTCTCTGAAGATCTCTGAAACTCTCTGAAAATCTCTGACACTCTCTGAAATTCTGTGACACTCTCTGAAACACTCTGACACTCTCTGACACTCTCCGGCACACTCAGAAACTGTCAGAAAGTCTCTGAAACACTCTGACACTCTCTGAAACCCTCTGACACTCTCTGACACTCTCTGAAACTCTTTGACACTCTTTGAAACTCTCAGACACTGTCTGACTCTCTCTGAAACTCTCTGAAAGTCTCTGACACTCCCTGACACTCCCTGACACTCTCTGAAGCTTTCTGAAACTCTCTGACACTCTGTGACACCCTCTGAAAATCTCTGAAACTCTCGGACACTCTGTGACACTCTCAGATACTCTCTGACTCCCGCAGACACACTCGACACACTCAGAAACTCTCAGAAACTCTCTGGCACTCTCTGACACTCTCAGAAACTCTCTGAAACTCTTTGACACTCTCTGAAACCCTCAGACACTCTCTGATACTCTCAGACACTCTCTGACACTCTCTGACACTCTCTGACACTTTCTGAAACTCTCTGACACTATCTGACACTTTCTGAATCTCTCGGACAATCTCTGAATCTCTCTGAAACTCTCCGACACTCTGTGACACTCTCTGAAACTTTCTGGCACTCTCTGACACTCTCTGAAGATCTCTGAAACTCTCTGTAAATGTCTGACACTCGATGACTCTCTCTGAATCTCGCAGACACTCTCTGATACTCTCTGACAATCACTGACACTATCTGACACTGTCTGACAATCTCTGAAACGCTCTGACACTCACTGACACTCTGTGGCACTCACTGACACTCTCTGAAGATCTCTGAAACTCTCTGAAAATCTCTGACACTCTCTGAAATTCTGTGACACTCTCTGAAACACTCTGACACTCTCTGACACTCTCCGGCACACTCAGAAACTGTCAGAAAGTCTCTGAAACACTCTGACACTCTCTGAAACCCTCTGACACTCTCTGACACTCTCTGAAACTCTTTGACACTCTTTGAAACTCTCAGACACTGTCTGACTCTCTCTGAAACTCTCTGAAAGTCTCTGACACTCCCTGACACTCCCTGACACTCTCTGAAGCTTTCTGAAACTCTCTGACACTCTGTGACACCCTCTGAAACTCTCTGAAACTCTCGGACACTCTCTGAAACTTTCTGACACTCTCTGAAACTCTCTGAAACTCTTTGTAACTCTCTGACACTCTCAGAAACTCTCAGAAGCTCTCTGAAACTCTCTGACACTCTCAGAAACTCTCTGCCACTCTCTGACACTATCTGACACTCTCTGAAACTCTCTGAGGCTCTCTGACACTCTCTGACACTCTCTGAAACTCTCTGACACTCTCTGAAATTCTCTGACACTCTCTGACACTCTCAGACACTCTCTGAAACTCTGTGACACTTTCTGAAATTCTCTGACACTATCTGACATTTTCTGAATCTCTCGGACACTCTCTGAATCTCTCTGAAACTCTCCGTCACTCTGTGACACTCTCTGAAACTTTCTGGCACTCTCTGACACTCTCTGAAGATCTCTGGCACTCTCTGAAAATCTCTGACACTCTATGAAACTCTGTGACACTCTCTGAAAGACTCTGACACTCTCTGACACTCTCAGACACTCTCTGACACTCTCTGACACTCTCTGACACTTTCTGAAACTCTCTGACACTATCTGACTATTTCTGAAACTCTCGGACACTCTCTGACACACTCTGCAACTCTATGACACTCTGTGACACTCTCTGACACTCTCTGAATCTCTCTGAAAAGCTCTGACACTCTGTGACACTCTCAGAAACTCTCTGAAACTCCCTGACACTCTCTGACACTCTCTGAAACTCTGTGACACTTTCTGAAATTCTCTGACACTATCTGACACTTTCTGAATCTCTCGGACACTCTCTGAATCTCTCTGAAACTCTCCGACACTCTGTGACACTCTCGGAAACTTTCTGGCACTCTCTGACACTCTCTGAAGATCTCTGGCACTCTCTGAAAATCTCTGACACTCTCTGAAACTCTGTGACACTCTCTGAAAGACTCTGACACTCTCTGACACTCTCAGACACTCTCTGACACTCTCTGACACTTTCTGAAACTCTCTGACACTATCTGACTATTTCTGAAACTCTCGGACACTCTCTGACACACTCTGCAACTCTATGACACTCTGTGACACTCTCTGACACTCTCTGAATCTCTCTGAAAAGCTCTGACACTCTGTGACACTCTCAGAAACTCTCTGAAACTCCCTGACACTCTCTGACACTCTCTGAACATCTCTGAAACTCTCTGAAAATCTCTGACACACTCTAACACTCTGTGACACTCTCTGATACTCTCTGACTCTCTCAGACACACTCCGACACACTCAGAATCTCTCAGAAACTCTCTGGAACTCTCTGACACTCTCAGAAAGTCTCTGAAAATCTCTGAAACTCTGTGAAACTCTTTGACACTCTCTGACACTCACTGACTCTCTCTGAAACTCTCTGACACTCTCTGAAACTGTCTGACACTCTCTGACAATCTCTGATACTCTCTGTATCTCTCTGAATCACTCTGACATTCTGTGACACTCTCTGAAACTTTCTGACTATCTCTGAAACGTTCTGACACTCTCTGAAACTCGCTGAAGCTCTCTGAAACTCTCTGAAACTCTCTGACTCTCTCAGAAACACTCAGAAACTCCCTGAAACTCTCTGAGACTCTCTGGCACTCTCTGAGACTCTCTGAAACTCTCTGACACTCTCTGAAACTCTCTGAAACTCTCTGAGACTCTCTGACACTCTCTGAAACTCTCTGACAATCTCTGGCACTCTCAGACACTCTCAGACACTCTCTGAAGATCTCTGAAACTCTCTGACACTATCTGACACTTTCTGAATCTCTCGGACACTCTCTGAATCTCTCTGAAACTCTCCGACACTCTGTGACACTCTCTGAAACTTTCTCGCACTCTCTGAAACTCTCTGAAGATCTCTGAAGCTCTCTGAAAATCTCTGACACTCTCTGAAACTCTGTGAAACTCTCTGAAACACTCTGAAACTCTCTGACATTCTTTGAAACTCTCTGAAACTGTTTGTAACTCTCTGACACTCTCAGAAACTCTCAGAAGCTCTCTGAAACTCTCTGACAATCTCTGACACTCTCTGAAACTCTCAGACACTCTCTGAAACTCTCTGACACTATCTGAGACTCTCTGAAACTCTCTGACACTCTCTGACACTCTCTGAAACTGTCTGAAACTCTCTGACACTCTCTGAAAGTCTCTGACACTCTCTGAAACTCTCTGACAGTCTCTGACACTCTCAGACACTCTCTGACACTCTGTGACCCTTTCTGAAACTCTCTGACACTATCTGACTTTTTCTGAATCTCTCGGACACTCTCTGAATCTCTCTGAAACTCTCCGACACTCTGTGACACTCTCTGAAACTTTCTGGCACTCTCTGACACTCTCTGAAGATCTCTGACACTTTCTGAAACTCTCTGACACTATCTGATTTTTTCTGTAACTCTCGGACACTCTCTGACACACTCTGCAACTCTATGACACTCTGTGACACTCTCTGACCCTCTCTGAATCTCTCTGAAAAGCTCTGACACTCTGTGACACTCTCTGAAACTCTCTGAAACTCACTGACACTCTCTGAGTCTCTCTGAAACTTTCTGACACTCTCTGACACTCTCTGAACATCTCTGAAACTCTCTGAAAATCTCTGACACTCTCTGACACTCTGTGACACTCTCAGATACTCTCTGACTCTCTCAGACACACTCCGACACACTCAGAAACTCTCAGAAACTCTCTGGAACTCTCTGACACTCTCAGGAAGGCTCTGAAACACTCTGACACTCTCTGAAACTCTCTGACACTCTCTGACGCTCTCTGACACTCTCTGAAACTCTGTGACACTCTTTGACACTCTCTGACACTCACTGACTCTCTCTGAAACTCTCTGACACTCTCTGAAACTCTCTGAAACTGTCTGACACTCTCTGACAATCTCTGACACTCTCTGAATCTCTCTGAATCACTCTGACACTCTGTGACACTCTCTGAAACTCTCTGACACTCTCTGAAACTTTCTGACACTCTCTGTAACTCTCTGTAGCTCTCTGAAACTTTCTGAAACTCTCTGAATCTCTCAGAAACACTCAGAAACGCTGTGAAAGTCTCTGACACTCTCTGACACTCTCTGACACTCTCTGACACTCTCTGAAACTCTCTGACATTATCTGAAACTCTCTGAAACTCTCTGACACTCTGTGACACTCTCTGACACTCTCTGAAACTCTCTGACAATCTCTGGCACTCTCAGACACTCTCAGACACTCTCTGAAGATCTCTGAAACTCTCTGACACTATCTGACACTTTCTGAATCTCTCGGACACTCTCTGAATCTCTCTGAAACTCTCCGACACTCTGTGACACTCTCTGAAACTTTCTCGCACTCTCTGACACTCTCTGAAGATCTCTGAAACTCACTGACATTCTCAGACAGTCTCTGACACTCTCTGACACTTTCTGAAACTCTCTGACAGTATCTGAAACTTTCTGAAACTCTCGGACACTCTATGACACACTCTGCAACTCTGTGACACTCTGTGACACTCTGTGACACTCTCTGAATCTCTCTGACACTCTGTGACACTCTGTAACTCTCTGAAACTCCCTGACACTCTCTGACACTCTCTGAAACTTTCTGACACTCTCTGACACTCTCTGAACATCTCTGAAACTCTCTGAAAATCTCTGACACACTCTGACACTCTGTGACACTCTCAGATACTCTCTGACTCCCGCAGACACACGCGACACACTCAGAAACTCTCAGAAACTCTCTGGCACTCTCTGACACTCTCAGAAACTCTCTGAAACTCTTTGACACTCTCTGAAACCCTCAGACACTCTCTGATACTCTCAGACACTCTCTGACACTCTCTGACACTCTCAGACACTCTCTGACACTTTCTGAAACTCTCTGACACTATCTGACACTTTCTGAATCTCTCGGACAATCTCTGAATCTCTCTGAAACTCTCCGACACTCTGTGACACTCTCTGAAACTTTCTGGCACTCTCTGACACTCTCTGAAGATCTCTGAAACTCTCTGTAAATCTCTGACACTCGATGACTCTCTCTGAATCTCGCAGACACTCTCTGATACTCTCTGACAATCACTGACACTATCTGACACTGTCTGACAATCTCTGAAACGCTCTGACACTCACTGACACTCTGTGGCACTCACTGACACTCTCTGAAGATCTCTGAAACTCTCTGAAAATCTCTGACACTCTCTGAAATTCTGTGACACTCTCTGAAACACTCTGACACTCTCTGACACTCTCCGGCACACTCAGAAACTGTCAGAAAGTCTCTGAAACACTCTGACACTCTCTGAAACCCTCTGACACTCTCTGACACTCTCTGAAACTCTTTGACACTCTTTGAAACTCTCAGACACTGTCTGACTCTCTCTGAAACTCTCTGAAAGTCTCTGACACTCCCTGACACTCCCTGACACTCTCTGAAGCTTTCTGAAACTCTCTGACACTCTGTGACACCCTCTGAAAATCTCTGAAACTCTCGGACACTCTCTGAAACTTTCTGACACTCTCTGAAACTCTCTGAAACTCTTTGTAACTCTCTGACACTCTCAGAAACTCTCAGAAGCTCTCTGAAACTCTCTGACACTCTCAGAAACTCTCTGCCACTCTCTGACACTATCTGACACTCTCTGAAACTCTCTGAGGCTCTCTGACACTCTCTGACACTCTCTGAAACTGTCTGACACTCTCTGAAATTCTCTGACACTCTCTGACACTCTCAGACACTCTCTGAAACTCTGTGACACTTTCTGAAATTCTCTGACACTATCTGACATTTTCTGAATCTCTCGGACACTCTCTGAATCTCTCTGAAACTCTCCGACACTCTGTGACACTCTCTGAAACTTTCTGGCACTCTCTGACACTCTCTGAAGATCTCTGGCACTCTCTGAAAATCTCTGACACTCTATGAAACTCTGTGACACTCTCTGAAAGACTCTGACACTCTCTGACACTCTCAGACACTCTCTGACACTCTCTGACACTTTCTGAAACTCTCTGACACTATCTGACTATTTCTGAAACTCTCGGACACTCTCTGACACACTCTGCAACTCTATGACACTCTGTGACACTCTCTGACACTCTCTGAATCTCTCTGAAAAGCTCTGACACTCTGTGACACTCTCAGAAACTCTCTGAAACTCCCTGACACTCTCTGACACTCTCTGAAACTCTGTGACACTTTCTGAAATTCTCTGACACTATCTGACACTTTCTGAATCTCTCGGACACTCTCTGAATCTCTCTGAAACTCTCCGACACTCTGTGACACTCTCGGAAACTTTCTGGCACTCTCTGACACTCTCTGAAGATCTCTGGCACTCTCTGAAAATCTCTGACACTCTCTGAAACTCTGTGACACTCTCTGAAAGTCTCTGACACTCTCTGACACTCTCAGACACTCTCTGACACTCTCTGACACTTTCTGAAACTCTCTGACACTATCTGACTATTTCTGAAACTCTCGGACACTCTCTGACACACTCTGCAACTCTATGAACATCTCTGAAACTCTCTGAAAATCTCTGACACACTCTAACACTCTGTGACACTCTCTGATACTCTCTGACTCTCTCAGACACACTCCGACACACTCAGAATCTCTCAGAAACTCTCTGGAACTCTCTGACACTCTCAGAAAGTCTCTGAAAATCTCTGAAACTCTGTGAAACTCTTTGACACTCTCTGACACTCACTGACTCTCTCTGAAACTCTCTGACACTCTCTGAAACTGTCTGACACTCTCTGACAATCTCTGACACTCTCTGTATCTCTCTGAATCACTCTGACACTCTGTGACACTCTCTGAAACTTTCTGACAATCTCTGAAACGTTCTGACACTCTCTGAAACTCGCTGAAGCTCTCTGAAACTCTCTGAAACTCTCTGACTCTCTCAGAAACACTCAGAAACTCCCTGAAACTCTCTGAGACTCTCTGGCACTCTCTGAGACTCTCTGAAACTCTCTGACACTCTCTGAAACTCTCTGAAACTCTCTGACACTCTCTGAAGATCTCTGAAACTCTCTGACAATCTCTGGCACTCTCTGACACTCTCAGACACTCTCTGAAGATCTCTGAAACTCTCTGACACTATCTGACACTTTCTGAATCTCTCGGACACTCTCTGAATCTCTCTGAAACTCTCCGACATTCTTTGAAACTCTCTGAAACTGTTTGTAACTCTCTGACACTCTCAGAAACTCTCAGAAGCTCTCTGAAACTCTCTGACAATCTCTGACACTCTCTGAAACTCTCAGACACTCTCTGAAACTCTCTGACACTATCTGAGACTCTCTGAAACTCTCTGACACTCTCTGACACTCTCTGAAACTGTCTGAAACTCTCTGACACTCTCTGAAAGTCTCTGACACTCTCTGACACTCTCTGAAACTCTCTGACAGTCTCTGACACTCTCAGACACTCTCTGACACTCTGTGACACTTTCTGAAACTCTCTGACACTATCTGACTTTTTCTGAATCTCTCGGACACTCTCTGAATCTCTCTGAAACTCTCCGACACTCTGTGACACTCTCTGAAACTTTCTGGCACTCTCTGACACTCTCTGAAGATCTCTGACACTTTCTGAAACTCTCTGACACTATCTCATTTTTTCTGTAACTCTCGGACACTCTCTGACACACTCTGCAACTCTATGACACTCTGTGACACTCTCTGACCCTCTCTGAATCTCTCTGAAAAGCTCTGACACTCTGTGACACTCTCTGAAACTCTCTGAAACTCACTGACACTCTCTGAGTCTCTCTGAAACTTTCTGACACTCTCTGACACTCTCTGAACATCTCTGAAACTCTCTGAAAATCTCTGACACTCTCTGACACTCTGTGACACTCTCAGATACTCTCTGACTCTCTCAGACACACTCCGACACACTCAGAAACTCTCAGAAACTCTCTGGAACTCTCTGACACTCTCAGGAAGGCTCTGAAACACTCTGACACTCTCTGAAACTCTCTGACACTCTCTGACGCTCTCTGACACTCTCTGAAACTCTGTGACACTCTTTGACACTCTCTGACACTCACTGACTCTCTCTGAAACTCTCTGACACTCTCTGAAACTCTCTGAAACTGTCTGACACTCTCTGACAATCTCTGACACTCTCTGAATCTCTCTGAATCACTCTGACACTCTGTGACACTCTCTGAAACTCTCTGACACTCTCTGAAACTTTCTGACACTCTCTGTAACTCTCTGTAGCTCTCTGAAACTTTCTGAAACTCTCTGAATCTCTCAGAAACACTCAGAAACGCTGTGAAAGTCTCTGACACTCTCTGACACTCTCTGACACTCTCTGACACTCATAGAACATAGAACATAGAACATACAGCACAGAACAGGCCCTTCGGCCCACAATGTTGTGCCGATCCTTTGTCCTCTGTCAAGGACAATTTAATCTATACCCCATCATTCTCCTTTATCCATATACCTATCCAAAAGCCTTTTGAAAGTCCCTAAAGTTTCTGACTCAACAACTTCCCCGGGCAAGGCATTCCATGCCTCGACCACTCTCTGGGTAAAGAACCTTCCCCTGACATCCCCCTTATATCTCCCACCCTTCACCTTAAATTTATGACCCCTTGTAACGCTTTGCTCCACCCGGGGAAAAAGTTTCTGACTGTCTACCCTATCTATTCCCCTGATCATCTTATAAACCTCTATCATGTCACCCCTCATCCTTCTCCTTTCTAATGAGAAGAGGCCTAGAATGTTCAGCCTTTCCTCGTAAGACTTATTCTCCATTCCAGGCAACATCCTGGTAAATCTCCTCTGCACCCTCTCCAAGGCTTCCACATCCTTCCTAAAATGAGGCGACCAGAACTGCACACAGTACTCCAAATGAGGCCTTACCAAGGTCCTGTACAGCTGCATCATCACCTCACGGCTCTTAAATTCAATCCCTCTGCTAATGAACGCTAACACCCCATATGCCTTCTTCACAGCCCTATCCACTTGAGTTGCAACTTTCAATGATCTATGCACATAGACCCCAAGGTCTCTCTGCTCCTCCACATGCCCAAGAACCCTACCGTTAACCCAGTATTTTGCATTCATGTTTGTCCTTCCAAAATGGACGACCTCACACTTTTCAGGGTTAAACTCCATCTGCCACTTTTCAGCCCAGCACTGCAACCTATCCAAGTCCCTTTGCAGACGACAATAGCCCTCCTCGGTATCCACAACTCCACCAACCTTTGTATCATCTGCAAATTTACTGACCCACCCTTCGACTTCCTCATCCAAGTCGTTAACAAAAATCACAAACAGGAGAGGACCCAGAACTGATCCCTGTGGCACGCCACTGGTAACTGGGCTCCAGGCTGAGTATTTACCATCTAAGACCACTCTCTGCCTTCTATCAGTTAGCCAATTCTTAATCCAACTGGCCACATTCCCCACTATCCCATGCCTCCTGACTTTCTCCATAAGTCTACCATGGGGGACCTTATCAAATGCCTTACTAAAATCCATGTACACCACATCCACTGGTTTACCCTCATCCACTTGCTTGGTCACCTGCTCAAAGAATTCAATCAGGCTTGTGAGGCAAGACCTACCCCTCACAAAACCGTGCTGACTGTCCCGAATCAAGCAGTGTCTTTCCAGATGCTCATAAATCCTATCCCTCAGCACCTTTTCCATCAACTTGCCTACCACCGAAGTAAGACTAACTGGCCTGTAATTCCCAGGGTTGTTCCTATTCCCTTTCTTGAACAGGGGCACAACATTTGCCACCCTCCAATCACCTGGTACCACCCCCGTCAGCAGAGAAGATGAAAAGATCATTGCCAGCGGCTCTGCAATTTCATCCCTTGCTTCCCATAACATCCTTGGATATACCCCGTCAGGCCCGGGAGACTTGTCTATCTTCAAGTTATTCAAAAACCCCAACACATCTTCCCTCCTAACGAGCACTTCCTCGAGCTTACCAGTCTGTTTCACACCGTCCTCTTCAGTAATACACCCCTTCTCATTCGTAAATACCGAAGAGAAGTACTCATTCAAAACCTCACTTATCTCTTCCGGCTCAACACACAGTCTCCCGCTATTGTCCTTGACCGGACCTATGGTCCCCCTAGTCATCCTCATATTTCTGACATACGCGTAAAAGGCCTTGGGGTTTTCTTTTATCCTACCCGCCAAGCATTTTTCATGCCCTCTCTTAGCTCTCCTAATCCCTTTCTTCAGATCCTTCCTGGCCATCTTGTATCCCTCCAGAGCTATGCCTGTGCCCTTTTTCCTCAACTTTATATACGCCTCCTTCTTCTTCCTAACAAGACTCTCAACCTCTCTTGTCAACCACGGTTCCCTCACATGACCATCCCTTCCCTGTCTGACAGGGACATGCTTATCAATGGCCCCTACTATCTGCTCCTTGAAAAAGTTCCACATTTCGACCGTGCCCTTCCCTGCCAGCATATGCTCCCAACTTATGCTCCTCAGTTCCTGCCTGACAGCATCATATCTACCCTTCCCCCAATTGTAAACCTTGCCCTGTTGCACATACCTATCCTTCTCCATTACCACAGTGAATGCTACAGAATTGTGATCACTATCTCCAAAGTGCTCGCCCACCAACAGCTCTATCACTTGCCCTGGTTCATTACCTAGTACCAAATCCAATATTGCCTCCCCTCTGGTCGGGCAGTCTACATACTGAGTCAGAAAAGCTTCCTGGACATACTGCACAAACACTACCCCATCCAAACTATTCGATCTAAAGAGTTGCCAATCAATATTTGGGAAGTTGAAATCCCCCATAATTACTACCCTGTGACTTCTGCTCCTTTCCAAAATCTGTTTCCCAATCTGCTCTTCCACCTCCCTGCTGCTATTGGGGGGCCTATAGAAAACTCCCATCAAGGTGACTGCTCCTTTCCTGTTCCTGACCTCAACCCACAGTGACTCAGTCGGCAGATCCTCCTCGAAAATTCTTTCAGCAGTTGTTACACTATTTCTAACTAACAATGCCACCCCCCCACCTCTTTTACCACCATTCCTAATCTTATGAAAACATCTATAACCAGGTACCTCCAAAAACCATTCCTCCCCCTCACCTATCCACGTTTCAGTGATGGCCACAACATCGTAGTCCCAAGTGCCCATCCACGCCTTCAATTCACTCACCTTATTCCTGATGCTTCTTGCGTTGAAGTATACGCACTTTAACCCTTCTCCGTGCCCATCTGTCCTCTGTGACAGTGCTACCTTCCCCAATACCTCACTACACTCTTTGTCTTTCTGAGTGGACCCACTGGTCCCTGGATTACAAGTCCGGTTCCCATCCCCCTCCCAAACTAGTTTAAACCCTCCCGAACAGTACTAGCAAACCTCCCTCCCAGGATATTGGTGCCCCTCTGGTTCAGATGCAGCCCGTCCTGTTTGAACAGGTCCCATCTTCCCCAGAATGCAGTCCAATTATCCAAGAACTGGAAGCCCTCCCTCCTACACCATTCCTGCAGCCACGTGTTCAGCTGTGCTCTCTCCCTATTCCTAGCCTGAAACTCTCTGACATTATCTGAAACTCTCTGAAACTCTCTGACACTCTGTGACACTCTCTGACACTCTCTGAAACTCTCTGACAATCTCTGGCACTCTCAGACACTCTCAGACACTCTCTGAAGATCTCTGAAACTCTCTGACACTATCTGACACTTTCTGAATCTCTCGGACACTCTCTGAATCTCTCTGAAACTCTCCGACACTCTGTGACACTCTCTGAAACTTTCTCGCACTCTCTGACACTCTCTGAAGATCTCTGAAACTCACTGACATTCTCAGACAGTCTCTGACACTCTCTGACACTTTCTGAAACTCTCTGACAGTATCTGACACTTTCTGAAACTCTCGGACACTCTATGACACACTCTGCAACTCTGTGACACTCTGTGACACTCTGTGACACTCTCTGAATCTCTCTGACACTCTGTGACACTCTGTAACTCTCTGAAACTCCCTGACACTCTCTGACACTCTCTGAAACTTTCTGACACTCTCTGACACTCTCTGAACATCTCTGAAACTCTCTGAAAATCTCTGACACACTCTGACACTCTGTGACACTCTCAGATACTCTCTGACTCCCGCAGACACACGCGACACACTCAGAAACTCTCAGAAACTCTCTGGCACTCTCTGACACTCTCAGAAACTCTCTGAAACTCTTTGACACTCTCTGAAACCCTCAGACACTCTCTGATACTCTCAGACACTCTCTGACACTCTCTGACACTCTCAGACACTCTCTGACACTTTCTGAAACTCTCTGACACTATCTGACACTTTCTGAATCTCTCGGACAATCTCTGAATCTCTCTGAAACTCTCCGACACTCTGTGACACTCTCTGAAACTTTCTGGCACTCTCTGACACTCTCTGAAGATCTCTGAAACTCTCTGTAAATCTCTGACACTCGATGACTCTCTCTGAATCTCGCAGACACTCTCTGATACTCTCTGACAATCACTGACACTATCTGACACTGTCTGACAATCTCTGAAACGCTCTGACACTCACTGACACTCTGTGGCACTCACTGACACTCTCTGAAGATCTCTGAAACTCTCTGAAAATCTCTGACACTCTCTGAAATTCTGTGACACTCTCTGAAACACTCTGACACTCTCTGACACTCTCCGGCACACTCAGAAACTGTCAGAAAGTCTCTGAAACACTCTGACACTCTCTGAAACCCTCTGACACTCTCTGACACTCTCTGAAACTCTTTGACACTCTTTGAAACTCTCAGACACTGTCTGACTCTCTCTGAAACTCTCTGAAAGTCTCTGACACTCCCTGACACTCCCTGACACTCTCTGAAGCTTTCTGAAACTCTCTGACACTCTGTGACACCCTCTGAAAATCTCTGAAACTCTCGGACACTCTCTGAAACTTTCTGACACTCTCTGAAACTCTCTGAAACTCTTTGTAACTCTCTGACACTCTCAGAAACTCTCAGAAGCTCTCTGAAACTCTCTGACACTCTCAGAAACTCTCTGCCACTCTCTGACACTATCTGACACTCTCTGAAACTCTCTGAGGCTCTCTGACACTCTCTGACACTCTCTGAAACTGTCTGACACTCTCTGAAATTCTCTGACACTCTCTGACACTCTCAGACACTCTCTGAAACTCTGTGACACTTTCTGAAATTCTCTGACACTATCTGACATTTTCTGAATCTCTCGGACACTCTCTGAATCTCTCTGAAACTCTCCGACACTCTGTGACACTCTCTGAAACTTTCTGGCACTCTCTGACACTCTCTGAAGATCTCTGGCACTCTCTGAAAATCTCTGACACTCTATGAAACTCTGTGACACTCTCTGAAAGACTCTGACACTCTCTGACACTCTCAGACACTCTCTGACACTCTCTGACACTCTCTGACACTTTCTGAAACTCTCTGACACTATCTGACTATTTCTGAAACTCTCGGACACTCTCTGACACACTCTGCAACTCTATGACACTCTGTGACACTCTCAGACACTCTCTGAAGATCTCTGAAACTCTCTGACACTATCTGACACTTTCTGAATCTCTCGGACACTCTCTGAATCTCTCTGAAACTCTCCGACACTCTGTGACACTCTCTGAAACTTTCTCGCACTCTCTGACACTCTCTGAAGATCTCTGAAACTCACTGACATTCTCAGACAGTCTCTGACACTCTCTGACACTTTCTGAAACTCTCTGACAGTATCTGACACTTTCTGAAACTCTCGGACACTCTATGACACACTCTGCAACTCTGTGACACTCTGTGACACTCTGTGACACTCTCTGAATCTCTCTGACACTCTGTGACACTCTGTAACTCTCTGAAACTCCCTGACACTCTCTGACACTCTCTGAAACTTTCTGACACTCTCTGACACTCTCTGAACATCTCTGAAACTCTCTGAAAATCTCTGACACACTCTGACACTCTGTGACACTCTCAGATACTCTCTGACTCCCGCAGACACACGCGACACACTCAGAAACTCTCAGAAACTCTCTGGCACTCTCTGACACTCTCAGAAACTCTCTGAAACTCTTTGACACTCTCTGAAACCCTCAGACACTCTCTGATACTCTCAGACACTCTCTGACACTCTCTGACACTCTCAGACACTCTCTGACACTTTCTGAAACTCTCTGACACTATCTGACACTTTCTGAATCTCTCGGACAATCTCTGAATCTCTCTGAAACTCTCCGACACTCTGTGACACTCTCTGAAACTTTCTGGCACTCTCTGACACTCTCTGAAGATCTCTGAAACTCTCTGTAAATCTCTGACACTCGATGACTCTCTCTGAATCTCGCAGACACTCTCTGATACTCTCTGACAATCACTGACACTATCTGACACTGTCTGACAATCTCTGAAACGCTCTGACACTCACTGACACTCTGTGGCACTCACTGACACTCTCTGAAGATCTCTGAAACTCTCTGAAAATCTCTGACACTCTCTGAAATTCTGTGACACTCTCTGAAACACTCTGACACTCTCTGACACTCTCCGGCACACTCAGAAACTGTCAGAAAGTCTCTGAAACACTCTGACACTCTCTGAAACCCTCTGACACTCTCTGACACTCTCTGAAACTCTTTGACACTCTTTGAAACTCTCAGACACTGTCTGACTCTCTCTGAAACTCTCTGAAAGTCTCTGACACTCCCTGACACTCCCTGACACTCTCTGAAGCTTTCTGAAACTCTCTGACACTCTGTGACACCCTCTGAAAATCTCTGAAACTCTCGGACACTCTCTGAAACTTTCTGACACTCTCTGAAACTCTCTGAAACTCTTTGTAACTCTCTGACACTCTCAGAAACTCTCAGAAGCTCTCTGAAACTCTCTGACACTCTCAGAAACTCTCTGCCACTCTCTGACACTATCTGACACTCTCTGAAACTCTCTGAGGCTCTCTGACACTCTCTGACACTCTCTGAAACTGTCTGACACTCTCTGAAATTCTCTGACACTCTCTGACACTCTCAGACACTCTCTGAAACTCTGTGACACTTTCTGAAATTCTCTGACACTATCTGACATTTTCTGAATCTCTCGGACACTCTCTGAATCTCTCTGAAACTCTCCGACACTCTGTGACACTCTCTGAAACTTTCTGGCACTCTCTGACACTCTCTGAAGATCTCTGGCACTCTCTGAAAATCTCTGACACTCTATGAAACTCTGTGACACTCTCTGAAAGACTCTGACACTCTCTGACACTCTCAGACACTCTCTGACACTCTCTGACACTCTCTGACACTTTCTGAAACTCTCTGACACTATCTGACTATTTCTGAAACTCTCGGACACTCTCTGACACACTCTGCAACTCTATGACACTCTGTGACACTCTCTGACACTCTCTGAATCTCTCTGAAAAGCTCTGACACTCTGTGACACTCTCAGAAACTCTCTGAAACTCCCTGACACTCTCTGACACTCTCTGAAACTCTGTGACACTTTCTGAAATTCTCTGACACTATCTGACACTTTCTGAATCTCTCGGATACTCTCTGAATCTCTCTGAAACTCTCCGACACTCTGTGACACTCTCGGAAACTTTCTGGCACTCTCTGACACTCTCTGAAGATCTCTGGCACTCTCTGAAAATCTCTGACACTCTCTGAAACTCTGTGACACTCTCTGAAAGACTCTGACACTCTCTGACACTCTCAGACACTCTCTGACACTCTCTGACACTTTCTGAAACTCTCTGACACTATCTGACTATTTCTGAAACTCTCGGACACTCTCTGACACACTCTGCAACTCTATGAACATCTCTGAAACTCTCTGAAAATCTCTGACACACTCTAACACTCTGTGACACTCTCTGATACTCTCTGACTCTCTCAGACACACTCCGACACACTCAGAATCTCTCAGAAACTCTCTGGAACTCTCTGACACTCTCAGAAAGTCTCTGAAAATCTCTGAAACTCTGTGAAACTCTTTGACACTCTCTGACACTCACTGACTCTCTCTGAAACTCTCTGACACTCTCTGAAACTGTCTGACACTCTCTGACAATCTCTGACACTCTCTGTATCTCTCTGAATCACTCTGACACTCTGTGACACTCTCTGAAACTTTCTGACAATCTCTGAAACGTTCTGACACTCTCTGAAACTCGCTGAAGCTCTCTGAAACTCTCTGAGACTCTCTGGCACTCTCTGAGACTCTCTGAAACTCTCTGACACTCTCTGAAACTCTCTGAAACTCTCTGACACTCTCTGAAGATCTCTGAAACTCTCTGACAATCTCTGGCACTCTCTGACACTCTCAGACACTCTCTGAAGATCTCTGAAACTCTCTGACACTATCTGACACTTTCTGAATCTCTCGGACACTCTCTGAATCTCTCTGAAACTCTCCGACACTCTGTGACACTCTCTGAAACTTTCTCGCACTCTCTGAAACTCTCTGAAGATCTCTGAAACTCTCTGAAAATCTCTGACACTCTCTGAAACTCTGTGAAACTCTCTGAAACACTCTGAAACTCTCTGACATTCTCTGAAACTCTCTGAAACTGTTTGTAACTCTCTGACACTCTCAGAAACTCTCAGAAGCTCTCTGAAACTCTCTGACAATCTCTGACACTCTCTGAAACTCTCAGACACTCTCTGAAACTCTCTGACACTATCTGAGACTCTCTGAAACTCTCTGACACTCTCTGACACTCTCTGAAACTGTCTGAAACTCTCTGACACTCTCTGACGCTCTCTGAAAGTCTCTGACACTCTCTGACACTCTCTGACAGTCTCTGACACTCTCAGACACTCTCTGACACTCTGTGACACTTTCTGAAACTCTCTGACACTATCTGACTTTTTCTGAATCTCTCGGACACTCTCCGACACTCTGTGACACTCTCTGAAACTTTCTGGCACTCTCTGACACTCTCTGAAGATCTCTGACACTTTCTGAAACTCTCTGACACTATCTGATTTTTTCTGTAACTCTCGGACACTCTCTGACACACTCTGCAACTCTATGACACTCTGTGACACTCTCTGACCCTCTCTGAATCTCTCTGAAAAGCTCTGACACTCTGTGACACTCTCTGAAACTCTCTGAAACTCACTGACACTCTCTGAGTCTCTCTGAAACTTTCTGACACTCTCTGACACTCTCTGAAACTGTCTGAAACTCTCTGACACTCTCTGACGCTCTCTGAAAGTCTCTGACACTCTCTGACACTCTCTGAAACTCTCTGACAGTCTCTGACACTCTCAGACACTCTCTGACACTCTGTGACACTTTCTGAAACTCTCTGACACTATCTGACTTTTTCTGAATCTCTCGGACACTCTCTGAATCTCTCTGAAACTCTCCGACACTCTGTGACACTCTCTGAAACTTTCTGGCACTCTCTGACACTCTCTGAAGATCTCTGACACTTTCTGAAACTCTCTGACACTATCTGATTTTTTCTGTAACTCTCGGACACTCTCTGACACACTCTGCAACTCTATGACACTCTGTGACACTCTCTGACCCTCTCTGAATCTCTCTGAAAAGCTCTGACACTCTGTGACACTCTCTGAAACTCTCTGAAACTCACTGACACTCTCTGAGTCTCTCTGAAACTTTCTGACACTCTCTGACACTCTCTGAACATCTCTGAAACTCTCTGAAAATCTCTGACACTCTCTGACACTATCTGACACTCTCTGAAACTCTCTGAGGCTCTCTGACACTCTCTGACACTCTCTGAAACTGTCTGACACTCTCTGAAATTCTCTGACACTCTCTGACACTCTCAGACACTCTCTGAAACTCTGTGACACTTTCTGAAATTCTCTGACACTATCTGACATTTTCTGAATCTCTCGGACACTCTCTGAATCTCTCTGAAACTCTCCGACACTCTGTGACACTCTCTGAAACTTTCTGGCACTCTCTGACACTCTCTGAAGATCTCTGGCACTCTCTGAAAATCTCTGACACTCTATGAAACTCTGTGACACTCTCTGAAAGACTCTGACACTCTCTGACACTCTCAGACACTCTCTGACACTCTCTGACACTTTCTGAAACTCTCTGACACTATCTGACTATTTCTGAAACTCTCGGACACTCTCTGACACACTCTGCAACTCTATGACACTCTGTGACACTCTCTGACACTCTCTGAATCTCTCTGAAAAGCTCTGACACTCTGTGACACTCTCAGAAACTCTCTGAAACTCCCTGACACTCTCTGACACTCTCTGAAACTCTGTGACACTTTCTGAAATTCTCTGACACTATCTGACACTTTCTGAATCTCTCGGACACTCTCTGAATCTCTCTGAAACTCTCCGACACTCTGTGACACTCTCGGAAACTTTCTGGCACTCTCTGACACTCTCTGAAGATCTCTGGCACTCTCTGAAAATCTCTGACACTCTCTGAAACTCTGTGACACTCTGAAACTCTCTGACACTCTCTGACACTCTCAGACACTCTCAGACACTCTCTGACACTTTCTGAAACTCTCTGACACTATCTGAATATTTCTGAAACTCTCGGACACTCTCTGACACACTCTGCAACTCTATGAACATCTCTGAAACTCTCTGAAAATCTCTGACACACTCTAACACTCTGTGACACTCTCTGATACTCTCTGACTCTCTCAGACACACTCCGACACACTCAGAATCTCTCAGAAACTCTCTGGAACTCTCTGACACTCTCAGAAAGTCTCTGAAAATCTCTGAAACTCTGTGAAACTCTTTGACACTCTCTGACACTCACTGACTCTCTCTGAAACTCTCTGACACTCTCTGAAACTGTCTGACACTCTCTGACAATCTCTGACACTCTCTGTATCTCTCTGAATCACTCTGACACTCTGTGACACTCTCTGAAACTTTCTGACAATCTCTGAAACGTTCTGACACTCTCTGAAACTCGCTGAAGCTCTCTGAAACTCTCTGAAACTCTCTGACTCTCTCAGAAACACTCAGAAACTCCCTGAAACTCTCTGAGACTCTCTGGCACTCTCTGAGACTCTCTGAAACTCTCTGACACTCTCTGAAACTCTCTGAAACTCTCTGACACTCTCTGAAGATCTTTGAAACTCTCTGACAATCTCTGGCACTCTCTGACACTCTCAGACACTCTCTGAAGATCTCTGAAACTCTCTGACACTATCTGACACTTTCTGAATCTCTCGGACACTCTCTGAATCTCTCTGAAACTCTCCGACACTCTGTGACACTCTCTGAAACTTTCTTGCACTCTCTTAAACTCTCTGAAGATCTCTGAAACTCTCTGAAAATCTCTGACACTCTCTGAAACTCTGTGAAACTCTCTGAAACACTCTGAAACTCTCTGACATTCTCTGAAACTCTCTGAAACTGTTTGTAACTCTCTGACACTCTCAGAAACTCTCAGAAGCTCTCTGAAACTCTCTGACAATCTCTGACACTCTCTGAAACTCTCAGACACTCTCTGAAACTCTCTGACACTATCTGAGACTCTCTGAAACTCTCTGACACTCTCTGACACTCTCTGAAACTGTCTGAAACTCTCTGACACTCTCTGACGCTCTCTGAAAGTCTCTGACACTCTCTGACACTCTCTGAAACTCTCTGACAGTCTCTGACACTCTCAGACACTCTCTGACACTCTGTGACACTTTCTGAAACTCTCTGACACTATCTGACTTTTTCTGAATCTCTCGGACACTCTCCGACACTCTGTGACACTCTCTGAAACTTTCTGGCACTCTCTGACACTCTCTGAAGATCTCTGACACTTTCTGAAACTCTCTGACACTATCTGATTTTTTCTGTAACTCTCGGACACTCTCTGACACACTCTGCAACTCTATGACACTCTGTGACACTCTCTGACCCTCTCTGAATCTCTCTGAAAAGCTCTGACACTCTGTGACACTCTCTGAAACTCTCTGAAACTCACTGACACTCTCTGAGTCTCTCTGAAACTTTCTGACACTCTCTGACACTCTCTGACACTCTCTGAAACTGTCTGAAACTCTCTGACACTCTCTGACGCTCTCTGAAAGTCTCTGACACTCTCTGACACTCTCTGAAACTCTCTGACAGTCTCTGACACTCTCAGACACTCTCTGACACTCTGTGACACTTTCTGAAACTCTCTGACACTATCTGACTTTTTCTGAATCTCTCGGACACTCTCTGAATCTCTCTGAAACTCTCCGACACTCTGTGACACTCTCTGAAACTTTCTGGTACTCTCTGACACTCTCTGAAGATCTCTGACACTTTCTGAAACTCTCTGACACTATCTGATTTTTTCTGTAACTCTCGGACACTCTCTGACACACTCTGCAACTCTATGACACTCTGTGACACTCTCTGACCCTCTCTGAATCTCTCTGAAAAGCTCTGACACTCTGTGACACTCTCTGAAACTCTCTGAAACTCACTGACACTCTCTGAGTCTCTCTGAAACTTTCTGACACTCTCTGACACTCTCTGAACATCTCTGAAACTCTCTGAAAATCTCTGACACTCTCTGACACTCTGTGACACTCTCAGATACTCTCTGACTCTCTCAGACACACTCCGACACACTCAGAAACTCTCAGAAACTCTCTGAAACTCTCTGACACTCTCTGACGCTCTCTGACACTCTCTGAAACTCTGTGACACTCTTTGACACTCTCTGACACTCACTGACTCTCTCTGAAAGTCTCTGACACTCTCTGAAACTCTCTGAAACTGTCTGACACTCTCTGACAATCTCTGACACTCTCTGAATCTCTCTGAATCACTCTGACACTCTGTGACACTCTCTGAAACTCTCTGACACTCTCTGAAACTTTCTGACACTCTCTGAAACTCTCTGTAGCTCTCTGAAACTTTCTGAAACTCTCTGAATCTCTCAGAAACACTCAGAAACGCTGTGAAAGTCTCTGACACTCTCTGACACTCTCTGAAACTCTCTGACACTATCTGAAACTCTCTGAAACTCTCTGACACTCTCTGACACTCTCTGACACTCTCTTAAACTCTCTGACAATCTCTGGCACTCTCAGACACTCTCAGACACTCTCTGAAGATCTCTGAAACTCTCTGACACTATCTGACACTTTCTGAATCTCTCGGACACTCTCTGAATCTCTCTGAAACTCTCCGACACTCTGTGACACTCTCTGAAACTTTCTGGCACTCTCTGACACTCTCTGAAGATCTCTGGCGCTCTCTGAAAATCTCTGACACTCTCTGAAACTCTGTGACACACTCTGAAAGACTCTGACACTCTCTTACACTCTCAGACACTCTCCGACACTATCTGACTCTTTCTGAAACTCTCGGACACTCTCTGACACACTCTGCAACTCTATGAAACTCTGTGACACTCTCTGACACTCTCTGAATCTCTCTGAAAAGCTCTGACACTCTGTGACACTCTCAGAAACTCTCTGAAACTCCCTGACACTCTCTGACACTCTCTGAAACTCTGTGACACTTTCTGAAATTCTCTGACACTATCTGACACTTTCTGAATCTCTCGGACACTCTCTGAATCTCTCTGAAACTCTCCGACACTCTGTGACACTCTCGGAAACTTTCTGGCACTCTCTGACACTCTCTGAAGATCTCTGGCACTCTCTGAAAATCTCTGACACTCTCTGAAACTCTGTGACACTCTCTGAAAGACTCTGACACTCTCTGACACTCTCAGACACTCTCTGACACTCTCTGACACTTTCTGAAACTCGCTGACACTATCTGACTATTTCTGAAACTCTCGGACACTCTCTGACACACTCTGCAACTCTATGACACTCTGTGACACTCTCTGACACTCTCTGAATCTCTCTGAAAAGCTCTGACACTCTGTGACACTCTCAGAAACTCTCTGAAACTCCCTGACACTCTCTGACACTCTCTGAAACTTTCTGACAATCTCTGACACTCTCTGAACATCTCTGAAACTCTCTGAAAATCTCTGACACACTCTGACACTCTGTGACACTCTCAGATACTCTCTGACTCTCTCAGACACACTCCGACACACTCAGAATCTCTCAGAAACTCTCTGGAACTCTCTGACACTCTCAGAAAGTCTCTGAAAATCTCTGAAGCTCTCTGAAACTCTCTGACACTCTCTGACGCTCTCTGACACTCTCTGAAACTCTGTGAAACTCTTTGACACTCTCTGACACTCACTGACTCTCTCTGAAACTCTCTGACACTCTCTGAAACTGTCTGACACTCTCTGACAATCTCTGACACTCTCTGTATCTCTCTGAATCACTCTGACACTCTGTGACACTCTCTGAAACTCTCTGACAATCTCTGAAACTTTCTGACACTCTCTGAAACTCGCTGAAGCTCTCTGAAACTCTCTGAAACTCTCTGACTCTCTCAGAAACACTCAGAAACTCTTTGACACTCTCTGACACTCACTGACTCTCTCTGAAACTCTCTGACACTCTCTGAAACTGTCTGACACTCTCTGACAATCTCTGACACTCTCTGTATCTCTCTGAATCACTCTGACACTCTGTGACTCTCTCTGAAACTCTCTGACACTCTCTGAAACTGTCTGACACTCTCTGACAATCTCTGACACTCTCTGTATCTCTCTGAATCACTCTGACACTCTGTGACACTCTCTGAAAATCTCTGACAATCTCTGAAACTTTCTGACACTCTCTGAAACTCGCTGAAGCTCTCTGAAACTCTCTGAAACTCTCTGACTCTCTCAGAAACACTCAGAAACTCCCTGAAACTCTCTTAGACTCTCTGGCACTCTCTGAGACTCTCTGAAACTCTCTGACACTCTCTGAAACTCTCTGAAACTCTCTGACACTCTCTGACACTCTCTGAAACTCTCTGACAATCTCTGGCACTCTCAGACACTCTCTGACACTCTCTGAAGATCTCTGAAACTCTCTGACACTATCTGACACTTTCTGAATCTCTCGGACACTCTCTGAATCTCTCTGAAACTCTCCGACACTCTGTGACACTCTCTGAAACTTTCTCGCACTCTCTGAAACTCTCTGAAGATCTCTGAAACTCTCTGAAAATCTCTGACACTCTCTGAAACTCTGTGAAACTCTCTGAAACACTCTGAAACTCTCTGACATTCTCTGAAACTCTCTGAAACTGTTTGTAACTCTCTGACACTCTCAGAAACTCTCAGAAGCTCTCTGAAACTCTCTGACAATCTCTGACACTCTCTGAAACTCTCAGACACTCTCTGACACTCTCTGACACTATCTGAGACTCTCTGAAACTCTCTGACACTCTCTGACACTCTCTGAAACTGTCTGAAACTCTCTGACACTCTCTGACGCTCTCTGAAAGTCTCTGACACTCTCTGACACTCTCTGAAACTCTCTGACAGTCTCTGACACTCTCAGACACTCTCTGACACTCTGTGACACTTTCTGAAACTCTCTGACACTATCTGACTTTTTCTGAATCTCTCGGACACTCTCTGAATCTCTCTGAAACTCTCAGACACTCTGTGACACTCTCTGAAACTTTCTGGCACTCTCTGACACTCTCTGAAGATCTCTGACACTTTCTGAAACTCTCTGACACAATCTGATTTTTTTCTGAATCTCTCGGACACTCTCTGACACACTCTGCAACTCTATGACACTCTGTGACACTCTCTGACACTCTCTGAATCTCTCTGAAAAGCTCTGACACTCTGTGACACTCTCTGAAACTCTCTGAAACTCACTGACACTCTCTGAGTCTCTCTGAAACTTTCTGACACTCTCTGACACTCTCTGAACATCTCTGAAACTCTCTGAAAATCTCTGACACTCTCTGACACTCTGTGACACTCTCAGATACTCTCTGACTCTCTCAGACACACTCCGACACACTCAGAAACTCTCAGAAACTCTCTGAAACTCTCTGACACTCTCTGACGCTCTCTGACACTCTCTGAAACTCTGTGACACTCTTTGACACTCTCTGACACTCACTGACTCTCTCTGAAACTCTCTGACACTCTCTGAAACTCTCTGAAACTGTCTGACACTCTCTGACAATCTCTGACACTCTCTGAATCTCTCTGAATCACTCTGACACTCTGTGACACTCTCTGACAATCTCTGACACTCTCTGAAACTCTCAGACACTCTCTGACACTCTCTGACACTATCTGAGACTCTCTGAAACTCTCTGACACTCTCTGACACTCTCTGAAACTCTCTGACACTCTCTGACGCTCTCTGAAAGTCTCTGACACTCTCTGACACTCTCTGAAACTCTCTGACAGTCTCTGACACTCTCAGACACTCTCTGACACTCTGTGACACTTTCTGAAACTCTCTGACACTATCTGACTTTTTCTGAATCTCTCGGACACTCTCTGAATCTCTCTGAAACTCTCAGACACTCTGTGACACTCTCTGAAACTTTCTGGCACTCTCTGACACTCTCTGAAGATCTCTGACACTTTCTGAAACTCTCTGACACTATCTGATTTTTTTCTGAATCTCTCGGACACTCTCTGACACACTCTGCAACTCTATGACACTCTGTGACACTCTCTGACACTCTCTGAATCTCTCTGAAAAGCTCTGACACTCTGTGACACTCTCTGAAACTCTCTGAAACTCACTGACACTCTCTGAGTCTCTCTGAAACTTTCTGACACTCTCTGACACTCTCTGAACATCTCTGAAACTCTCTGAAAATCTCTGACACTCTCTGACACTCTGTGACACTCTCAGATACTCTCTGACTCTCTCAGACACACTCCGACACACTCAGAAACGCTCAGAAACTCTCTGAAAATCTCTGAATCTCTCGGACACTCTCTGAATCTCTCTGAAACTCTCCGACACTCTGTGACACTCTCTGAAACTTTCTGGCACTCTCTGACACTCTCTGAAGATCTCTGGCGCTCTCTGAAAATCTCTGACACTCTCTGAAACTCTGTGACACACTCTGAAAGACTCTGACACTCTCTTACACTCTCAGACACTCTCCGACACTATCTGACTCTTTCTGAAACTCTCGGACACTCTCTGACACACTCTGCAACTCTATGACACTCTGTGACACTCTCTGAATCTCTCTGAAAAGCTCTGACACTCTGTGACACTCTCAGAAACTCTCTGAAACTCCCTGACACTCTCTGACACTCTCTGAAACTCTGTGACACTTTCTGAATCTCTCGGACACTCTCTGAATCTCTCTGAAACTCTCCGACACTCTGTGACACTCTCGGAAACTTTCTGGCACTCTCTGACACTCTCTGAAGATCTCTGGCACTCTCTGAAAATCTCTGACACTCTCTGAAACTCTGTGACACTCTCTGAAAGACTCTGACACTCTCTGACACTCTCAGACACTCTCTGACACTTTCTGAAACTCACTGACACTATCTGACTATTTCTGAAACTCTCGGACACTCTCTGACACACTCTGCAACTCTATGACACTCTGTGACACTCTCTGACACTCTCTGAATCTCTCTGAAAAGCTCTGACACTCTGTGACACTCTCAGAAACTCTCTGAAACTCCCTGACACTCTCTGACACTCTCTGAAACTTTCTGACAATCTCTGACACTCTCTGAACATCTCTGAAACTCTCTGAAAATCTCTGACACACTCTGACACTCTGTGACACTCTCAGATACTCTCTGACTCTCTCAGACACACTCCGACACACTCAGAATCTCTCAGAAACTCTCTGGAACTCTCTGACAATCTCAGAAAGTCTCTGAAAATCTCTGAAACTCTCTGAAACTCTCTGACACTCTCTGACGCTCTCTGACACTCTCTGAAACTCTGTGAAACTCTTTGACACTCTCTGACACTCACTGACTCTCTCTGAAACTCTCTGACACTCTCTGAAACTGTCTGACACTCTCTGACAATCTCTGACACTCTCTGTATCTCTCTGAATCACTCTGACACTCTGTGACACTCTCTGAAACTCTCTGACAATCTCTGAAACTTTCTGACACTCTCTGAAACTCGCTGAAGCTCTCTGAAACTCTCTGAAACTCTCTGACTCTCTCAGAAACACTCAGAAACTCTTTGACACTCTCTGACACTCACTGACTCTCTCTGAAACTCTCTGACACTCTCTGAAACTGTCTGACACTCTCTGACAATCTCTGACACTCTCTGTATCTCTCTGAATCACTCTGACACTCTGTGACTCTCTCTGAAACTCTCTGACACTCTCTGAAACTGTCTGACACTCTCTGACAATCTCTGACACTCTCTGTATCTCTCTGAATCACTCTGACACTCTGTGACACTCTCTGAAAATCTCTGACAATCTCTGAAACTTTCTGACACTCTCTGAAACTCGCTGAAGCTCTCTGAAACTCTCTGAAACTCTCTGACTCTCTCAGAAACACTCAGAAACTCCCTGAAACTCTCTTAGACTCTCTGGCACTCTCTGAGACTCTCTGAAACTCTCTGACACTCTCTGAAACTCTCTGAAACTCTCTGACACTCTCTGACACTCTCTGAAACTCTCTGACAATCTCTGGCACTCTCAGACACTCTCTGACACTCTCTGAAGATCTCTGAAACTCTCTGACACTATCTGACACTTTCTGAATCTCTCGGACACTCTCTGAATCTCTCTGAAACTCTCCGACACTCTGTGACACTCTCTGAAACTTTCTCGCACTCTCTGAAACTCTCTGAAGATCTCTGAAACTCTCTGAAAATCTCTGACACTCTCTGAAACTCTGTGAAACTCTCTGAAACACTCTGAAACTCTCTGACATTCTCTGAAACTCTCTGAAACTGTTTGTAACTCTCTGACACTCTCAGAAACTCTCAGAAGCTCTCTGAAACTCTCTGACAATCTCTGACACTCTCTGAAACTCTCAGACACTCTCTGACACTCTCTGACACTATCTGAGACTCTCTGAAACTCTCTGACACTCTCTGACACTCTCTGAAACTGTCTGAAACTCTCTGACACTCTCTGACGCTCTCTGAAAGTCTCTGACACTCTCTGACACTCTCTGAAACTCTCTGACAGTCTCTGACACTCTCAGACACTCTCTGACACTCTGTGACACTTTCTGAAACTCTCTGACACTATCTGACTTTTTCTGAATCTCTCGGACACTCTCTGAATCTCTCTGAAACTCTCAGACACTCTGTGACACTCTCTGAAACTTTCTGGCACTCTCTGACACTCTCTGAAGATCTCTGACACTTTCTGAAACTCTCTGACACTATCTGATTTTTTTCTGAATCTCTCGGACACTCTCTGACACACTCTGCAACTCTATGACACTCTGTGACACTCTCTGACACTCTCTGAATCTCTCTGAAAAGCTCTGACACTCTGTGACACTCTCTGAAACTCTCTGAAACTCACTGACACTCTCTGAGTCTCTCTGAAACTTTCTGACAATCTCTGACACTCTCTGAACATCTCTGAAACTCTCTGAAACTCTCTGACACTCTCTGACACTCTGTGACACTCTCAGATACTCTCTGACTCTCTCAGACACACTCCGACACACTCAGAAACTCTCAGAAACTCTCTGAAAATCTCTGAATCTCTCGGACACTCTCTGAATCTCTCTGAAACTCTCCGACACTCTGTGACACTCTCTGAAACTTTCTGGCACTCTCTGACACTCTCTGAAGATCTCTGGCGCTCTCTGAAAATCTCTGACACTCTCTGAAACTCTGTGACACACTCTGAAAGACTCTGACACTCTCTTACACTCTCAGACACTCTCCGACACTATCTGACTCTTTCTGAAACTCTCGGACACTCTCTGACACACTCTGCAACTCTATGACACTCTGTGACACTCTCTGACACTCTCTGAATCTCTCTGAAAAGCTCTGACACTCTGTGACACTCTCAGAAACTCTCTGAAACTCCCTGACACTCTCTGACACTCTCTGAAACTCTGTGACACTTTCTGAAATTCTCTGACACTATCTGACACTTTCTGAATCTCTCGGACACTCTCTGAATCTCTCTGAAACTCTCCGACACTCTGTGACACTCTCGGAAACTTTCTGGCACTCTCTGACACTCTCTGAAGATCTCTGGCACTCTCTGAAAATCTCTGACACTCTCTGAAACTCTGTGACACTCTCTGAAAGACTCTGACACTCTCTGACACTCTCAGACACTCTCTGACACTTTCTGAAACTCGCTGACACTATCTGACTATTTCTGAAACTCTCGGACACTCTCTGACACACTCTGCAACTCTATGACACTCTGTGACACTCTCTGACACTCTCTGAATCTCTCTGAAAAGCTCTGACACTCTGTGACACTCTCAGAAACTCTCTGAAACTCCCTGACACTCTCTGACACTCTCTGAAACTTTCTGACAATCTCTGACACTCTCTGAACATCTCTGAAACTCTCTGAAAATCTCTGACACACTCTGACACTCTGTGACACTCTCAGATACTCTCTGACTCTCTCAGACACACTCCGACACACTCAGAATCTCTCAGAAACTCTCTGGAACTCTCTGACACTCTCAGAAAGTCTCTGAAAATCTCTGAAACTCTCTGAAACTCTCTGACACTCTCTGACGCTCTCTGACACTCTCTGAAACTCTTTGAAACTCTTTGACACTCTCTGACACTCACTGACTCTCTCTGAAACTCTCTGACACTCTCTGAAACTGTCTGACACTCTCTGACAATCTCTGACACTCTCTGTATCTCTCTGAATCACTCTGACACTCTGTGACACTCTCTGAAACTCTCTGACAATCTCTGAAACTTTCTGACACTCTCTGAAACTCGCTGAAGCTCTCTGAAACTCTCTGAAACTCTCTGACTCTCTCAGAAACACTCAGAAACTCTTTGACACTCTCTGACACTCACTGACTCTCTCTGAAACTCTCTGACACTCTCTGAAACTGTCTGACACTCTCTGACAATCTCTGACACTCTCTGTATCTCTCTGAATCACTCTGACACTCTGTGACTCTCTCTGAAACTCTCTGACACTCTCTGAAACTGTCTGAAACTCTCTGACAATCTCTGACACTCTCTGTATCTCTCTGAATCACTCTGACACTCTGTGACACTCTCTGAAAATCTCTGACAATCTCTGAAACTTTCTGACATTCTCTGAAACTCGCTGAAGCTCTCTGAAACTCTCTGAAACTCTCTGACTCTCTCAGAAACACTCAGAAACTCCCTGAAACTCTCTTAGACTCTCTGGCACTCTCTGAGACTCTCTGAAACTCTCTGACACTCTCTGAAGATCTCTGAAACTCTCTGACACTCTCTGAAACTCTCTGAAACTCTCTGACACTCTCTGACACTCTCTGAAACTCTCTGACAATCTCTGGCACTCTCAGACACTCTCTGACACTCTCTGAAGATCTCTGAAACTCTCTGACACTATCTGACACTTTCTGAATCTCTCGGACACTCTCTGAATCTCTCTGAAACTCTCCGACACTCTGTGACACTCTCTGAAACTTTCTGGCACTCTCTGAAACTCTCTGAAGATCTCTGAAACTCTCTGAAAATCTCTGACACTCTCTGAAACTCTGTGAAACTCTCTGAAACACTCTGAAACTCTCTGACATTCTCTGAAACTCTCTGAAACTGTTTGTAACTCTCTGACACTCTCAAAAACTCTCAGAAGCTCTCTGAAACTCTCTGACAATCTCTGACACTCTCTGAAACTCTCAGACACTCTCTGACACTCTCTGACACTATCTGAGACTCTCTGAAACTCTCTGACACTCTCTGACACTCTCTGAAACTCTCTGAAACTCTCTGACAGTCTCTGACACTCTCAGACACTCTCTGACACTCTGTGACACTTTCTGAAACTCTCTGACACTATCTGACTTTTTCTGAATCTCTCGGACACTCTCTGACACTCTCTGACACTATCTGAGACTCTCTGAAACTCTCTGACACTCTCTGACACTCTCTGAAACTCTCTGAAACTCTCTGACAGTCTCTGACACTCTCAGACACTCTCAGACACTCTGTGACACTCTCTGAAACTTTCTGGCACTCTCTGACACTCTCTGAAGATCTCTGACACTTTCTGAAACTCTCTGACACTATCTGATTTTTTTCTGAATCTCTCGGACACTCTCTGACACACTCTGCAACTCTATGACACTCTGTGACACTCTCTGACACTCTCTGAATCTCTCTGAAAAGCTCTGACACTCTGTGACACTCTCTGAAACTCTCTGAAACTCACTGACACTCTCTGAGTCTCTCTGAAACTTTCTGACACTCTCTGACACTCTCTGAACATCTCTGAAACTCTCTGAAAATCTCTGACACTCTCTGACACTCTGTGACACTCTCAGATACTCTCTGACTCTCTCAGACACACTCCGACACACTCAGAAACTCTCAGAAACTCTCTGGAACTCTCTGACACTCTCAGGAAGGCTCTGAAACACTCTGACACTCTCTGAAACTCTCTGACACTCTCTGACGCTCTCTGACACTCTCTGAAACTCTGTGACACTCTTTGACACTCTCTGACACTCACTGACTCTCTCTGAAACTCTCTGACACTCTCTGAAACTCTCTGAAACTGTCTGACACTCTCTGACAATCTCTGACACTCTCTGAATCTCTCTGAATCACTCTGACACTCTGTGACACTCTCTGAAACTCTCTGACACTCTCTGAAACTTTCTGACACTCTCTGAAACACTCTGTAGCTGTCTGAAACTTTCTGAAACTCTCTGAATCTCTCAGAAACACTCAGAAACGCTGTGAAAGTCTCTGACACTCTCTGACACTCTCTGAAACTCTCTGACACTATCTGAAACTCTCTGAAACTCTCTGACACTCTCTGACACTCTCTGACACTCTCTGAAAATCTCTGACAATCTCTGGCACTCTCAGACACTCTCAGACACTCTCTGAAGATCTCTGAAACTCTCTGACACTATCTGACACTTTCTGAATCTCTCGGACACTCTCTGAATCTCTCTGAAACTCTCCGACAATCTGTGACACTCTCTGAAACTTTCTCGCACTCTCTGACACTCTCTGAAGATCTCTGAAACTCACTGACATTCTCAGACAGTCTCTGACACTCTCTGACACTTTCTGAAACTCTCTGACAGTATCCGACACTTTCTGAAACTCTCGGACACTCTATGACACACTCTGCAACTCTGTGACACTCTGTGACACTTTGTGACACTCTCTGACACTCTCTGAATCTCTCTGACACTCTGTGACACTCTGTAACTCTCTGAAACTCCCTGACACTCTCTGACACTCTCTGAAACTTTCTGACACTCTCTGACATTCTCTGAACATCTCTGAAACTCTCTGAAAATCTCTGACACTCTGTGACACTCTCAGATACTCTCTGACTCCCGCAGACACACTTCGACACACTCAGAAACTCTCAGAAACTCTCTGGCACTCTCTGACACTCTCAGAAACTCTCTGAAACTCTTTGACACTCTCGAAACCCTCAGACACTCTCTGATACTCTCAGACACTCTCTGACACTGTCTGACACTCTCAGACACTCTCTGACACTTTCTGAAACTCTCCGACACTCTGTGACACTCTCTGAAACTTTCTGGCACTCTCTGACACTCTCTGAAGATCTCTGAAACTCTCTGAAAATCTCTGACACTCTCAGAAACTCTCTGACACTCACTGACACTCTGTGGCACTCACTGACACTCTCTGAAGATCTCTGAAACTCTCTGAAAATCTCTGACACTCTCTGAAACTCTGTGACACTCTCTGTAACACTCTGACACTCTCTGAAATTCTCTGAAACTCTCTGACACTCTCTGACACCCTCTGAAACTCTCTGACACTCTCTGACACTCTCAGACACTCTCTGACACTCTGTGACACTTTCTGAAACTCTCTGACACTATCTGACACTTTCTGAATCTCTCGGACACTCTCTGAATCTCTCTGAAACTCTCCGACACTCTGTGACACTCTCTGAAACTTTCTCGCACTCTCTGAAACTCTCTGAAGATCTCTGAAACTCTCTGAAAATCTCTGACACTCTCTGAAACTCTGTGAAACTCTCTGAAACACTCTGAAACTCTCTGACATTCTCTGAAACTCTCTGAAACTGTTTGTAACTCTCTGACACTCTCAGAAACTCTCAGAAGCTCTCTGAAACTCTCTGACAATCTCTGACACTCTCTGAAACTCTCAGACACTCTCTGACACTCTCTGACACTATCTGAGACTCTCTGAAACTCTCTGACACTCTCTGACACTCTCTGAAACTGTCTGAAACTCTCTGACACTCTCTGACGCTCTCTGAAAGTCTCTGACACTCTCTGACACTCTCTGAAACTCTCTGACAGTCTCTGACACTCTCAGACACTCTCTGACACTCTGTGACACTTTCTGAAACTCTCTGACACTATCTGACTTTTTCTGAATCTCTCGGACACTCTCTGAATCTCTCTGAAACTCTCAGACACTCTGTGACACTCTCTGAAACTTTCTGGCACTCTCTGACACTCTCTGAAGATCTCTGACACTTTCTGAAACTCTCTGACACTATCTGATTTTTTTCTGAATCTCTCGGACACTCTCTGACACACTCTGCAACTCTATGACACTCTGTGACACTCTCTGACACTCTCTGAATCTCTCTGAAAAGCTCTGACACTCTGTGACACTCTCTGAAACTCTCTGAAACTCACTGACACTCTCTGAGTCTCTCTGAAACTTTCTGACACTCTCTGACACTCTCTGAACATCTCTGAAACTCTCTGAAAATCTCTGACACTCTCTGACACTCTCTGACACTCTCAGATACTCTCTGACTCTCTCAGACACACTCCGACACACTCAGAAACTCTCAGAAACTCTCTGAAACTCTCTGACACTCTCTGACGCTCTCTGACACTCTCTGAAACTCTGTGACACTCTTTGACACTCTCTGACACTCACTGACTCTCTCTGAAACTCTCTGACACTCTCTGAAACTCTCTGAAACTGTCTGACACTCTCTGACAATCTCTGACACTCTCTGAATCTCTCTGAATCACTCTGACACTCTGTGACACTCTCTGACAATCTCTGACACTCTCTGAAACTCTCAGACACTCTCTGACACTCTCTGACACTATCTGAGACTCTCTGAAACTCTCTGACACTCTCTGACACTCTCTGAAACTGTCTGAAACTCTCTGACACTCTCTGACGCTCTCTGAAAGTCTCTGACACTCTCTGACACTCTCTGAAACTCTCTGACAGTCTCTGACACTCTCAGACACTCTCTGACACTCTGTGACACTTTCTGAAACTCTCTGACACTATCTGACTTTTTCTGAATCTCTCGGACACTCTCTGAATCTCTCTGAAACTCTCAGACACTCTGTGACACTCTCTGAAACTTTCTGGCACTCTCTGACACTCTCTGAAGATCTCTGACACTTTCTGAAACTCTCTGACACTATCTGATTTTTTTCTGAATCTCTCGGACACTCTCTGACACACTCTGCAACTCTATGACACTCTGTGACACTCTCTGACACTCTCTGAATCTCTCTGAAAAGCTCTGACACTCTGTGACACTCTCTGAAACTCTCTGAAACTCACTGACACTCTCTGAGTCTCTCTGAAACTTTCTGACACTCTCTGACACACTCTGAACATCTCTGAAACTCTCTGAAAATCTCTGACACTCTCTGACACTCTGTGACACTCTCAGATACTCTCTGACTCTCTCAGACACACTCCGACACACTCAGAAACTCTCAGAAACTCTCTGAAACTCTCTGACACTCTCTGACGCTCTCTGACACTCTCTGAAACTCTGTGACACTCTTTGACACTCTCTGACACTCACTGACTCTCTCTGAAACTCTCTGACACTCTCTGAAACTCTCTGAAACTGTCTGACACTCTCTGACAATCTCTGACACTCTCTGAATCTCTCTGAATCACTCTGACACTCTGTGACACTCTCTGAAACTCTCTGACACTCTCTGAAACTTTCTGACACTCTCTGAAACACTCTGTAGCTCTCTGAAACTTTCTGAAACTCTCTGAATCTCTCAGAAACACTCAGAAACGCTGTGAAAGTCTCTGACACTCTCTGACACTCTCTGAAACTCTCTGACACTATCTGAAACTCTCTGAAACTCTCTGACACTCTCTGACACTCTCTGACACTCTCTGAAACTCTCTGACAATCTCTGGCACTCTCAGACACACTCAGACACTCTCTGAAGATCTCTGAAACTCTCTGACACTATCTGACACTTTCTGAATCTCTCGGACACTCTCTGAATCTCTCTGAAACTCTCCGACACTCTGTGACACTCTCTGAAACTTTCTGGCACTCTCTGACACTCTCTGAAGATCTCTGGCGCTCTCTGAAAATCTCTGACACTCTCTGAAACTCTGTGACACACTCTGAAAGACTCTGACACTCTCTTACACTCTCAGACACTCTCCGACACTATCTGACTCTTTCTGAAACTCTCGGACACTCTCTGACACACTCTGCAACTCTATGACACTCTGTGACACTCTCTGACACTCTCTGAATCTCTCTGAAAAGCTCTGACACTCTGTGACACTCTCAGAAACTCTCTGAAACTCCCTGACACTCTCTGACACTCTCTGAAACTCTGTGACACTTTCTGAAATTCTCTGACACTATCTGACACTTTCTGAATCTCTCGGACACTCTCTGAATCTCTCTGAAACTCTCCGACACTCTGTGACACTCTCGGAAACTTTCTGGCACTCTCTGACACTCTCTGAAGATCTCTGGCACTCTCTGAAAATCTCTGACACTCTCTGAAACTCTGTGACACTCTCTGAAAGACTCTGACACTCTCTGACACTCTCAGACACTCTCTGACACTCTCTGACACTTTCTGAAACTCGCTGACACTATCTGACTATTTCTGAAACTCTCGGACACTCTCTGACACACTCTGCAACTCTATGACACTCTGTGACACTCTCTGACACTCTCTGAATCTCTCTGAAAAGCTCTGACACTCTGTGACACTCTCAGAAACTCTCTGAAACTCCCTGACACTCTCTGACACTCTCTGAAACTTTCTGACAATCTCTGACACTCTCTGAACATCTCTGAAACTCTCTGAAAATCTCTGACACACTCTGACACTCTGTGACACTCTCAGATACTCTCTGACTCTCTCAGACACACTCCGACACACTCAGAATCTCTCAGAAACTCTCTGGAACTCTCTGACACTCTCAGAAAGTCTCTGAAAATCTCTGAAACTCTCTGAAACTCTCTGACACTCTCTGACGCTCTCTGACACTCTCTGAAACTCTGTGAAACTCTTTGACACTCTCTGACACTCACTGACTCTCTCTGAAACTCTCTGACACTCTCTGAAACTGTCTGACACTCTCTGACAATCTCTGACACTCTCTGTATCTCTCTGAATCACTCTGACACTCTGTGACACTCTCTGAAACTCTCTGACAATCTCTGAAACTTTCTGACACTCTCTGAAACTCGCTGAAGCTCTCTGAAACTCTCTGAAACTCTCTGACTCTCTCAGAAACACTCAGAAACTCTTTGACACTCTCTGACACTCACTGACTCTCTCTGAAACTCTCTGACACTCTCTGAAACTGTCTGACACTCTCTGACAATCTCTGACACTCTCTGTATCTCTGTGAATCACTCTGACACTCTGTGACTCTCTCTGAAACTCTCTGACACTCTCTGAAACTGTCTGACACTCTCTGACAATCTCTGACACTCTCTGTATCTCTCTGAATCACTCTGACACTCTGTGACACTCTCTGAAAATCTCTGACAATCTCTGAAACTTTCTGACACTCTCTGAAACTCGCTGAAGCTCTCTGAAACTCTCTGAAACTCTCTGACTCTCTCAGAAACACTCAGAAACTCCCTGAAACTCTCTGAGACTCTCTGGCACTCTCTGAGACTCTCTGAAACTCTCTGACACTCTCTGAAACTCTCTGAAACTCTCTGACACTCTCTGACACTCTCTGAAACTCTCTGACAATCTCTGGCACTCTCAGACACTCTCAGACACTCTCTGAAGATCTCTGAAACTCTCTGACACTATCTGACACTTTCTGAATCTCTCGGACACTCTCTGAATCTCTCTGAAACTCTCCGACACTCTGTGACACTCTCTGAAACTTTCTCGCACTCTCTGAAACTCTCTGAAGATCTCTGAAACTCTCTGAAAATCTCTGACACTCTCTGAAACTCTGTGAAACTCTCTGAAACACTCTGAAACTCTCTGACATTCTCTGAAACTCTCTGAAACTGTTTGTAACTCTCTGACACTCTCAGAAACTCTCAGAAGCTCTCTGAAACTCTCTGACAATCTCTGACACTCTCTGAAACTCTCAGACACTCTCTGACACTCTCTGACACTATCTGAGACTCTCTGAAACTCTCTGACACTCTCTGACACTCTCTGAAACTGTCTGAAACTCTCTGACACTCTCTGACGCTCTCTGAAAGTCTCTGACACTCTCTGACACTCTCTGAAACTCTCTGACAGTCTCTGACACTCTCAGACACTCTCTGACACTCTGTGACACTTTCTGAAACTCTCTGACACTATCTGACATTTTCTGAATCTCTCGGACACTCTCTGAATCTCTCTGAAACTCTCAGACACTCTGTGACACTCTCTGAAACTTTCTGGCACTCTCTGACACTCTCTGAAGATCTCTGACACTTTCTGAAACTCTCTGACACTATCTGATTTTTTTCTGAATCTCTCGGACACTCTCTGACACACTCTGCAACTCTATGACACTCTGTGACACTCTCTGACACTCTCTGAATCTCTCTGAAAAGCTCTGACACTCTGTGACACTCTCTGAAACTCTCTGAAACTCACTGACACTCTCTGAGTCTCTCTGAAACTTTCTGACACTCTCTGACACTCTCTGAACATCTCTGAAACTCTCTGAAAATCTCTGACACTCTCTGACACTCTGTGACACTCTCAGATACTCTCTGACTCTCTCAGACACACTCCGACACACTCAGAAACGCTCAGAAACTCTCTGAAAATCTCTGAATCTCTCGGACACTCTCTGAATCTCTCTGAAACTCTCCGACACTCTGTGACACTCTCTGAAACTTTCTGGCACTCTCTGACACTCTCTGAAGATCTCTGGCGCTCTCTGAAAATCTCTGACACTCTCTGAAACTCTGTGACACACTCTGAAAGACTCTGACACTCTCTTACACTCTCAGACACTCTCCGACACTATCTGACACTTTCTGAAACTCTCTGATGGTATCTAACACTTTCCGAAACTCTCGGACACTCTCTGACACACTCTGCAACTCTGTGTCACTCTGTGACACTCTCTGACACTCTCTGAATCTCTCTGAAACTCTCTGACACTCTGTGACACTCTGTAACTCTCTGAAACTCCCTGACACTCTCTGACACTCTCTGAAATTTTCTGACACTCTCTGACACTCTCTGAACATCTCTGAAACTCTCTGAAAATCTCTGACACTCTCTGACACTCTGTGACACTCTCAGATACTCTCGGACTCCCGCAGACACACTTCGACACACTCAGAAACTCTCAGAAACTCTCTGGCACTCTCTGACACTCTCAGAAACTCTCTGAAACTCTTTGCCACTCTCTGAAACTCTCTGACACTCTCTGACACTCTCTGAAACTCTTTGACACTCTTTGACACTCTGTGACAATGTCTGCCTCTCTCTGAAACTCTCTGACACTCTCTGACACTCCCTGACACTGTCTGAAGCTCTCTGACACTCTCTGACACTCTCTGAAACTCTCTGAAACTCTCTGACACTCTCTGACACTCTCTGAAACTCTCTGACAATCTCTGACACTCTCAGACACTCTCTGACACTCTCTGAAACATTCTGAAACTCTCTGACGCTATCTGACACTTTCTGAATCTCTCGGACACTCTCTGAATCTCTCTGAAACTCTCCGACACTCTGTGACACTCTCTGAAACTTTCTGGCACTCTCTGACACTCTCTGAATCTCTCTGAATCACTCTGACACTCTGTGACACACTCTGAAACTCTCAGACACACTCTGAAACTTTCTGACACTCTCTGAAACTCTCTGAAGCTCTCTGAAACTCTCTGACACTGTCTGAAACTCTCTGACAATCACTGACACTCTCAGACACTCTCTGACACTCTCTGACACTTTCTGAAACTCTCTGACACTATCTGACACTTTCTGAATCTCTCGGACACTATCTGAATCTCTCTGAAACTCTCCGACACTCTGTGACAGTCTCTGAAACTTTCTCGCACTCTCTGACACTCTCTGAAGATCTCTGAAACTCTTTGAAAATCTCTGACACACTCTGAAACTCTGTGAAACTCTCTGATACACTCTGACACTCTCTGACATTCTCAGACACTCTCTGACACTCTCTGACACTTTCTGAAACTCTCTGATGGTATCTGACACTTTCTGAAACTCTCGGACACTCTCTGACACACTCTGCAACTCTGTGTCACTCTGTGACACTCTGTGACACTCTCTGACACTCTCTGAATCTCTCTGAAACTCTGTGAAACTCTGTGACACTCTGTATCTCTCTGAAACTCCCTGACACTCTCTGACACTCTCTGAAATTTTCTGACGCTCTCTGACACTCTCTGAACATCTCTGAAACTCTCTGAAAATCTCTGACACTCTCTGACACTCTGTGACACTCTCAGATACTCTCTGACTCCCGCAGACACACTTCAACACACTGAGAAACTCTCAGAAACTCTCTGGGACTCTCTGACACTCTCAGAAACTCTCTGAAACTCTTTGCCACTCTCTGAAACTCTCTGACACTCTCTGACACTCTCTGAAACTCTTTGACACTCTTTGACACTCTGTGAAAATGTCTGACTCTCTCTGAAACTCTCTGACACTCTCTGACACTCCCTGACACCGTCTGAAGCTCTCTGACACTCTCTGACACTCTCTGAAACTCTCTGAAACTCTCTGACACTCTCTGACACTCTCTGAAACTCTCTGACAATCTCTGACACTCTCAGACACTCTCTGACACTCTCTGAAACATTCTGAAACTCTCTGACGCTATCTGACACTTTCTGAATCTCTCGGACACTCTCTGAATCTCTCTGAAACTCTCCGACACTCTGTGACACTCTCTGAAAGTTTCTGGCACTCTCTGACACTCTCTGAAGATCTCTGAAACTCTCTGAAAATCTCTGACACTCTCTGAAACTCTCTGACACTCACTGACACTCTGTGGCACTCACTGACACTCTCTGAAGATCTCTGAAAGACTCTGAAAATCTCTGACACTCTCTAAAACTCTGTGACACTCTCTGAAACACTCTGACACTCTCTGACACTCTCCGGCACACTCAGAAACTTTCAGAAACTCTCAGGCACTCTCTGACACTCTCAGAAATTCTCTAAAACTCTCTGACACTCTCTGAAACCCTCTGACACTCTCTGACACTCTCTGAAACTCTTTGACACTCTCTGACTCTCTCAGAAACACTCAGAAACTCTTTGACACTCTCTGACACTCACTGACTCTCTCTGAAACTCTCTGACACTCTCTGAAACTGTCTGACACTCTCTGACAATCTCTGACACTCTCTGTATCTCTCTGAATCACTCTGACACTCTGTGACTCTCTCTGAAACTCTCTGACACTCTCTGAAACTGTCTGACACTCTCTGACAATCTCTGACACTCTCTGTATCTCTCTGAATCACTCTGACACTCTGTGACACTCTCTGAAAATCTCTGACAATCTCTGAAACTTTCTGACACTCTCTGAAACTCGCTGAAGCTCTCTGAAACTCTCTGACTCTCTCAGAAACACTCAGAAACTCCCTGAAACTCTCTGAGACTCTCTGGCACTCTCTGAGACTCTCTGAAACTCTCTGACACTCTCTGAAACTCTCTGAAACTCTCTGACACTCTCTGACACTCTCTGAAACTCTCTGACAATCTCTGGCACTCTCAGACACTCTCAGACACTCTCTGAAGATCTCTGAAACTCTCTGACACTATCTGACACTTTCTGAATCTCTCGGACACTCTCTGAATCTCTCTGAAACTCTCCGACACTCTGTGACACTCTCTGAAACTTTCTCGCACTCTCTGAAACTCTCTGAAGATCTCTGAAACTCTCTGAAAATCTCTGACACTCTCTGAAACTCTGTGAAACTCTCTGAAACACTCTGAAACTCTCTGACATTCTCTGAAACTCTCTGAAACTGTTTGTAACTCTCTGACACTCTCAGAAACTCTCAGAAGCTCTCTGAAACTCTCTGACAATCTCTGACACTCTCTGAAACTCTCAGACACTCTCTGACACTCTCTGACACTATCTGAGGCTCTCTGAAACTCTCTGACACTCTCTGACACTCTCTGAAACTGTCTGAAACTCTCTGACACTCTCTGACGCTCTCTGAAAGTCTCTGACACTCTCTGACACTCTCTGAAACTCTCTGACAGTCTCTGACACTCTCAGACACTCTCTGACACTCTGTGACACTTTCTGAAACTCTCTGACACTATCTGACTTTTTCTGAATCTCTCGGACACTATCTGAATCTCTCTGAAACTCTCAGACACTCTGTGACACTCTCTGAAACTTTCTGGCACTCTCTGACACTCTCTGAAGATCTCTGACACTTTCTGAAACTCTCTGACACTATCTGATTTTTTTCTGAATCTCTCGGACACTCTCTGACACACTCTGCAACTCTATGACACTCTGTGACACTCTCTGACACTCTCTGAATCTCTCTGAAAAGCTCTGACACTCTGTGACACTCTCTGAAACTCTCTGAAACTCACTGACACTCTCTGAGTCTCTCTGAAACTTTCTGACACTCTCTGACACTCTCTGAACATCTCTGAAACTCTCTGAAAATCTCTGACACTCTCTGACACTCTGTGACACTCTCAGATACTCTCTGACTCTCTCAGACACACTCCGACACACTCAGAAACTCTCAGAAACTCTCTGGAACTCTCTGACACTCTCAGGAAAGCTCTGAAACACTCTGACACTCTCTGAAACTCTCTGACACTCTCTGACGCTCTCTGACACTCTCTGAAACTCTCTGACACTCTTTGACACTCTCTGACACTCACTGACTCTCTCTGAAACTCTCTGACACTCTCTGAAACTCTCTGAAACTGTCTGACACTCTCTGACAATCTCTGACACTCTCTGAATCTCTCTGAATCACTCTGACACTCTGTGACACTCTCTGAAACTCTCTGACACTCTCTGAAACTTTCTGACACTCTCTGAAACACTCTGTAGCTCTCTGAAACTTTCTGAAACTCTCTGAATCTCTCAGAAACACTCAGAAACGCTGTGAAAGTCTCTGACACTCTCTGACACTCTCTGAAACTCTCTGACACTATCTGAAACTCTCTGAAACTCTCTGACACTCTCTGACACTCTCTGACACTCTCTGAAAATCTCTGACAATCTCTGGCACTCTCAGACACTCTCAGACACTCTCTGAAGATCTCTGAAACTCTCTGACACTATCTGACACTTTCTGAATCTCTCGGACACTCTCTGAATCTCTCTGAAACTCTCCGACAATCTGTGACACTCTCTGAAACTTTCTCGCACTCTCTGACACTCTCTGAAGATCTCTGAAACTCACTGACATTCTCAGACAGTCTCTGACACTCTCTGACACTTTCTGAAACTCTCTGACAGTATCCGACACTTTCTGAAACTCTCGGACACTCTATGACACACTCTGCAACTCTGTGACACTCTGTGACACTTTGTGACACTCTCTGACACTCTCTGAATCTCTCTGATACTCTGTGACACTCTGTAACTCTCTGAAACTCCCTGACACTCTCTGACACTCTCTGAAACTTTCTGACACTCTCTGACATTCTCTGAACATCTCTGAAACTCTCTGAAAATCTCTGACACTCTGTGACACTCTCAGATACTCTCTGACTCCCGCAGACACACTTCGACACACTCAGAAACTCTCAGAAACTCTCTGGCACTCTCTGACACTCTCAGAAACTCTCTGAAACTCTTTGACACTCTCGAAACCCTCAGACACTCTCTGATACTCTCAGACACTCTCTGACACTGTCTGACACTCTCAGACACTCTCTGACACTTTCTGAAACTCTCCGACACTCTGTGACACTCTCTGAAACTTTCTGGCACTCTCTGACACTCTCTGAAGATCTCTGAAACTCTCTGAAAATCTCTGACACTCTCAGAAACTCTCTGACACTCACTGACACTCTGTGGCACTCACTGACACTCTCTGAAGATCTCTGAAACTCTCTGGAAATCTCTGACACTCTCTGAAACTCTGTGACACTCTCTGTAACACTCTGACACTCTCTGAAATTCTCTGAAACTCTCTGACACTCTCTGACACCCTCTGAAACTCTCTGACACTCTCTGACACTCTCAGACACTCTCTGACACTCTGTGACACTTTCTGAAACTCTCTGACACTATCTGACACTTTCTGAATCTCTCGGACACTCTCTGAATCTCTCTGAAACACTCCGACACTCTGTGACACTCTCTGAAACGTTCTGGCACTCTCTGACACTCTCTGAATATCACTGGCACTCTCTGACACTCTCAGACACTCTCTGCCACTCTCTGACACTTTCTGAAACTGTCTGACACTATCTGACTCTTTCTGAAACTCTCGGACACTCTCTGACACACTCTGCAACTCTATGACACTCTGTGACACTCTCTGACACTCTCTGAAACTCTCTGAAACTCCCTGACACTCTCTGACTCTCTCTGAAACTTTCTGACACTCTCTGACACTCTCAGAACATCTCTGAAATTCTCTGAAAATCTCTGACACTCTCTGACACTCTGTGACACTCTCAGATACTCTCTGACTCTCTCAGACACACTCCAACACACTCAGAAACTCTCAGAAACTCTCTGGAACTCTCTGACACTCTCAGAAAGTCTCTGAATCTCTCTGACACTCTCTGAAACTCTCTGACATTCTCTGACGCTCCCTGACACTCTGTGACACTCTGTGAAACTCTCTGAAACTGTCTGACACTCTCTGACAATCTCTGACACTCTCTGAATCTCTCTGAATCACTCTGACACTCTGTGACACACTCTGAAACTCTTTGACACACTCTGAAACTTTCTGACACTCTCTGAAACTCTCTGAAGCTCTCTGAAACTCTCTGACACTGTCTGAAACTCTCTGACAATCTCTGACACTCTCAGACACTCTCTGAAACTCTCTGACACTTTCTGAAACTCTCTGACACTATATGACACTTTCTGAATCTCTCGGACACTATCTGAATCTCTCTGAAACTCTCCGACACTCTGTGACACTCTCTGAAACTTTCTCGCACTCTCTGACACTCTCTGAAGATCTCTGAAACTCTCTGAAAATCTCTGACACTCTCTGAAACTCTGTGAAACTCTCTGATACACTCTGACACTCTCTGACACTTTCTGAAACTCTCTGATGGTATCTAACACTTTCCGAAACTCTCGGACACTCTCTGACACACTCTGCAACTCTGTGTCACTCTGTGACACTCTCTGACACTCTCTGAATCTCTCTGAAACTCTCTGACACTCTGTGACACTCTGTAACTCTCTGAAACTCCCTGACACTCTCTGACACTCTCTGAAATTTTCTGACACTCTCTGACACTCTCTGAACATCTCTGAAACTCTCTGAAAATCTCTGACACTCTCTGACACTCTGTGACACTCTCAGATACTCTCGGACTCCCGCAGACACACTTCGACACACTCAGAAACTCTCAGAAACTCTCTGGCACTCTCTGACACTCTCAGAAACTCTCTGAAACTCTTTGCCACTCTCTGAAACTCTCTGACACTCTCTGACACTCTCTGAAACTCTTTGACACTCTTTGACACTCTGTGACAATGTCTGCCTCTCTCTGAAACTCTCTGACACTCTCTGACACTCCCTGACACTGTCTGAAGCTCTCTGACACTCTCTGACACTCTCTGAAACTCTCTGAAACTCTCTGACACTCTCTGACACTCTCTGAAACTCTCTGACAATCTCTGACACTCTCAGACACTCTCTGACACTCTCTGAAACATTCTGAAACTCTCTGACGCTATCTGACACTTTCTGAATCTCTCGGACACTCTCTGAATCTCTCTGAAACTCTCCGACACTCTGTGACACTCTCTGAAACTTTCTGGCACTCTCTGACACTCTCTGAATCTCTCTGAATCACTCTGACACTCTGTGACACACTCTGAAACTCTCAGACACACTCTGAAACTTTCTGACACTCTCTGAAACTCTCTGAAGCTCTCTGAAACTCTCTGACACTGTCTGAAACTCTCTGACAATCACTGACACTCTCAGACACTCTCTGACACTCTCTGACACTTTCTGAAACTCTCTGACACTATCTGACACTTTCTGAATCTCTCGGACACTATCTGAATCTCTCTGAAACTCTCCGACACTCTGTGACACTCTCTGAAACTTTCTCGCACTCTCTGACACTCTCTGAAGATCTCTGAAACTCTTTGAAAATCTCTGACACACTCTGAAACTCTGTGAAACTCTCTGATACACTCTGACACTCTCTGACATTCTCAGACACTCTCTGACACTCTCTGACACTTTCTGAAACTCTCTGATGGTATCTGACACTTTCTGAAACTCTCGGACACTCTCTGATACACTCTGCAACTCTGTGTCACTCTGTGACACTCTGTGACACTCTCTGACACTCTCTGAATCTCTCTGAAACTCTGTGAAACTCTGTGACACTCTGTATCTCTCTGAAACTCCCTGACACTCTCTGACACTCTCTGAAATTTTCTGACGCTCTCTGACACTCTCTGAACATCTCTGAAACTCTCTGAAAATCTCTGACACTCTCTGACACTCTGTGACACTCTCAGATACTCTCTGACTCCCGCAGACACACTTCGACACACTGAGAAACTCTCAGAAACTCTCTGGGACTCTCTGACACTCTCAGAAACTCTCTGAAACTCTTTGCCACTCTCTGAAACTCTCTGACACTCTCTGACACTCTCTGAAACTCTTTGACACTCTTTGACACTCTGTGAAAATGTCTGACTCTCTCTGAAACTCTCTGACACTCTCTGACACTCCCTGACACCGTCTGAAGCTCTCTGACACTCTCTGACACTCTCTGAAACTCTCTGAAACACTCTGACACTCTCTGACACTCTCTGAAACTCTCTGACAATCTCTGACACTCTCAGACACTCTCTGACACTCTCTGAAACATTCTGAAACTCTCTGACGCTATCTGACACTTTCTGAATCTCTCGGACACTCTCTGAATCTCTCTGAAACTCTCCGACACTCTGTGACACTCTCTGAAAGTTTCTGGCACTCTCTGACACTCTCTGAAGATCTCTGAAACTCTCTGAAAATCTCTGACACTCTCTGAAACTCTCTGACACTCACTGACACTCTGTGGCACTCACTGACACTCTCTGAAGATCTCTGAAAGACTCTGAAAATCTCTGACACTCTCTAAAACTCTGTGACACTCTCTGAAACACTCTGACACTCTCTGACACTCTCCGGCACACTCAGAAACTTTCAGAAACTCTCAGGCACTCTCTGACACTCTCAGAAATTCTCTAAAAATCTCTGACACTCTCTGAAACCCTCTGACACTCTCTGACACTCTCTGAAACTCTTTGACACTCTTTGACACTCTCAGACACTGTCTGACTCTCTCTGAAACGCTCTGAAAGTCTCTGACACTCTCTGACACTCCCTGACACTCTCTGAAGCTTTCTGAAATTCTCTGACACTCTGTGACACCCTCTGAAACTCTCTGAAACTCTCGGACACTCTCTGAAACTTTCTGACACTCTCTGAAACTCTTTGTAACTCTCTGACACTCTCAGAAACTCTCAGAAGCTCTCTGAAACTCTCTGACACTCTCTGACACTCTCTGAGACTCTCAGACACACTCAGACACTCTCTGACATTCTCTGACACTATTTGAGACTCTCTGAAACTCTCTGACACTCTCTGAAACTCTCTGACACTCTCTGACACTCTCTGACACTCTCTGAAACTCTCTGACACTCTCTGACACTCTCAGACACTCTCTGACACTCTGTGACACTTTCTGAAACTCTCTGACACTATCTGACACTTTCTGAATCTCTTGGAAACTCTCTGAATCTCTCTGAAACTCTCCGACACTCTGTGACACTCTCTGAAGCTTTCTGGCACTCTCTGACACTCTCTGAAGATCTCTGGCACTCTCTGAAAATCTCTGACACTCTCTGAAACTATGTGACACTCTCTGAAAGACTCTGACACTCTCTCACACTCTCAGACACTCTCTGACACTCTCTGACACTTTCTGAAACTCTCTGACGCTATCTGACTCTTTCTGCAACTCTCGGACACTCTCTGACACACTCTGCAACTCTATGACACTATGTGACACTCACTGACACTCTCTGAATCTCTGTGAAAAGCTCTGACACTCTGTGACACTCTCTGAAACTCTCTGAAAGTCCCTGACACTCTCTGACTCTCTCTGAAACTTTCTGACACTCTCTGACACTCTCTGAACATCTCTGAAACTCTCTGAAAATCTCTGACACTCTCTGACACTCTCTGAAACTCTCTGAAACTCTCTGACACTCTCTGACACTCTCTGAAACTCTCTGACAATCTCTGACACTCTCAGACACTCTCTGACACTCTCTGAAACATTCTGAAACTCTCTGACGCTATCTGACACTTTCTGAATCTCTCGGACACTCTCTGAATCTCTCTGAAACTCTCCGACACTCTGTGACACTCTCTGAAAGTTTCTGGCACTCTCTGACACTCTCTGAAGATCTCTGAAACTCTCTGAAAATCTCTGACACTCTCTGAAACTCTCTGACACTCACTGACACTCTGTGGCACTCACTGACACTCTCTGAAGATCTCTGAAAGACTCTGAAAATCTCTGACACTCTCTGAAACTCTGTGACACTCTCTGAAACACTCTGACACTCTCTGACACTCTCCGGCACACTCAGAAACTGTCAGAAACTCTCAGGCACTCTCTGACACTCTCAGAAATTCTCTAAAACTCTCTGACACTCTCTGAAACCCTCTGACACTCTCTGACACTCTCTGAAACTCTTTGACACTCTTTGACACTCTCAGACACTGTCTGACTCTCTCTGAAACGCTCTGAAAGTCTCTGACACTCTCTGACACTCCCTGACACTCTCTGAAGCTTTCTGAAACTCTCTGACACTCTGTGACACCCTCTGAAACTCTCTGAAACTCTCGGACACTCTCTGAAACTTTCTGACACTCTCTGAAACTCTTTGTAACTCTCTGACACTCTCAGAAACTCTCAGAAGCTCTCTGAAACTCTCTGACACTCTCTGAGACTCTCAGACACACTCAGACACTCTCTGACATTCTCTGACACTATTTGAGACTCTCTGAAACTCTCTGACACTCTCTGAAACTCTCTGACACTCTCTGACACTCTCTGACACTCTCTGAAACTCTCTGACACTCTCTGACACTCTCAGACACTCTCTGACACTCTGTGACACTTTCTGAAACTCTCTGACACTATCTGACACTTTCTGAATCTCTTGGAAACTCTCTGAATCTCTCTGAAACTCTCCGACACTCTGTGACACTCTCTGAAGCTTTCTGGCACTCTCTGACACTCTCTGAAGATCTCTGGCACTCTCTGAAAATCTCTGACACTCTCTGAAACTCTGTGACACTCTCTGAAAGACTCTGACACTCTCTCACACTCTCAGACACTCTCTGACACTCTCTGACACTTTCTGAAACTCTCTGACGCTATCTGACTCTTTCTGCAACTCTCGGACACTCTCTGACACACTCTGCAACTCTATGACACTATGTGACACTCACTGACACTCTCTGAATCTCTGTGAAAAGCTCTGACACTCTGTGACACTCTCTGAAACTCTCTGAAAGTCCCTGACACTCTCTGACTCTCTCTGAAACTTTCTGACACTCTCTGACACTCTCTGAACATCTCTGAAACTCTCTGACACTCTGTGACACACTCAGATACACTCTGAATCTCTCAGACACACTCCGACACACTCAGAAACTCTCAGAAAGTCTCTGAAACACTCTGACACTCTCTGAAACTCTCTGACACTATCTGACGCTCTCCGACACTCTCTGAAACTCTGTGACACACTTTGACACTCTCTGACACTCACTGACTTTCTCTGAAACTCTCTGACACTCTCTGAAACACTCTGAAACTGTCTGAAACTCTCTGACAATCTCTGACACTCTCTGAATCTCTCTGAATCACTCTGACACTCTGTGACACTCTCTGAAACTCTCTGACACTCTCTGAAACTTTCTGACACACTCTGAAACTCTCTGAAGCTCTCTGAAACTCTCTGAAAATCTCTGACACTCTCTGACACTCTCTGAAACTCTCTGACACTCTCTGACACTCTCTGAAACTCTCTGACAATCTCTGGCACTCTCAGACACTCTCAGACACTCTCTGAAGATCTCTGAAACTCTCTGACACTATCTGACACTTTCTGAATCTCTCGGACACTCTCTGAATCTCTCTGAAACTCTCCGAAACTCTGTCACACTCTCTGAAACTTTCTCGCACTCTCTGACACTCTCTGAAGATATCTGAAACTCTCTGAAAATCTCTGACACTCTCTGAAACTCTGTGAAACTCTCTGAAACACTCTGACACTCTCTGACAGTATCTGACACTTTCTGAAACTCTCGGACACTCTCTGACACACTCTGCAACTCTGTGTCACTCTGTGACACTCTCTGACACTCTCTGAATCTCTCTGAAACTCTCTGACACTCTGTGACACTATGTAACTCTCTGAAACTCCCTGACACTCTCTGACACTCTCTGAAACTTTCTGACACTCTCTGACACTCTCCGGCACACTCAGAAACTGTCAGAAACTCTCAGGCACTCTCTGACACTCTCAGAAATTCTCTAAACCTCTCTGACACTCTCTGAAACCCTCTGACACTCTCTATCACTCTCTGAAACTCTTTGACACTCTTTGACACTCTCAGACACTGTCTGACTCTCTCTGAAACGCTCTGAAAGTCTCTGACACTCTCTGACACTCCCTGACACTCTCTGAAGCTTTCTGAAACTCTCTGACACTCTGTGACACCCTCTGAAACTCTCTGAAACTCTCGGACACTCTCTGAAACTTTCTGACACTCTCTGAAACTCTTTGTAACTCTCTGACACTCTCAGAAACTCTCAGAAGCTCTCTGAAACTCTCTGACACTCTCTGACACTCTCTGAGACTCTCAGACACACTCAGACACTCTCTGACATTCTCTGACACTATTTGAGACTCTCTGAAACTCTCTGACACTCTCTGAAACTCTCTGACACTCTCTGACACTCTCTGACACTCTCTGAAACTCTCTGACACTCTCTGACACTCTCAGACACTCTCTGACACTCTGTGACACGTTCTGAAACTCTCTGACACTATCTGACACTTTCTGAATCTCTTGGAAACTCTCTGAATCTCTCTGAAACTCTCCGACACTCTGTGACACTCTCTGAAGCTTTCTGGCACTCTCTGACACTCTCTGAAGATCTCTGGCACTCTCTGAAAATCTCTGACACTCTCTGAAACTCTGTGACACTCTCTGAAAGACTCTGACACTCTCTCACACTCTCAGACACTCTCTGACACTCTCTGACACTTTCTGAAACTCTCTGACGCTATCTGACTCTTTCTGCAACTCTCGGACACTCTCTGACACACTCTGCAACTCTATGACACTATGTGACACTCACTGACACTCTCTGAATCTCTGTGAAAAGCTCTGACACTGTGTGACACTCTCTGAAACTCTCTGAAAGTCCCTGACACTCTCTGACTCTCTCTGAAACTTTCTGACACTCTCTGACACTCTCTGAACATCTCTGAAACTCTCTGACACTCTGTGACACACTCAGATACACTCTGAATCTCTCAGACACACTCCGACACACTCAGAAACTCTCAGAAAGTCTCTGAAACACTCTGACACTCTCTGAAACTCTCTGACACTATCTGACGCTCTCCGACACTCTCTGAAACTCTGTGACACACTTTGACACTCTCTGACACTCACTGACTTTCTCTGAAACTCTCTGACACTCTCTGAAACACTCTGAAACTGTCTGAAACTCTCTGACAATCTCTGACACTCTCTGAATCTCTCTGAATCACTCTGACACTCTGTGACACTCTCTGAAACTCTCTGACACTCTCTGAAACTTTCTGACACACTCTGAAACTCTCTGAAGCTCTCTGAAACTCTCTGAAAATCTCTGACACTCTCTGACACTCTCTGAAACTCTCTGACACTCTCTGACACTCTCTGAAACTCTCTGACAATCTCTGGCACTCTCAGACACTCTCAGACACTCTCTGAAGATCTCTGAAACTCTCTGACACTATCTGACACTTTCTGAATCTCTCGGACACTCTCTGAATCTCTCTGAAACTCTCCGAAACTCTGTCACACTCTCTGAAACTTTCTCGCACTCTCTGACACTCTCTGAAGATATCTGAAACTCTCTGAAAATCTCTGACACTCTCTGAAACTCTGTGAAACTCTCTGAAACACTCTGACACTCTCTGACAGTATCTGACACTTTCTGAAACTCTCGGACACTCTCTGACACACTCTGCAACTCTGTGTCACTCTGTGACACTCTCTGACACTCTCTGAATCTCTCTGAAACTCTCTGACACTCTGTGACACTATGTAACTCTCTGAAACTCCCTGACACTCTCTGACACTCTCTGAAACTTTCTGACACTCTCTGACACTCTCCGGCACACTCAGAAACTGTCAGAAACTCTCAGGCACTCTCTGACACTCTCAGAAATTCTCTAAACCTCTCTGACACTCTCTGAAACCCTCTGACACTCTCTATCACTCTCTGAAACTCTTTGACACTCTTTGACACTCTCAGACACTGTCTGACTCTCTCTGAAACGCTCTGAAAGTCTCTGACACTCTCTGACACTCCCTGACACTCTCTGAAGCTTTCTGAAACTCTCTGACACTCTGTGACACCCTCTGAAACTCTCTGAAACTCTCGGACACTCTCTGAAACTTTCTGACACTCTCTGAAACTCTCAGGCACTCTCTGACACTCTCAGAATTTCTCTGAAACTCTCTGACACTCTCTGAAACCCTCTGACACTCTCTGACACTCTCTGACACTCTCTGAAACTCTTTGTAACTCTCTGACACTCTCAGAAACTCTCAGAAGCTCTCTGAAACTCTCTGACACTCTCTGGCACTCTCTGACACTCTCTGAGACTCTCAGACACTCTCAGACACTCTCTGACACTCTCTGACACTATTTGAGACTCTCTGAAACTCTCTGACACTCTCTGAAACTCTCTGACACTCTCTGACACTCTCTGACACTCTCTGAAACTCTCTGACACTCTCTGACACTCTCAGACACTCTCTGACACTCTGTGCACTTTCTGAAACTCTCTGACACTATCTGACACTTTCTGAATCTCTCGGAAACTCTCTGAATCTCTCTGAAACTCTCCGACACTCTGTGACACTCTCTGAAGCTTTCTGGCACTCTCTGACACTCTCTGAAGATCTCTGGCACTCTCTGAAAATCTCTGACACTCTCTGAAACTCTGTGACACTCTCTGAAAGACTCTGACACTCTCTCACACTCTCAGACACTCTCTGACACTCTCTGACACTTTCTGAAACTCTCTGACGCGATCTGACTCTTTCTGCAACTCTCGGACACTCTCTGACACACTCTGCAACTCGATGACACTATGTGACACTCACTGACACTCTCTGAATCTCTCTGAAAATCTCTGACACTCTGTGACACTCTCTGAAACTCTCTGAAAGTCCCTGACACTCTCTGACTCTCTCTGAAACTTTCTGACACTCTCTGACACTCTCTGAACATCTCTGAAAGACTCTGAAAATCTCTGACACTCTCTAAAACTCTGTGACACTCTCTGAAACACTCTGACACTCTCTGACACTCTCCGGCACACTCAGAAACTTTCAGAAACTCTCAGGCACTCTCTGACACTCTCAGAAATTCTCTAAAACTCTCTGACACTCTCTGAAACCCTCTGACACTCTCTGACACTCTCTGAAACTCTTTGACACTCTTTGAGACTCTCAGACACTGTCTGACTCTCTCTGAAACGCTCTGAAAGTCTCTGACACTCTCTGACACTCCCTGACACTCTCTGAAGCTTTCTGAAATTCTCTGACACTCTGTGACACCCTCTGAAACTCTCTGAAACTCTCGGACACTCTCTGAAACTTTCTGACACTCTCTGAAACTCTTTGTAACTCTCTGACACTCTCAGAAACTCTCAGAAGCTCTCTGAAACTCTCTGACACTCTCTGACACTCTCTGAGACTCTCAGACACACTCAGACACTCTCTGACATTCTCTGACACTATTTGAGACTCTCTGAAACTCTCTGACACTCTCTGAAACTCTCTGACACTCTCTGACACTCTCTGACACTCTCTGAAACTCTCTGACACTCTCTGACACTCTCAGACACTCTCTGACACTCTGTGACACTTTCTGAAACTCTCTGACACTATCTGACACTTTCTGAATCTCTTGGAAACTCTCTGAATCTCTCTGAAACTCTCCGACACTCTGTGACACTCTCTGAAGCTTTCTGGCACTCTCTGACACTCTCTGAAGATCTCTGGCACTCTCTGAAAATCTCTGACACTCTCTGAAACTATGTGACACTCTCTGAAAGACTCTGACACTCTCTCACACTCTCAGACACTCTCTGACACTCTCTGACACTTTCTGAAACTCTCTGACGCTATCTGACTCTTTCTGCAACTCTCGGACACTCTCTGACACACTCTGCAACTCTATGACACTATGTGACACTCACTGACACTCTCTGAATCTCTGTGAAAAGCTCTGACACTCTGTGACACTCTCTGAAACTCTCTGAAAGTCCCTGACACTCTCTGACTCTCTCTGAAACTTTCTGACACTCTCTGACACTCTCTGAACATCTCTGAAACTCTCTGAAAATCTCTGACACTCTCTGACACTCTCTGAAACTCTCTGAAACTCTCTGACACTCTCTGACACTCTCTGAAACTCTCTGACAATCTCTGACACTCTCAGACACTCTCTGACACTCTCTGAAACATTCTGAAACTCTCTGACGCTATCTGACACTTTCTGAATCTCTCGGACACTCTCTGAATCTCTCTGAAACTCTCCGACACTCTGTGACACTCTCTGAAAGTTTCTGGCACTCTCTGACACTCTCTGAAGATCTCTGAAACTCTCTGAAAATCTCTGACACTCTCTGAAACTCTCTGACACTCACTGACACTCTGTGGCACTCACTGACACTCTCTGAAGATCTCTGAAAGACTCTGAAAATCTCTGACACTCTCTGAAACTCTGTGACACTCTCTGAAACACTCTGACACTCTCTGACACTCTCCGGCACACTCAGAAACTGTCAGAAACTCTCAGGCACTCTCTGACACTCTCAGAAATTCTCTAAAACTCTCTGACACTCTCTGAAACCCTCTGACACTCTCTGACACTCTCTGAAACTCTTTGACACTCTTTGACACTCTCAGACACTGTCTGACTCTCTCTGAAACGCTCTGAAAGTCTCTGACACTCTCTGACACTCCCTGACACTCTCTGAAGCTTTCTGAAACTCTCTGACACTCTGTGACACCCTCTGAAACTCTCTGAAACTCTCGGACACTCTCTGAAACTTTCTGACACTCTCTGAAACTCTTTGTAACTCTCTGACACTCTCAGAAACTCTCAGAAGCTCTCTGAAACTCTCTGACACTCTCTGACACTCTCTGAGACTCTCAGACACACTCAGACACTCTCTGACATTCTCTGACACTATTTGAGACTCTCTGAATCTCTCTGACACTCTCTGAAACTCTCTGACACTCTCTGACACTCTCTGACACTCTCTGAAACTCTCTGACACTCTCTGACACTCTCAGACACTCTCTGACACTCTGTGACACTATTTGAGACTCTCTGAAACTCTCTGACACTCTCTGAAACTCTCTGACACTCTCTGACACTCTCTGACACTCTCTGAAACACTCTGACACTCTCTGACACTCTCCGGCACACTCAGAAACTGTCAGAAACTCTCAGGCACTCTCTGACACTCTCAGAAATTCTCTAAAACTCTCTGACACTCTCTGAAACCCTCTGACACTCTCTGACACTCTCTGAAACTCTTTGACACTCTTTGACACTCTCAGACACTGTCTGACTCTCTCTGAAACGCTCTGAAAGTCTCTGACACTCTCTGACACTCCCTGACACTCTCTGAAGCTTTCTGAAACTCTCTGACACTCTGTGACACCCTCTGAAACTCTCTGAAACTCTCGGACACTCTCTGAAACTTTCTGATACTCTCTGAAACTCTTTGTAACTCTCTGACACTCTCAGAAACTCTCAGAAGCTCTCTGAAACTCTCTGACACTCTCTGAGACTCTCAGACACACTCAAACACTCTCTGACATTCTCTGACACTATTTGAGACTCTCTGAAACTCTCTGACACTCTCTGAAACTCTCTGACACTCTCTGACACTCTCTGACACTCTCTGAAACTCTCTCACACTCTCAGACACTCTCTGACACTCTCTGACACTTTCTGAAACTCTCTGGCGCTATCTGACTCTTTCTGCAACTCTCGGACACTCTCTGACACACTCTGCAACTCTATGACACTATGTGACACTCACTGACACTCTCTGAATCTCTGTGAAAAGCTCTGACACTCTGTGACACTCTCTGAAACTCTCTGAAAGTCCCTGACACTCTCTGACTCTCTCTGAAACTTTCTGACACTCTCTGACACTCTCTGAACATCTCTGAAACTCTCTGACACTCTGTGACACACTCAGATACACTCTGAATCTCTCAGACACACTCCGACACACTCAGAAACTCTCAGAAAGTCTCTGAAACACTCTGACACTCTCTGAAACTCTCTGACACTATCTGACGCTCTCTGACACTCTCTGAAACTCTGTGACACACTTTGACACTCTCTGACACTCACTGACTTTCTCTGAAACTCTCTGACACTCTCTGAAACACTCTGAAACTGTCTGAAACTCTCTGACAATCTCTGACACTCTCTGAATCTCTCTGAATCACTCTGACACTCTGTGACACTCTCTGAAACTCTCTGACACTCTCTGAAACTTTCTGACACACTCTGAAACTCTCTGAAGCTCTCTGAAACTCTCTGAAAATCTCTGACACTCTCTGACACTCTCTGAAACTCTCTGACACTCTCTGACACTCTCTGAAACTCTCTGACAATCTCTGGCACTCTCAGACACTCTCAGACACTCTCTGAAGATCTCTGAATCTCTCTGACACTATCTGACACTTTCTGAATCTCTCGGACACTCTCTGAATCTCTCTGAAACTCTCCGAAACTCTGTCACACTCTCTGAAACTTTCTCGCACTCTCTGACACTCTCTGAAGATATCTGAAACTCTCTGAAAATCTCTGACACTCTCTGAAACTCTGTGAAACTCTCTGAAACACTCTGACACTCTCTGACAGTATCTGACACTTTCTGAAACTCTCGGACACTCTCTGACACACTCTGCAACTCTGTGTCACTCTGTGACACTCTCTGACACTCTCTGAATCTCTCTGAAACTCTCTGACACTCTGTGACACTATGTAACTCTCTGAAACTCCCTGACACTCTCTGACACTCTCTGAAACTTTCTGACACTCTCTGACACTCTGCGGCACACTCAGAAACTGTCAGAAACTCTCAGGCACTCTCTGACACTCTCAGAAATTCTCTAAACCTCTCTGACACTCTCTGAAACCCTCTGACACTCTCTATCACTCTCTGAAACTCTTTGACACTCTTTGACACTCTCAGACACTGTCTGACTCTCTCTGAAACGCTCTGAAAGTCTCTGACACTCTCTGACACTCCCTGACACTCTCTGAAGCTTTCTGAAACTCTCTGACACTCTGTGACACCCTCTGAAACTCTCTGAAACTCTCGGACACTCTCTGAAACTTTCTGACACTCTCTGAAACTCTTTGTAACTCTCTGACACTCTCAGAAACTCTCAGAAGCTCTCTGAAACTCTCTGACACTCTCTGACACTCTCTGACACTCTCTGAGACTCTCAGACACTCTCAGACACTCTCTGACACTCTCTGACACTATTTGAGACTCTCTGAAACTCTCTGACACTCTCTGAAACTCTCTGACACTCTCTGACACTCTCTGACACTCTCTGAAACTCTCTGACACTCTCTGACACTCTCAGACACTCTCTGACACTCTGTGCACTTTCTGAAACTCTCTGACACTATCTGACACTTTCTGAATCTCTCGGAAACTCTCTGAATCTCTCTGAAACTCTCCGACACTCTGTGACACTCTCTGAAGCTTTCTGGCACTCTCTGACACTCTCTGAAGATCTCTGGCACTCTCTGAAAATCTCTGACACTCTCTGAAACTCTGTGACACTCTCTGAAAGACTCTGACACTCTCTCACACTCTCAGACACTCTCTGACACTCTCTGACACTTTCTGAAACTCTCTGACGCGATCTGACTCTTTCTGCAACTCTCGGACACTCTCTGACACACTCTGCAACTCGATGACACTATGTGACACTCACTGACACTCTCTGAATCTCTCTGAAAATCTCTGACACTCTGTGACACTCTCTGAAACTCTCTGAAAGTCCCTGACACTCTCTGACTCTCTCTGAAACTTTCTGACACTCTCTGACACTCTCTGAACATCTCTGAAACTCTCTGAAAATCTCTGACACTCTCTGACACTCTCTGACACTCTCAGATACTCTCTGAATCTCTCAGACACACTCCGACACACTCAGAAACTCTCAGAAAGTCTCTGAAACACTCTGACACTCTCTGAAACTCTCTGACACTATCTGACGCTCTCTGACACTCTCTGACACTCTGTGACACTCTCAGATACTCTCTGAATCTCTCAGACACACTCCGACACACTCAGAAACTCTCAGAAAGTCTCTGAAACACTCTGACACTCACTGACAGTCACTGACTTTCTCTGAAACTCTCTGACACTCTCTGAAACACTCTGAAACTGTTTGAAACTCTCTGACAATCTCTGACACTCTCTGAATCTCTCTGAATCACTCTGACACTCTGTGACACTCTCTGAAACTCTCTGACACTCTCTGAAACTTTCTGACACACTCTGAAACTCTCTGAAGCTCTCTGAAACTCTCTGAAACTCTCTGACACTCTCTGACACTCTCTGAAACTCTCTGAAACTCTCTGACACTCTCTGACACTCTCTGAAACTCTCTGACAATCTCTGGCACTCTCAGACACTCTCAGACACTCTCTGAAGATCTCTGAAACTCTCTGACACTATCTGACACTTTCTGAATCTCTCGGACACTCTCTGAATCTCTCTGAAACTCTCCGAAACTCTGTCACACTCTCTGAAACTTTCTCACACTCTCTGACACTCTCTGAAGATCTCTGAAACTCTCTGAAAATCTCTGACACTCTCTGAAACTCTGTGAAACTCTCTGAAACACTCTGACACTCTCTGACAGTATCTGACACTTTCTGAAACTCTCGGACACTCTCTGACACACTCTGCAACTCTGTGTCACTCTGTGACACTCTCTGACACTCTCTGAATCTCTCTGAAACTCTCTGACACTCTGTGACACTCTGTAACTCTCTGAAACTCCCTGACACTCTCTGACACTCTCTGAAACTTTCTGACACTCTCTGGCACTCTCTGATCATCTCTGAAACTCTCTGAAAATCTCTGACACTCTCTGACACTCTGTGACACTCTCAGATACTCTCTGACTGCCGCAGACACACTTCGACACACTCAGAAACTCTCAGAAAATCTCTGGCACTCTCTGACTTTCTCAGAAACTCTCTGAAACTCTCTGACACTCTCTGACACTCTCTGAAACTCTTTGACACTCTTTGACACTCTGTGACACTGTCTGACTCTCCCTGAAACTGTCTGACACTCTCTGACACTCCCTGACACTCTCTGAAACTCTCTGACACTCTCTGAAACTCTTTGACACTCTTTGACAATCTCAGACACTGTCTGACTCTATCTGAAACTCTCTGACACTCTCTGATAATCCCTGACACTGTCTGAAGCTCTCTGACACTCTCTGACACTCTCTGAAACTCTCTGAAACTCTCTGACACTCTCTGAAACTCTCTGACAATCTCTGACACTCTCAGACGCTCTCTGACACTTTCTGAAACTCTCTGACACTATCTGACACTTTCTGAATCTCTCGGACACTCTCTGAATCTCTCTGACACTCTCCGGCACTCTGTGACACTCTCTGAAACTTTCTGGCACTCTCTGACACTCTCTGAAGATCTCTGAAACTCTCTGAAAATCTCTGACACTCTCTGAAACTCTCTGACACTCACTGACACTCTGTGGCACTCACTGACACTCTCTGAAGATCTCTGAAACTCTCTGAAAATCTCTGACACTCTCTGAAACTCTGTGACACTCTCTGAAACACTCTGACAATCTCTGACACTCTCCGGCACACTCAGAAACTGTCAGAAACTCTCAGGCACTCTCTGACACTCTCAGAAATTCTCTGAAACTCTCTGACACTCTCTGAAACCCTCTGACACTCTCTGACACTCTCTGAAGATCTCTGAAACTCTCTGAAAATCTCTGACACTCTCTGAAACTCTCTGACACTCACTGACACTCTGTGGCACTCACTGACACTCTCTGAAGATCTCTGAAACTCTCTGAAACTCTCTGAAAATCTCTGACACTCTCTGAAACTCTGTGACACTCTCTGAAACACTCTGACAATCTCTGACACTCTCCGGCACACTCAGAAACTGTCAGAAACTCTCAGGCACTCTCTGACACTCTCAGAAATTCTCTGAAACTCTCTGACACTCTCTGAAACCCTCTGACACTCTCTGACACTCTCTGACACTCTCTGAAACTCTTTGACACTCTTTGACACTCTCAGACACTGTCTGACTCTCTCTGAAACTCTCTGAAACTCTCTGACACTCTCTGACACTCCCTGACACTCTCTGAAGCTTTCTGAAACGCTCTGACACTCTGTGACTCCCTCTGAAGCTCTCTGAAACTCTCGGACAATCTCTGAAACTTTCTGACACTCTCTGAAACTCTCTGAAACTCTTTGTAACTCTCTGACACTCTCAGAAACTCTCAGAAGCTCACTGAAACTCTCTGAAACTCTCTGAAAATCTCAGACACTCTCAGACAATCTCTGACACTCTCTGACACTATCTGAGACTCTCTGAAACTCTCTGACACTCTCTGAAATTCTCTGAAACTCTCTGACACTCTCTGAAACTCTCTGACACTCTCTGACTATATCTGACACTTTCTGAATCTCTCGGACACTCTCTGAATCTCTCTGAAACTCTCCGACACTCTGTGACACTCTCTGAAACTTTCTGGCACTCTCTGACACTCTCTGAAGATCCCTGGCACTCTCTGAAAATCTCTGACACTCTCTGAAACTCTGCGACACTCTCTGAAAGACTCTGACACTCTCTTACTCTCTCAGACACTCTCTGACACTCTCTGACACTTTCTGAAACTCTCTGACACTACCTGACTCTTTCTGAAACACTCGGACACTCTCTGACACACTCTGCAACTCTATGACACTCTGTGACACTCTCTGACACTCTCTGAATCTCTCTGAAAAGCTCTGACACTCTGTGACACTCTCTGAAACTCTCTGAAACTCTCTGACATTCTCTGACTCTCTCAGAAACTTTCTGACACTCTCTGACACTCTCTGAACATCTCTGAAACTCTCTGAAAATCTCTGACACTCTCTGAAACTCTGTGACACTCTCAGATACTCTCTGACTCTCTCAGACACCCTCCGACACACTCAGAAACTCTCAGAAACCCTCTGAAACACTCTGACACTCTCTGAAACTCTCTGACACTCTCTGACGCTCTCTGACACTCTCTGAAACTCTCTGAAACTCTCTGACACTCTCTGAAACTCTCTGACAATCTCTGACACTCTCAGACGCTCTCTGACACTTTCTGAAACTCTCTGACACTATCTGACACTTTCTGAATCTCTCGGACACTCTCTGAATCTCTCTGACACTCTCCGGCACTCTGTGACACTCTCTGAAACTTTCTGGCACTCTCTGACACTCTCTGAAGATCTCTGAAACTCTCTGAAAATCTCTGACACTCTCTGAAACTCTCTGACACTCACTGACACTCTGTGGCACTCACTGACACTCTCTGAAGATCTCTGAAACTCTCTGAAAATCTCTGACACTCTCTGAAATTCTCTGAAACTCTCTGACACTCTCTGAAACTCTCTGACACTCTCTGACTATATCTGACACTTTCTGAATCTCTCGGACACTCTCTGAATCTCTCTGAAACTCTCCGACACTCTGTGACACTCTCTGAAACTTTCTGGCACTCTCTGACACTCTCTGAAGATCTCTGAAACTCTCTGAAAATCTCTGACACTCTCTGAAACTCTCTGACACTCACTGACACTCTGTGGCACTCACTGACACTCTCTGAAGATCTCTGACACTCTCTGAAGATCTCTGAAACTCTCTGAAAATCTCTGAGACTCTCTGAAACTCTCTGACACTCTCTGAAATTCTCTGAAACTCTCTGACACTCTCTGAAACTCTCTGACACTCTCTGACTATATCTGACACTTTCTGAATCTCTCGGACACTCTCTGAATCTCTCTGAAACTCTCCGACACTCTGTGACACTCTCTGAAACTTTCTGGCACTCTCTGACACTCTCTGAAGATCCCTGGCACTCTCTGAAAATCTCTGACACTCTCTGAAACTCTGCGACACTCTCTGAAAGACTCTGACACTCTCTTACTCTCTCAGACACTCTCTGACACTCTCTGACACTTTCTGAAACTCTCTGACACTACCTGACTCTTTCTGAAACACTCGGACACTCTCTGACACACTCTGCAACTCTATGACACTCTGTGACACTCTCTGACACTCTCTGAATCTCTCTGAAAAGCTCTGACACTCTGTGACACTCTCTGAAACTCTCTGAAACTCTCTGACATTCTCTGACTCTCTCAGAAACTTTCTGACACTCTCTGACACTCTCTGAACATCTCTGAAACTCTCTGAAAATCTCTGACACTCTCTGAAACTCTGTGACACTCTCAGATACTCTCTGACTCTCTCAGACACCCTCCGACACACTCAGAAACTCTCAGAAACCCTCTGAAACACTCTGACACTCTCTGAAACTCTCTGACACTCTCTGACGCTCTCTGACACTCTCTGAAACTCTCTGAAACTCTCTGACACTCTCTGAAACTCTCTGACAATCTCTGACACTCTCAGACGCTCTCTGACACTTTCTGAAACTCTCTGACACTATCTGACACTTTCTGAATCTCTCGGACACTCTCTGAATCTCTCTGACACTCTCCGGCACTCTGTGACACTCTCTGAAACTTTCTGGCACTCTCTGACACTCTCTGAAGATCTCTGAAACTCTCTGAAAATCTCTGACACTCTCTGAAACTCTCTGACACTCACTGACACTCTGTGGCACTCACTGACACTCTCTGAAGATCTCTGAAACTCTCTGAAAATCTCTGACACTCTCTGAAACTCTGTGACACTCTCTGAAACACTCTGACAATCTCTGACACTCTCCGGCACACTCAGAAACTGTCAGAAACTCTCAGGCACTCTCTGACACTCTCAGAAATTCTCTGAAACTCTCTGACACTCTCTGAAACCCTCTGACACTCTCTGACACTCTCTGAAGATCTCTGAAACTCTCTGAAAATCTCTGACACTCTCTGAAACTCTCTGACACTCACTGACACTCTGTGGCACTCACTGACACTCTCTGAAGATCTCTGAAACTCTCTGAAACTCTCTGAAAATCTCTGACACTCTCTGAAACTCTGTGACACTCTCTGAAACACTCTGACAATCTCTGACACTCTCCGGCACACTCAGAAACTGTCAGAAACTCTCAGGCACTCTCTGACACTCTCAGAAATTCTCTGAAACTCTCTGACACTCTCTGAAACCCTCTGACACTCTCTGACACTCTCTGAAGATCTCTGAAACTCTCTGAAAATCTCTGACACTCTCTGAAACTCTCTGACACTCACTGACACTCTGTGGCACTCACTGACACTCTCTGAAGATCTCTGAAACTCTCTGAAACTCTCTGAAAATCTCTGACACTCTCTGAAACTCTGTGACACTCTCTGAAACACTCTGACAATCTCTGACACTCTCCGGCACACTCAGAAACTGTCAGAAACTCTCAGGCACTCTCTGACACTCTCAGAAATTCTCTGAAACTCTCTGACACTCTCTGAAACCCTCTGACACTCTCTGACACTCTCTGACACTCTCTGAAACTCTTTGACACTCTTTGACACTCTCAGACACTGTCTGACTCTCTCTGAAACTCTCTGAAACTCTCTGACACTCTCTGACACTCCCTGACACTCTCTGAAGCTTTCTGAAACGCTCTGACACTCTGTGACTCCCTCTGAAGCTCTCTGAAACTCTCGGACAATCTCTGAAACTTTCTGACACTCTCTGAAACTCTCTGAAACTCTTTGTAACTCTCTGACACTCTCAGAAACTCTCAGAAGCTCACTGAAACTCTCTGAAACTCTCTGAAAATCTCAGACACTCTCAGACAATCTCTGACACTCTCTGACACTATCTGAGACTCTCTGAAACTCTCTGACACTCTCTGAAATTCTCTGAAACTCTCTGACACTCTCTGAAACTCTCTGACACTCTCTGACTATATCTGACACTTTCTGAATCTCTCGGACACTCTCTGAATCTCTCTGAAACTCTCCGACACTCTGTGACACTCTCTGAAACTTTCTGGCACTCTCTGACACTCTCTGAAGATCCCTGGCACTCTCTGAAAATCTCTGACACTCTCTGAAACTCTGCGACACTCTCTGAAAGACTCTGACACTCTCTTACTCTCTCAGACACTCTCTGACACTCTCTGACACTTTCTGAAACTCTCTGACACTACCTGACTCTTTCTGAAACACTCGGACACTCTCTGACACACTCTGCAACTCTATGACACTCTGTGACACTCTCTGACACTCTCTGAATCTCTCTGAAAAGCTCTGACACTCTGTGACACTCTCTGAAACTCTCTGAAACTCTCTGACATTCTCTGACTCTCTCAGAAACTTTCTGACACTCTCTGACACTCTCTGAACATCTCTGAAACTCTCTGAAAATCTCTGACACTCTCTGAAACTCTGTGACACTCTCAGATACTCTCTGACTCTCTCAGACACCCTCCGACACACTCAGAAACTCTCAGAAACCCTCTGAAACACTCTGACACTCTCTGAAACTCTCTGACACTCTCTGACGCTCTCTGACACTCTCTGAAACTCTCTGAAACTCTCTGACACTCTCTGAAACTCTCTGACAATCTCTGACACTCTCAGACGCTCTCTGACACTTTCTGAAACTCTCTGACACTATCTGACACTTTCTGAATCTCTCGGACACTCTCTGAATCTCTCTGACACTCTCCGGCACTCTGTGACACTCTCTGAAACTTTCTGGCACTCTCTGACACTCTCTGAAGATCTCTGAAACTCTCTGAAAATCTCTGACACTCTCTGAAACTCTCTGACACTCACTGACACTCTGTGGCACTCACTGACACTCTCTGAAGATCTCTGAAACTCTCTGAAAATCTCTGACACTCTCTGAAATTCTCTGAAACTCTCTGACACTCTCTGAAACTCTCTGACACTCTCTGACTATATCTGACACTTTCTGAATCTCTCGGACACTCTCTGAATCTCTCTGAAACTCTCCGACACTCTGTGACACTCTCTGAAACTTTCTGGCACTCTCTGACACTCTCTGAAGATCTCTGAAACTCTCTGAAAATCTCTGACACTCTCTGAAACTCTCTGACACTCACTGACACTCTGTGGCACTCACTGACACTCTCTGAAGATCTCTGACACTCTCTGAAGATCTCTGAAACTCTCTGAAAATCTCTGAGACTCTCTGAAACTCTCTGACACTCTCTGAAATTCTCTGAAACTCTCTGACACTCTCTGAAACTCTCTGACACTCTCTGACTATATCTGACACTTTCTGAATCTCTCGGACACTCTCTGAATCTCTCTGAAACTCTCCGACACTCTGTGACACTCTCTGAAACTTTCTGGCACTCTCTGACACTCTCTGAAGATCCCTGGCACTCTCTGAAAATCTCTGACACTCTCTGAAACTCTGCGACACTCTCTGAAAGACTCTGACACTCTCTTACTCTCTCAGACACTCTCTGACACTCTCTGACACTTTCTGAAACTCTCTGACACTACCTGACTCTTTCTGAAACACTCGGACACTCTCTGACACACTCTGCAACTCTATGACACTCTGTGACACTCTCTGACACTCTCTGAATCTCTCTGAAAAGCTCTGACACTCTGTGACACTCTCTGAAACTCTCTGAAACTCTCTGACATTCTCTGACTCTCTCAGAAACTTTCTGACACTCTCTGACACTCTCTGAACATCTCTGAAACTCTCTGAAAATCTCTGACACTCTCTGAAACTCTGTGACACTCTCAGATACTCTCTGACTCTCTCAGACACCCTCCGACACACTCAGAAACTCTCAGAAACCCTCTGAAACACTCTGACACTCTCTGAAACTCTCTGACACTCTCTGACGCTCTCTGACACTCTCTGAAACTCTCTGAAACTCTCTGACACTCTCTGAAACTCTCTGACAATCTCTGACACTCTCAGACGCTCTCTGACACTTTCTGAAACTCTCTGACACTATCTGACACTTTCTGAATCTCTCGGACACTCTCTGAATCTCTCTGACACTCTCCGGCACTCTGTGACACTCTCTGAAACTTTCTGGCACTCTCTGACACTCTCTGAAGATCTCTGAAACTCTCTGAAAATCTCTGACACTCTCTGAAACTCTCTGACACTCACTGACACTCTGTGGCACTCACTGACACTCTCTGAAGATCTCTGAAACTCTCTGAAAATCTCTGACACTCTCTGAAACTCTGTGACACTCTCTGAAACACTCTGACAATCTCTGACACTCTCCGGCACACTCAGAAACTGTCAGAAACTCTCAGGCACTCTCTGACACTCTCAGAAATTCTCTGAAACTCTCTGACACTCTCTGAAACCCTCTGACACTCTCTGACACTCTCTGAAGATCTCTGAAACTCTCTGAAAATCTCTGACACTCTCTGAAACTCTCTGACACTCACTGACACTCTGTGGCACTCACTGACACTCTCTGAAGATCTCTGAAACTCTCTGAAACTCTCTGAAACTCTCTGACACTCACTGACACTCTGTGGCACTCACTGACACTCTCTGAAGATCTCTGAAACTCTCTGAAACTCTCTGAAAATCTCTGACACTCTCTGAAACTCTGTGACACTCTCTGAAACACTCTGACAATCTCTGACACTCTCCGGCACACTCAGAAACTGTCAGAAACTCTCAGGCACTCTCTGACACTCTCAGAAATTCTCTGAAACTCTCTGACACTCTCTGAAACCCTCTGACACTCTCTGACACTCTCTGACACTCTCTGAAACTCTTTGACACTCTTTGACACTCTCAGACACTGTCTGACTCTCTCTGAAACTCTCTGAAACTCTCTGACACTCTCTGACACTCCCTGACACTCTCTGAAGCTTTCTGAAACGCTCTGACACTCTGTGACTCCCTCTGAAGCTCTCTGAAACTCTCGGACAATCTCTGAAACTTTCTGACACTCTCTGAAACTCTCTGAAACTCTTTGTAACTCTCTGACACTCTCAGAAACTCTCAGAAGCTCACTGAAACTCTCTGAAACTCTCTGAAAATCTCAGACACTCTCAGACAATCTCTGACACTCTCTGACACTATCTGAGACTCTCTGAAACTCTCTGACACTCTCTGAAATTCTCTGAAACTCTCTGACACTCTCTGAAACTCTCTGACACTCTCTGACTATATCTGACACTTTCTGAATCTCTCGGACACTCTCTGAATCTCTCTGAAACTCTCCGACACTCTGTGACACTCTCTGAAACTTTCTGGCACTCTCTGACACTCTCTGAAGATCCCTGGCACTCTCTGAAAATCTCTGACACTCTCTGAAACTCTGCGACACTCTCTGAAAGACTCTGACACTCTCTTACTCTCTCAGACACTCTCTGACACTCTCTGACACTTTCTGAAACTCTCTGACACTACCTGACTCTTTCTGAAACACTCGGACACTCTCTGACACACTCTGCAACTCTATGACACTCTGTGACACTCTCTGACACTCTCTGAATCTCTCTGAAAAGCTCTGACACTCTGTGACACTCTCTGAAACTCTCTGAAACTCTCTGACATTCTCTGACTCTCTCAGAAACTTTCTGACACTCTCTGACACTCTCTGAACATCTCTGAAACTCTCTGAAAATCTCTGACACTCTCTGAAACTCTGTGACACTCTCAGATACTCTCTGACTCTCTCAGACACCCTCCGACACACTCAGAAACTCTCAGAAACCCTCTGAAACACTCTGACACTCTCTGACACTCTCTGAAACTCTCTGACACTCTCTGACGCTCTCTGACACTCTCTGAAACTCTGTGACACACTTTGACACTCTCTGACACTCACTGACTGTCTCTGAAACTCTCTGACATTCTCTGAAACTCTCTGAAACTGTCTGACAATCTCTGGCAATCTCTGACTATCTCTGAATCTCTCTGAATCACTCTGACAATCTGTGACACTCTCTGAAACTCTCTGACACTCTCTGAAACTTTCTGACACTCTCTGAAACTCTCTGAAGCTCTCTGAAACTCTCTGAAACTCTCTGACACTCTCTGACACTCTCTGAACATCTCTGACACTCTCTGAAACTCCCTGACACTCTCTGACACTCTCTGAAACTTTCTGACACTCTCTGGCACTCTCTGATCATCTCTGAAACTCTCTGAAAATCTCTGACACTCTCTGACACTCTGTGACACTCTCAGATACTCTCTGACTCCCGCAGACACACTTCGACACACTCAGAAACTCTCAGAAAATCTCTGGCACTCTCTGACTTTCTCAGAAACTCTCTGAAACTCTCTGACACTCTCTGACACTCTCTGAAACTCTTTGACACTCTTTGACACTCTGTGACACTGTCTGACTCTCCCTGAAACTGTCTGACACTCTCTGACACTCCCTGACACTCTCTGAAACTCTCTGACACTCTCTGAAACTCTTTGACACTCTTTGACAATCTCAGACACTGTCTGACTCTATCTGAAACTCTCTGACACTCTCTGATAATCCCTGACACTGTCTGAAGCTCTCTGACACTCTCTGACACTCTCTGAAACTCTCTGAAACTCTCTGACACTCTCTGAAACTCTCTGACAATCTCTGACACTCTCAGACACTCTCTGACACTTTCTGAAACTCTCTGACACTATCTGACACTTTCTGAATCTCTCAGACACTCTCTGAATCTCTCTGACACTCTCCGGCACTCTGTGACACTCTCTGAAACTTTCTGGCACTCTCTGACACTCTCTGAAGATCTCTGAAACTCTCTGAAAATCTCTGACACTCTCTGAAACTCTCTGACACTCACTGACACTCTTTGACACTCACTGACACTCTCTGAAGATCTCTGAAACTCTCTGAAAATCTCTGACACTCTCTGAAACTCTGTGACACTCTCTGAAACACTCTGACAATCTCTGACACTCTCCGGCACACTCAGAAACTGTCAGAAACTCTCAGGCACTCTCTGACACTCTCAGAAATTCTCTGAAACTCTCTGACACTCTCTGAAACCCTCTGACACTCTCTGACACTCTCTGAAGATCTCTGAAACTCTCTGAAAATCTCTGACACTCTCTGAAACTCTCTGACACTCACTGACACGCTGTGGCACTCACTGACACTCTCTGAAGATCTCTGAAACTCTCTGAAACTCTCTGAAAATCTCTGACACTCTCTGAAACTCTGTGACACTCTCTGAAACACTCTGACAATCTCTGACACTCTCCGGCACACTCAGAAACTGTCAGAAACTCTCAGGCACTCTCTGACACTCTCAGAAATTCTCTGAAACTCTCTGACACTCTCTGAAACCCTCTGACACTCTCTGACACTCTCTGACACTCTCTGAAACTCTTTGACACTCTTTGACACTCTCAGACACTGTCTGACTCTCTCTGAAACTCTCTGAAACTCTCTGACACTCTCTGACACTCCCTGACACTCTCTGAAGCTTTCTGAAACGCTCTGACACTCTGTGACTCCCTCTGAAGCTCTCTGAAACTCTCGGACAATCTCTGAAACTTTCTGACACTCTCTGAAACTCTCTGAAACTCTTTGCAACTCTCTGACACTCTCAGAAACTCTCAGAAGCTCACTGAAACTCTCTGAAACTCTCTGAAAATCTCAGACACTCTCAGACAATCTCTGACACTCTCTGACACTATCTGAGACTCTCTGAAACTCTCTGACACTCTCTGAAATTCTCTGAAACTCTCTGACACTCTCTGAAACTCTCTGACACTCTCTGACTATATCTGACACTTTCTGAATCTCTCGGACACTCTCTGAATCTCTCTGAAACTCTCCGACACTCTGTGACACTCTCTGAAACTTTCTGGCACTCTCTGACACTCTCTGAAGATCCCTGGCACTCTCTGAAAATCTCTGACACTCTCTGAAACTCTGCGACACTCTCTGAAAGACTCTGACACTCTCTTACTCTCTCAGACACTCTCTGACACTCTCTGACACTTTCTGAAACTCTCTGACACTACCTGACTCTTTCTGAAACACTCGGACACTCTCTGACACACTCTGCAACTCTATGACACTCTGTGACACTCTCTGACACTCTCTGAATCTCTCTGAAAAGCTCTGACACTCTGTGACACTCTCTGAAACTCTCTGAAACTCTCTGACATTCTCTGACTCTCTCAGAAACTTTCTGACACTCTCTGACACTCTCTGAACATCTCTGAAACTCTCTGAAAATCTCTGACACTCTCTGAAACTCTGTGACACTCTCAGATACTCTCTGACTCTCTCAGACACCCTCCGACACACTCAGAAACTCTCAGAAACCCTCTGAAACACTCTGACACTCTCTGAAACTCTCTGACACTCTCTGACGCTCTCTGACACTCTCTGAAACTCTGTGACACACTTTGACACTCTCTGACACTCACTGACTGTCTCTGAAACTCTCTGACATTCTCTGAAACTCTCTGAAACTGTCTGACAATCTCTGGCAATCTCTGACTATCTCTGAATCTCTCTGAATCACTCTGACAATCTGTGACACTCTCTGAAACTCTCTGACACTCTCTGAAACTTTCTGACACTCTCTGAAACTCTCTGAAGCTCTCTGAAACTCTCTGAAACTCTCTGACACTCTCTGACACTCTCTGAACATCTCTGACACTCTCTGAAAATCTCTGAAACTCTCTGACACTCTGTGACACTCTCAGATACTCTCTGACTCTGTCAGACACAATCCGACACACTCAGAAACTCTCAGAAACTCTCTGGAACTCTCTGACACTCTCAGGAAGTCTCTGAAACACTCTGACACTCTCTGAAACTCTCTGAAACTCTCTGACACTCTCTGACAATCTCTGACACTCTCTGAATCTCTCTGAATCACTCTGACACTCTGTGACACTCTCTGAAACTCTCTGAAGCTCTCTGAAACATTCTGAAACTCTCTGAATCTCTCAGAAACACTCAGAAACGCTGTGAAACTCTCTGACACTCTCTGACACTCTCTGAGACTCTCTGAAATTCTCTGACACTCTCTGAAACTCTCTGAAGCTCTCTGACACTCTCTGACACTCTCTGAAACTCTCTGACAATCTCTGGCACTCTCAGACACTCTCTGAAGATCTCTGAAACTCTCCGACACTCTGTGACACTCTCTGAAACTTTCTCGCACTCTCTGACACTCTCTGAAGATCTCTGAAACTCTCTGACATTCTCAGACACTCTCTGACACTTTCTGAAACTCTCTGACAGTATCTGACACTTTCTGAATCTCTCGGACACTCTCTGAATCTCTCTGACATTCTCAGACACTCTGTGACACTCTCTGACACTTTCTGAAACTCTCGGACACTCTCTGAATCTCTCTGAAACTCTCCGACACTCTGTCACACTCTCTGAATCTTTCTGACACTCTCTGACACTCTCTGAACATCTCCGAATCTCTCTGAAAATCTCTGACACTCTCTGACACTTTGTGACACTCTCAGACACTCTCTGACTCCCGCAGACACACTTCGACACACTCAGAAACTCTTTGAAACTCTCTGGCACTCTCTGACTTTCTCAGAAACTCTCTGAAACTCTTTGACACTCTCTGAAACTCTCTGAAACTCTCTGACACTCTCTGACACTCTCTGAAACTCTTTGACACTCTTTGACACTCTGTGACACTGTCTAACTCTCTCTGAAACTCTCTGACACTCTCTGACACTCTTTGACACTCTTTGACAATCTCAGACACTGTCTGACTCTATCTGAAACTCTCTGACACTATCTGACACTCCCTGACACTGTCTGAAGCTCTCTGACACTCTCTGAAACTCTCTGAAACTCTCTGACACTCTCTGAAACTCTCTGACAATCTCTGACACTTTTAGACACTCTCTGACACTCTCTGACACTTTCTGAAACTCTCTGACACTATCTGACACTTTCTGAATCTCTCGGACACTCTCTGAATCTCTCTGAAACTCTCCGACACTCTGTGAAACTCTCTGAAACTTTCTGGCACTCTCTGACACTCTCTGAAGATCTCTGAAACTCTCTGAAAATCTCTGACACTCTCTGACACTCGATGACTCTCTCTGAATCTCGCAGACACTCTCTGATACTCTCTGACAATCACTGACACTATCTGACACTGTCTGACAATCTCTGAAACGCTCTGACACTCACTGACACTCTGTGGCACTCACTGACACTCTCTGAAGATCTCTGAAACTCTCTGAAAATCTCTGACACTCTCTGAAACTCTGTGACACTCTCTGAAACACTTATACAATCTCTGACACTCTACGACACACTCAGAAACTGTCAGAATCTCCCAGGCACTCTCTGACACTCTCAGAAATTCTCTGAACCTCTCTGACACTCTCTGAAACCCTCTGACACTCTCTGACACTCTCTGACACTCTCTGAAACTCTCTGACACTCTTTGACACTCTCAGACACTGTCTGATTCTCTCTGAAACTCTCTGAAACTCTCTGACACTCTCTGACACTCCCTGACACTCTCTGAAGCTTTCTGAAACTCTCTGACACTCTGTGACACCCTCTGAAACTCTCTGAAACTCTCGGACAATCTCTGAAACTTTCTGACACTCTCTGAAACTCTCTGAAACTGTTTGTAACTCTCTGACACTCTCAGAAACTCTCAGAAGCTCACTGAAACTCTCTGACACTCTCTGAAACTCTCAGACACTCTCAGACACTCTCTGACACTCTCTGACACTATCTGAGACTCTCTGAAACTCTCTGACACTCTCTGAAATTCTCTGAAACTCTCTGACACTCTCTGAAACTCTCTGACACTCTCTGACACTCTCAGACACTCTCTGACACTCTGTGACACTTTCTGAAACTCTCTGACTCTATCTGACACTTTCTGAATCTCTCGGACACTCTCTGAATCTCTCTGAAACTCTCCGACACTCTGTGACACTCTCTGAAACTTTCTGGCACTCTCTGACACTCTCTGAAGATCTCTGGCACTCTCTGAAAATCTCTGACACTCTCTGAAACTCTGTGACACTCTCTGAAAGACTCTGACACTCTCTTACACTCTCAGACACTCTCCGACACTATCTGACTCTTTCTGAAACTCTCGGACACTCTCTGACACACTCTGCAACTCTATGACACTCTGTGACACTCTCTGACCCTCTCTGAATCTCTCTGAAAAGCTCTGACACTCTGTGACACTCTCTGACACTCTCTGAACATCTCTGAAACTCTCTGAAAATCTCTGACACTCTCTGACACTCTGTGACACTCTCAGATACTCTCTGACTCTCTCAGACACACTCCAACACACTCTCTGAAACTCTCTGACACTATCTGACTCTTTCTGAAACTCTCTGACACTCTCTGAATCCCTCTGAAATGCTCTGACACTCTGTGACACTCTCTGAAACTCTCTGAAAGTCCCTGACACTCTCTGACTCTCATTGAAACTTTATGACACTCTCTGACACTCTCTGAACATCTCTGAAACTCTCTGAATATCTCTGACACTCTGTGACACTCTCAGATACTCTCTGAGTCTCTCAGACACACTCCGACACACTCAGAAACTCTCAGAAACTCTCTGGAACTCTCTGACACTCTCAGAAAGTCTCTGAAACACTCTGACAGTCTCTGAAACTCTCTGACACTATCTGACGCTCTCCGACACTCTCTGAAACTCTGTGACACACTTTGACACTCTCTGACACTCACTGACTCTCTCTGAAACTCTCTGACACTCTCTGAAACTCTCTGAAACTGTCTGAAACTCTCTGACAATCTCCGACACTCTCTGAATCTCTCTGACACTCTGTGACACTCTCTGAAACTCTCTGACACTCTCTGAAACTTTCTGACACTCTCTGAAACTCTCTGAAGCTCTCTGAAACTCTCTGAAACTCTCTGACACTCTCTGACACTCTCTGAAACTCTCTGAAACTCTCAGACACTCTCTGTCACTCTCTGAAACTCTCTGACAATCTCTGACACTCTCAGACACTCTCAGACACTCTCTGAAGATCTCTGAAACTCTCTGACACTATCAGACACGTTCTGAATCTCTCGGACACTCTCTGAATCTCTCTGAAACTCTCTGACACTCTCTGAAACTCTGTGAAACTCTCTGAAACACTCTGACACTCTCTGACATTCTCAGACACTCTCTGACACTCTCTGACACTTTCTGAAACTCTCTGACACTATCTGACATTTTCTGAAACTCTCGGACACTCTCTGACCCACTCTGCAACTCTGTGTCACTCTGTGACACTCTCTGACACTCTCTGCCACTCTCTGAATCTCTCTGAAACTCTCCGACACTCTGTGACACTCTGTAACTCTCTGAAACTCTCTGACACTCTCTGACACTCTCTGAAACTTTCTGACACTCTCTGACACTCTCTGAACATCTCTGAAACTCTCTGAAAATCTCTGACACTCTCAGATACTCTCTGACTCCCGCAGACACACTTCGACACACTCAGAAACTCTCAGAAACTCTCTGGCACTCTCTGAAAATCTCTGACACTCTCTGAAACTCTGTGAAACTCTCTGAAACACTCTGACACTCTCTGACATTCTCAGACACTCTCTGACACTCTCTGACACTTTCTGAAACTCTCTGACACTATCTGACACTTTCTGAAACTCTCGGACACTCTCTGACACAATCTGCAACTCTGTGTCACTCTGTCACACTCTCTGACACTCTCTGACACTCTCTGAATCTCTCTGAAACTCTCTGACACTCTGTGACACTCTGTAACTCTCTGAAACTCCCTGACACTCTCTGACACTCTCTGAAACTTTCTGACACTCTCTGACACTCTCTGAACATCTCTGAATCTCTCTGAAAATCTCTGACACTCTCTGACACTTTGTGACACTCTCAGATACTCTCTGACTCCCGCAGACACACTTTGACACACTCAGAAACTCTCTGAAACTCTCTGGCACTCTCTGACTTTCTCAGAAACTCTCTGAAACTCTGTGACACTCTCTGAAACTCTCTGAAACTCTCTGACACTCTCTGACACTCTCTGAAACTCTTTGACACTCTTTGACACTCTGTGACACTGTCTAACTCTCTCTGAAACTCTCTGACACTCTCTGACACTCTTTGACACTCTTTGACAATCTCAGACACTGTCTGACTCTATCTGAAACTCTCTGACACTATCTGACACTCCCTGACACTGTCTGAAGCTCTCTGACACTCTCTGAAACTCTCTGAAACTCTCTGACACTCTCTGACACTCTCTGAAACTCTCTGACAATCTCTGACACTTTTAGACACTCTCTGACACTCTCTGACACTTTCTGAAACTCTCTGACACTATCTGACACTTTCTGAATCTCTCGGACACTCTCTGAATCTCTCTGAAACTCTCCGACACTCTGTGACACTCTCTGAAACTTTCTGGCACTCTCTGACACTCTCTGAAGATCTCTGAAACTCTCTGAAAATCTCTGACACTCTCTGAAACTCTCTGACACTCACTGACACTCTGTGGCACTCACTGACACTCTCCGAAGATCTCTGAAACTCTCTGAAAATCTCTGACACTCTCTGAAACTCTGTGACACTCTCTGAAACACTCTGACAATCTCTGACACTCTCCGGCACACTCAGAAACTGTCAGAAACTCTCAGGCACTCTCTGACACTCTCAGAAATTCTCTGAAACTCTCTGACACTCTCTGAAACCCTCTGACACTCTCTGACACACTCTGACACTCTCTGAAACTCTTTGACACTCTTTGACACTCTCAGACACTGTCTGACTCTCTCTGAAATTCTCTGAAACTCTCTGACACTCTCTGACACTCCCTGACAGTCTCTGAAGCTTTCTGAAACTCTCTGACACTCTGTGACACCCTCTGAAACTCTCTGAAACTCTCGGACAATCTCTGAAACTTTCTGACACTCTCTGAAACTCTCTGAAACTCTTTGTAACTCTCTGACACTCTCAGAAACTCTCAGAAGCTCACTGAAACTCTCTGACACTCTCTGAAACTCTCAGACACTCTCAGACACTCTCTGAAACTCTCTGACACTCTCTGACACTCTCAGACACTCTCTGAAACTCTCTGACACTCTCTGAAACTCTCTGACACTCTCTGACACTCTCAGACACTCTCTGACTCTCTGTGACACTTTCTGAAACTCTCTGACTCTATCTGACACTTTCTGAATCTCTCGGACACCCTCTGAATCTCTCTGAAACTCTCCGACACTCTGTGACACTCTCTGAAACTTTCTGGCACTCTCTGACACTCTCTGAAGATCTCTGGCGCTCTCTGAAAATCTCTGACACTCTCTGAAACTCTGTGACACACTCTGAAAGACTCTGACACTCTCTTACACTCTCAGACACTCTCCGACACTATCTGACTCTTTCTGAAACTCTCGGACACTCTCTGACACACTCTGCAACTCTATGACACTCTGTGACACTCTCTGACACTCTCTGAATCTCTCTGAAAAGCTCTGACACTCTGTGACACTCTCTGAAACTCTCTGAAACTCCCTGACACTCTCTCACTCTCTCTGAAACTTTCTGACACTCTCTGACACTCTCTGAACATCTCTGAAACTCTCTGAAAATCTCTGACACTCTCTGACACTCTGTGACACTCTCAGATACTCTCTGACTCTCTCAGACTCACTCCGACACACTCAGAAACTCTCAGAAACCCTCTGGAACTCTCTGACACTCTCAGAAAGTCACTGAAACACTCTGACACTCTCTGAAACTCTCTGACACTATCTGACTCTTTCTGAAACTCTCTGACACTCTCTGAATCTCTCTGAAATTCTCTGACACTCTGTGACACTCTCTGAAACTCTCTGAAAGTCCCTGACACTCTCTGACTCTCTCTGAAACTTTATGACACTCTCTGACACTCTCTGAACATCTCTGAAACTCTCTGAATATCTCTGACACTCTGTGACAGTCTCAGATACTCTCTGAATCTCTCAGACACACTCCGACACACTCAGAAACTCTCAGAAACTCTCGAGAACTCTCTGACACTCTCAGAAAGTCTCTGAAACACTCTGACACTCTCTGAAACTCTCTGACACTATCTGACGCTCTCTGACACTCTCTGAAACTCTGTGACACACTTTGACACGCTCTGACACTCACTGACTCTCTCTGAAACTCTCTGACACTCTCTGAAACTCTCTGAAACTGTCTGAAACTCTCTGACAATCTCTGACACTCTCTGAATCTCTCTGACACTCTGTGACACTCTCTGAAACTCTCTGACACTCTCTGAAACTTTCTGACACTCTCTGAAACTCTCTGAAGCTCTCTGAAACTCTCTGAAACTCTCTGACACTCTCTGACACTCTCTGAAACTCTCTGAAACTCTCTGACACTCTCTGTCACTCTCTGAAACTCTCTGACAATCTCTGGCACTCTCAGACACTCTCAGACACTCTCTGAAGATCTCTGAAACTCTCTGACACTATCTGACACTTTCTGAATCTCTCGGACACTCTCTGAATCTCTCTGAAACTCTCTGACACTCTGTCACACTCTCTGAAACTTTCTCGCACTCTCTGACACTCTCTGAAGATCTCTGAAACTCTCTGAAAATCTCTGACACTCTCTGAAACTCTGTGAATCTCTCTGAAACACTCTGACACTCTCTGACATTCTCAGACACTCTCTGACACTCTCTGACACTTACTGAAACTCTCTGACACTATCTGACACTTTCTGAAACTCTCGGACACTCTCTGACACACTCTGCAACTCTGTGTCACTCTGTGACACTCTCTGACACTCTCTGCCACTCTCTGAATCTCTCTGAAACTCTCTGACACTCTGTGACACTCTGTAACTCTCTGAAACTCTCTGAAAATCTCTGACACTCTCTGACACTCTGTGACACTCTCAGATACTCTCTGACTCCCGCAGACACACTTCGACACACTCAGAAACTCTCAGAAACTCTCTGGCCCTCTCTGACACTCTCAGAAACTCTCAGAAACTCTTTGACACTCTCTGAAACTCTCTGACACTCTCTGACACTCTCTGACACTCTCTGAAACTCTTTGACACTCTTTGGCACTCTTTGACACTGTCTGACTCTCTCTGAAACTCTCTGACACTCTCTGACACTCTCTGAAACTCTCGGACACTCTTTGACAATCTCAGACACTGTCTGACTCTATCTGAAACTCTCTGACACTCTCTGACACTCCATGACACTGTCTGAAGCTCTCTGACACTCTCTGAAACTCTCTGAAACTCTCTGACACTCTCTGACACTCTCTGAAACTCTCTGACAATCTCTGGCACTCTCAGACACTCTCTGACACTCTCTGACACTTTCTGAAACTCTCTGACACTATCTGACACTTTCTGAATCTCTCGGACACACTCAGAAACTCTCTGAAACTCTCTGGCACTCTCTGACTTTCTCAGAAACTCTCTGAAACTCTTTGACACTCTCTGAAACTCTCTGAAACTCTCTGACACTCTCTGACACTCTCTGAAACTCTTTGACACTCTTTGACAATCTCAGACACTGTCTGACTCTATCTGAAACTCTCTGACACTCTCTGACACTCCCTGACACTGTCTGAAGCTCTCTGACACTCTCTGAAACTCTCTGAAACTCTCTGACACTCTCTGAAACTCTCTGACAATCTCTGGCACTCTCAGACACTCTCTGACACTCTCTGACACTTTCTGAAACTCTCTGACACTATCTGACACTTTCTGAATCTCTCGGACACACTCATAAACTCTCTGAAACTCTCTGGCACTCTCTGACTTTCTCAGAAACTCTCTGAAACTCTTTGACCCTCTCTGAAACTCTCTGACACTCTCTGACACTCTCTGAAACTCTTTGACACTCTTTGACACTCTGTGACACTGTCTAACTCTCTCTGAAACTCTCTGACACTCTCTGACACTCTTTGACACTCTTTGACAATCTCAGACACTGTCTGACTCTATCTGAAACTCTCTGACACTCTCTGACACTCCCTGACATTGTCTGAAGCTCTCTGACACTCTCTGAAACTCTCTGAAACTCTCTGACACTCTCTGACACTCTCTGAAACTCTCTGAAACTCTCAGACACTGTCTGACTCTCTCTGAAACTCTCTGAAACTCTCTGACACTCTCTGACACTCCCTGACACTCTCTGAAGCTTTCTGAAACTCTCTGACACTCTGTGACACCCTCTGAAACTCTCTGAAACTCTCGGACAATCTCTGAAACTTTCTGACACTCTCTGAAACTCTCTGAAACTCTTTGTAACTCTCTGACACTCTCAGAAACTCTCAGAAGTTCACTGAAACTCTCTGACACTCTCTGAAACTCTCAGACACTCTCAGACACTCTCTGACACTCTCTGACACTATCTGAGACTCTCTGAAACTCTCTGACACTCTCTGAAATTCACTGAAACTCTCTGACACTCTCTGAAACTCTCTGACACTCTCTGACACTCTCAGACACCCTCTGACACTCTGTGACACTTTCTGAAACTCTCTGACTCTATCTGACCCATTCTGAATCTCTCTGACACTCTGTGACACTCTCTGAAACTTTCTGGCACTCTCTGACACTCTCTGAAGATCTCTGGCACTCTCTGAAAATCTCTGACACTCTCTGAAACTCTGTGACACTCTCTGAAAGACGCTGACACTCTCTTACACTCTCAGACACTCTCCGACACTATCTGACTCTTTCTGAAACTCTCGGACACTCTCTGACACACTCTGCAACTCGATGACACTCTGTGTCACTCTCTGACACTCTCGGAATCTCTCTGAAAAGCTCTGAAACTCTGTGACACTCTGAAACTCTCTGAAACTCCCTGACACTCTCTCACTCTCTCTGAAACTTTCTGACACTCTCTGACACTCTCTGAACATCTCTGAAAATCTCTGAAAATCTCTGACACTCTCTGACACTCTGTGACACTCTCAGATACTCTCTGACTCTCTCAGACACACTCCGACACACTCAGAAACTCTCAGAAACCCTCTGGAGCTCTCTGACACTCTCAGAAAGTCTCTGAAACACTCTGACACTCTCTGAAACTCTCTGACACTATCTGACTCTTTCTGAAACACTCTGACACTCTCTGAAATGCTCTGACACTCTGTGACACTCTCTGAAACTCTCTGAAAGTCCCTGACACTCTCTGACTCTCTCTGAAACTTTATGACACTCTCTGACACTCTCTGAACATCTCTGAAACTCTCTGAATATCTCTGACACTCTGTGACACTCTCAGATACTCTCTGACTCTCTCAGACACACTCCGACACACTCAGAAACTCTCAGAAACTCTCTGGAACTCTCTGACACTCTCAGAAAGTCTCTGAAACACTCTGACACTCTCTGAAACTCTCTGACACTATCTGACGCTCTCTGACACTCTCTGAAACTCTGTGACACACTTTGACACTCTCTGACACTCACTGACTCTCTCTGAAACTCTCTGACACTCTCTGAAACTCTCTGAAACTGTCTGAAACTCTCTGACAATCTCTGAATCTCTCTGACACTCTGTGACACTCTCTGAAACTCTCTGACACTCTCTGAAACTTTCTGACACTCTCTGAAACTCTCTGAAGCTCTCTGAAACTCTCTGAAACTCTCTGACACTCTCTGACACTCTCTGAAACTCTCTGAAACTCTCTGACACTCTCTGTCACTCTCTGAAACTCTCTGACAATCTCTGGCACTCTCAGACACTCTCAGACACTCTCTGAAATGCTCTGACACTCTGTGACACTCTCTGAAACTCTCTGACACTCTCTGTCACTCTGTGACACTCTCTGAAAATCTCTGACACTCTCTGAAACTCTGTGAATCTCTCTGAAACACTCTGACACTCTCTGACATTCTCAGACACTCTCTGACACTCTCTGACTCTTACTGAAACTCTCTGACACTATCTGACACTTTCTGAAACTCTCGGACACTCTCTGACACACTCTGCAACTCTGTGTCACTCTGTGACACTCTCTGACGCTCTCTGCCACTTTCTGAATCTCTCTGAAACTCTCTGACACTCTGTGACACTCTGTAACTCTCTGAAACTCTCTGAAAATCTCTGACACTCTCTGACACTCTGTGACACTCTCAGATACTCTCTGACTCCCGCAGACACACTTCGACACACTCAGAAACTCTCAGAAACTCTCTGGCCCTCTCTGACACTCTCAGAAACTCTCAGAAACTCTTTGACACTCTCTGAAACTCTCTGACACTCTCTGACACTCTCTGACACTCTCTGAAACTCTTTGACACTCTTTGGCACTCTTTGACACTGTCTGACTCTCTCTGAAACTCTCTGACACTCTCTGACACTCTCTGAAACTCTCGGACACTCTTTGACAATCTCAGACACTGTCTGACTCTATCTGAAACTCTCTGACACTCTCTGACACTCCATGACACTGTCTGAAGCTCTCTGACACTCTCTGAAACTCTCTGAAACTCTCTGACACTCTCTGACACTCTCTGAAACTCTCTGACAATCTCTGGCACTCTCAGACACTCTCTGACACTCTCTGACACTTTCTGAAACTCTCTGACACTATCTGACACTTTCTGAATCTCTCGGACACACTCAGAAACTCTCTGAAACTCTCTGGCACTCTCTGACTTTCTCAGAAACTCTCTGAAACTCTTTGACACTCTCTGAAACTCTCTGAAACTCTCTGACACTCTCTGACACTCTCTGAAACTCTTTGACACTCTTTGACAATCTCAGACACTGTCTGACTCTATCTGAAACTCTCTGACACTCTCTGACACTCCCTGACACTGTCTGAAGCTCTCTGACACTCTCTGAAACTCTCTGAAACTCTCTGACACTCTCTGAAACTCTCTGACAATCTCTGGCACTCTCAGACACTCTCTGACACTCTCTGACACTTTCTGAAACTCTCTGACACTATCTGACACTTTCTGAATCTCTCGGACACACTCAGAAACTCTCTGAAACTCTCTGGCACTCTCTGACTTTCTCAGAAACTCTCTGAAACTCTTTGACCCTCTCTGAAACTCTCTGACACTCTCTGACACTCTCTGAAACTCTTTGACACTCTTTGACACTCTGTGACACTGTCTAACTCTCTCTGAAACTCTCTGACACTCTCTGACACTCTTTGACACTCTTTGACAATCTCAGACACTGTCTGACTCTATCTGAAACTCTCTGACACTCTCTGACACTCCCTGACATTGTCTGAAGCTCTCTGACACTCTCTGAAACTCTCTGAAACTCTCTGACACTCTCTGACACTCTCTGAAACTCTCTGAAACTCTCAGACACTGTCTGACTCTCTCTGAAACTCTCTGAAACTCTCTGACACTCTCTGACACTCCCTGACACTCTCTGAAGCTTTCTGAAACTCTCTGACACTCTGTGACACCCTCTGAAACTCTCTGAAACTCTCGGACAATCTCTGAAACTTTCTGACACTCTCTGAAACTCTCTGAAACTCTTTGTAACTCTCTGACACTCTCAGAAACTCTCAGAAGTTCACTGAAACTCTCTGACACTCTCTGAAACTCTCAGACACTCTCAGACACTCTCTGACACTCTCTGACACTATCTGAGACTCTCTGAAACTCTCTGACACTCTCTGAAATTCTCTGAAACTCTCTGACACTCTCTGAAAATCTCTGACACTCTCTGACACTCTCAGACACCCTCTGACACTCTGTGACACTTTCTGAAACTCTCTGACTCTATCTGACCCATTCTGAATCTCTCTGACACTCTGTGACACTCTCTGAAACTTTCTGGCACTCTCTGACACTCTCTGAAGATCTCTGGCACTCTCTGAAAATCTCTGACTCTCTCTGAAACTCTGTGACACTCTCTGAAAGACGCTGACACTCTCTTACACTCTCAGACACTCTCCGACACTATCTGACTCTTTCTGAAACTCTCGGACACTCTCTGACACACTCTGCAACTCGATGACACTCTGTGTCACTCTCTGACACTCTCTGAATCTCTCTGAAAAGCTCTGAAACTCTGTGACACTCTGAAACTCTCTGAAACTCCCTGACACTCTCTCACTCTCTCTGAAACTTTCTGACACTCTCTGACACTCTCTGAACATCTTTGAAAATCTCTGAAAATCTCTGACACTCTCTGACACTCTGTGACACTCTCAGATACTCTCTGAAACTCTTTGACACTCTCTGAAACTCTCTGAAACTCTCTGACACTCTCTGACACTCTCTGAAACTCTTTGACACTCTTTGACAATCTCAGACACTGTCTGACTCTATCTGAAACTCTCTGACACTCTCTGACACTCCCTGACACTGTCTGAAGCTCTCTGACACTCTCTGAAACTCTCTGAAACTCTCTGACACTCTCTGAAACTCTCTGACAATCTCTGGCACTCTCAGACACTCTCTGACACTCTCTGACACTTTCTGAAACTCTCTGACACTATCTGACACTTTCTGAATCTCTCGGACACACTCAGAAACTCTCTGAAACTCTCTGGCACTCTCTGACTTTCTCAGAAACTCTCTGAAACTCTTTGACCCTCTCTGAAACTCTCTGACACTCTCTGACACTCTCTGAAACTCTTTGACACTCTTTGACACTCTGTGACACTGTCTAACTCTCTCTGAAACTCTCTGACACTCTCTGACACTCTTTGACACTCTTTGACAATCTCAGACACTGTCTGACTCTATCTGAAACTCTCTGACACTCTCTGACACTCCCTGACATTGTCTGAAGCTCTCTGACACTCTCTGAAACTCTCTGAAACTCTCTGACACTCTCTGACACTCTCTGAAACTCTCTGAAACTCTCAGACACTGTCTGACTCTCTCTGAAACTCTCTGAAACTCTCTGACACTCTCTGACACTCCCTGACACTCTCTGAAGCTTTCTGAAACTCTCTGACACTCTGTGACACCCTCTGAAACTCTCTGAAACTCTCGGACAATCTCTGAAACTTTCTGACACTCTCTGAAACTCTCTGAAACTCTTTGTAACTCTCTGACACTCTCAGAAACTCTCAGAAGTTCACTGAAACTCTCTGACACTCTCTGAAACTCTCAGACACTCTCAGACACTCTCTGACACTCTCTGACACTATCTGAGACTCTCTGAAACTCTCTGACACTCTCTGAAATTCTCTGAAACTCTCTGACACTCTCTGAAAATCTCTGACACTCTCTGACACTCTCAGACACCCTCTGACACTCTGTGACACTTTCTGAAACTCTCTGACTCTATCTGACCCATTCTGAATCTCTCTGACACTCTGTGACACTCTCTGAAACTTTCTGGCACTCTCTGACACTCTCTGAAGATCTCTGGCACTCTCTGAAAATCTCTGACTCTCTCTGAAACTCTGTGACACTCTCTGAAAGACGCTGACACTCTCTTACACTCTCAGACACTCTCCGACACTATCTGACTCTTTCTGAAACTCTCGGACACTCTCTGACACACTCTGCAACTCGATGACACTCTGTGTCACTCTCTGACACTCTCTGAATCTCTCTGAAAAGCTCTGAAACTCTGTGACACTCTGAAACTCTCTGAAACTCCCTGACACTCTCTCACTCTCTCTGAAACTTTCTGACACTCTCTGACACTCTCTGAACATCTCTGAAAATCTCTGAAAATCTCTGACACTCTCTGACACTCTGTGACACTCTCAGATACTCTCTGACTCTCTCAGACACACTCCGACACACTCAGAAACTCTCAGAAACCCTCTGGAGCTCTCTGACACTCTCAGAAAGTCTCTGAAACACTCTGACACTCTCTGAAACTCTCTGACACTATCTGACTCTTTCTGAAACACTCTGACACTCTCTGAAATGCTCTGACACTCTGTGACACTCTCTGAAACTCTCTGAAAGTCCCTGACACTCTCTGACTCTCTCTGAAACTTTATGACACTCTCTGACACTCTCTGAACATCTCTGAAACTCTCTGAATATCTCTGACACTCTGTGACACTCTCAGATACTCTCTGACTCTCTCAGACACACTCCGACACACTCAGAAACTCTCAGAAACTCTCTGGAACTCTTTGACACTCTCAGAAAGTCTCTGAAACACTCTGACACTCTCTGAAACTCTCTGACACTATCTGACGCTCTCTGACACTCTCTGAAACTCTGTCACACACTTTGACACTCTCTGACACTCACTGACTCTCTCTGAAACTCTCTGACACTCTCTGAAACTCTCAGAAACTGTCTGAAACTCTCTGACAATCTCTGAAAATCTCTGAATCTCTCTGAATCACTCTGACACTCTGTGACACTCTCTGAAACTCTCTGACACTCTCTGAAACTTTCTGACACTCTCTGAAACTCTCTGAAGCTCTCTGAAACTCTCTGAAACTCTCTGACACTCTCTGACACTCTGTGACACTCTCAGAATCTCTCAGAAACTCTCTGGAACTCTCTGACACTCTCAGAAATTCTCTGAAACTCTCTGACACTCTCTGAAACCCTCTGACACTCTCTGAAACTCTCTGACACTCTCTGAAACTCTTTGACACTCTTTGACACTCTCAGACTCTGTCTGACTCTCTCTGAAAATCTCTGAAACTCTCTGACACTCTCCGACACTCCCTGACACTCTCTGAAGCTTTCTGAAACTCTCTGACACTCTGTGACACCCTCTGAAACTCTCTGAAACTCTCGGACACTCTCTGAAACTTTCTGACACTCTCTGAAACTCTCTGAAACTCTTTGTAACTCTCTGACACTCTCAGAAACTCTCAGAAGCTCACTGAAACTCTCTGACACTCTCTGACACTCTCTGAAACTCTCAGACACTCTCAGACACTCTCTGACACTCTCTGACACTATCTGAGACTCTCTGAAACTCTCTGACACTCTCTGAAATTTTCTGAAACTCTCTGACACTCTCTGATACTCTCTGAAACTCTCTGACACTCTCTGACACTCTCAGACACTGTCTGACACTCTGTGACACTTTCTGAAGCTCTCTGACATTATCTGACACTTTCTGAATCTCTCGGACACTCTCTGAATCTCTCTGAAACTCTCCGACACTCTGTGACACTCTCTGAAACTTTCTGGCACTCTCTGACAAAGAACAAAGATAAAAGAACAAAGATAATTACAGCACAGGAACAGGCCCTTCAGCCCTCCAAGCCTGCGCCGATCCAGATCCTCTCTCTAAACATGTCGCCTATTTTCTAAGGTTCTGTATCGCTTTTCTTCCTGCCCATTCATGTATCTGTCTAGATACATCTTAAAAGACTCCATCGTGCCCGCATCTACCACCTCCGCTGGCAATGCGTTCCAGGTGCCCACCACGATCTGCGTAAAGAACTTTCCACGCATATCCCCCCTAAACTTTTCCCCTTTCACTTTGAACTCGTGTCCTCTAGTAATTGAAACCCCCACTCTGGGAAAAAGCCTCTTGCTATCCACCCTGTCTATACCTCTCATGATTTTGTACACTCTCTGAAGATCTCTGGCACTCTCTGAAAATCTCTGACACTCTCTGAAACTCTGTGACACTCTCTGAAAGAGTCTGACACTCTCTGACACTCTCAGACACTCTCTGACACTCTCTGACACTTTCTGAAACTCTCTGACACTATCTGATTCTTTCTGAAACTCTCGGACACTCTCTGACACACTCTGCAACTCTGTGACACTCTGTGACACTCTGTGACACTCTCTGACACTTTCTGAAACTCTCTGACACTATCTGACTCTTTCTGAAACTCTCGGACACTCTCTGACACTCTCCGAATCTCTCTGAAAAGCTCTGACACTCTGTGACACTCTCTGAAACTCTCTGAAACTCCCTGACACTCTCTGACTCTCTCTGAAACTTTCTGACACTCTCTGACACTCTCTGAACATCTCTGAAACTCTCTGAAAATCTCTGACACTCTCTGACACTCTGTGACACTCTCAGATACTCTCTGACTCTCTCAGACACACTCCGACTCACTCAGAAACTCTCAGAAACTCTCTGGAACTCTCTGACACTCTCAGAAAGTCTCTGAAACTCTCTGAAAATCTCTGACACTCTCTGACGCTCTCTGACACTCTCTGAAACTCTGTGACACTCTTTGACACTCTGACACTCACTGACTCTCTCTGAAACTCTCTGACACTCTCTGAAACTCTCTGAAACTGTCTGACACTCTCTGACAATCTCTGACAATCTCTGAATCTCTCTGAATCACTCTGACACTCTGTAACACTCTCTGAAACCCTCTGACACTCTCGGAAACTTTCTGACACTCTCTGAAACTCTCAGAAGCTCTCTGAAACTCTCTGAAACTCTCTGACACTCTCTGACACTCTCTGAAACTCTCTGAAACTCTCTGACACTCTCTGAAACTCTCTGACAATCTCTGGCACTCTCAGACACTCTCAGACACTCTCTGAAGATCTCTGAAACTCTCTGACACTATCTGACACTTTCTGAATCTCTCGGACAATCTCTGAATCTCTCTGAAACTCTCCGACACTCTGGGACACTCTCTGAAACTTTCTCGCACTCTCTGACACTCTCTGAAGATCTCTGAAACTCTCTGAAAATCTCTGACACTCTCTGAAACTCTGTGAAACTCTCTGAAACACTCTGACACTCTCTGACATTCTCAGACACTCTCTGACACTCTCTGACACTTTCTGAAACTATCTGACAGTATCTGACACTTTCGGAAACTCTCGGACACTCTCTGACACACTCTGCAACTCTGTGTCACTCTGTGACACTCTCTGACACTCTCTGAATCTCTCTGAAACTCTCGGACACTCTGTGACACTCTGTAACTCTCTGAAACTCCCTGACACTCTCTGAAACTCTCTGAACATCACTGAAACTCTCTGAAAATCTCTGACACTCCCTGACACTGTCTGAAGCTCTCTGACACTCTCTGAAACTCTCTGAAACTCTCTGACACTCTCTGAAACTCTCTGACAATCTCTGGCACTCTCAGACACTCTCTGACACTTTCTGAAACTCTCTGACACTATCTGACACTTTCTGAATCTCTCGGACACACTCAGAAACTCTCTGAAACTCTCTGGCACTCTCTGACTTTCTCAGAAACTCTCTGAAACTCTTTGACCCTCTCTGAAACTCTCTGACACTCTCTGACACTCTCTGAAACTCTTTGACACTCTTTGACACTCTGTGACACTGTCTAACTCTCTCTGAAACTCTCTGACACTCTCTGACACTCTTTGACACTCTTTGACAATCTCAGACACTGTCTGACTCTATCTGAAGCTCTCTGACACTCTCTGAAACTCTCTGAAACTCTCTGACACTCTCTGACACTCTCTGAAACTCTCTGAAACTCTCAGACACTGTCTGACTCTCTCTGAAACTCTCTGAAACTCTCTGACACTCTCTGACACTCCCTGACACTCTCTGAAGCTTTCTGAAACTCTCTGACACTCTGTGACACCCTCTGAAACTCTCTGAAACTCTCGGACAATCTCTGAAACTTTCTGACACTCTCTGAAACTCTCTGAAACTCTTTGTAACTCTCTGACACTCTCAGAAACTCTCAGAAGTTCACTGAAACTCTCTGACACTCTCTGAAAATCTCAGACACTCTCAGACACTGTCTGACACTCTCTGACACTATCTGAGACTCTCTGAAACTCTCTGACACTCTCTGAAATTCTCTGAAACTCTCTGACACTCTCTGAAACTCTCTGACACTCTCAGACACCCTCTGACACTCTGTGACACTTTCTGAAACTCTCTGACTCTATCTGACCCATTCTGAATCTCTCTGACACTCTGTGACACTCTCTGAAACTTTCTGGCACTCTCTGACACTCTCTGAAGATCTCTGGCACTCTCTGAAAATCTCTGACACTCTCTGAAACTCTGTGACACTCTCTGAAAGACGCTGACACTCTCTTACACTCTCAGACACTCTCCGACACTATCTGACTCTTTCTGAAACTCTCGGACACTCTCTGACACACTCTGCAACTCGATGACACTCTGTGTCACTCTCTGACACTCTCTGAATCTCTCTGAAAAGCTCTGAAACTCTGTGACACTCTGAAACTCTCTGAAACTCCCTGACACTCTCTCACTCTCTCTGAAACTTTCTGACACTCTCTGACACTCTCTGAACATCTCTGAAAATCTCTGAAAATCTCTGACACTCTCTGACACTCTGTGACACTCTCAGATACTCTCTGACTCTCTCAGACACACTCCGACACACTCAGAAACTCTCAGAAACCCTCTGGAGCTCTCTGACACTCTCAGAAAGTCTCTGAAACACTCTGACACTCTCTGAAACTCTCTGACACTATCTGACTCTTTCTGAAACACTCTGACACTCTCTGAAATGCTCTGACACTCTGTGACACTCTCTGAAACTCTCTGAAAGTCCCTGACACTCTCTGACTCTCTCTGAAACTTTATGACACTCTCTGACACTCTCTGAACATCTCTGAAACTCTCTGAATATCTCTGACACTCTGTGACACTCTCAGATACTCTCTGACTCTCTCAGACACACTCCGACACACTCAGAAACTCTCAGAAACTCTCTGGAACTCTTTGACACTCTCAGAAAGTCTCTGAAACACTCTGACACTCTCTGAAACTCTCTGACACTATCTGACGCTCTCTGACACTCTCTGAAACTCTGTCACACACTTTGACACTCTCTGACACTCACTGACTCTCTCTGAAACTCTCTGACACTCTCTGAAACTCTCAGAAACTGTCTGAAACTCTCTGACAATCTCTGAAAATCTCTGAATCTCTCTGAATCACTCTGACACTCTGTGACACTCTCTGAAACTCTCTGACACTCTCTGAAACTTTCTGACACTCTCTGAAACTCTCTGAAGCTCTCTGAAACTCTCTGAAACTCTCTGACACTCTCTGACACTCTGTGACACTCTCAGAATCTCTCAGAAACTCTCTGCAACTCTCTGACACTCTCAGAAATTCTCTGAAACTCTCTGACACTCTCTGAAACCCTCTGACACTCTCTGAAACTCTCTGAAAATCTCTGAAACTCTCTGACACTCTCCGACACTCCCTGACACTCTCTGAAGCTTTCTGAAACTCTCTGACACTCTGTGACACCCTCTGAAACTCTCTGAAACTCTCGGACACTCTATGAAACTTTCTGACACTCTCTGAAACTCTCTGAAACTCTTTGTAACTCTCTGACACTCTCAGAAACTCTCAGAAGCTCACTGAAACTCTCTGACACTCTCTGACACTCTCTGAAACTCTCAGACACTCTCTGACACTCTCTGACACTATCTGAGACTCTCTGAAACTCTCTGACACTCTCTGAAATTTTCTGAAACTCTCTGACACTCTCTGATACTCTCTGAAACTCTCTGACACTCTCTGACACTCTCAGACACTCTCTGACACTCTGTGACACTTTCTGAAGCTCTCTGACATTATCTGACACTTTCTGAATCTCTCGGACACTCTCTGAATCTCTCTGAAACTCTCCGACACTCTGTGACACTCTCTGAAACTTTCTGGCACTCTCTGACAAAGAACAAAGATAAAAGAACAAAGATAATTACAGCACAGGAACAGGCCCTTCAGCCCTCCAAGCCTGCGCCGATCCAGATCCTCTCTCTAAACATGTCGCCTATTTTCTAAGGTTCTGTATCGCTTTTCTTCCTGCCCATTCATGTATCTGTCTAGATACATCTTAAAAGACTCCATCGTGCCCGCATCTACCACCTCCGCTGGCAATGCGTTCCAGGTGCCCACCACCATCTGCGTAAAGAGCTTTCCACGCATATCCCCCCTAAACTTTTCCCCTTTCACTTTGAACTCGTGTCCTCTAGTAATTGAAACCCCCACTCTGGGAAAAAGCCTCTTGCTATCCACCCTGTCTATACCTCTCATGATTTTGTACACTCTCTGAAGATCTCTGGCACTCTCTGAAAATCTCTGACACTCTCTGAAACTCTGTGACACTCTCTGAAAGAGTCTGACACTCTCTGACACTCTCAGACACTCTCTGACACTCTCTGACACTTTCTGAAACTCTCTGACACTATCTGATTCTTTCTGAAACTCTCGGACACTCTCTGACACACTCTGCAACTCTGTGACACTCTGTGACACTCTGTGACACTCTCTGACACTTTCTGAAACTCTCTGACACTATCTGACTCTTTCTGAAACTCTCGGACACTCTCTGACACACTCTGCAACTCTGTGACACTCTGTGACACTCTCTGACACTCTCTGAAACTCTCTGAAAAGCTCTGACACTCTCTGAAACTCTCTGAAACTCCCTGACACTCTCTGACTCTCTCTGAAACTTTCTGACACTCTCTGACACTCTCTGAACATCTCTGAAATTCTCTGAAAATCTCTGACACTCTCTGACACTCTGTGACACTCTCAGATACTCTCTGACTCTCTCAGACACACTCCGACTCACTCAGAAACTCTCAGAAACTCTCTGGAACTCTCTGACACTCTCAGAAAGTCTCTGAAACTCTCTGAAAATCTCTGACACTCTCTGACGCTCTCTGACACTCTCTGAAACTCTGTGACACTCTTTGACACTCTGACACTCACTGACTCTCTCTGAAACTCTCTGACACTCTCTGAAACTCTCTGAAACTGTCTGACACTCTCTGACAATCTCTGACAATCTCTGAATCTCTCTGAATCACTCTGACACTCTGTAACACTCTCTGAAACCCTCTGACACTCTCGGAAACTTTCTGACACTCTCTGAAACTCTCTGAAGCTCTCTGAAACTCTCTGAAACTCTCTGACACTCTCTGACACCCTCTGAAACTCTCTGAAACTCTCTGACACTCTCTGAAACTCTCTGACAATCTCTGGCACTCTCAGACACTCTCAGACACTCTCTGAAGATCTCTGAAACTCTCTGACACTATCTGACACTTTCTGAATCTCTCGGACAATCTCTGAATCTCTCTGAAACTCTCCGACACTCTGGGACACTCTCTGAAACTTTCTCGCACTCTCTGACACTCTCTGAAGATCTCTGAAACTCTCTGAAAATCTCTGACACTCTCTGAAACTCTGTGAAACTCTCTGAAACACTCTGACACTCTCTGACATTCTCAGACACTCTCTGACACTCTCTGACACTTTCTGAAACTCTCTGACAGTATCTGACACTTTCGGAAACTCTCGGACACTCTCTGACACACTCTGCAACTCTGTGTCACTCTGTGACACTCTCTGACACTCTCTGAATCTCTCTGAAACTCTCTGACACTCTGTGACACTCTGTAACTCTCTGAAACTCCCTGACACTCTCTGAAACTCTCTGAACATCACTGAAACTCTCTGAAAATCTCTGACACTCTCTGACACTCTGTGACACTCTCAGATACTCTCTGACTCCTGCAGACACACTTCGACACACTCAGAAACTCTCAGAAACTCTCTGGCACTCTCTGACACTCTCAGAACCTCTCTGAAACTCTTTGACACTCTCTGAAACTCTCTGACTCTCTCAGGCACTTTCTGACTCTCTCTGAAACTCTCTACTATCTCTGACACTCTCTGACACTCTCTGAAGCTCTCGGATACTCTCTGACATTCCGTGACACTCTCTGAATTTCTCTAAAAGTCTATGACACTCTCTGACACTCTCTTGAAACTTTCCGACACTCTCTGAAACACTCTGAAACACTCTAAAGCTCTCTGAAACTCTCTGAAACTCTCTGAAACTCTCAGAAAATCTCAGAAACTCTCTGAAACTCTCTGAAACTCTCTGAAACTCTCTGACACTCTGTGACAATCTCTGAAACTCTCTGACACTCTCTGACACTCGATGACTCTCTCTGAATCTCGCAGACACTCTCTGATACTCTCTGACAATCACTGACACTATCTGACACAGTCTGACAATCTCTGAAACGCTCTGACACTCACTGACACTCTGTGGCACTCACTGACACTCTCTGAAGATCTCTGAAACTCTCTGAAAATCTCTGACACTTTCTGAAACTCTGTGACACACTCTGAAACACTCTGAAACTCTCTGACACTCTCTGACACTCGATGACTCTCTCTGAATCTCGCAGACACTCTCTGATACTCTCTGAAAATCACTGACACTATCTGACACAGTCTGACAATCTCTGAAACGCTCTGACACTCACTGACACTCTGTGGCACTCACTGACACTCTCTGAAGATCTCTGAAACTCTCTGAAAATCTCTGACACTCTCTGAAACTCTCTGCAACTCTCTGACACTCTGTGACAATCTCTGAAACTCTCTGACACTCTCTGACACTCGATGACTCTCTCTGAATCTCGCAGACACTCTCGGATACTCTCTGACAATCACTGACACTATCTGACACAGTCTGACAATCTCTGAAACGCTCTGACACTCACTGACACTCTGTGGCACTCACTGACACTCTCTGAAGATCTCTGAAACTCTCTGAAAATCTCTGACACTTTCTGAAACTCTGTGACACACTCTGAAACACTCTGAAACTCTCTGACACTCTCTGACACTCGATGACTCTCTCTGAATCTCGCAGACACTCTCTGATACTCTCTGACAATCACTGACACTATCTGACACAGTCTGACAATCTCTGAAACGCTCTGACACTCACTGACACTCTGTGGCACTCACTGACACTCTCTGAAGATCTCTGAAACTCTCTGAAAATCTCTGACACTCTCTGAAACTCTGTGACACTCTCTGAAACACTCTGACACTCTCTGACACTCTCCGGCACACTCAGAAACTGTCAGAAACTCTCAGGCACTCTCTGAATCTCTCTGAAACTCTCTGACACTGTGTGACACTCTGTAACTCTCTGAAACTCCCTGACACTCTCTGACACTCTCTGAAACTTTCTGACACTCTGTGACACTCTCTGAACATCTCTGAAACTCTCTGAAAATCTCTGACACTCTCTGACACTCTGTGACACTCTCAGATACTCTCTGACTCCCGCAGACACACTTCGACACACTCAGAAACTCTCAGAAACTCTCTGACACTCTCTGACACTCTCAGATACTGTCTGACACTCGCTGAAACTCTCTGACACATTCTGAAACTCTCTGACACTCTCTGACTCTCCCTGACACTCTCTGAATCTCTCTGAAACTTTCTGACCCTCTCGGGCAATCTCTGAAAATCTCTGAAACTCTCTGAAAATCTCCGACACTCTCAGAAACGTTCAGAAACTCTCTGAAACTCTTTGACACTCTCTGACACTCTCTGACACTCTGTGACACTCTCTGAAATTCTCTGACAATCTCTGACACACTCTTACAAACTCAGAAACTCTCAGAAACTCTCTGAAACTCTCTGACACTCTCAGACAATCTCTGAAACTCTCTGACACTCTCTGAAAATCTCAGAAACTCTCAGAAGTTCTCTGACACTCTCTGACACTCTCTGAAAATCTCTGACACTCTCGGACACTCTCTTACAAACTCCGAAACTCTCAGAAACTCTCTGACACTCTCTGAAACTCTCTGACACTCTCTGACTCTCTCTGAAACTCTCTGACACTGTCACACTCTCTGAAACTCTCTGACATTCTCTGACACTCTCTGACACTCCCTGACACTCTCTGAATCTCTCTGAAACTCTCTGACACACTCTGACATTCTCTGAAACTCTCTGAAACCATCTGACAATCTCTGACGCGCTCTGAAACTCTCTGACACTCTCTGACACTCTGTGACACTCTCTGAAACTCTATGACACTCTCCGACACACTCAGAATCTGTCAGAAACTCTCAGGCACTCTCTGACACTCTCAGAAAGTCTCTGAAACTCTCTGTAACTCTCTGTCACTCTCTGAAACCCTTTGGCACTCTTTGACTCTCTCAGACACTATCTGACTCTCTCTGAAACTCTCTGATACTCTCTGACACTCTGTGACACTCTCTGAAACTCTCTGAAAGGCTCCGACACTCTCTGAAACTCTCAGAAACTCTCTGAAAGTCTCTGACACTCTCTGAAGATCTCTGAAACTCTCTGAAAATCTCTGACACTTTCTGAAACTCTGTGACACACTCTGAAACACTCTGAAACTCTCTGACACTCTCTGACACTCGATGACTCTCTCTGAATCTCGCAGACACTCTCTGATACTCTCTGACAATCACTGACACTATCTGACACAGTCTGACAATCTCTGAAACGCTCTGACACTCACTGACACTCTGTGGCACTCACTGACACTCTCTGAAGATCTCTGAAACTCTCTGAAAATCTCTGACACTCTCTGAAACTCTGTGACACTCTCTGAAACACTCTGACACTCTCTGACACTCTCCGGCACACTCAGAAACTGTCAGAAACTCTCAGGCACTCTCTGAATCTCTCTGAAACTCTCTGACACTGTGTGACACTCTGTAACTCTCTGAAACTCCCTGACACTCTCTGACACTCTCTGAAACTTTCTGACACTCTGTGACACTCTCTGAACATCTCTGAAACTCTCTGAAAATCTCTGACACTCTCTGACACTCTGTGACACTCTCAGATACTCTCTGACTCCCGCAGACACACTTCGACACACTCAGAAACTCTCAGAAACTCTCTGACACTCTCTGACACTCTCAGATACTGTCTGACACTCGCTGAAACTCTCTGACACATTCTGAAACTCTCTGACACTCTCTGACTCTCCCTGACACTCTCTGAATCTCTCTGAAACTTTCTGACCCTCTCGGGCAATCTCTGAAAATCTCTGAAACTCTCTGAAAATCTCCGACACTCTCAGAAACGTTCAGAAACTCTCTGAAACTCTTTGACACTCTCTGACACTCTCTGACACTCTGTGACACTCTCTGAAATTCTCTGACAATCTCTGACACACTCTTACAAACTCAGAAACTCTCAGAAACTCTCTGAAACTCTCTGACACTCTCAGACAATCTCTGAAACTCTCTGACACTCTCTGAAAATCTCAGAAACTCTCAGAAGTTCTCTGACACTCTCTGACACTCTCTGAAAATCTCTGACACTCTCGGACACTCTCTTACAAACTCCGAAACTCTCAGAAACTCTCTGACACTCTCTGAAACTCTCTGACACTCTCTGACTCTCTCTGAAACTCTCTGACACTGTCACACTCTCTGAAACTCTCTGACATTCTCTGACACTCTCTGACACTCCCTGACACTCTCTGAATCTCTCTGAAACTCTCTGACACACTCTGACATTCTCTGAAACTCTCTGAAACCATCTGACAATCTCTGACGCGCTCTGAAACTCTCTGACACTCTCTGACACTCTGTGACACTCTCTGAAACTCTATGACACTCTCCGACACACTCAGAATCTGTCAGAAACTCTCAGGCACTCTCTGACACTCTCAGAAAGTCTCTGAAACTCTCTGTAACTCTCTGTCACTCTCTGAAACCCTTTGGCACTCTTTGACTCTCTCAGACACTATCTGACTCTCTCTGAAACTCTCTGATACTCTCTGACACTCTGTGACACTCTCTGAAACTCTCTGAAAGGCTCCGACACTCTCTGAAACTCTCAGAAACTCTCTGAAAGTCTCTGACACTCTCTGACACTCTCTGACAAACTCAGAAACTCTCTGACATTCTATGAAACTCTCTGACACTCTCTGAAACTCTCAGACACTCTCTGACATTCTCTGACACTCTCTGAAACACTCTGACACTCTCTGAAACTCTCTGATACTCTCTGACAATCTCTGACATGCTCTGAAACTCTCGGACACTCTCAGAATCTCTCTGAAACTCTCCGACACTCTGTCACACTCTCTGAAACTTTCTCGCACTCTCTGACACTCTCTGAAGATATCTGAGACTCTCTTACATTCTCAGACACTCTCTGACACTCTCTGACACTTTCTGAAACTCTCTGACACTATCTGACACTTTCTGAAAATCTCGGACACTCTCTGGCACACTCTGCCACTCTGTGTCACTCTGTGACACTCTCTGACACTTTCTGACACTCTCTGAATCTCTCTGAAACTCTCTGACACTCTGTGACACTCTGTAACTCTCTGAAACTCCCTGACAATCTCTGACACTCTCTGAAACTTTCTGACACTCTGTGACACTCTCTGAACATCTCTGAAACTCTCTGAAAATCTCTGACACTCTCTGAAACTCTGTGACACTCTCAGATACACTCCGACTCCCGCAGACACACTTCGACACACTCAGAAACTCTCAGAAACTCTTTGACACTCTCTGAAACTCTCTGACACTCTCTGACACTCTCTGACACTCTCTGAAACCCTTTGACACTCTTTGACACTCTCAGACACTGTCTGACTCACTCTGAAACTCTCTGACACTCTCTGACTCTCCCTGACACTCTCTGAAACTCTCTGACACTCTCTGACACTCTCTGAAACTCTTTGACACTCTTTGACAATCTCAGAAACTGTCTGACTCTATCTGAAACTCTCTGACACTCTCTGACACTCCCTGACACTGTCTGAAGCTCTCTGACACTCTCTGACACTCTCTGAAACTCTCTGAAACTCTCTGACACTCTCTGACAATCTCTGAAACTCTCTGACAATCTCTGGCACTCTCAGACACTCTCTGACACTCTCTGACACTTTCTGAAAGTCTCTGACACTATCTGACACTTTCTGAATCTCGCGGACACTCTCTGAATCTCTCTGAAACTCTCCGACACTCTGTGACACACTCTGAAACTTTCTGGCACTCTCTGACACTCTCTGAAGATCTCTGAAACTCTCTGAAAATCACTAACACTCTCTGAAACTCTCTGACACTCACTGACACTCTGTGGCACTCACTGACACTCTCTGAAGATCTCTGAAACTCTCTGAAAATCTCTGACACTCTCTGAAACTCTGTGACACTCACTGAAACACTCTGACACTCTCTGACACTCTCCGGTACACTCAGAAACTGTCAGAAACTCTCAGGCACTCTCTGACACTCACAGAAATTCTCTGAAACTCTCTGACACTCTCTGAAACCCTCTGACACTCTCTGACACTCTCTGAAACTTTTTGACACTCTTTGACACTCTCAGACATTGTCTGACTCTCTCTGAATCTCTCTGAAACTCTCTGACACTCTCTGACACTCCCTGACACTCTCTGAAGCTTTCTGAATCTCTCTGACACTCTGTGACACCCTCTGAAAATCTCTGAAACTCTCGGACACTCTCTGAAACTTTCTGACACTCTCTGAAACTCTTTGTAACTCTCTGACACTCTCAGAAACTCTCAGAAGCTCACTGAAACTCTCTGACACTCTCTGACAATCTCTGAAACTCTCAGGCACTCTCAGACACTCTCTGACACTCTCTGACACTATCTGAGACTCTCTGAAACTCTCTGACACTCTCTGAAATTCTCTGAAACTCTCTGACACTCTCTGACACTCTGAATCTCTCTGACACTCTCTGACACTCTCAGACACTCTCTGACACTCTCTGACACTTTCTGAAATTCTCTGACACTATCTGACACTTTCTGAATCTCTCGGACACTCTCTGAATCTCTCTGAAACTCTCCGACACTCTGTGACACTCTCTGAAACTTTCTGGCACTCTCTGACACACTCTGAAGATCTCTGGCACTCTCTGAAAATCTCCGACACTCTCTGAAACTCTGTGACACTCTCTGAAAGACTCTGAAACTCTCTGACACTCTCAGACACTCTCTGCCACTCTCTGACACTTTCTGAAACTCTCTGACACTCTCTGAAACTTTTTGACACTCTTTGACACTCTCGGACATTGTCTGACTCTCTCTGAAACTCTCTGAAACTCTCTGACACTCTCTGACACTCCCTGACACTCTCTGAAGCTTTCTGAAACTCTCTGACACTCTGTGACACCCTCTGAAACTCTCTGAAACGCTCTGAAACTTTCTGACACTCTCTGAAACTCTTTGTATCTCTCTGACACTCTCAGAAACTCTCAGAAGCTCACTGAAACTCTCTGACACTCTCTGACAATCTCTGAAACTCTCAGGCACTCTCAGACACTCTCTGACACTCTCTGACACTATCTGAGACTCTCTGAAACTCTCTGACACTCTCTGAAATTCTCTGAAACTCTCTGACACTCTCTGACACTCTGAATCTCTCTGACACTCTCTGACACTCTCAGACACTCTCTGACACTCTCTGACACTTTCTGAAATTCTCTGACACTATCTGACACTTTCTGAATCTCTCGGACACTCTCTGAATCTCTCTGAAACTCTCCGACACTCTGTGACACTCTCTGAAACTTTCTGGCACTCTCTGACACACTCTGAAGATCTCTGGCACTCGCTGAAACTCTGTGACACTCTCTGAAAGACTCTGAAACTCTCTGACACTCTCAGACACTCTCTGACACTCTCTGACACTTTCTGAAACTCTCTGACACTATCTGACTCTTTCTGAAACTCTCGGACACTCTCTGACACACTCTGCAACTCTATGACACTCTGTGACACTCTGTGACACTCTCTGAATCTCTCTGAAATGCTCTGACACTCTGTGACACTCTCTGAAACTCCCTGACAATCTCTGACTCTCTCTGAAACTCTCTGAAAATCTCTGACACTCGCTGACACTCTGTGACACTCTCAGATACTCTCTGACTCTCTCAGACACACTCCGACACACTCAGAAACTCTCTGGAACTCTCTGACACTCTCAGAAAGTCTCTGAAACTCTCTGACTCTCTCTGAAACTCCCTGACACTCTCTGACGCTCTCTGACACTCTCTGAAACTCTGTGACACTCTTTGACACTCTCTGACACTCACTGACTCTCTCTGAAACTCTCGGACACTCTCTGAAAATTACTGAAACTGTCTGACACTCTCTGACAATCTCTGACACTCTCTGAATCTCTCTGAATCACTCTGACACTCTGTGACACACTCTGAAACTCTCTGAAACTCTCTGACAATCTCTGAATTTCTCTGAAACTCTCTGACACTATCTGACTCTTTCTGAAACTCTCGGACACTCTCTGACACTCTCTGCAACTCTATGACACTATGTGACACTCTCTGACACTCTCTGAATCTGTCTGAAAAGCTCTGACACTCTGTGAAACTCTCTGAAACTCTCTGACAGTCACTGACACTCTCTGACTCTCTCTGAAACTTTCTGACACTCTCTGACACTCTCTGAACATCTCTGAAACTCTCTGAAAATCTCTGAGACTCTCTGACACTCTGTGACACTCTCAGAATCTCTCAGAAACTCTCTGGAACTCTCTGACACTCTCAGAAAGTCTCTGAAACACTCTGACACTCTCTGAAACTCTCTGACACTATCTGACGCTCTCTGACACTCTCTGAAACTCTGTGACACACTTTGACACTCTCTGACACTCTCTGAAACTCTCTGAAACTCTCTGACACTCTCTGACACTCTCTGAAACTCTCTGACAATCTCTGACACTCTCAGACACTCTCTGACACTCTCTGACACTTTCTGAAACTCTCTGACACTATCTGACACTTTCTGAATCTCTCTGACACTATCTGAGACTCTCTGAAACTCTCTGACACTCTCTGAAATTTTCTGAAACTCTCTGACACTCTCTGATACTCTCTGAAACTCTCTGACACTCTCTGACACTCTCAGACACTCTGACACTCTGTGACACTTTCTGAAGCTCTCTGACATTATCTGACACTTTCTGAATCTCTCGGACACTCTCTGAATCTCTCTGAAACTCTCCGACACTCTGTGACACTCTCTGAAACTTTCTGGCACTCTCTGACAAAGAACAAAGATAAAAGAACAAAGATAATTACAGCACAGGAACAGGCCCTTCAGCCCTCCAAGCCTGCGTCGATCCAGATCCTCTCTCTAAACATGTCGCCTATTTTCTAAGGTTCTGTATCGCTTTTCTTCCTGCCCATTCATGTATCTGTCTAGATACATCTTAAAAGACTCCATCGTGCCCGCATCTACCACCTCCGCTGGCAATGCGTTCCAGGTGCCCACCACCATCTGCGTAAAGAACTTTCCACGCATATCCCCCCTAAACTTTTCCCCTTTCACTTGGAACTCGTGTCCTCTAGTAATTGAAACCCCCACTCTGGGAAAAAGCCTCTTGCTATCCACCCTGTCTATACCTCTCATGATTTTGTACACTCTCTGAAGATCTCTGGCACTCTCTGAAAATCTCTGACACTCTCTGAAACTCTGTGACACTCTCTGAAAGAGTCTGACACTCTCTGACACTCTCAGACACTCTCTGACACTCTCTGACACTTTCTGAAACTCTCTGACACTATCTGATTCTTTCTGAAACTCTCGGACACTCTCTGACACACTCTGCAACTCTGTGACACTCTGTGACACTCTGTGACACTCTCTGACACTTTCTGAAACTCTCTGACACTATCTGACTCTTTCTGAAACTCTCGGACACTCTCTGACACACTCTGCAACTCTGTGACACTCTGTGACACTCTGTGACACTCTCTGAATCTCTCTGAAAAGCTCTGACACTCTGTGACACTCTCTGAAACTCTCTGAAACTCCCTGACACTCTCTGACTCTCTCTGAAACTTTCTGACACTCTCTGACACTCTCTGAACATCTCTGAAACTCTCTGAAAATCTCTGACACTCTCTGACACTCTGTGACACTCTCAGATACTCTCTGACTCTCTCAGACACACTCCGACTCACTCAGAAACTCTCAGAAACTCTCTGGAACTCTCTGACACTCTCAGAAAGTCTCTGAAACTCTCTGACACTCTCTGAAAATCTCTGACACTCTCTGACGCTCTCTGACACTCTCTGAAACTCTGTGACACTCTTTGACACTCTGACACTCACTGACTCTCTCTGAAACTCTCTGACACTCTCTGAAACTCTCTGAAACTGTCTGACACTCTCTGACAATCTCTGACAATCTCTGAATCTCTCTGAATCACTCTGACACTCTGTAACACTCTCTGAAACCCTCTGACACTCTCGGAAACTTTCTGACACTCTCTGAAACTCTCTGAAGCTCTCTGAAACTCTCTGAAACTCTCTGACACTCTCTGATACTCTCTGAAACTCTCTGAAACTCTCTGACACTCTCTGAAACTCTCTGACAATCTCTGGCACTCTCAGACACTCTCAGACACTCTCTGAAGATCTCTGAAACTCTCTGACACTATCTGACACTTTCTGAATCTCTCGGACAATCTCTGAATCTCTCTGAAACTCTCCGACACTCTGGGACACTCTCTGAAACTTTCTCGCACTCTCTGACACTCTCTGAAGATCTCTGAAACTCTCTGAAAATCTCTGACACTCTCTGAAACTCTGTGAAACTCTCTGAAACACTCTGACACTCTCTGACATTCTCAGACACTCTCTGACACTCTCTGACACTTTCTGAAACTCTCTGACAGTATCTGACACTTTCGGAAACTCTCGGACACTCTCTGACACACTCTGCAACTCTGTGTCACTCTGTGACACTCTCTGACACTCTCTGAATCTCTCTGAAACTCTCTGACACTCTGTGACACTCTGTAACTCTCTGAAACTCCCTGACACTCTATGAAACTCTCTGAACATCACTGAAACTCTCTGAAAATCTCTGACACTCTCTGACACTCTGTGACACTCTCAGATACTCTCTGACTCCTGCAGACACACTTCGACACACTCAGAAACTCTCAGAAACTCTCTGGCACTCTCTGACACTCTCAGAACCTCTCTGAAACTCTTTGACACTCTCTGAAACTCTCTGACACTCTCAGACACTTTCTGACTCTCTCTGAAACTCTCTACTATCTCTGACACTCTCTGACACTCTCTGAAGCTCTCGGATACTCTCTGACATTCCGTGACACTCTCTGAATTTCTCTAAAAGTCTATGACACTCTCTGACACTCTCTTGAAACTTTCCGACACTCTCTGAAACACTCTGAAACACTCTGAAGCTCTCTGAAACTCTCTGAAACTCTCTGAAACTCTCAGAAAATCTCAGAAACTCTCTGAAACTCTCTGAAACTCTCTGAAACTCTCTGACACTCTGTGACAATCTCTGAAACTCTCTGACACTCTCTGACACTCGATGACTCTCTCTGAATCTCGCAGACACTCTCTGATACTCTCTGACAATCACTGACACTATCTGACACAGTCTGACAATCTCTGAAACGCTCTGACACTCACTGACACTCTGTGGCACTCACTGACACTCTCTGAAGATCTCTGAAACTCTCTGAAAATCTCTGACACTTTCTGAAACTCTGTGACACACTCTGAAACACTCTGAAACTCTCTGACACTCTCTGACACTCGATGACTCTCTCTGAATCTCGCAGACACTCTCTGATACTCTCTGACAATCACTGACACTATCTGACACAGTCTGACAATCTCTGAAACGCTCTGACACTCACTGACACTCTGTGGCACTCACTGACACTCTCTGAAGATCTCTGAAACTCTCTGACACTCTCCGGCACACTCAGAAACTGTCAGAAACTCTCAGGCACTCTCTGAATCTCTCTGAAACTCTCTGACACTGTGTGACACTCTGTAACTCTCTGAAACTCCCTGACACTCTCTGACACTCTCTGAAACTTTCTGACACTCTGTGACACTCTCTGAACATCTCTGAAACTCTCTGAAAATCTCTGACACTCTCTGACACTCTGTGACACTCTCAGATACTCTCTGACTCCCGCAGACACACTTCGACACACTCAGAAACTCTCAGAAACTCTCAGAAACTCTCTGACACTCTCTGACACTCTCAGATACTGTCTGACACTCGCTGAAACTCTCTGACACATTCTGAAACTCTCTGACACTCTCTGACTCTCCCTGACACTCTCTGAATCTCTCTGAAACTTTCTGACCCTCTCGGGCAATCTCTGAAAATCTCTGAAACTCTCTGAAAATCTCCGACACTCTCAGAAACGTTCAGAAACTCTCTGAAACTCTTTGACACTCTCTGACACTCTGTGACACTCTGTGACACTCTCTGAAATTCTCTGACAATCTCTGACACACTCTTACAAACTCAGAAACTCTCAGAAACTCTCTGACACTCTCTGAAACTCTCTGACAATCTCAGAAACTCTCAGAAGTTCTCTGACACTCTCTGACACTTTCTGAAACTCTCTGACACTATCTGACACTTTCTGAATCTCTCTGACACTATCTGAGACTCTCTGAAACTCTCTGACACTCTCTGAAATTTTCTGAAACTCTCTGACACTCTCTGATACTCTCTGAAACTCTCTGACACTCTCTGACACTCTCAGACACTCTGACACTCTGTGACACTTTCTGAAGCTCTCTGACATTATCTGACACTTTCTGAATCTCTCGGACACTCTCTGAATCTCTCTGAAACTCTCCGACACTCTTTGACACTCTCTGAAACTTTCTGGCACTCTCTGACAAGGAACAAAGATAAAAGAACAAAGATAATTACAGCACAGGAACAGGCCCTTCAGCCCTCCAAGCCTGCGCCGATCCAGATCCTCTCTCTAAACATGTCGCCTATTTTCTAAGGTTCTGTATCGCTTTTCTTCCTGCCCATTCATGTATCTGTCTAGATACATCTTAAAAGACTCCATCGTGCCCGTATCTACCACCTCCGCTGGCAATGCGTTCCAGGTGCCCACCACCATCTGCGTAAAGAACTTTCCACGCATATCCCCCCTAAACTTTTCCCCTTTCACTTTGAACTCGTGTCCTCTAGTAATTGAAACCCCCACTCTGGGAAAAAGCCTCTTGCTATCCACCCTGTCTATACCTCTCATGATTTTGTACACTCTCTGAAGATCTCTGGCACTCTCTGAAAATCTCTGACACTCTCTGAAACTCTGTGACACTCTCTGAAAGAGTCTGACACTCTCTGACACTCTCTGAAACTCTCTGACACTTTCTGAAACTCTCTGACACTATCTGATTCTTTCTGAAACTCTCGGACACTCTCTGACACACTCTGCAACTCTGTGACACTCTGTGACACTCTGTGACACTCTCTGACACTTTCTGAAACTCTCTGACACTATCTGACTCTTTCTGAAACTCTCGGACACTCTCTGACACACTCTGCAACTCTGTGACACTCTGTGACACTCTCTGACACTCTCTGAATCTCTCTGAAAAGCTCTGACACTCTGTGACACTCTCTGAAACTCTCTGAAACTCCCTGACACTCTCTGACTCTCTCTGAAACTTTCTGACACTCTCTGACACTCTCTGAACATCTCTGAAACTCTCTGAAAATCTCTGACACTCTCTGACACTCTGTGACACTCTCAGATACTCTCTGACTCTCTCAGACACACTCCGACTCACTCAGAAACTCTCAGAAACTCTCTGGAACTCTCTGACACTCTCAGAAAGTCTCTGAAACTCTCTGACACTCTCTGAAAATCTCTGACACTCACTGACTCTCTCTGAAACTCTCTGACACTCTCTGAAACTCTCTGAAACTGTCTGACACTCTCTGACAATCTCTGACAATCTCTGAATCTCTCTGAATCACTCTGACACTCTGTAACACTCTCTGAAACCCTCTGACACTCTCGGAAACTTTCTGACACTCTCTGAAACTCTCTGAAGCTCTCTGAAACTCTCTGAAACTCTCTGACACTCTCTGATACTCTCTGAAACTCTCTGAAACTCTCTGACACTCTCTGAAACTCTCTGACAATCTCTGGCACTCTCAGACACTCTCAGACACTCTCTGAAGATCTCTGAAACTCTCTGACACTATCTGACACTTTCTGAATCTCTCGGACAATCTCTGAATCTCTCTGAAACTCTCCGACACTCTGGGACACTCTCTGAAACTTTCTCGCACTCTCTGACACTCTCTGAAGATCTCTGAAACTCTCTGAAAATCTCTGACACTCTCTGAAACTCTGTGAAACTCTCTGAAACACTCTGACACTCTCTGACATTCTCAGACACTCTCTGACACTCTCTGACACTTTCTGAAACTCTCTGACAGTATCTGACACTTTCGGAAACTCTCGGACACTCTCTGACACACTCTGCAACTCTGTGTCACTCTGTGACACTCTCTGACACTCTCTGAATCTCTCTGAAACTCTCTGACACTCTGTGACACTCTGTAACTCTCTGAAACTCCCTGACACTCTATGAAACTCTCTGAACATCACTGAAACTCTCTGAAAATCTCTGACACTCTCTGACACTCTGTGACACTCTCAGATACTCTCTGACTCCTGCAGACACACTTCGACACACTCAGAAACTCTCAGAAACTCTCTGGCACTCTCTGACACTCTCAGAACCTCTCTGAAACTCTTTGACACTCTCTGAAACTCTCTGACACTCTCAGACACTTTCTGACTCTCTCTGAAACTCTCTACTATCTCTGACACTCTCTGACACTCTCTGAAGCTCTCGGATACTCTCTGACATTCCGTGACACTCTCTGAATTTCTCTAAAAGTCTATGACACTCTCTGACACTCTCTTGAAACTTTCCGACACTCTCTGAAACACTCTGAAACACTCTGAAGCTCTCTGAAACTCTCTGAAACTCTCTGAAACTCTCAGAAAATCTCAGAAACTCTCTGAAACTCTCTGAAACTCTCTGACACTCTGTGACAATCTCTGAAACTCTCTGACACTCTCTGACACTCGATGACTCTCTCTGAATCTCGCAGACACTCTCTGATACTCTCTGACAATCACTGACACTATCTGACACAGTCTGACAATCTCTGAAACGCTCTGACACTCACTGACACTCTGTGGCACTCACTGACACTCTCTGAAGATCTCTGAAACTCTCTGAAAATCTCTGACACTTTCTGAAACTCTGTGACACACTCTGAAACACTCTGAAACTCTCTGACACTCTCTGACACTCGATGACTCTCTCTGAATCTCGCAGACACTCTCTGATACTCTCTGACAATCACTGACACTATCTGACACAGTCTGACAATCTCTGAAACGCTCTGACACTCACTGACACTCTGTGGCACTCACTGACACTCTCTGAAGATCTCTGAAACTCTCTGAAAATCTCTGACACTCTCTGAAACTCTGTGACACTCTCTGAAACACTCTGACACTCTCTGACACTCTCCGGCACACTCAGAAACTGTCAGAAACTCTCAGGCACTCTCTGAATCTCTCTGAAACTCTCTGACACTGTGTGACACTCTGTAACTCTCTGAAACTCCCTGACACTCTCTGACACTCTCTGAAACTTTCTGACACTCTGTGACACTCTCTGAACATCTCTGAAACTCTCTGAAAATCTCTGACACTCTCTGACACTCTGTGACACTCTCAGATACTCTCTGACTCCCGCAGACACACTTCGACACACTCAGAAACTCTCAGAAACTCTCTGACACTCTCTGACACTCTCAGATACTGTCTGACACTCGCTGAAACTCTCTGACACATTCTGAAACTCTCTGACACTCTCTGACTCTCCCTGACACTCTCTGAATCTCTCTGAAACTTTCTGACCCTCTCGGGCAATCTCTGAAAATCTCTGAAACTCTCTGAAAATCTCCGACACTCTCAGAAACGTTCAGAAACTCTCTGAAACTCTTTGACACTCTCTGACACTCTCTGACACTCTGTGACACTCTCTGAAATTCTCTGACAATCTCTGACACACTCTTACAAACTCAGAAACTCTCAGAAACTCTCTGAAACTCTCTGACACTCTCAGACAATCTCTGAAACTCTCTGACACTCTCTGAAAATCTCAGAAACTCTCAGAAGTTCTCTGACACACTGTGACACTCTCTGAAAATCTCTGACACTCTCGGACACTCTCTTACAAACTCCGAAACTCTCAGAAACTCTCTGACACTCTCTGGAACTCTCTGACACTCTCTGACTCTCTCTGAAACTCTCTGACACTGTCACACTCTCTGAAACTCTCTGACATTCTCTGACACTCTCTGACTCTCCCTGACACTCTCTGAATCTCTCTGAAACTTTCTGACCCTCTCGGGCAATCTCTGAAAATCTCTGAAACTCTCTGAAAATCTCCGACACTCTCAGAAACGTTCAGAAACTCTCTGAAACTCTTTGACACTCTCTGACACTCTGTGACACTCTGTGACACTCTCTGAAATTCTCTGACAATCTCTGACACACTCTTACAAACTCAGAAACTCTCAGAAACTCTCTGACACTCTCTGAAACTCTCTGACAATCTCAGAAACTCTCAGAAGTTCTCTGACACTCTCTGACACTTTCTGAAACTCTCTGACACTATCTGACACTTTCTGAATCTCTCTGACACTATCTGAGACTCTCTGAAACTCTCTGACACTCTCTGAAATTTTCTGAAACTCTCTGACACTCTCTGATACTCTCTGAAACTCTCTGACACTCTCTGACACTCTCAGACACTCTGACACTCTGTGACACTTTCTGAAGCTCTCTGACATTATCTGACACTTTCTGAATCTCTCGGACACTCTCTGAATCTCTCTGAAACTCTCCGACACTCTTTGACACTCTCTGAAACTTTCTGGCACTCTCTGACAAAGAACAAAGATAAAAGAACAAAGATAATTACAGCACAGGAACAGGCCCTTCAGCCCTCCAAGCCTGCGCCGATCCAGATCCTCTCTCTAAACATGTCGCCTATTTTCTAAGGTTCTGTATCGCTTTTCTTCCTGCCCATTCATGTATCTGTCTAGATACATCTTAAAAGACTCCATCGTGCCCGTATCTACCACCTCCGCTGGCAATGCGTTCCAGGTGCCCACCACCATCTGCGTAAAGAACTTTCCACGCATATCCCCCCTAAACTTTTCCCCTTTCACTTTGAACTCGTGTCCTCTAGTAATTGAAACCCCCACTCTGGGAAAAAGCCTCTTGCTATCCACCCTGTCTATACCTCTCATGATTTTGTACACTCTCTGAAGATCTCTGGCACTCTCTGAAAATCTCTGACACTCTCTGAAACTCTGTGACACTCTCTGAAAGAGTCTGACACTCTCTGACACTCTCTGAAACTCTCTGACACTTTCTGAAACTCTCTGACACTATCTGATTCTTTCTGAAACTCTCGGACACTCTCTGACACACTCTGCAACTCTGTGACACTCTGTGACACTCTGTGACACTCTCTGACACTTTCTGAAACTCTCTGACACTATCTGACTCTTTCTGAAACTCTCGGACACTCTCTGACACACTCTGCAACTCTGTGACACTCTGTGACACTCTCTGACACTCTCTGAATCTCTCTGAAAAGCTCTGACACTCTGTGACACTCTCTGAAACTCTCTGAAACTCCCTGACACTCTCTGACTCTCTCTGAAACTTTCTGACACTCTCTGACACTCTCTGAACATCTCTGAAACTCTCTGAAAATCTCTGACACTCTCTGACACTCTGTGACACTCTCAGATACTCTCTGACTCTCTCAGACACACTCCGACTCACTCAGAAACTCTCAGAAACTCTCTGGAACTCTCTGACACTCTCAGAAAGTCTCTGAAACTCTCTGACACTCTCTGAAAATCTCTGACACTCACTGACTCTCTCTGAAACTCTCTGACACTCTCTGAAACTCTCTGAAACTGTCTGACACTCTCTGACAATCTCTGACAATCTCTGAATCTCTCTGAATCACTCTGACACTCTGTAACACTCTCTGAAACCCTCTGACACTCTCGGAAACTTTCTGACACTCTCTGAAACTCTCTGAAGCTCTCTGAAACTCTCTGAAACTCTCTGACACTCTCTGATACTCTCTGAAACTCTCTGAAACTCTCTGACACTCTCTGAAACTCTCTGACAATCTCTGGCACTCTCAGACACTCTCAGACACTCTCTGAAGATCTCTGAAACTCTCTGACACTATCTGACACTTTCTGAATCTCTCGGACAATCTCTGAATCTCTCTGAAACTCTCCGACACTCTGGGACACTCTCTGAAACTTTCTCGCACTCTCTGACACTCTCTGAAGATCTCTGAAACTCTCTGAAAATCTCTGACACTCTCTGAAACTCTGTGAAACTCTCTGAAACACTCTGACACTCTCTGACATTCTCAGACACTCTCTGACACTCTCTGACACTTTCTGAAACTCTCTGACAGTATCTGACACTTTCGGAAACTCTCGGACACTCTCTGACACACTCTGCAACTCTGTGTCACTCTGTGACACTCTCTGACACTCTCTGAATCTCTCTGAAACTCTCTGACACTCTGTGACACTCTGTAACTCTCTGAAACTCCCTGACACTCTATGAAACTCTCTGAACATCACTGAAACTCTCTGAAAATCTCTGACACTCTCTGACACTCTGTGACACTCTCAGATACTCTCTGACTCCTGCAGACACACTTCGACACACTCAGAAACTCTCAGAAACTCTCTGGCACTCTCTGACACTCTCAGAACCTCTCTGAAACTCTTTGACACTCTCTGAAACTCTCTGACACTCTCAGACACTTTCTGACTCTCTCTGAAACTCTGTGACACTCTCTGAAAGAGTCTGACACTCTCTGACACTCTCTGAAACTCTCTGACACTTTCTGAAACTCTCTGACACTATCTGATTCTTTCTGAAACTCTCGGACACTCTCTGACACACTCTGCAACTCTGTGACACTCTGTGACACTCTGTGACACTCTCTGACACTTTCTGAAACTCTCTGACACTATCTGACTCTTTCTGAAACTCTCGGACACTCTCTGACACACTCTGCAACTCTGTGACACTCTGTGACACTCTCTGACACTCTCTGAATCTCTCTGAAAAGCTCTGACACTCTGTGACACTCTCTGAAACTCTCTGAAACTCCCTGACACTCTCTGACTCTCTCTGAAACTTTCTGACACTCTCTGACACTCTCTGAACATCTCTGAAACTCTCTGAAAATCTCTGACACTCTCTGACACTCTGTGACACTCTCAGATACTCTCTGACTCTCTCAGACACACTCCGACTCACTCAGAAACTCTCAGAAACTCTCTGGAACTCTCTGACACTCTCAGAAAGTCTCTGAAACTCTCTGACACTCTCTGAAAATCTCTGACACTCACTGACTCTCTCTGAAACTCTCTGACACTCTCTGAAACTCTCTGAAACTGTCTGACACTCTCTGACAATCTCTGACAATCTCTGAATCTCTCTGAATCACTCTGACACTCTGTAACACTCTCTGAAACCCTCTGACACTCTCGGAAACTTTCTGACACTCTCTGAAACTCTCTGAAGCTCTCTGAAACTCTCTGAAACTCTCTGACACTCTCTGATACTCTCTGAAACTCTCTGAAACTCTCTGACACTCTCTGAAACTCTCTGACAATCTCTGGCACTCTCAGACACTCTCAGACACTCTCTGAAGATCTCTGAAACTCTCTGACACTATCTGACACTTTCTGAATCTCTCGGACAATCTCTGAATCTCTCTGAAACTCTCCGACACTCTGGGACACTCTCTGAAACTTTCTCGCACTCTCTGACACTCTCTGAAGATCTCTGAAACTCTCTGAAAATCTCTGACACTCTCTGAAACTCTGTGAAACTCTCTGAAACACTCTGACACTCTCTGACATTCTCAGACACTCTCTGACACTCTCTGACACTTTCTGAAACTCTCTGACAGTATCTGACACTTTCGGAAACTCTCGGACACTCTCTGACACACTCTGCAACTCTGTGTCACTCTGTGACACTCTCTGACACTCTCTGAATCTCTCTGAAACTCTCTGACACTCTGTGACACTCTGTAACTCTCTGAAACTCCCTGACACTCTATGAAACTCTCTGAACATCACTGAAACTCTCTGAAAATCTCTGACACTCTCTGACACTCTGTGACACTCTCAGATACTCTCTGACTCCTGCAGACACACTTCGACACACTCAGAAACTCTCAGAAACTCTCTGGCACTCTCTGACACTCTCAGAACCTCTCTGAAACTCTTTGACACTCTCTGAAACTCTCTGACACTCTCAGACACTTTCTGACTCTCTCTGAAACTCTCTACTATCTCTGACACTCTCTGACACTCTCTGAAGCTCTCGGATACTCTCTGACATTCCGTGACACTCTCTGAATTTCTCTAAATGTCTATGACACTCTCTGACACTCTCTTGAAACTTTCCGACACTCTCTGAAACACTCTGAAACACTCTGAAGCTCTCTGAAACTCTCTGAAACTCTCTGAAACTCTCAGAAAATCTCAGAAACTCTCTGAAACTCTCTGAAACTCTCTGACACTCTGTGACAATCTCTGAAACTCTCTGACACTCTCTGACACTCGATGACTCTCTCTGAATCTCGCAGACACTCTCTGATACTCTCTGACAATCACTGACACTATCTGACACAGTCTGACAATCTCTGAAACGCTCTGACACTCACTGACACTCTGTGGCACTCACTGACACTCTCTGAAGATCTCTGAAACTCTCTGAAAATCTCTGACACTTTCTGAAACTCTGTGACACACTCTGAAACACTCTGAAACTCTCTGACACTCTCTGACACTCGATGACTCTCTCTGAATCTCGCAGACACTCTCTGATACTCTCTGACAATCACTGACACTATCTGACACAGTCTGACAATCTCTGAAACGCTCTGACACTCACTGACACTCTGTGGCACTCACTGACACTCTCTGAAGATCTCTGAAACTCTCTGAAAATCTCTGACACTCTCTGAAACTCTGTGACACTCTCTGAAACACTCTGACACTCTCTGACACTCTCCGGCACACTCAGAAACTGTCAGAAACTCTCAGGCACTCTCTGAATCTCTCTGAAACTCTCTGACACTGTGTGACACTCTGTAACTCTCTGAAACTCCCTGACACTCTCTGACACTCTCTGAAACTTTCTGACACTCTGTGACACTCTCTGAACATCTCTGAAACTCTCTGAAAATCTCTGACACTCTCTGACACTCTGTGACACTCTCAGATACTCTCTGACTCCCGCAGACACACTTCGACACACTCAGAAACTCTCAGAAACTCTCTGACACTCTCTGACACTCTCAGATACTGTCTGACACTCGCTGAAACTCTCTGACACATTCTGAAACTCTCTGACACTCTCTGACTCTCCCTGACACTCTCTGAATCTCTCTGAAACTTTCTGACCCTCTCGGGCAATCTCTGAAAATCTCTGAAACTCTCTGAAAATCTCCGACACTCTCAGAAACGTTCAGAAACTCTCTGAAACTCTTTGACACTCTCTGACACTCTCTGACACTCTGTGACACTCTCTGAAATTCTCTGACAATCTCTGACACACTCTTACAAACTCAGAAACTCTCAGAAACTCTCTGAAACTCTCTGACACTCTCAGACAATCTCTGAAACTCTCTGACACTCTCTGAAAATCTCAGAAACTCTCAGAAGTTCTCTGACACACTGTGACACTCTCTGAAAATCTCTGACACTCTCGGACACTCTCTTACAAACTCCGAAACTCTCAGAAACTCTCTGACACTCTCTGGAACTCTCTGACACTCTCTGACTCTCTCTGAAACTCTCTGACACTGTCACACTCTCTGAAACTCTCTGACATTCTCTGACACTCTCTGACACTCCCTGACACTCTCTGAATCTCTCTGAAACTCTCTGACACACTCTGACATTCTCTGAAACTCTCTGAAACCATCTGACAATCTCTGACGCGCTCTGAAACTCTCTGACACTCTCTGACACTCTGTGACACTCTCTGAAACTCTATGACACTCTCCGACACACTCAGAATCTGTCAGAAACTCTCAGGCACTCTCTGACACTCTCAGAAAGTCTCTGAAACTCTCTGTAACTCTCTGTCACTCTCTGAAACCCTTTGACACTCTTTGACTCTCTCAGACACTATCTGACTCTCTCTGAAACTCTCTGATACTCTCTGACACTCTGTGACACTCTCTGAAACTCTCTGAAAGGCTCCGACACTCTCTGAAACTCTCAGAAACTCTCTGAAAGTCTCTGACACTCTCTGGCACTCTCTGACAAAGTCAGAAACTCTCTGACATTCTCTGAAACTCTCTGACACTCTCTGAAACTCTCAGACACTCTCTGACATTCTCTGACACTCTCTGAAACACTCTGACACTCTCTGAAACTCTCTGATACTCTCTGACTATCTCTGACATGCTCTGAAACTCTCGGACACTCTCAGAATCACTCTGAAACTCTCCGACACTCTGTCACACTCTCTGAAACTTTCTCGCACTCTCTGAAACTCTCTGAAGATATCTGAGACTCTCTTACATTCTCAGACACTCTCTGACACTCTCTGACACTTTCTGAAACTCTCTGACACTATCTGACACTTTCTGAAACTCTCGGACACTCTCTGGCACACTCTGCAACTCTGTGTCACTCTCTGACACTCTCTGACACTTTCTGACACTCTCTGAACATCTCTGAAACTCTCTGAAAATCTCTGACACTCTCTGAAACTCTGTGACACTCTCAGATACACTCTGACTCCCGCAGACACACTTCGACACACTCAGAAACTCTCAGAAACTCTTTGACACTCTCTGAAACTCTCTGACACTCTCTGACACTCTCTGACACTCTCTGAAACCCTTTGACACTCTTTGACACTCTCAGACATGTCTGACTCACTCTGAAACTCTCTGACACTCTCTGACACTCCCTGACACTCTCTGAAACTCTCTGACACTCTCTGACACTCTCTGAAACTCTTTGACACTCTTTGACAATCTCAGAAACTGTCTGACTCTATCTGAAACTCTCTGACACTCTCTGACACTCCCTGACACTGTCTGAAGCTCTCTGACACTCTCTGACACTCTCTGAAACTCTCTGAAACTCTCTGACACTCTCTGACAATCTCTGAAACTCTCTGACAATCTCTGGCACTCTCAGACACTCTCTGACACTCTCTGACACTTTCTGAAAGTCTCTGACACTATCTGACACTTTCTGAATCTCGCGGACACTCTCTGAATCTCTCTGAAACTCTCCGACACTCTGTGACACACTCTGAAACTTTCTGGCACTCTCTGACACTCTCTGAAGATCTCTGAAACTCTCTGAAAATCACTAACACTCTCTGAAACTCTCTGACACTCACTGACACTCTGTGGCACTCACTGACACTCTCTGAAGATCTCTGAAACTCTCTGAAAATCTCTGACACTCTCTGAAACTCTGTGACACTCACTGAAACACTCTGACACTCTCTGACACTCTCCGGTACACTCAGAAACTGTCAGAAACTCTCAGGCACTCTCTGACACTCACAGAAATTCTCTGAAACTCTCTGAATCTCTCTGAAACCCTCTGACACTCTCTGACACTCTCTGAAACTTTTTGACACTCTTTGACACTCTCAGACATTGTCTGACTCTCTCTGAATCTCTCTGAAACTCTCTGACACTCTCTGACACTCCCTGACACTCTCTGAAGCTTTCTGAATCTCTCTGACACTCTGTGACACCCTCTGAAACTCTCTGAAACTCTCGGACACTCTCTGAAACTTTCTGACACTCTCTGAAACTCTTTGTAACTCTCTGACACTCTCAGAAACTCTCAGAAGCTCACTGAAACTCTCTGACACTCTCTGACAATCTCTGAAACTCTCAGGCACTCTCAGACACTCTCTGACACTCTCTGACACTATCTGAGACTCTCTGAAACTCTCTGACACTCTCTGAAATTCTCTGAAACTCTCTGACACTCTCTGACACTCTGAATCTCTCTGACACTCTCTGACACTCTCAGACACTCTCTGACACTCTCTGACACTTTCTGAAATTCTCTGACACTATCTGACACTTTCTGAATCTCTCGGACACTCTCTGAATCTCTCTGAAACTCTCCGACACTCTGTGACACTCTCTGAAACTTTCTGGCACTCTCTGACACACTCTGAAGATCTCTGGCACTCTCTGAAAATCTCTGACACTCTCTGAAACTCTGTGACACTCTCTGAAAGACTCTGAAACTCTCTGACACTCTCAGACACTCTCTGCCACTCTCTGACACTTTCTGAAACTCTCTGACACTCTCTGAAACTTTTTGACACTCTTTGACACTCTCAGACATTGTCTGACTCTCTCTGAAACTCTCTGAAACTCTCTGACACTCTCTGACACTCCCTGACACTCTCTGAAGCTTTCTGAAACTCTCTGACACTCTGTGACACCCTCTGAAACTCTCTGAAACGCTCTGAAACTTTCTGACACTCTCTGAAACTCTTTGTATCTCTCTGACACTCTCAGAAACTCTCAGAAGCTCACTGAAACTCTCTGACACTCTCTGACAATCTCTAAAACTCTCAGGCACTCTCAGACACTCTCTGACACTCTCTGACACTATCTGAGACTCTCTGAAACTCTCTGACACTCTCTGAAATTCTCTGAAACTCTCTGACACTCTCTGACACTCTGAATCTCTCTGACACTCTCTGACACTCTCAGACACTCTCTGACACTCTCTGACACTTTCTGAAATTCTCTGACACTATCTGACACTTTCTGAATCTCTCGGACACTCTCTGAATCTCTCTGAAACTCTCCGACACTCTGTGACACTCTCTGAAACTTTCTGGCACTCTCTGACACACTCTGAAGATCTCTGGCACTCTCTGAAACTCTGTGACACTCTCTGAAAGACTCTGAAACTCTCTGACACTCTCAGACACTCTCTGACACTCTCTGACACTTTCTGAAACTCTCCGACACTATCTGACTCTTTCTGAAACTCTCGGACACTCTCTGACACACTCTGCAACTCTATGACACTCTGTGACACTCTCTGACACTCTCTGAATATCTCTGAAATGCTCTGACACTCTGTGACACTCTCTGAAACTCTCTGAAACTCCCTGACACTCTCTGACTCTCTCAGACACACTCCGACACACTCAGAAACTCTCAGAAACTCTCTGGAACTCTCTGACACTCTCAGAAAGTCTCTGAAACTCTCTGACTCTCTCTGAAACTCCCTGACACTCTCTGACGCTCTCTGACACTCTCTGAAACTCTGTGACACTCTTTGACACTCTCTGACACTCACTGACTCTCTCTGAAACTCTCGGACACTCTCTGAAAATCTCTGAAACTGTCTGACACTCTCTGACAATCTCTGACACTCTCTGAATCTCTCTGAATCACTCTGACACTCTGTGACACACTCTGAAACTCTCTGAAACTCTCTGACAATCTCTGAATTTCTCTGAAACTCTCTGACACTATCTGACTCTTTCTGAAACTCTCGGACACTCTCTGACACACTCTGCAACTCTATGACACTATGTGACACTCTCTGACACTCTCTGAATCTGTCTGAAAAGCTCTGACACTCTGTGAAACTCTCTGAAACTCTCTGACAGTCACTGACACTCTCTGACTCTCTCTGAAACTTTCTGACACTCTCTGACACTCTCTGAACATCTCTGAAACTCTCTGAAAATCTCTGAGACTCTCTGACACTCTGTGACACTCTCAGAATCTATCAGAAACTCTCTGGAACTCTCTGACACTCTCAGAAAGTCTCTGAAACACTCTGACACTCTCTGAAACTCTCTGACACTATCTGACGCTCTCTGACATTCTCTGAAACTCTGTGACACACTTTGACACTCTCTGACACTCTCTGAAACTCTCTGAAACTCTCTGACACTCTCTGACACTCTCTGAAACTCTCTGACAATCTCTGACACTCTCAGACACTCTCTGACACTCTCTGACACTTTCTGAAACTCTCTGACACTATCTGACACTTTCTGAATCTCTCGGACACTCTCTGAATCTCTCTGAAACTCTCCGACACTCTGTGACACTCTCTGAAACTTTCTGGCACTCTCTGACACTATCTGAAGATCTCTGGCACTCTCTGAAAATCTCTGACACTCTCTGAAACTCTCTGACACTCCCTGACACTCTATGGCACTCACTGACACTCTTTGAAGATCTCTGAAACTCTCTGAAACTCTCTGAAAATCTCTGACACTCTCTGAAACTCTCCGACACTCCCTGACACTCTATGGCACTCACTGACACTCTCTGAAGATCTCTGAAACTCTCTGAAAATCTCTGACACTCTCTAAAAATCTGTGACACTCTCTGAAACTCTCTGACACTCCCTGACACTCTCCGGCACACTCAGAAACTGTCAGAAACTCTCAGGCCCTCTCTGACACTCTCAGAAATTCTCTGAAACTCTCTGACATTCTCTGAAACTCTTTGACACTCTTTGACACTCTCAGACACTGTCAGACTCTCTCTGAAACTCTCTGAAACTCTCTGACACTCTGTGACACCCTCTGAAACTCTCTGAAAATCTCGGACACTCTCTGAAACTTTCTGACACTCTCTGTAACTCTCTGAAACTCTTTGTAACTCTCTGACACTCTCAGAGACTCTCAGAAGCTCACTGAAACTCTCTGACACTCTCTGACACTCTCTGAAACTCTCAGACACTCTCAGACACTCTCTGAAACTCTCTGACACTCCCTGACACTCTCTGAAGCTTTCTGAAACTCTCTGACACTCTGTGACACCCTCTGAAACTCTCTGAAAATCTCGGACACTCTCTGAAACTTTCTGACACTCTCTGTAACTCTCTGAAACTCTTTGTAACTCTCTGACACTCTCAGAAACTCTCAGAAGCTCACTGAAACTCTCTGACACTCTCTGACACTCTCTGAAACTCTCAGACAGACTCAGACACTCGCTGGCACTCTCTGACACTATCTGAGACTCTCTGAATCTCTCTGACACTCTCTGAAATTCTCTGAAATTCTCTGACACTCTCTGACACTCTCTGAAACTCTCTGACACTCTCTGACACTCTCAGACACTCTCTGACACTCTGTGGCACTTTCTGAAACTCTCAGACACTATCTAACACTTTCTGAATCTCTCGGACACTCTCTGAAACTCTCCGACACTCTGTGACACTCTCTGAAACTTTCTGGCACTCTCTGACACTCTCTGAAGATCTCTGGCACTCTCTGAAAATCTCTGACACTCTCTGAAACTCTGTGACACTCTCTGAAAGAGTCTGACACTCTCTGACACTCTCAGACACTCTCTGACACTCTCTGACACTTTCTGAAACTCTCTGACACTATCTGACTCTTTCTGAAACTCTCGGACACTCTCTGACACACTCTGCAAATCTATGACACTCTGTGACAGTCTCTGACGCTCTCTGAATCTCTCTGAAAAGCTCTGACACTCTGTGACACTCTCTGAAACTCTCTGAAACTCCCTGACACTCTCTGACTCTCTCTGAAACTTTCTGACACTCTCTGACACTCTCTGAACATCTCTGAAACTCTCTGAAAATCTCTGACACTCTCTGACACTCTGTGACACTCTCAGATACTCTCTGACTCTCTCAGACACACTCCGACTCACTCAGAAACTCTCAGAAACTCTCTGGAACTCTCTGACACTCTCAGAAAGTCTCTGAAACTCTCTGACACTCTCTGAATATCTCTGACACTCTCTGACGCTCTCTGACACTCTCTGAAACTCTGTGACACTCTTTGACACTCTCTGACTCTCACTGACTCTCTCTGAAACTCTCTGACACTCTCTGAAACTCTCTGAAACTGTCTGACACTCTCTGACAATCTCTGACACTCTCTGAATCTCTCTGAATCACTCTGACACTCTGTGACACTCTCTGAAACTTTCTGACACTCTCTGAAAGTCTCTGAAGCTCTCTGAAACTCTCTGAAACTCTCTGACACTCTCTGACACTGTCTGAAACTTTCTGAAACTCTCTGACACTCTCTGAAACTCTGTGAAACTCTCTGAAACACTCTGACACTCTCTGACATTCTCAGACACTCTCTGACACTTTCTGAAACTCTCTGCCAGTATCTGACACATTCGGAAACTCTCGGACACTCTCTGACACACTCTGCAACTCTGTGTCACTGTGTGACACTCTCTGACACTCTCTGAATCTCTCTGAAACTCTCTGACACTCTGTGACACTCTGTAACTCTCTGAAACTCCCTGACACTCTCTGAAACTCTCTGAACATCTCTGAAACTCTCTGAAAATCTCTGACACTCTCTGACACTCTGTGACACTCTCAGATACTCTCTGACTGCCGCAGACACACTTCGACACACTCAGAAACTCTCAGAAACTCTCTGGCACTCTCTGACACTCTCTGACACCCTCTGAAACACTTTGACACTCTTTGACACTCTCAGACACTGTCTGACTCTCTCTGAAACTCTCTGACACTCTCTGACACTCCCTGACACGCTCTGAAGCTCTCTGACACTCTCTGACACTCTCTGAAACTCTTTGACACTTTTTGACAATCTCAGACACTGTCTGACTCTATCTGAAACTCTCTGACTCTCTCTGACACTCCCTGACACTGTCTGAAGCTCTCTGACACTCTCTGACACTCTCTGACACTCTCTGAAACTCTCTGACACTCTCTGACACTCTGTGACACTCTCTGAAAATCTGTGACATTCTCTGAGTCTCTCCGATACACTCAGAAACTGTCAGAAACTCTCAGTCACTCTCTGACACTATCAGAATGTCTCTGAAACTCTCTGACACTCTCTGAAACTCTCTGACACTCTCAGACACTTTCTGACTCTCTCTGAAACTCTCTACTATCTCTGACACTCTCTGACACTCTCGGAAGCTCTCTGATACTCTCTGACATTCCGTGACACTCTCTGAATTTCTCTAAAAGTCTATGACACTCTCTGACACTCTCTTGAAACTTTCCGACAATCTCTGAAACACTCTGAAACACTCTGAAGCTCTCTGAAACTCTCTGAAACTCTCTGACAATCTCAGAAAATCTCAGAAACTCTCTGAAACTCTCTGAAACTCTCTGAAACTCTCTGACACTCTGTGACAATTTCTGAAACTCTCTGACACTCTCTGACACTCGATGACTCTCTCTGAATCTCGCAGACACTCTCTGATACTCTGTGACAATCACTGACACTATCTGACACAGTCTGACAATCTCTGAAACGATCTGACACTCACTGACACTCTGTGGCACTCACTGACACTCTCTGAAGATCTCTGACACTCTCTGAAACTCTGTGACACTCTCTGAAACACTCTGACACTCTCTGACACTCTCCGGCACACTCAGAAAATGTCAGAAACTCTCAGGCACTCTCTGAATCTCTCTGAAACTCTCTGACACTGTGTGACACTCTGTAACTCTCTGAAACTCCCTGACACTCTCTGACACTATCAGAATGTCTCTGAAACTCTCTGACACTCTCTGAAACTCTCTGACACTCTCAGACACTTTCTGATACTCTGTGACACTCTCTGAACATCTCTGAAACGCTCTGAAAATCTCTGACACTCTCTGACACTCTGTGACACTCTCAGATAATCTCTGACTCCCGCAGACACACTTCGACACACTCAGAAACTCTCTGACACTCTCTGATACTCTCAGAAACTCTCTGAAACTCTTTGACACTCTCTGAAACTCTCTGACACTCTCTGACACTCTCTGAAACCCTTTGACACTCTTTGACACTCTCAGACACTGTCTGACTCTCTCTGAAACTCTCTGACACTCTCTGACACTCCCTGACACTCTCTGAAACTCTGTGACACTCTCTGAAATTCTCTGATAATCTCTGACACACTCTTACAAACTCAGAAACTCTCAGAAACTCTCTGACACTCTCTGACACTCTCAGACACTCTCAGAAACTCTCTGACACTCTCTGACACTCTCAGACACTCTCTGAAACTCTCTGACACTCTCTGAAAATCTCAGAAACTCTCAGAAGGTCTCTGACACTCTCTGACACTCTGTGACACTCTCTGAAAATCTCTGACACTCTCGGACACTCTCTTACAAACTCCGAAACTCTCAGAAACTCTCTGACACTCTCTGAAACTCTCTGACACTCTCTGACTCTCTCTGAAACTCTCTGACACTGTGAAACTCTCTGAAACTCTCTGACATTCTCTGACATTCTCTGACACTCTCTGACACTCCCTGACACTCTCTGAATCTCTCTGAAACTCTCTGACACACTCTGACATTCTCTGAAACTCTCTGAAACCATCTGACAATCTCTGACGCGCTCTGAAACACTCGGACACTCTCTGACACTCTGTGACACTCTGAAACTCTATGACACTCTCCGACACACTCAGAATCTGTCAGAAACTCTCAGGCACTCTCTGACACTCTCAGAAAGTCTCTGAAACTCTCTGTAACTCTCTGACACTCTCTGAAACCCTTTGACACTCTTTGACTCGCTCAGACACTGTCTGACTCTCTCTGAAACTCTCTACTCTCTGAAGCTCTCTGATGCTCTCTGACACTCTGTGACAATCTCTGAAACTCTCTGAAAGGCTCTGACACTCTCTGAAACTCTCAGAAACTCTCTGAAAGTCTCTGACACTCTCTGACACTCTCTGACAAACTCAGAAACTCTCTGACATTCTCTGAAACTCTCTGAAACTCTCAGACACTCTCTGACAATCTCTGACACTCTCTGAAACACTCTGACACTCTCTGAAACTCTCTGACACTCTCTGACACTCTCAGCCACTCTCTGACACTCTCTGACACTTTCTGAATCTCTCTGACACTATCTGACACTTTCTGAAAATTTCTGACACTCTCCGACACTCTCTGATACTCTCTGACACTCTCGGACAATCACTGACACTCTCTGACAAACTCACAAACTCTCAGAAACTCTCTGACTCTTTCTGACACTCTCTGAAACACTTTGACACCCTTTGACACTCTCAGACAGTGTCTGACTCTCTCTGAAACTCACTGACACTCTCTGAAACTGACCGAAACTCTCTGACACTCTCTGACACTCTCTGACACTCTCTGAAGCTCTCTGAAACTCTATGACACCCCGTGACATTCTCTGAAACTCTCTGACAGGCTCTGAAACTCTCTGAAACTCTCTGAAGCTCTCTGATGCACTCTGAAAGGCTCTGACACTCTCTGAAACTCTCTGAAGCTCTCTGAAACTCTCTGAAACTCTCAGAAACAATCAGAAACTCTCTGAAAGTCTCTGACACTCTCTGACAAACTCAGAAACTCTCTGAAACTCTCTGACACTCTCTGACACTCTCTGACACTCTCTGACACTCTCTGAAGCTCTCTGAAACTCTATGACACCCCGTGACATTCTCTGAAACTCTCTGACAGGCTCTGAAACTCTCTGAAACTCTCTGAAGCTCTCTGATGCACTCTGAAAGGCTCTGACACTCTCTGAAACTCTCTGAAGCTCTCTGAAACTCTCTGAAACTCTCAGAAACAATCAGAAACTCTCTGAAAGTCTCTGACACTCTCTGACAAACTCAGAAACTCTCTGAAAGTCTCTGACACTCTCTGAAACTCTCTGATAATCTCTGACAATCTCTGACACGCTCTGAAACTCTCTGACACTCTCTGAAACTCTCAGACACTCTCTGAAACTCTCTGACACTTTCTGAATCTCTCTGACACTATCTGATACTTTCTGAAACTTTCTGACACTCTCTGACACTCTCTGATACTCTCTGACACTCTCGGACAATCTCTGACACTCTCTGACAAAATCACAAACTCTCTGAAACTCTCTGACACTCTCTGACACTCTCTGAATGTCTCAGACACACTCTGACACTCTCTGACACTCTCTGAAAATCTCTGACACTCCCTGACACTCTCTGAAGCTCTCTTTCACTCTCTGACACTCTCTGACACTCTGTGACACTCTCAGATACTCTCTGACTCCCGCAGACACACTTCGACACACTCAGAAACTCTCAGAAACTCTCTGGCACTCTCTGACACTCTCAGAACCTCTCTGAAACTCTTTGACACTCTCTGAAACTCTCTGACACTCTCTGACACTCTCTGACACCCTCTGAAACACTTTGACACTCTTTGACACTCTCAGACACTGTCTGACTCTCTCTGAAACTCTCTGACACTCTCTGACACTCCCTGACACTCTCTGAAGCTCTCTGACACTCTCTGACACTCTCTGAAACTCTTTGACACTCTTTGACAATCTCAGACACTGTCTGACTCTATCTGAAACTCTCTGACACTCTCTGACACTCCCTGACACTGTCTGAAGCTCTCTGACACTCTCTGACACTCTCTGAAACTCTCTGACACTCTGTGACACTCTCTGAAAATCTGTGACATTCTCTGAGTCTCTCGGATACACTCAGAAACTGTCAGAAACTCTCAGGCACTCTCTGACACTATCAGAATGTCTCTGAAACTCTCTGACACTCTCTGAAACTCTCTGACACTCTCAGACACTTTCTGACTCTCTCTGAAACTCTCTGATACTCTCTGACATTCCGTGACACTCTCTGAATTTCTCTAAAAGTCTATGACACTCTCTGACACTCTCTTGAAACTTTCCGACACTCTCTGAAACACTCTGAAACACTCTGAAGCTCTCTGAAACTCTCAGAAACTCTCTGACACTCTGTGACAATCTCTGAAACTCTCTGACACTCTCTGACACTCGATGACTCTCTCTGAATCTCGCAGACACTCTCTGATACTCTCTGACAATCACTGACACTATCTGACACAGTCTGACAATCTCTGAAACGCTCTGACACTCACTGACACTCTGTGGCACTCACTGACACTCTCTGAAGATCTCTGAAACTCTCTGAAAATCTCTGACACTCTCTGAAACTCTGTGACACTCTCTGAAACACTCTGACACTCTCTGACACTCTCCGGCACACTCAGAAACTGTCAGAAACTCTCAGGCACTCTCTGAATCTCTCTGAAACTCTCTGACACTGTGTGACACTCTGTAACTCTCTGAAACTCCCTGACACTCTCTGAAACTTTCTGACACTCTGTGACACTCTCTGAACATCTCTGAAACTCTCTGAAAATCTCTGACACTCTCTGACACTCTGTGACACTCTCAGATACTCTCTGACTCCCGCAGACAAACTTCGACACACTCAGAAACTCTCAGAAACTCTCTGGCACTCTCTGACACTCTCAGAAACTCTCTGAAACTCTTTGACACTCTCTGAAACTCTCTGACACTCTCTGAAACTCTCTGATACACTCTGACAATCTCTGACACGCTCTGAAACTCGCTGACACTCTCTGACACTCTCTGACACTCTCTGACAACTTCTGAATCTCTCTGAATCTTTCTGACACTATCTGACACATTCTGAAACTTTCTGACACTCTCTGACACTCTCTGACACTCTCTGACACTCTCTGGATCTCTCTGATACTCTCTGACACTCTCGGACAATCGCTGACACTCTTTGAAACTCTCTGACACTCTCTGACACTCTCAGATACTGTCTGACACTCGCTGAAACTCTCTGACACATTCTGAAACTCTCTGACACTCTCTGACTCTCCCTGACACTCTCTGAATCTCTCTGAAACTTTCTGACACTCTCGGACAATCTCTGAAAATCTCTGAAACTCTCTGAAAATCTCCGACACTCTCGGAAACTTTCAGAAACTCTCTGAAACTCTCTGACACTCTCTGACACTCTCTGACACTCTGTGACACTCTCTGAAATTCTCTGACAATCTCTGACACACTCTTACAATCTCAGAAACTCTCAGAAGGTCTCTGACACTCTCTGACACACTGTGACACTCTCTGAAAATCTCTGACACTCTCGGACACTCTCTTACAAACTCCGAAACTCTCAGAAACTCTCTGACCCTCTCTGAAACTCTCTGACACTCTCTGACTCTCTCTGAAACTCTCTGACACTGTGACACTCTCTGAAACTCTCTGACATTCGCTGACACTCTCTGACACTCCCTGACACTCTCTGAATCTCTCTGAAACTCTCTGACACACTCTGACATTCTCTGAAACTCTCTGAAACCATCTGAAAATCTCTGACGCGCTCTGAAACTGTCTGACACTCTCTGACACTCTGTGACACTCTCTGAAACTCTTATGACACTCTCCGACACACTCAGAATCTGTCAGAAACTCTCAGGCACTCTCTGACACTCTCAGAAAGTCTCTGAAACTCTCTGTAACTCTCTGACACTCTCTGAAACCCTTTGACACTCTTTGACTCTCTCAGACACTGTCTGACTCTTTCTGAAACTCTCTACTCTCTCTGAAACTCTCTGACACTCTCTGAAGCTCTCTGATACTCTCTGACACTCTGTGACACTCTCTGAAACTCTCTGAAAGGCTCTGACACTCTCTGAAACTCTCAGAAACTCTCTGAAAGTCTCTGCCACTCTCTGACACTCTCTGACAAACTCAGAAACTCTCTGACATTCTCTGAAACTCTCTGACACTCTCTGAAACTCTCAGACACTCTCTGACATTCTCTGACACTCTCTGAAACATTCTGACACTCTCTGAAACTCTCTGATACTCTCTGACAATCTCTGACACGCTCTGAAATTATCTGACACTCTCTGACACTCTCAGCCACTCTCTGACACTCTCTGACACTTTCTGAATCTCTCTGACACTATCTGACACTTTCTGAAACTTTCTGATACTCTCCGACACTCTCTGATACTCTCTGACACTCTCGGACAATCTCTGACACTCTCTGACAAACTCACAAACTCTCAGAAACTCTCTGACTCTTTCTGACACTCTCTGAAACACTTTGACACCCTTTGACACTCTCAGACAGTGTCTGACTCTCTCTGAAACTCTCTGACACTCTCTGAAACTGACTGAAACTCTCTGACACTCTCTGACACTCTCTGAAGCTCTCTGAAACTCTATGACACCCCGTGACATTCTCTGAATCTCTCTGACACTATCTGATACTTTCTGAAACTTTCTGACACTCTCTGACACTCTCTGATACTCTCTGACACTCTCGGACAATCTCTGACACTCTCTGACAAAATCACAAACTCTCAGAAACTCTCTGACTCTCTCTGACTCTCTCAGAAACTCTCAGAAACTCTCAGAAACCCACTGGCACTCTCTGACACTCTCAGTAAATCTCTGAATCTCTCTGACACTCTCTGAAACTCTTTGACACTCACTGAAACTCTCTGAAACTCTCTGACACTCTCTGAAACTCTCTGAATCTCTCAGACACCCTCTGACACTCTCTGACACTCTCTGAAAATCTCTGAAACTCTCTGACACTCTCTGAAACTCTCTGAAACCCTCTGGCACCCTCTGAAACTCTCTGACTCGCTCTGACACTTTCTGAAACTCCCTGACACTCTCTGACACTCTCTGACACTTTCTGACACTCTCTGACACTCTCTGAAGCTCTCTCAAACTGTCTGACACCCTGTGACACTCTCTGAAACTCTCTGACAGGCTTTGACACTCTCTGAAACATTCTGAAACTCTCAGAAACTCTCAGAAACTCTCTGAAAGTCTCTGACACTCTCTGAAACTCTGTGACACTCTTTGAAAATCTCTGACACTCTCTGACACTCTCTGACAAACTCAGAAACTGTCAGAAACTCTCTGACACTCTCTGAAACTCTCTGACAATCTCTGACACGCTCTGAAACTCTCTGACACTCTCTGACAGTCTCAGACACTCTCTGACACTCTCTGACACTTTCTGAAACTCTTTGACACTATCTGACACTTCCATAAACTTCCTATCACTCTCTGACAATCTCTGACACTCTCTGACACTCTCTGACACTCTGTGACACTCTCTGAAACTCTTATGACACTCTCCGACACACTCAGAATCTGTCAGAAACTCTCAGGCACTCTCTGACACTCTCAGAAAGTCTCTGAAACTCTCTGTAACTCTCTGACACTCTCTGAAACCCTTTGACACTCTTTGACTCTCTCAGACACTGTCTGACTCTTTCTGAAACTCTCTACTCTCTCTGAAACTCTCTGACACTCTCTGAAGCTCTCTGATACTCTCTGACACTCTGTGACACTCTCTGAAACTCTCTGAAAGGCTCTGACACTCTCTGAAACTCTCAGAAACTCTCTGAAAGTCTCTGCCACTCTCTGACACTCTCTGACAAACTCAGAAACTCTCTGACATTCTCTGAAACTCTCTGACACTCTCTGAAACTCTCAGACACTCTCTGACATTCTCTGACACTCTCTGAAACATTCTGACACTCTCTGAAACTCTCTGATACTCTCTGACAATCTCTGACACGCTCTGAAATTATCTGACACTCTCAGCCACTCTCTGACACTCTCTGACACTTTCTGAATCTCTCTGACACTATCTGACACTTTCTGAAACTTTCTGATACTCTCCGACACTCTCTGATACTCTCTGACACTCTCGGACAATCTCTGACACTCTCTGACAAACTCACAAACTCTCAGAAACTCTCTGACTCTTTCTGACACTCTCTGAAACACTTTGACACCCTTTGACACTCTCAGACAGTGTCTGACTCTCTCTGAAACTCTCTGACACTCTCTGAAACTGACTGAAACTCTCTGACACTCTCTGACACTCTCTGAAGCTCTCTGAAACTCTATGACACCCCGTGACATTCTCTGAATCTCTCTGACACTATCTGATACTTTCTGAAACTTTCTGACACTCTCTGACACTCTCTGATACTCTCTGACACTCTCGGACAATCTCTGACACTCTCTGACAAAATCACAAACTCTCAGAAACTCTCTGACTCTCTCTGACTCTCTCAGAAACTCTCAGAAACTCTCAGAAACCCACTGGCACTCTCTGACACTCTCAGAAAATCTCTGAATCTCTCTGACACTCTCTGAAACTCTTTGACACTCACTGAAACTCTCTGACACTCTCTGAAACTCTCTGAATCTCTCAGACACCCTCTGACACTCTCTGACACTCTCTGAAAATCTCTGAAACTCTCTGACACTCTCTGAAACTCTCTGAAACCCTCTGGCCCCCTCTGAAACTCTCTGACTCGCTCTGACACTTTCTGAAACTCCCTGACACTCTCTGACACTCTCTGACACTTTCTGACACTCTCTGACACTCTCTGAAGCTCTCTCAAACTGTCTGACACCCTGTGACACTCTCTGAAACTCTCTGACAGGCTTTGACACTCTCTGAAACATTCTGAAACTCTCAGAAACTCTCAGAAACTCTCTGAAAGTCTCTGACACTCTCTGAAACTCTGTGACACTCTTTGAAAATCTCTGACACTCTCTGACACTCTCTGACAAACTCAGAAACTGTCAGAAACTCTCTGACACTCTCTGAAACTCTCTGACAATCTCTGACACGCTCTGAAACTCTCTGACACTCTGACAGTCTCAGACACTCTCTGACACTCTCTGACACTTTCTGAAACTCTTTGACACTATCTGACACTTCCATAAACTTCCTATCACTCTCTGACAATCTCTGACACTCTCTGACACTCTCTGATACTCTCTGACACTCTCAGACAATCTCTGACACTCTCTGACAAACTCACAAACTCTCAGAAACTCTATGACTCTCTCAGACACTCTCTGGCACTCTCTGAAACCTTCTGACACTCTCTGAAACACACTGAAGCTCTCTGAAACTCTCTGACACTCTCAGGAACTCTCTGAAACTCTCTGAAACTCTCTGACACTTTTTGACACTCTCTGACACTCTGTCACACTCTCTGAAGCTCTCTGACACTCTCTGAAACCTTCTGACACTCTCTGAAACACACTGAAGCTCTCTGAAACTCTCTGAAACTCTCTGACAATCTCAGGAACTCTCTGAAACTCTCTGAATCTCTCTGACACTTTCTGACACTCTCTGACACTCTGTCACACTCTCTGAAGCTCTCTGACACTCTCTGAAACTCTCTGACACTCTCTGACACTCGCTGCACTCTCTGCCTCCGCTGACACTCTCTCATACTCTCTGACACTCACTGACACTATCTGACACTCTCTGAAACTCTCTGACACTCACTGACACTCTGTGACACTCTCTGAAACTCTCTAACACTCTCTGACAGTCTCTGAAAATCTCTGACACTCTCTGACACACTCAGAAAATCTCAGAGCCCTCTGACAGTCTCTGAAACTCTCTGACATTCTCTGACACTCTGTGAATATCTCTGAAAGTCTCTGAAACTCCCTGACATTCTCTCAAACTCTGTGACACTCTCTGAAAATCTCTGACACTCTCTGACACACTCAGAAAATCTCAGAGCCCTCTGACACTCTCTGAAACTCTCTAACACTCTCTGACACTCTCTGAAAATCTCTGACACTCTCTGACACACTCAGAAAATCTCAGAGCCCTCTGACAGTCTCTGAAACTCTCTGACATTCTCCGACACTCTGTGAATATCTCTGAAACTCTCTGAAACTCCCTGACACTCTCTCAAACTCTGTGACACTCTCTGACACTCTCTGACACTCTCCGACACACTCAGTAACTCTCAGAAAACTCTCTGGCACTCTCTGACACTCTCAGAATGTCTCTGAGACTCTCTGACACTCTCTGAAACTCTCGGAAACTCTCTGACACTCTCTGAAACTCTCTGAAACACTTTGACACTCTTTGACACTATCAGACACTGTCTGAAACTCTCTGAAACTCTCTGACACTCTCTGAAACTGTCTGAAATTATCTGACACTCTCTGACACTCTCTGAAGCTCTCTGAAACTCTCTGACACACTGTGACACTCTCTGAAACTCTCTGACACTCTCTGACACTCGCTGCACTCTCTGCCTCCGCTGACACTCTCTGAAACTCTCTGAAAATCTCAGAAACTCTCAGAAACTCTCTGAAACTCTCTGAAAGTCTCTGACACGCTCTGACACTCTCTGACACTCTGTGACACTCTCTGAAAATATCTGACACTCCCTTACACTCTCTGACACTCTCTGACTCTCGCTGACACTCTCTGATACTCTCTGACATTCACTGACACTATCTGACTCTCGCTGACAATCTCTGATACTCTCTGACACTCACTGAAATATCTGACACTCTCTGAAACTCTCTGACAGTCTCACACACTCTATGACACTCTCTGACAGTCTGTGACACTCTCTGAAAATCTCTGACACTCTCTGAAACTCTCTGACACTCTCTGACACACTCAGAATATCTCAGTGCCCTCTGAATGTCTCTGACACTCTGTGACAAACGTAGAAACTCTCAGAAACTCTCTGACACTCTCTGAAACTCTCTGACACTCTCTGACTCTCGCTGACACTCTCTGATACTCTCTGACCCTCAATGACACTATCTGACACTCTCTGCAACTGTCTGACACTCACTGACACTCTGTGACACTTTCTGAAACTCTCTGACACTCTCTGACACACTCAGAAAATCTCAGAGCCCTCTGACCGTCTCTGAAACTCTCTGACACACTCTGACACTCACAGATAATTTCTGAAACTCTCTGACACTATCTGACACTTTCTGAAACTCTCTGACACTCTCTGAAATTCTCGGACACTCTGTGAATATCTCTGAAACTCTCCGAAACTCTGTGACACTCTCTGAAACTCTCTGAAACTCCCTGACACTCTCTGACACTGTCTGAAACTCTGTGACACTCTCTGAAAATCTCTGAAGATCTCCGAAACTCACTGAAACTCTGTGACACTCTCCGACACACTCAGAAACTCTCAGAAACTCTCTGGCACTCTCTTACACTCTCAGAAAGTCTTTGAGACTCTCTGACATTCTCTGAAACTCTCTGAAACTCTCTGACACTCTCTGAAACACTTTGACACTCTTTGACACTCTCAGACACTCTCTGACTCTCTCTGAAACTCTCTGACACTCTCTGAAACACACTGAAGCTCTCTGAAACTCTCTGAAACTCTCTGACACTCTCAGGAACTCTCTGAAACTCTCTGAAACTCTCTGACACTTTTTGACACTCTCTGACACTCTGTCACACTCTCTGAAGCTCTCTGACACTCTCTGAAACCTTCTGACACTCTCTGAAACACACTGAAGCTCTCTGAAACTCTCTGAAACTCTCTGACAATCTCAGGAACTCTCTGAAACTCTCTGAATCTCTCTGACACTTTCTGACACTCTCTGACACTCTGTCACACTCTCTGAAGCTCTCTGACACTCTCTGAAACTCTCTGACACTCTCTGACACTCGCTGCACTCTCTGCCTCCGCTGACACTCTCTGATACTCTCTGACACTCACTGACACTATCTGACACTCTCTGAAACTCTCTGACACTCACTGACACTCTGTGACACTCTCTGAAACTCTCTAACACTCTCTGACAGTCTCTGAAAATCTCTGACACTCTCTGACACACTCAGAAAATCTCAGAGCCCTCTGACAGTCTCTGAAACTCTCTGACATTCTCTGACACTCTGTGAATATCTCTGAAAGTCTCTGAAACTCCCTGACATTCTCTCAAACTCTGTGACACTCTCTGAAAATCTCTGACACTCTCTGACACACTCAGAAAATCTCAGAGCCCTCTGACACTCTCTGAAACTCTCTAACACTCTCTGACACTCTCTGAAAATCTCTGACACTCTCTGACACACTCAGAAAATCTCAGAGCCCTCTGACAGTCTCTGAAACTCTCTGACATTCTCCGACACTCTGTGAATATCTCTGAAACTCTCTGAAACTCCCTGACACTCTCTCAAACTCTGTGACACTCTCTGACACTCTCTGACACTCTCCGACACACTCAGTAACTCTCAGAAAACTCTCTGGCACTCTCTGACACTCTCAGAATGTCTCTGAGACTCTCTGACACTCTCTGAAACTCTCGGAAACTCTCTGACACTCTCTGAAACTCTCTGAAACACTTTGACACTCTTTGACACTATCAGACACTGTCTGAAACTCTCTGAAACTCTCTGACACTCTCTGAAACTGTCTGAAATTATCTGACACTCTCTGACACTCTCTGAAGCTCTCTGAAACTCTCTGACACACTGTGACACTCTCTGAAACTCTCTGACACTCTCTGACACTCGCTGCACTCTCTGCCTCCGCTGACACTCTCTGAAACTCTCTGAAAATCTCAGAAACTCTCAGAAACTCTCTGAAACTCTCTGAAAGTCTCTGACACGCTCTGACACTCTCTGACACTCTGTGACACTCTCTGAAAATATCTGACACTCCCTTACACTCTCTGACACTCTCTGACTCTCGCTGACACTCTCTGATACTCTCTGACATTCACTGACACTATCTGACTCTCGCTGACAATCTCTGATACTCTCTGACACTCACTGAAATATCTGACACTCTCTGAAACTCTCTGACAGTCTCACACACTCTATGACACTCTCTGACAGTCTGTGACACTCTCTGAAAATCTCTGACACTCTCTGAAACTCTCTGACACTCTCTGACACACTCAGAATATCTCAGTGCCCTCTGAATGTCTCTGACACTCTGTGACAAACGTAGAAACTCTCAGAAACTCTCTGACACTCTCTGAAACTCTCTGACACTCTCTGACTCTCGCTGACACTCTCTGATACTCTCTGACCCTCAATGACACTATCTGACACTCTCTGCAACTGTCTGACACTCACTGACACTCTGTGACACTTTCTGAAACTCTCTGACACTCTCTGACACACTCAGAAAATCTCAGAGCCCTCTGACCGTCTCTGAAACTCTCTGACACACTCTGACACTCACAGATAATTTCTGAAACTCTCTGACACTATCTGACACTTTCTGAAACTCTCTGACACTCTCTGAAATTCTCGGACACTCTGTGAATATCTCTGAAACTCTCCGAAACTCTGTGACACTCTCTGAAACTCTCTGAAACTCCCTGACACTCTCTGACACTGTCTGAAACTCTGTGACACTCTCTGAAAATCTCTGAAGATCTCCGAAACTCACTGAAACTCTGTGACACTCTCCGACACACTCAGAAACTCTCAGAAACTCTCTGGCACTCTCTTACACTCTCAGAAAGTCTTTGAGACTCTCTGACATTCTCTGAAACTCTCTGAAACTCTCTGACACTCTCTGAAACACTTTGACACTCTTTGACACTCTCAGACACTCTCTGACTCTCTCTGAAACTCTCTGACACTCTCTGAAACACACTGAAGCTCTCTGAAACTCTCTGAAACTCTCTGACACTCTCAGGAACTCTCTGAAACTCTCTGAAACTCTCTGACACTTTTTGACACTCTCTGACACTCTGTCACACTCTCTGAAGCTCTCTGACACTCTCTGAAACCTTCTGACACTCTCTGAAACACACTGAAGCTCTCTGAAACTCTCTGAAACTCTCTGACAATCTCAGGAACTCTCTGAAACTCTCTGAATCTCTCTGACACTTTCTGACACTCTCTGACACTCTGTCACACTCTCTGAAGCTCTCTGACACTCTCTGAAACTCTCTGACACTCTCTGACACTCGCTGCACTCTCTGCCTCCGCTGACACTCTCTGATACTCTCTGACACTCACTGACACTATCTGACACTCTCTGAAACTCTCTGACACTCACTGACACTCTGTGACACTCTCTGAAACTCTCTAACACTCTCTGACAGTCTCTGAAAATCTCTGACACTCTCTGACACACTCAGAAAATCTCAGAGCCCTCTGACAGTCTCTGAAACTCTCTGACATTCTCTGACACTCTGTGAATATCTCTGAAAGTCTCTGAAACTCCCTGACATTCTCTCAAACTCTGTGACACTCTCTGAAAATCTCTGACACTCTCTGACACACTCAGAAAATCTCAGAGCCCTCTGACACTCTCTGAAACTCTCTAACACTCTCTGACACTCTCTGAAAATCTCTGACACTCTCTGACACACTCAGAAAATCTCAGAGCCCTCTGACAGTCTCTGAAACTCTCTGACATTCTCCGACACTCTGTGAATATCTCTGAAACTCTCTGAAACTCCCTGACACTCTCTCAAACTCTGTGACACTCTCTGACACTCTCTGACACTCTCCGACACACTCAGTAACTCTCAGAAAACTCTCTGGCACTCTCTGACACTCTCAGAATGTCTCTGAGACTCTCTGACACTCTCTGAAACTCTCGGAAACTCTCTGACACTCTCTGAAACTCTCTGAAACACTTTGACACTCTTTGACACTATCAGACACTGTCTGAAACTCTCTGAAACTCTCTGACACTCTCTGAAACTGTCTGAAATTATCTGACACTCTCTGACACTCTCTGAAGCTCTCTGAAACTCTCTGACACACTGTGACACTCTCTGAAACTCTCTGACACTCTCTGACACTCGCTGCACTCTCTGCCTCCGCTGACACTCTCTGAAACTCTCTGAAAATCTCAGAAACTCTCAGAAACTCTCTGAAACTCTCTGAAAGTCTCTGACACTCTCTGACACTCGCTGCACTCTCTGCCTCCGCTGACACTCTCTGAAACTCTCTGAAAATCTCAGAAACTCTCAGAAACTCTCTGAAACTCTCTGAAAGTCTCTGACACGCTCTGACACTCTCTGACACTCTGTGACACTCTCTGAAAATATCTGACACTCCCTTACACTCTCTGACACTCTCTGACTCTCGCTGACACTCTCTGATACTCTCTGACATTCACTGACACTATCTGACTCTCGCTGACAATCTCTGATACTCTCTGACACTCACTGAAATATCTGACACTCTCTGAAACTCTCTGACAGTCTCACACACTCTATGACACTCTCTGACAGTCTGTGACACTCTCTGAAAATCTCTGACACTCTCTGAAACTCTCTGACACTCTCTGACACACTCAGAATATCTCAGTGCCCTCTGAATGTCTCTGACACTCTGTGACAAACGTAGAAACTCTCAGAAACTCTCTGACACTCTCTGAAACTCTCTGACACTCTCTGACTCTCGCTGACACTCTCTGATACTCTCTGACCCTCAATGACACTATCTGACACTCTCTGCAACTGTCTGACACTCACTGACACTCTGTGACACTTTCTGAAACTCTCTGACACTCTCTGACACACTCAGAAAATCTCAGAGCCCTCTGACCGTCTCTGAAACTCTCTGACACACTCTGACACTCACAGATAATTTCTGAAACTCTCTGACACTATCTGACACTTTCTGAAACTCTCTGACACTCTCTGAAATTCTCGGACACTCTGTGAATATCTCTGAAACTCTCCGAAACTCTGTGACACTCTCTGAAACTCTCTGAAACTCCCTGACACTCTCTGACACTGTCTGAAACTCTGTGACACTCTCTGAAAATCTCTGAAGATCTCCGAAACTCACTGAAACTCTGTGACACTCTCCGACACACTCAGAAACTCTCAGAAACTCTCTGGCACTCTCTTACACTCTCAGAAAGTCTTTGAGACTCTCTGACATTCTCTGAAACTCTCTGAAACTCTCTGACACTCTCTGAAACACTTTGACACTCTTTGACACTCTCAGACACTCTCTGACTCTCTCTGAAACTCTCTGACACTCTCTGAAACACACTGAAGCTCTCTGAAACTCTCTGAAACTCTCTGACACTCTCAGGAACTCTCTGAAACTCTCTGAAACTCTCTGACACTTTTTGACACTCTCTGACACTCTGTCACACTCTCTGAAGCTCTCTGACACTCTCTGAAACCTTCTGACACTCTCTGAAACACACTGAAGCTCTCTGAAACTCTCTGAAACTCTCTGACAATCTCAGGAACTCTCTGAAACTCTCTGAATCTCTCTGACACTTTCTGACACTCTCTGACACTCTGTCACACTCTCTGAAGCTCTCTGACACTCTCTGAAACTCTCTGACACTCTCTGACACTCGCTGCACTCTCTGCCTCCGCTGACACTCTCTGATACTCTCTGACACTCACTGACACTATCTGACACTCTCTGAAACTCTCTGACACTCACTGACACTCTGTGACACTCTCTGAAACTCTCTAACACTCTCTGACAGTCTCTGAAAATCTCTGACACTCTCTGACACACTCAGAAAATCTCAGAGCCCTCTGACAGTCTCTGAAACTCTCTGACATTCTCTGACACTCTGTGAATATCTCTGAAAGTCTCTGAAACTCCCTGACATTCTCTCAAACTCTGTGACACTCTCTGAAAATCTCTGACACTCTCTGACACACTCAGAAAATCTCAGAGCCCTCTGACACTCTCTGAAACTCTCTAACACTCTCTGACACTCTCTGAAAATCTCTGACACTCTCTGACACACTCAGAAAATCTCAGAGCCCTCTGACAGTCTCTGAAACTCTCTGACATTCTCCGACACTCTGTGAATATCTCTGAAACTCTCTGAAACTCCCTGACACTCTCTCAAACTCTGTGACACTCTCTGACACTCTCTGACACTCTCCGACACACTCAGTAACTCTCAGAAAACTCTCTGGCACTCTCTGACACTCTCAGAATGTCTCTGAGACTCTCTGACACTCTCTGAAACTCTCGGAAACTCTCTGACACTCTCTGAAACTCTCTGAAACACTTTGACACTCTTTGACACTATCAGACACTGTCTGAAACTCTCTGAAACTCTCTGACACTCTCTGAAACTGTCTGAAATTATCTGACACTCTCTGACACTCTCTGAAGCTCTCTGAAACTCTCTGACACACTGTGACACTCTCTGAAACTCTCTGACACTCTCTGACACTCGCTGCACTCTCTGCCTCCGCTGACACTCTCTGAAACTCTCTGAAAATCTCAGAAACTCTCAGAAACTCTCTGAAACTCTCTGAAAGTCTCTGACACGCTCTGACACTCTCTGACACTCTGTGACACTCTCTGAAAATATCTGACACTCCCTTACACTCTCTGACACTCTCTGACTCTCGCTGACACTCTCTGATACTCTCTGACATTCACTGACACTATCTGACTCTCGCTGACAATCTCTGATACTCTCTGACACTCACTGAAATATCTGACACTCTCTGAAACTCTCTGACAGTCTCACACACTCTATGACACTCTCTGACAGTCTGTGACACTCTCTGAAAATCTCTGACACTCTCTGAAACTCTCTGACACTCTCTGACACACTCAGAATATCTCAGTGCCCTCTGAATGTCTCTGACACTCTGTGACAAACGTAGAAACTCTCAGAAACTCTCTGACACTCTCTGAAACTCTCTGACACTCTCTGACTCTCGCTGACACTCTCTGATACTCTCTGACCCTCAATGACACTATCTGACACTCTCTGCAACTGTCTGACACTCACTGACACTCTGTGACACTTTCTGAAACTCTCTGACACTCTCTGACACACTCAGAAAATCTCAGAGCCCTCTGACCGTCTCTGAAACTCTCTGACACACTCTGACACTCACAGATAATTTCTGAAACTCTCTGACACTATCTGACACTTTCTGAAACTCTCTGACACTCTCTGAAATTCTCGGACACTCTGTGAATATCTCTGAAACTCTCCGAAACTCTGTGACACTCTCTGAAACTCTCTGAAACTCCCTGACACTCTCTGACACTGTCTGAAACTCTGTGACACTCTCTGAAAATCTCTGAAGATCTCCGAAACTCACTGAAACTCTGTGACACTCTCCGACACACTCAGAAACTCTCAGAAACTCTCTGGCACTCTCTTACACTCTCAGAAAGTCTTTGAGACTCTCTGACATTCTCTGAAACTCTCTGAAACTCTCTGACACTCTCTGAAACACTTTGACACTCTTTGACACTCTCAGACACTCTCTGACTCTCTCTGAAACTCTCTGACACTCTCTGAAACTGACTGAAACTCTCTGACACTCTCTGAAACTCTCTGAAACCCTCTGGCACCCTCTGAAACTCTCTGACTCGCTCTGACACTTTCTGAAACTCCCTGACACTCTCTGACACTCTCTGACACTTTCTGACACTCTCTGACACTCTCTGACACTCTCTGAAAATCTCTGAAACTCTCTGACACTCTCTGAAACTCTCTGAAACCCTCTGGCACCCTCTGAAACTCTCTGACTCGCTCTGACACTTTCTGACACTCTCTGACACTCTCTGAAGCTCTCTCAAACTGTCTGACACACTGTGACACTCTCTGAAACTCTCTGACAGGCTCTGACACTCTCTGAAACATTCTGAAACTCTCTGAAACTCTCAGAAACTCTCTGAAAGTCTCTGACACTCTCTGACACTCTGTGACACTCTCTGAAAATCTGACACTCTCTGACACTCTCTGACAAACTCAGAAACTGTCAGAAACTCTCTGACACTCTCTGAAACTCTCTGACAATCTCTGACACGCTCTGAAACTCTCTGACACTCTCTGACAGTCTCAGACACTCTCTGACACTCTCTGACACTTTCTGAAACTCTCTGACACTATCTGACACTTTCATAAACCTCCTATCACTCTCTGACAATCTCTGACACTCTCTGACACTCTCTGATACTCTCTGACACTCTCAGACAATCTCTGACACTCTCTGACAAACTCACAAACTCTCAGAAACTCTATGACTCTCTCAGACACTCTCAGACACTCTCTGGCACTCTCTGAAACCTTCTGACACTCTCTGAAACACACTGAAGCTCTCTGAAACTCTCTGAAACTCTCTGACAATCTCAGGAACTCTCTGAAACTCTCTGAAACTCTCTGACACTTTCTGACACTCTCTGACACTCTGTCACACTCTCTGAAGCTCTCTGACACTCTCTGAAACTCGCTGACACTCTCTGACACTCGCTGCACTCTCTGCCTCCGCTGACACTCTCTGATACTCTCTGACACTCACTGACACTATCTGACACTCTCTGAAACTCTCTGACACACACTGACACTCTGTGACACTCTCTGAAACTCTCTAACACTCTCTGACACTCTCTGAAAATCTCTGACACTCTCTGACACACTCAGAAAATCTCAGAGCCCTCTGACAGTCTCTGAAACTCTCTGACATTCTCTGACACTCTGTGAATATCTCTGAAAGTCTCTGAAACTCCCTGACATTCTGTCAAACTCTGTGACACTCTCTGAAAATCTCTGACACTCTCTGACACTCTGTGACACTCTCTGAAACTCTCTGACACTCTCTGACACTCTCTGACACTCTCTGACACTCTCCGACACACTCAGATATTGTCAGAAACTCTCAGGCACTCTCTGACACTCTCAGAAAGTCTCTGAAACTCTCTGACACTCTCTGAAACTCTCCGACACTCTCTGACACTCTCTGAAACCCTTTGACACTCTTTGACACTCTCATACACTGTCTGACTCTCTCTGGAACTCTCTACACTCACTGAAACTCTCTGACACACTCTGAAGCTAGCTGATACTCGCTGACACTCTGTGACACTCTCTGAAACTCTCTGAAAGTCTGTGACACACTCTGGCACTCTCTGAAACTTTCTGATACTCTCTGAAACATACTGAAGCTCTCAGAAACTCTCTGAAACTCTCTGAAAATCTCAGGAACTCTCTGAAACTCTCTGAAACTCTCTGACACTCTCTGACACTCTCTGACACTCTGTCATACTCTCTGAAACTCTCTGACAATCTCAGGAACTCTCTGAAACTCTCTGACACTCTCTGAAACTGTCTGAAACTATCTGACACTCTCGGACACTCTCTGAAGCTCTCTGAAACTCTCTGACACCCTGTGACACTCTCTGAAACTCTCTGTCAGGCTCTGACACTCTCTGAAACTCTCTGAAGCTCTCTGAAACTCTCTGAAACTCTCTGAAACTCTCTGAAAGTCTCTGACACGCTCTGACACTCTCTGACACTCTGTGACACTCTCTGAAAATCTCTGACACTCCCTTGCACTCTCTGACACTCTCTGACTCTCGCTGACACTCTCTGATACTCTCTGACATTCACTGACACTATCTGACTCTCGCTGACACTCTCTGGAACTCTCTGACACTCACTGACCCTCTGAGACACTCTGTGAAACTCTCTGACAGTCTCTGACACTCTCTGACACTCTCTGACAGTCTGTGACACTCTCTGAAAATCTCTGACACTCTCTGAAACTCTCTGACACTCTCTGACACACTCAGAATATTTCTCAGTGCCCTCTGAATGTCTCTGACACTCTCTGACAAACGCAGAAACTCTCAGAAACTCTCTGACTCTCTCTGAAACTCTCTGACACTCTCTGACTCTCGCTGACACTCTCTGATACTCTCTGACACTCACTGACACTATCTGACACTCTCTGCAACTCTCTGACACTCTCTGACACTCTCTGACACTCACTGACACTTTCTGACACTCTCTGACACTATCTGAAGCTCTCTCAAACTCTCTGAAACCCTGTAACTCTCTCTGAATGTCTCTGACAGGCTCTGACACTCTCTGAAACTCTCTGAAGCTCTCTGAAACATTTTGAAACCCTCTGAAACTCTCTGAAACTCTCAGAAACTCTCAGAAACTCTCAGAAACTCTCTGAATGTCTCTGACACTCTCTGACACTCTGTGATACTCTCTGAAAATCTCGGACACTCTCTGACATTCTCTGACAAACTTAGAAACTCTCAGAAACTCTCTGACACTCTCTGAAACTCTCTGACACTCTCTGAAACTCTGTGAGACTCTCTGAAAATCTCTGAAGATCTCCGAAACTCTCTGACTCTCTGTGACACACTCTGACACTCTCTGACACTCTCCGACACACTCAGAAACTCTCAGAAACTCTCTAGCACTCTCTTACACTCTCAGAAAGTCTTTGAGACTCTCTGACATTCTCTGAAACTCTCTGAAACTCTCTGACACTCTCTGACACTCTTTGAAACACTTTGACACTCTTTGACACTCTCAGACACTGTCTGACTCTCTCTGAAACTCTCTGACACTCTCTGAAACTGCCTGAAACTCTCTGACACTCTCTGACACTCTCTGAAGCTCTCTGAAGCTCTCTGACGCCCGGTGACACTCTCTGAAACTCTCTGACAGGCTCTGACAATCTCTGAAACTGTCTGAAGCTCTCTGAAAGTCTCTGAAACTCTCAGAAACTCTCAGAAACTCTCTGAAAGTCTCTTACACTCTCTGACACTCTCTGACCATTTCTGAATCTCTCTGAATTTCTCTGACACTATCTGACACTTTCTGAAACTTTCTGACACTCTCTGACACTCTCTGACACTCTCTGACACTCTCTGGCTCTCTCTGATACTCTCTGACAATCTCGGACACTCTCTGACACTCTCTGAAACTCTCTGACACTCTCTGACACTCTCAGATACTGTCTGACACTCGCCGAAACTCTCTGAAACTCTCTGAAACTCTCTGACACTCGCTGACTCTCCCTGACACTCTCTGAATCTCTCTGAAACTCTCTGACACTCTGTAATACTCTCTGAAACATTCTGACACTCTCTGACACTCTCTGACACTCTGTCATACTCTCTGAAACTCTCTGACAATCTCAGGAACTCTCTGAAAATCTCTGACACTCTCTGAAACTGTCTGAAACTATCTGACACTCTCGGATACTCTCTGAAGCTCTCTGAAAACTCTCTGACACCCTGTGACACTCTCTGAAACTCTCTGTCAGGCTCTGACACTCTCTGAAACTCTCTGAAGCTCTCTGAAACTCTCTGAAACTCTCTGAAAGTCTCCGACACGCTCTGACACTCTCTGACACTCTGTGACACTCTCTGAAAATCTCTGACACTCCCTTGCACTCTCTGACACTCTCTGACTCTCGCTGACACTCTCTGATACTCTCTGACATTCACTGACACTATCTGACTCTCGCTGACAATCTCTGATACTCTCTGACACTCACTGACAACATCTGACACTCTCTGGAACTCTCTGACACTCACTGACCCTCTGAGACACTCTGTGAAACTCTCTGACAGTCTCTGACACTCTCTGACACTCTCTGACAGTCTGTGACACTCTCTGAAAATCTCTGACACTCTCTGAAACTCTCTGACACTCTCTGACACACTCAGAATATTTCTCAGTGCCCTCTGAATGTCTCTGACACTCTCTGACAAACGCAGAAGCTCTCAGAAACTCTCTGACACTCTCTGAAACTCTCTGACACTCTCTGACTCTCGCTGACACTCTCTGATACTCTCTGACACTCACTGACACTATCTGACACTCTCTGCAACTCTCTGACACTCTCTGACACTCTCTGACACTCACTGACACTTTCTGACACTCTCTGACACTATCTGAAGCTCTCTCAAACTCTCTGAAACCCTGTAACTCTCTCTGAATATCTCTGACAGGCTCTGACACTCTCTGAAACTCTCTGAAGCTCTCTGAAACATTTTGAAACCCTCTGAAACTCTCTGAAACTCTCAGAAACTCTCAGAAACTCTCAGAAACTCTCTGAATGTCTCTGACACTCTCTGACACTCTGTGATACTCTCTGAAAATCTCGGACACTCTCTGACATTCTCTGACAAACTCAGAAACTCTCAGAAACTCTCTGACACTCTCTGAAACTCTCTGACACTCTCTGAAACTCTGTGAGACTCTCTGAAAATCTCTGAAGATCTCCGAAACTCTCTGACTCTCTGTGACACACTCTGACACTCTCTGACACTCTCCGACACACTCAGAAACTCTCAGAAACTCTCTAGCACTCTCGTACACTCTCAGAAAGTCTTTGAGACTCTCTGACATTCTCTGAAACTCTCTGAAACTCTCTGACACTCTCTGACACTCTTTGAAACACTTTGACACTCTTTGACACTCTCAGACACTGTCTGACTCTCTCTGAAACTCTCTGACACTCTCTGAAACTGCCTGAAACTCTCTGACACTCTCTGACACTCTCTGAAGCTCTCTGAAGCTCTCTGACGCCCTGTGACACTCTCTGAAACTCTCTGACAATCTCTGACAATCTCTGAAACTGTCTGAAGCTCTCTGAAAGTCTCTGAAACTCTCAGAAACTCTCAGAAACTCTCTGAAAGTCTCTTACACTCTCTGACACTCTGTGACACTCTCTGAAAATCTCTGACACTCTCTGACACTCTCTGACAAACTGAGAAACTCTCAGAAACTCTCTGACACTCTCTGACACTCTCTGAAACTCTCAGACACTCTCTGACTTTCTCTGACACTCTCTGAAACTCTCCGACACTCTCTGAAACTCTCTGATACTCTCTGACAATCTCTGACACGCTCTGAAACTCGCTGACACTCTCTGACACTCTCTGACACTCTCTGACCATTTCTGAATCTCTCTGAATTTCTCTGACACTATCTGACACTTTCTGAAACTTTCTGACACTCTCTGACACACTCTGACACTCTCTGGCTCTCTCTGATACTCTCTGACAATCTCGGACACTCTCTGACACTCTCTGAAACTCTCTGACACTCTCTGACACTCTCAGATACTGTCTGACACTCGCCGAAACTCTCTGAAACTCTCTGAAACTCTCTGACACTCTCTGACTCTCCCTGACACTCTCTGAATCTCTCTGAAACTCTCTGACACTCTGTAATACTCTCTGAAACATTCTGACACTCTCTGACACTCTCTGACACTCTGTCATACTCTCTGAAACTCTCTGACAATCTCAGGAACTCTCTGAAAATCTCTGACACTCTCTGAAACTGTCTGAAACTATCTGACACTCTCGGACACTCTCTGAAGCTCTCTGAAAACTCTCTGACACCCTGTGACACTCTCTGAAACTCTCTGTCAGGCTCTGACACTCTCTGAAACTCTCTGAAGCTCTCTGAAACTCTCTGAAACTCTCTGAAGCTCTCTGAAACTCTCTGAAAGTCTCCGACACGCTCTGACACTCTCTGACACTCTGTGACACTCTCTGAAAATCTCTGACACTCCCTTGCACTCTCTGACACTCTCTGACTCTCGCTGACACTCTCTGATACTCTCTGACATTCACTGACACTATCTGACTCTCGCTGACAATCTCTGATACTCTCTGACACTCACTGACAACATCTGACACTCTCTGGAACTCTCTGACACTCACTGACCCTCTGAGACACTCTGTGAAACTCTCTGACAGTCTCTGACACTCTCTGACACTCTCTGACAGTCTGTGACACTCTCTGAAAATCTCTGACACTCTCTGAAACTCTCTGACACTCTCTGACACACTCAGAATATTTCTCAGTGCCCTCTGAATGTCTCTGACACTCTCTGACAAACGCAGAAGCTCTCAGAAACTCTCTGACACTCTCTGAAACTCTCTGACACTCTCTGACTCTCGCTGACACTCTCTGATACTCTCTGACACTCACTGACACTATCTGACACTCTCTGCAACTCTCTGACACTCTCTGACACTCTCTGACACTCACTGACACTTTCTGACACTCTCTGACACTATCTGAAGCTCTCTCAAACTCTCTGAAACCCTGTAACTCTCTCTGAATATCTCTGACAGGCTCTGACACTCTCTGAAACTCTCTGAAGCTCTCTGAAACATTTTGAAACCCTCTGAAACTCTCTGAAACTCTCAGAAACTCTCAGAAACTCTCAGAAACTCTCTGAATGTCTCTGACACTCTCTGACACTCTGTGATACTCTCTGAAAATCTCGGACACTCTCTGACATTCTCTGACAAACTCAGAAACTCTCAGAAACTCTCTGACACTCTCTGAAACTCTCTGACACTCTCTGAAACTCTGTGAGACTCTCTGAAAATCTCTGAAGATCTCCGAAACTCTCTGACTCTCTGTGACACACTCTGACACTCTCTGACACTCTCCGACACACTCAGAAACTCTCAGAAACTCTCTAGCACTCTCGTACACTCTCAGAAAGTCTTTGAGACTCTCTGACATTCTCTGAAACTCTCTGAAACTCTCTGACACTCTCTGACACTCTTTGAAACACTTTGACACTCTTTGACACTCTCAGACACTGTCTGACTCTCTCTGAAACTCTCTGACACTCTCTGAAACTGCCTGAAACTCTCTGACACTCTCTGACACTCTCTGAAGCTCTCTGAAGCTCTCTGACGCCCTGTGACACTCTCTGAAACTCTCTGACAATCTCTGACAATCTCTGAAACTGTCTGAAGCTCTCTGAAAGTCTCTGAAACTCTCAGAAACTCTCAGAAACTCTCTGAAAGTCTCTTACACTCTCTGACACTCTGTGACACTCTCTGAAAATCTCTGACACTCTCTGACACTCTCTGACAAACTGAGAAACTCTCAGAAACTCTCTGACACTCTCTGACACTCTCTGAAACTCTCAGACACTCTCTGACTTTCTCTGACACTCTCTGAAACTCTCCGACACTCTCTGAAACTCTCTGATACTCTCTGACAATCTCTGACACGCTCTGAAACTCGCTGACACTCTCTGACACTCTCTGACACTCTCTGACCATTTCTGAATCTCTCTGAATTTCTCTGACACTATCTGACACTTTCTGAAACTTTCTGACACTCTCTGACACACTCTGACACTCTCTGGCTCTCTCTGATACTCTCTGACAATCTCGGACACTCTCTGACACTCTCTGAAACTCTCTGACACTCTCTGACACTCTCAGATACTGTCTGACACTCGCCGAAACTCTCTGAAACTCTCTGAAACTCTCTGACACTCTCTGACTCTCCCTGACACTCTCTGAATCTCTCTGAAACTCTCTGACACTCTGTAATACTCTCTGAAACATTCTGACACTCTCTGACACTCTCTGACACTCTGTCATACTCTCTGAAACTCTCTGACAATCTCAGGAACTCTCTGAAAATCTCTGACACTCTCTGAAACTGTCTGAAACTATCTGACACTCTCGGACACTCTCTGAAGCTCTCTGAAAACTCTCTGACACCCTGTGACACTCTCTGAAACTCTCTGTCAGGCTCTGACACTCTCTGAAACTCTCTGAAGCTCTCTGAAACTCTCTGAAACTCTCTGAAACTCTCTGAAAGTCTCTGACACGCTCTGACACTCTCTGACACTCTGTGACACTCTCTGAAAATCTCTGACACTCCCTTGCACTCTCTGACACTCTCTGACTCTCGCTGACACTCTCTGATACTCTCTGACATTCACTGACACTATCTGACTCTCGCTGACAATCTCTGATACTCTCTGACACTCACTGACAACATCTGACACTCTCTGTAACTCTCTGACACTCACTGACCCTCTGAGACACTCTGTGAAACTCTCTGACAGTCTCTGACACTCTCTGACACTCTCTGACAGTCTGTGACACTCTCTGAAAATCTCTGACACTCTCTGAAACTCTCTGACACTCTCTGACACACTCGGAATATTTCTCAGTGCCCTCTGAATGTCTCTGACACTCTCTGACAAACGCAGAAACTCTCAGAAACTCTCTGACACTCTCTGAAACTCTCTGACACTCTGACTCTCGCTGACACTCTCTGATACTCTCTGACACTCACTGACACTATCTGACACTCTCTGCAACTCTCTGACACTCTCTGACACTCTCTGACACTCACTGACACTTTCTGACACTCTCTGACACTATCTGAAGCTCTCTCAAACTCTCTGACACCCTGTAACTCTCTCTGAATATCTCTGATAGGCTCTGACACTCTCTGAAACTCTCTGAAGCTCTCTGAAACATTTTGAAACCCTCTGAAACTCTCTGAAACTCTCAGAAACTCTCAGAAACTCTCTGAATGTCTCTGACACTCTCTGACACTCTGTGATACTCTCTGAAAATCTCGGACACTCTCTGACATTCTCTGACAAACTCAGAAACTCTCAGAAACTCTCTGACACTCTCTGAAACTCTCTGACACTCTCTGAAACTCTGTGAGACTCTCTGAAAATCTCTGAAGATCTCCGAAACTCTCTGACTCTCTGTGACACACTCTGACACTCTCTGACACTCTCCGACACACTCAGAAACTCTCAGAAACTCTCTAGCACTCTCTTACACTCTCAGAAAGTCTTTGAGACTCTCTGACATTCTCTGAAACTCTCTGAAACTCTCTGACACTCTCTGACACTCTTTGAAACACTTTGACACTCTTTGACACTCTCAGACACTGTCTGACTCTCTCTGAAACTCTCTGACACTCTCTGAAACTGCCTGAAACTCTCTGACACTCTCTGACACTCTCTGAAGCTCTCTGAAGCTCTCTGACGCCCTGTGACACTCTCTGAAACTCTCTGACAGGCTCTGACAATCTCTGAAACTGTCTGAAGCTCTCTGAAAGTCTCTGAAACTCTCAGAAACTCTCAGAAACTCTCTGAAAGTCTCTTACACTCTCTGACACTCTGTGACACTCTCTGAAAATCTCTGACACTCTCTGACACTCTCTGACATACTGAGAAACTCTCAGAAACTCTCTGACACTCTCTGACACTCTCTGAAACTCTCAGACACTCTCTGACTTTCTCTGACACTCTCTGAAACTCTCTGACACACTCTGAAACTCTCTGATACTCTCTGACAATCTCTGACACGCTCTGAAACTCGCTGACACTCTCTGACACTCTCTGACACTCTCTGACCATTTCTGAATCTCTCTGAATTTCTCTGACACTATCTGACACTTTCTGAAACTTTCTGACACTCTCTGACACTCTCTGACACTCTCTGGCTCTCTCTGATACTCTCTGACAATCTCGGACACTCTCTGACACTCTCTGAAACTCTGACACTCTCTGACACTCTCAGATACTGTCTGACACTCGCCGAAACTCTCTGAAACTCTCTGAAACTCTCTGACACTCTCTGACTCACCCTGACACTCTCTGAATCTCTCTGAAACTCTCTGACACTCTGTAATACTCTCTGAAACATTCTGACACTCTCGGACAATCTCTGAAAATCTCTGAAACTCTCTGAAAATCTCCGACACTCTCAGAAACTCTCAGAAACTCTCTGAAACTCTCTGACACTCTCTGACACTCTGTGACACTCTCTGAAATTCTCTGGCAATCTCTGACACATTCTTACAAACTCAGAAACTCTCAGAAACTCTCTGACACTCTGACACTCTCAGACACTCTCTGAAACTCTCTGACACTCTCTGAAAATCTTAGAAAGTGTCAGAAGGTCTATGACACGCTCTGACACTCTGTGACACTCTCTGAAAATCTCTGACACTCTCTGACACTCTCTGACAAACTCAGAAACTCTCAGAAACTCTCTGACACTCTCTGAAACTCTCTGACACTCTCTAACTCTCTCTGAAACTCTCTGACACTGTGACACTCTCTGAATCTCTCTGACATTCTCTGACACTCTCTGACACTCCCTGACACACTCTGAATCTCTCTGAAACTCTCTGACACACTCTGACATTCTCTGGCTCTCTCTGAAACCATCTGACAATCTCTGACGCGCTCTGATACTCTCTGACACTCTCTGACACTCTCTGAAACTCTCAGACACTCTCTGAATTTCTCTGACCCTCTCTGACACTCTCTGAAACTCTCTGATACTCTCTGACACTCTCTGAAACTCTCTGATACTCTCTGACACTATCTAACACTTTCTGAAACTTTCTGACACTCTCTGACACTCTCTGGCTCTCTCTGATACTCTCTGACAATCTCGGACACTCTCTGACACTCTCTGAAACTCTCTGACACTCCCTGACACTCTCTGAATCTCTCTGAAACTCTCTGACACACGCTGACATTCTCTGACACTCTCTGAAACTCTCTGACACTCTCTGAAACTCTCTGATACTCTCTGACACTCTCTGACACTCTCTGACCATTTCTGAATCTCTCTGAATTTCTCTGACACTATCTGACACTTTCTGAAACTTTCTGACACTCTCTGACACTCTCTGACAATCTCTGGCTCTCTCTGATACTCTCTGACAATCTCGGACACTCTCTGACACTCTCTGAAACTCTCTGACACTCTCTGACACTCTCAGATACTGTCTGACACTCGCCGAAACTCTCTGAAACTCTCTGAAACTCTCTGACACTCTCTGACTCTCCCTGACACTCTCTGAATCTCTCTGAAACTCTCTGACACTCTGTAATACTCTCTGAAACATTCTGACACTCTCGGACAATCTCTGAAAATCTCTGAAACTCTCTGAAAATCTCCGACACTCTCAGAAACTCTCAGAAACTCTCTGAAACTCTCTGACACTCTCTGACACTCTGTGACACTCTCTGAAATTCTCTGGCAATCTCTGACACATTCTTACAAACTCAGAAACTCTCAGAAACTCTCTGACACTCTCTGACACTCTCAGACACTCTCTGAAACTCTCTGACACTCTCTGAAAATCTTAGAAAGTGTCAGAAGGTCTCTGACACGCTCTGACACTCTGTGACACTCTCTGAAAATCTCTGACACTCTCTGACACTCTCTGACAAACTCAGAAACTCTCAGAAACTCTCTGACACTCTCTGAAACTCTCTGACACTCTCTGACTCTCTCTGAAACTCTCTGACACTGTGACACTCTCTGAATCTCTCTGACATTCTCTGACACTCTCTGACACTCCCTGACACTCTCTGAATCTCTCTGAAACTCTCTGACACACTCTGACATTCTCTGAAACTCTCTGAAACCATCTGACAATCTCTGACGCGCTCTGATACTCTCTGACACTCTCTGACACTCTCTGAAACTCTCAGACACTCTCTGAATTTCTCTGACACTCTCTGAAACTCTCTGACACTCTCTGAAACTCTCTGATACTCTCTGACAATCTCTGACACGCTCTGAAACTCGCTGACACTCTCTGACACTCTCTGACACTCTCTGACCATTTCTGAATCTCTCTGAATTTCTCTGACACTATCTGACACTTTCTGAAACTTTCTGACACTCTCTGACACTCTCTGACACTCTCTGGCTCTCTCTGATACTCTCTGACAATCTCGGACACTCTCTGACACTCTCTGAAACTCTCTGACACTCTCTGACACTCTCAGATACTGTCTGACACTCGCCGAAACTCTCTGAAACTCTCTGAAACTCTCTGACACTCTCTGACTCTCCCTGACACTCTCTGAATCTCTCTGAAACTCTCTGACACTCTGTAACACTCTCTGAAACATTCTGACACTCTCGGACAATCTCTGAAAATCTCTGAAACTCTCTGAAAATCTCCGACACTCTCAGAAACTCTCAGAAACTCTCTGAAACTCTCTGACACTCTCTGACACTCTGTGACACTCTCTGAAATTCTCTGGCAATCTCTGACACATTCTTACAAACTCAGAAACTCTCAGAAACTCTCTGACACTCTCTGACACTCTCAGACACTCTCTGAAACTCTCTGACACTCTCTGAAAATCTTAGAAAGTGTCAGAAGGTCTCTGACACGCTCTGACACTCTGTGACACTCTCTGAAAATCTCTGACACTCTCTGACACTCTCTGACAAACTCAGAAACTCTCAGAAACTCTCTGACACTCTCTGAAACTCTCTGACACTCTCTGACTCTCTCTGAAACTCTCTGACACTGTGACACTCTCTGAATCTCTCTGACATTCTCTGACACTCTCTGACACTCCCTGACACTCTCTGAATCTCTCTGAAACTCTCTGACACACTCTGACATTCTCTGAAACTCTCTGAAACCATCTGACAATCTCTGACGCGCTCTGATACTCTCTGACACTCTCTGACACTCTCTGAAACTCTCAGACACTCTCTGAATTTCTCTGACACTCTCTGAAAGTCTCAGACACTCTCTGAAACTCTCTGATACTCTCTGACAATCTCTGACACGCTCTGAAACTCGCTGACACTCTCTGACACTCTCTGACACTCTCTGACCATTTCTGAATCTCGCTGAATTTCTCTGACACTATCTGACACTTTCTGAAACTTTCTGACACTCTCTGACACTCTCTGACACTCTCTGGCTCTCTCTGATACTCTCTGACAATCTCGGACACTCTCTGACACTCTCTGAAACTCACTGACACTCTCTGACACTCTCAGATACTGTCTGACACTCGCCGAAACTCTCTGAAACTCTCTGAAACTCTCTGACACTCTCTGACTCTCCCTGACACTCTCTGAATCTCTCTGAAACTCTCTGACACTCTGTAACACTCTCTGAAACATTCTGACACTCTCGGACAATCACTGAAAATCTCTGAAACTCTCTGAAAATCTCCGACACTCTCAGAAACTCTCAGAAACTCTCTGACACTCTCTGACACATTCTTACAAACTCAGAAACTCTCAGAAACTCTCTGACACTCTCTGACACTCTCAGACACTCTCTGAAACTCTCTGACACTCTCTGAAAATCTTAGAAAGTGTCAGAAGGTCTCTGACACGCTCTGACACTCTGTGACACTCTCTGAAAATCTCTGACACTCTCTGACACTCTCTGACAAACTCAGAAACTCTCAGAAACTCTCTGACACTCTCTGAAACTCTCTGACACTCTCTGACTCTCTCTGAAACTCTCTGACACTGTGACACTCTCTGAATCTCTCTGACATTCTCTGACACTCTCTGACACTCCCTGACACTCTCTGAATCTCTCTGAAACTCTCTGACACACTCTGACATTCTCTGAAACTCTCTGAAACCATCTGACAATCTCTGACGCGCTCTGATACTCTCTGACACTCTCTGACACTCTGTGACACTCTCTGAAACTCTATGACACTCTCCGACACACTCAGAATCTGTCAGAAACTCTCAGGCACTCTCTGACACTCTCAGAAAGTCTCTGAAACTCTCTGTAACTCTCTGACACTCTCTGAAACCCTTTGACACTCTTTGACTCTCTCAGACACTGTCTGACTCTCTCTGAAACTCTCTACTCTCTCTGACACTCTCTAACACTCTCTGAAGCTCTCTGATACTCTCTGACACTCTGTGACACTCTCTGAAACTCTCTGAAACTCTCTGAAACTCTCTGACACTCTCAGAAACTCTATGAAAGTCTCTGACACTCTCTGACACTCTTTGACACTCACTGACACTCTGTGACACTCTCTGAAACTCTCTGACAGTCTCTGACACCCTCTGACACTCTCTGAAAATCTCTAACACTCCCTGACACTATCTGACACTCTGTGACGCTCTGTGACACTCTGTGTATCTCTCAGACACTCACTGACACTCTCTGACACTGACACTCTGTGGCACTCTCTGAAACTCTCTGACATTCTCTGACACTCTCTGAAACTCTCTGACACTCTCTGACACACTCAGAAAATCTCAGAGCCCTCTGAAAGTCTCTGACACTATCTGACACTCTCTGACAAACTCAGAAACTCTCAGAAACTCTCTGACACACTCTGAAACTCTCTGACACTCTCTGACTCTCGCTGACACTCTCTGATACTCTCTGACAATCGCTGATACTCTCCGACTCTCGCTGACACTCTCTGATACTCTCTGACACTCACTGACACTATCTGACACTCTCTGAAACTCTCTGACACTCACTGACGCTCTGTGACAATCTCTGAAACTCTCTGACACTCTCTGGCACTCTCTGATTTGTCTCTGACACTCTCGGACACACTCAGAAAATCTCAGAGCCCTCTGACAGTCTCTGAAACTCTCTGACACACTCTGACAATCACAGATAATTACTGAAACTCTCTGACACTATCTGACACTTTCTGTAACTCTCGGACACTCTCTGACATTCTCTGGCACTCTGTGAATATCTCTGAATCTCTCCGAAACTCTGTGACACTCTCTGAAACTCTCTGAAACACCCTGACACTCTCTGAAACTCTGTGACACTCTCTGAAAATCTCTGAAGATCTCCAAAACTCTCTGACTCTCTGTGACACTCTCTGATACTCTCTGACACTCACTGACACTATCTGACACTCTCTGAAACTCTCTGACACTCACTGACACTCTGTGACACTCTCTGAAACTCTCTAACACTCTCTGACACTCTCTGAAAATCTCTGACACTCCCTGAAACACTTTGACACTCTTTGACATCTCTGACACTGTCTGAATCTCTCTGAAACTCTCTGACACTCTCTGAAACTGACTGAAACTCTCTGACTCACTCTGACACCCTATGACACTCTCTGAAGCTCTATGAAACTATCTGAAAGTCTCTGAAACTCTCTGAAACTCTCAGAAACTCTCAGAAACACCCTGTGACATTCTCTGAAACACTCTGACAGGCTCTGACACTCTCTGAAACTCTCTGAAGCTCTCTGAAAGTCTCTGAAACTCTCTGAAACTCTCAGAAACTCTCAGAAACACCCTGAAAGTCTCTGACACTCTCTGACACTCTGTGACACTCTCCGAAAATCTCTGACACTCTCTGACACTCTCTGACAAACTCAGAAACTCTCAGAAACTCTCTGACACTCTCTGAAACTCTCCGACACTCTCTGAAACTCTCAGATACTCTCTGACATTCTCTGACACGCTCTGAAACTCTCTGACACTCTCTGAAACTCTCTGATACTCTCTGACAATCTCTGACACGCTCTGAAACTCGCTGACACTCTCTGACACTCTCCGACACTCTCTGACCATTTCTGAATCTCTCTGAAACTCTCTGACACTCTCTGAAACTCTCTGATACTCTCTGACAATCTCTGACACGCTCTGAAACTCGCTGACACTCTCTGACACTCTCCGACACTCTCTGACCATTTCTGAATCTCTCTGAATTTCTCTGACACTATCTGACACTTTCTGAAACTTTCTGACACTCTCTGACACTCTCTGACACTCTCTGACACTCTCTGAAACTCTCTGACACTCTCTGACACTCTCAGATACTGTCTGACACTCGCCGAAACTCTCTGAAACTCTCTGAAACTCTCTGAAACTCTCTGACACTCTCTGAAACTCTCTGAAACTCTCTGACACGCTCTGAAACTCTCTGACACTCTCAGACACTCTCTAAAACTCTCTGACACTCTCTGACACTTTCTGAATCTCTCTGACACTATCTGACACTCTCTGACACTCTCTGATACTTTCTGACACTCTCGGACAATCTCTGACACTCTCTGACAAACTCACAAACTCTCAGAAACTCTCTGACTCTTTCTGACACTCTCTGAAACACTTTGTCACTCTTTGACAATCTCAGAGAGTGTCTGACTGTCTCTGAAACTCTCTGACAATCTCTGAAACTGACTGAAACTCTCTCACACTCTCTGACACTCTCTGACACTCTCTGAAGCTCTCTGAAACTCTCTGACACCCCGTGACATTCTCTGAAACTCTCTGACAGGCTCTGAAACTCTCTGAAACTCTCTGAAGTTCTCTGAAACTCTCTGAAACTCTCAGAAACACTCAGAAACTCTCTGAAAGTCTCTGACACTCTCTGACAAACTCAGAAACTCTCAGAAACTCTCTGACACTCTCTGAAACTCTCTGACACACTCTAAAACTCTCAGACACTCTCTGACATTCTCTGACACTCTCTGAAACTCTCTGGCAGTCTCTGAAACTTTCTGATACTCTCTGACAATCTCTGACACGCTCTGAAACTCTCAGACACTCTTGGAATCTCTCTGACACTTTCTGAATCTCTCTGACACTATCTGATATTTTCTGAAACTTTCTGACACTCTATGACACTCTCTGATACTCTCTGACACTCTCAGACAATCTCTGACACTCTCTGACAAACTCACAAACTCTCAGAAACTCTCTGACTCTCTCTGACTCTCTCAGATACTCTCTGAAACTCTCTGACACTCTCTGACACTCTCTGAATCTCTCAGACACTCTCTGACACTCTCTGACACTCTCTGAAAATCTCTGACAATCCGTGACACTCTCTGAAACTCTCTGAAACTCTCCGGCACCCTCTGAAACTCTCTGAAACTCTCTGACACTCTCTGACACTTTCTGAAACTCTCTGACACTCTCTGACACTCTCAGACACTCTCTGAGACTCTCTGAAGCTCTCTCAAACTGTCTGACACCCTGTGACACTCTCTGAAACTCTCCAACAGGCTCTGACACTCTCTGAAACATTCTGAAACTCTCAGAAACTCTCAGAATCTCTCAGAAACTCTCTGAAAGTCTCTGACACTCTCTGACACTCTGTGACACTCTCTGAAAATCTCTGACACTGTCTGACACTCTCTGACAAACTCAGAAACTGTCAGAAACTCTCTGACACTCTCTGAAACTCTCTGACAATCTCTGACACGCTCTGAAACTCTCAGACACTCTCTGACACTCTCAGACACTCTCTGACACTCTCTGACACTTTCTGAAACTCTTTGACACTATCTGACACTTTCTGAAACTTCCTGACACTCTCTGACAATCTCTGACACTCTCTGACAGTCTCTGATACTCTCTGACACTCTCGGACAATCTCTGACACTCTCTGACAAACTCACAAACTCTCAGAAACTCTCTGACACTCTCTGACACTCTCAGACACTCTCTGACACTCTCTGACACTTTCTGACACTCTCTGACACTCTCTGAAGCTCACTCAAACTGTCTGGCACCCTGTGACACTCTCTGAAACACTCTGACAGGCTCTGACACTCTCTGAAACATTCTGAAACTCTCAGAAACTCTCAGAAACTCTCAGAAATTCTCTGACACTCTCTGACATTCTGTGAAACTCTCTGAAAATCTCTGACACTGTCTGACACTCTCTGACAAACTGAGAAACTGTCAGAAACTCTCTGACACTCTCTGAAACTCTCTGACACTCTCTGACACTTTCTGAAACTCTTTGACACTATTTGACACTTTCTGAAACTTCCTGACACTCTCTGACAATCTCTGACACTCTCTGACAGTCTCTGATACTCTCTGACACTCTCGGACAATCTCTGACACTCTCTGACAAACTCACAAACTCTCAGAAACTCTATGACTCTCTCAGACACTCTCAGACACTCTCTGGCACTCTCTGAAACTTTCTGACACTCTCTGAAACACACTGAAGCTCTCTGAAACTCTCTGAAACTCTCTGACAATCTCAGGAACTCTCTGAAACTCTCTGACACATTCTGACACTCTCTGACACACTGCCACACTCTCTGAAGCTCTCTGACACTCTCTGAAACTCTTTGATACTCTCTGAGACTCTCAGAAACTCTCTGACACTCTCTGACACTCACTGACACTATCTGACACTCTCTAAAACTCTCTGACACACGCAGCCACTCTCTGACACTTTCTGAATCTCTCTGACACTATCTGACACTTTCTGAAACTTTCTGACACTCTCTGACACTCTCTGATAGTATCTGACACTCTCGGACTATCTCTGACACTCTCTGACAAACTCACAAACTCTCAGAAACTCTCAGACTCTTTCTGACACTCTCTGAAACACACTGAAGCTCTCTGAAACTCTCTGAAACTCTCTGACAATCTCAGGAACTCTCTGAAACTCTCTGACACATTCTGACACTCTCTGACACACTGCCACACTCTCTGAAACTCTCTGACACTCTCTGAAACTCTCTGACACTCTCTGAAACTGACTGAAACTCTCTAACACTCTCTGACACTCTCTGACACTCTCTGAAGCTCTCTGAAACTCTCTGACACCCCGTGACATTCTCTGAAACTCTCTGACAGGCTCTGACACTCTCTGAAGTTCTCTGAAACTCTCAGAAACTCTCTGACTCTCTCAGACACTCTCAGAAACTCTCAGAAACCCACTGGCACTCTCTGACACTCTCAGAAAATCTCTGAAACACTTTGACACTCTCTGAAACTCTTTGAAACTCACTGAAACTTTCTGAAACTCTCTGACACTCTCTGACACTGTCTGAATCTCTCTGAAACTCTCTGACACTCTCTGAAACTGACTGAAACTCTCTGACACTCTCTGACACCCTCTGACACTCTCTGAAGCTCTCTGAAACTATCTGACACCCTGTGACATTCTTGGAAAGACTCTGACAGGCTCTGACACTCTCTGAAACTCTCTGAAGCTCTCTGAAAGTCTCTGCAACTCTCTGAAACTCTCTGAAACTCCCTGAAAGTCTCTGACACTCTCTGACACTCTGTGACACTCTCCGAAAATCTCTGACACTCTCTGACACTCTCTGACAAACTCAGAAACTCTCAGAAAATCTCTGACACTCTCTGAAACTCTCTGACACTCTCTGAAACTCTCTGACACTCTCTGACATTCTCTGACACGCTCTGAAACTCTCGGACACTCTCTGAAACTCTCTGATACTCTCTGACAATCTGTGACACGCTCTGAAGCTCTCTGACACTCTCTGACACTCTCAGACACTCTCTGACACTCTCTGACACTTTCTGAAACTCTTTGACACTATTTGACTCTTTCTGAAACTTCCTGACACTCTCTGACAATCTCTGACACTCTCTGACAGTCTCTGATACTCTCTGACACTCTCGGACAATCTCTGACACTCTCTGACAAACTCACAAACTCTCAGAAACTCTATGACTCTCTCAGACACTCTCAGACACTCTCTGGCACTCTCTGAAACTTTCTGACACTCTCTGAAACACACTGAAGCTCTCTGAAACTCTCTGAAACTCTCTGACAATCTCAGGAACTCTCTGAAACTCTCTGACACATTCTGACACTCTCTGACACACTGCCACACTCTCTGAAGCTCTCTGACACTCTCTGAAACTCTTTGACACTCTCTGAGACTCTCAGAAACTCTCTGACACTCTCTGACACTCACTGACACTGTCTGACACTCTCTAAAACTCTCTGACACACTCAGCCACTCTCTGACACTTTCTGAATCTCTCTGACACTATCTGACACTTTCTGAAACTTTCTGACACTCTCTGATACTCTCTGACACTCTCGGACTATCTCTGACACTCTCTGACAAACTCACAAACTCTCAGAAACTCTCAGACTCTTTCTGACACTCTCTGAAACACTTTGACACTCTTTGACAATCTCAGACAGTGTCTGACTGTCTCTGAAACTCTCTGACACTCTCTGAAACTGACTGAAACTCTCTAACACTCTCTGACACTCTCTGACACTCTCTGAAGCTCTCTGAAACTCTCTGACACCCCGTGACATTCTCTGAAACTCTCTGACAGGCTCTGACACTCTCTGAAGTTCTCTGAAACTCTCTGAAACTCTCAGAAACACTCAGAAACTCTCTGAAAGTCTCTGACACTCTCTGACACGCTGTGACACTCTCTGAAAATCTCTGACACTCTCTGACACTCTCTGACAAACTCAGAAACTCTCAGAAACTCTCTGACACTCTCTGAAACTCTCTGACACTCTCTGAAACTCTCAGACACTCTCTGACATTCTCTGACACTCTCTGAAACTCTCTGACAGTCTCTGAAACTCTTTGATACTCTCTGACAATCTCTGACACGCTCGGAAACTCTCTGACACTCTCTGAAACTCTCAGACACTCTCGGAAACTCTCTGACACTTTCTGAATCACTCTGACAATATCTGATACTTTCTGAAACTTTCTGACACTCTCTGACACTCTCTGACACTCTCTGATACTCTCTGACACTCTCGGACAATCTCTGACACTCTCTGACAAACTCACAAACTCTCAGAAACTCTCTGACTCTCTCTGACTCTCTCAGACACTCTCAGAAACTCTCAGAAATCCACTGGCACTCTCTGACACTCTCAGAAAATCTCTGAAACTCTTTGACACTCTCTGAAACTCTTTGAAACTCACTGAAACTCTCTGAAACTCTCTGACACTCTCTGACACTGTCTGAATCTCTCTGAAACTCTCTGACACTCTCTGAAACTGACTGAAACTCTCTGACACTCTCTGACACCCTCTGACACTCTCTGAAGCTCTCTGAAAATATCTGACACCCTGTGACATTCTCGGAAACACTCTGACAGGCTCTGACACTCTCTGAAACTCTCTGAAGCTCTCTGAAAGTGTCTGCAACTCTCTGAAACTCTCTGAAACTCCCTGACAGTCTCTGACACTCTCTGACACTCTGTGACACTCTCCGAAAATCTCTGACACTCTCTGACACTCTCTGACAAACTCAGAAACTCTCAGAAACTCTCTGACACTCTCTGAAACTCTCTGACACTCTCTGAAACTCTCAGACACTCTCTGACATTCTCTGACACGCTCTGAAACTCTCGGACACTCTCTGAAACTCTCTGATACTCTCTGACAATCTCTGACACGCTCTGAAACTCTCTGACACTCTCTGACACTCTCAGACACTCTCTGACACTCTCTGAAGCTCTCTGAAACTCTCTGACACCCCGTGACATTCTCTGAAACTCTCTGATAGGCTCTGACACTCTCTGAAACTCTCTGAAGTTCTCTGAAACTCTCTGAAACTCTCAGAAACACTCAGAAACTCTCTGAAAGTCTCTGACACTCTCTGACACTCTGTGACACTCTGAAAATCTCTGACACTCTCTGAAACATTCTGAAACTCTCAGAAACTCTCAGAAACTCTCAGAAATTCTCTGACACTCTCAGACACTCGGTGACACTCTCTGAAAATCTCTGACACTTTCTGACACTCTCTGACAAACTGAGAAACTGTCAGAAACTCTCTGACACTCTCTGAAACTCTCTGACACTCTCTGACACTTTCTGAAACTCTTTGACACTATTTGACACTTTCTGAAACTTCCTGACACTCTCTGACAATCTCTGACACTCTCTGACAGTCTCTGATACTCTGTGACACTCTCGGACAATCTCTGACACTCTCTGACAAACTCACAAACTCTCAGAAACTCTATGACTCTCTCAGACACTCTCAGACACTCTCTGGCACTCTCTGAAACTTTCTGACACTCTCTGAAACACACTGAAGCTCTCTGAAACTCTCTGAAACTCTCTGACAATCTCAGGAACTCTCTGAAACTCTCTGACACATTCTGACACTCTCTGACACACTGCCACACTCTCTGAAGCTCTCTGACACTCTCTGAAACTCTTTGACACTCTCTGAGACTCTCAGAAACTCTCTGACACTCTCTGACACTCACTGACACTATCTGACACTCTCTAAAACTCTCTGACACACGCAGCCACTCTCTGACACTTTCTGAATCTCTCTGACACTATCTGACACTTTCTGAAACTTTCTGACAGTCTCTGACACTCTCTGATACTCTCTGACACTCTCGGACTATCTCTGACACTCTCTGACAAACTCACAAACTCTCAGAAACTCTCAGACTCTTTCTGACACTCTCTGAAACACTTTGACACTCTTTGACAATCTCAGACAGTGTCTGACTGTCTCTGAAACTCTCTGACACTCTCTGAAACTGACTGAAACTCTCTAACACTCTCTGACACTCTCTGACACTCTCTGAAGCTCTCTGAAACTCTCTGACACCCCGTGACATTCTCTGAAACTCTCTGACAGGCTCTGACACTCTCTGAAACTCTCTGAAGTTCTCTGAAACTCTCTGAAACTCTCAGAAACACTCAGAAACTCTCTGAAAGTCTCTGACACTCTCTGACACTCTGTGACACTCTGAAAATCTCTGACACTCTCTGACACTCTCTGACAAACTCAGAAACTCTCAGAAACTCTCTGACACTCTCTGAAACTCTCTGACACTCTCTGAAACTCTCAGACACTCTCTGACATTCTCTGACACTCTCTGAAACTCTCTGACAGTCTCTGAAACACTTTGATACTCTCTGACAATCTCTGACACGCTCTGAAACTCTCTGACACTCTCTGAAACTCTCAGACACTCTCGGAAACTCTCTGACACTTTCTGAATCACTCTGACACTATCTGATACTTTCTGAAACTTTCTGACACTCTCTGACACTCTCTGACACTCTCTGACACTCTCTGACACTCTCGGACAATCTCTGACACTCTCTGACAAACTCACAAACTCTCAGAAACTCTCTGACTCTCTCTGACTCTCTCAGACACTCTCAGAAACTGTCAGAAACCCATTGGCACTCTCTGACACTCTCAGAAAATCTCTGAAACTCTCTGACACTCTCTGAAACTCTTTGACACTCACTGAAACTCTCTGAAACTCTCTAACACTCTCTGACACTGTCTGAATCTCTCTGAAACTCTCTGACACTCTCTGAAACTGACTGAAACTCTCTGACACTCTCTGAAGCTCTCTGAAACTATCTGACACCCTGTGACATTCTCTGAAACACTCTGACAGGCTCTGACACTCTCTGAAACTCTCTGAAGCACTCTGAAAGTCTCTGCAACTCTCTGAAACTCTCAGAAACTCTCAGAAACTCCCTGAAAGTCTCTGACACTCTCTGACAATCTGTGATACTCTCCGAAAATCTCTGACACTTTCTGACACTCTCTGACAAACTCAGAAACTCTCAGAAACTCTCAGCCACTCTCTGACATTCTCTGACACGCTCTGAAACTCTCTGACACTCTCTGAAACTCTCTGATACTCTCTGACAATCTCTGACACGCTCTGAAACTCTCTGACACTCTCAGCCACTCTCTGACACTCTCTGACACTTTCTGAATCTCTCTGACACTATCTGACACTTTCTGAAACTTTCTGACACTCTCTGACACTCTCTGATACTCTCTGACACTCTCGGACAATCTCTGACACTCTCTGACAAACTCACAAACTCTCAGAAACTCTCTGACTCTTTCTGACACTCTCTGAAACAGTTTGACACTCTTTGACAATCTCAGACAGTGTCTGACTGTCTCTGAAACTCTCTGACACTCTCTGAAACTGACTGAAACTCTCTAACACTCTCTGACACTCTCTGACACTCTCTGAAGCTCTCTGAAACTCTCTGACACCCCGTGACATTCTCTGAAACTCTCTGACAGGCTCTGACACTCTCTGAAACTCTCTGAAGTTCTCTGAAACTCTCTGAAACTCTCAGAAACACTCAGAAACTCTCTGAAAGTCTCTGACACTCTCTGACACTCTGTGACACTCTCTGAAAATCTCTGACACTCTCTGACACTCTCTGACAAACTCAGAAACTCTCAGAAACTCTCTGACACTCTCTGAAACTCTCTGACACTGTCTGAAACTCTCAGACACTCTCTGACATTCTCTGACACTCTCTGAAACTCTCTGACAGTCTCTGAAACTTTCTGATACTCTCTGACAATCTCTGACTCGCTCTGAAACTCTCTGACACTCTCTGAAACTCTCAGACACTCACGGAAACTCTCTGACACGTTCTGAATCTCTCTGACACTATCTGATACTTTCTGAAACTTTCTGACACTCTCTGACACTCGCTGATACTCTCTGACACTCTCGGACAATCTCTGACACTCTCTGACAAACTCACAAACTCTCAGAAACTCTCTGACTCTCTCTGACTCTCTCAGACACTCTCTGAAACTCTCTGAAACTCTCTGACACTCTCTGACACTCTCTGAATCTCTCAGACACTCTCTGACACTCTCAGACACACTCTGAAAATCTCTGACACTCTCTGACACTCTCTGAAACTCTCTGAAACCCTCCGGCTCCCTCTGAAACTCTCTGAAGCTCTCTGACACTCTCTGAAACTCTTTGACACTCTCTGAGACTCTCAGAAACTCTCTGACACTCTCTGACACTCACTGACACTATCTGACACTCTCTAAAACTCTCTGACACACTCAGCCACTCTCTGACACTCTCGGACAATCTCTGACACTCTCTGACAAACTCACAAACTCTCAGAAACTCTCTGACTCTCTCTGACTCTCTCAGACACTCTCAGAAACTCTCAGAAACCCATTGGCACTCTCTGACACTCTCAGAAAATCTCTGAAACTCTCTGACACTCTCTGAAACTCTTTGACACTCACTGAAACTCTCTGAAACTCTCTAACACTCTCTGACACTGTCTGAATCTCTCTGAAACTCTCTGACACTCTCTGAAACTGACTGAAACTCTCTGACACTCTCTGACACTCTCTGAAGCTCTCTGAAACTATCTGACACCCTGTGACATTCTCTGAAACACTCTGACAGGCTCTGACACTCTCTGAAACTCTCTGAAGCACTCTGAAAGTCTCTGCAACTCTCTGAAACTCTCAGAAACTCTCAGAAACTCCCTGAAAGTCTCTGACACTCTCTGACAATCTGTGATACTCTCCGAAAATCTCTGACACTTTCTGACACTCTCTGACACACTGCCACACTCTCTGAAGCTCTCTGACACTCTCTGAAACTCTTTGACACCCTCTGAGACTCTCAGAAACTCTCTGACACTCTCTGACACTCACTGACACTATCTGACACTCTCTAAAACTCTCTGACACACTCAGCCACTCTCTGACACTTTCTGAATCTCTCTGACACTATCTGACACTTTCTGAAACTTTCTGACACTCTCTGACACTCTCTGATACTCTCTGACACTCTCGGACTATCCCTGACACTCTCTGACAAACTCACAAACTCTCAGAAACTCTCAGACTCTTTCTGACACTCTCTGAAACAGTTTGACACTCTTTGACAATCTCAGACAGTGTCTGACTGTCTCTGAAACTCTCTGACACTCTCTGAAACTGACTGAAACTCTCTAACACTCTCTGACACTCTCTGACACTCTCTGAAGCTCTCTGAAACTCTCTGACACCCCGTGACATTCTCTGAAACTCTCTGACAGGCTCTGACACTCTCTGAAACTCTCTGAAGTTCTCTGAAACACTCTGAAACTCTCAGAAACACTCAGAAACTCTCTGAAAGTCTCTGACACTCTCTGACACTCTGTGACACTCTCTGAAAATCTCTGACACTCTCTGACACTCTCTGACAAACTCAGAAACTCTCAGAAACTCTCTGACACTCTCTGAAACTCTCTGACACTGTCTGAAACTCTCAGCCACTCTCTGACACTTTCTGAATCTCTCTGACACTATCTGACACTTTCTGAAACTTTCTGACACTCTCTGACACTCTCTGATACTCTCTGACACTCTCGGACAATCTCTGACACTCTCTGACAAACTCACAAACTCTCAGAAACTCTCTGACTCTTTCTGACACTCTCTGAAACAGTTTGACACTCTTTGACAATCTCAGACAGTGTCTGACTGTCTCTGAAACTCTCTGACACTCTCTGAAACTGACTGAAACTCTCTAACACTCTCTGACACTCTCTGACACTCTCTGAAGCTCTCTGAAACTCTCTGACACCCCGTGACATTCTCTGAAACTCTCTGACAGGCTCTGACACTCTCTGAAACTCTCTGAAGTTCTCTGAAACTCTCTGAAACTCTCAGAAACACTCAGAAACTCTCTGAAAGTCTCTGACACTCTCTGACACTCTGTGACACTCTCTGAAAATCTCTGACACTCTCTGACACTCTCTGACAAACTCAGAAACTCTCAGAAACTCTCTGACACTCTCTGAAACTCTCTGACACTGTCTGAAACTCTCAGACACTCTCTGACATTCTCTGACACTCTCTGAAACTCTCTGACAGTCTCTGAAACTTTCTGATACTCTCTGACAATCTCTGACTAGCTCTGAAACTCTCTGACACTCTCTGAAACTCTCAGACACTCACGGAAACTCTCTGACACGTTCTGAATCTCTCTGACACTATCTGATACTTTCTGAAACTTTCTGACACTCTCTGACACTCGCTGATACTCTCTGACACTCTCGGACAATCTCTGACACTCTCTGACAAACTCACAAACTCTCAGAAACTCTCTGACTCTCTCTGACTCTCTCAGACACTCTCTGAAACTCTCTGAAACTCTCTGACACTCTCTGACACTCTCTGAATCTCTCAGACACTCTCTGACACTCTCAGACACACTCTGAAAATCTCTGACACTCTCTGACACTCTCTGAAACTCTCTGAAACCCTCCGGCTCCCTCTGAAACTCTCTGAAGCTCTCTGACACTCTCTGAAACTCTTTGACACTCTCTGAGACTCTCAGAAACTCTCTGACACTCTCTGACACTCACTGACACTATCTGACACTCTCTAAAACTCTCTGACACACTCAGCCACTCTCTGACACTCTCGGACAATCTCTGACACTCTCTGACAAACTCACAAACTCTCAGAAACTCTCTGACTCTCTCTGACTCTCTCAGACACTCTCAGAAACTCTCAGAAACCCATTGGCACTCTCTGACACTCTCAGAAAATCTCTGAAACTCTCTGACACTCTCTGAAACTCTTTGACACTCACTGAAACTCTCTGAAACTCTCTAACACTCTCTGACACTGTCTGAATCTCTCTGAAACTCTCTGACACTCTCTGAAACTGACTGAAACTCTCTGACACTCTCTGACACTCTCTGAAGCTCTCTGAAACTATCTGACACCCTGTGACATTCTCTGAAACACTCTGACAGGCTCTGACACTCTCTGAAACTCTCTGAAGCACTCTGAAAGTCTCTGCAACTCTCTGAAACTCTCAGAAACTCTCAGAAACTCCCTGAAAGTCTCTGACACTCTCTGACAATCTGTGATACTCTCCGAAAATCTCTGACACTTTCTGACACTCTCTGACACACTGCCACACTCTCTGAAGCTCTCTGACACTCTCTGAAACTCTTTGACACCCTCTGAGACTCTCAGAAACTCTCTGACACTCTCTGACACTCACTGACACTATCTGACACTCTCTAAAACTCTCTGACACACTCAGCCACTCTCTGACACTTTCTGAATCTCTCTGACACTATCTGACACTTTCTGAAACTTTCTGACACTCTCTGACACTCTCTGATACTCTCTGACACTCTCGGACTATCCCTGACACTCTCTGACAAACTCACAAACTCTCAGAAACTCTCAGACTCTTTCTGACACTCTCTGAAACAGTTTGACACTCTTTGACAATCTCAGACAGTGTCTGACTGTCTCTGAAACTCTCTGACACTCTCTGAAACTGACTGAAACTCTCTAACACTCTCTGACACTCTCTGACACTCTCTGAAGCTCTCTGAAACTCTCTGACACCCCGTGACATTCTCTGAAACTCTCTGACAGGCTCTGACACTCTCTGAAACTCTCTGAAGTTCTCTGAAACACTCTGAAACTCTCAGAAACACTCAGAAACTCTCTGAAAGTCTCTGACACTCTCTGACACTCTGTGACACTCTCTGAAAATCTCTGACACTCTCTGACACTCTCTGACAAACTCAGAAACTCTCAGAAACTCTCTGACACTCTCTGAAACTCTCTGACACTGTCTGAAACTCTCAGCCACTCTCTGACACTTTCTGAATCTCTCTGACACTATCTGACACTTTCTGAAACTTTCTGACACTCTCTGACACTCTCTGATACTCTCTGACACTCTCGGACTATCCCTGACACTCTCTGACAAACTCACAAACTCTCAGAAACTCTCAGACTCTTTCTGACACTCTCTGAAACAGTTTGACACTCTTTGACAATCTCAGACAGTGTCTGACTGTCTCTGAAACTCTCTGACACTCTCTGAAACTGACTGAAACTCCCTAACACTCTCTGACACTCTCTGACACTCTCTGAAGCTCTCTGAAACTCTCTGACACCCCGTGACATTCTCTGAAACTCTCTGACAGGCTCTGACACTCTCTGAAACTCTCTGAAGTTCTCTGAAACACTCTGAAACTCTCAGAAACACTCAGAAACTCTCTGAAAGTCTCTGACACTCTCTGACACTCTGTGACACTCTCTGAAAATCTCTGACACTCTCTGACACTCTCTGACAAACTCAGAAACTCTCAGAAACTCTCTGAAGCTCTCTGAAACTATCTGACACCCTGTGACATTCTCTGAAACACTCTGACAGGCTCTGACACTCTCTGAAACTCTCTGAAGCACTCTGAAAGTCTCTGCAACTCTCTGAAACTCTCAGAAACTCTCAGAAACTCCCTGAAAGTCTCTGACACTCTCTGACAATCTGTGATACTCTCCGAAAATCTCTGACACTTTCTGACACTCTCTGACAAACTCAGAAACTCTCAGAAACTCTCAGCCACTCTCTGACATTCTCTGACACGCTCTGAAACTCTCTGACACTCTCTGAAACTCTCTGATACTCTCTGACAATCTCTGACACGCTCTGAAACTCTCTGACACTCTCAGCCACTCTCTGACACTCTCTGACACTTTCTGAATCTCTCTGACACTATCTGACACTTTCTGAAACTTTCTGACACTCTCTGACACTCTCTGATACTCTCTGACACTCTCGGACAATCTCTGACACTCTCTGACAAACTCACAAACTCTCAGAAACTCTCTGACTCTTTCTGACACTCTCTGAAACAGTTTGACACTCTTTGACAATCTCAGACAGTATCTGACTGTCTCTGAAACTCTCTGACACTCTCTGAAACTGACTGAAACTCTCTAACACTCTCTGACACTCTCTGACACTCTCTGAAGCTCTCTGAAACTCTCTGACACCCCGTGACATTCTCTGAAACTCTCTGACAGGCTCTGACACTCTCTGAAACTCTCTGAAGTTCTCTGAAACTCTCTGAAACTCTCAGAAACACTCAGAAACTCTCTGAAAGTCTCTGACACTCTCTGACACTCTGTGACACTCTCTGAAAATCTCTGACACTCTCTGACACTCTCTGACAAACTCAGAAACTCTCAGAAACTCTCTGACACTCTCTGAAACTCTCTGACACTGTCTGAAACTCTCAGACACTCTCTGACATTCTCTGACACTCTCTGAAACTCTCTGACAGTCTCTGAAACTTTCTGATACTCTCTGACAATCTCTGACACGCTCTGAAACTCTCTGACACTCTTTGAAACTCTCAGACACTCACGGAAACTCTCTGACACTTTCTGAATCTCTCTGACACTATCTGATACTTTCTGAAACTTTCTGACACTCTCTGACACTCGCTGATACTCTCTGACACTCTCGGACAATCTCTGACACTCTCTGACAAACTCACAAACTCTCAGAAACTCTCTGACTCTCTCTGACTCTCTCAGACACTCTCTGAAACTCTCTGAAACTCTCTGACACTCTCTGACACTCTCTGAATCTCTCAGACACTCTCTGACACTCTCTGACACACTCTGAAAATCTCTGACACTCTCTGACACTCTCTGAAACTCTCTGAAACTCTCCGGCTCCCTCTGAAACTCTCTGAAGCTCTCTGACACTCTCTGAAACTCTTTGACACTCTCTGAGACTCTCAGAAACTCTCTGACACTCTCTGACACTCACTGACACTATCTGACACTCTCTAAAACTCTCTGACACACTCAGCCACTCTCTGACACTCTCGGACAATCTCTGACAATCTCTGACAAACTCACAAACTCTCAGAAAATCTCTGACTCTCTCTGACTCTCTCAGACACTCTCAGAAACTCTCAGAAACCCACTGGCACTCTCTGACACTCTCAGAAAATCTCTGAAACTCTTTGACACTCTCTGAAACTCTTTGAAACTCACTGAAACTCTCTGAAACTCTCTGACACTCTCTGACACTGTCTGAATCTCTCTGAAACTCTCTGAAACTCTCTGAAACTGACTGAAACTCTCTGACACTCTCTGACACCCTCTGACACTCTCTGAAGCTCTCTGAAACTATCTGACACCCTGTGACATTCTCGGAAACACTCTGACAGGCTCTGACACTCTCTGAAACTCTCTGAAGCTCTCTGAAAGTCTCTGCAACTCTCTGAAACTCTCTGAAACTCCCTGAAAGTCTCTGACACTCTCTGACACTCTGTGACACTCTCCGAAAATCTCTGACACTCTCTGACACTCTCTGACAAACTCAGAAACTCTCAGAAACTCTCTGACACTCTCTGAAACTCTCTGACACTCTCTGAAACTCTCAGACACTCTCTGACGTTCTCTGACACGCTCTGAAACTCTCGGACACTCTCTGAAACTCTCTGATACTCTCTGACAATCTCTGACACGCTCTGAAACTCTCTGACACTCTCTGACACTCTCAGACACTCTCTGACACTCTCTGATAGGCTCTGACGCTCTCTGAAACTCTCTGAAGTTCTCTGAAACTCTCTGAAACTCTCAGAAACACTCAGAAACTCTCTGAAAGTCTCTGACACTCTCTGACACTCTGTGACACTCTGAAAATCTCTGACACTCTCTGAAACATTCTGAAACTCTCAGAAACTCTCAGAAACTCTCAGAAATTCTCTGACACTCTCAGACATTCTGTGACACTCTCTGAAAATCTCTGACACTTTCTGACACTCTCTGACAAACTGAGAAACTGTCAGAAACTCTCTGACACTCTCTGACACTCTCTGACACTCTCTGACACTTTCTGAAACTCTTTGACACTATTTGACACTTTCTGAAACTTCCTGACACTCTCTGACAATCTCTGACACTCTCTGACAGTCTCTGATACTCTGTGACACTCTCGGACAATCTCTGACACTCTCTGACAAACTCACAAACTCTCAGAAACTCTATGACTCTCTCAGACACTCTCAGACACTCTCTGGCACTCTCTGAAACTTTCTGACACTCTCTGAAACACACTGAAGCTCTCTGAAACTCTCTGAAACTCTCTGACAATCTCAGGAACTCTCTGAAACTCTCTGACACATTCTGACACTCTCTGACACACTGCCACACTCTCTGAAGCTCTCTGACACTCTCTGAAACTCTTTGACACCCTCTGAGACTCTCAGAAACTCTCTGACACTCTCTGACACTCACTGACACTATCTGACACTCTCTAAAACTCTCTGACACACTCAGCCACTCTCTGACACTTTCTGAATCTCTCTGACACTATCTGACACTTTCTGAAACTTTCTGACACTCTCTGACACTCTCTGATACTCTCTGACACTCTCGGACTATCCCTGACACTCTCTGACAAACTCACAAACTCTCAGAAACTCTCAGACTCTTTCTGACACTCTCTGAAACAGTTTGACACTCTTTGACAATCTCAGACAGTGTCTGACTGTCTCTGAAACTCTCTGACACTCTCTGAAACTGACTGAAACTCTCTAACACTCTCTGACACTCTCTGACACTCTCTGAAGCTCTCTGAAACTCTCTGACACCCCGTGACATTCTCTGAAACTCTCTGACAGGCTCTGACACTCTCTGAAACTCTCTGAAGTTCTCTGAAACACTCTGAAACTCTCAGAAACACTCAGAAACTCTCTGAAAGTCTCTGACACTCTCTGACACTCTGTGACACTCTCTGAAAATCTCTGACACTCTCTGACACTCTCTGACAAACTCAGAAACTCTCAAAAACTCTCTGACACTCTCTGAAACTCTCTGACAGTCTCTGAAACTTTCTGATACTCTCTGACAATCTCTGACACGCTCTGAAACTCTCTGACACTCTCTGAAACTCTCAGACACTCACGGAAACTCTCTGACACTTTCTGAATCTCTCTGACACTATCTGATACTTTCTGAAACTTTCTGACACTCTCTGACACTCGCTGATACTCTCTGACACTCTCGGACAATCTCTGACACTCTCTGACAAACTCACAAACTCTCAGAAACACTCTGACTCTCTCTGACTCTCTCAGACATTCTCTGAAACTCTCTGAAACTCTCTGACACTCTCTGACACTCTCTGAATCTCTCAGACACTCTCTGACACTCTCTGACACACTCTGAAAATCGCTGACACTCTCTGACACTCTCTGAAACTCTCTGAAACTCTCCGGCACCCTCTGAAACTCTCTGAAACTCTCTGATACTCTCTGACACTTTCTGAAACTTTCTGACACTCTCTGACACTCTCTGACACTCTCTGACACTCTCGGACAATCTCTGACACTCTCTGACAAACTCACAAACTCTCAGAAACTCTCTGACTCTCTCTGACTCTCTCAGACACTCTCAGAAACTGTCAGAAACCCATTGGTACTCTCTGACACTCTCAGAAAAGCTCTGAAACTCTCTGACACTCTCTGAAACTCCTTGACACTCACTGAAACTCTCTGAAACTCTCTAACACTCTCTGACACTGTCTGAATCTCTCTGTAACTCTCTGACACTCTCTGAAACTGACTGAAAATCTCTGACACTCTCTGACACCCTCTGGCACTCTCTGAAGCTCTCAGAAACTATCTGACACCCTGTGACATTCTCTGAAACACTCTGACAGGCTCTGACACTCTCTGAAACTCTCTGAAGCACTCTGAAAGTCTCTGCAACTCTCTGAAACTCTCAGAAACTCTCAGAAACTCCCTGAAAGTCTCTGACACTCTCTGACAATCTGTGATACTCTCCGAAAATCTCTGACACTCTCTGACACTCTCTGACAAACTCAGAAACTCTCAGAAACTCTCAGCCACTCTCTGACATTCTCTGACACGCTCTGAAACTCTCTGACACTCTCTGAAACTCTCTGACACTCTCTGACACTTTCTGAATCTCTCTGACACTATCTGACACTTTCTGAAACTTTCTGACACTCTCTGACACTCTCTGATACTCTCTGACACTCTCGGACAATCTCTGACACTCTCTGACAAACTCACAAACTCTTAGAAACTCTCTGACTCTTTCTGACACTCTCTGAAACAGTTTGACACTCTTTGACAATCTCAGACAGTGTCTGACTGTCTCTGAAACTCTCTGACACTCTCTGAAACTGACTGAAGCTCTCTAACACTCTCTGACACTCTCTGACACTCTCTGAAGCTCTCTGAAACTCTCTGACACCCCGTGACATTCTCTGAAACTCTCTGACAGGCTCTGACACTCTCTGAAACTCTCTGAAGTTCTCTGAAACTCTCTGAAACTCTCAGAAACACTCAGAAACTCTCTGAAAGTCTCTGACACTCTCTGACACTCAGTGACACTCTCTGAAAATCTCTGACACTCTCTGACACTCTCTGACAAACTCAGAAACTCTCAGAAACTCTCTGACACTCTCTGAAACTCTCTGACACTGTCTGAAACTCTCAGACACTCTCTGACATTCTCTGACACTCTCTGAAACTCTCTGGCAGTCTCTGAAACTTTCTGATACTCTCTGACAATCTCTGACACACTCTGAAACTCTCTGACACTCTCTGAAACTCTCAGACACTCACGGAAACTCTCTGACACTTTCTGAATCTCTCTGACACTATCCGATACTTTCTGAAACTTTCTGACACCCTCTGACACTCGCTGATACTCTCTGACACTCTCGGACAATCTCTGACAATCTCTGACAAACTCACAAACTCTCAGAAACTCTCTGACTCTCTCTGACTCTCTCAGACACTCTCTGAAACTCTCTGAAACTCTCTGACACTCTCTGAGACTCTCTGAATCTCTCAGACACTCTCTGACACTCTCTGACACACTCTGAAAATCGCTGACACTCTCTGACACTCTCTGAAACTCTCTGAAACTCTCCGGCACCCTCTGAAACTCTCTGAAACTCTCTGACACTCTCTGACACTTTCTGAAACTCTCTGACACTCTCTGACACTCTCAGACACTCTCTGACACTCTCTGACACTTTCTGACTCTCTCTGACACTCTCGGAAGCTCTCTCAAACTGTCTGACACCCTGTGACACTCTCTGAAACTCTCTGACAGGCTCTGACACTCTCTGAAACATTCTGAAACTCTCTGAAACTCTCAGAAACTCTCAGAAATTCTCTGACACTCTCAGACATTCTGTGACACTCTCTGAAAATCTCTGACACTTTCTGACACTCTCTGACAAACTGAGAAACTGTCAGAAACTCTCTGACACTCTCGGACACTCTCTGACACTCTCTGACACTTTCTGAAACTCTTTGACACTATTTGACACTTTCTGAAACTTCCTGACACTCTCTGACAATCTCTGACACTCTCTGACAGTCTCTGATACTCTGTGACACTCTCGGACAATCTCTGACACTCTCTGACAAACTCACAAACTCTCAGAAACTCTATGACTCTCTCAGACACTCTCAGACACTCTCTGGCACTCTCTGAAACTTTCTGACACTCTCTGAAACACACTGAAGCTCTCTGAAACTCTCTGAAACTCTCTGACAATCTCAGGAACTCTCTGAAACTCTCTGACACATTCTGACACTCTCTGACACACTGCCACACTCTCTGAAGCTCTCTGACACTCTCTGAAACTCTTTGGTACTCTCTGAGACTCTCAGAAACACTCTGACACTCTCTGACACTCACTGACACTATCTGACACTCTCTAAAACTCTCTGACACACTCAGCCACTCTCTGACACTTTCTGAATCTCTCTGACACTATCTGACACTTTCTGAAACTTTCTGACACTCTCTGATAGTATCTGACACTCTCGGACTATCTCTGACACTCTCTGACAAACTCACAAACTCTCAGAAACTCTCAGACTCTTTCTGACACTCTCTGAAACACTTTGACACTCTTTGACAATCTCAGACAGTGTCTGACTGTCTCTGAAACTCTCTGACACTCTCTGAAACTGACTGAAACTCTCTAACACTCTCTGACACTCTCTGACACTCTCTGAAGCTCTCTGAAACTCTCTGACACCCCGTGACATTCTCTGAAACTCTCTGACAGGCTCTGACACTCTCTGAAACTCTCTGAAGTTCTCTGAAACTCTCTGAAACTCTCAGAAACACTCAGAAACTCTCTGAAAGTCTCTGACACTCTCTGACACTCAGTGGCACTCTCTGAAAATCTCTGACACTCTCTGACACTCTCTGACAAACTCAGAAACTCTCAGAAACTCTCTGACACTCTCTGACATTCTCTGACACTCTCTGAATCTCTCTGGCAGTCTCTGAAACTTTCTGATACTCTCTGACAATCTCTGACACGCTCTGAAACTCTCTGACACTCTCTGAAACTCTCAGACACTCACGGAAACTCTCTGACACTTTCTGAATCTCTCTGACACTATCTGATACTTTCTGAAACTTTCTGACACTCTCTGACACTCGCTGATACTCTCTGACACTCTCGGACAATCTCTGACAATCTCTGACAAACTCACAAACTCTCAGAAACTCTCTGACTCTCTCTGACTCTCTCAGACACTCTCTGAAACTCTCTGAAACTCTCTGACACTCTCTGACACTCTCTGAATCTCTCAGACACTCTCTGACACTCTCTGACACACTCTGAAAATCGCTGACACTCTCTGACACTCTCTGAAACTCTCTGAAACTCTCCGGCACCCTCTGAAACTCTCTGAAACTCTCTGACACTCTCTGACACTTTCTGAAACTCTCTGACACTCTCTGACACTCTCAGACACTCTCGGACACTCTCTGACACTTTCTGACTCTCTCTGACACTCTCGGAAGCTCTCTCAAACTGTCTGACACCCTGTGACACTCTCTGAAACTCTCTGACAGGCTCTGACACTCTCTGAAACATTCTGAAACTCTCTGAAACTCTCAGAAACTCTCAGAAATTCTCTGACACTCTCAGACATTCTGTGACACTCTCTGAAAATCTCTGACACTTTCTGACACTCTCTGACAAACTGAGAAACTGTCAGAAACTCTCTGACACTCTCGGACACTCTCTGACACTTTCTGACTCTCTCTGACACTCTCGGAAGCTCTCTCAAACTGTCTGACACCCTGTGACACTCTCTGAAACTCTCTGACAGGCTCTGACACTCTCTGAAACATTCTGAAACTCTCTGAAACTCTCAGAAACTCTCAGAAATTCTCTGACACTCTCAGACATTCTGTGACACTCTCTGAAAATCTCTGACACTTTCTGACACTCTCTGACAAACTGAGAAACTGTCAGAAACTCTCTGACACTCTCGGACACTCTCTGACACTCTCTGACACTTTCTGAAACTCTTTGACACTATTTGACACTTTCTGAAACTTCCTGACACTCTCTGACAATCTCTGACACTCTCTGACAGTCTCTGATACTCTGTGACACTCTCGGACAATCTCTGACACTCTCTGACAAACTCACAAACTCTCAGAAACTCTATGACTCTCTCAGACACTCTCAGACACTCTCTGGCACTCTCTGAAACTTTCTGACACTCTCTGAAACACACTGAAGCTCTCTGAAACTCTCTGAAACTCTCTGACAATCTCAGGAACTCTCTGAAACTCTCTGACACATTCTGACACTCTCTGACACACTGCCACACTCTCTGAAGCTCTCTGACACTCTCTGAAACTCTTTGACACTCTCTGAGACTCTCAGAAACTCTCTGACACTCTCTGACACTCACTGACACTATCTGACACTCTCTAAAACTCTCTGACACACTCAGCCACTCTCTGACACTTTCTGAATCTCTCTGACACTATCTGACACTTTCTGAAACTTTCTGACACTCTCTGACACTCTCTGATACTCTCTGACACTCTCGGACTATCCCTGACACTCTCTGACAAACTCACAAACTCTCAGAAACTCTCAGACTCTTTCTGACACTCTCTGAAACAGTTTGACACTCTTTGACAATCTCAGACAGTGTCTGACTGTCTCTGAAACTCTCTGACACTCTCTGAAACTGACTGAAACTCTCTAACACTCTCTGACACTCTCTGACACTCTCTGAAGCTCTCTGAAACTCTCTGACACCCCGTGACATTCTCTGAAACTCTCTGACAGGCTCTGACACTCTCTGAAACTCTCTGAAGTTCTCTGAAACTCTCTGAAACTCTCAGAAACACTCAGAAACTCTCTGAAAGTCTCTGACACTCTCTGACACTCTGTGACACTCTCTGAAAATCTCTGACACTCTCTGACACTCTCTGACAAACTCAGAAACTCTCAAAAACTCTCTGACACTCTCTGAAACTCTCTGACAGTCTCTGAAACTTTCTGATACTCTCTGACAATCTCTGACACGCTCTGAAACTCTCTGACACTCTCTGAAACTCTCAGACACTCACGGAAACTCTCTGACACTTTCTGAATCTCTCTGACACTATCTGATACTTTCTGAAACTTTCTGACACTCTCTGACACTCGCTGATACTCTCTGACACTCTCGGACAATCTCTGACACTCTCTGACAAACTCACAAACTCTCAGAAACTCTCTGACTCTCTCTGACTCTCTCAGACATTCTCTGACACTCTCTGAAACTCTCTGACACTCTCTGACACTCTCTGAATCTCTCAGACACTCTCTGACACTCTCTGACACACTCTGAAAATCGCTGACACTCTCTGACACTCTCTGAAACTCTCTGAAACTCTCCGGCACCCTCTGAAACTCTCTGAAACTCTCTGATACTCTCTGACACTTTCTGAAACTTTCTGACACTCTCTGACACTCTCTGACTCTCCCTGACACTCTCTGAATCTCTCTGAAACTCTCTGACACTCTGTAACACTCTCTGAAACATTCTGACACTCTCGGACAATCTCTGAAAATCTCTGAAACTCTCTGAAAATCTCCGACACTCTCAGAAACTCTCAGAAACTCTCTGAAACTCTCTGACACTCTCTGACACTCTGTGACACTCTCTGAAATTCTCTGGCAATCTCTGACACATTCTTACAAACTCAGAAACTCTCAGAAACTCTCTGACACTCTCTGACACTCTCAGACACTCTCTGAAACTCTCTGACACTCTCTGAAAATCTTAGAAAGTGTCAGAAGGTCTCTGACACGCTCTGACACTCTGTGACACTCTCTGAAAATCTCTGACACTCTCTGACACTCTCTGACAAACTCAGAAACTCTCAGAAACTCTCTGACACTCTCTGAAACTCTCTGTCACTCTCTGACTCTCTCTGAAACTCTCTGACACTGTGACACTCTCTGAATCTCTCTGACATTCTCTGACACTCTCTGACACTCCCTGACACTCTCTGAATCTCTCTGAAACTCTCTGACACACTCTGACATTCTCTGAAACTCTCTGAAACCATCTGACAATCTCTGACGCGCTCTGATACTCTCTGACACTCTCTGACACTCTCTGAAACTCTCAGACACTCTCTGAATTTCTCTGACACTCTCTGAAACTCTCTGACACTCTCTGAAACTCTCTGATACTCTCTGACAATCTCTGACACGCTCTGAAACTCGCTGACACTCTCTGACACTCTCTGACACTCTCTGACCATTTCTGAATCTCTCTGAATTTCTCTGACACTATCTGACACGTTCTGAAACTTTCTGACACTCTCTGACACTCTCTGACACTCTCTGGCTCTCTCTGATACTCTCTGACAATCTCGGACACTCTCTGACACTCTCTGAAACTCACTGACACTCTCTGACACTCTCAGATACTGTCTGACACTCGCCGAAACTCTCTGAAACTCTCTGAAACTCTCTGACACTCTCTGACTCTCCCTGACACTCTCTGAATCTCTCTGAAACTCTCTGACACTCTGTAACACTCTCTGAAACATTCTGACACTCTCGGACAATCACTGAAAATCTCTGAAACTCTCTGAAAATCTCCGACACTCTCAGAAACTCTCAGAAACTCTCTGACACTCTCTGACACATTCTTACAAACTCAGAAACTCTCAGAAACTCTCTGACACTCTCTGACACTCTCAGACACTCTCTGAAACTCTCTGACACTCTCTGAAAATCTTAGAAAGTGTCAGAAGGTCTCTGACACGCTCTGACACTCTGTGACACTCTCTGAAAATCTCTGACACTCTCTGACACTCTCTGACAAACTCAGAAACTCTCAGAAACTCTCTGACACTCTCTGAAACTCTCTGACACTCTCTGACTCTCTCTGAAACTCTCTGACACTGTGACACTCTCTGAATCTCTCTGACATTCTCTGACACTCTCTGACACTCCCTGACACTCGCTGAATCTCTCTGAAACTCTCTGACACACTCTGACATTCTCTGAAACTCTCTGAAACCACCTGACAATCTCTGACGCGCTCTGATACTCTCTGACACTCTCTGACACTCTGTGACACTCTCTGAAACTCTATGACACTCTCCGACACACTCAGAATCTGTCAGAAACTCTCAGGCACTCTCTGAAACTCTCAGAAAGTCTCTGAAACTCTCTGTAACTCTCTGACACTCTCTGAAACCCTTTGACACTCTTTGACTCTCTCAGACACTGTCTGACTCTCTCTGAAACTCTCTACTCTCTCTGACACTCTCTAACACTCTCTGAAGCTCTCTGATACTCTCTGACACTCTGTGACACTCTCTGAAACTCTCTGAAACTCTCTGAAACTCTCTGACACTCTCAGAAACTCTCTGAAAGTCTCTGACACTCTCTGACACTCTTTGACACTCACTGACACTCTGTGACACTCTCTGAAACTCTCTGACAGTCTCTGACACCCTCTGACACTCTCTGAAAATCTCTAACACTCCCTGACACTATCTGACACTCTGTGACACTCTGTGACACTCTGTGTATCTCTCTGACACTCACTGACACTCTCTGACACTGACACTCTGTGGCACTCTCTGAAACTCTCTGACATTCTCTGACACTCTCTGAAACTCTCTGACACTCTCTGACACACTCAGAAAATCTCAGAGCCCTCTGAAAGTCTCTGACACTATCTGACACTCTCTGACAAACTCAGAAACTCTCAGAAACTCTCTGACACACTCTGAAACTCTCTGACACTCTCTGACTCTCGCTGACACTCTCTGATACTCTCTGACAATCGCTGATACTCTCCGACTCTCGCTGACACTCTCTGATACTCTCTGACACTCACTGACACTATCTGACACTCTCTGAAACTCTCTGACACTCACTGACGCTCTGTGACAATCTCTGAAACTCTCTGACACTCTCTGGCACTCTCTGATTTGTCTCTGACACTCTCGGACACACTCAGAAAATCTCAGAGCCCTCTGACAGTCTCTGAAACTCTCTGACACACTCTGACAATCACAGATAATTACTGAAACTCTCTGACACTATCTGACACTTTCTGTAACTCTCTGACACTCTCTGACATTCTCTGGCACTCTGTGAATATCTCTGAATCTCTCCGAAACTCTGACACTCTCTGAAACTCTCTGAAACACCCTGACACTCTCTGAAACTCTGTGACACTCTCTGAAAATCTCTGAAGATCTCCAAAACTCTCTGACTCTCTGTGACACTCTCTGATACTCTCTGACACTCACTGACATTATCTGACACTCTCTGAAACTCTCTGACACTCACTGACACTCTGTGACACTCTCTGAAACTCTCTAACACTCTCTGACACTCTCTGAAAATCTCTGACACTCCCTGAAACACTTTGACACTCTTTGACATCTCTGACACTGTCTGAATCTCTCTGAAACTCTCTGACACTCTCTGAAACTGACTGAAACTCTCTGACTCACTCTGACACCCTATGACACTCTCTGAAGCTCTATGAAACTATCTGAAAGTCTCTGAAACTCTCTGAAACTCTCAGAAACTCTCAGAAACACCCTGTGACATTCTCTGAAACACTCTGACAGGCTCTGACACTCTCTGAAACTCTCTGAAGCTCTCTGAAAGTCTCTGAAACTCTCTGAAACTCTCAGAAACTCTCAGAAACACCCTGAAAGTCTCTGACACTCTCTGACACTCTGTGACACTCTCCGAAAATCTCTGACACTCTCTGACACTCTCTGACAAACTCAGAAACTCTCAGAAACTCTCTGACACTCTCTGAAACTCTCCGACACTCTCTGAAACTCTCAGATACTCTCTGACATTCTCTGACACGCTCTGAAACTCTCTGACACTCTCTGAAACTCTCTGATACTCTCTGACAATCTCTGACACGCTCTGAAACTCGCTGACACTCTCTGACATTCTCTGACACTCTCTGACCATTTCTGAATCTCTCTGAATTTCTCTGACACTATCTGACACTTTCTGAAACTTTCTGACACTCTCTGACACTCTCTGACACTCTCTGGCTCTCTCTGAAACTCTTTGACAATCTCGGACACTCTCTGACACTCTCTGAAACTCTCTGACACTCTCTGACACTCTCAGATACTGTCTGACACTCGCCGAAACTCTCTGAAACTCTCTGAAACTCTCTGAAACTCTCTGACACTCTCTGAAACTCTCTGAAACTCTCTGACACGCTCTGAAACTCTCTGACACTCTCAGACACTCTCTAAAACTCTCTGACACTCTCTGACACTTTCTGAATCTCTCTGACACTATCTGACACTCTCTGACACTCTCTGATACTTTCTGACACTCTCGGACAATCTCTGACACTCTCTGACAAACTCACAAACTCTCAGAAACTCTCTGACTCTTTCTGACACTCTCTGAAACACTTTGTCAATCTTTGACAATCTCAGAGAGTGTCTGACTGTCTCTGAAACTCTCTGACAATCTCTGAAACTGACTGAAACTCTCTCACACTCTCTGACACTCTCTGACACTCTCTGAAGCTCTCTGAAACTCTCTGACACCCCGTGACATTCTCTGAAACTCTCTGACATTCTCTGGCACTCTGTGAATATCTCTGAATCTCTCCGAAACTCTGTGACACTCTCTGAAACTCTCTGAAACACCCTGACACTCTCTGAAACTCTGTGACACTCTCTGAAAATCTCTGAAGATCTCCAAAACTCTCTGACTCTCTGTGACACTGTCTGAAACTCTCTGACACTCACTGACGCTCTGTGACAATCTCTGAAACTCTCTGACACTCTCTGGCACTCTCTGTTTTGTCTCTGACACTCTCGGACACACTCAGAAAATCTCAGAGCCCTCTGACAGTCTCTGAAACTCTCTGACACACTCTGACAATCACAGATAATTACTGAAACTCTCTGACACTATCTGACACTTTCTGTAACTCTCTGACACTCTCTGACATTCTCTGGCACTCTGTGAATATCTCTGAATCTCTCCGAAACTCTGTGACACTCTCTGAAACTCTCTGAAACACCCTGACACTCTCTGAAACTCTGTGACACTCTCTGAAAATCTCTGAAGATCTCCAAAACTCTCTGACTCTCTGTGACACTCTCTGATACTCTCTGACACTCACTGACACTATCTGACACTCTCTGAAACTCTCTGACACTCACTGACACTCTGTGACACTCTCTGAAACTCTCTAACACTCTCTGACACTCTCTGAAAATCTCTGACACTCCCTGAAACACTTTGACACTCTTTGACATCTCTGACACTGTCTGAATCTCTCTGAAACTCTCTGACACTCTCTGAAACTGACTGAAACTCTCTGACTCACTCTGACACCCTATGACACTCTCTGAAGCTCTATGAAACTATCTGAAAGTCTCTGAAACTCTCTGAAACTCTCAGAAACTCTCAGAAACACCCTGTGACATTCTCTGAAACACTCTGACAGGCTCTGACACTCTCTGAAACTCTCTGAAGCTCTCTGAAAGTCTCTGAAACTCTCTGAAACTCTCAGAAACTCTCAGAAACACCCTGAAAGTCTCTGACACTCTCTGACACTCTGTGACACTCTCCGAAAATCTCTGACACTCTCTGACACTCTCTGACAAACTCAGAAACTCTCAGAAACTCTCTGACACTCTCTGAAACTCTCCGACACTCTCTGAAACTCTCAGATACTCTCTGACATTCTCTGACACGCTCTGAAACTCTCTGACACTCTCTGAAACTCTCTGATACTCTCTGACAATCTCTGACACGCTCTGAAACTCGCTGACACTCTCTGACACTCTCTGACACTCTCTGACCATTTCTGAATCTCTCTGAATTTCTCTGACACTATCTGACACTTTCTGAAACTTTCTGACACTCTCTGACACTCTCTGACACTCTCTGGCTCTCTCTGATACTCTTTGACAATCTCGGACACTCTCTGACACTCTCTGAAACTCTCTGACACTCTCTGACACTCTCAGATACTGTCTGACACTCGCCGAAACTCTCTGAAACTCTCTGAAACTCTCTGAAACTCTCTGACACTCTCTGAAACTCTCTGAAACTCTCTGACACGCTCTGAAACTCTCTGACACTCTCAGACACTCTCTAAAACTCTCTGACACTCTCTGACACTTTCTGAATCTCTCTGACTCTATCTGACACTCTCTGACACTCTCTGATACTTTCTGACACTCTCGGACAATCTCTGACACTCTCTGACAAACTCACAAACTCTCAGAAACTCTCTGACTCTTTCTGACACTCTCTGAAACACTTTGTCACTCTTTGACAATCTCAGAGAGTGTCTGACTGTCTCTGAAACTCTCTGACAATCTCTGAAACTGACTGAAACTCTCTCACACTCTCTGACACTCTCTGACACTCTCTGAAGCTCTCTGAAACTCTCTGACACCCCGTGACATTCTCTGAAACTCTCTGACATTCTCTGGCACTCTGTGAATATCTCTGAATCTCTCCGAAACTCTGTGACACTCTCTGAAACTCTCTGAAACACCCTGACACTCTCTGAAACTCTGTGACACTCTCTGAAAATCTCTGAAGATCTCCAAAACTCTCTGACTCTCTGTGACACTCTCTGATACTCTCTGACACTCACTGACACTATCTGACACTGTCTGAAACTCTCTGACACTCACTGACACTCTGTGACACTCTCTGAAACTCTCTAACACTCTCTGACACTCTCTGAAAATCTCTGACACTCCCTGAAACACTTTGACACTCTTTGACACTCTCTGACACTGTCTGAATCTCTCTGAAGCTCTCTGACACTCTCTGAAACTGACTGAAACTCTCTGACTCACTCCGACACCCTATGACACTCTCTGAAGCTCTATGAAACTATCTGAAAGTCTCTGAAACTCTCTGAAACTCTCAGAAACTCTCAGAAACACCCTGTGACATTCTCTGAAACACTCTGACAGGCTCTGACACTCTCTGAAACTCTCTGAAGCTCTCTGAAAGTCTCTGAAACTCTCTGAAACTCTCAGAAACTCTCAGAAACACCCTGAAAGTCTCTGACACTCTCTGACACTCTGTGAAACTCTCCGAAAATCTCTGACACTCTCTGACACTCTCTGACAAACTCAGAAACTCTCAGAAACTCTCTGACACTCTCTGAAACTCTCCGACACTCTCTGAAACTCTCAGATACTCTCTGACATTCTCTGACACGCTCTGAAACTCTCTGACACTCTCTGAAACTCTCTGATACTCTCTGACAATCTCTGACACGCTCTGAAACTCGCTGACACTCTCTGACACTCTCTGACACTCTCTGACCATTTCTGAATCTCTCTGAATTTCTCTGACACTATCTGACACTTTCTGAAACTTTCTGACACTCTCTGACACTCTCTGACACTCTCTGGCTCTCTCTGATACTCTCTGACAATCTCGGACACTCTCTGACCCTCTCTGAAACTCTCTGACACTCTCTGACACTCTCAGATACTGTCTGACACTCGCCGAAACTCTCTGAAACTCTCTGAAACTCTCTGAAACTCTCTGACACTCTCTGAAACTCTCTGATACTCTCTGACACTCTCTGACACGCTCTGAAACTCTCTGACACTCTCAGACACTCTCTAAAACTCTCTGACACTTTCTGACACTTTCTGAATCTCTCTGACACTATCTGACACTCTCTGACACTCTCTGATACTTTCTGACACTCTCGGACAATCTCTGACACTCTCTGACAAACTCACAAACTCTCAGAAACTCTCTGACTCTTTCTGACACTCTCTGAAACACTTTGTCACTCTTTGACAATCTCAGACAGTGTCTGACTGTCTCTGAAACTCTCTGACAATCTCTGAAACTGACTGAAACTCTCTCACACTCTCTGACACTCTCTGACACTCTCTGAAGCTCTCTGAAACTCTCTGACACCCCGTGACATTCTCTGAAACTCTCTGACAGGCTCTGAAACTCTCTGAAACTCTCTGAAGTTCTCTGAAACTCTCTGAAACTCTCAGAAACACTCAGAAACTCTCTGAAAGTCTCTGACACTCTCTGACACTCTGTGACACTCTCTGAAAATCTCTGACACTTTCTGACACTCTCTGACAAACTCAGAAACTCTCAGAAACTCTCTGACACTCTCTGAAACTCTCTGACACACTCTAAAACTCTCAGACACTCTCTGACATTCTCTGACACTCTCTGAAACTCTCTGGCAGTCTCTGAAACTTTCTGATACTCTCTGACAATCTCTGACACGCTCTGAAACTCTCTGACACTCTCTGAAACTCTCAGACACTCTTGGAAACTCTCTGACACTTTCTGAATCTCTCTGACACTATCTGATATTTTCTGAAACTTTCTGACACTCTATGACACTCTCTGATACTCTCTGACACTCTCGGACAATCTCTGACACTCTCTGACAAACTCACAAACTCTCAGAAACTCTCTGACTCTCTCTGACTCTCTCAGATACTCTCTGAAACTCTCTGACACTCTCTGACACTCTCTGAATCTCTCAGACACTCTCTGACACTCTCTGACACTCTCTGAAAATCTCTGACAATCCGTGACACTCTCTGAAACTCTCTGAAACTCTCCGGCACCCTCTGAAACTCTCTGAAACTCTCTGACACTCTCTGACACTTTCTGAAACTCTCTGACACTCTCTGACACTCTCAGACACTCTCTGACACTCTCTGACACTTTCTGACACTCTCTGAGACTCTCTGAAACTCTCTCAAACTGTCTGACACCCTGTGACACTCTCTGAAACTCTCCGACAGGCTCTGACACTCTCTGAAACATTCTGAAACTCTCAGAAACTCTCAGAATCTCTCAGAAACTCTCTGAAAGTCTCTGACACTCTCTGACACTCTGTGACACTCTCTGAAAATCTCTGACACTGTCTGACACTCTCTGACAAACTCAGAAACTGTCAGAAACTCTCTGACACTCTCTGAAACTCTCTGACAATCTCTGACACGCTCTGAAACTCTCAGACACTCTCTGACACTCTCAGACACTCTCTGACAGTCTCTGACACTTTCTGAAACTCTTTGACACTATCTGACACTTTCTGAAACTTCCTGACACTCTCTGACAATCTCTGACACTCTCTGACAGTCTCTGATACTCTCTGACACTCTCGGACAATCTCTGACACTCTCTGACAAACTCACAAACTCTCAGAAACTCTCTGACACTCTCTGACACTCTCAGACACTCTCTGACACTCTCTGACACTTTCTGACACTCTCTGACACTCTCTGAAGCTCACTCAAACTGTCTGGCACCCTGTGACACTCTCTGAAACACTCTGACAGGCTCTGACACTCTCTGAAACATTCTGAAACTCTCAGAAACTCTCAGAAACTCTCAGAAACTCTCAGAAATTCTCTGACACTCTCTGACATTCTGTGAAACGCTCTGAAAATCTCTGACACTGTCTGACACTCTCTGACAAACTGAGAAACTGTCAGAAACTCTCTGACACTCTCTGAAACTCTCTGACACTCTCTGACACTTTCTGAAACTCTTTGACACTATTTGACACTTTCTGAAACTTCCTGACACTCTCTGACAATCTCTGACACTCTCTGACAGTCTCTGATACTCTCTGACACTCTCGGACAATCTCTGACACTCTCTGACAAACTCACAAACTCTCAGAAACTCTATGACTCTCTCAGACACTCTCAGACACTCTCTGGCACTCTCTGAAACTTTCTGACACTCTCTGAAACACACTGAAGCTCTCTGAAACTCTCTGAAACTCTCTGACAATCTCAGGAACTCTCTGAAACTCTCTGACACATTCTGACACTCTCTGACACACTGCCACACTCTCTGAAGCTCTCTGACACTCTCTGAAACTCTTTGATACTCTCTGAGACTCTCAGAAACTCTCTGACACTCTCTGACACTCACTGACACTATCTGACACTCTCTAAAACTCTCTGACACACTCAGCCACTCTCTGACACTTTCTGAATCTCTCTGACACTATCTGACACTTTCTGAAACTTTCTGACACTCTCTGACACTCTCTGATAGTATCTGACACTCTCGGACTATCTCTGACACTCTCTGACAAACTCACAAACTCTCAGAAACTCTCAGACTCTTTCTGACACTCTCTGAAACACTTTGACACTCTTTGACAATCTCAGACAGTGTCTGACTGTCTCTGAAACTCTCTGACACTCTCTGAAACTGACTGAAACTCTCTAACACTCTCTGACACTCTCTGACACTCTCTGAAGCTCTCTGAAACTCTCTGACACCCCGTGACATTCTCTGAAACTCTCTGACAGGCTCTGACACTCTCTGAAGTTCTCTGAAACTCTCTGAAACTCTCAGAAACACTCAGAAACTCTCTGAAAGTCTCTGACACTCTCTGACACGCTGTGACACTCTCTGAAAATCTCTGACACTCTCTGACACTCTCTGACAAACTCAGAAACTCTCAGAAACTCTCTGACACTCTCTGAAACTCTCTGACACTCTCTGAAACTCTCAGACACTCTCTGACATTCTCTGACACTCTCTGAAACTCTCTGACAGTCTCTGAAACTCTTTGATACTCTCTGACAATCTCTGACACGCTCGGAAACTCTCTGACACTCTCTGAAACTCTCAGACACTCTCGGAAACTCTCTGACACTTTCTGAATCACTCTGACAATATCTGATACTTTCTGAAACTTTCTGACACTCTCTGACACTCTCCGACACTCTCTGATACTCTCTGACACTCTCGGACAATCTCTGACACTCTCTGACAAACTCACAAACTCTCAGAAACTCTCTGACTCTCTCAGACACTCTCAGAAACTCTCAGAAACCCACTGGCACTCTCTGACACTCTCAGAAAATCTCTGAAACTCTTTGACACTCTCTGAAACTCTTTGAAACTCACTGAAACTTTCTGAAACTCTCTGACACTCTCTGACACTGTCTGAATCTCTCTGAAACTCTCTGACACTCTCGGAAACTGACTGAAACTCTCTGACACTCTCTGACACCCTCTGACACTCTCTGAAGCTCTCTGAAACTATCTGACACCCTGTGACATTCTTGGAAACACTCTGACAGGCTCTGACACTCTCTGAAACTCTCTGAAGCTCTCTGAAAGTCTCTGCAACTCTCTGAAACTCTCTGAAACTCCCTGAAAGTCTCTGACACTCTCTGACACTCTGTGACACTCTCCGAAAATCTCTGACACTCTCTGACACTCTCTGACAAACTCAGAAACTCTCAGAAAATCTCTGACACTCTCTGAAACTCTCTGACACTCTCTGAAACTCTCAGACACTCTCTGACATTCTCTGACACGCTCTGAAACTCTCGGACACTCTCTGAAACTCTCTGATACTCTCTGACAATCTGTGACACGCTCTGAAGCTCTCTGACACTCTCTGACACTCTCAGACACTCTCTGACACTCTCTGACACTTTCTGAAACTCTTTGACACTATTTGACACTTTCTGAAACTTCCTGACACTCTCTGACAATCTCTGACACTCTCTGACAGTCTCTGATACTCTCTGACACTCTCGGACAATCTCTGACACTCTCTGACAAACTCACAAACTCTCAGAAACTCTATGACTCTCTCAGACACTCTCAGACACTCTCTGGCACTCTCTGAAACTTTCTGACACTCTCTGAAACACACTGAAGCTCTCTGAAACTCTCTGAAACTCTCTGACAATCTCAGGAACTCTCTGAAACTCTCTGACACATTCTGACACTCTCTGACACACTGCCACACTCTCTGAAGCTCTCTGACACTCTCTGAAACTCTTTGATACTCTCTGAGACTCTCAGAAACTCTCTGACACTCTCTGACACTCACTGACACTATCTGACACTCTCTAAAACTCTCTGACACACTCAGCCACTCTCTGACACTTTCTGAATCTCTCTGACACTATCTGACACTTTCTGAAACTTTCTGACACTCTCTGACACTCTCTGATAGTATCTGACACTCTCGGACTATCTCTGACACTCTCTGACAAACTCACAAACTCTCAGAAACTCTCAGACTCTTTCTGACACTCTCTGAAACACTTTGACACTCTTTGACAATCTCAGACAGTGTCTGACTGTCTCTGAAACTCTCTGACACTCTCTGAAACTGACTGAAACTCTCTAACACTCTCTGACACTCTCTGACACTCTCTGAAGCTCTCTGAAACTCTCTGACACCCCGTGGCATTCTCTGAAACTCTCTGACAGGCTCTGACACTCTCTGAAGTTGTCTGAAACTCTCTGAAACTCTCAGAAACACTCAGAAACTCTCTGAAAGTCTCTGACACTCTCTGACACGCTGTGACACTCTCTGAAAATCTCTGACACTCTCTGACACTCTCTGACAAACTCAGAAACTCTCAGAAACTCTCTGACACTCTCTGAAACTCTCTGACACTCTCTGAAACTCTCAGACACTCTCTGACATTCTCTGACACTCTCTGAAACTCTCTGACAGTCTCTGAAACTCTTTGATACTCTCTGACAATCTCTGACACGCTCGGAAACTCTCTGACACTCTCTGAAACTCTCAGACACTCTCGGAAACTCTCTGACACTTTCTGAATCACTCTGACAATATCTGATACTTTCTGAAACTTTCTGACACTCTCTGACACTCTCCGACACTCTCTGATACTCTCTGACACTCTCGGACAATCTCTGACACTCTCTGACAAACTCACAAACTCTCAGAAACTCTCTGACTCTCTCAGACACTCTCAGAAACTCTCAGAAACCCACTGGCACTCTCTGACACTCTCAGAAAATCTCTGAAACTCTTTGACACTCTCTGAAACTCTTTGAAACTCACTGAAACTTTCTGAAACTCTCTGACACTCTCTGACACTGTCTGAATCTCTCTGAAACTCTCTGACACTCTCTGAAACTGACTGAAACTCTCTGACACTCTCTGACACCCTCTGACACTCTCTGAAGCTCTCTGAAACTATCTGACACCCTGTGACGTTCTTGGAAACACTCTGACAGGCTCTGACACTCTCTGAAACTCTCTGAAGCTCTCTGAAAGTCTCTGCAACTCTCTGAAACTCTCTGAAACTCCCTGAAAGTCTCTGACACTCTCTGACACTCTGTGACACTCTCCGAAAATCTCTGACACTCTCTGACACTCTCTGACAAACTCAGAAACTCTCAGAAAATCTCTGACACTCTCTGAAACTCTCTGACACTCTCTGAAACTCTCAGACACTCTCTGACATTCTCTGACACGCTCTGAAACTCTCGGACACTCTCTGAAACTCTCTGATACTCTCTGACAATCTGTGACACGCTCTGAAGCTCTCTGACACTCTCTGACACTCTCAGACACTCTCTGACACTCTCTGACACTTTCTGAAACTCTTTGACACTATTTGACTCTTTCTGAAACTTCCTGACACTCTCTGACAATCTCTGACACTCTCTGACAGTCTCTGATACTCTCTGACACTCTCGGACAATCTCTGACACTCTCTGACAAACTCACAAACTCTCAGAAACTCTATGACTCTCTCAGACACTCTCAGACACTCTCTGGCACTCTCTGAAACTTTCTGACACTCTCTGAAACACACTGAAGCTCTCTGAAACTCTCTGAAACTCTCTGACAATCTCAGGAACTCTCTGAAACTCTCTGACACATTCTGACACTCTCTGACACACTGCCACACTCTCTGAAGCTCTCTGACACTCTCTGAAACTCTTTGACACTCTCTGAGACTCTCAGAAACTCTCTGACACTCTCTGACACTCACTGACACTGTCTGACACTCTCTAAAACTCTCTGACACACTCAGCCACTCTCTGACACTTTCTGAATCTCTCTGACACTATCTGACACTTTCTGAAACTTTCTGACACACTCTGATACTCTCTGACACTCTCGGACTATCTCTGACACTCTCTGACAAACTCACAAACTCTCAGAAACTCTCAGACTCTTTCTGACACTCTCTGAAACACTTTGACACTCTTTGACAATCTCAGACAGTGTCTGACTGTCTCTGAAACTCTCTGACACTCTCTGAAACTGACTGAAACTCTCTAACACTCTCTGACACTCTCTGACACTCTCTGAAGCTCTCTGAAACTCTCTGACACCCCGTGACATTCTCTGAAACTCTCTGACAGGCTCTGACACTCTCTGAAGTTCTCTGAAACTCTCTGAAACTCTCAGAAACACTCAGAAACTCTCTGAAAGTCTCTGACACTCTCTGACACGCTGTGACACTCTCTGAAAATCTCTGACACTCTCTGACACTCTCTGACAAACTCAGAAACTCTCAGAAACTCTCTGACACTCTCTGAAACTCTCTGACACTCTCTGAAACTCTCAGACACTCTCTGACATTCTCTGACACTCTCTGAAACTCTCTGACAGTCTCTGAAACTCTTTGATACTCTCTGACAATCTCTGACACGCTCGGAAACTCTCTGACACTCTCTGAAACTCTCAGACACTCTCGGAAACTCTCTGACACTTTCTGAATCACTCTGACAATATCTGATACTTTCTGAAACTTTCTGACACTCTCTGACACTCTCCGACACTCTCTGATACTCTCTGACACTCTCGGACAATCTCTGACACTCTCTGACAAACTCACAAACTCTCAGAAACTCTCTGACTCTCTCAGACACTCTCAGAAACTCTCAGAAACCCACTGGCACTCTCTGACACTCTCAGAAAATCTCTGAAACTCTTTGACACTCTCTGAAACTCTTTGAAACTCACTGAAACTTTCTGAAACTCTCTGACACTCTCTGACACTGTCTGAATCTCTCTGAAACTCTCTGACACTCTCGGAAACTGACTGAAACTCTCTGACACTCTCTGACACCCTCTGACACTCTCTGAAGCTCTCTGAAACTATCTGACACCCTGTGACATTCTTGGAAACACTCTGACAGGCTCTGACACTCTCTGAAACTCTCTGAAGCTCTCTGAAAGTCTCTGCAACTCTCTGAAACTCTCTGAAACTCCCTGAAAGTCTCTGACACTCTCTGACACTCTGTGACACTCTCCGAAAATCTCTGACACTCTCTGACACTCTCTGACAAACTCAGAAACTCTCAGAAAATCTCTGACACTCTCTGAAACTCTCTGACACTCTCTGAAACTCTCAGACACTCTCTGACATTCTCTGACACGCTCTGAAACTCTCGGACACTCTCTGAAACTCTCTGATACTCTCTGACAATCTGTGACACGCTCTGAAGCTCTCTGACACTCTCTGACACTCTCAGACACTCTCTGACACTCTCTGACACTTTCTGAAACTCTTTGACACTATTTGACACTTTCTGAAACTTCCTGACACTCTCTGACAATCTCTGACACTCTCTGACAGTCTCTGATACTCTCTGACACTCTCGGACAATCTCTGACACTCTCTGACAAACTCACAAACTCTCAGAAACTCTATGACTCTCTCAGACACTCTCAGACACTCTCTGGCACTCTCTGAAACTTTCTGACACTCTCTGAAACACACTGAAGCTCTCTGAAACTCTCTGAAACTCTCTGACAATCTCAGGAACTCTCTGAAACTCTCTGACACATTCTGACACTCTCTGACACACTGCCACACTCTCTGAAGCTCTCTGACACTCTCTGAAACTCTTTGATACTCTCTGAGACTCTCAGAAACTCTCTGACACTCTCTGACACTCACTGACACTATCTGACACTCTCTAAAACTCTCTGACACACTCAGCCACTCTCTGACACTTTCTGAATCTCTCTGACACTATCTGACACTTTCTGAAACTTTCTGACACTCTCTGACACTCTCTGATAGTATCTGACACTCTCGGACTATCTCTGACACTCTCTGACAAACTCACAAACTCTCAGAAACTCTCAGACTCTTTCTGACACTCTCTGAAACACTTTGACACTCTTTGACAATCTCAGACAGTGTCTGACTGTCTCTGAAACTCTCTGACACTCTCTGAAACTGACTGAAACTCTCTAACACTCTCTGACACTCTCTGACACTCTCTGAAGCTCTCTGAAACTCTCTGACACCCCGTGGCATTCTCTGAAACTCTCTGACAGGCTCTGACACTCTCTGAAGTTGTCTGAAACTCTCTGAAACTCTCAGAAACACTCAGAAACTCTCTGAAAGTCTCTGACACTCTCTGACACGCTGTGACACTCTCTGAAAATCTCTGACACTCTCTGACACTCTCTGACAAACTCAGAAACTCTCAGAAACTCTCTGACACTCTCTGAAACTCTCTGACACTCTCTGAAACTCTCAGACACTCTCTGACATTCTCTGACACTCTCTGAAACTCTCTGACAGTCTCTGAAACTCTTTGATACTCTCTGACAATCTCTGACACGCTCGGAAACTCTCTGACACTCTCTGAAACTCTCAGACACTCTCGGAAACTCTCTGACACTTTCTGAATCACTCTGACAATATCTGATACTTTCTGAAACTTTCTGACACTCTCTGACACTCTCCGACACTCTCTGATACTCTCTGACACTCTCGGACAATCTCTGACACTCTCTGACAAACTCACAAACTCTCAGAAACTCTCTGACTCTCTCAGACACTCTCAGAAACTCTCAGAAACCCACTGGCACTCTCTGACACTCTCAGAAAATCTCTGAAACTCTTTGACACTCTCTGAAACTCTTTGAAACTCACTGAAACTTTCTGAAACTCTCTGACACTCTCTGACACTGTCTGAATCTCTCTGAAACTCTCTGACACTCTCTGAAACTGACTGAAACTCTCTGACACTCTCTGACACCCTCTGACACTCTCTGAAGCTCTCTGAAACTATCTGACACCCTGTGACGTTCTTGGAAACACTCTGACAGGCTCTGACACTCTCTGAAACTCTCTGAAGCTCTCTGAAAGTCTCTGCAACTCTCTGAAACTCTCTGAAACTCCCTGAAAGTCTCTGACACTCTCTGACACTCTGTGACACTCTCCGAAAATCTCTGACACTCTCTGACACTCTCTGACAAACTCAGAAACTCTCAGAAAATCTCTGACACTCTCTGAAACTCTCTGACACTCTCTGAAACTCTCAGACACTCTCTGACATTCTCTGACACGCTCTGAAACTCTCGGACACTCTCTGAAACTCTCTGATACTCTCTGACAATCTGTGACACGCTCTGAAGCTCTCTGACACTCTCTGACACTCTCAGACACTCTCTGACACTCTCTGACACTTTCTGAAACTCTTTGACACTATTTGACTCTTTCTGAAACTTCCTGACACTCTCTGACAATCTCTGACACTCTCTGACAGTCTCTGATACTCTCTGACACTCTCGGACAATCTCTGACACTCTCTGACAAACTCACAAACTCTCAGAAACTCTATGACTCTCTCAGACACTCTCAGACACTCTCTGGCACTCTCTGAAACTTTCTGACACTCTCTGAAACACACTGAAGCTCTCTGAAACTCTCTGAAACTCTCTGACAATCTCAGGAACTCTCTGAAACTCTCTGACACATTCTGACACTCTCTGACACACTGCCACACTCTCTGAAGCTCTCTGACACTCTCTGAAACTCTTTGACACTCTCTGAGACTCTCAGAAACTCTCTGACACTCTCTGACACTCACTGACACTGTCTGACACTCTCTAAAACTCTCTGACACACTCAGCCACTCTCTGACACTTTCTGAATCTCTCTGACACTATCTGACACTTTCTGAAACTTTCTGACACACTCTGATACTCTCTGACACTCTCGGACTATCTCTGACACTCTCTGACAAACTCACAAACTCTCAGAAACTCTCAGACTCTTTCTGACACTCTCTGAAACACTTTGACACTCTTTGACAATCTCAGACAGTGTCTGACTGTCTCTGAAACTCTCTGACACTCTCTGAAACTGACTGAAACTCTCTAACACTCTCTGACACTCTCTGACACTCTCTGAAGCTCTCTGAAACTCTCTGACACCCCGTGACATTCTCTGAAACTCTCTGACAGGCTCTGACACTCTCTGAAGTTCTCTGAAACTCTCTGAAACTCTCAGAAACACTCAGAAACTCTCTGAAAGTCTCTGACACTCTCTGAAACGCTGTGACACTCTCTGAAAATCTCTGACACTCTCTGACACTCTCTGACAAACTCAGAAACTCTCAGAAACTCTCTGACACTCTCTGAAACTCTCTGACACTCTCTGAAACTCTCAGACACTCTCTGACATTCTCTGACACTCTCTGAAACTCTCTGACAGTCTCTGAAACTCTTTGATACTCTCTGACAATCTCTGACACGCTCGGAAACTCTCTGACACTCTCTGAAACTCTCAGACACTCTCGGAAACTCTCTGACACTTTCTGAATCACTCTGACAATATCTGATACTTTCTGAAACTTTCTGACACTCTCTGACACTCTCTGACACTCTCTGATACTCTCCGACACTCTCGGACAATCTCTGACACTCTCTGACAAAATCACAAACTCTCAGAAACTCTCTGACTCTCTCTGACTCTCTCAGACACTCTCAGAAACTCTCAGAAACCCACTGGCACTCTCTGACACTCTCAGAAAATCTCTGAAACTCTTTGACACCCTCTGAAACTCTTTGAAACTCACTGAAACTCTCTGAAACTCTCTGACACTCTCTGACACTGTCTGAATCTCTCTGAAACTCTCTGACACTCTCTGAAACTGACTGAAACTCTCTGACACTCTCTGACACCCTCTGACACTCTCTGAAGCTCTCTGAAAATATCTGACACCCTGTGACATTCTCGGAAACACTCTGACAGGCTCTGACACTCTCTGAAACTCTCTGAAGCTCTCTGAAAGTCTCTGCAACTCTCTGAAACTCTCTGAAACTCCCTGACAGTCTCTGACACTCTCTGACACTCTGTGACACTCTCCGAAAATCTCTGACACTCTCTGACACTCTCTGACAAACTCAGAAACTCTCAGAAACTCTCTGACACTCTCTGAAACTCTCTGACACTCTCTGAAACTCTCAGACACTCTCTGACATTCTCTGACACGCTCTGAAACTCTCGGACACTCTCTGAAACTCTCTGATACTCTCTGACAATCTCTGACACGCTCTGAAACTCTCTGACACTCTCTGACACTCTCAGACACTCTCTGACACTCTCTGAAGCTCTCTGAAACTCTCTGACACCCCGTGACATTCTCTGAAACTCTCTGATAGGCTCTGACACTCTCTGAAACTCTCTGAAGTTCTCTGAAACTCTCTGAAACTCTCAGAAACACTCAGAAACTCTCTGAAAGTCTCTGACACTCTCTGACACTCTGTGACACTCTGAAAATCTCTGACACTCTCTGAAACATTCTGAAACTCTCAGAAACTCTCAGAAACTCTCAGAAATTCTCTGACACTCTCAGACACTCGGTGACACTCTCTGAAAATCTCTGACACTTTCTGACACTCTCTGACAAACTGAGAAACTGTCAGAAACTCTCTGACACTCTCTGAAACTCTCTGACACTCTCTGACACTTTCTGAAACTCTTTGACACTATTTGACACTTTCTGAAACTTCCTGACACTCTCTGACAATCTCTGACACTCTCTGACAGTCTCTGATACTCTGTGACACTCTCGGACAATCTCTGACACTCTCTGACAAACTCACAAACTCTCAGAAACTCTATGACTCTCTCAGACACTCTCAGACACTCTCTGGCACTCTCTGAAACTTTCTGACACTCTCTGAAACACACTGAAGCTCTCTGAAACTCTCTGAAACTCTCTGACAATCTCAGGAACTCTCTGAAACTCTCTGACACATTCTGACACTCTCTGACACACTGCCACACTCTCTGAAGCTCTCTGACACTCTCTGAAACTCTTTGACACTCTCTGAGACTCTCAGAAACTCTCTGACACTCTCTGACACTCACTGACACTATCTGACACTCTCTAAAACTCTCTGACACACGCAGCCACTCTCTGACACTTTCTGAATCTCTCTGACACTATCTGACACTTTCTGAAACTTTCTGACAGTCTCTGACACTCTCTGATACTCTCTGACACTCTCGGACTATCTCTGACACTCTCTGACAAACTCACAAACTCTCAGAAACTCTCAGACTCTTTCTGACACTCTCTGAAACACTTTGACACTCTTTGACAATCTCAGACAGTGTCTGACTGTCTCTGAAACTCTCTGACACTCTCTGAAACTGACTGAAACTCTCTAACACTCTCTGACACTCTCTGACACTCTCTGAAGCTCTCTGAAACTCTCTGACACCCCGTGACATTCTCTGAAACTCTCTGACAGGCTCTGACACTCTCTGAAACTCTCTGAAGTTCTCTGAAACTCTCTGAAACTCTCAGAAACACTCAGAAACTCTCTGAAAGTCTCTGACACTCTCTGACACTCTGTGACACTCTGAAAATCTCTGACACTCTCTGACACTCTCTGACAAACTCAGAAACTCTCAGAAACTCTCTGACACTCTCTGAAACTCTCTGACACTCTCTGAAACTCTCAGACACTCTCTGACATTCTCTGACACTCTCTGAAACTCTCTGACAGTCTCTGAAACACTTTGATACTCTCTGACAATCTCTGACACGCTCTGAAACTCTCTGACACTCTCTGAAACTCTCAGACACTCTCGAAAACTCTCTGACACTTTCTGAATCACTCTGACACTATCTGATACTTTCTGAAACTTTCTGACACTCTCTGACACTCTCTGACACTCTCTGACACTCTCTGACACTCTCGGACAATCTCTGACACTCTCTGACAAACTCACAAACTCTCAGAAACTCTCTGACTCTCTCTGACTCTCTCAGACACTCTCAGAAACTCTCAGAAACCCATTGGCACTCTCTGACACTCTCAGAAAATCTCTGAAACTCTCTGACACTCTCTGAAACTCTTTGACACTCACTGAAACTCTCTGAAACTCTCTAACACTCTCTGACACTGTCTGAATCTCTCTGAAACTCTCTGACACTCTCTGAAACTGACTGAAACTCTCTGACACTCTCTGACACTCTCTGAAGCTCTCTGAAACTATCTGACACCCTGTGACATTCTCTGAAACACTCTGACAGGCTCTGACACTCTCTGAAACTCTCTGAAGCACTCTGAAAGTCTCTGCAACTCTCTGAAACTCTCAGAAACTCTCAGAAACTCCCTGAAAGTCTCTGACACTCTCTGACAATCTGTGATACTCTCCGAAAATCTCTGACACTTTCTGACACTCTCTGACAAACTCAGAAACTCTCAGAAACTCTCAGCCACTCTCTGACATTCTCTGACACGCTCTGAAACTCTCTGACACTCTCTGAAACTCTCTGATACTCTCTGACAATCTCTGACACGCTCTGAAACTCTCTGACACTCTCAGCCACTCTCTGACACTCTCTGACACTTTCTGAATCTCTCTGACACTATCTGACACTTTCTGAAACTTTCTGACACTCTCTGATACTCTCTGATACTCTCTGACACTCTCGGACAATCTCTGACACTCTCTGACAAACTCACAAACTCTCAGAAACTCTCTGACTCTTTCGGACACTCTCTGAAACAGTTTGACACTCTTTGACAATCTCAGACAGTGTCTGACTGTCTCTGAAACTCTCTGACACTCTCTGAAACTGACTGAAACTCTCTAACACTCTCTGACACTCTCTGACACTCTCTGAAGCTCTCTGAAACTCTCTGACACCCCGTGACATTCTCTGAAACTCTCTGACAGGCTCTGACACTCTCTGAAACTCTCTGAAGTTCTCTGAAACTCTCTGAAACTCTCAGAAACACTCAGAAACTCTCTGAAAGTCTCTGACACTCTCTGACACTCTGTGACACTCTCTGAAAATCTCTGACACTCTCTGACACTCTCTGACAAACTCAGAAACTCTCAGAAACTCTCTGACACTCTCTGAAACTCTCTGACACTGTCTGAAACTCTCAGACACTCTCTGACATTCTCTGACACTCTCTGAAACTCTCTGACAGTCTCTGAAACTTTCTGATACTCTCTGACAATCTCTGACACGCTCTGAAACTCTCTGACACTCTCTGAAACTCTCAGACACTCACGGAAACTCTCTGACACTTTCTGAATCTCTCTGACACTATCTGATACTTTCTGAAACTTTCTGACACTCTCTGACACTCGCTGATACTCTCTGACACTCTCGGACAATCTCTGACACTCTCTGACAAACTCACAAACTCTCAGAAACTCTCTGACTCTCTCTGACTCTCTCAGACACTCTCTGAAACTCTCTGAAACTCTCTGACACTCTCTGACACTCTCTGAATCTCTCAGACACTCTCTGACACTCTCTGACAAACTCTGAAAATCTCTGACACTCTCTGACACTCTCTGAAACTCTCTGAAACTCTCCGGCTCCCTCTGAAACTCTCTGAAGCTCTCTGACACTCTCTGAAACTCTTTGACACTCTCTGAGACTCTCAGAAACTCTCTGACACTCTCTGATACTCACTGACACTATCTGACACTCTCGAAAACTCTCTGACACACTCAGCCACTCTCTGACACTCTCGGACAATCTCTGACACTCTCTGACAAACTCACAAACTCTCAGAAACTCTCTGACTCTCTCTGACTCTCTCAGACACTCTCAGAAACTCTCAGAAACCCATTGGCACTCTCTGACACTCTCAGAAAATCTCTGAAACTCTCTGACACTCTCTGAAACTCTTTGACACTCACTGAAACTCTCTGAAACTCTCTAACACTCTCTGACACTGTCTGAATCTCTCTGAAACTCTCTGACACTCTCTGAAACTGACTGAAACTCTCTGACACTCTCTGACACTCTCTGAAGCTCTCTGAAACTATCTGACACCCTGTGACATTCTCTGAAACACTCTGACAGGCTCTGACACTCTCTGAAACTCTCTGAAGCACTCTGAAAGTCTCTGCAACTCTCTGAAACTCTCAGAAACTCTCAGAAACTCCCTGAAAGTCTCTGACACTCTCTGACAATCTGTGATACTCTCCGAAAATCTCTGACACTTTCTGACACTCTCTGACAAACTCAGAAACTCTCAGAAACTCTCAGCCACTCTCTGACATTCTCTGACACGCTCTGAAACTCTCTGACACTCTCTGAAACTCTCTGATACTCTCTGACAATCTCTGACACGCTCTGAAACTCTCTGACACTCTCAGCCACTCTCTGACACTCTCTGACACTTTCTGAATCTCTCTGACACTATCTGACACTTTCTGAAACTTTCTGACACTCTCTGACACTCTCTGATACTCTCTGACACTCTCGGACAATCTCTGACACTCTCTGACAAACTCACAAACTCTCAGAAACTCTCTGACTCTTTCTGACACTCTCTGAAACAGTTTGACACTCTTTGACAATCTCAGACAGTGTCTGACTGTCTCTGAAACTCTCTGACACTCTCTGAAACTGACTGAAACTCTCTAACACTCTCTGACACTCTCTGACACTCTCTGAAGCTCTCTGAAACTCTCTGACACCCCGTGACATTCTCTGAAACTCTCTGACAGGCTCTGACACTCTCTGAAACTCTCTGAAGTTCTCTGAAACTCTCTGAAACTCTCAGAAACACTCAGAAACTCTCTGAAAGTCTCTGACACTCTCTGACACTCTGTGACACTCTCTGAAAATCTCTGACACTCTCTGACACTCTCTGACAAACTCAGAAACTCTCGGAAACTCTCTGACACTCTCTGAAACTCTCTGACACTGTCTGAAACTCTCAGACACTCTCTGACATTCTCTGACACTCTCTGAAACTCTCTGACAGTCTCTGAAACTTTCTGATACTCTCTGACAATCTCTGACACGCTCTGAAACTCTCTGACACTCTTTGAAACTCTCAGACACTCACGGAAACTCTCTGACACTTTCTGAATCTCTCTGACACTATCTGATACTTTCTGAAACTTTCTGACACTCTCTGACACTCGCTGATACTCTCTGACACTCTCGGACAATCTCTGACACTCTCTGACAAACTCACAAACTCTCAGAAACTCTCTGACTCTCTCTGACTCTCTCAGACACTCTCTGAAACTCTCTGAAACTCTCTGACACTCTCTGACACTCTCTGAATCTCTCAGACACTCTCTGACACTCTCTGACACACTCTGAAAATCTCTGACACTCTCTGACACTCTCTGAAACTCTCCGGCTCCCTCTGAAACTCTCTGAAGCTCTCTGACACTCTCTGAAACTCTTTGACACTCTCTGAGACTCTCAGAAACTCTCTGACACTCTCTGACACTCACTGACACTATCTGACACTCTCTAAAACTCTCTGACACACTCAGCCACTCTCTGACACTCTCGGACAATCTCTGACACTCTCTGACAATCTCACAAACTCTCAGAAACTCTCTGACTCTCTCTGACTCTCTCAGACACTCTCAGAAACTCTCAGAAACCCACTGGCACTCTCTGACACTCTCAGAAAATCTCTGAAACTCTTTGACAGTCTCTGAAACTCTTTGAAACTCACTGAAACTCTCTGAAACTCTCTGACACTCTCTGACACTGTCTGAATCTCTCTGAAACTCTCTGAAACTCTCTGAAACTGACTGAAACTCTCTGACACTCTCTGACACCCTCTGACACTCTCTGAAGCTCTCTGAAACTATCTGACACCCTGTGACATTCTCGGAAACACTCTGACAGGCTCTGACACTCTCTGAAACTCTCTGAAGCTCTCTGAAAGTCTCTGCAACTCTCTGAAACTCTCTGAAACTCCCTGAAAGTCTCTGACACTCTCTGACACTCTGTGACACTCTCCGAAAATCTCTGACACTCTCTGACACTCTCTGACAAACTCAGAAACTCTCAGAAACTCTCTGACACTCTCTGAAACTCTCTGACACTCTCTGAAACTCTCAGACACTCTCTGACGTTCTCTGACACGCTCTGAAACTCTCGGACACTCTCTGAAACTCTCTGATACTCTCTGACAATCTCTGACACGCTCTGAAACTCTCTGACACTCTCTGACACTCTCAGACACTCTCTGACACTCTCTGATAGGCTCTGACGCTCTCTGAAACTCTCTGAAGTTCTCTGAAACTCTCTGAAACTCTCAGAAACACTCAGAAACTCTCTGAAAGTCTCTGACACTCTCTGACACTCTGTGACACTCTGAAAATCTCTGACACTCTCTGAAACATTCTGAAACTCTCAGAAACTCTCAGAAACTCTCAGAAATTCTCTGACACTCTCAGACATTCTGTGACACTCTCTGAAAATCTCTGACACTTTCTGACACTCTCTGACAAACTGAGAAACTGTCAGAAACTCTCTGACACTCTCTGACACTCTCTGACACTCTCTGACACTTTCTGAAACTCTTTGACACTATTTGACACTTTCTGAAACTTCCTGACACTCTCTGACAATCTCTGACACTCTCTGACAGTCTCTGATACTCTGTGACACTCTCGGACAATCTCTGACACTCTCTGACAAACTCACAAACTCTCAGAAACTCTATGACTCTCTCAGACACTCTCAGACACTCTCTGGCACTCTCTGAAACTTTCTGACACTCTCTGAAACACACTGAAGCTCTCTGAAACTCTCTGAAACTCTCTGACAATCTCAGGAACTCTCTGAAACTCTCTGACACATTCTGACACTCTCTGACACACTGCCACACTCTCTGAAGCTCTCTGACACTCTCTGAAACTCTTTGACACCCTCTGAGACTCTCAGAAACTCTCTGACACTCTCTGACACTCACTGACACTATCTGACACTCTCTAAAACTCTCTGACACACTCAGCCACTCTCTGACACTTTCTGAATCTCTCTGACACTATCTGACACTTTCTGAAACTTTCTGACACTCTCTGACACTCTCTGATACTCTCTGACACTCTCGGACTATCCCTGACACTCTCTGACAAACTCACAAACTCTCAGAAACTCTCAGACTCTTTCTGACACTCTCTGAAACAGTTTGACACTCTTTGACAATCTCAGACAGTGTCTGACTGTCTCTGAAACTCTCTGACACTCTCTGAAACTGACTGAAAATCTCTAACACTCTCTGACACTCTCTGACACTCTCTGAAGCTCTCTGAAACTCTCTGACACCCCGTGACATTCTCTGAAACTCTCTGACAGGCTCTGACACTCTCTGAAACTCTCTGAAGTTCTCTGAAACTCTCTGAAACTCTCAGAAACACTCAGAAACTCTCTGAAAGTCTCTGACACTCTCTGACACTCTGTGACACTCTCTGAAAATCTCTGACACTCTCTGACACTCTCTGACAAACTCAGAAACTCTCAAAAACTCTCTGACACTCTCTGAAACTCTCTGACAGTCTCTGAAACTTTCTGATACTCTCTGACAATCTCTGACACGCTCTGAAACTCTCTGACACTCTCTGAAACTCTCAGACACTCACGGAAACTCTCTGACACTTTCTGAATCTCTCTGACACTATCTGATACTTTCTGAAACTTTCTGACACTCTCTGACACTCGCTGATACTCTCTGACACTCTCGGACAATCTCTGGCACTCTCTGACAAACTCACAAACTCTCAGAAACACTCTGACTCTCTCTGACTCTCTCAGACATTCTCTGAAACTCTCTGAAACTCTCTGACACTCTCTGACACTCTCTGAATCTCTCAGACACTCTCTGACACTCTCTGACACACTCTGAAAATCGCTGACACTCTCTGACACTCTCTGAAACTCTCTGAAACTCTCCGGCACCCTCTGAAAATCTCTGAAACTCTCTGATACTCTCTGACACTTTCTGAAACTTTCTGACACTCTCTGACACTCTCTGACACTCTCTGACACTCTCTGACACTCTCGGACAATCTCTGACACTCTCTGACAAACTCACAAACTCTCAGAAACTCTCTGACTCTCTCTGACTCTCTCAGACACTCTCAGAAACTGTCAGAAACCCATTGGTACTCTCTGACACTCTCAGAAAAGCTCTGAAACTCTCTGACACTCTCTGAAACTCTTTGACACTCACTGAAACTCTCTGAAACTCTCTAACACTCTCTGACACTGTCTGAATCTCTCTGAAACTCTCAGAAACTCTCAGCCACTCTCTGACATTCTCTGACACGCTCTGAAACTCTCTGACACTCTCTGAAACTCTCTGACACTCTCTGACACTTTCTGAATCTCTCTGACACTATCTGACACTTTCTGAAACTTTCTGACACTCTCTGACACTCTCTGATACTCTCTGACACTCTCGGACAATCTCTGACACTCTCTGACAAACTCACAAACTCTCAGAAACTCTCTGACTCTTTCTGACACTCTCTGAAACAGTTTGACACTCTTTGACAATCTCAGACAGTGTCTGACTGTCTCTGAAACTCTCTGACACTCTCTGAAACTGACTGAAACTCTCTAACACTCTCTGACACTCTCTGACACTCTCTGAAGCTCTCTGAAACTCTCTGACACCCCGTGACATTCTCTGAAACTCTCTGACAGGCTCTGACACTCTCTGAAACTCTCTGAAGTTCTCTGAAACTCTCTGAAACTCTCAGAAACACTCAGAACCTCTCTGAAAGTCTCTGACACTCTCTGACACCCAGTGACACTCTCTGAAAATCTCTGACACTCTCTGACACTCTCTGACAAACTCAGAAACTCTCAGAAACTCTCTGACACTCTCTGAAACTCTCTGACACTGTCTGAAACTCTCAGACACTCTCTGACATTCTCTGACACTCTCTGAAACTCTCTGGCAGTCTCTGAAACTTTCTGATACTCTCTGACAATCCCTGACACGCTCTGAAACTCTCTGACACTCTCTGAAACTCTCAGACACTCACGGAAACTCTCTGACACTTTCTGAATCTCTCTGACACTATCTGATACTTTCTGAAACTTTCTGACACTCTCTGACACTCGCTGATACTCTCTGACACTCTCGGACAATCTCTGACAATCTCTGACTCTCTCAGACACTCTCTGAAACTCTCTGAAACTCTCTGACACTCTCTGACACTCTCTGAATCTCTCAGACACTCTCTGACACTCTCTGACACACTCTGAAAATCGCTGACACTCTCTGACACTCTCTGAAACTCTCTGAAACTCTCCGGCACCCTCTGAAACTCTCTGAAACTCTCTGACACTCTCTGACACTTTCTGAAACTCTCTGACACTCTCTGACACTCTCAGACACTCTCTGACACTCTCTGACACTTTCTGACTCTCTCTGACACTCTCGGAAGCTCTCTCAAACTGTCTGACACCCTGTGACACTCTCTGAAACTCTCTGACAGGCTCTGACACTCTCTGAAACATTCTGAAACTCTCTGAAACTCTCAGAAACTCTCAGAAATTCTCTGACACTCTCAGACATTCTGTGACACTCTCTGAAAATCTCTGACACTTTCTGACACTCTCTGACAAACTGAGAAACTGTCAGAAACTCTCTGACACTCTCGGACACTCTCTGACACTCTCTGACACTTTCTGAAACTCTTTGACACTATTTGACACTTTCTGAAACTTCCTGACACTCTCTGACAATCTCTGACACTCTCTAACAGTCTCTGATACTCTGTGACACTCTCGGACAATCTCTGACACTCTCTGACAAACTCACAAACTCTCAGAAACTCTATGACTCTCTCAGACACTCTCAGACACTCTCTGGCACTCTCTGAAACTTTCTGACACTCTCTGAAACACACTGAAGCTCTCTGAAACTCTCTGAAACTCTCTGACAATCTCAGGAACTCTCTGAAACTCTCTGACACATTCTGACACTCTCTGACACACTGCCACACTCTCTGAAGCTCTCTGACACTCTCTGAAACTCTTTGACACTCTCTGAGACTCTCAGAAACTCTCTGACACTCTCTGACACTCACTGACACTATCTGACACTCTCTAAAACTCTCTGACACACTCAGCCACTCTCTGACACTTTCTGAATCTCTCTGACACTATCTGACACTTTCTGAAACTTTCTGACACTCTCTGACACTCTCTGATACTCTCTGACACTCTCGGACTATCCCTGACACTCTCTGACAAACTCACAAACTCTCAGAAACTCTCAGACTCTTTCTGACACTCTCTGAAACAGATTGACACTCTTTGACAATCTCAGACAGTGTCTGACTGTCTCTGAAACTCTCTGACACTCTCTGAAACTGACTGAAACTCTCTAACACTCTCTGACACTCTCTGACACTCTCTGAAGCTCTCTGAAACTCTCTGACACCCCGTGACATTCTCTGAAACTCTCTGACAGGCTCTGACACTCTCTGAAACTCTCTGAAGCTCTCTGAAACTCTCTGAAACTCTCAGAAACACTCAGAAACTCTCTGAAAGTCTCTGACACTCTCTGACACTCTGTGACACTCTCTGAAAATCTCTGACACTCTCTGACACTCTCTGACAAACTCAGAAACTCTCAAAAACTCTCTGACACTCTCTGAAACTCTCTGACAGTCTCTGAAACTTTCTGATACTCTCTGACAATCTCTGACACGCTCTGAAACTCTCTGACACTCTCTGAAACTCTCAGACACTCACGGAAACTCTCTGACACTTTCTGAATCTCTCTGACACTATCTGATACTTTCTGAAACTTTCTGACACTCTCTGACACTCGCTGATACTCTCTGACACTCTCGGACAATCTCTGACACTCTCTGACAAACTCACAAACTCTCAGAAACTCTCTGACTCTCTCTGACTCTCTCAGACATTCTCTGAAACTCTCTGAAACTCTCTGACACTCTCTGACACTCTCTGAATCTCTCAGACACTCTCTGACACTCTCTGACACACTCTGAAAATCGCTGACACTCTCTGACACTCTCTGAAACTCTCTGAAACTCTCCGGCACCCTCTGAAACTCTCTGAAACTCTCTGATACTCTCTGACACTTTCTGAAACTTTCTGACACTCTCTGACACTCTCTGACACTCTCGGACAATCTCTGACACTCTCTGACAAACTCACAAACTCTCAGAAACTCTCTGACTCTCTCTGACTCTCTCAGACACTCTCAGAAACTGTCAGAAACCCATTGGTACTCTCTGACACTCTCAGAAAAGCTCTGAAACTGTCTGACACTCTCTGAAACTCTTTGACACTCACTGAAACTCTCTGAAACTCTCTAACACTCTCTGACACTGTCTGAATCTCTCTGAAACTCTCTGACACTCTCTGAAACTGACTGAAACTCTCTGACACTCTCTGACACCCTCTGACACTCTCTAAAGCTCTCTGAAACTATCTGACACCCTGTGACATTCTCTGAAACACTCTGACAGGCTCTGACACTCTCTGAAACTCTCTGAAGCACTCTGAAAGTCTCTGCAACTCTCTGAAACTCTCAGAAACTCTCAGAAACTCCCTGAAAGTCTCTGACACTCTCTGACAATCTGTGATACTCTCCGAAAATCTCTGACACTCTCTGACAAACTCAGAAACTCTCAGAAACTCTCAGCCACTCTCTGACATTCTCTGACACGCTCTGAAACTCTCTGACACTCTCTGAAACTCTCTGACACTCTCTGACACTTTCTGAATCTCTCTGACACTATCTGACACTTTCTGAAACTTTCTGACACTCTCTGACACTCTCTGATACTCTCTGACACTCTCGGACAATCTCTGACACTCTCTGACAAACTCACAAACTCTCAGAAACTCTCTGACTCTTTCTGACACTCTCTGAAACAGTTTGACACTCTTTGACAATCTCAGACAGTGTCTGACTGTCTCTGAAACTCTCTGACACTCTCTGAAACTGACTGAAACTCTCTAACACTCTCTGACACTCTCTGACACTCTCTGAAGCTCTCTGAAACTCTCTGACACCCCGTGACATTCTCTGAAACTCTCTGACAGGCTCTGACACTCTCTGAAACTCTCTGAAGTTCTCTGAAACTCTCAGAAACACTCAGAAACTCTCTGAAAGTCTCTGACACTCTCTGACACTCAGTGACACTCTCTGAAAATCTCTGACACTCTCTGACACTCTCTGACAAACTCAGAAACACTCAGAAACTCTCTGACACTCTCTGAAACTCTCTGACACTGTCTGAAACTCTCAGACACTCTCTGACATTCTCTGACACTCTCTGCAACTCTCTGACAGTCTCTGAAACTTTCTGATACTCTCTGACAATCTCTGACACGCTCTGAAACTCTCTGACACTCTCTGAAACTCTCAGACACTCACGGAAACTCTCTGACACTTTCTGAATCTCTCTGACACTATCTGATACTTTCTGAAACTTTCTGACACTCTCTGACACTCGCTGATACTCTCTGACACTCTCGGACAATCTCTGACAATCTCTGACAAACTCACAAACTCTCAGAAACTCTCTGACTCTCTCTGACTCTCTCAGACACTCTCTGAAACTCTCTGAAACTCTCTGACACTCTCTGACACTCTCTGAATCTCTCAGACACTCTCTGACACTCTCTGACACACTCTGAAAATCGCTGACACTCTCTGACACTCTCTGAAACTCTCTGAAACTCTCCGGCACCCTCTGAAACTCTCTGAAACTCTCTGACACTCTCTGACACTTTCTGAAACTCTCTGACACTCTCTGACACTCTCAGACACTCTCTGACACTCTCTGACACTTTCTGACTCTCTCTGACACTCTCGGAAGCTCTCTCAAACTGTCTGACACCCTGTGACACTCTCTGAAACTCTCTGACAGGCTCTGACACTCTCTGAAACATTCTGAAACTCTCTGAAACTCTCAGAAACTCTCTGAAAGTCTCTGACACTCTCTGATACTCTGTGACACTCTCTGAAAATCTCTGACACTCTCTGACACTCTCTGACAAACTCAGAAACTGTCAGAAACTCTCTGACACTCTCTGAAACTCTCTGACAATCTCTGACACGCTCTGAAACTCTCTGACACTCTCTGACACTCTCTGACACTTTCTGAAACTCTCTGACACTATCTGACACTTTCTGAAACTTCCTGACATTCTCTGACAATCTCTGACACTCTCTGACAGTCTCTGATACTCTCTGACACTCTCGGACAATCTCTGACACTCTCTGACAAACTCACAAACTCTCAGAAACTCAATGACTCTCTCAGACACTCTCAGACACTCTCTGGCACTCTCTGAAACTTTCTGACACTCTCTGACACACACTGAAGCTCTCTGAAACTCTCTGAAAATCTCTGACACTCTCTGACAGTCTCTGAAACTCTTTGATACTCTCTGACAATCTCTGACACGCTCTGAAACTCTGTGACACTCTCTGAAACTCTCAGACACTCTCGGAAACTCTCTGACACTTTCTGAATCACTCTGACACTATCTGATACTTTCTGAAACTTTCTGACACTCTCTGACACACTCTGAAAATCGCTGACACTCTCTGACACTCTCTGAAACTCTCTGAAACTCTCCGGCACCCTCTGAAACTCTCTGAAACTCTCTGACACTCTCTGACACTTTCTGACACTCTCAGACACTCTCTGACACTCTCTGACACTTTCTGACTCTCTCTGACACTCTCGGAAGCTCTCTCAAACTGTCTGACACCCTGTGACACTCTCTGAAACTCTCTGACAGGCTCTGACACTCTCTGAAACATTCTGAAACTCTCTGAAACTCTCAGAAACTCTCTGAAAGTCTCTGACACTCTCTGATACTCTGTGACACTCTCTGAAAATCTCTGACACTCTCTGTCACTCTCTGACAAACTCAGAAACTGTCAGAAACTCTCTGACACTCTCTGAAACTCTCTGACAATCTCTGACACGCTCTGAAACTCTCTGACACTCTCTGACACTCTCTGACACTCTCTGACACTTTCAGAAACTCTCTGACACTATCTGACACTTTCTGAAACTTCCTGACATTCTCTGACAATCTCTGACACTCTCTGACAGTCTCTGATACTCTCTGACACTCTCGGACAATCTCTGACACTCTCTGACAAACTCACAAACTCTCAGAAACTCTATGACTCTCTCAGACACTCTCAGACACTCTCTGGCACTCTCTGAAACTTTCTGACACTCTCTGACACACACTGAAGCTCTCTGAAACTCTCTGAAAATCTCTGACACTCTCTGACAGTCTCTGAAACTCTTTGATACTCTCTGACAATCTCTGACACGCTCTGAAACTCTGTGACACTCTCTGAAACTCTCAGACACTCTCGGAAACTCTCTGACACTTTCTGAATCACTCTGACACTATCTGATACTTTCTGAAACTTTCTGACACTCTCTGACACTCTCTGACACTCTCTGACACTCTCGGACAATCTCTGACACTCTCTGAGAAACTCACAAAATCTCAGAAACTCTCTGACTCTCTCTGACTCTCTCAGACACTCTCAGAAACTGTCAGAATCCCATTGGCACTCTCTGACACTCTCAGAAAATCTCTGAAACTCTCTGACACTCTCTGACACTTTCTGACACTCTCAGACACTCTCTGACACTCTGACACTTTCTGACTCTCTCTGACACTCTCGGAAGCTCTCTCAAACTGTCTGACACCCTGTGACACTCTCTGAAACTCTCTGACAGGCTCTGACACTCTCTGAAACATTCTGAAACTCTCTGAAACTCTCAGAAACTCTCTGAAAGTCTCTGACACTCTCTGATACTCTGTGACACTCTCTGAAAATCTCTGACACTCTCTGACACTCTCTGACAAACTCAGAAACTGTCAGAAACTCTCTGACACTCTCTGAAACTCTCTGACAATCTCTGACACGCTCTGAAACTCTCTGACACTCTCTGACACTCTCTGACACTCTCTGACACTTTCCGAAACTCTCTGACACTATCTGACACTTTCTGAAACTTCCTGACATTCTCTGACAATCTCTGACACTCTCTGACAGTCTCTGATACTCTCTGACACTCTCGGACAATCTCTGACACTCTCTGACAAACTCACAAACTCTCAGAAACTCTATGACTCTCTCAGACACTCTCAGACACTCTCTGGCACTCTCTGAAACTTTCTGACACTCTCTGACACACACTGAAGCTCTCTGAAACTCTCTGAAAATCTCTGACACTCTCTGACAGTCTCTGAAACTCTTTGATACTCTCTGACAATCTCTGACACGCTCTGAAACTCTGTGACACTCTCTGAAACTCTCAGACACTCTCGGAAACTCTCTGACACTTTCTGAATCACTCTGACACTATCTGATACTTTCTGAAACTTTCTGACACTCTCTGACACTCTCTGACACTCTCTGACACTCTCGGACAATCTCTGACACTCTCTGAGAAACTCACAAAATCTCAGAAACTCTCTGACTCTCTCTGACTCTCTCAGACACTCTCAGAAACTGTCAGAATCCCATTGGCACTCTCTGACACTCTCAGAAAATCTCTGAAACTCTCTGACACTCTCTGAAACTTTTTGACACTCACTGAAACTCTCTGAAACTCTCTAACACTCTCTGACACTGTCTGAATCTCTCTGAAACTCTCTGACACTCTCTGCAACTGACTGAAACTCTCTGACACTCTCTGACACCCTCTGACACTCTCTGAAGCTCTCTGAAACTATCTGACACCCTGTGACATTCTCTGAAACACTCTGACAGGCTCTGACACTCTCTGAAACTCTCTGAAGCACTCTGAAAGTCTCTGCAACTCTCTGAAACTCTCAGAAACTCTCTGAAACTCCCTGAAAGTCTCTGACACTCTCTGACAATCTGTGATACTCTCCGAAAATCTCTGACACTCTCTGACACTCTCTGACAAACTCAGAAACTCTCAGAAACTCTCAGCCACTCTCTGACATTCTCTGACACGCTCTGAAACTCTCTGACACTCTCTGAAACTCTCTGATACTCTCTGACAATCTCTGACACGCTCTGAAACTCTCTGACACTCTCAGCCACTCTCTGACACTCTCTGACACTTTCTGAATCTCTCTGACACTATCTGACACTTTCTGAAACTTTCTGACACTCTCTGACACTCTCTGACACTCTCTTACACTCTCTGACACTCTCGGACAATCTCTGACACTCTCTGACAAACTCACAAACTCTCAGAAACTCTCTGACTCTTTCTGACACTCTCTGAAACACTTTGACACTCTTTGAAAATCTCAGACAGAGTCTGACTGTCTCTGAAACTCTCTGACACTCTCTGAAACTGACTGAAACTCTCTAACACTCTCTGACACTCTCTGACACTCTCTGAAGCTCTCTGAAACTCTCTGACACCCCGTGACATTCTCTGAAACTCTCTGACAGGCTCTGAAACTCTCTGAAACTCTCTGAAGTTCTCTGAAACTCTCTGAAACTCTCAGAAACACTCAGAAACTCTCTGAAAGTCTCTGACACTCTCTGACACTCTGTGACACTCTCTGAAAATCTCTGACACTCTCTGACACTCTCTGACAAACTCAGAAACTCTCAGAAACTCTCTGACACTCTCTGAAACTCTCTGATACTGTCTGAAACTCTCAGACACTCTCTGACATTCTCTGACACTCTCTGAAACTCTCTGACAGTCTCTGAAACTTTCTGATACTCTCTGACAATCTCTGATACGCTCTGAAACTCTCTGACACTCTCTGAAACTCTCAGACACTCACGGAAACTCTCTGACACTTTCTGAATCTCTCTGACACTATCTGATACTTTCTGAAGCTTTCTGACACTCTCTTACACTCGCTGATACTCTCTGACACTCTCGGACAATCTCTGACACTCTCTGACAAACTCACAAACTCTCAGAAACTCTCTGACTGTCTCTGACTCTCTCAGACACTCTCTGAAACTCTCTGAAACTCTCTGACACTCTCTGACACTCTCTGAATCTCTCAGACACTCTCTGACACTCTCTGACACACTCTGAAAATCTCTGACACTCTCTGACACTCTCTGAAACTCTCTGAAACTCTCCGGCACCCTCTGAAACTCTCTGAAACTCTCTGACACTCTCAGACACTCTCTAACACTCTCTGACACTTTCTGACTCTCTCTGACACTCTCTGAAGCTCTCTCAAACTGTCTGACACCCTGTGACACTCTCTGAAACTCTCTGACAGGCTCTGACACTCTCTGAAACATTCTGAAACTCTCTGAAACTCTCCGAAACTCTCTGAAAGTCTCTGACACTCTCTGACACTCTGTGACACTCTCTGAAAATCTCTGACACTCTCTGACACTCTCTGACAAACTCAGAAACTGTCAGAAACTCTCTGACACTCTCTGAAACTCTCTGACAATCTCTGACACGCTCTGAAACTCTCTGACACTCTCTGACACTCTCAGACACTCTCTGACACTCTCTGACACTTTCTGAAACGCTCTGACACTATCTGACACTTTCTGAAACTTCCTGACACTCTCAGACAATCTCTGACACTCTCTGACAGTCTCTGATACTCTCTGACACTCTCGGACAATCTCTGACACTCTCTGACAAACTCACAAACTCTCAGAAACTCTATGACTCTCTCAGACACTCTCAGACACTCTCTGGCACTCTCTGAAACTTTCTGACACTCTCTGAAACACACTGAAGCTCTCTGAAACTCTCTGAAAATCTCTGACACTCTCTGACACTCTCTGAAAATCTCTGAAACTCTCCGGCACCATCTGAAACTCTCTGAAACTCTCTGACACTCTCTGACACTTTCTGAAACTCTCTGACACTGTCTGACACTCTCAGACACTGTCTGACACTCTCTGACACTTTCTGACTCTCTCTGACACTCTCTGAAGCTCTCTCAAACTGTCTGACACCCTGTGACACTCTCTGATACTCTCTGACAGGCTCTGACACTCTCTGAAACATTCTGAAACTCTCTGAAACTCTCAGAAACTCTCAGAAACTCTCTGAAAGTCTCTGACACTCTCTGACACTCTGTGACACTCTCTGAAAATCTCTGACACTCTCTGACACTCTCTGACAAACTCAGAAACTGTCAGAAACTCTCTGACACTCTCTGAAACTCTCTGACAATCTCTGACACGCTCTGAAACTCTCTGACACTCTCTGACACTCTCAGACACTCTCTGACACTTTCTGAAACTCTCTGACACTATCTGACACTTTCTGAAACTTCCTGACACTCTCTGACAATCTCTGACACTCTCTGACACATTCTGACACTCTCTGACTCACTGCCACACTCTCTGAAGCTCTCTGACACTCTCTGAAACTCTTTGACACTCTCTGAGACTCTCAGAAAATCTCTGACACTCTCTGACACTCTCTGACACTCACTGACACTATCTGACACTCTCTAAAACTCTCTGACACTCTCAGCCACTCTCTGACACTCTCTGACACTTTCTGAATCTCTCTGACACTATCTGACACTTTCTGAAACTTTCTGACACTCTCTGATACTCTCTGACACTCTCGGACTATCTCTGACACTCTCTGACAAACTCACAAACTCTCAGAAACTCTCTGACTCTTTCTGACACTCTCTGAAACACTTTGACACTCTCTGAAACTCTCAGACACTCTCGGAAACTCTCTGACACTTTCTGAATCACTCTGACACTGTCTGATACTTTCTGAAACTTTCTGACACTCTCTGACACTCTCTGACACTCTCTGACACTCTCTGATACTCTCTGACACTCTCGGACACTCTCTGATACTCTCTGACACTCTCGGACAATCTCTGACGCTCTCTGACAAACTCACAAACTCTCAGAAACTCTCTGACTCTCTCTGACTCTCTCAGACACTCTCTGAAACTCTCTGAAACTCTCTGAAACTCTCTGACACTCTCAGACACTCTCTGACACTCTCTGACACTCTCTGAAAATCTCTGACACTCTCCGACACTGTCTGAAATTCTCTGAAACTCTCCGGCACCCTCTGAAACTCTCTGAAACTCTCTGACACTCTCTGAAACTGACTGAAACTCTCTAACACTTTCAGACACTCTCTGACACTCTCTGAAGCTCTCTGAAACTCTCTGACACCCCGTGACATTCTCTGAAACTCTCTGACAGGCTCTGACACTCTCTGAAACTCTCTGAAGTTCTCTGAAACTCTCTGAAACTCTCAGAAACACTCAGAAACTCTCTGAAAGTCTCTGACACTCTCTGACACTCTGTGACACTCTCTGAAAATATCTTACACTCTCTGACACTCTCTGACAGACTCAGAAACTCTCAGAAACTCTCTGACACTCTCTGAAACTCTCTGACACTGTCTGAAACTCTCAGACACTCTCTGACACTCACTGAAACTCTCTGACAGTCTCTGAAACCTTCTGATACTCTCTGACAATCTCAAACACGCTCTGAAACTCTCTGACACTCTCTGAAACTCTCAGACACTCTCGGGAACTCTCTGACACTTTCTGAATCTCTCTGACACTATCTAATACTTTCTGAAACTTTCTGACACTCTCTGATACTCTCTGACACTCTCGGACAATCTCTGACACTCTCTGACAAACTCACAAACTCTCAGAAACTCTCTGACTCTCTCTGACTCTCTCAGACACTCTCTGAAACTCTCTGAAACTCTCTGACACTCTCTGACACTCTCTGAATCTCTCAGACACTCTCTGACACTCTCTGAAAATCTCTGACACTCTCTGACACTCTCTGAAACTCTCTGAAACTCTCCGGACCCTCTGAAACTCTCTGAAACACTCTGACACTCTCTGACACTTTCTGAAACTCTCTGACACTCTCTGGCACTCTCAGACACTCTCTGAAACTCTCTGACACTTTCTGACTCTCTCTGACACTCTCTGAAGCTCTCTCAAACTGTCTGACACCCTGTGACACTCTCTGAAACTCTCTGACAGGCTCTGACACTCTCTGAAACATTCTGAAACTCTCTGAAACTCTCAGAAACTCTCAGAAACTCTCTGAAAGTCTCTGACACTCTGTGACACTCTCTGACACTTTCTGACTCTCTCTGACACTCTCTGAAGCTCTCTCAAACTGTCTGACACCCTGTGACACTCTCTGAAACTCTCTGACAGGCTCTGACACTCTCTGAAACATTCTGAAACTCTCTGAAACTCTCAGAAACTCTCTGAAAGTCTCTGACACTCTCTGACACTCTGTGACACTCTCTGAAAATCTCTGACACTCTCTGACACTCTCTGACAAACTCAGAAACTGTCAGAAACTCTCTGACACTCTCTGAAACTCTCTGACAATCTCTGACACGCTCTGAAACTCTCTGACACTCTCTGACACTCTCAGACACTCTCTGACACTCTCTGACACTTGCTGAAACTCTCTGACACTATCTGACACTTTCTGAAACTTCCTGACACTCTCTGACAATCTCTGACACTCTCTGACAGTCTCTGATACTCTCTGACACTCTCGGACAATCTCTGACACTCTCTGACAAACTCACAAACTCTCAGAAACTCTATGACTCTCTCAGACACTCTCAGACACTCTCTGGCACTCTCTGAAACTTTCTGACACTCTCTGAAACACACTGAAGCTCTCTGAAACTCTCTGAAAATCTCTGACACTCTCTGACACTCTCTGAAAATCTCTGAAACTCTCCGGCACCATCTGAAACTCTCTGAAACTCTCTGACACTCTCTGACACTTTCTGAAACTCTCTGACACTGTCTGACACTCTCAGACACTGTCTGACACTCTCTGACACTTTCTGACTCTCTCTGACACTCTCTGAAGCTCTCTCAAACTGTCTGACACCCTGTGACACTCTCTGAAACTCTCTGACAGGCTCTGACACTCTCTGAAACATTCTGAAACTCTCTGAAACTCTCAGAAACTCTCAGAAACTCTCTGAAAGTCTCTGACACTCTCTGACACTCTGTGACACTCTCTGAAAATCTCTGACACTCTCTGACACTCTCTGACAAACTCAGAAACTGTCAGAAACTCTCTGACACTCTCTGAAACTCTCTGACAATCTATGACACGCTCTGAAACTCTCTGACACTCTCTGACACTCTCAGACACTCTCTGACACTTTCTGAAACTCTCTGACACTATCTGACACTTTCTGAAACTTCCTGACACTCTCTGACAATCTCTGACACTCTCTGACACATTCTGACACTCTCTGACTCACTGCCACACTCTCTGAAGCTCTCTGACACTCTCTGAAACTCTTTGACACTCTCTGAGACTCTCAGAAAATCTCTGACACTCTCTGACACTCTCTGACACTCACTGACACTATCTGACACTCTCTAAAACTCTCTGACACTCTCAGCCACTCTCTGACACTCTCTGACACTTTCTGAATCTCTCTGACACTATCTGACACTTTCTGAAACTTTCTGACACTCTCTGACACTCTCTGATACTCTCTGGCACTCTCGGACTATCTCTGACACTCTCTGACAAACTCACAAACTCTCAGAAACTCTCTGACTCTTTCTGACACTCTCTGAAACACTTTGACACTCTCTGAAACTCTCAGACACTCTCGGAAACTCTCTGACACTTTCTGAATCACTCTGACACTGTCTGATACTTTCTGAAACTTTCTGACACTCTCTGACACTCTCTGACACTCTCTGATACTCTCTGACACTCTCGGACACTCTCTGATACTCTCTGACACTCTCGGACAATCTCTGACGCTCTCTGACAAACTCACAAACTCTCAGAAACTCTCTGACTCTCTCTGACTCTCTCAGACACTCTCTGAAACTCTCTGAAACTCTCTGAAACTCTCTGACACTCTCAGACACTCTCTGACACTCTCTGACACTCTCTGAAAATCTCTGACACTCTCCGACACTGTCTGAAATTCTCTGAAACTCTCCGGCACCCTCTGAAACTCTCTGAAACTCTCTGACACTCTCTGAAACTGACTGAAACTCTCTAACACTTTCAGACACTCTCTGACACTCTCTGAAGCTCTCTGAAACTCTCTGACACCCCATGACATTCTCTGAAACTCTCTGACAGGCTCTGACACTCTCTGAAACTCTCTGAAGTTCTCTGAAACTCTCTGAAACTCTCAGAAACACTCAGAAACTCTCTGAAAGTCTCTGACACTCTCTGACACTCTGTGACACTCTCTGAAAATCTCTGACACTCTCTGACACTCTCTGACAGACTCAGAAACTCTCAGAAACTCTCTGACACTCTCTGAAACTCTCTGACACTGTCTGAAACTCTCAGACACTCTCTGACACTCTCTGAAACTCTCTGACAGTCTCTGAAACTTTCTGATACTCTCTGACAATCTCAGACACGCTCTGAAACTCTCTGACACTCTCTGAAACTCTCAGACACTCTCGGGAACTCTCTGACACTTTCTGAATCTCTCTGACACTATCTAATACTTTCTGAAACTTTCTGACACTCTCTGACACTCTCTGATACTCTCTGACACTCTCGGACAATCTCTGACACTCTCTGACAAACTCACAAACTCTCAGAAACTCTCTGACTCTCTCTGACTCTCTCAGACACTCTCTGAAACTCTCTGAAACTCTCTGACACTCTCTGACACTCTCTGAATCTCTCAGACACTCTCTGACACTCTCTGAAAATCTCTGACACTCTCTGACACTCTCTGAAACTCTCTGAAACTCTCCGGACCCTCTGAAACTCTCTGAAACACTCTGACACTCTCTGACACTTTCTGAAACTCTCTGACACTCTCTGGCACTCTCAGACACTCTCTGACACTCTCTGACACTTTCTGACTCTCTCTGACACTCTCTGAAGCTCTCTCAAACTGTCTGACACCCTGTGACACTCTCTGAAACTCTCTGACAGGCTCTGACACTCTCTGAAACATTCTGAAACTCTCTGAAACTCTCAGAAACTCTCAGAAACTCTCTGAAAGTCTCTGACACTCTGTGACACTCTCTGAAAATCTCTGACACTCTCTGACACTCTCTGACAAACTCAGAAACTGTCAGAAACTCTCTGACACTCTCTGAAACTCTCTGACAATCTCTGACACGCTCTGAAACTCTCTGACACTCTCTGACACTCTCAGACACTCTCTGACAGTCTCTGACAGTCTCAGACACTCTTTGACACTCTCTGACACGTTCTGAAACTCTCTGACACTATCTGACACTTTCTGAAACTCTCGGATACTCTCTGACACTCTCTGAAACTCTCTGACACTCTCTGATACTCTCTGACTCTCGCTGACACTCTCTGATACTCTCTGACACTCACTGACACTCTGTGACACTCTCTGAAACTCTCTGACACTCTCTGAGACGCTCTGAAACTCTCTGACTCTCACTGACACTCTGTGACACTCTCGGAAACTCTCTGACACTCTCTGAAACTCTTCGACAATCTCTGACATTCTCTGATACTGTCTGACACTCTCTGAATCTCTCTGAAGCTCTCTGACACTCTCTGAATCTCTCAGACACTCTCTGACACTCTCTGAAAATCTCTGACACTCTCTGACACTCTCTGAAACTCTCTGAAACTCTCCGGAACCTCTGAAACTCTCTGAAACACTCTGACACTCTCTGACACTTTCTGAAACTCTCTGACACTCTCTGGCACTCTCAGACACTCTCTGAAACTCTCTGACACTTTCTGACTCTCTCTGACACTCTCTGAAGCTCTCTCAAACTGTCTGACACCCTGTGACACTCTCTGAAACTCTCTGACAGGCTCTGACACTCTCTGAAACATTCTGAAACTCTCTGAAACTCTCAGAAACTCTCAGAAACTCTCTGAAAGTCTCTGACACTCTGTGACACTCTCTGACACTTTCTGACTCTCTCTGACACTCTCTGAAGCTCTCTCAAACTGTCTGACACCCTGTGACACTCTCTGAAACTCTCTGACAGGCTCTGACACTCTCTGAAACATTCTGAAACTCTCTGAAACTCTCAGAAACTCTCTGAAAGTCTCTGACACTCTCTGACACTCTGTGACACTCTCTGAAAATCTCTGACACTCTCTGACACTCTCTGACAAACTCAGAAACTGTCAGAAACTCTCTGACACTCTCTGAAACTCTCTGACAATCTCTGACACGCTCTGAAACTCTCTGACACTCTCTGACACTCTCAGACACTCTCTGACACTCTCTGACACTTGCTGAAACTCTCTGACACTATCTGACACTTTCTGAAACTTCCTGACACTCTCTGACAATCTCTGACACTCTCTGACAGTCTCTGATACTCTCTGACACTCTCGGACAATCTCTGACACTCTCTGACAAACTCACAAACTCTCAGAAACTCTATGACTCTCTCAGACACTCTCAGACACTCTCTGGCACTCTCTGAAACTTTCTGACACTCTCTGAAACACACTGAAGCTCTCTGAAACTCTCTGAAAATCTCTGACACTCTCTGACACTCTCTGAAAATCTCTGAAACTCTCCGGCACCATCTGAAACTCTCTGAAACTCTCTGACACTCTCTGACACTTTCTGAAACTCTCTGACACTGTCTGACACTCTCAGACACTGTCTGACACTCTCTGACACTTTCTGACTCTCTCTGACACTCTCTGAAGCTCTCTCAAACTGTCTGACACCCTGTGACACTCTCTGAAACTCTCTGACAGGCTCTGACACTCTCTGAAACATTCTGAAACTCTCTGAAACTCTCAGAAACTCTCAGAAACTCTCTGAAAGTCTCTGACACTCTCTGACACTCTGTGACACTCTCTGAAAATCTCTGACACTCTCTGACAAACTCAGAAACTGTCAGAAACTCTCTGACACTCTCTGAAACTCTCTGACAATCTATGACACGCTCTGAAACTCTCTGACACTCTCTGACACTCTCAGACACTCTCTGACACTTTCTGAAACTCTCTGACACTATCTGACACTTTCTGAAACTTCCTGACACTCTCTGACAATCTCTGACACTCTCTGACACATTCTGACACTCTCTGACTCACTGCCACACTCTCTGAAGCTCTCTGACACTCTCTGAAACTCTTTGACACTCTCTGAGACTCTCAGAAAATCTCTGACACTCTCTGACACTCTCTGACACTCACTGACACTATCTGACACTCTCTAAAACTCTCTGACACTCTCAGCCACTCTCTGACACTCTCTGACACTTTCTGAATCTCTCTGACACTATCTGACACTTTCTGAAACTTTCTGACACTCTCTGACACTCTCTGATACTCTCTGGCACTCTCGGACTATCTCTGACACTCTCTGACAAACTCACAAACTCTCAGAAACTCTCTGACTCTTTCTGACACTCTCTGAAACACTTTGACACTCTCTGAAACTCTCAGACACTCTCGGAAACTCTCTGACACTTTCTGAATCACTCTGACACTGTCTGATACTTTCTGAAACTTTCTGACACTCTCTGACACTCTCTGACACTCTCTGACACTCTCTGATACTCTCTGACACTCTCGGACACTCTCTGATACTCTCTGACACTCTCGGACAATCTCTGACGCTCTCTGACAAACTCACAAACTCTCAGAAACTCTCTGACTCTCTCTGACTCTCTCAGACACTCTCTGAAACTCTCTGAAACTCTCTGAAACTCTCTGACACTCTCAGACACTCTCTGACACTCTCTGACACTCTCTGAAAATCTCTGACACTCTCCGACACTGTCTGAAATTCTCTGAAACTCTCCGGCACCCTCTGAAACTCTCTGAAACTCTCTGACACTCTCTGAAACTGACTGAAACTCTCTAACACTTTCAGACACTCTCTGACACTCTCTGAAGCTCTCTGAAACTCTCTGACACCCCATGACATTCTCTGAAACTCTCTGACAGGCTCTGACACTCTCTGAAACTCTCTGAAGTTCTCTGAAACTCTCTGAAACTCTCAGAAACACTCAGAAACTCTCTGAAAGTCTCTGACACTCTCTGACACTCTGTGACACTCTCTGAAAATCTCTGACACTCTCTGACACTCTCTGACAGACTCAGAAACTCTCAGAAACTCTCTGACACTCTCTGAAACTCTCTGACACTGTCTGAAACTCTCAGACACTCTCTGACACTCTCTGAAACTCTCTGACAGTCTCTGAAACTTTCTGATACTCTCTGACAATCTCAGACACGCTCTGAAACTCTCTGACACTCTCTGAAACTCTCAGACACTCTCGGGAACTCTCTGACACTTTCTGAATCTCTCTGACACTATCTAATACTTTCTGAAACTTTCTGACACTCTCTGACACTCTCTGATACTCTCTGACACTCTCGGACAATCTCTGACACTCTCTGACAAACTCACAAACTCTCAGAAACTCTCTGACTCTCTCTGACTCTCTCAGACACTCTCTGAAACTCTCTGAAACTCTCTGACACTCTCTGACACTCTCTGAATCTCTCAGACACTCTCTGACACTCTCTGAAAATCTCTGACACTCTCTGACACTCTCTGAAACTCTCTGAAACTCTCCGGACCCTCTGAAACTCTCTGAAACACTCTGACACTCTCTGACACTTTCTGAAACTCTCTGACACTCTCTGGCACTCTCAGACACTCTCTGACACTCTCTGACACTTTCTGACTCTCTCTGACACTCTCTGAAGCTCTCTCAAACTGTCTGACACCCTGTGACACTCTCTGAAACTCTCTGACAGGCTCTGACACTCTCTGAAACATTCTGAAACTCTCTGAAACTCTCAGAAACTCTCAGAAACTCTCTGAAAGTCTCTGACACTCTGTGACACTCTCTGAAAATCTCTGACACTCTCTGACACTCTCTGACAAACTCAGAAACTGTCAGAAACTCTCTGACACTCTCTGAAACTCTCTGACAATCTCTGACACGCTCTGAAACTCTCTGACACTCTCTGACACTCTCAGACACTCTCTGACAGTCTCTGACAGTCTCAGACACTCTTTGACACTCTCTGACACGTTCTGAAACTCTCTGACACTATCTGACACTTTCTGAAACTCTCGGATACTCTCTGACACTCTCTGAAACTCTCTGACACTCTCTGATACTCTCTGACTCTCGCTGACACTCTCTGATACTCTCTGACACTCACTGACACTCTGTGACACTCTCTGAAACTCTCTGACACTCTCTGAGACGCTCTGAAACTCTCTGACTCTCACTGACACTCTGTGACACTCTCGGAAACTCTCTGACACTCTCTGAAACTCTTCGACAATCTCTGACATTCTCTGATACTGTCTGACACTCTCTGAATCTCTCTGAAGCTCTCTGACACTCTGTGATACTCTCTGAAACTCTCTGACACTCTCTGAGACGCTCTGAAACTCTCTGACTCTCACTGACACTCTGTGACACTCTCGGAAACTCTCTGACAGTCTCTGAAACTCTTCGACACTCTCTGACATTCTCTGATATTGTCTGACTTTCTCTGAATCTCTCTGAAACTCTCTGACACTCTGTGACACTCTCTGACATTCTGTGACACTCTCTGAATCTCTCTGAAACTCCCTGACACTCTCTGGCGCTCTCTGAAACTTTCTGACACTGTCTGACACTCTCTGAACATCTCTGAAACTCTCTGACACTCTCTGACACTCTCAGACACTCTCTCATACTCTCTGACACTTTCTGAATCTCTCGGACACTCTCTGACACCCTCTGACTCTCTCTGACACTCTCTGATACTCTCTGACACTCTCTGAATCTCTCTGAAACTCTCTGAAACTCTGTGACACTCTCTGAAACTTTTTGGCAATCTCTGACACTCTCTGAAGATCTCAGAAACTCTCTGACAGTCTCAGACACTCTTTGACACTCTCTGACACGTTCTGAAACTCTCTGGCACTATCTGACACGTTCTGAAACTCTCGGACACTCTCTGACACTCCCTGAAACTCTCTGACACTCTCTGAAACTCTCTGACTCTTGCTGACACTCTCTGATACTCTCTGACACTCACTGACACTCTGTGACACTCTCTGAAACTCTCTGACACTCTCTGACACTCTCTGAAACTCTCTGACTCTCACTGACACTCTGTGACACTCTCGGAAACTCTCTGACACTCTCTGACACTCTCTGAAACTCTTTGACACTCTCTGACATTCTCTGATACTGTCTGACACTCTCTGAATCTCTCTGAAGCTTTCTGACACTCTGTGACACTCTCTGAAATTTTCTTGCTGTCTCTGAAGATCTCTGAAACTCTCTGAAAATATCTGATACTCTCTGAAACTCTGTGACACTCTCTGAAACACTCTGACACTCTCTGACACTCTCCGACACACTCAGAAACTGTCAGAAACTCTCAGGCACTCTCTGAATCTCTCTGACACTCTCTGAAACTCTCTGACACTATCTGAACCTCTCTGACACTCTCTGACACTCTCTGACACTCTCTGAAACTCTCTGACACTCTCGGACACTGTCTGACTCTCTCTGAATATCTCCGAAACGCGCTGACAGTCTCCACACTCCCTGACACTCTCTGAAGCTCTCTGAAACTCTCTGACACTCTCAGACACTCTCTGACACTCTCTGACACTCTCTGAAAATCTCTGACACTCTCCGACACTGTCTGAAATTCTCTGAAACTCTCCGGCACCCTCTGAAACTCTCTGAAACTCTCTGACACTCTCTGAAACTGACTGAAACTCTCTAACACTTTCAGACACTCTCTGACACTCTCTGAAGCTCTCTGAAACTCTCTGACACCCCGTGACATTCTCTGAAACTCTCTGACAGGCTCTGACACTCTCTGAAACTCTCTGAAGTTCTCTGAAACTCTCTGAAACTCTCAGAAACACTCAGAAACTCTCTGAAAGTCTCTGACACTCTCTGACACTCTGTGACACTCTCTGAAAATCTCTGACACTCTCTGACACTCTCTGACAGACTCAGAAACTCTCAGAAACTCTCTGACACTCTCTGAAACTCTCTGACACTGTCTGAAACTCTCAGACACTCTCTGACACTCTCTGAAACTCTCTGACAGTCTCTGAAACTTTCTGATACTCTCTGACAATCTCAGACACGCTCTGAAACTCTCTGACACTCTCTGAAACTCTCAGACACTCTCGGGAACTCTCTGACACTTTCTGAATCTCTCTGACACTATCTAATACTTTCTGACACTCTCTGACACTCTCTGATACTCTCTGACACTCTCGGACAATCTCTGACACTCTCTGACAAACTCACAAACTCTCAGAAACTCTCTGACTCTCTCTGACTCTCTCAGACACTCTCTGAAACTCTCTGAAACTCTCTGACACTCTCTGACACTCTCTGAATCTCTCAGACACTCTCTGACACTCTCTGAAAATCTCTGACACTCTCTGACACTCTCTGAAACTCTCTGAAACTCTCCGGACCCTCTGAAACTCTCTGAAACACTCTGACACTCTCTGACACTTTCTGAAACTCTCTGACACTCTCTGGCACTCTCAGACACTCTCTGACAGTCTCTGACAGTCTCAGACACTCTTTGACACTCTCTGAAACATTCTGAAACTCTCTGAAACTCTCAGAAACTCTCAGAAACTCTCTGAAAGTCTCTGACACTCTCTGACACTTTCTGAAACTCTCTGACACTCTCTGGCACTCTCAGACACTCTCTGAAACTCTCTGACACTTTCTGACTCTCTCTGACACTCTCTGAAGCTCTCTCAAACTGTCTGACACCCTGTGACACTCTCTGAAACTCTCTGACAGGCTCTGACACTCTCTGAAACATTCTGAAACTCTCTGAAACTCTCAGAAACTCTCAGAAACTCTCTGAAAGTCTCTGACACTCTGTGACACTCTCTGACACTTTCTGACTCTCTCTGACACTCTCTGAAGCTCTCTCAAACTGTCTGACACCCTGTGACACTCTCTGAAACTCTCTGACAGGCTCTGACACTCTCTGAAACATTCTGAAACTCTCTGAAACTCTCAGAAACTCTCTGAAAGTCTCTGACACTCTCTGACACTCTGTGACACTCTCTGAAAATCTCTGACACTCTCTGACACTCTCTGACAAACTCAGAAACTGTCAGAAACTCTCTGACACTCTCTGAAACTCTCTGACAATCTCTGACACGCTCTGAAACTCTCTGACACTCTCTGACACTCTCAGACACTCTCTGACACTCTCTGACACTTGCTGAAACTCTCTGACACTATCTGACACTTTCTGAAACTTCCTGACACTCTCTGACAATCTCTGACACTCTCTGACAGTCTCTGATACTCTCTGACACTCTCGGACAATCTCTGACACTCTCTGACAAACTCACAAACTCTCAGAAACTCTATGACTCTCTCAGACACTCTCAGACACTCTCTGGCACTCTCTGAAACTTTCTGACACTCTCTGAAACACACTGAAGCTCTCTGAAACTCTCTGAAAATCTCTGACACTCTCTGACACTCTCTGAAAATCTCTGAAACTCTCCGGCACCATCTGAAACTCTCTGAAACTCTCTGACACTCTCTGACACTTTCTGAAACTCTCTGACACTGTCTGACACTCTCAGACACTGTCTGACACTCTCTGACACTTTCTGACTCTCTCTGACACTCTCTGAAGCTCTCTCAAACTGTCTGACACCCTGTGACACTCTCTGAAACTCTCTGACAGGCTCTGACACTCTCTGAAACATTCTGAAACTCTCTGAAACTCTCAGAAACTCTCAGAAACTCTCTGAAAGTCTCTGACACTCTCTGACACTCTGTGACACTCTCTGAAAATCTCTGACACTCTCTGACAAACTCAGAAACTGTCAGAAACTCTCTGACACTCTCTGAAACTCTCTGACAATCTATGACACGCTCTGAAACTCTCTGACACTCTCTGACACTCTCAGACACTCTCTGACACTTTCTGAAACTCTCTGACACTATCTGACACTTTCTGAAACTTCCTGACACTCTCTGACAATCTCTGACACTCTCTGACACATTCTGACACTCTCTGACTCACTGCCACACTCTCTGAAGCTCTCTGACACTCTCTGAAACTCTTTGACACTCTCTGAGACTCTCAGAAAATCTCTGACACTCTCTGACACTCTCTGACACTCACTGACACTATCTGACACTCTCTAAAACTCTCTGACACTCTCAGCCACTCTCTGACACTCTCTGACACTTTCTGAATCTCTCTGACACTATCTGACACTTTCTGAAACTTTCTGACACTCTCTGACACTCTCTGATACTCTCTGGCACTCTCGGACTATCTCTGACACTCTCTGACAAACTCACAAACTCTCAGAAACTCTCTGACTCTTTCTGACACTCTCTGAAACACTTTGACACTCTCTGAAACTCTCAGACACTCTCGGAAACTCTCTGACACTTTCTGAATCACTCTGACACTGTCTGATACTTTCTGAAACTTTCTGACACTCTCTGACACTCTCTGACACTCTCTGACACTCTCTGATACTCTCTGACACTCTCGGACACTCTCTGATACTCTCTGACACTCTCGGACAATCTCTGACGCTCTCTGACAAACTCACAAACTCTCAGAAACTCTCTGACTCTCTCTGACTCTCTCAGACACTCTCTGAAACTCTCTGAAACTCTCTGAAACTCTCTGACACTCTCAGACACTCTCTGACACTCTCTGACACTCTCTGAAAATCTCTGACACTCTCCGACACTGTCTGAAATTCTCTGAAACTCTCCGGCACCCTCTGAAACTCTCTGAAACTCTCTGACACTCTCTGAAACTGACTGAAACTCTCTAACACTTTCAGACACTCTCTGACACTCTCTGAAGCTCTCTGAAACTCTCTGACACCCCATGACATTCTCTGAAACTCTCTGACAGGCTCTGACACTCTCTGAAACTCTCTGAAGTTCTCTGAAACTCTCTGAAACTCTCAGAAACACTCAGAAACTCTCTGAAAGTCTCTGACACTCTCTGACACTCTGTGACACTCTCTGAAAATCTCTGACACTCTCTGACACTCTCTGACAGACTCAGAAACTCTCAGAAACTCTCTGACACTCTCTGAAACTCTCTGACACTGTCTGAAACTCTCAGACACTCTCTGACACTCTCTGAAACTCTCTGACAGTCTCTGAAACTTTCTGATACTCTCTGACAATCTCAGACACGCTCTGAAACTCTCTGACACTCTCTGAAACTCTCAGACACTCTCGGGAACTCTCTGACACTTTCTGAATCTCTCTGACACTATCTAATACTTTCTGAAACTTTCTGACACTCTCTGACACTCTCTGATACTCTCTGACACTCTCGGACAATCTCTGACACTCTCTGACAAACTCACAAACTCTCAGAAACTCTCTGACTCTCTCTGACTCTCTCAGACACTCTCTGAAACTCTCTGAAACTCTCTGACACTCTCTGACACTCTCTGAATCTCTCAGACACTCTCTGACACTCTCTGAAAATCTCTGACACTCTCTGACACTCTCTGAAACTCTCTGAAACTCTCCGGACCCTCTGAAACTCTCTGAAACACTCTGACACTCTCTGACACTTTCTGAAACTCTCTGACACTCTCTGGCACTCTCAGACACTCTCTGACACTCTCTGACACTTTCTGACTCTCTCTGACACTCTCTGAAGCTCTCTCAAACTGTCTGACACCCTGTGACACTCTCTGAAACTCTCTGACAGGCTCTGACACTCTCTGAAACATTCTGAAACTCTCTGAAACTCTCAGAAACTCTCAGAAACTCTCTGAAAGTCTCTGACACTCTGTGACACTCTCTGAAAATCTCTGACACTCTCTGACACTCTCTGACAAACTCAGAAACTGTCAGAAACTCTCTGACACTCTCTGAAACTCTCTGACAATCTCTGACACGCTCTGAAACTCTCTGACACTCTCTGACACTCTCAGACACTCTCTGACAGTCTCTGACAGTCTCAGACACTCTTTGACACTCTCTGACACGTTCTGAAACTCTCTGACACTATCTGACACTTTCTGAAACTCTCGGATACTCTCTGACACTCTCTGAAACTCTCTGACACTCTCTGATACTCTCTGACTCTCGCTGACACTCTCTGATACTCTCTGACACTCACTGACACTCTGTGACACTCTCTGAAACTCTCTGACACTCTCTGAGACGCTCTGAAACTCTCTGACTCTCACTGACACTCTGTGACACTCTCGGAAACTCTCTGACACTCTCTGAAACTCTTCGACAATCTCTGACATTCTCTGATACTGTCTGACACTCTCTGAATCTCTCTGAAGCTCTCTGACACTCTGTGATACTCTCTGAAACTCTCTGACACTCTCTGAGACGCTCTGAAACTCTCTGACTCTCACTGACACTCTGTGACACTCTCGGAAACTCTCTGACAGTCTCTGAAACTCTTCGACACTCTCTGACATTCTCTGATATTGTCTGACTTTCTCTGAATCTCTCTGAAACTCTCTGACACTCTGTGACACTCTCTGACATTCTGTGACACTCTCTGAATCTCTCTGAAACTCCCTGACACTCTCTGGCGCTCTCTGAAACTTTCTGACACTGTCTGACACTCTCTGAACATCTCTGAAACTCTCTGACACTCTCTGACACTCTCAGACACTCTCTCATACTCTCTGACACTTTCTGAATCTCTCGGACACTCTCTGACACCCTCTGACTCTCTCTGACACTCTCTGATACTCTCTGACACTCTCTGAATCTCTCTGAAACTCTCTGAAACTCTGTGACACTCTCTGAAACTTTTTGGCAATCTCTGACACTCTCTGAAGATCTCAGAAACTCTCTGACAGTCTCAGACACTCTTTGACACTCTCTGACACGTTCTGAAACTCTCTGGCACTATCTGACACGTTCTGAAACTCTCGGACACTCTCTGACACTCCCTGAAACTCTCTGACACTCTCTGAAACTCTCTGACTCTTGCTGACACTCTCTGATACTCTCTGACACTCACTGACACTCTGTGACACTCTCTGAAACTCTCTGACACTCTCTGACACTCTCTGAAACTCTCTGACTCTCACTGACACTCTGTGACACTCTTGGAAACTCTCTGACACTCTCTGACACTCTCTGAAACTCTTTGACACTCTCTGACATTCTCTGATACTGTCTGACACTCTCTGAATCTCTCTGAAGCTTTCTGACACTCTGTGACACTCTCTGAAATTTTCTTGCTGTCTCTGAAGATCTCTGAAACTCTCTGAAAATATCTGATACTCTCTGAAACTCTGTGACACTCTCTGAAACACTCTGACACTCTCTGACACTCTCCGACACACTCAGAAACTGTCAGAAACTCTCAGGCACTCTCTGAATCTCTCTGACACTCTCTGAAACTCTCTGACACTATCTGAACCTCTCTGACACTCTCTGACACTCTCTGACACTCTCTGAAACTCTCTGACACTCTCGGACACTGTCTGACTCTCTCTGAATATCTCCGAAACGCGCTGACAGTCTCCACACTCCCTGACACTCTCTGAAGCTCTCTGAAACTCTCTGACACTCTCAGACACTCTCTGACACTCTCTGACACTCTCTGAAAATCTCTGACACTCTCCGACACTGTCTGAAATTCTCTGAAACTCTCCGGCACCCTCTGAAACTCTCTGAAACTCTCTGACACTCTCTGAAACTGACTGAAACTCTCTAACACTTTCAGACACTCTCTGACACTCTCTGAAGCTCTCTGAAACTCTCTGACACCCCGTGACATTCTCTGAAACTCTCTGACAGGCTCTGACACTCTCTGAAACTCTCTGAAGTTCTCTGAAACTCTCTGAAACTCTCAGAAACACTCAGAAACTCTCTGAAAGTCTCTGACACTCTCTGACACTCTGTGACACTCTCTGAAAATCTCTGACACTCTCTGACACTCTCTGACAGACTCAGAAACTCTCAGAAACTCTCTGACACTCTCTGAAACTCTCTGACACTGTCTGAAACTCTCAGACACTCTCTGACACTCTCTGAAACTCTCTGACAGTCTCTGAAACTTTCTGATACTCTCTGACAATCTCAGACACGCTCTGAAACTCTCTGACACTCTCTGAAACTCTCAGACACTCTCGGGAACTCTCTGACACTTTCTGAATCTCTCTGACACTATCTAATACTTTCTGACACTCTCTGACACTCTCTGATACTCTCTGACACTCTCGGACAATCTCTGACACTCTCTGACAAACTCACAAACTCTCAGAAACTCTCTGACTCTCTCTGACTCTCTCAGACACTCTCTGAAACTCTCTGAAACTCTCTGACACTCTCTGACACTCTCTGAATCTCTCAGACACTCTCTGACACTCTCTGAAAATCTCTGACACTCTCTGACACTCTCTGAAACTCTCTGAAACTCTCCGGACCCTCTGAAACTCTCTGAAACACTCTGACACTCTCTGACACTTTCTGAAACTCTCTGACACTCTCTGGCACTCTCAGACACTCTCTGACAGTCTCTGACAGTCTCAGACACTCTTTGACACTCTCTGAAACATTCTGAAACTCTCTGAAACTCTCAGAAACTCTCAGAAACTCTCTGAAAGTCTCTGACACTCTGTGACACTCTCTGAAAATCTCTGACACTCTCTGACACTCTCTGAAGCTCTCTCAAACTGTCAGAAACTCTCTGACACTCTCTGAAACTCTCTGACAATCTCTGACACGCTCTGAAACTCTCTGACACTCTCTGACACTCTCAGACACTCTCTGACAGTCTCTGACAGTCTCAGACACTCTTTGACACTCTCTGACACGTTCTGAAACTCTCTGACACTATCTGACACTTTCTGAAACTCTCGGATACTCTCTGACACTCTCTGAAACTCTCTGACACTCTCTGATACTCTCTGACTCTCGCTGACACTCTCTGATACTCTCTGACACTCACTGACACTCTGTGACACTCTCTGAAACTCTCTGACACTCTCTGAGACGCTCTGAAACTCTCTGACTCTCACTGTCACTCTGTGACACTCTCGGAAACTCTCTGACACTCTCTGAAACTCTTCGACACTCTCTGACATTCTCTGATACTGTCTGACACTCTCTGAATCTCTCTGAAGCTCTCTGACACTCTGTGATACTCTCTGAAACTCTCTGACACTCTCTGAGACGCTCTGAAACTCTCTGACTCTCACTGACACTCTGTGACACTCTCGGAAACTCTCTGACACTCTCTGAAACTCTTCGACACTCTCTGACATTCTCTGATATTGTCTGACTTTCTCTGAATCTCTCTGAAACTCTCTGACACTCTGTGACACTCTCTGACATTCTGTGACACTCTCTGAATCTCTCTGAAACTCCCTGACACTCTCTGGCGCTCTCTGAAACTTTCTGACACTGTCTGACACTCTCTGAACATCTCTGAAACTCTCTGACACTCTCTGACACTCTCAGACACTCTCTCATACTCTCTGACACTTTCTGAATCTCTCGGACACTCTCTGACACCCTCTGACTCTCTCTGACACTCTCTGATACTCTCTGACACTCTCTGAATCTCTCTGAAACTCTCTGAAACTCTGTGACACTCTCTGAAACTTTTTGGCAATCTCTGACACTCTCTGAAGATCTCAGAAACTCTCTGACAGTCTCAGACACTCTTTGACACTCTCTGACACGTTCTGAAACTCTCTGGCACTATCTGACACGTTCTGAAACTCTCGGACACTCTCTGACACTCCCTGATACTCTCTGACACTCTCTGAAACTCTCTGACTCTTGCTGACACTCTCTGATACTCTCTGACACTCACTGACACTCTGTGACACTCTCTGAAACTCTCTGACACTCTCTGACACTCTCTGAAACTCTCTGACTCTCACTGACACTCTGTGACACTCTCGGAAACTCTCTGACACTCTCTGACACTCTCTGAAACTCTTTGACACTCTCTGACATTCTCTGATACTGTCTGACACTCTCTGAATCTCTCTGAAGCTTTCTGACACTCTGTGACACTCTCTGAAATTTTCTTGCTGTCTCTGAAGATCTCTGAAACTCTCTGAAAATATCTGATACTCTCTGAAACTCTGTGACACTCTCTGAAACACTCTGACACTCTCTGACACTCTCCGACACACTCAGAAACTGTCAGAAACTCTCAGGCACTCTCTGAATCTCTCTGACACTCTCTGAAACTCTCTGACACTATCTGAACCTCTCTGACACTCTCTGACACTCTCTGACACTCTCTGAAACTCTCTGACACTCTCGGACACTGTCTGACTCTCTCTGAATATCTCCGAAACGCGCTGACAGTCTCCACACTCCCTGACACTCTCTGAAGCTCTCTGAAACTCTCTGACACTCTCTGACACTCTCTGAAACTCTCTGAAACTCTCTGAGACTCTCTGACACTCTCTGAAACTTTCTGACACTCTCTGAAACTCTATGAAACTCTCTGACACTCTCGGACACTCTCTGATATTCTCTGACACTCTCGGACAATCTCTGACGCTCTCTGACAAACTCACAAACTCTCAGAAACTCTCTGACTCTCTCTGACTCTCTCAGACACTCTCTGAAACTCTCTGAAACTCTCTGAAACTCTCTGACACTCTCAGACACTCTCTGACACTCTCTGACACTCTCTGAAAATCTCTGACACTCTCCGACACTGTCTGAAATTCTCTGAAACTCTCCGGCACCCTCTGAAACTCTCTGAAACTCTCTGACACTCTCTGAAACTGACTGAAACTCTCTAACACTTTCAGACACTCTCTGACACTCTCTGAAGCTCTCTGAAACTCTCTGACACCCCGTGACATTCTCTGAAACTCTCTGACAGGCTCTGACACTCTCTGAAACTCTCTGAAGTTCTCTGAAACTCTCTGAAACTCTCAGAAACACTCAGAAACTCTCTGAAAGTCTCTGACACTCTCTGACACTCTGTGACACTCTCTGAAAATCTCTGACACTCTCTGACACTCTCTGACAGACTCAGAAACTCTCAGAAACTCTCTGACACTCTCTGAAACTCTCTGACACTGTCTGAAACTCTCAGACACTCTCTGACACTCTCTGAAACTCTCTGACAGTCTCTGAAACTTTCTGATACTCTCTGACAATCTCAGACACGCTCTGAAACTCTCTGACACTCTCTGAAACTCTCAGACACTCTCGGGAACTCTCTGACACTTTCTGAATCTCTCTGACACTATCTGATACTTTCTGAAAATTTCTGACACTCTCTGACACTCTCTGATACTCTCTGACACTCTCGGACAATCTCTGACACTCTCTGACAAACTCACAAACTCTCGGAAACTCTCTGACTCTCTCTGACTCTCTCAGACACTCTCTGAAACTCTCTGAAACTCTCTGACACTCTCTGACACTCTCTGAATCTCTCAGACACTCTCTGACACTCTCTGAAGATCTCTGACACTCTCTGACACTCTCTGACACTCTCTGAAACTCTCCGGACCCTCTGAAACTCTCTGAAACACTCTGACACTCTCTGACACTTTCTGAAACTCTCTGACACTCTCTGGCACTCTCAGACACTCTCTGACACTCTCTGACACTTTCTGACTCTCTCTGACACTCTCTGAAGCTCTCTCAAACTGTCTGACACCCTGTGACACTCTCTGAAACTCTCTGACAGGCTCTGACACTCTCTGAAACATTCTGAAACTCTCTGAAACTCTCAGAAACTCTCAGAAACTCTCTGAAAGTCTCTGACACTCTGTGACACTCTCTGAAAATCTCTGACACTCTCTGACACTCTCTGAAGCTCTCTCAAACTGTCAGAAACTCTCTGACACTCTCTGAAACTCTCTGACAATCTCTGACACGCTCTGAAACTCTCTGACACTCTCTGACACTCTCAGACACTCTCTGACAGTCTCTGACAGTCTCAGACACTCTTTGACACTATCTGACACGTTCTGAAACTCTCTGACACTATCTGACACTTTCTGAAACTCTCGGATACTCTCTGACACTCTCTGAAACTCTCTGACACTCTCTGATACTCTCTGACTCTCGCTGACACTCTCTGATACTCTCTGACACTCACTGACACTCTGTGACACTCTCTGAAACTCTCTGACACTCTCTGAGACGCTCTGAAACTCTCTGACTCTCACTGACACTCTGTGACACTCTCGGAAACTCTCTGACACTCTCTGAAACTCTTCGACACTCTCTGACATTCTCTGATACTGTCTGACACTCTCTGAATCTCTCTGAAGCTCTCTGACACTCTGTGATACTCTCTGAAACTCTCTGACACTCTCTGAGACGCTCTGAAACTCTCTGACTCTCACTGACACTCTGTGACACTCTCGGAAACTCTCTGACACTCTCTGAAACTCTTCGACACTCTCTGACATTCTCTGATATTGTCTGACTTTCTCTGAATCTCTCTGAAACTCTCTGACACTCTGTGACACTCTCTGACATTCTGTGACACTCTCTGAATCTCTCTGAAACTCCCTGACACTCTCTGGCGCTCTCTGAAACTTTCTGACACTGTCTGACACTCTCTGAACATCTCTGAAACTCTCTGACACTCTCTGACACTCTCAGACACTCTCTCATACTCTCTGACACTTTCTGAATCTCTCGGACACTCTCTGACACCCTCTGACTCTCTCTGACACTCTCTGATACTCTCTGACACTCTCTGAATCTCTCTGAAACTCTGTGACACTCTCTGAAACTTTTTGGCAATCTCTGACACTCTCTGAAGATCTCAGAAACTCTCTGACAGTCTCAGACACTCTTTGACACTCTCTGACACGTTCTGAAACTCTCTGGCACTATCTGACACGTTCTGAAACTCTCGGACACTCTCTGACACTCCCTGATACTCTCTGACACTCTCTGAAACTCTCTGACTCTTGCTGACACTCTCTGATACTCTCTGACACTCACTGACACTCTGTGACACTCTCTGAAACTCTCTGACACTCTCTGACACTCTCTGAAACTCTCTGACTCTCACTGACACTCTGTGACACTCTCGGAAACTCTCTGACACTCTCTGACACTCTCTGAAACTCTTTGACACTCTCTGACATTCTCTGATACTGTCTGACACTCTCTGAATCTCTCTGAAGCTTTCTGACACTCTGTGACACTCTCTGAAATTTTCTTGCTGTCTCTGAAGATCTCTGAAACTCTCTGAAAATATCTGATACTCTCTGAAACTCTGTGACACTCTCTGAAACACTCTGACACTCTCTGACACTCTCCGACACACTCAGAAACTGTCAGAAACTCTCAGGCACTCTCTGAATCTCTCTGACACTCTCTGAAACTCTCTGACACTATCTGAACCTCTCTGACACTCTCTGACACTCTCTGACACTCTCTGAAACTCTCTGACACTCTCGGACACTGTCTGACTCTCTCTGAATATCTCCGAAACGCGCTGACAGTCTCCACACTCCCTGACACTCTCTGAAGCTCTCTGAAACTCTCTGACACTCTCTGACACTCTCTGAAACTCTCTGAAACTCTCTGAGACTCTCTGACACTCTCTGAAACTTTCTGACACTCTCTGAAACTCTATGAAACTCTCTGACACTCTCGGACACTCTCTGATATTCTCTGACACTCTCGGACAATCTCTGACGCTCTCTGACAAACTCACAAACTCTCAGAAACTCTCTGACTCTCTCTGACTCTCTCAGACACTCTCTGAAACTCTCTGAAACTCTCTGAAACTCTCTGACACTCTCAGACACTCTCTGACACTCTCTGACACTCTCTGAAAATCTCTGACACTCTCCGACACTGTCTGAAATTCTCTGAAACTCTCCGGCACCCTCTGAAACTCTCTGAAACTCTCTGACACTCTCTGAAACTGACTGAAACTCTCTAACACTTTCAGACACTCTCTGACACTCTCTGAAGCTCTCTGAAACTCTCTGACACCCCGTGACATTCTCTGAAACTCTCTGACAGGCTCTGACACTCTCTGAAACTCTCTGAAGTTCTCTGAAACTCTCTGAAACTCTCAGAAACACTCAGAAACTCTCTGAAAGTCTCTGACACTCTCTGACACTCTGTGACACTCTCTGAAAATCTCTGACACTCTCTGACACTCTCTGACAGACTCAGAAACTCTCAGAAACTCTCTGACACTCTCTGAAACTCTCTGACACTGTCTGAAACTCTCAGACACTCTCTGACACTCTCTGAAACTCTCTGACAGTCTCTGAAACTTTCTGATACTCTCTGACAATCTCAGACACGCTCTGAAACTCTCTGACACTCTCTGAAACTCTCAGACACTCTCGGGAACTCTCTGACACTTTCTGAATCTCTCTGACACTATCTGATACTTTCTGAAAATTTCTGACACTCTCTGACACTCTCTGATACTCTCTGACACTCTCGGACAATCTCTGACACTCTCTGACAAACTCACAAACTCTCAGAAACTCTCTGACTCTCTCTGACTCTCTCAGACACTCTCTGAAACTCTCTGAAACTCTCTGACACTCTCTGACACTCTCTGAATCTCTCAGACACTCTCTGACACTCTCTGAAGATCTCTGACACTCTCTGACACTCTCTGAAACTCTCTGAAACTCTCCGGACCCTCTGAAACTCTCTGAAACACTCTGACACTCTCTGACACTTTCTGAAACTCTCTGACACTCTCTGGCACTCTCAGACACTCTCTGACACTCTCTGACACTTTCTGACTCTCTCTGACACTCTCTGAAGCTCTCTCAAACTGTCTGACACCCTGTGACACTCTCTGAAACTCTCTGACAGGCTCTGACACTCTCTGAAACATTCTGAAACTCTCTGAAACTCTCAGAAACTCTCAGAAACTCTCTGAAAGTCTCTGACACTCTGTGACACTCTCTGAAAAACTCTGACACTCTCTGACACTCTCTGACAAACTCAGAAACTGTCAGAAACTCTCTGACACTCTCTGAAACTCTCTGACAATCTCTGACACGCTCTGAAACTCTCTGACACTCTCTGACACTCTCAGACACTCTCTGACAGTCTCTGACAGTCTCAGACACTCTTTGACACTCTCTGACACGTTCTGAAACTCTCTGACACTATCTGACACTTTCTGAAACATTCTGAAACTCTCTGAAACTCTCAGAAACTCTCAGAAACTCTCTGAAAGTCTCTGACACTCTGTGACACTCTCTGAAAATCTCTGACACTCTCTGACACTCTCTGAAGCTCTCTCAAACTGTCAGAAACTCTCTGACACTCTCTGAAACTCTCTGACAATCTCTGACACGCTCTGAAACTCTCTGACACTCTCTGACACTCTCAGACACTCTCTGACAGTCTCTGACAGTCTCAGACACTCTTTGACACTCTCTGACACGTTCTGAAACTCTCTGACACTATCTGACACTTTCTGAAACTCTCGGATACTCTCTGACACTCTCTGAAACTCTCTGACACTCTCTGATACTCTCTGACTCTCGCTGACACTCTCTGATACTCTCTGACACTCACTGACACTCTGTGACACTCTCTGAAACTCTCTGACACTCTCTGAGACGCTCTGAAACTCTCTGACTCTCACTGACACTCTGTGACACTCTCGGAAACTCTCTGACACTCTCTGAAACTCTTCGACACTCTCTGACATTCTCTGATACTGTCTGACACTCTCTGAATCTCTCTGAAGCTCTCTGACACTCTGTGATACTCTCTGAAACTCTCTGACACTCTCTGAGACGCTCTGAAACTCTCTGACTCTCACTGACACTCTGTGACACTCTCGGAAACTCTCTGACACTCTCTGAAACTCTTCGACACTCTCTGACATTCTCTGATATTGTCTGACTTTCTCTGAATCTCTCTGAAACTCTCTGACACTCTGTGACACTCTCTGACATTCTGTGACACTCTCTGAATCTCTCTGAAACTCCCTGACACTCTCTGGCGCTCTCTGAAACTTTCTGACACTGTCTGACACTCTCTGAACATCTCTGAAACTCTCTGACACTCTCTGACACTCTCAGACACTCTCTCATACTCTCTGACACTTTCTGAATCTCTCGGACACTCTCTGACACCCTCTGACTCTCTCTGACACTCTCTGATACTCTCTGACACTCTCTGAATCTCTCTGAAACTCTGTGACACTCTCTGAAACTTTTTGGCAATCTCTGACACTCTCTGAAAATCTCAGAAACTCTCTGACAGTCTCAGACACTCTTTGACACTCTCTGACACGTTCTGAAACTCTCTGGCACTATCTGACACGTTCTGAAACTCTCGGACACTCTCTGACACTCCCTGATACTCTCTGACACTCTCTGAAACTCTCTGACTCTTGCTGACACTCTCTGATACTCTCTGACACTCACTGACACTCTGTGACACTCTCTGAAACTCTCTGACACTCTCTGACACTCTCTGAAACTCTCTGACTCTCACTGACACTCTGTGACACTCTCGGAAACTCTCTGACACTCTCTGACACTCTCTGAAACTCTTTGACACTCTCTGACATTCTCTGATACTGTCTGACACTCTCTGAATCTCTCTGAAGCTTTCTGACACTCTGTGACACTCTCTGAAATTTTCTTGCTGTCTCTGAAGATCTCTGAAACTCTCTGAAAATATCTGATACTCTCTGAAACTCTGTGACACTCTCTGAAACACTCTGACACTCTCTGACACTCTCCGACACACTCAGAAACTGTCAGAAACTCTCAGGCACTCTCTGAATCTCTCTGACACTCTCTGAAACTCTCTGACACTATCTGAACCTCTCTGACACTCTCTGACACTCTCTGACACTCTCTGAAACTCTCTGACACTCTCGGACACTGTCTGACTCTCTCTGAATATCTCCGAAACGCGCTGACAGTCTCCACACTCCCTGACACTCTCTGAAGCTCTCTGAAACTCTCTGACACTCTCTGACACTCTCTGAAACTCTCTGAAACTCTCTGAGACTCTCTGACACTCTCTGAAACTTTCTGACACTCTCTGAAACTCTATGAAACTCTCTGACACTCTCGGACACTCTCTGATATTCTCTGACACTCTCGGACAATCTCTGACGCTCTCTGACAAACTCACAAACTCTCAGAAACTCTCTGACTCTCTCTGACTCTCTCAGACACTCTCTGAAACTCTCTGAAACTCTCTGAAACTCTCTGACACTCTCAGACACTCTCTGACACTCTCTGACACTCTCTGAAAATCTCTGACACTCTCCGACACTGTCTGAAATTCTCTGAAACTCTCCGGCACCCTCTGAAACTCTCTGAAACTCTCTGACACTCTCTGAAACTGACTGAAACTCTCTAACACTTTCAGACACTCTCTGACACTCTCTGAAGCTCTCTGAAACTCTCTGACACCCCGTGACATTCTCTGAAACTCTCTGACAGGCTCTGACACTCTCTGAAACTCTCTGAAGTTCTCTGAAACTCTCTGAAACTCTCAGAAACACTCAGAAACTCTCTGAAAGTCTCTGACACTCTCTGACACTCTGTGACACTCTCTGAAAATCTCTGACACTCTCTGACACTCTCTGACAGACTCAGAAACTCTCAGAAACTCTCTGACACTCTCTGAAACTCTCTGACACTGTCTGAAACTCTCAGACACTCTCTGACACTCTCTGAAACTCTCTGACAGTCTCTGAAACTTTCTGATACTCTCTGACAATCTCAGACACGCTCTGAAACTCTCTGACACTCTCTGAAACTCTCAGACACTCTCGGGAACTCTCTGACACTTTCTGAATCTCTCTGACACTATCTGATACTTTCTGAAAATTTCTGACACTCTCTGACACTCTCTGATACTCTCTGACACTCTCGGACAATCTCTGACACTCTCTGACAAACTCACAAACTCTCAGAAACTCTCTGACTCTCTCTGACTCTCTCAGACACTCTCTGAAACTCTCTGAAACTCTCTGACACTCTCTGACACTCTCTGAATCTCTCAGACACTCTCTGACACTCTCTGAAGATCTCTGACACTCTCTGACACTCTCTGAAACTCTCTGAAACTCTCCGGACCCTCTGAAACTCTCTGAAACACTCTGACACTCTCTGACACTTTCTGAAACTCTCTGACACTCTCTGGCACTCTCAGACACTCTCTGACACTCTCTGACACTTTCTGACTCTCTCTGACACTCTCTGAAGCTCTCTCAAACTGTCTGACACCCTGTGACACTCTCTGAAACTCTCTGACAGGCTCTGACACTCTCTGAAACATTCTGAAACTCTCTGAAACTCTCAGAAACTCTCAGAAACTCTCTGAAAGTCTCTGACACTCTGTGACACTCTCTGAAAAACTCTGACACTCTCTGACACTCTCTGACAAACTCAGAAACTGTCAGAAACTCTCTGACACTCTCTGAAACTCTCTGACAATCTCTGACACGCTCTGAAACTCTCTGACACTCTCTGACACTCTCAGACACTCTCTGACAGTCTCTGACAGTCTCAGACACTCTTTGACACTCTCTGACACGTTCTGAAACTCTCTGACACTATCTGACACTTTCTGAAACTCTCGGATACTCTCTGACACTCTCTGAAACTCTCTGACACTCTCTGATACTCTCTGACTCTCGCTGACACTCTCTGATACTCTCTGACACTCACTGACACTCTGTGACACTCTCTGAAACTCTCTGACACTCTCTGAGACGCTCTGAAACGCTCTGACTCTCACTGACACTCTGTGACACTCTCTGAAACTCTTCGACACTCTCTGACATTCTCCGATACTGTCTGACTTTCTCTGAATCTCTCTGAAGCTCTCTGACTCTCTGTGATACTCTCTGAAACTCTCTGACACTCTCTGAGACGCTCTGAAACTCTCTGACTCTCACTGACACTCTGTGACACTCTCGGAAACTCTCTGACACTCTCTGAAACTCTTCGACACTCTCTGACATTCTCTGATATTGTCTGACTTTCTCTGAATCTCTCTGAAACTCTCTGACACTCTGTGACACTCTCTGACACTCTGTGACACTCTCTGAATCTCTCTGAAACTCCCTGACACTCTCTGGCGCTCTCTGAAACTTTCTGACACTGTCTGACACTCTCTGAACATCTCTGAAACTCTCTGAAACTCTCTGACACTCTCAGACACTCTCTCATACTCTCTGACACTTTCTGAATCTCTCGGACACTCTCTGACACTCTCTGACTCTCTCTGACACTCTCTGATACTCTCTGACACTCTCTGAATCTCTCTGAAACTCTCTGAAACTCTGTGACACTCTCTGAAACTTTTTGGCAATCTCTGACACTCTCTGAAGATCTCAGAAACTCTCTGACAGTCTCAGACACTCTTTGACACTCTCTGACACGTTCTGAAACTCTCTGACACTATCTGACACTCCCTGAAATTCTCTGACACTCTCTGAAACTCTCTGACTCTTGCTGACACTCTCTGATACTCTCTGACACTCACTGACACTCTGTGACACTCTCTGAAACTCTCTGACACTCTCTGACACTCTCTGAAACTCTCTGACGCTCACTGACACTCTGTGACACTCTCGGAAACTCTCTGACACTCTCTGACACTCTCTGAAACTCTTTGACACTCTCTGACATTCTCTGATACTGTCTGACACTCTCTGAATCTCTCTGAAGCTTTCTGACACTCTGTGACACTCTCTGAAATTTTCTTGCTGTCTCTGAAGATCTCTGAAACTCTCTGAAAATATCTGATACTCTGTGAAACTCTGTGACACTCTCTGAAACACTCTGACACTCTCTGACACTCTCCGACACACTCAGAAACTGTCAGAAACTCTCAGGCACTCTCTGAATCTCTCTGACACTCTCTGAAACTCTCTGACACTATCTGAACCTCTCTGACACTCTCTGACACTCTCTGACACTCTCTGAAACTCTATGACACTCTCGGACACTGTCTGACTCTCTCTGAATATCTCCGAAACGCTCTGACACTCTCGACACTCCCTGACACTCTCTGAAGCTCTCTGAAACTCTCTGACACTCTCTGACACTCTCTGAAACTCTCTGAAACTCTCTGAGACTCTCTGACACTCTCTGAAACTTTCTGACACTCCCTGAATCTCTCTGAAACTCCCTGAAACTCTCTGAAGCTCTCTGACACTCTCAGAAACTTTCAGAAGCTCTCTGAAACTCACTGACACTCTCTGACACTCTCTCATACTCTCAGACACTTTCTGAAACTCTCTGACACTCTCTGAAACTCTCTGACACTCTCTGAAACTCTCTGAAACTCTCTGAAACTCTCTGACACTCTCAGACACTCTCAGATACTCTCTGAAACTCTCTGACACTCTCTGAAACTCTCTGACATTCTCTGACACTCTCTGACACACTCTGACACTCTCTGACACTCTCTGACTCTCTCTGAAACTCTCTGACACTCTCTGACACTCAGTGAAACTCTGTGACACTCTCTGAAACACTCTGACACTCTCTGACAGTCTCAGACACTCTCTGACACTCTCTGATACTCTCTGACACTCTCTGAATCTCTCTGACACTCTCTGACACTCTCGGAAACTCTTTGACACTCTCTGACATTTTCTGATACTGTCTGACACTCTCTGAATCTCTCTGAAGTTTTCTGACACTCTGTGACACTCTCTGAAATTTTCTTGCTGTCTCTGAGGATCTCTGAAACTCTCTGAAAATATCTGACACTCTCTGAAACTTTGTGACACTCTCTGAAACACTCTGACACTCTCTGACACTCTCCGACACACTCAGAAACTGTCAGAAACTCTCAGGCACTCTCTGACACTCTCAGCAAGTCTCTGAAACTCTCTGACACTATCTGAACCTCTCTGACACTCTCTGACACTCTCTGACACTCTCTGAAACTCTCTGACACTCTCTGACACTCTCTGACACTCTCGGACACTGTCTGACTCTCTCTGAATATCTCCGAAACGCTCTGACACTCTCTGACACTCCCTGACACTCTCCGAAGCTCTCTGAAACTCTCTGACACTCTCTGACACTCTCTGAAACTCTCTGAAACTCTCTGACACTCTCTGACACTCTCTGAAACTTTCTGACACTCTCTGAAACTCTCTGAAACTCCCTGAAACTCTCTGAAGCTCTCTGACACTCTCAGAAACTTTCAGAAGCTCTCTGAAACTCACTGACACTCTCTGACACTCTCTCATACTCTCAGACACTTTCTGAAACTCTCTGACACTCTCTGAAACTCTCTGACACTCTCTGAAACTCTCTGAAACTCTCTGACACTCTCAGACACTCTCAGACGCTCTCTGAAACTCTCTGACACTCTCTGACTCTCTCTGAAACTCTCTGACACTCTCTGACACTCACTGAAACTCTGTGACACTCTCTGAAACACTCTGACAATCTCTGAAACTCTGTGACACTCTCTGACACACTCTGCAACTCTGTGAAACTCTCTGACACTATCTGACACTTTCTGAAACTCTCGGACACTGTCTGACACTCTCTGCATCTCTGTGAAACTCTCTGACACTCTCTGACTCACTCTGAAACTCTCTGACACTCTCTGACACTCACTGAAACTCTGTGACACGCTCTGAAACACTCTGACAATCTCTGAAACTCTCAGACACTCTCTGATACTCTCCGACACTTTCCGAAACTCTCTGACACTATCTGACACTTTCTGAAACTCTCGGACACTGTCTGACACTCTCTGCATCTCTCTGAAACTCTCTGACACTCTGTGACACTCTCTGACACTCTGTGACACTCTCTGAATCTCTCTGAAACTCCCTGACACTCTCTGACACTCTCGGAAACTTTCTGACACTCTCTGACACTCTCTGAACATCTCTGAAACTCTCTGACACTCTCTGACACTCTCAGACACTCTCTCATACTCTCTGACACTTTCTGAATCTGTCGGACACTCTCTGACACTCTCTGACTCTCACTGACACTCTGTGACACTCTCGGAAACTCTCTGACACTCTCTGACACACTCTGCAACTCTGTGAAACTCTCTGACACTCTCTGACACTGTCTGACACTCTCTGAATCTCTCTGAAACTCTCTGACACTCTGTGACACTCTCTGACACTCTGTGACACTCTCTGAATCTCTCTGAAACTCCCTGACACTCTCTGACACTCTCTGAAACTTTCTGACACTCTCTGACACTATCTGAACATCTCTGAAACTCTCTGACACTCTCTGACACTCTCAGACAATCTCTCATACTCTCTGACACTTTCTGAATCTGTCGGACACTCTCTGACACTCTCTGACTCTCACTGACACTCTGTGACACTCTCGGAAACTCTCTGACACTCTCTGACACTCTCTGAAACTCTTTGACACTCTCTGACAATCTCTGATACTGTCTGACACTCTCTGAATCTCTCTGAAGCTTTCTGACACTCTGTGACACTCTCTGAAATTTTCTTGCTGTCTCTGAAGATCTCTGAAACTCTCTGAAAATATCTGACACTCTCTGAAACTTTGTGACACTCTCTGAAACACTCTGACACTATCTGACACTCTCCGACACACTCAGAAACTGTCCGAAACTCTTAGGCACTCTCTGACACTCTCAGCAAGTCTCTGAAACTCTCTGACACTATCTGAACCTCTCTGACACTCTCTGACACTCTCTGACACTCTCTGAAACTCTCTGACACTCTCTGACACTCTCGGACACAGTCTGACTCTCTCTGAATATCTCCGAAACGCTCTGACACTCTCTGACACTCCCTGACACTCTCCGAAGCTCTCTGAAACTCCCTGACACTCTCTGACACTCTCTGAAACTCTCTGACACTCTCGGACAATCTCTGACACTCTCTGACAAACTCACAAACTCTCAGAAACTCTCTGACTCTCTCTGACTCTCTCAGACACTCTCTGAAACTCTCTGAAACTCTCTGACACTCTCTGACACTCTCTGAATCTCTCAGACACTCTCTGACACTCTCTGAAAATCTCTGACACTCTCTGACACTCTCTGAAACTCTCTGAAACTCTCCGGACCCTCTGAAACTCTCTGAAACACTCTGACACTCTCTGACACTTTCTGAAACTCTCTGACACTCTCTGGCACTCTCAGACACTCTCTGACACTCTCTGACACTTTCTGACTCTCTCTGACACTCTCTGAAGCTCTCTCAAACTGTCTGACACCCTGTGACACTCTCTGAAACTCTCTGACAGGCTCTGACACTCTCTGAAACATTCTGAAACTCTCTGAAACTCTCAGAAACTCTCAGAAACTCTCTGAAAGTCTCTGACACTCTGTGACACTCTCTGAAAAACTCTGACACTCTCTGACACTCTCTGACAAACTCAGAAACTGTCAGAAACTCTCTGACACTCTCTGAAACTCTCTGACAATCTCTGACACGCTCTGAAACTCTCTGACACTCTCTGACACTCTCAGACACTCTCTGACAGTCTCTGACAGTCTCAGACACTCTTTGACACTCTCTGACACGTTCTGAAACTCTCTGACACTATCTGACACTTCCTGAAACTCTCGGATACTCTCTGACACTCTCTGAAACTCTCTGACACTCTCTGATACTCTCTGACTCTCGCTGACACTCTCTGATACTCTCTGACACTCACTGACACTCTGTGACACTCTCTGAAACTCTCTGACACTCTCTGAGACGCTCTGAAACTCTCTGACTCTCACTGACACTCTGTGACACTCTCTGAAACTCTTCGACACTCTCTGAGATTCTCCGATACTGTCTGACTTTCTCTGAATCTCTCTGAAGCTCTCTGACTCTCTGTGATACTCTCTGAAACTCTCTGACACTCTCTGAGACGCTCTGAAACTCTCTGACTCTCACTGACACTCTGTGACACTCTCGGAAACTCTCTGACACTCTCTGAAACTCTTCGACACTCTCTGACATTCTCTGATATTGTCTGACTTTCTCTGAATCTCTCTGAAACTCTCTGACACTCTGTGACACTCTCTGACACTCTGTGACACTCTCTGAATCTCTCTGAAACTCCCTGACACTCTCTGGCGCTCTCTGAAACTTTCTGACACTGTCTGACACTCTCTGAACATCTCTGAAACTCTCTGACACTCTCTGACACTCTCAGACACTCTCTCATACTCTCTGACACTTTCTGAATCTCTCGGACACTCTCTGACACTCTCTGACTCTCTCTGACACTCTCTGATACTCTCTGACACTCTCTGAATCTCTCTGAAACTCTCTGAAACTCTGTGACACTCTCTGAAACTTTTTGGCAATCTCTGACACTCTCTGAAGATCTCAGAAACTCTCTGACAGTCTCAGACACTCTTTGACACTCTCTGACACGTTCTGAAACTCTCTGACACTATCTGACACTCCCTGAAACTCTCTGACTCTTGCTGACACTCTCTGATACTCTCTGACACTCACTGACACTCTGTGACACTCTCTGAAACTCTCTGACACTCTCTGACACTCTCTGAAACTCTCTGACTCTCACTGACACTCTGTGACACTCTCGGAAACTCTCTGACACTCTCTGACACTCTCTGAAACTCTTTGACACTCTCTGACATTCTCTGATACTGTCTGACACTCTCTGAATCTCTCTGAAGCTTTCTGACACTCTGTGACACTCTCTGAAACTCTCTGACACTCTCTGACACTCTCTGAAACTCTCTGACTCTCACTGACACTCTGTGACACTCTCGGAAACTCTCTGAAAATATCTGATACTCTCTGAAACTCTGTGACACTCTCTGAAACACTCTGACACTCTCTGACACTCTCTGACACTCTCTGAAACTCTCTGACACTCTCTGACACTCTCGGACACAGTCTGACTCTCTCTGAATATCTCCGAAACGCTCTGACACTCTCTGACACTCCCTGACACTCTCCGAAGCTCTCTGAAACTCCCTGACACTCTCTGACACTCTCTGAAACTCTCTGACACTCTCGGACAATCTCTGACACTCTCTGACAAACTCACAAACTCTCAGAAACTCTCTGACTCTCTCTGACTCTCTCAGACACTCTCTGAAACTCTCTGAAACTCTCTGACACTCTCTGACACTCTCTGAATCTCTCAGACACTCTCTGACACTCTCTGAAAATCTCTGACACTCTCTGACACTCTCTGAAACTCTCTGAAACTCTCCGGACCCTCTGAAACTCTCTGAAACACTCTGACACTCTCTGACACTTTCTGAAACTCTCTGACACTCTCTGGCACTCTCAGACACTCTCTGACACTCTCTGACACTTTCTGACTCTCTCTGACACTCTCTGAAGCTCTCTCAAACTGTCTGATACCCTGTGACACTCTCTGAAACTCTCTGACAGGCTCTGACACTCTCTGAAACATTCTGAAACTCTCTGAAACTCTCAGAAACTCTCAGAAACTCTCTGAAAGTCTCTGACACTCTGTGACACTCTCTGAAAAACTCTGACACTCTCTGACACTCTCTGACAAACTCAGAAACTCTCAGAAACTCTCTGACACTCTCTGAAACTCTCTGACAATCTCTGACACGCTCTGAAACTCTCTGACATTCTCTGACACTCTCAGACACTCTCTGACAGTCTCTGACAGTCTCAGACACTCTTTGACACTCTCTGACACGTTCTGAAACTCTCTGACACTATCTGACACTTCCTGAAACTCTCGGATACTCTCTGACACTCTCTGAAACTCTCTGACACTCTCTGATACTCTCTGACTCTCGCTGACACTCTCTGATACTCTCTGACACTCACTGACACTCTGTGACACTCTCTGAAACTCTCTGACACTCTCTGAGACGCTCTGAAACTCTCTGACTCTCACTGACACTCTGTGACACTCTCTGAAACTCTTCGACACTCTCTGACATTCTCCGATACTGTCTGACTTTCTCTGAATCTCTCTGAAGCTCTCTGACTCTCTGTGATACTCTCTGAAACTCTCTGACACTCTCTGAGACGCTCTGAAACTCTCTGACTCTCACTGACACTCTGTGACACTCTCGGAAACTCTCTGACACTCTCTGAAACTCTTCGACACTCTCTGACATTCTCTGATATTGTCTGACTTTCTCTGAATCTCTCTGAAACTCTCTGACACTCTGTGACACTCTCTGACACTCTGTGACACTCTCTGAATCTCTCTGAAACTCCCTGACACTCTCTGGCGCTCTCTGAAACTTTCTGACACTGTCTGACACTCTCTGAACATCTCTGAAACTCTCTGACACTCTCTGACACTCTCAGACACTCTCTCATACTCTCTGACACTTTCTGAATCTCTCGGACACTATCTGACACTCTCTGACTCTCTCTGACACTCTCTGATACTCTCTGACACTCTCTGAATCTCTCTGAAACTCTCTGAAACTCTGTGACACTCTCTGAAACTTTTTGGCAATCTCTGACACTCTCTGAAGATCTCAGAAACTCTCTGACAGTCTCAGACACTCTTTGAAAATCTCTGACACGTTCTGAAACTCTCTGACACTATCTGACACTCCCTGAAACTCTCTGACACTCTATGAAACTCTCTGACTCTTGCTGACACTCTCTGATACTCTCTGACACTCACTGACACTCTGTGACACTCTCTGAAACTCTCTGACACTCTCTGACACTCTCTGAAACTCTCTGACTCTCACTGACACTCTGTGACACTCTCGGAAACTCTCTGACACTCTCTGACACTCTCTGAAACTCTTTGACACTCTCTGACATTCTCTGATACTGTCTGACACTCTCTGAATCTCTCTGAAGCTTTCTGACACTCTGTGACACTCTCTGAAACTCTCTGACACTCTCTGACACTCTCTGAAACTCTCTGACTCTCACTGACACTCTGTGACACTCTCGGAAACTCTCTGAAAATATCTGATACTCTCTGAAACTCTGTGACACTCTCTGAAACACTCTGACACTCTCTGACACTCTCCGACACACTCAGAAACTGTCAGAAACTCTCAGGCACTCTCTGAATCTCTCTGACACTCTCTGAAACTCTCTGACACTATCTGAACCTCTCTGACACTCTCTGACACTCTCTGACACTCTCTGAAACTCTTTGACACTCTCGGACACTGTCTGACTCTCTCTGAATATCTCCGAAACGCTCTGACACTCTCGACACTCTCTGACACTCTCTGAAACTCTCTGAAACTCTCTGAGACTCTCTGAGACTCTCTGACACTCTCTGAAACTTTCTGACACTCCCTGAATCTCTCTGAAACTCCCTGAAACTCTCTGAAGCTCTCTGACACTCTCAGAAACTTTCAGAAGCTCTCTGAAACTCACTGACACTCTCTGACACTCTCTCATACTCTCAGACACTTTCTGAAACTCTCTGACACTCTCTGAAACTCTCTGACACTCTCTGAAACTCTCTGAAACTCTCTGAAACTCTCTGACACTCTCAGACACTCACAGATACTCTCTGAAACTCTCTGACACTCTCTGAAACTCTCTGACATTCTCTGACACTCTCTGACACACTCTGACACTCTCTGACACTCTCTGACACTCTCTGACTCTCTCTGAAACTCTCTGACACTCTCTGACACTCACTGAAACTCTGTGACACTTTCTGAAACACTCTGACACTCTCTGACAGTCTCAGACACTCTCTGACACTCTCTGATACTCTCTGACACTCTCTGAATCTCTCTGACACTCTCTGACACTCTCTGAAACTCTTTGACACTCTCTGACATTCTCTGATACTGTCTGACACTCTCTGAATCTCTCTGAAGCTTTCTGACACTCTGTGACACTCTCTGAAATTTTCTTGCTGTCTCTGAGGATCTCTGAAACTCTCTGAAAATATCTGACACTCTCTGAAACTTTGTGACACTCTCTGAAACACTCTGACACTCTCTGACACTCTCCGACACAGTCAGAAACTGTCAGAAACTCTCAGGCACTCTCTGACACTCTCAGCAAGTCTCTGAAACTCTCTGACACTATCTGAACCTCTCTGACACTCTCTGACACTCTCTGACACTCTCTGAAACTCTCTGACACTCTCTGACACTCTCTGACACTCTCGGACACTGTCTGACTCTCTCTGAATATCTCCGAAACGCTCTGACACTCTCTGACACTCCCTGACACTCTCCGAAGCTCTCTGAAACTCTCTGACACTCTCTGACACTCTCTGAAACTCTCTGAAACTCTCTGACACTCTCTGACACTCTCTGAAACTTTCTGACACTCTCTGAAACTCTCTGAAACTCCCTGAAACTCTCTGAAGCTCTCTGACACTCTCAGAAACTTTCAGAAGCTCTCTGAAACTCACTGACACTCTCTGACACTCTCTCATACTCTCAGACACTTTCTGAAACTCTCTGACACTCTCTGAAACTCTCTGACACTCTCTGAAACTCTCTGAAACTCTCTGACACTCTCAGACACTCTCAGACGCTCTCTGAAACTCTCTGACACTCTCTGACTCTCTCTGAAACTCTCTGACACTCTCTGACACTCACTGAAACTCTGTGACACTCTCTGAAACACTCTGACAATCTCTGAAACTCTGTGACACTCTCTGACACACTCTGCAACTCTGTGAAACTCTCTGACACTATCTGACACTTTCTGAAACTCTCGGACACTGTCTGACACTCTCTGCATCTCTGTGAAACTCTCTGACACTCTCTGACTCACTCTGAAACTCTCTGACACTCTCTGACAATCACTGAAACTCTGTGACACGCTCTGAAACACTCTGACAATCTCTGAAACTCTCAGACACTCTCTGATACTCTCCGACACTTTCCGAAACTCTCTGACACTATCTGACACTTTCTGAAACTCTCGGACACTGTCTGACACTCTCTGCATCTCTCTGAAACTCTCTGACACTCTGTGACACTCTCTGACACTCTGTGACACTCTCTGAATCTCTCTGAAACTCCCTGACACTCTCTGACACTCTCTGAAACTTTCTGACACTCTCTGACACTCTCTGAACATCTCTGAAACTCTCTGACACTCTCTGACACTCTCAGACACTCTCTCATACTCTCTGACACTTTCTGAATCTGTCGGACACTCTCTGACACTCTCTGACTCTCACTGACACTCTGTGACACTCTCGGAAACTCTCTGACACTCTCTGACACACTCTGCAACTCTGTGAAACTCTCTGACACTCTCTGACACTGTCTGACACTCTCTGAATCTCTCTGAAACTCTCTGACACTCTGTGACACTCTCTGACACTCTGTGACACTCTCTGAATCTCTCTGAAACTCCCTGACACTCTCTGACACTCTCTGAAACTTTCTGACACTCTCTGACACTCTCTGAACATCTCTGAAACTCTCTGACACTCTCTGACACTCTCAGACAATCTCTCATACTCTCTGACACTTTCTGAATCTGTCGGACACTCTCTGACACTCTCTGACTCTCACTGACACTCTGTGACACTCTCGGAAACTCTCTGACACTCTCTGACACTCTCTGAAACTCTTTGACACTCTCTGACAATCTCTGATACTGTCTGACACTCTCTGAATCTCTCTGAAGCTTTCTGACACTCTGTGACACTCTCTGAAATTTTCTTGCTGTCTCTGAAGATCTCTGAAACTCTCTGAAAATATCTGACACTCTCTGAAACTTTGTGACACTCTCTGAAACACTCTGACACTATCTGACACTCTCCGACACACTCAGAAACTGTCCGAAACTCTCAGGCACTCTCTGACACTCTCAGCAAGTCTCTGAAACTCTCTGACACTATCTGAACCTCTCTGACACTCTCTGACACTCTCTGACACTCTCTGAAACTCTCTGACACTCTCTGACACTCTCGGACACAGTCTGACTCTCTCTGAATATCTCCGAAACGCTCTGACACTCTCTGACACTCCCTGACACTCTCCGAAGCTCTCTGAAACTCTCTGACACTCTCTGACACTCTCTGAAACTCTCTGAAACTCTCTGAGACTCTCTGACACTCTCTGAAACTTTCTGACACTCTCTGAAACTCCCTGAAACTCTCTGAAGCTCTCTGACACTCTCAGATACTTTCAGAAGCTCTCTGAAACTCACTGACACTCTCTGACACTCTCTCATACTCTCAGACACTTTCTGAAACTCTCTGACACTCTCTGAAACTCTCTGACACTCTCTGAAACTCTCTGAAACTCTCTGAAACTCTCTGACACTCTCAGACACTCTCAGACACTCTCTGAAACTCTCTGACACTCTCTGAAACTCTCTGACACTCTCTGACACTCTCTGACACTCTCTGACTCTCTCTGAAACTCTCTGACACTCTCTGACACTCACTGAAACTCTGTGACACTCTCTGAAACACTCTGACAATCTCTGAAACTCTCCGACACTCTCAGACACTCTCTCATACTCTCTGACACTTTCTGAATCTGTCGGACACTCTCTGACACTCTCTGACTCTCACTGACACTCTGTGACACTCTCGGAAACTCTCTGACACTCTCTGACACACTCTGCAACTCTGTGAAACTCTCTGACACTCTCTGACACTGTCTGACACTCTCTGAATCTCTCTGAAACTCTCTGACACTCTGTGACACTCTCTGACACTCTGTGACACTCTCTGAATCTCTCTGAAACTCCCTGACACTCTCTGATACTCTCTGAAACTTTCTGACACTCTCTGACACTCTCTGAACATCTCTGAAACTCTTTGACACTCTCTGACACTTTCAGACACTCTCTCATACTCACTGACACTTTCTGAATCTCTCGGACACTCTCTGTCACTCTCTGACTCTCTCTGACACTCTCTGATACTCTCTGACAATCTCTGAATATCTCTGAAACTCTCTGACACTCTGTGACACTCTCTGAAACTTTCTGGCAATCTCTGACACTCTCCGAAGATCTCTGAAACTCTCTGAAAATCTCTGACACTCTCTGAAACTCTGTGACACTCTCTGAAACAATCTGACACTCTCTGACAGTCTCAGACACTCTCTGATACTCTCTGACACGTTCTGAAACTCTCTGACACTATCTGACACTTTCTGAAACTCTCGGATACTCTCTGACACTCTCTGAAACTCTCTGACACTTTCTGATACTCTCTGACTCTCGCTGACACTCTCTGATACTCTCTGACACTCAGTGACACTCTGTGAAAATCTCTGAAACTCTCTGACTCTCTCTGAGACGCTCTGAAACTCTCTGACTCTCACTGACACTCTGTGACACTCTCGGAAACTCTCTGAAACTCTTCGACACTCTCTGACATTCTCTCATACTGTCTGACACTCTCTGAATCTCTCTGAAGCTCTCTGACACTCTCAGACACTCACAGATACTCTCTGAAACTCTCTGACACTCTCTGAAACTCTCTGACATTCTCTGACACTCTCTGACACACTCTGACACTCTCTGACACTCTCTGACACTCTCTGACTCTCTCTGAAACTCTCTGACACTCTCTGACACTCACTGAAACTCTGTGACACTTTCTGAAACACTCTGACACTCTCTGACAGTCTCAGACACTCTCTGACACTCTCTGATACTCTCTGACACTCTCTGAATCTCTCTGACACTCTCTGACACTCTCTGAAACTCTTTGACACTCTCTGACATTCTCTGATACTGTCTGACACTCTCTGAATCTCTCTGAAGCTTTCTGACACTCTGTGACACTCTCTGAAATTTTCTTGCTGTCTCTGAGGATCTCTGAAACTCTCTGAAAATATCTGACACTCTCTGAAACTTTGTGACACTCTCTGAAACACTCTGACACTCTCTGACACTCTCCGACACAGTCAGAAACTGTCAGAAACTCTCAGGCACTCTCTGACACTCTCAGCAAGTCTCTGAAACTCTCTGACACTATCTGAACCTCTCTGACACTCTCTGACACTCTCTGACACTCTCTGAAACTCTCTGACACTCTCTGACACTCTCTGACACTCTCGGACACTGTCTGACTCTCTCTGAATATCTCCGAAACGCTCTGACACTCTCTGACACTCCCTGACACTCTCCGAAGCTCTCTGAAACTCTCTGACACTCTCTGACACTCTCTGAAACTCTCTGAAACTCTCTGACACTCTCTGACACTCTCTGAAACTTTCTGACACTCTCTGAAACTCTCTGAAACTCCCTGAAACTCTCTGAAGCTCTCTGACACTCTCAGAAACTTTCAGAAGCTCTCTGAAACTCACTGACACTCTCTGACACTCTCTCATACTCTCAGACACTTTCTGAAACTCTCTGACACTCTCTGAAACTCTCTGACACTCTCTGAAACTCTCTGAAACTCTCTGACACTCTCAGACACTCTCAGACGCTCTCTGAAACTCTCTGACACTCTCTGACTCTCTCTGAAACTCTCTGACACTCTCTGACACTCACTGAAACTCTGTGACACTCTCTGAAACACTCTGACAATCTCTGAAACTCTGTGACACTCTCTGACACACTCTGCAACTCTGTGAAACTCTCTGACACTATCTGACACTTTCTGAAACTCTCGGACACTGTCTGACACTCTCTGCATCTCTGTGAAACTCTCTGACACTCTCTGACTCACTCTGAAACTCTCTGACACTCTCTGACAATCACTGAAACTCTGTGACACGCTCTGAAACACTCTGACAATCTCTGAAACTCTCAGACACTCTCTGATACTCTCCGACACTTTCCGAAACTCTCTGACACTATCTGACACTTTCTGAAACTCTCGGACACTGTCTGACACTCTCTGCATCTCTCTGAAACTCTCTGACACTCTGTGACACTCTCTGACACTCTGTGACACTCTCTGAATCTCTCTGAAACTCCCTGACACTCTCTGACACTCTCTGAAACTTTCTGACACTCTCTGACACTCTCTGAACATCTCTGAAACTCTCTGACACTCTCTGACACTCTCAGACACTCTCTCATACTCTCTGACACTTTCTGAATCTGTCGGACACTCTCTGACACTCTCTGACTCTCACTGACACTCTGTGACACTCTCGGAAACTCTCTGACACTCTCTGACACACTCTGCAACTCTGTGAAACTCTCTGACACTCTCTGACACTGTCTGACACTCTCTGAATCTCTCTGAAACTCTCTGACACTCTGTGACACTCTCTGACACTCTGTGACACTCTCTGAATCTCTCTGAAACTCCCTGACACTCTCTGACACTCTCTGAAACTTTCTGACACTCTCTGACACTCTCTGAACATCTCTGAAACTCTCTGACACTCTCTGACACTCTCAGACAATCTCTCATACTCTCTGACACTTTCTGAATCTGTCGGACACTCTCTGACACTCTCTGACTCTCACTGACACTCTGTGACACTCTCGGAAACTCTCTGACACTCTCTGACACTCTCTGAAACTCTTTGACACTCTCTGACAATCTCTGATACTGTCTGACACTCTCTGAATCTCTCTGAAGCTTTCTGACACTCTGTGACACTCTCTGAAATTTTCTTGCTGTCTCTGAAGATCTCTGAAACTCTCTGAAAATATCTGACACTCTCTGAAACTTTGTGACACTCTCTGAAACACTCTGACACTATCTGACACTCTCCGACACACTCAGAAACTGTCCGAAACTCTCAGGCACTCTCTGACACTCTCAGCAAGTCTCTGAAACTCTCTGACACTATCTGAACCTCTCTGACACTCTCTGACACTCTCTGACACTCTCTGAAACTCTCTGACACTCTCTGACACTCTCGGACACAGTCTGACTCTCTCTGAATATCTCCGAAACGCTCTGACACTCTCTGACACTCCCTGACACTCTCCGAAGCTCTCTGAAACTCTCTGACACTCTCTGACACTCTCTGAAACTCTCTGAAACTCTCTGAGACTCTCTGACACTCTCTGAAACTTTCTGACACTCTCTGAAACTCCCTGAAACTCTCTGAAGCTCTCTGACACTCTCAGATACTTTCAGAAGCTCTCTGAAACTCACTGACACTCTCTGACACTCTCTCATACTCTCAGACACTTTCTGAAACTCTCTGACACTCTCTGAAACTCTCTGACACTCTCTGAAACTCTCTGAAACTCTCTGAAACTCTCTGACACTCTCAGACACTCTCAGACACTCTCTGAAACTCTCTGACACTCTCTGAAACTCTCTGACACTCTCTGACACTCTCTGACACTCTCTGACTCTCTCTGAAACTCTCTGACACTCTCTGACACTCACTGAAACTCTGTGACACTCTCTGAAACACTCTGACAATCTCTGAAACTCTCCGACACTCTCAGACACTCTCTCATACTCTCTGACACTTTCTGAATCTGTCGGACACTCTCTGACACTCTCTGACTCTCACTGACACTCTGTGACACTCTCGGAAACTCTCTGACACTCTCTGACACACTCTGCAACTCTGTGAAACTCTCTGACACTCTCTGACACTGTCTGACACTCTCTGAATCTCTCTGAAACTCTCTGACACTCTGTGACACTCTCTGACACTCTGTGACACTCTCTGAATCTCTCTGAAACTCCCTGACACTCTCTGATACTCTCTGAAACTTTCTGACACTCTCTGACACTCTCTGAACATCTCTGAAACTCTTTGACACTCTCTGACACTTTCAGACACTCTCTCATACTCACTGACACTTTCTGAATCTCTCGGACACTCTCTGTCACTCTCTGACTCTCTCTGACACTCTCTGATACTCTCTGACAATCTCTGAATATCTCTGAAACTCTCTGACACTCTGTGACACTCTCTGAAACTTTCTGGCAATCTCTGACACTCTCCGAAGATCTCTGAAACTCTCTGAAAATCTCTGACACTCTCTGAAACTCTGTGACACTCTCTGAAACAATCTGACACTCTCTGACAGTCTCAGACACTCTCTGATACTCTCTGACACGTTCTGAAACTCTCTGACACTATCTGACACTTTCTGAAACTCTCGGATACTCTCTGACACTCTCTGAAACTCTCTGACACTTTCTGATACTCTCTGACTCTCGCTGACACTCTCTGATACTCTCTGACACTCAGTGACACTCTGTGAAAATCTCTGAAACTCTCTGACTCTCTCTGAGACGCTCTGAAACTCTCTGACTCTCACTGACACTCTGTGACACTCTCGGAAACTCTCTGAAACTCTTCGACACTCTCTGACATTCTCTCATACTGTCTGACACTCTCTGAATCTCTCTGAAGCTCTCTGACACTCTCAGACACTCTCTCATACTCTCTGACACTTTCTGAATCTGTCGGACACTCTCTGACACTCTCTGACTCTCACTGACACTCTGTGACACTCTCGGAAACTCTCTGACACTCTCTGACACACTCTGCAACTCTGTGAAACTCTCTGACACTCTCTGACACTGTCTGACACTCTCTGAATCTCTCTGAAACTCTCTGACACTCTGTGACACTCTCTGACACTCTGTGACACTCTCTGAATCTCTCTGAAACTCCCTGACACTCTCTGACACTCTCTGAAACTTTCTGACACTCTCTGAACATCTCTGAAACTCTCTGACACTCTCTGACACGCTCAGACAATCTCTCATACTCTCTGACACTTTCTGAATCTGTCGGACACTCTCTGACACTCTCTGACTCTCACTGACACTCTGTGACACTCTCGGAAACTCTCTGACACTCTCTGACACTCTCTGAAACTCTTCGACACTCTCTGACAATCTCTGATACTGTCTGACACTCTCTGAATCTCTCTGAAGCTTTCTGACACTCTGTGACACTCTCTGAAATTTTCTTGCTGTCTCTGAAGATCTCTGAAACTCTCTGAAAATATCTGACACTCTCTGAAACTTTGTGACACTCTCTGAAACACTCTGACACTATCTGACACTCTCCGACACACTCAGAAACTGTCAGAAACTCTCAGGCACTCTCTGACATTCTCAGCAAGTCTCTGAAACTCTCTGACACTATCTGAACCTCTCTGACACTCTCTGACACTCTCTGACACTCTCTGAAACTCTCTGACACTCTCTGACACTCTCAGACACAGTCTGACTCTCTCTGAATATCTCCGAAACGCTCTGACACTCTCTGACACTCCCTGACACTCTCCGAAGCTCTCTGAAACTCTCTGACACTCTCTGACACTCTCTGAAACTCTCTGAAACTCTCTGACACTCTCTGACACTCTCTGAAACTTTCTGACACTCTCTGAAACTCCCTGAAACTCTCTGAAGCTCTCTGACACTCTCAGATACTTTCAGAAGCTCTCTGAAACTCACTGACACTCTCTGACACTCTCTCATACTCTCAGACACTTTCTGAAACTCTCTGACACTCTCTGAAACTCTCTGACACTCTCTGAAACTCTCTGAAACTCTCTGAAACTCTCTGACACTCTCAGACACTCTCAGACACTCTCTGAAACTCTCTGACACTCTCTGAAACTCTCTGACACTCTCTGACACTCTCTGACACTCTCTGACTCTCTCTGAAACTCTCTGACACTCTCTGACACTCACTGAAACTCTGTGACACTCTCTGAAACACTCTGACAATCTCTGAAACTCTCCGACACTCTCTGACACACTCTGCAACTCTGTGAAACTCTCTGACACTCTCTGACACTGTCTGACACTCTCTGAATCTCTCTGAAACTCTCTGACACTCTGTGACACTCTCTGACACTCTGTGACACTCTCTGAATCTCTCTGAAACTTTCTGACACTCTCTGACACTCTCTGAACATCTCTGAAACTCTTTGACACTCTCTGACACTCTCAGACACTCTCTCATACTCACTGACACTTTCTGAATCTCTCGGACACTCTCTGTCACTCTCTGACTCTCTCAGACACTCTCTGATACTCTCTGACAATCTCTGAATCTCTCTGAAACTCTCTGACACTCTGTGACACTCTCTGAAACTTTCTGGCAATCTCTGACACTCTCTGAAGATCTCTGAAACTCTCTGAAAATCTCTGACACTCTCTGAAACTCTGTGACACTCTCTGAAACAATCTGACACTCTCTGACAGTCTCAGACACTCTCTGATACTCTCTGACACGTTCTGAAACTCTCTGACACTATCTGACACGTTCTGAAACTCTCGGATACTCTCTGACACTCTCTGAAACTCTCTGACACTCTCTGATACTCTCTGACTCTCGCTGACACTCTCTGATACTCTCTGATACTCTCTGACACTCAGTGACACTCTGTGAAACTCTCTGAAACTCTCTGACACTCTCTGAGACGCTCTGAAACTCTCTGACTCTCACTGACACTCTGTGACACTCTCGGAAACTCTCTGAAACTCTTCGACACTCTCTGACATTCTCTGATACTGTCTGACACTCTCTGAATCTCTCTGAAGCTCTCTGACACTCTGTGACACTCTCTGAAATTTTCTTGCTGTCTCTGAAAATCTCTGAAACTCTCTGAAAATCTCTGACACGCTCTGAAACTCTGTGACACTCTCTGAAACACTCTGACACTCTCTGACACTATCCGACACACTCAGAAACTGTCAGAAACTCTCAGGCACTCTCTGACACTCTCAGATAGTCTCTGAAACTCTCTGACACTATCTGAACCTCTCTGACACTCTCTGACACTCTCTGAAACTCTTTGACACTCTCTGACACTCTTGGACACTGTCTGACTCTCTCTGAAAATCTCTGAAACTCTCTGACACTCTCTGACACTCCCTGACACTCTCTGAAGCTCTCTGAAACTCTCTGACACTCTCTGACACTGTCTGAAACTCTCTGAAACTCTCTGACACTCTCTGACACACTCTGAAACTTTCTGACACTCTCTGAAACTCTCTGAAACTCCCTGAAACTCTCTGAAACTCTGTGACACTCTCAGAAACTTTCAGAAGCTCTCTGTAACTCACTGACACTCTCTGAAACTCTCTCTTCCTCTCAGACACTTTCTGAAACTCTCTGACACTCTCTGAAACTCTCTGACACTCTCTGACACTCTCTGAAACTCTCTGACACTCTCTGAAACTCTCTGACACTCTCAGACACTCTCAGACACTCTCTGAAACACTCTGACACTCTCTGAAACTCTCTGACACTCTCTGACACTCTCTGAGACACTCTGACAATCTCTGACTAACTCTGAAACTCTCTGGCACTCTCTGACACTCACTGAAACTCTGTGACACTCTCTGAAACACTCTGACAATCTCTGAAACTCTCAGACACTCTCTGACACTCTCTGACACTTTCCGAAACTCTCTGACACTATCTGACACTTTCTGAAACTCTCGGACACTGTCTGACACTCTCTGCATCTCTGTGAAACTCTCTGACACTCTCTGACAGTCTCTGACACTCTCTGAATCTCTCTGAATCTCTCTGAAACTCTCTGACACTCTGTGACAGTCTCTGACACTCTCTGAATATCTCTGAAACTCTCTGAACGTCTCTGAAACTCTCTGACACTCTCTGACACTCTCAGACACTCTCTCATACTCTCTGACACTTTCTGAATCTGTCGGACACCCTCTGACGCTCTCTGACTCTCTCTGACACTCTCTGATACTCTCTGACACTCTCTGAATCTCTCTGAAACTCTCTGACACTCTGTGACACTCTCTGAAACTTTCTGGCAATCTCTGACACTCTCTGAAGATCTCTGAAAATCTCTGAAAATCTCTGACACTCTCTGAATCTCTGTGACACTCTCAGAAACATTCTGACACTCTCTGAGAGTCTCAGACACTCTCTGACACTCTCTGACATGACCTGAAACTCTCTGATACTATCTGACTCTTTCTGAAACTCTCGGACACTCTCTGACACTCTCTGAAACTCTCTGACACTCTCTGACACTCTCCGACTCTCGCTGACACTCTCTGATACTCTCTGACACTCACTGACACTCTGTGACACTCTCTGAAACTCTCTGACACTCTCTGAAACTCTCTGAAACTTTCTGACTCTCACTGACACTCTGTGACACTCTCGGAAACTCTCTGACACTCCCTGACACTCTCTGAAACTCTTCGACTCTCTCTGACATTCTCCGATACTGTCTGACACACTCTGAAGCTCTCTGACACTCTGTGACACTCTCTGAAATTTTCTTGCTGTCTCTGAAGATCTCTGAAACTCTCTGACACTCTCTGAAACTCTGTGACACTCTCTGAAACACACTGACACTCTCTGACACTCTCCGACACACTCAGTAACTGTCAGAAACTCTCAGGCACTCTCTGACACTCTCAGCAAGTCTCTGAAACTCTCTGACACTCTCTGACACTCTCTGAAACTCTTTGACACTCTCGGACACTGTCTGACTCTCTCTGAAAATCTCCGAAACTCTCTGACACTCTCTGACACTCCCTGACACTCTCTGAAGCTCTCTGAAACTCTCAGACACTCTCTGACACTCTCTGACACTTTCCGAAACTCTCTGACACTATCTGGCACTTTCTGAAACTCTCGGACACTGTCTGACACACTCTGCAACTCTGTGAAACTCTCTGACACTCTCTGGCACTCTCTGACAGTCTCTGAATCTCTCTGAAACTCCCTGACACTCTCTGAAACTTTCTGACACTCTCTGACACTCTCTGAACATCTCTGAAACTCTCTGAAAATCTCGAAACTCTCTGACGCTCTCTGACACTCTCCGACACACTCAGAAACTCTCAGAAACTCTCTGGCACTCTCTGACACTCTCAGAATGTCTCTGAAACTCTCTGACACTCTCTGAAACTCTCTGGCACTCTCTGACACTCTCTGAAACTCTCTGAAACTCTCTGAAACTGTCTGACACATTCTGACAGTCTCTGACACTCTCTGAAGCTCTCTGAAACTCTCTGACAGTCTGTGAAACTCTGTGAAACTCTCTGACAATCTCTGAAACTTTCTGACACACTCTGAAGCTCTGTGAAACTTTCTGAAACTCTCTGACACTCTCAGAAACACTCAGAAACTCTCTGAAACTCTCTGACACTCTCTGACACTCTCTGACACTCTGTGACACTCTCTGAAATTCTCTGACAATCTCTGACACTCTCTGACAAACTCAGAAACTCTCACAAACTCGCTGACACACTCTGACACTCTCAGACACTCTCTGAAACTTTCTGAAACTCTCTGACACTCTCTGAAACTTTCTGACACTTTCTGAAACTCTCTGAAGCTCTCTAAAACTCACTGAAAGTATCTGACACTCTCAGAAACACTCAGAAACTCTCAGAAACTCTCTGAAACTCTCTGACACTCTCTGACACTCTGTGACACTCTCTGCAATTCTCTGACAATCTCTGACGCTCTCAGACAAACTCAGAAACTCTGACATTCTCTGAAACTCTCTGAAATCCTCTGACACTCTGTGACACTCTCTGAAATTCGCTGACAATCTCTGACACTCTCTGACAAACTCACAAACTCACAGAAACTCTCTGACACTCCCTGCCACTCTCAGACACTCTCTGAAACTCTCTGACACTCTCTGAAACTCACTGACACTCTCTGACACTCTCTGAATCTCTCAGACATTCGCTGACACTCTCGGACACTATCTGAAACTCTCTGACACTCTCTGACACTATCTGGACCTCTCTGACACTCTCTGACACTCTCTGACACTCTCTGAAACTCTTTGACACTCTCTGACACTCTCGGACACTGTCTGACTCTCTCTGAAAATCTCTGAAACTCTCTGACACTCTCTGACACTCCCTGAAACTCTCTGAAGCTCTCTGAAACTCTCTGACACTCTCTGGAACTCTCTGAAACTCTCTGACACGCTCTGAAACTTTCTGACACTCTCTGAAACTCTCTGAAACTCCCTGAAACTCTCTGAAACTCTCTGACACTCTCAGAAACTTTCAGAAGCTCTCTGAAACTCACTGACACTCTCCGACACTCTCTCATACTCTCAGACACTTTCTGAAACTCTCTGACATTCTCTGAAACTCTCTGACACACACTGACACTCTCTGAAACTCTCTGACACTCTCTGAAACTCTCTGACACTCTCAGACTCTCTCAGACACTCTCTGAAACTCTCTGACACTCTCTGAAACTCTCTGACAGTCTCTGACACTCTCTGACTCTCTCTGAAACTCTCTGACACTCTCTGACACTCACTGAAACTCTGTGACATTCTCTGAAACACTCTGACAATCTCCGAAACTCTCAGACACTCTCTGACACTCTCTGACACTTTCCGAAGCTCTCTGACACTATCTGACACTTTCTGAAACTCTCGGACACTGTCTGACACACTCTGCAACTCTGTGAAACTCTCTGACACTCCCTGACACTCTCTGACACTCTCTGAATCTCTCTGAAACTCTCTGACACTCTGTGACACTCGCTGACACTCTCTGACAGTCTGTGACACTCTCTGAGTCTCTCTGAAACTCCCTGAGACTCTCTGACGCTCTCTGAAACTTTCTGACACTGTCTGACACTCTCTGAACATCTCTGAAACTCTCTGACAATCTCTGACACTCTCAGACACTCTCTCATACACTCTGACACTTTCTGAATCTCTCGGACACTCTCTGACTCTCTCTGACACTCTCTGATACTCTCTGACACTCTGTGAATCTCTCTGAAAATCTCTGACACTCTGTGACACACTCTGAAACTTTCTGGCAATCTCTGACACTCTCTGAAGATCTCTGAAACTCTCTGAAACACTCTGACACTCTCTGACAGTCTCAGACACTCTCTGACACTCTCTGACACGTTCTGAAACTCTCTGACACTATCTGACACGTTCTGAAACTCTCGGACACTCTCTGACACTCTCTGAAAATCTCTGACACTCTGTGAAACTCTCTGACTCTCGCTGAAACTCTCTGATACTCTCTGACACTCACTGACACTCTGTGACACTCTCTGAAACTCTCTGACACTCTCTGACACTCTCTGAAACACTCTGACTCTCACTGACACTCTGTGACACCCTCGGAAACTCTCTGACACTCTCTGAAACTCTTTGACACTCTCTGACATTCTCTGATACTGTCTGACACTCTCTGAATCTCTCTGAAGCTTTCTGACACTCTGTGACACTCTCTGAAATTTTCTTGCTGTCTCCGAAGATCTCTGACACTGTCTGAAAATCTCTGAAACTCTCTGACACTCTCCGACACTCTCAGAAACTGTCAGAAACTCTCAGGCACTCTCTGACACTCTCAGAAAGTCTCTGAAACTCTCGGACACTATCTGAACCTCTCTGACACTCTCTGACACTCTCTGAAACTCTCTGACACTCTCTGACACTCTCTGACACTCTCGGACACTGTCTGACTCTCTCTGAAAATCTCCGAAACTCTCTGACACTCTCTGACACTCATTGACACTCTCTGAAGCTCTCTGAAACACTCTGACACTCTCGGACGCTCTCTGAAACTGTCTGAAACTCTCTCACACTCTCTGAAACTTTCTGACACTCTCTGAAACTCTCTGAAACTCCCTGAAACACTCTGAAACCTCCGACACTCTTAGAAACTTTCAGAAGCTCTCTGAAACTCACTGACACTCTCTGACACTCTCTCATACTCTCAGACACTTTCTGAAACTCTCTGACACTCTCTGAAACTCTCTGACACTCTCTGACACTCTCTGACACTCTCTGACACTCTCTGACTCTCTCTGAAACTCTCTGACAATATCTGACACTCACTGAAACTCTGTGACACTCTCTGAAACACTCTGACAATCTCTGAAACTCTCAGACACTCTCTGACACTTTCCGAAACTCTCTGACACTATCTGACACTTTCTGAAACTCTCGGACACTGTCTGACACACTCTGCAACTCTGTGAAACTCTCTGACACTCTCTGACACTCTCTGACACTCTCTGAATCTCTCTGAAACTCTCTGACACTCTGTGACACTCTGTGACACTCTCTGACACTCTGTGACACTCTCTGCATCTCTCTGAAACTCCCTGACACTCTCTGACACTCTCTGAACATCTCTGAAACTCTCTGACACTCTCTGACACTCTCAGACACTCTCTCATACTCTCTGACACTTTCTGAATCTCTCTGAAACTCTCTGACACTCTGTGACACACTCTGAAACTTTTTCGCATTCTCTGACACTCTCTGAAGATCTCTGAAACTCTCTGAAAATCTCTGACACTCTCTGAAACTCTGTGACACTCTCTGAAACACACTGACACTCTCTGACAGTCTCAGACACTCTCTGACACTCTCTGACACGTTCTGAAACTCTCTGACACTATCTGACACTTTCTGAAACTCTCGGATACTCTCTGACACTCTCTGAAAATCTCTGACACTCTCTGACTCTCGCTGACACTCTCTGATACTCTCTGACACTCACTGACACTCTGTGACACTCTCTGAAACTCTCTGACACTCTCTGAAACTCTCTGACTCTCACTGACACTCTGTGACACTCTCGGAAACTCTCTGACACTCTCTGAAACTCTTCGACACTCTCTGACATTCTCTGATACTGTCTGACACTCTCTGAATCTCTCTGAAGCTCTCTGACACTCTGTGACACTCTCTGAAATTTTCTTGCTGTCTCTGCAGATCTCTGAAACTCTCTGAAAATCTCTGACACTCTCTGAAACTCTGTGACACTCTCTGAAACACTCTGACACTCTCTGACACTCTCCGACACACTCAGAAACTGTCAGAAACTCTCAGGCACTCTCTGACACTCTCAGAAAGTCTCTGAAACTCTCAGACACTCTCAGACACTATCTGAAACTCTCTGACACTCTCTGAAACTCTCTGACAGTCTCTGACACTCTCTGACACTCTCTGACACACACTGACACTCTCTGAAACTCTCTGACACTCTCTGAAACTCTCTGACACTCTCAGACACTCTCAGACACTCTCTGAAACTCTCTGACACTCTCTGAAACTCTCTGACAGTCTCTGACACTCTCTGACACTCTCTGACTCTCTCTGAAACTCTCTGACACTCTCTGACACTCACTGAAACTCTGTGACATTCTCTGAAACACTCTGACAATCTCCGAAACTCTCAGACACTCTCTGACACTCTCTGACACTATCCGAAGCTCTCTGACACTATCTGACACTTTCTGAAACTCTCGGACACTGTCTGACACACTATGCAACTCTGTGAAACTCTCTGACACTCTCTGACACTCTCTGACACTCTCTGAATCTCTCTGAAACTCTCTGACACTCTGTGACAATCTCTGACACTCTCTGACACTCTCTGAGTCTCTCTGAAACTCCCTGAGACTCTCTGACGCTCTCTGAAACTTTCTGACACTGTCTGACACTCTCTGAACATCTCTGAAACTCTCTGACAATCTCTGACACTCTCAGACACTCTCTCATACACTCTGACACTTTCTGAATCTCTCGGACACTCTCTGACTCTCTCTGACACTCTCAGATACTCTCTGATACACTCTGAAACTTCTGGCAATCTCTGACACTCTCTGAAGATCTCTGAAACTCTCTGAAAATCTCTGACACTCTCTGAAACTCTGTGACACTCTCTGACACTCTGTGACACTCTCTGCATCTCTCTGAAACTCCCTGACACTCTCTGACACTCTCTGAACATCTCTGAAACTCTCTGACACTCTCTGACACTCTCAGACACTCTCTCATACTCTCTGACACTTTCTGAATCTCTCTGAAACTCTCTGACACTCTGTGACACACTCTGAAACTTTTTCGCATTCTCTGACACTCTCTGAAGATCTCTGAAACTCTCTGAAAATCTCTGACACTCTCTGAAACTCTCTGACTCTCACTGACACTCTGTGACACTCTCGGAAACTCTCTGACACTCTCTGAAACTCTTCGACACTCTCTGACATTCTCTGATACTGTCTGACACGCTCTGAATCTCTCTGAAGCTCTCTGACACTCTCTGAAACTCTGTGACACTCTCTGAAACACACTGACACTCTCTGACAGTCTCAGACACTCTCTGACACTCTCTGACACGTTCTGAAACTCTCTGACAATATCTGACACTTTCTGAAACTCTCGGATACTCTCTGACACTCTCTGAAAATCTCTGACACTCTCTGACTCTCGCTGACACTCTCTGATACTCTCTGACACTCACTGACACTCTGTGACACTCTCTGAAACTCTCTGACACTCTCTGAAACTCTCTGACTCTCACTGACACTCTGTGACACTCTCGGAAACTCTCTGACACTCTCTGAAACTCTTCGACACTCTCTGACATTCTCTGATACTGTCTGACACGCTCTGAATCTCTCTGAAGCTCTCTGACACTCTGTGACACTCTCTGACACTCTCAGACACTCTCAGACACTCTCTGAAACTCTCTGACACTCTCTGAAACTCTCTGACTGTCTCTGACACTCTCTGACACTCTCTGACTCTCTCTGAAACTCTCTGACACTCTCTGACACTCACTGAAACTCTGTGACATTCTCTGAAACACTCTGACAATCTCCGAAACTCTCAGACACTCTCTGACACTCTCTGACACTATCCGAAGCTCTCTGACACTATCTGACACTTTCTGAAACTCTCGGACACTGTCTGACACACTATGCAACTCTGTGAAACTCTCTGACACTCTCTGACACTCTCTGACACTCTCTGAATCTCTCTGAAACTCTCTGACACTCTGTGACACTCTCTGACACTCTCTGACACTCTCTGAGACTCTCTGAAACTCCCTGAGACTCTCTGACGCTCTCTGAAACTTTCTGACACTGTCTGACACTCTCTGAACATCTCTGAAACTCTCTGACAATCTCTGACACTCTCAGACACTCTCTCATACACTCTGACACTTTCTGAATCTCTCGGACACTCTCTGACTCTCTCTGACACTCTCAGATACTCTCTGACACTCTGTGAATCTCTCTGAAACTCTCTGACACTCTGTGACACACTCTGAAACTTTCTGGCAATCTCTGACCCTCTCTGAAGATCTCTGAAACTCTCTGAAAATCTCTGACACTCTCTGCAACTCTGTGACACTCTCTGAAACACTCTGACACTCTCTGACAGTCTCAGACACTCTCTGACACTCTCTGACACGTTCTGAAACTCTCTGACACTATCTGACACGTTCTGAAACTCTCGGACACTCTCTGACACTCTCTGAAAACCTCTGACACTCTCTGAAACTCTCTGACTCTCGCTGAAACTCTCTGATACTCTCTGACACTCACTGACACTCTGTGACACTCTCTGAAACTCTCTGACACTCTCTGAAAATCTCTGACACTCTCTGAAACTCTCTGACTCTCACTGACACTTTGTGACACCCTCTGACACTCACTGAAACTCTGTGACACTCTCTGAAACACTCTGACACTTTCCGAAACTCTCTGACACTATCTGACACTTTCTGAAACTCTCGGACACTGTCTGACACACTCTGCAACTCTGTGAAACTCTCTGACACTCTCTGACACTCTCTGAATCTCTCTGAAACTCTCTGACACTCTGTGACACTCTGTGACACTCTCTGATACTCTGTGACACTCTCTGCATCTCTCTGAAACTGCCTGACACTCTCTGACACTCTCTGAAACTTTCTGACACTCTCTGACACTCTCTGAACATCTCTGAAACTCTCTGACACTCTCTGACACTCTCAGACACTCTCTCATACTCTCTGACACTGTCTGACAAACTCTGCAACTCTGTGAAACTCTCTGACACTCTCTGGCACTCTCTGACACTCTCTGACATTCTCTGAATCTCTCTGAAACTCCCTGACACTCTCTGAAACTTTCTGACACTCTCTGACACTCTCTTAACATCTCTGAAACTCTCTGAAAATCTCGAAACTCTCTGACGCTCTCTGACACTCTCCGACACACTCAGAAACTCTCAGAAACTCTCTGGCACTCTCTGACACTCTCAGAATGTCTCTGAAACTCTCTGACACTCTCTGAAACTCTCTGACACTCTCTGACACTCTCTGAAACTCTCTGAAGCTCTTTGACACTCTCTGAAACTCTGTGACACTCTCTGAGACATTCTGACACTCTCTGAGAGTCTCAGACACTCTCTGACACTCTCTGACACGTTCTGAAACTCTCTGACACTATTTGACACTCTGAAACTCACGGACACTCTCTGACACTCTCTGAAACTCTCTGACACTCACTGACACTCTCTGACTCTCGCTGACACTCTCTGATACCATCTGACACTCACTGACACTCTGTGACACTCTCTGAAACTCTCTGACACTCTCTGACACTCTCTGAAACACTCTGACTCTCACTGACACTCTGTGACACCCTCGGAAACTCTCTGACACTCTCTGAAACTCATTGACACTCTCTGACATTCTCTGATACTGTCTGACACTCTCTGAATCTCTCTGAAGCTTTCTGACACTCTGTGACACTCTCTGAAATTTTCTTGCTGTCTCCGAAGATCTCTGAAACTGTCTGAAAATCTCTGACACTCTCTGACACTCTCCGACACTCTCAGAAACTGTCAGAAACTCTCAGGCACTCTCTGACACTCTCAGAAAGTCTCTGAAACTCTCGGACACTATCTGAACCTCTCTGACACTCTCTGACACTCTCTGAAACTCTCTGACACTCTCTGACACTCTCTGACACTCTCGGACACTGTCTGACTCTCTCTGAAAATCTCCGAAACTCTCTGACACTCTCTGACACTCATTGACACTCTCTGAAGCTCTCTGAAACTCTCTGACACTCTCTGACACTCTCTGAAACTGTCTGAAACTCTCTCACACTCTCTGAAACTTTCTGACACTCTCTGAAACTCTCTGAAACTCCCTGAAACACTCTGAAACCTCCGACACTCTTAGAAACTTTCAGAAGCTCTCTGAAACTCACTGAAACTCTCTGACACTCTCTCATACTCTCAGACACTTTCTGAAACTCTCTGACACTCTCTGAAACTCTCTGACACTCTCTGACACTCTCTGACACTCTCTGACACTCTCTGACTCTCTCTGAAACGCTCTGACACTCTCTGACACTCACTGAAACTCTGTGACACTCTCTGAAACACTCTGACAATCTCTGAAACTCTCAGACACTCTCTGACACTCTCTGACACTTTCCGAAACTCTCTGACACTATCTGACACTTTCTGAAACTCTCGGACACTGTCTGACACACTTTGCAACTCTGTGAAACTCTCTGACACTCTCTGACACTCTCTGACACTCTCTGAATCTCTCTGAAACTCTCTGACACTCTGTGACACTCTGTGACACTCTCTGACACTCTGTGACACTCTCTGCATCTCTCTGAAACTCCCTGACACTCTCTGACACTCTCTGAAACTTTCTGACACTCTCTGACACTCTCTGAACATCTCTGAAACTCTCTGACACTCTCTGACACTCTCAGACACTCTCTCATACTCTCTGACACTTTCTGAATCTCTCTGAAACTCTCTGACACTCTGTAACACACTCTGAAACTTTCTCGCATTCTCTGACACTCTCTGAAGATCTCTGAAACTCTCTGAAAATCTCTGACACTCTCTGAAACTCTGTGACACACTCTGAAACACACTGACACTCTCTGACAGTCTCTGACACTCTCTGACACGTTCTGAAACTCTCTGACACTATCTGACACTTTCTGAAACTCTCGGATACTCTCTGACACTCTCTGAAAATCTCTGACACTCTCTGACTCTCGCTGACACTCTCTGATACTCTCTGACACTCACTGACACTCTGTGACACTCTCTGAAACTCTCTGACACTCTCTGAAACTCTCTGACTCTCACTGACACTCTGTGACACTCTCGGAAACTCTCTGACACTCTCTGAAACGCTTCGACACTCTCTGACATTCTCTGATACTGTCTGACACTCTCTGAATCTCTCTGAAGCTCTCTGACACTCTGTGACACTCTCTGAAATTTTCTTGCTGTCTCTGCAGATCTCTGAAACTCTCTGAAAATCTCTGACACTCTCTGAAACTCTGTGACACTCTCTGAAACACTCTGACACTCTCTGACACTCTCCGACACACTCAGAAACTGTCAGAAACTCTCTGAAACTCTGTGACAGTCTCTGACACTCTCTGACACTCTCTGACTCTCTCTGACACTCTCTGAAACTCTGTGACACTCTCTGAAACACTCTGACACTCTCTGACAGTCTCAGACACTCTCTGACACTCTCTGACACGTTCTGAAACTCTCTGACACTATCTGACACGTTCTGAAACTCTCGGACACTCTCTGACACTCGCTGAAAATCTCTGACACTCTCTGAAATTCTCTGACACTCACTGACACTCTGTGACACTCTCTGAAACTCTCTGACACTCTCTGAAAATCTCTGACACTCTCTGAAACTCTCTGACTCTCACTGACACTCTGTGACACCCTCTGACACTCACTGAAACTCTGTGACACTCTCTGAAACACTCTGACAATCTCTGAAACTCTCAGACACTCTCTGACACTCTCTGACACTTTCCGAAACTCTCTGACACTATCTGACACTTTCTGACACTCTCGGACACTGTCTGACACACTCTGCAACTCTGTGAAACTCTCTGACACTCTCTGACACTCTCTGACACTCTCTGAATCTCTCTGAAACTCTCTGACACTCTGTGACACTCTGTGACACTCTCTGACACTCTGTGACACTCTCTGCATCTCTCTGAAACTCCCTGACACTCTCTGACACTCTCTGACACTCTCTGACACTCTCAGACACTCTCTCATACTCTCTGACACTCTCTGACAAACTCTGCAACTCTGTGAAACTCTCTGACACTCTCTGGCACTCTCTGACACTCTCTGACAGTCTCTGAATCTCTCTGAAACTCCCTGACACTCTCTGACACTCTCTGAAACTTTCTGACACTCTCTGACACTCTCTTAACATCTCTGAAACTCTCTGAAATTCTCGAAACTCTCTGACGCTCTCTGACACTCTCCGACACACTCAGAAACTCTCAGAAACTCTCTGGCACTCTCTGACACTCTCGTAATGTCTCTGAAACTCTCTGACACTCTCTGAAACTCTCTGACACTCTCTGACACTCTCTGAAACTCTCTGAAGCTCTTTGACACTCTCCGAAACTCTGTGACACTCTCTGAAACATTCTGACACTCTCTGAGAGTCTCAGACACTCTCTGACACTCTCTGACACGTTCTGAAACTCTCTGACACTATTTGACACTTTCTGAAACTCTCGGACACTCTCTGACACTCTCTGAAACTCTCTGACACTCACTGACACTCTCTGACTCTCGCTGACACTCTCTGATACTATCTGACACTCACTGACACTCTGTGACACTCTCTGACACCCTCGGACACTGTCTGACTCTCTCTGAAAATCTCCGAAACTCTCTGACACTCTCTGACACTTTCTGAAACTCTCTGACACTCTCTGACACTCCCTGACACTCTCTGAAGCTCTCTGAAACTCTCAGACACTCTCTGACACTCTCTGAATCTCTCTGAAACTCTCTGACACTCTGTGACACTCTGTGACACTCTCTGAATCTCTCTGAAACTCCCTGACACTCTCTGACACTCTCTGAAACTTTCTGACACTCTCTGACACTCTCTGAACATCTCTGAAACTCTCTGACACTCTCTGACACTCTCAGACACTCTCTCATACTCTCTGACACTTTCTGAATCTCTCGGACACTCTCTGACACTCTCTGACTCTCTCTGACACTCTCTGATACTCTCTGACACTCTCTGACACTCTCTGAAACTTTCTGGCAATCTCTGACACTCTCTGAAGATCTCTGAAACTCTCTGAAAATCTCTGACACTCTCTGAAACTATGTGACACTCTCTGAAACAGTCTGACACTCTCTGAGAGTCTCAGACACTCTCTGACACTCTCTGACACTTTCTGAAACTCTCGGACACTCTCTGAACATCTCTGAAACTCTCTCATACTCTCTGACACTCTCTGCCTCTCGCTGACACTCTGATACTCTCTGACACTCACTGACACTCTGTGACACTCTTTGAAACTCTCTGACACTCTCTGAAACTCTCTGACTCTCACTGACACTCTGTGACACTCTCGGAAACTCTCTGACACTCTCTGACACTCTCTGAAACTCTTTGACACTCTCTGACACTCTCGGACACTGTCTGACTCTCTCTGAAAATCTCCGAAACTCTCTGACACTCTCTGACACTCACTGACATTTTCTGAAACTCTCTGAAACTCTCAGACACTCTCTCACACTCTCTGAATCTCTCTGAAACTCTCTGACACTCTGTGACACTCTGTGACACTCTCTGACACTCTGTGACACTCTCTGAATCTCTCGTAAACTCCCTGACACTCTCTGACACTCTCTGAAACTTTCTGACACTCTCTGACACTCTCTGAACATCTCTGAAACTCACTGACACTCTCAGACACTCTCTCATACTCTCTGACACTTTCTGAATCTCTCGGACACTCTCTGACACTCTCTGACTCTCTCTGACACTCTCTGAAACTCTCTGACACTCTCTGAAACTCTCTGGCTCTCACTGACACTCTGTGACACTCTCGGAAACTCTCTGACACTCTCTGACACTCTCTGACACTCTCTGAAACTCTTCGGCTCTCTCTGACATTCTCTGATACTTTCTGACACTCTCTGAATGTCTCTGAGGCTCTCTGACACTCTGTGACACTCTCTGAAATTTTCTTGCTGTCTCTGAAGATCTCTGACACTCTCTGAAACTCTGTGACACTCTCTGAAACACTGTGACACTCTCTGACACTCTCCGACACACTCAGAAACTGTCAGAAACTCTCAGGCACCCTCTGACACTCTCAGAAAGTCTCTGAAACTCTCTGACACTCTCTGAACCTCTCTGACACTCTCTGAAGCTCTCTGAAACTCTCAGACACTCTCTGACACTCTCTGACACTTTCCGAAACTCTCTGACACTATCTGACATTTTCTGAAACTCTCGGACACTGTCTGACTCTCTCTGAAAATCTTCGAAAGTCTCTGACACTCTCTGACACTCCCTGACAATCTCTGAAGCTCTCTGAATCTCTCAGACACTCTCTGACACTCTCTGACACTTTCCAAAACTCTCTGACACTATCTGACACTTTCTGAAACTCTCGGACACTGTCTGACAAACTCTGCAACTCTGTGAAACTCTCTGACACTCTCTGGCACTCTCTGACACTCTCTGACAGTCTCTGAATCTCTCTGAAACTCCCTGACACTCTCTGACACTGTCTGAAACTTTCTGACACTCTCTGACACTCTCTTAACACCTCTGAAACTCTCTGAAAATCTCGAAACTCTCTGACGCTCTCTGACACTCTCCGACACACTCAGAAACTCTCAGAAAATCTCTGGCACTCTCTGACACTCTCAGAATGTCTCTGAAACTCTCAGACAGTCTCTGAAACTCTCTGACACTCTCTGACACTCTCTGAAACTCTCTGAAGCTCTTTGACACTCTCTGAAACTCTGTGACACTCTCTGAAACATTCTGACACTCTCTGAGAGTCTCAGACACTCTCTGACACTCACTGACACGTTCTGAAACTCTCTGACACTATTTGACACTTTCTGAAACTCTCGGACACTCTCTGACACTCTCGGACACTCTCTGACACTCTCTGACTCTCGCTGACACTCTCTGATACTCTCTGACACTCACTGACACTCTGTGACACTCTCTGAAACTCTCTGACACTCTCTGACACTCTCTGAAACTCTCTGACTCTCACTGACACTCTGTGACACTCTCGGAAACTCTCTGACACTCTCTGACACTCTCTGAAACTCTTCGACTCGCTCTAACATTCTCTGATACTGTCTGACACTCTCTGAATCTCTCTGAAGCTCTCTGACACTCTGTGACACTCTCTGAAATTTTCTTGCTGTCTCTGAAGATCTCTGAAACTCTCTGAAAATCTCTGACACTCTCTGAAACTCTGTGACACTCTCTGAAACACTCTGACACTCTCTGACACTGTCTGAAACACACTGAAGCTCTCTGAAACTCTCTGAAACTCTCTGACACTCTCAGAAACTATCAGAAACTCTCTGAAACTCTCAGATACTCTCTGACAAACTCTGCAGCTCTGTGACACTCTCTGACACTCTCTGACACTCTCTGAAACTCTCTGAAACTCTGTGACACTCTGTGACACTCTGTGACATTCTCTGAAACTGTCTGACACTCTCTGACACTCTTCGACATACTCAGAAACTTTCAGAAACTCTGAGGCACTCTCTGGCACTCTCAGAAAGTCTGTGAAACTCTCTGAAACTCTCTGACACTCTCTGTAACTCTCTGACACTCTCTGACACTCTCTGAAACTCTCTGACACTCTCTGACACTCGCTGACACTCTCTGACTCTCACTGAAAGTCTCTGATACTCTCTGACACTCACTGACACACTGTGAAGATCTCTGAAACTCTCTGAAACATTCTGACACTCTCTGAAACACACTGAAGCTCTCTGAAACTCTCTGACACTCTCTGACACTCTCTGACACTCTGTGCCACTCTCTGACACTCTCTGACACTCGCTGACACTATCTGACACTTTCTGAAACTCTCAGACACTCTCTGACACACTCTGCAGCTCTGTGACACTCTGTGACACTCTGTGACACTCTCTGACACTCTCTGAATCTCTCTGAAACTCTGTGACACTCTGTGACACTCTGTGACATTCTCTGAAACTGTCTGACACTCTCTGACACTCTCCGACATACTCAGAAACATTCAGAAACTCTGAGGCACTCTCTGACACTCTCAGAAAGTCTGTGAAACTCTCTGAAACTCTCTGAAACTCTCTGACACTCTCTGACACTCTCTGAAACTCTCTGACACTCTCTGACACTCGCTGACACTCTCTGACTCTCACTGAAAGTCTCTGATACTCTCTGACACTCACTGACACTCTGTGAAGCTCTCTGAAACTCTCTGACACTCTCTGACACTCTCTGACACTCTCTGAAACTCTCTGACATTCTCTGACACTCGCTGACACTCTCTGATTCTCGCTGACACTCTCTGATACTCCCTGACACTCACTGACACTCTGTGACACTCTCTGAAAATCTCTGACACTCTCTGACACTCTCTGACACTCCCTGAAACTCTCTGACTCTCACTGACGCTCTGTGACACTCTCTGAAACTCTCTGACACTCTCTGACACTCTCTGACACTCTCTGAAACTCTTCGGCACTCTCTGACATTCTCAGATACTGTCTGACACTCTCTGAAACTCTCTGACACTCTCTGACACTCTGTGACACTCTCTGAAATTTTCTTGCTGTCTCTGAAGATCTCTGAAACTCTCTGAAAATCTCTGACACTCTCTGAAACTCTGTGACACTCTCTGAAACACTCTGCCACTCTCTGACACTCTCTGAAACACACTGAAGCTCTCTGAAACTCTCTGAAACTCTCTGACACTCTCAGAAACTATCAGAAACTCTCTGAAACTCTCAGATACTCTCTGACACACTCTGCAGCTCTGTGACACTCTCTGACACTCTCTGACACTCTCTGACACTCTCTGAATCTCTCTGAAACTCTGTGACACTCTGTGACACTCTGTGACATTCTCTGAAACTGTCTGACACTCTCTGACACTCTCCGACATACTCAGAAACTTTCAGAAACTCTGAGGCACTCTCTGACACTCTCAGAAAGTCTGTGAAACACTCTGAAACTCTCCGACACTCTCTGAAACTCTCTGTAATGCTCTGTCACTCTCTGACACTCTCTGACACTCTCTGACACTCTCTGACACTCTCTGAAACTCTCTGAAACTCTGTGACACTCTGTGACACTCTGTGACATTCTCTGAAACTGTCTGACACTCTCTGACACTCTTCGACATACTCAGAAACTTTCAGAAACTCTGAGGCACTCTCTGGCACTCTCAGAAAGTCTGTGAAACTCTCTGAAACTCTCTGACACTCTCTGAAACTCTGTGTAACTCTCTGACACTCTCTGACACTCTCTGAAACTCTCTGACACTCTCTGACACTCGCTGACACTCTCTGACTCTCACTGAAAGTCTCTGATACTCTCTGACACTCACTGACACTCTCTGAAACTCTTCGGCACTCTCTGACATTCTCAGATACTGTCTGACACTCTCTGAAACTCTCTGACACTCTCTGAAATTCTCTGACACTCTCTGACATTCCCTGACACTCTCTGAATCTCTCTGAAGCTCTCTGACACTCTGTGACACTCTCTGAAACTTTCTGGCACTCTCTGACACTCTCTGAAGATCTCTGAAACTCTCTGAAAATCTCTGACACTCTCTGAAACTCTTTGACACTCTCTGACACTCTCGGACACTGTCTGACTCTCTCTGAAAATCTCCGAAACTCTCTGACGCTCTCTGACACTCCCTGACAATCTCTGAAGCTCTCTGAAACTCTCAGACACTCTCTGACACTCTCTGACACTTTCCGAAACTCTCTGACACTATCTGACACTTTCTGAAACTCTCGGACACTGTCTGACACACTCTGCAACTCTGTGAAACTCTCTGACACTCTCTGGCACTCTCTGACACTCTCTGACAGTCTCTGAATCTCTCTGAAACTCCCTGACACTCTCGGACACTCTCTGAAACTTTCTGACACTCTCTTAACATCTCTGAAACTCTCTGAAAATCTCGAAACTCTCTGACGCTCTCTGACACTCTCCGACACACTCAGAAACTCTCAGAAACTCTCTGGCACTCTCTGACACTCTCAGAATGTCTCTGAAACTCTCTGACACTCTCTGACACTCTCTGAAACTCTCTGACACTCTCTGACACTCTCTGAAACTCTCTGAAGCTCTTTGACACACTCTGAAACTCTGTGACACTCTCTGAAACATTCTGACACTCTCTGAGAGTCTCAGACACTCTCTGACACTCTCTGACACGTTCTGAAACTCTCTGACACTATTTGACACTTTCTGAAACTCTCGGACACTCTCTGACACTCTCGGAAACTCTCTGACACTCTCTGACACTCTCTGACTCTCGCTGACACTCTCTGATACTCTCTGACACTCACTGACACTCTGTGACACTCTCTGAAACTCTCTGACACTCTCTGACACTCTCTGAAACACACTGAAGCTCTCTGAAACTCTCTGAAACTCTCTGACACTCTCTGAAACTCTCTGAAGCTCTTTGACACACTCTGAATCTCTGTGACACTCTCTGAAACATTCTGACACTCTCTGAGAGTCTCAGACACTCTCTGACACGTTCTGAAACTCTCTGAAACTCTCTGACACTCTCTGACACTCTCTGAAACTCTCTGAAGCTCTTTGACACACTCTGAAACTCTGTGACACTCTCTGAAACATTCTGACACTCTCTGAGAGTCTCAGACACTCTCTGACACTCTCTGACACGTTCTGAAACTCTCTGACACTATTTGACACTTTCTGAAACTCTCGGACACTCTCTGACACTCTCGGAAACTCTCTGACACTCTCTGACACTCTCTGACTCTCTCTGACATTCTCTGATACTGTCTGACACTCTCTGAATCTCTCTGAAGCTCTCTGACACTCTGTGACACTCTCTGAAATATTCTTGCTGTCTCTGAAGATCTCTGAAACTCTCTGAAAATCTCTGACACTCTCTGAAACTCTGTGACACTCTCTGAAACACTCTGACACTCTCTGACACTCTCTGAAACACACTGAAGCTCTCTGAAACTCTCTGAAACTCTCTGACACTCTCAGAAACTATCAGAAACTCTCTGAAACTCTCAGATACTCTCTGACACACTCTGAATCTCTCTGAAACTCTGTGACACTCTGTGACACTCTGTGACATACTCAGAAACTTTCAGAAACTCTGAGGCACTCTCTGACACTCTCAGAAAGTCTGTGAAACACTCTGAAACTCTCTGACACTCTCTGAAACTCTCTGTAACGCTCTGTCACTCTCTGACACTCTCTGACACTCTCTGACACTCGCTGACACTCTCTGACTCTCACTGAAAGTCTCTGATACTCTCTGACACTCACTGACACTCTGTGAAGATCTCTGAAACTCTCTGAAACATTCTGACACTCTCTGAAACACACTGAAGCTCTCTGAAACTCTCTGACACTCTCTGACACTCTCTGACACTATGTGCCACTCTCTGACGCTCTCTGACACTCGCTGACCCTATCTGACACTTTCTGAAACTCTCAGACACTCTCTGACACACTCTGCAGCTCTGTGACACTCTCTGACACTCTCTGACACTCTCTGACACTCTCTGAATCTCTCTGAAACTCTGTGACACTCTGTGACACTCTGTGACATACTCAGAAACTTTCAGAAACTCTGAGGCACTCTCTGACACTCTCAGAAAGTCTGTGAAACACTCTGAAACTCTCTGACACTCTCTGAAACTCTCTGTAACGCTCTGTCACTCTCTGACACTCTCTGACACTCTCTGACACTCTCTGACACTCTCTGACACTCTCTGAATCTCTCTGAAACTCTGTGACACTCTGTGACACTCTGTGACATACTCAGAAACTTTCAGAAACTCTGAGGCACTCTCTGACACTCTCAGAAAGTCTGTGAAACACTCTGAAACTCTCTGACACTCTCTGAAACTCTCTGTAACGCTCTGTCACTCTCTGACACTCTCTGACACTCTCTGACACTCGCTGACACTCTCTGACTCTCACTGAAAGTCTCTGATACTCTCTGACACTCACTGACACTCTGTGAAGATCTCTGAAACTCTCTGAAACATTCTGACACTCTCTGAAACACACTGAAGCTCTCTGAAACTCTCTGACACTCTCTGACACTCTCTGACACTATGTGCCACTCTCTGACACTCTCTGACACTCGCTGACACTATCTGACACTTTCTGAAACTCTCAGACACTCTCTGACACACTCTGCAGCTCTGTGACACTCTCTGACACTCTCTGACACTCTCTGAATCTCTCTGAAACTCTGTGACTCTCTGTGACACTCTGTGACATTCTCTGAAACTGTCTGACACTCTCTGACACTCTCTGACATACTCAGAAACATTCAGAAACTCTGAGGCACTCTCTGACACTCTCAGAAAGTCTGTGAGACTCTCTGAAACTCTCTGACACTCTCTGAAATTCTCTGAAACTCTCTGACACTCTCAGACACTCTCTGAAACTCTCTGACACTCTCTGACACTCGCTGACACTCTCTGACTCTCACTGAACGTCTCTGATACTCTCTGACACTCACTGACACTCTGTGAAGCTCTCTGAAACTCTCTGACACTCTCTGACACTCTCTGACACTCTCTGACACTCTCTGAAACTCTCTGACACTATCTGACACTCGCTGACACTCTCTGATTCTCGCTGACACTCTGTGATACTCCCTGACACTCACTGACACTCTGTGACACTCTCTGAAACTCTCTAACACTCTCTGACACTCTCTGAAACTCTCTGAAACTCTCTGACTCTCACTGACGCTCTGTGACACTCTCTGAAACTCTCTGACACTCTCTGACACTCTCTGAAACTCTTCGGCACTCTCTGACATTCTCAGATACTGTCTGACACTCTCTGAAACTCTCTGACACTCTCTGAAATTCTCTGACACTCTCTGACACTCCCTGACACTCTCTGAATCTCTCTGAAGCTCTCTGGCACTCTGTGACACTCTCTGAAACTTTCTGGCACTCTCTGACACTCTCCGAAGATCTCTGAAACTCTCTGAAAATCTCTGACACTCTCTGAAACTCTGTGACACGCTCTGAAACACTCTGACACTCTCTGACACTCTCCGACACACTCAGAAACTGTCAGAAACTCTCAGGCACTCTATGACACTCTCAGAAATTCTCTGAAACTCTCTGACACTATCTGAACCTCTCTGACACTCTCTGACACTCTCTGACACTCTCTGAAAATCTTTGACACTCTCTGACACTCTCGGACACTGTCTGACTCTCTCTGAAAATCTCCGAAACTCTCTGAAACTCTCTGACACTCCCTGACACTCTCTGAATCTCTCTGAAACTCTCTGACACTATCTGACACTCTCTGAAACTCTCTGAAACTCTCTGAAACTCTCTGACACTCTCAGAAACATTCAGAAGCTCTCTGAAACTCACTGACACTCTCTGACACTCTCTCATGCTCTCAGACACTTTCTGAAACTCTCTGACACTCTCTGAAACTCTCTGACACTCTCTGACACTCTGTGACACTCTCTGAAACTTTCTGGCAATCTCTGACACTCTCTGAAGATCTCTGACACTCTCTGAAACTCTCTGACACTCACTGACACTCTGTGGCACTCACTGACAAGCTCTGAAGATCTCTGAAACTCTCTGAAACTCTCTGACACTCTCTGACACTCTCTGAAACTCTCTCATACTCTCTGATACTCTCTGCCTCTCGCTGACACTCTCTGATACTCTCTGACACTCACTGACACTCTGTGACACTCTTTGAAACTCTCTGACACTCTCTGAAACTCTCTGACTCTCACTGACACTCTGTGACACTCTCGGAAACTCTCTGACACTCTCTGACACTCTCGGAAACTCTTTGACACTCTCTGACACTCTCGGACACTGTCTGACTCTCTCTGAAAATCTCCGAAACTCTCTGACACTCTCTGACACTCCCTGACATTTTCTGAAACTCTCTGAAACTCTCAGACACTCTCTGACACTCACTGAATCTCTCTGAAACTCTCTGACACTCTGTGACACTCTGTGACACTCTCTGACACTCTGTGACACTCTCTGAATCTCTCTGAAACTCCCTGACACTCTCTGACACTCTCTGAAAATTTCTGACACTCTCTGACACTCTCTGAACATCTCTGAAACTCACTGACACTCTCAGACACTCTCTCATACTCTCTGACACTTTCTGAATCTCTCGGACACTCTCTGACACTCTTTGACTCTCTCTGACACTCTCTGATACTCTCTGACACTCTCTGAATCTCTCTGAAACTCTCTGACACTCTGTGACACTCTCTGAAACTTTCTGGCAATCTCTGACACTCTCTGAAGATCTCTGAAACTCTCTGAAAATCTCTGACACTCTCTGAAACTCTGTGACACTCTCTGAAACATTCTGACACTCTCTGAGAGTCTCAGACACTCTCTGACACTCTCAAACACGTTCTGAAACTCTCTGACACTATTTGACACTTTCTGAAACTCTCGCACACTCTCTGACACTCTTTGAAACTCTCTGACACTCTCTGACACTCTCTGACTCTCGCTGACACTCTCTGATACTCTCTGACACTCACTGACACTCTGTGACACCTTCTGAAACTCTCTGACACTCTCTGACACTCTCTGAAACTCTCTGACTCTCACTGACACTCTGTGACACTCTCGGAAACTCTCTGACACTCTCTGACACTCTCTGAAACTCTTCGGCTCTCTCTGACATTCTCTGATAATTTCTGACGCTCTCTGAATGTCTCTGAAGCTCTCTGACACTCTGTGACACTCTCTGAAATTTTCTTGCTGTCTCTGAAGATCTCTGACACTCTCTGAAACTCTGTGACACCTTCTGAAACTCTCTGACACTCTCTGAAACTCTCTGACTCTCACTGACACTCTGTGACTCTCTCGGAAACTCTCTGACACTCTCTGACACTCTCTGAAACTCTTCGACTCTCTCTAACATTCTCTGATACTGTCTGACACTCTCTGAATCTCTCTGAAGCTCTCGGACACTCTGTGACACTGTCTGAAATTTTCTTGCTGTCTCTGAAGATCTCTGAAACTCTCTGAAAATCTCTGACACTCTCTTTAACTCTGTGACACTCTCTGAAACACTCTGACACTCTCTGACACTCTCCGACACACTCAGAGACTGTCAGAAACTCTCAGGCACTCTCTGACACTCTCAGAAAGTCTCTGAAACTCTCTGACACTCTCTGAACCTCTCTGACACTCTCTGACACTCTCTGAAGCTCTCTGAAACTCTCAGACACTCTCTGACACTCTCTGACACTTTCCGAAACTCTCTGACACTATCTGACACTTTCTGAAACTCTCGGACACTGTCTGACTCTCTCTGAAAATCTCCGAAACTCTCTGACACTCTCTGACACTCCCTGACACTCTCTGAAGCTCTCTGAAACTCTCAGACTCTCTCTGACACTCTCTGACACTTTCCGAAACTCTCTGACACTATCTGACAATTACTGAAACTCTCGGACACTGTCTGACAAACTCTGCAACTCTGTGAAACTCTCTGACACTCTCTGGCACTCTCTGACACTCTCCGACAGTCTCTGAATCTCTCTGAAACTCCCTGACACTCTCTGACACTCTCTGAAACTTTCTGACACTCTCTGACACTCTCTTAACATCTCTGAAACTCTCTGAAAATCTCGAAACTCTCTGACGCTCTCTGACACTCTCCGACACACTCAGAAACTCTCAGAAACTCTCTGGCACTCTCTGACACTCTCAGAATGTCTCTGAAACTCTCTGACACTCTCTGAAACTCTCTGACACTCTCTGACACTCTCTGAAACTCTCTGAAGCTCTTTGACACTCTCTGAAACTCTGTGACACTCTCTGAAACATTCTGACACTCTCTGAGAGTCTCATACACTCTCTGACACTCTCTGACACGTTCTGAAACTCTCTGACACTATTTGACACTTTCTGAAACTCTCGGACACTCTCTGACACTCTCGGAAACTCTCTGACCCTCTCTGACACTCTCTGACTCTCGCTGACACTCTCTGATACTCTCTGACACTCACTGACACTCTGTGACACTCTCTGAAACTCTCTGACACTCTATGACACACTCTGAAACTCTCTGACTCTCACTGACACTCTGTGACACTCTCGGAAACTCTCTGACACTCTCTGACACTCTCTGAAACTCTTCGACTCTCTCTGACATTCTCTGATACAGTCTGACACTCTCTGAATCTCTCTGAAGCTCTCTGACACTCTGTGACACTCTCTGAAATTTTCTTGCCGTCTCTGAAGATCTCTGAAACTCTCTGAAAATCTCTGACACTCTCTGAAAATCTGTGACACTCTCTGAAACACTCTGACACTCTCTGACACTCTCTGAAACACACTGAAGCTCTCTGAAACTCTCTGAAACTCTCTGACACTCTCAGAAACTATCAGAAACTCTCTGAAACTCTCAGATACTCTCTGACACACTCTGCAGCTCTGTGACACTCTCTGACACTCTCTGACACTCTCTGACACTCTCTGAATCTCTCTGAAACTCTGTGACACTCTGTGACACTCTGTGACATTCTCTGAAACTGTCTGACACTCTCTGACACTCTCCGACATACTCAGAAACTTTCAGAAACTCTGAGGCACTCTCTGACACTCTCAGAAAGTCTGTGAAACTCTCTGAAACTCTCTGACACTCTCTGAAACTCTCTGTAACGCTCTGACACTCTCTGACACTCTCTGAAACTCTCTGACACTCTCTGACACTCTGACTCTCACTGAAAATCTCTGATACTCTCTGACACTCACTGACACTCTGTGAAGATCTCTGACACTCTCTGACACTCTGTGCCACTCTCTGACACTCTCTGACACTCGCTGACACTATCTGACACTTTCTGAAACTCTCAGACACTCTCTGACACACTCAGCAGCTCTGTGACACTCTGTGACACTCTGTGACACTCTCTGACACTCTCTGAATCTCTCTGAAACTCTGTGACACATGTGACACTCTGTGACATTCTCTGAAACTGTCTGACACTCTCTGACACTCTCCGACATACTCAGAAACATTCAGAAACTCTGAGGCACTCTCTGACACTCTCAGAAAGTCTGTGAAACTCTCTGAAACTCTCTGACACTCTCTGAAACTCTCTGAAACTCTCTGACACTCTCTGACACTCTCTGAAACTCTCTGACACTCTCTGACACTCGCTGACACTCTCTGACTCTCACTGAAAGTCTCTGATACTCTCTGACACTCACTGACACTCTGTGAAGCTCTCTGAAACTCTCTGACACTCTCTGACACTCGCTGACACTCTCTGATTCTCGCTGACACTCTCTGATACTCCCTGACACTCACTGACACTCTGTGGCACTCTCTGAAAATCTCTGACACTCTCTGACACTCTCTGACACTCTCTGACACTCCCTGAAACTCTCTGACTCTCACTGATGCTCTGTGACACTCTCTGAAACTCTCTGACACTCTCTGACACTCTCTGACACTCTCTGAAACTCTTCGGCACTCTCTGACATCCTCAGATACTGTCTGACACTCTCTGAAACTCTCTGACACTCTCTGAAATTCTCTGACACTCTCTGACATTCCCTGACACTCTCGGAATCTCTCTGAAGCTCTCTGACACTCTGTGACACTCTCTGAAACTTTCTGGCACTCTCTGACACTCTCTGAAGATCACTGAAACTCTCTGAAAATCTCTGACACTCTCTGAAACTCTGTGACGCTCTCTGAAACACTCTGACACTCTCTGACACTCTCCGACACACTCAGAAACTGTCAGAAACTCTCAGGCACTCTCCGACACTCTCAGAAAGTCTCTGAAACTCTCTGACACTATCTGACACTCGCTGACACTCTCTGATTCTCGCTGACACTCTGTGATACTCCCTGACACTCACTGACACTCTGTGACTCTCTCTGAAACTCTCTAACACTCTCTGACACTCTCTGAAACTCTCTGAAACTCTCTGACTCTCACTGACGCTCTGTGACACTCTTTGAAACTCTCTGACACTCTCTGACACTCTCTGAAACTCTTCGGCACTCTCTGACATTCTCAGATACTGTCTGACACTCTCTGAAACTCTCGGACACACTCTGAAATTCTCTGACACTCTCTGACACTCCCTGACACTCTCTGAGTCTCTCTGAAGCTCTCTGACACTCTGTGACACTCTCTGAAACTTTCTGGCACTCTCTGACACTCTCCGAAGATCTCTGAAACTCTCTGAAAATCTCTGACACTCTCTGAAACTCTGTGACACTCTCTGAAACACTCTGACACTCTCTGACACTCTCCGACACACTCAGAAACTGTCAGAAACTCTCAGGCACTCTATGACACACTCAGAAATTCTCTGAAACTCTCTGACACTATCTGAACCTCTCTGACACTCTCTGACAATCTCTGACACTCTCTGACACTCTCTGAAACTCTTTGACACTCCCTGACACTCTCGGACACTGTCTGACTCTCTCTGAAAATCTCCGAAACTCTCTGACACTCTCTGACACTCCCTGACACTCTCTGAATCTCTCTGAAACTCTCTGACACTATCTGACACTCTCTGAAACTCTCTGAAACTCTCTGAAACTCTCTGACACTCTCTGACACTCTCTGAAACTTTCTGACACTCTCTGAAACTTTCTGAAACTCTCTGAAACTCTCTGACACTCTCTGACACTCTCTGAAACTCTCTGAAGCTCTTTGACACTCTCTGAAACTCTGTGACACTCTCTGAAACATTCTGACACTCTCTGAGAGTCTCATACACTCTCTGACACTCTCTGACACGTTCTGAAACTCTCTGACACTATTTGACACTTTCTGAAACTCTCGGACACTCTCTGACACTCTCGGAAACTCTCTGACCCTCTCTGACACTCTCTGACTCTCGCTGACACTCTCTGATACTCTCTGACACTCACTGACACTCTGTGACACTCTCTGAAACTCTCTGACACTCTATGACACACTCTGAAACTCTCTGACTCTCACTGACACTCTGTGACACTCTCGGAAACTCTCTGACACTCTCTGACACTCTCTGAAACTCTTCGACTCTCTCTGACATTCTCTGATACTGTCTGACACTCTCTGAATCTCTCTGAAGCTCTCTGACACTCTGTGACACTCTCTGAAATTTTCTTGCCGTCTCTGAAGATCTCTGAAACTCTCTGAAAATCTCTGACACTCTCTGAAACTCTGTGACACTCTCTGAAACACTCTGACACTCTCTGACACTCTCTGAAACACACTGAAGCTCTCTGAAACTCTCTGAAACTCTCTGACACTCTCAGAAACTATCAGAAACTCTCTGAAACTCTCAGATACTCTCTGACACACTCTGCAGCTCTGTGACACTCTGTGACACTCTCTGACACTCTCTGACACTCTCTGAATCTCTCTGAAACTCTGTGACACTCTGTGACACTCTGTGACATTCTCTGAAACTGTCTGACACTCTCTGACACTCTCCGACATACTCAGAAACTTTCAGAAACTCTGAGGCACTCTCTGACACTCTCAGAAAGTCTGTGAAACTCTCTGAAACTCTCTGACACTCTCTGAAACTCTCTGTAACGCTCTGACACTCTATGACACTCTCTGAAACTCTCTGACACTCTCTGACACTCACTGACACTCTCTGACTCTCACTGAAAATCTCTGATACTCTCTGACACTCACTGACACTCTGTGAAGATCTCTGAAACTCTCTGAAACATTCTGACACTCTCTGAAACACACTGAAGCTCTCTGAAACTCTCTGACACTCTCTGACACTCTCTGACACTCTGTGCCACGCTCTGACACTCTCTGACACTCGCTGACACTATCTGACACTTTCTGAAACTCTCAGACACTCTCTGACACACTCAGCAGCTCTGTGACACTCTGTGACACTCTGTGACACTCTGTGACACTCTCTGAATCTCTCTGAAACTCTGTGACACATGTGACACTCTGTGACATTCTCTGAAACTGTCTGACACTCTCTGACACTCTCCGACATACTCAGAAACATTCAGAAACTCTGAGGCACTCTCTGACACTCTCAGAAAGTCTGTGAAACTCTCTGAAACTCTCTGACACTCTCTGAAACTCTCTGAAACTCTCTGACACTCTCTGACACTCTCTGAAACTCACTGACACTCTCTGACACTCGCTGACACTCTCTGACTCTCACTGAAAGTCTCTGATACTCTCTGACACTCACTGACACTCTGTGAAGCTCTCTGAAACTCTCTGACACTCTCTGACACTCGCTGACACTCTCTGATTCTCGCTGACACTCTCTGATACTCCCTGACACTCACTGACACTCTGTGGCACTCTCTGAAAATCTCTGACACTCTCTGACACTCTCTGACACTCTCTGACACTCCCTGAAACTCTCTGACTCTCACTGATGCTCTGTGACACTCTCTGAAACTCTCTGACACTCTCTGACACTCTCTGACACTCTCTGAAACTCTTCGGCACTCTCTGACATCCTCAGATACTGTCTGACACTCTCTGAAACTCTCTGACACTCTCTGAAATTCTCTGACACTCTCTGACATTCCCTGCCACTCTCTGAATCTCTCTGAAGCTCTCTGACACTCTGTGACACTCTCTGAAACTTTCTGGCACTCTCTGACACTCTCTGAAGATCACTGAAACTCTCTGAAAATCTCTGACACTCTCTGAAACTCTGTGACGCTCTCTGAAACACTCTGACACTCTCTGACACTCTCCGACACACTCAGAAACTGTCAGAAACTCTCAGGCACTCTCTGACACTCTCAGAAAGTCTCTGAAACTCTCTGACACTATCTGACACTCGCTGACACTCTCTGATTCTCGCTGACACTCTGTGATACTCCCTGACACTCACTGACACTCTGTGACACTCTCTGAAACTCTCTAACACTCTCTGACACTCTCTGAAACTCTCTGAAACTCTCTGACTCTCACTGACGCTCTGTGACACTCTTTGAAACTCTCTGACACTCTCTGACACTCTCTGAAACTCTTCGGCACTCTCTGACATTCTCAGATACTGTCTGACACTCTCTAAAACTCTCGGACACACTCTGAAATTCTCTGACACTCTCTGACACTCCCTGACACTCTCTGAGTCTCTCTGAAGCTCTCTGACACTCTGTGACACTCTCTGAAACTTTCTGGCACTCTCTGACACTCTCCGAAGATCTCTGAAACTCTCTGAAAATCTCTGACACTCTCTGAAACTCTGTGACACTCTCTGAAACACTCTGACACTCTCTGACACTCTCCGACACACTCAGAAACTGTCAGAAACTCTCAGGCACTCTATGACACTCTCAGAAATTCTCTGAAACTCTCTGACACTATCTGAACCTCTCTGACACTCTCTGACAATCTCTGACACTCTCTGACACTCTCTGAAACTCTTTGACACTCCCTGACACTCTCGGACACTGTCTGACTCTCTCTGAAAATCTCCGAACCTCTCTGACACTCTCTGACACTCCCCGACACTCTCTGAATCTCTCTGAAACTCTCTGACACTATCTGACACTCTCTGAAACTCTCTGAAACTCTCTGAAACTCTCTGACACTCTCTGACACTCTCTGAAACTTTCTGACACACTCTGAAACTTTCTGAAACTCTCTGAAACTCTCTGACACTCTTAGAAACTTTCAGAAGCTCTCTGAAACTCACTGACACTCTCTCATGCTCTCAGACACTTTCTGAAACTCTCTGACACTCTCTGAAACTCTCTGACACTCTCTGACACTCTGTGACACTCTCTGAAACTTTCTGGCAATCTCTGACACTCTCTGAAGATCTCAGAAACTCTCTGAAAATCTCTGAAACTCTCTGGAACTCTGTGACACTCTCTGAAACATTCTGACACTCTGAGAGTCTCAGATACTCTCTGAAACTCTCTGACACGTTCTGAAACTCTCTGACACTATTTGACACTTTCTGAAACTCTCGGACACTCTCTGACACTCTCTGAAACTCTCTGACACTCTCTGACACTCTCTGACTCTCGCTGACACTCTCTGATACTCTCTGACACTCACTGACACTCTGTGACATCCTCTGAAACTCTCTGACACTCTCTGAAACTCTCTGACTCTCACTGACTCTCTGTGACACTCTCGGAAACTCTCTGACACTCTCTGACACTCTCTGAAACCCTTCTGCTCTCTCTGACATTCTCTGATACTTTCTGACACTCTCTGAATGTCTCTGAAGCTCTCTGACACTCTGTGAGACTCTCTGAAATTTTCTTGCTGTCTCTGAAGATCTCTGAAACTCTCTGAAAATCTCTGACACTCTCTGAAACTCTTGGACACTCTCTGAAATACTCTGACACTCTCTGACACACTCCGACACACTCAGAAACTGTCAGAAACTCTCAGGCACTCTCTGACACTCTCAGAAAGTCTCTGAAACTCTCTGACACTATCTGAACATCTCTGACACTCTCTGACACTCTCTGAAACTCTTTGACACTCTCTGACACTCTCGGACACTGTCTGACTCTCTCTGAAAATCTCCGAAACTCTCTGACACTCTCTGAAACTCCCTGACACTTTCCGAAACTCTCTGACACTATCTGACACTTTCTGAAACTCTCGGACACTGTCTGACAAACGCTGCAACTCTGTGAAACTCTCTGACACTCTCTTGCACTCTCTGAAACTCTCTGACAGTCTCTGAATCTCTCTGAAACTCCCTGACACTCTCTGACACTCTCTGAAACTTTCAGACACTCTCTGACACTCTCTGAACATCTCTGAAACTCTCTGAAAATCTCGAAACTCTCTGACGCTCTCTGACACTCTCCGACACACTCAGAAACTCTCAGAAACTCTCTGGCACTCTCTGACACTCTCAGAATGTCTCTGAAACTCTCTGACACTCTCTGAAACTCTCTGACACTCTCTGACACTCTCTGAAACTCTCTGAAACTCTTTGACACTCTCTGAAACTCTGTGACACTCTCTGAAACATTCTGACACTCTCTGAGAGTCTCAGACACTCTCTGACACTCTCTGACACGTTCTGAAACTCTCTGACACTATTTGACACTTTCTGAAACTCTCGGACACTCTCTGACACTCTCTGAAACTCTCTGACACTCTCTGACACTCTCTGACTCTCGCTGACACACTCTGATACTCTCTGACACTCACTGACACTCTGTGACACTCTCTGAAACTCTCTGACACTCTCTGACACTCTCTGAAACTCTCTGACTCTCACTGACACTCTGTGACACTCTCGGAAACTCTCTGACACTCTCTGACACTCTCTGAAACTCTTCGACTCTCTCTGACATTCTCTGATACTGTCTGACACTCTCTGAATCTCTCTGAAGCTCTCTGACACTCTGTGACACTCTCTGAAATTTTCTTGCTGTCTCTGCAGTTCTCAGACACTCTCTGAAAATCTCTGACACTCTCTGAAACTCTGTGACACTCTCTGAAACACTCTGACACTCTCTGACACTCTCTGAAACACACTGAAGCTCTCTGAAACTCTCTGAAACTCTCTGACACTCTCTGACACACTCTGCAGCTCTGTGACACTCTCTGACACTCTCTGACACTCTCTGAATCTCTCTGAAACTCTGTGACACTCTGTGACACTCTGTGACATTCTCTGAAACTGTCTGACACTCTCTGACACTCTCCGACATACTCAGAAACTTTCAGAAACTCTGAGGAACTCTCTGACACTCTCAGAAAGTCTGTGAAACTCTCTGAAACTCTCTGACACTCTCTGAAACTCTCTGAAACTCTCTGACACTCTCTGACACTCTCTGAAACTCTCTGACACTCTCTGACACTCGCTGACACTCTCTGACTCTCACTGAAAGTCTCTGATACTCTCTGACACTCACTGACACTCTGTGAAGCTCTCTGAAACTCTCTGAAACTTTCTGACACTCTCTGAAACACACTGAAGCTCTCTGAAACTCTCTGAAACTCTATGACACTCTCAGAAACTATCAGAAACTCTCTGAAACTCTCTGACACTCTCTGACACTCTCTGACACTCTGTGCCACTCTCTGACACTCTCTGACACTCGCTGACACTATCTGACACTTTCTGAAACTCTCAGACACTCACTGACACACTCTGCAGCTCTGTGACACTCTGTGACACTCTCTGACACTCTCTGACACTCTCTGAATCTCTCTGAAACTCTGTGACACTCTGTGACACTCTGTGACATTCTCTGAAACTGTCTGACACTCTCTGACACTCTCCGACATACTCAGAAACATTCAGAAACTCTGAGGCACTCTCTGACACTCTCCGAAAGTCTGTGAAACTCTCTGAAACTCTCTGACACTCTCTGAAACTCTCTGAAACTCTCTGACACTCTCTGACACTGTCTGAAACTCTCTGACACTCTCTGACACTCGCTGACACTCTCTGACTCTCACTGAAAGTCTCTGATACTCTCTGACACTCACTGACACTCTGTGAAGCTCTCTGAAACTCTCTGACACTCTCTGACACTCTCTGACACTCTCTGAAACTCTCTGACACTCTATGACACTCGCTGACACTCTCTGATTCTCGCTGACACTCTCTGATACTCCCTGACACTCACTGACACTCTGTGACACTCTCTGAAACTCTCTGACACTCTCTGACACTCTCTGACACTCCCTGACACTCTCTGACTCTCACTGACGCTCTGTGACACTCTCTGAAACTCTCTGACGCTCTCTGACACTCTCTGACACTCTCTGAAACTCTTCGGCACTCTCTGACATTCTCAGATACTGTCTGACGCTCTCTGAAACTCTCTGACACTCTCTGAAATTCTCTGACACTCTCTGACATTCCCTGACACTCTCTGAATCTCTCTGAAGCTCTCTGACACTCTGTGACACTCTCTGAAACTTTCTGGCACTCTCTGACACTCTCCGAAGATCTCTGAAACTCTCTGAAAATCTCTGACACTCTCTGAAACTCTGTGACGCTCTCTGAAACACTCTGACACTCTCTGACACTCTCCGACACACTCAGAAACTGTCAGAAACTCTCAGGCACTCTCTGACACTCTCAGAAAGTCTCTGAAACTCTCTGACACTATCTGACACTCGCTGACACTCTCTGATTCTCGCTGACACTCTGTGATACTCCCTGACACTCACTGACACTCTGTGACACTCTCTGAAACTCTCTAACACTCTCTGACACTCTCTGAAACTCTCTGAAACTCTCTGACTCTCACTGACGCTCTGTGACACTCTCTGAAAATCTCTGACACTCTCTGACACTCTCTGAAACTCTTCGGCACTCTCTGACATTCTCAGATACTGTCTGACACTCTCTGAAACTCTCTGACACTCTCTGAAATTCTGTGACACTCTCTGACACTCTCTGAAACTTTATGGCACTCTCTGACACTCTCCGAAGATCTCTGAAACTCTCTGAAAATCTCTGACACTCTCTGAAACTCTGTGACACTCTCTGAAACACTCTGACACTCTCTGACACTCTCCGACACACTCAGAAACTGTCAGAAACTCTCAGGCACTCTATGACACTCTCAGAAAGTCTCTGAAACTCTCTGACACTATCTGAACCTCTCTGACACTCTCTGACACTCTCTGACACTCTCTGACACTCTCTGAAACTCTTTGACACTCTCTGACACTCTGGGACACTGTCTGACTCTCTCTGAAAATCTCCGAAGCTCTCTGACACTCTCTGACACTCCCTGACACTCTCTGAATCTCTCTGAAACTCTCTGAAACTCTCTGACACTATCTGACACTCTCTGAAACTTTCTGACACTCTCTGAAACTCTCTGAAACTCTCTGAAACTCTCTGACACTCTCAGAAATTATCAGAAGCTCTCTGAAACTCACTGGCACTCTCTGACACTCTCTCATGCTCTCAGACACTTTCTGAAACTCTCTGACACTCTCTGAAACTCTCTGACACTCTCTGACACTCTGTGACACTCTCTGAAACTCTCTGAAAATCTCTGACACTCTCTGAAACTCTAAGACACTCTCTGAAACATTCTGACACTCTCTGAGTGTCTCAGACACTCTCTGACACTCTCTGACACGTTCTGAAACTCTCTGACACTATTTGACACTTTCTGAAACTCTCGGACATTCTCTGACACTCTGTGAAACTCTCTGACACTCTCTGACACTCTCTGACTCCCGCTGACACTCTCTGATACTCTCTGACACTCACTGACACTCTGTGACACTCTCTGAAACTCTCTGACACACTCTGACACACCCTGACACTCTCTGACTCTCACTGACACTCTGTGACACTCTCGGAAACTCTCTGGCACTCTCTGACACTCTCTGAAATTCTTCGGCTCTCTCTGACATTCTCTGATACTTTCTGACACACTCTGAATGTCTCTGAAGCTCTCTGACACTCTGTGACACTCTCTGAAATTTTCTTGTTGTCTCTGAAGATCTCTGAAACTCTCTGAAAATCTCTGACACTCTCTGAAACTCTGTGACATTCTCTGAAACACTCTGACACTCTCGGACACTCTCCGACACACTCAGAAACTGTCAGAAACTCTCAGGCACTTTCTGATACTCTCAGAAAGTCTCTGAAACTCTCTGACAATATCTGAACATCTCTGACACTCTCTGACACTCTCTGAAACTCTTTGACACTCTCTGACACTCTCGGACACTGTGTGACTCTCTCTGAAAATCTCCGAAACTCTCTGACACTCTCTGACACTCCCTGATACTCTCTGAAGCTCTCTGAAACTCTCAGACACTCTCTGACACTCTCTGACAGTTTCCGAAACTCTCTGACACTATCTGACACTTTCTGAAACTCTCGGACACTGTCTGACAAACTCTGCAACTCTGTGAAACTCACTGACACTCTCTGGCACTCTCTGACACTCTCTGACAGTCTCTGAATCTCTCTGAAACTCCCTGACACTCTCTGACACTCTCTGAAACTTTTGACACTCTCTGACACTCTCTGAACATCTCTGAAACTCTCTGAAAATCTCGAAACTCTCTGACGCTCTCTGACACTCTCCGACACACTCAGAAACTCTCAGAAACTATCTGGCACTCTCTGACACTCTCAGAATGTCTCTGAAACTCTCTGACACTCTCTGAAACTCTCTGACACTCTCTGACACTCTCTGAAACTCTCTGACAATCTCTGACACTCTCAGACACTCTCTGACACTCTCTGACACTCTTTGAAACTCTCTGAAGCTCTTTGACACTCTCTGAAACTCTGTGACACTCTCTGAAACATTCTGACACTCTCTGAGAGTCTCAGACACTCGCTGACACTCTCTGACACGTTCTGAAACTCTCTGACAGTATTTGACACTTTCTGAAACTCACGGACACTCTCTGACACTCTCTGAAACTCTCTGACACTCTCTGACTCTCGCTGACACTCTCTGATACTCTCTGACACTCACTGACACTCTGTGACACTCTCTGAAACTCTCTGACACTCTCTGACACTCTTTGAAACTCTCTGACGCTCACTGACACTCTGTGACACTCTCGGAAACTCTCTGACACTCTCTGACACTCTCTGACACTCTCTGAAACTCTTCGACTCTCTCTGACATTCTCTGATACTGTCTGACACTCTCTGAATCTCTCTGAAGCTCTCTGACACTCTGTGACACTCTCTGACACTCTCAGAAACTATCAGAAACTCTCTGAAACTCTCTGACACTCTCTGACACTCTCTGACACTCTGTGCCACTCTCTGACACTCTCTGACACTCTCTGACACTCTCTGAAACTCTTCGACTCTCTCTGACATTCTCTGAAACTTTCTGACACTCTCTGAAACACACTGACGCTCTCTGAAACTCTCTGAAACTCTCTGACACTCTCAGAAACTATCAGAAACTCTCTGAAACTCTCTGACACTCTCTGACACTCTGTGCCACTCTCTGACACTCTCTGACACTCGCTGACACTATCTGACACTTTCTGAAACTCTCAGACACTCACTGACACACTCTGCAGCTCTGTGACACTCTGTGACACTCTCTGACACTCTCTGACACACTCTGAATCTCTCTGAAACTCTGTGACACTCTGTGACACTCTGTGACATTCTCTGAAACTGTCTGACACTCTCTGACACTCTCCGACATACTCAGAAACATTCAGAAACTCTGAGGCACTCTCTGACACTCTCAGAAAGTCTGTGAAACTCTCTGAAACTCTCTGACACTCTCTGAAACTCTCTGAAACTCTCTGACACTCTCTGACACTGTCTGAAACTCTCTGACACTCTCTGACACTCGCTGACACTCTCTGACTCTCACTGAAAGTCTCTGATACTCTCTGACACTCACTGACACTCTGTGAAGCTCTCTGAAACTCTCTGACACTCTCTGACACTCTCTGACACTCTCTGAAACTCTCTGACACTCTCTGACACTCGCTGACACTCTCTGATTCTCGCTGACACTCTCTGATACTCCCTGACACTCACTGACACTCTGTGACACTCTCTGAAACTCTCTGACACTCTCTGACACTCTCTGACACTCCCTGACACTCTCTGACTCTCACTGACGCTCTGTGACACTCTCTGAAACTCTCTGACACTCTCTGACACTCTCTGAAACTCTTCGGCACTCTCTGACATTCTCAGATACTGTCTGACGCTCTCTGAAACTCTCTGACACTCTCTGAAATTCTCTGACACTCTCTGACATTCCCTGACACTCTCTGAATCTCTCTGAAGCTCTCTGACACTCTGTGACACTCTCTGAAACTTTCTGGCACTCTCTGACACTCTCCGAAGATCTCTGAAACTCTCTGAAAATCTCTGACACTCTCTGAAACTCTGTGACGCTCTCTAAAACACTCTGACACTCTCTGACACTCTCCGACACACTCAGAAACTGTCAGAAACTCTCAGGCACTCTCTGACACTCTCAGAAAGTCTCTGAAACTCTCTGACACTATCTGACACTCGCTGACACTCTCTGATTCTCGCTGACACTCTGTGATACTCCCTGACACTCACTGACACTCTGTGACACTCTCTGAAACTCTCTAACACTCTCTGACACTCTCTGAAACTCTCTGACTCTCACTGACGCTCTGTGACACTCTCTGAAAATCTCTGACACTCTCTGACACTCTCTGAAACTCTTCGGCACTCTCTGACATTCTCAGATAATGTCTGACACTCTCTGAAACTCTCTGACACTCTCTGAAATTCTCTGACACTCTCTGACACTCTCTGAAACTTTCTGGCACTCTCTGACACTCTCCGAAGATCTCTGAAACTCTCTGAAAATCTCTGACACTCTCTGAAACTCTGTGACACTCTCTGAAACACTCTGACACTCTCTGACACTCTCCGACACACTCAGAAACTGTCAGAAACTCTCAGGCACTCTATGACACTCTCAGAAAGTCTCTGAAACTCTCTGACACTATCTGAACCTCTCTGACACTCTCTGACACTCTCTGACACTCTCTGAAACTCTTTGACACTCTCTGACACTCTGGGACACTGTCTGACTCTCTCTGAAAATCTCCGAAGCTCTCTGACACTCTCTGACACTCCCTGACACTCTCTGAATCTCTCTGAAACTCTCTGAAACTCTCTGACACTATCTGACACTCTCTGAAACTTTCTGACACTCTCTGAAACTCTCTGAAACTCTCTGAAACTCTCTGACACTCTCAGAAATTATCAGAAGATCTCTGAAACTCACTGACACTCTCTGACACTCTCTCATGCTCTCAGACACTTTCTGAAACTCTCTGACACTCTCTGAAACTCTCTGACACTCTCTGATACTCCCTGACACTCACTGACACTCTGTGACACTCTCTGAAACTCTCTGACACTCTCTGACACTCTCTGACACTCCCTGACACTCTCTGACTCTCACTGACGCTCTGTGACACTCTCTGAAACTCTCTGACACTCTCTGACACTCTCTGACACTCTCTGAAACTCTTCGGCACTCTCTGACATTCTCAGATACTTTCTGACGCTCTCTGAAACTCTCTGACACTCTCTGAAATTCTCTGACACTCTCTGACATTCCCTGACACTCTCTGAATCTCTCTGAAGCTCTCTGACACTCTGTGACACTCTCTGAAACTTTCTGGCACTCTCTGACACTCTCCGAAGATCTCTGAAACGCACTGAAACTCTCTGACACTCTCTGACACTCTGTGACACTCTCTGAAACTCTCTGAAAATCTCTGACACTCTCTGAAACTCTAAGACACTCTCTGAAACATTCTGACACTCTCTGAGTGTCTCAGACACTCTCTGACACTCTCTGACACGTTCTGAAACTCTCTGACACTATTTGACACTTTCTGAATCTCTCGGACATTCTCTGACACTCTGTGAAACTCTCTGACACTCTCTGACACTCTCTGACTCTTGCTGACACTCTCTGATACTCTCTGACACTCACTGACACTCTGTGACACCCTCTGAAACTCTCTGACACACTCTGACACTCCCTGACACTCTCTGACTCTCACTGACACTCTGTGACACTCTCGGAAACTATCTGGCACTCTCTGACACTCTCTGAAATTCTTCGGCTCTCTCTGACATTCTCTGATACTTTCTGACACACTCTGAATGTCTCTGAAGCTCTCTGACACTCTGTGACACTCTCTGAAATTTTCTTGTTGTCTCTGAAGATCTCTGAAACTCTCTGAAAATCTCTGACACTCTCTGAAACTCTGTGACATTCTCTGAAACACTCTGACACTCTCGGACACTCTCCGACACACTCAGAAACTGTCAGAAACTCTCAGGCACTCTCTGACACTCTCAGAAAGTCTCTGAAACTCTCTGACAATATCTGAACATCTCTGACACTCTCTGACACTCTCTGAAACTCTTTGACACTCTCTGACACTCTCGGACACTGTGTGACTCTCTCTGAAAATCTCTGAAACTCTCTGACACTCTCTGACACTCCCTGATACTCTCTGAAGCTCTCTGAAACTCTCAGACACTCTCTGACACTCTCTGACAGTTTCCGAAACTCTCTGACACTATCTGACACTTTCTGAAACTCTCGGACACTGTCTGACAAACTCTGCAACTCTGTGAAACTCTCTGACACTCTCTGGCACTCTCTGACACTGTCTGACAGTCTCTGAATCTCTCTGAAATCCCTGACACTCTCTGACACTCTCTGAAACTTTTGACACTCTCTGACACTCTCTGAACATCTCTGAAACTCTCTGAAAATCTCGAAACTCTCTGACGCTCTCTGACACTCTCCGACACACTCAGAAACTCTCAGAAACTATCTGGCACTCTCTGACACTCTCAAAATGTCTCTGAAACTCTCTGACACTCTCTGAAACTCTCTGACACTCTCTGACACTCTCTGAAACTCTCTGACAATCTCTGACACTCTCAGACACTCTCTGACACTCTCTGACACTCTCTGAAACTCTCTGAAGCTCTTTGACACTCTCTGAAACTCTGTGACACTCTCTGAAACATTCTGACACTCTCCGAGAGTCTCAGACACTCTCTGACACTCTCTGACACGTTCTGAAACTCTCTGACACTATTTGACACTTTCTGAAACTCTCGGACACTCTCTGACACTCTCTGAAACTCTCTGACACTCTCTGACTCTCGCTGACACTCTCTGATACTCTCTGACACTCACTGACACTCTGTGACACTCTCTGAAACTCTCTGACACTCTCTGACACTCTTTGAAACTCTCTGACTCTCACTGACACTCTGTGACACTGTCGGAAACTCTCTGACACTCTCTGACACTCTCTGACACTCTCTGAAACTCTTCGACTCTCTCTGACATTCTCTGATACTGTCTGACACTCTCTGAATCTCTCTGAAGCTCTCTGACACTCTGTGACACTCTCTGACACTCTCAGAAACTATCAGAAACTCTCTGAAAATCTCTGACACTCTCTGACACTCTCTGACACTCTGTGCCACTCTCTGACACTCTCTGACACTCTCTGACACTCTCTGAAACTGTTCGACTCTCTCTGACATTCTCTGAAACTTTCTGACACTCTCTGAAACACACTGAAGCTCTCTGAAACTCTCTGAAACTCTCTGACACTCTCAGAAACTATCAGAAACTCTCTGAAACTCTCTGACACTCTCTGACACACTCTGACACTCTGTGCCACTCTCTGACACTCTCTGACACTCGCTGACACTATCTGACACTTTCTGAAACTCTCAGACACTCACTGACACACTCTGCAGCTCTGTGACACTCTGTGACACTCTCTGACACTCTCTGACACTCTCTGAATCTCTCTGAAACTCTGTGACACTCTGTGACACTCTGTGACATTCTCTGAAACTGTCTGACACTCTCTGACACTCTCCGACATACTCAGAAACATTCAGAAACTCTGAGGCACTCTCTGACACTCTCCGAAAGTCTGTGAAACTCTCTGAAACTCTCTGACACTCTCTGAAACTCTCTGAAACTCTCTGACACTCTCTGACACTGTCTGAAACTCTCTGACACTCTCTGACACTCGCTGACACTCTCTGACTCTCACTGAAAGTCTCTGATACTCTCTGACACTCACTGACACACTGTGAAGCTCTCTGAAACTCTCTGACACTCTCTGACACTCTCTGACACTCTCTGAAACTCTCTGACACTCTCTGACACTCGCTGACACTCTCTGATTCTCACTGACACTCTCTGATACTCCCTGACACTCACTGACACTCTGTGACACTCTCTGAAACTCTCTGACACTCTCTGACACTCTCTGACACTCCCTGACACTCTCTGACTCTCACTGACGCTCTGTGACACTCTCCGAAACTATCTGGCACTCTCTGACACTCTCAGAATGTCTCTGAAACTCTCTGACACTCTCTGAAACTCTCTGACACTCTCTGACACTCTCTGAAACTCTCTGACAATCTCTGACACTCTCAGACACTCTCTGACACTCTCTGACACTCTCTGAAACTCTCTGAAGCTCTTTGACACTCTCTGAAACTCTGTGACACTCTCTGAAACATTCTGACACTCTCTGAGAGTCTCAGACACTCTCTGACACTCTCTGACACGTTCTGAAACTCTCTGACACTATTTGACACTTTCTGAAACTCTCGGACACTCTCTGACACTCTCTGAAACTCTCTGACACTCTCTGACTCTCGCTGACACTCTCTGATACTCTCTGACACTCACTGACACTCTGTGACACTCTCTGAAACTCTCTGACACTCTCTGACACTCTTTGAAACTCTCTGACTCTCACTGACACTCTGTGACACTCTCGGAAACTCTCTGACACTCTCTGACACTCTCTGAAACTCTTCGACTCTCTCTGACATTCTCTGATACTGTCTGACACTCTCTGAATCTCTCTGAAGCTCTCTGACACTCTGTGACACTCTCTGAAATTTTCTTGCTGTCTCTGAAGATCTCTGAAACTCTCTGAAAATCTCTGACACTCTCTGAAACTCTGTGACACTCTCTGAAACACTCTCACACTCTCTGACACTCTCTGAAACACACTGAAGCTCTCTGAAACTCTCTGACACTCTCAGAAACTATCAGAAACTCTCTGAAACTCTCAGACACTCTCTGACACACTCTGCAGCTCTGTGACACTCTCTGACACTCTCTGATACTCTCTGACACTCACTGACACTCTGTGACACTCTCTGAAACTCTCTGACACTCTCTGACACTCTTTGAAACTCTCTGACTCTCACTGACACTCTGTGACACTCTCGGAAACTCTCTGACACTCTCTGACACTCTCTGACACTCTCTGAAACTATTCGACTCTCTCTGACATTCTCTGATACTGTCTGACACTCTCTGAATCTCTCTGAAGCTCTCTGACACTCTGTGACACTCTCTGAAATTTTCTTGCTGTCTCTGAAGATCTCTGAAACTCTCTGAAAATCTCTGACACTCTCTGAAACTCTGTGACACTCTCTGAAACACTCTCACACTCTCTGACACTCTCTGAAACACACTGAAGCTCTCTGAAACTCTCTGACACTCTCAGAAACTATCAGAAACTCTCTGAAACTCTCAGACACTCTCTGACACACTCTGCAGCTCTGTGACACTCTCTGACACTCTCTGACACTCTCTGACACTCTCTGACACTCTCTGAATCTCTCTGAAACTCTGTGACACTCTGTGACACTCTGTGACATTCTCTGAAACTATCTGACACTCTCTGACAATCTCCGACATACTCAGAAACTTTCAGAAACTCTGAGGCACTCTCTGACACTCTCAGAAAGTCTGTGAAACTCTCTGAAACTCTCTGACACTCTCTGAAACTCTCTGAAACTCTCTGACACTCTCTGACACTCTCTGAAACTCTCTGACACTCTCTGACACTCGCTGACACTCTCTGACTCTCACTGAAAGTCTCTGATACTCTCTGACACTCACTGACACTCTGTGCAGCTCACTGAAACTCTCTGAAACTTTCTGACTCTCTCTGAAACACACTGAAGCTCTCTGAAACTCTCTGACACTCTCAGAAACTATCAGAAACTCTCTGAAACTCTCTGACACTCTCTGACACTCTCTGACACTCTGTGCCACTCTCTGACACTCTCTGACACTCGCTGATACTATCTGACACTTTCTGAAACTCTCAGACACTCTCTGACACACTCTGCAGCTCTGTGACACTCTGTGACACTCTCTGACACTCTCTGACACTCTCTGAATCTCTCTGAAACTCTGTGACACTCTGTGACACTCTGTGACATTCTCTGAAACTGTCTGACACTCTCTGACACTCTCCGACATACTCAGAATCATTCAGAAACTCTGAGGCACTCTCTGACACTCTCAGAAAGTCTGTGAAACTCTCTGAAACTCTCTGACACTCTTTGAAACTCTCTGAAACTCTCTGACACTCTCTGACACTCTCTGAAACTCTCTGACACTCTCTGACACTCGCTGACACTCTCTGACTCTCACTGAAAGTCTCTGATACTCTCTGACACTCACTGACACTCTGTGAAGCTCTCTGAAACTCTCTGGCACTCTCTGACACTCTCTGACACTCTCTGAAACTCTCTGACACTCTCTGACACTCGCTGACACTCTCTGATTCTCGCTGACACTGTCTGATACTCCCTGACACTCACTGACACTCTGTGACACTCTCTGAAACTCTCTGACACTCTCTGACACTCCCTGAAACTCTCTGACTCTCACTGACGCTCTGCGACACTCTCTGAAACTCTCTGACACTCTCTGACACTCTCTGACACTCTCTGAAACTCTTCGGTACTCTCTGACATTCTCAGAAGATCTCTGAAACTCTCTGAAAATCTCTGACACTCTCTGAAACTCTGTGACGCTCTCTGAAACACTCTGACACTCTCTGACACTCTCCGACACACTCAGAAACTGTCAGAAACTCTCAGGCACTCTCTGACACTCTCTGACACTCTGTGAAACTCTCTGACACTCTCTGACTCTCGCTGACACTCTCTGATACTCTCTGACACTCACTGACACTCTGTGACACTCTCTGAAACTCTCTAACACTCTCTGACACTCTCTGAAACTCTCTGAAACTCTCTGACTCTCACTGACGCACTGTGACACTCTCTGAAACTCTCTGACACTCTCTGACACTCTCTGAAACTCATCGGCACTCTCTGACATTCTCAGATACTGTCTGACACTCTCGGAAACTCTCTGACACTCTCTGAAATTCTCTGACACTCTCTGACACTCCCTGACACTCTCTGAATCTCTCTGAAGCTCTCTGACACTCTGTGACACTCTCTGAAACTTTCTGGCACTCTCTGACACTCTCCGAAGATCTCTGAAACTCTCTGAAAATCTCTGACACTCTCTGAAACTCTGTGACACTCTCTGAAACACTCTGACACTCTCTGACACTCTCCGACACACTCAGAAACTGTCAGAAAATCTCAGGCACTCTATCACACTCTCAGAAAGTCTCTGAAACTCTCTGACACTATCTGAACCTCTCTGACACTCTCTGACACTCTCTGACACTCTCTGAAACTCTTTGACACTCTCTGATACTCTCGGACACTGTCTGACTCTCTCTGAAAATCTCCGAAACTCTCTGACACTCTCTGACACTCCCTGACACTCTCTGAATCTCTCTGAAACTCTCTGACACTATCTGACATTCTCTGAAACTCTCTGACACTCTCTGACACTCTCTGAAACTTTCTGACACTCTCTGAAACTCTCTGAAACTCTCTGAAACTCTCTGACACTCTCTGAAACTCTCTGACACTCTCTGACACTCTCTGAAACTCTCTGACACTCTCTGACACTCGCTGACACTCTCTGACTCTCACTGAAAGTCTCTGATACTCTCTGACACTCACTGACACTCTGTGCAGCTCACTGAAACTCTCTGAAACTTTCTGACACTCTCGGAAACACACTGAAGCTCTCTGACACTCTCTGACACTCTCTGACACTCTCTGAAACTCTTTGACACTCTCTGATACTCTCGGACACTGTCTGACTCTCTCTGAAAATCTCCGAAACTCTCTGACACTCTCTGACACTCCCTGACACTCTCTGAATCTCTCTGAAACTCTCTGACACTATCTGACATTCTCTGAAACTCTCTGACACTCTCTGACACTCTCTGAAACTTTCTGACACTCTCTGAAACTCTCTGAAACTCTCTGAAACTCTCTGACACTCTCTGAAACTCTCTGACACTCTCTGACACTCTCTGAAACTCTCTGACACTCTCTGACACTCGCTGATACTCTCTGACTCTCACTGAAAGTCTCTGATACTCTCTGACACTCACTGACACTCTGTGCAGCTCACTGAATCTCTCTGAAACTTTCTGACACTCTCTGAAACACACTGAAGCTCTCTGAAACTCTCTGAAACTCACTGACACTCTCAGAAACTATCAGAAACTCTCTGAAACTCTCTGACACTCTCTGACACTCTCTGACACTCGCTGATACTATCTGACACTTTCTGAAACTCTCAGACACTCTCTTACACACTCTGCAGCTCTGTGACACTCTGTGACACTCTGTGACACTCTCTGACACTCTCTGAATCTCTCTGTAACTCTGTGACACTCTGTGACACTCTGTGATATTCTCTGAAACTGTCTGACATTCTCTGACACTCTCCGACATACTCAGAAACATTCAGAAACTCTGAGGCACTCTCTGACACTCTCAGAAAGTCTGTGAAACTCTCTGAAACTCTCTGACACTCTTTGAAACTCTCTGAAACTCTCTGACACTCTCTGACACTCTCTGAAACTCTCTGACACTCTCTGACACTCGCTGACACTCTCTGACACTCTCTGAAACTCTCTGACACTCTCTGACACTCGCTGACGCTCTCTGATTCTCGCTGACACTCTCTGATACTCCCTGACACTCACTGACACTCTGTGACACTCTCTGAAACTCTCTAACACTCTCTGACACTCCCTGAAACTCTCTGACTCTCACTGATGCTCTGTGACACTCTCTGAAACTCTCTGACACTCTCTGACACTCTCTGACTCTCTCTGAAACTCTTCGGCACTCTCTGACATTCTCAGAAGATCTCTGAAACTCTCTGAAAATCTCTGACACTCTCTGAAACTCTGTGACGCTCTCTGAAACACTCTGACACTCTCTGACACTCTCCGACACACTCAGAAACTGTCAGAAACTCTCAGGCACTCTCTGACACTCTCAGAAAGTCTCTGACACTCTCTGACACTCTCTGACTCTCGCTGACACTCTCTGATACTCTCTGACACTCACTGACACTCTGTGACACCTTCTGAAACCCTCTGACACTCTCTGACACTCTCTGAAACTCTCTGACTCTCACTGACACTCTGTGACACTCTCGGAAACTCTCTGACACTGTCTGACACTCTCTGAAACTCTTCGGCTCTCTCTGACATTCTCTGATACTTTCTGACACTCTCTGAATGTCTCTGAAGCTCTCTGACACTCTGTGACACTCTCTTAAATTTTCTTGCTGTCTCTGAAGATCTCTGAAACTCTCTGAAAATCTCTGACACTCTCTGAAACTCTGTGACACTCTCTGAAACACTCTGACACTCTCGGACACTCTCCGACACACTCAGAAACTGTCAGAAACTCTCAGGCACTCTCTGACACTCTCAGAAAGTCTCTGAAACTCTCTGACAATATCTGAACATCTCTGACACTCTCTGACACTCTCTGAAACTCTTTGACACTCTCTGACACTCTCGGACATTGTGTGACTCTCTCTGAAAATCTCCGAAACTCTCTGACACTCTCTGACACTCCCTGACACTCTCTGAAGCTCTCTGAACATCTCAGACACTCTCTGACACTCTCTGACACTTTCCGATACTCTCTGACACTATCTGACACTTTCTGAAACTCTCGGACACTGTCTGACAAACTCTGCAACTCTGTGAAACTCTCTGACACTCTCTGGCACTCTCTGACACTCTCTGACAGTCTCTGAATCTCTCTGAAACTCCCTGACACTCTCTGACACTCTCTGAAACTTTTGACACTCTCTGACACTCTCTGAACATCTCTGAAAATCTCTGAAAATCTCGAAACTCTCTGACGCTCTCTGACACTCTCCGACACACTCAGAAACTCTCAGAAACTATCCGGCACTCTCTGACACTCTCAGAATGTCTCTGAAACTCTCTGACACTCTCTGAAACTCTCTGACACTCTCTGACACTCTCTGAAACTCTCTGACAATCTCTGACACTCTCAGACACTCTCTGAAACTCTCTGAAGCTCTTTGACACTCTCTGAAACTCTGTGACACTCTCTGAAACATTCTGACACTCTCTGAGAGTCTCAGACACTCTCTGACACTCTCTGACACGTTCTGAAACTCTCTGACACTCACTGACACTTTCTGAAACTCTCGGACACTCTCTGACACTCTCTGAAACTCTCTGACACTCTCTGACTCTCGCTGACACTCTCTGATACTCTCTGACACTCACTGACACTCTGTGACACTCTCTGAAACTCTCTGACACTCTCTGACACTCTTTGAAACTCTCTGACTCTCACTGACACTCTGTGACACTCTCGGAAACTCTCTGTCACTCTCTGACACTCTCTGACACTCTCTGACACTCTCTGAAACTCTTCGACTCTCTCTGACATTCTCTGATACTGTCTGACACTCTCTGAATCTCTCTGAAGCTCTCTGACACTCTGTGACACTCTCTGAAATTTTCTTGCTGTCTCTGAAGATCTCTGAAACTCTCTGAAAATCTCTGACACTCTCTGAAACTCTGTGACACTCTCTGAAACACTCTCACACTCTCTGACACTCTCTGAAACACACTGAAGCTCTCTGAAACTCTCTGAAACTCTCTGACACTCTCAGAAACTATCAGAAACTCTCTGAAACTCTCAGACACTCTCTGACACACTCTGCAGCTCTGTGACACTCTCTGACACTCTCTGACACTCTCTGACACTCTCTGACACTCTCTGAATCTCTCTGAAACTCTGTGACACTCTGTGACACTCTGTGACATTCTCTGAAACTGTCTGACACTCTCTGACACTCTCCGACATACTCAGAAACTTTCAGAAACTCTGAGGCACTCTCTGACACTCTCAGAAAGTCTGTGAAACTCTCTGAAACTCTCTGACACTCTCTGAAACTCTCTGAAACTCTCTGACACTCTCTGACACTCTCTGAAACTCTCTGACACTCTCTGACACTCGCTGACACTCTCTGACTCTCACTGAAAGTCTCTGATACTCTCTGACACTCACTGACACTCTGTGCAGCTCACTGAAACTCTCTGAAACTTTCTGACTCTCTCTGAAACACACTGAAGCTCTCGGAAACTCTCTGAAACTCTCTGACACTCTCAGAAACTATCAGAAACTCTCTGAAACTCTCTGACACTCACTGACACTCTGTGCAGCTCACTGAAACTCTCTGAAACTTTCTGACTCTCTCTGAAACACACTGAAGCTCTCGGAAACTCTCTGACACTCTCTGACACTCGCTGATACTATCTGACACTTTCTGAAACTCTCAGACACTCTCTGACACACTCTGCAGCTCTGTGACACTCTGTGACACTCTCTGACACTCTCTGACACTCTCTGAATCTCTCTGAAACTCTGTGACACTCTGTGACACTCTGTGACATTCTCTGAAACTGTCTGACACTCTCTGACACTCTCCGACATACTCAGAAACATTCAGAAACTCTGAGGCACTCTCTGACACTCTCAGAAAGTCTGTGAAACTCTCTGAAACTCTCTGACACTCTCTGACACTCTCAGACACTCTCAGACACTCTCTGTAACTCTCTGAAACTCTCTGACACTCTCTGAAACACTCTGACACTCTCTGACACTCTCTGAACTCTCTGACACTCTCTGAAACTCTCTGACACTCTCTGACTCTCTCTGAAACTCTCTGACACTCTCTGAAACTCACTGAAACTCTGTGACATTCTCTGAAACACTCTGATAATCTCTGAAACACTCTGACACTCTCTGACACTCTCCGACACACTCAGAAACTGTCAGAAACTCTCAGAAAGTCTCTGAAACTCTCTGAAACTCTCTGAAACTCTCTGAAACTCTCTGACACTCTCAGAAACTTTCAGAAGCTCTCTGAAACTCACTGACACTCTCTGACACTCTCTGATGCTCTCAGACACTTTCTGAAACTCTCTGACACACTCTAAAACTCTCTGACACTCTCTGACACTCTCTGACACTCTCTGAAACTCTCTGACACTCTCAGACTCTCTCAGACACTCTCTGAAACTCTCTGACACTCTCTGAAACACTCTGACACTCTCTGACACTCTCTGAACTCTCTGACACTCTCTGAAACTCTCTGAATCTCTCTGAATCTCTCTGAAACTCTCTGACACTCTCTGACACTCTCTGACACTCACTGAAACTCTGTGACACTCTCTGAAACAATCTGATAATCTCTGAAACTCTCAGACACTCTCTGACACTCTCTGACATTTTCCAAAACTCTCTGACACTATCTGACACTTTCTGAAACTCTCGGACACTGTCTGACACACTCTGCAACTCTGTGAAACTCTCTGACACTCTCTGACACACTCTGACACTCTCTGAATCTCTCTGAAACTCTGTGACACTCTGAGACATTCTCTGAAACTGTCTGACACTCTCTGACACTCTCCGACATACTCAGAAACTTTCAGAAACTCTGAGGCACTCTCTGGACTCTCAGAAAGTCTGTGAAACTCTCTGAAACTCTCTGACACTCTCTGAAACTCTCTGAAACTCTCTGACACTCTCTGACACTCTCTGAAACTCTCTGACACTCTCTGACACTCGCTGACACTCTCTGACTCTCACTGAAAGTCTCTGATACTCTCTGACACTCACTGACACTCTGTGAAGCTCTCTGAAACTCTCTGAAACTTTCTGACACTCTCTGAAACACACTGAAGCTCTCTGAAACTCTCTGAAACTCTCTGACACTCTCAGAAACTATCAGAAACTCTCTGAAACTCTCTGACACTCTCTGACTCTCACTGAAAGTCTCTGATACTCTCTGACACTCACTGACACACTGTGAAGCTCTCTGAAACTCTCTGGCACTCTCTGACACTCTCTGACACTCTCTGAAACTCTCTGACACTCTCTGACACTCGCTGACACTCTCTGATTCTCGCTGACACTCTCTGATACTCCCTGACACTCACTGACACTCTGTGACACTCTCTGACACTCCCTGAAACTCTCTGACTCTCACTGACGCTCTGTGACACTCTCTGAAACTCTCTGACACTCTCTGACACTCTCTGACACTCTCTGAAACTCTTCGGCACTCTCTGACATTCTCAGAAGATCTCTGAAACTCTCTGAAAATCTCTGACACTCTCTGAAACTCTGTGACGCTCTCTGAAACACTCTGACACTCTCTGACACTCTCCGACACACTCAGAAACTGTCAGAAACTCTCAGGCACTCTCTGACACTCTCAGAAAGTCTCTGAAACTCTCTGACACTATCTGACACTCGCTGACACTCTCTGATTCTCGCTGACACTCTGTGATACTCCCTGACACTCACTGACACTCTGTGACACTCTCTGAAACTCTCTAACACTCTCTGACACTCTCTGAAACTCTCTGAAACTCTCTGACTCTCACTGACGCACTGTGACACTCTCTGAAACTCTCTGACACTCTCTGACACTCTCTGAAACTCATCGGCACTCTCTGACATTCTCAGATACTGTCTGACACTCTCTGAAACTCTCTGACACTCTCTGAAATTCTCTGACACTCTCTGACACTCCCTGACACTCTCTGAATCTCTCTGAAGCTCTCTGACACTCTGTGACACTCTCTGAAACTTTCTGGCACTCTCTGACACTCTCCGAAGATCTCTGAAACTCTCTGAAAATCTCTGACACTCTCTGAAACTCTGTGACACTCTCTGAAACACTCTGACACTCTCTGACACTCTCCGACACACTCAGAAACTGTCAGAAAATCTCAGGCACTCTATCACACTCTCAGAAAGTCTCTGAAACTCTCTGACACTATCTGAACCTCTCTGACACTCTCTGACACTCTCTGACACTCTCTGAAACTCTTTGACACTCTCTGATACTCTCTGACACTCTCTGACTCTCTCTGAAAATCTCCGAAACTCTCTGACACTCTCTGACACTCCCTGACACTCTCTGAATCTCTCTGAAACTCTCTGACACTATCTGACATTCTCTGAAACTCTCTGAAACTCTCTGACACTCTCTGAAACTCTCTGAAACTCTCTGAAACTCTCTGACACTCTCAGAAACTTTCAGAAGCTCTCTGAAACTCACTGACACTCTCTGACACTCTCTCATGCTCTCAGACACTTTCTGAAACTCTCTGACACTCTCTAAAACTCTCTGACACGCTCTGACACTCTCTGACACTCTCTGAAACTCTCTGACACTCTCAGACACTCTCAGACACTCTCTGAAACTCTCTGACACTCTCTGAAACACTCTGACACTCTCTGACACTCTCTGAACTCTCTGACACTCTCTGAAACTCTCTGACACTCTCTGACTCTCTCTGAAACTCTCTGACACTCTCTGACACTCTCTGACACTCACTGAAACTCTGTGACACTCTCTGAAACACTCTGATAATATCTGAAACACTCTGACACTCCCTGACACTCTCCGACACACTCAGAAACTGTCAGAAACTCTCAGAAAGTCTCTGAAACTCTCTGAAACTCTCTGAAACTCTCTCATGCTCTCAGACACTTTCTGAAACTCTCTGACACACTCTAAAACTCTCTGACACTCTCTGACACTCTCTGACACTCTCTGAAACTCTCTGACACTCTCAGACACTCTCAGACACTCTCTGACACTCTCTGACACTCTCTGAACTCTCTGACACTCTCTGAAACTCTCTGAATCTCTCTGACTCTCTCTGAAACTCTCTGACACTCTCTGACACTCTCTGACACTCACTGAAACTCTGTGACACTCTCTGAAACACTCTGATAATCTCTGAAACTCTCAGACACTCTCTGACACTCTCTGACATTTTCCAAAACTCTCTGACACTATCTGACACTTTCTGAAACTCTCGGACACTGTCTGACACACTCTGCAACTCTGTGAAACTCTCTGACACTCTCTGACACACTCTGACACTCTCTGAATCTCTCTGAAACTCTGTGACACTCTGAGACATTCTCTGAAACTGTCTGACACTCTCTGACACTCTCCGACATACTCAGAAACTTTCAGAAACTCTGAGGCACTCTCTGGACTCTTTGAAAGTCTGTGAAACTCTCTGAAACTCTCTGACACTCTCTGAAACTCTCTGAAACTCTCTGACACTCTCTGACACTCTCTGAAACTCTCTGACACTCTCTGACACTCGCTGACACTCTCTGACTCTCACTGAAAGTCTCTGATACTCTCTGACACTCACTGACACTCTGTGAAGCTCTCTGAAACTCTCTGAAACTTTCTGACACTCTCTGAAACACACTGAAGCTCTCTGAAACTCTCTGAAACTCTCTGATACTCTCAGAAACTATCAGAAACTCTCTGAAACTCTCTGACACTCTCTGACTCTCACTGAAAGTCTCTGATACTCTCTGACACTCACTGACACACTGTGAAGCTCTCTGAAACTCTCTGGCACTCTCTGACACGCTGTGACACTCTCTGAAACTCTCTGACACTCTCTGACACTCGCTGACACTCTCTGATTCTCGCTGACACTCTCTGATACTCCCTGACACTCTCTGACACTCTGTGACACTCTCTGAAACTCTCTGACACTCTCTGACACTCCCTGAAACTCTCTGACTCTCACTGACGCTCTGTGACACTCTGAAACTCTCTGACACTCTCTGACACTCTCTGACACTCTCTGAAACTCTTCGGCACTCTCTGACATTCTCAGAAGGTCTCTGAAACTCTCTGAAAATCTCTGACACTCTCTGAAACTCTGTGACGCTCTCTGAAACACTCTGACACTCTCTGACACTCTCCGACACACTCAGAAACTGTCAGAAACTCTCAGGCACTCTCTGACACTCTCAGAAAGTCTCTGAAACTCTCTGACACTATCTGACACTCGCTGACACTCTCTGATTCTCGCTGACACTCTGTGATACTCCCTGACACTCACTGACACTCTGTGACACTCTCTGAAACTCTCTAACACTCTCTGACACTCTCTGAAACTCTCTGAAACTCTCTGACTCTCACTGACGCACTGTGACACTCTCTGAAACTCTCTGACACTCTCTGACACTCTCTGAAACTCATCGGCACTCTCTGACATTCTCAGATACTGTCTGACACTCTCTGAAACTCTCTGACACTCTCTGAAATTCTCTGACACTCTCTGACACTCCCTGACACTCTCTGAATCTCTCTGAAGCTCTCTGACACTCTGTGACACTCTCTGAAACTTTCTGGCACTCTCTGACACTCTCCGAAGATCTCTGAAACTCTCTGAAAATCTCTGACACTCTCTGAAACTCTGTGACACTCTCTGAAACACTCTGACACTCTCTGACACTCTCCGACACACTCAGAAACTGTCAGAAAATCTCAGGCACTCTATCACACTCTCAGAAAGTCTCTGAAACTCTCTGACACTATCTGAACCTCTCTGACACTCTCTGACACTCTCTGACACTCTCTGAAACTCTTTGACACTCTCTGATACTCTCGGACACTGTCTGACTCTCTCTGAAAATCTCCGAAACTCTCTGACACTCTCTGACACTCCCTGACACTCTCTGAATCTCTCTGAAACTCTCTGACACTATCTGACATTCTCTGAAACTCTCTGAAACTCTCTGACAATCTCTGACACTCTCTGAAACTTTCTGACACTCTCTGAAACTCTCTGAAACTCTCTGAAACTCTCTGACACTCTCAGAAACTTTCAGAAGCTCTCTGAAACTCACTGACACTCTCTGACACTCTCTCATGCTCTCAGACACTTTCTGAAACTCTCTGACACTCTCTAAAACTCTCTGACACGCTCTGACACTCTCTGACACTCTCTGAAACTCTCTGACACTCTCAGACACTCTCAGACACTCTCTGAAACTCTCTGACACTCTCTGAAACACTCTGACACTCTCTGACACTCTCTGAACTCTCTGACACTCTCTGAAACTCTCTGACACTCTCTGACTCTCTCTGAAACTCTCTGACACTCTCTGACACTCTCTGACACTCACTGAAACTCTGTGACACTCTCTGAAACACTCTGAAATTATCTGAAACACTCTGACACTCTCTGACACTCTCCGACACACTCAGAAACTGTCAGAAACTCTCAGAAAGTCTGTGAAACTCTCTGAAACTCTCTGAAACTCTCTGACACTCTCAGAAACTTTCAGAACGTCTCTGAAACTCACTGACACTCTCTGACACTCTCTCATGCTCTCAGACACTTTCTGAAACTCTCTGACACACTCTAAAACTCTCTGACACTCTCTGACACTCTCTGAAACTCTCTGACACTCTCAGACACTCTCAGACACTCTCTGAAACTCTCTGACACTCTCTGAAACACTCTGACACTCTCTGACACTCTCTGAACTCTCTGACACTCTCTGAAACTCTCTGACACTCTCTGACTCTCTCTGAAACTCTCTGACACTCTCTGACACTCTCTGACACTCACTGAAACTCTCAGACACTCTCTGACACTCTCTGACACTTTCCGAAACTCTCTGACACTATCTGACACTTTCTGAAACTCTCGGACACTGTCTGACACACTCTGCAACTCTGTGACACTCTGAGACATTCTCTGAAACTGTCTGACACTCTCTGACACTCTCCGACATACTCAGAAACTTTCAGAAACTCTGAGGCACTCTCTGGACTCTCAGAAAGTCTGTGAAACTCTCTGAAACTCTCTGAAACTCTCTGACACTCTCTGACACTCTCTGAAACTCTCTGACACTCTCTGACACTCGCTGACACTCTCTGACTCTCACTGAAAGTCTCTGATACTCTCTGACACTCACTGACACTCTGTGAAGCTCTCTGAAACTCTCTGAAACTTTCTGACACTCTCTGAAACACACTGAAGCTCTCTGAAACTCTCTGAAACTCTCTGACACTCTCAGAAACTATCAGAAACTCTCTGAAACTCTCTGACACTCTCTGACTCTCACTGAAAGTCTCTGATACTCTCTGACACTCACTGACACACTGTGAAGCTCTCTGAAACTCTCTGGCACTCTCTGACACTCTCTGACACTCTCTGAAACTCTCTGACACTCTCTGACTCTCGCTGACACTCTCTGATTCTCGCTGACACTCTCTGATACTCCCTGACACTCACTGAAACTCTCTGACTCTCACTGACGCTCTGTGACACTCTCTGAAACTCTCTGACACTCTCTGACACTCTCTGAAACTCTCTGAAACTCTTCGGCACTCTCTGACATTCTCAGAAGATCTCTGAAACTCTCTGAAAATCTCTGACACTCTCTGAAACTCTGTGACGCTCTCTGAAACACTCTGACACTCTCTGACACTCTCCGACACACTCAGAAACTGTCAGAAACTCTCAGGCACTCTCTGACACTCTCAGAAAGTCTCTGAAACTCTCTGACACTATCTGACACTCGCTGACACTCTCTGATCCTCCGGACACTCTGTGATACTCCCTGACACTCACTGACACTCTGTGACACTCTCTGAAACTCTCTAACACTCTCTGACACTCTCTGAAACTCTCTGAAACTCTCTGACTCTCACTGACGCTCTGTGACTCTCTCTGAAACTCTCTGACACTCTCTGACACTCTCTGAAACTCTTCGGCACTCTCTGACATTCTCAGATACTGTCTGACACTCTCTGAAACTCTCTGACACTCTCTGAAATTCTCTGACACTCTCTGACACTCCCTGACACTCTCTGAATCACTCTGAAGCTCTCTGACACTCTCTGACACTCTCAGAAAGTCTCTGAAACTCTCTGACACTATCTGACACTCGCTGACACTCTCTGATTCTCGCGGACACTCTGTGATACTCCCTGACACTCACTGACACTCTGTGACACTCTCTGAAACTCTCTAACACTCTCTGACACTCTCTGAAACTCTCTGAAACTCTCTGACTCTCACTGACGCTCTGTGACTCTCTCTGAAACTCTCTGACACTCTCTGACACTCTCTGAAACTCTTCGGCAGTCTCTGACATTCTCAGATACTGTCTGACACTCTCTGAAACTCTCTGACACTCTCTGAAATTCTCTGACACTCTCTGACACTCTCTGACACTCTCTGAAACTCTTCGGCACTCTCTGACATTCTCAGATACTGTCTGACACTCTCTGAAACTCTCTGACACTCTCTGAAATTCTCTGACACTCTCTGACACTCCCTGACACTCTCTGAATCTCTCTGAAGCTCTCTGACACTCTGTGACACTCTCTGAAACTTTCTGGCACTCTCTGACACTCTCCGAAGATCTCTGAAACTCTCTGAAAATCTCTGACACTCTCTGAAACTCTGTGACACTCTCTGAAACACTCTGACACTCTCTGACACTTTCCGACACACTCAGAAACTGTCAGAAATTCTCAGGCACTCTATGACACTCTCAGAAAGTCTCTGAAACTCTCTGACACTATCTGAACCTCTCTGACACTCTCTGACACTCTCTGAAACTCTTTGACACTCTCTGACACTCTCGGACACTGTCTGACTCTCTCTGAAAATCTCCGAAACTCTCTGACACTCTCTAACACTCCCTGACACTCTCTGAATCTCTCTGAAACTCTCTGACAATCTCTGACACTCTCTGAAACTTTCTGACACTCTCTGAAACTCTCTGAAACTCTCTGAAACTCTCTGACACTCTCAGAAACTTTCAGAAGCTCTCTGAAACTCACTGACACTCTCTGACACTCTCTCATGCTCTCAGACACTTTCTGAAACTCTCTGACACTCTCTAAAACTCTCTGACACTCTCTGACACTCTCTGACACTCTCTGAAACTCTCTGACACTCTCAGACACTCTCAGACACTCTCTGAAACTCTCTGACACTCTCTGAAACACTCTGACACTCTCTGACACTCTCTGAACTCTCTGACACTCTCTGAAACTTTCTGACACTCTCTGACTCTCTCTGAAACTCTCTGACACTCTCTGACACTCTCTGACACTCACTGAAACTCTGTGACACTCTCTGAAACACTCTGATAATCTCTGAAACTCTCAGACACTCTCTGACACTCTCTGACACTTTCCGAAACTCTCTGACACAATCTGACACTTTCTGAAACTATCGGACACTGTCTGACACACTCTGCAACTCTGTGAAACTCTCTGACACTCTCTGACACTCTCTGACACTCTCTGAATCTCTCTGTCAGGGAGTTTCAGAGAGATTCAGAGAGTGTCACAGAGTGTCACAGAGTCGCAGAGTGTGTCAGAGAGTGTCCGAGAGTTTCAGAAAGTGTCAGAGAGTTTCAGAAAGTGTCAGAGAGTGTCAGAGAGTGTCTGAGAGATTCAGAAAGTGTCAGATAGTGTCAGAGTTTCAGAAAGTGTCAGAGAGTGTCAGAGAGTTTCAGAGAGTGTCAGAGAGTGTCAGAGAGTTTCAGAGAGTGTCAGAGAGTGTCAGAGAGTTTCAGAGAGTGTCAGAGAGTTTCAGAGAGTGTCTGAGAGTGTCAGAGAGTTTCTGAGAGTATTTGAGTTTGTCAGAGATTGTCAGAGAGTGTCAGAGAGTTTCAGAGAGTTTCAGAGAGCTTCAGAGAGCTTCTGAGAGTTTTAGAGAGTGTCAGAAAGTTTCAGAGAGTGTCAGCGAGTATCAGAGAGTGTCAGAGAGTTTCTGAGAGTTTCTGAGTGTGTCGGAGAATGTCAGAGAGTGTCAGAGAGTGTCAGGGAGTTTCAGAGAGTTTCAGAGACTGTCAGAGAGTGTCAGAGAGTGTCACAGAGTGTCACAGAGTGTCACAGAGTTTCAGAGAGAGTCAGAGAGTTTCACAGAGTGTCACAGAGTTGCAGAGTGTGTCAGAGAGTGTCCGAGAGTTTCAGAAAGTGTCAGAGAGTTTCAGAAAGTGTCAGAGTGTCAGAGAGTGTCTGAGAGATTCAGAAAGTGTCAGATAGTGTCAGAGAGTTTCAGAAAGTGTCAGAGTGTGTCAGAGAGTGTCAGAGAGTTTCAGAGAGTGTCAGCGAGTGTCAAAGAGTGTCAGAGAGTTTCTGAGAGTTTCTGAGTTTGTCGGAGAATGTCAGAGAGTGTCACAGAGTGACGGAGAGTATCAGAGAGTTTCAGAGAGTGTCAGAGATTTTCAGAGAGCTTCAGAGAGAATCAGTCTGTTTCAGAGAGTGTCAGAAAGTTTCAGAGAGTGCCAGAGAGGGTCAGAGACTTTCAGAGAGTTTCAGTGAGTGTCACAGAGTGTCAGAGAGCATCAGAGAGCTTAAGAGAGCGTCAGAGAGTGTCAGAGAGTGCCAGAGAGTTTCAGAGAGTTTCAGAGACTTTCTGAGAGTGTCAGAGAGTGCCTGAGAATTTCTGACAGTTTCTGAGTGTGTCAGAGAGTGTCAGAGAGTTTCAGAGAATTTCAGAGAGTGTCAGAGATTGTCTGAGAGTGTCAGAGAGTGTCAAAGAGTTTCAGAGAAAGTCAGAGAGTGTCAGAGAGTGTCTGAGGGTGTCAGAGAGTGTCAGAGAGTGTCAGAGAATGTCGGAGAGTTTCTGAGAGTATCTGTGAGTGTAAGAGAGTGTCAGAGGGTTCTGAGATTTTCTGAGTGTGTCAGGGAGTGTCACAGAGTGTCAGAGACTGTCAGAGAGTGTCAGAGAGTTTCACAGAGTTTCACAGAGTGTCAGAGAGTGTCAGAACGTGTCAGAGAGATTCACAGTGCGTCACAGAGTGTCAGAGCGTTTCAGAGAGTGTCACAGAGTGTCAGAGAGTGTCAGAGAGTGCCAGAGAGTGTCAGAGAGTGTCAGAGACTTTCAGAGAATGTCGGAGAGTTTCTGAGAGTCTCTGTGAGTGTCAGAGAGTATCAGAGAGTTTCACAGTGTGTTACAGAGTGTCAGAGAGTGTCAGAGAGATTCAGAGAGTGTTGGAGAGTGTCATAGAGTGTCAGAGAGTGTCAGAGAATGTCAGAGAGTTTCTGAGAGTATCTGTGAGTGTCAGAGAGTTTCAGAGACTTTCACAGACTGTCAGAGGGTTCAGAGAGTTTCTGAGTGTGTCAGAGAGTGTCACCGAGTGTCAGAGAGTTTCACAGTGTGTCACAGAGTGTCAGAGAGTGTCAGAGAGTTTCAGAGAGATTCAGAACGTGTCAGAGAGTGTCAGAGAGTTTCAGAGAGTGTCAGAGAGTGTCTGAGAGTGTCAGCGAGTGTCAGAGATTTTCAGAGAGTTCCAGAGAGCTTCAGAGAGTGTCAGAGAGTGTCAGAAAGTTTCACAGTGTGTCACAGAGTGTCAGAGCGTGTCAGAGAGTTTCGGAGAGTGTCAGAGAGTGTCAGAGAGTGTCTGAGACTGTTAGAGAGTGTCAGAGTGTTTCAGAGAGTGTCACAGATTTTCAGAGAGTGTCAGAGATTTTCAGAGAGTTTCAGAGATCTTCAGAGAGTGTCAGAGAGTGCCAGAAAATTTCAGAGAGTGTCACAGAGTATCAGAGAGTTTCAGAGAGATTCAGAGAGTGTCAATGAGTATCAGAGAGTGTCAGAGAGAGTCAGAGAGTGTCAGAGAATATCTGAGAGTTTCAGAGAGTGTCAGAGAGTGTCAGAGATTTTCAGAGAGAGTCAGAGAGTGTCAGAGAGTTTCAGAGAATTTCAGAGAGTTTCAGAGATGTTCAGAGAGTGTCAGAGAGTGTCAGAGAGTGTCAGGGAGCTTCAGAGAGTTTCAGAATGTGTCACAGAGTGTCAGAGAGTGTCTGAGAGTGTCAGAGATTGTCAGAGAGTTTCAGAGAGAGTCAGAGTGTCAGAGAGTGTCGGAGAGTTTCAGAGAGTGTCAGAGAGTGTCCGAGAGTTTCAGAAAGTGTCAGAGAGTGTCGGAGAGTGTCAGGGAGTTTCAGAGAGATTCAGAGAGTGTCAGAGAGGGTCAGAGAGTGTCAGGGAGCTTCAGAGAGTTTCAGAATGTGTCACAGAGTGTCAGAGAGTGTCTGAGAGTGTCAGAGATTGTCAGAGAGTTTCAGAGAGAGTCAGAGAGTGTCAGAGAGTGTCGGAGAGTTTCAGAGAGTGTCAGAGAGTGTCCGAGAGTTTCAGAAAGTGTCAGATAGTGTCAGAGAGTTTCCGAAAGTGTCAGAGACTGTCAGAGAGTGTCAGAGTGTTTCAGAGAGTGTCACAGAGTTTCAGAGAGTGTCAGAGATTTTCAGAGAGTTTCAGAGATCTTCAGAGAGTGTCAGAGAGTATCAGAGAGTGTCAGAGAGAGTCAGAGTGTGTCAGAGAGTTTCCGAGAGATTCAGAAAGTATCAGATATTGTCAGAGAGTTTCAGAAAGTGTCACAGAGTGTCAGAGAGTGTCTGAGAGTGTCAGAGATTGTCAGAGAGTTTCAGAGAGCGTCAGAGACTGTCAGAGAGTTTCAGAGAGTTTCACAGTGTGTCAGAGATGTTCAGAGAGTTTCAGAGCGTGTCAGAGAGTGTCAGAGAGTTTCAGAGATTTTCAGAGAGTTTCAGAGATGTTCAGAGAGTGTCAGAGGTTGTCAGAAAGTTTCAGAGAGAGTCAGAGAGTGTCAGGGAGTTTCAGAGAGTGTCACAGAGTGTCAGTGAGAGTCAGAGAGTTTCAGAGAGTGTCAGAGAGTGTCAGAGAGTTTCAGAAAGTTTTAGAGAGTGTTTCTGAGAGTGTCAGAGAGTTTCAGAAAGTTTCAGAGAGCTTCAGAGAGTGTCAGAAAGTTTCAGAGAGTGTCAGATATTTTCAGAGAGTTTCAGAGAGTGTCAGAGAGTTTCAGAGAGAGTCAGAAAGTGTCTGAGAGTGTCAAAGAGTGTCAAATAGTTTCAGAGAGTGTCAGAGAGTTTCAGAGACTTTCTGAGAGTGTCAGAGAGTGCCTGAGAGTTTCTGACAGTTTCTGAGTGTCTCGGAGAGTGTCAGAGAGTGTCAAAGTGTTTCAGAGAGTGTCAGAGAGTATCAGAGAGTGTCTGAGAGTTTCAGACACTGTCAGAGTGTGTCAGAGATTTTCAGAGAGTGTCAGAGAGTTTCAGAGATTTTCAGAGATGTTCAGAGAGTGTCAGAAAGTTTCACAGTGTGTCAGAGATGTTCAGAGAGTTTCAGAGAGTGTCAGAGAGTGTCAGAGAGTGTCGGAGAGTTTCAGACAGTGTCAGAGAGTGTCAGAGATTTTCAGAGAGGGTCAGAGAGTGTCAGAGAGTTTCAGAGATTTTCAGAGAGTTTCAGAGATGTTCAGAGAGTGTCAGAGAGAGTCAGAAAGTTTCAGAGAGGGTCAGAGAGTGTCAGGGAGTTTCAGAGAGATTCAGAGAGTTTCAGAGAGTGTCGGAGAGTGTCACAGAGTGTCACAGAGTTTCAGAGAGATTCAGAGAGTGTCAGAGAGTGTCAGAGAGTGTCACAGAGTTGCAGAGTGTGTCAGAGAGTGTCCGAGAGTTTCAGAAAGTGTCAGATAGTGTCAGAGAGTTTCAGAATGTGTCACAGAGTGTCAGAGAGAGTCTGAGAGTGTCAGAGATTTTCACAGTGTTTCAGAGAGTGTCACAGAGTTTCAGAGAATGTCAGAGATTTTCAGAGAGTTTCAGAGATCTTCAGAGAGTGTGAGAGAGTGCCAGAAAGTTTCAGAGAGTGTCACAGAGTTTCAGAGATTTTCAGAGAGATTCAAAGAGTGTCAGAGATTATCCGAGAGTGTCAGAGAGAGTCAGAGAGTGTTAGAGAGAGTCCGAGAGATTCAGAAAGTGTCAGATATTTTCAGAGAGTCTCAGAGAGTTTCAGAGAGTGTCTGAGAGTGTCAGAGAGTTTCTGAGAGATTGTGAGTTTGTCAGAGAGTTTCAGAGATTGTCAGCGAATTTCAGTGAGTGTCACAGAGTGTCAGACAGTTTCAGAGAGTGTCTGAGAGTGTCATGGTGTGTCGGAGAGCTTCAGAGAGTGTCTGAGTTTGTCAGAGACTTTCAGAGATTGTCAGAGAATTTCAGAGAGTGTCAAAGAGTGTCAGAGAGTGTCAGAGAGTTTCAGAGCGTTTCTGAGTGTTTCTGAGTGTGTCAGAGAGTTTCAGAAAGTTTCAGAGAGCTTCAGAGAGTGTCAGAAAGTTTCAGAGAGCGTCAGAGAGTTTCAGAAAATGTCACAGAATGTCAGAGAGTTTCAGAGAGCTTCACAGAGTGTCAGAGACTGTCGGAGAGTGTCCGACAGTTTCAGAGAGTTTCAGAGAGTGTCAGAGAGTTTCAGAGAGAGACAAACAGTGTCTGAGAGTGTCAAAGAGTGTCAAAGAGTTTCAGAGAGTGTCAGAGAGTTTCAGAAAGTTTCAGAGAGTGTCAGAGAGTGTCAGAGAGTGTCTGAGAGTTTCAGACAGTGTCAGAGAGTGTCAGAGATTTTCAGAGAGGGTCAGAGAGTGTCAGAGAGTTTCAGAGATTTTCAGAGAGTTTCAGAGATGTTCAGAGAGTGCCAGAGAGAGTCAGAAAGTTTCAGAGAGGGTCAGAGAGTGTCAGGGAGTTTCAGAGAGATTCAGAGAGTTTCAGAGAGTGTCGGAGAGTGTCACAGAGTGTCACAGAGTTTCAGAGAGATTCAGAGAGTGTCAGAGATTGTCAGAGAGTGTCACAGAGTTGCAGAGTGTGTCAGAGAGTGTCCGAGAGTTTCAGAAAGTGTCAGATAGTGTCAGAGAGTTTCAGAATGTGTCACAGAGTGTCAGAGAGTGTCTGAGAGTGTCAGAGATTTTCACAGTGTTTCAGAGAGTGTCACAGAGTTTCAGAGAGTGTCAGAGATTTTCAGAGAGTTTCAGAGATCTTCAGAGAGTGTGAGAGAGTGCCAGAAAGTTTCAGAGAGTGTCACAGAGTTTCAGAGAGTTTCAGAGAGATTCAAAGAGTGTCAGAGATTATCAGAGAGTGTCAGAGAGAGTCAGAGAGTGTTAGAGAGAGTCCGAGAGATTCAGAAAGTGTCAGATATTTTCAGAGAGTCTCAGAGAGTTTCAGAGAGTGTCTGAGAGTGTCAGAGAGTTTCTGAGAGATTGTGAGTTTGTCAGAGAGTTTCAGAGATTGTCAGCGAATTTCAGTGAGTGTCACAGAGTGTCAGACAGTTTCAGAGAGTGTCTGAGAGTGTCATGGTGTGTCGGAGAGCTTCAGAGAGTTTCTGAGTTTGTCAGAGACTTTCAGAGATTGTCAGAGAATTTCAGAGAGTGTCAAAGAGTGTCAGAGAGTGTCAGAGAGTTTCAGAGCGTTTCTGAGTGTTTCTGAGTGTGTCAGAGAGTTTCAGAAAGTTTCAGAGAGCTTCAGAGAGTGTCAGAAAGTTTCAGAGAGCGTCAGAGAGTTTCAGAAAATGTCACAGAATGTCAGAGAGTTTCAGAGAGCTTCACAGAGTGTCAGAGACTGTCGGAGAGTGTCCGACAGTTTCAGAGAGTTTCAGAGAGTGTCAGAGAGTTTCAGAGAGAGACAAACAGTGTCTGAGAGTGTCAAAGAGTGTCAAAGAGTTTCAGAGAGTGTCAGAGAGTGTCAGAGAGTTTCAGAGAGTGTCAGAGAGTTTCAGAGAGTTTCTGAGAGTGTCAGAGAGTTTCAGAAAGTTTCAGAGAGCTTCAGAGAGTGTCAGAAAGTTTCAGAGAGTGTCAGAGAGTTTCATAGAGCTTCAGAGAGTGTCAGAGACTGTCAGAGAGTGTCAGACAGTTTCAGATAGTTTCAGAGAGTATCAGAGAGTTTCAGAGAGAGTCAGAAAGTGTCTGAGAGTGTCAAAGAGTGTCAAAGAGTTTCAGAGAGTGTCCGAGAGTTTCAGAGACTTTCTGAGAGTGTCAGAGAGTGCCTGAGAGTTTCTGACAGTTTCTGAGTGTGTCGGTGAGTGTCAGAGAGTGTCAAAGTGTTTCAGAGAGTGTCAGAGAGTGTCAGAGAGTTTCAGAGAGTGTCAGAGAGTTTCAGAGACTTTCTGAGAGTGTCAGAGAGTGCCTGAGAGTTTCTGACAGTTTCTGAGTTTGTCGGAGAGTGTGAGAGAGTGTCAGAGTGTTTCAGAGAGTGTCACAGAGTTTCAGAGAGTGTCAGAGAGTGTCAGAGAGTGTCAGAGAGTTTCAGCGAGAGTCAGAGGTTGTCAGAGAGTGTCCAAGAGTTTCATAAAGTGTCAGATAGTGTCAGAGAGTTTCAGAAATTGTCAGAGAGTGTCCAAGAGTTTCATAAAGTGTCAGATAGTGTCAGAGAGTTTCAGAAAGAGTCAGAGAGTGTCAGAGATTGTCTGAGACTTTCAGAGAGTGTCAGAGTGTTTCAGTGAGTGTCACAGAGTTTCAGAGAGTGTCAGAGATTTTCAGAGAGTTTCAGAGATCTTCAGAGAGTGTCAGAGAGTGCCAGAAAGTTTCAGAGAGGGTCACAGAGTGTCAGAGAGTTTCAGAGAGATTCAGAGAGTGTCAGAGAGTATCAGAGAGTGTCAGAGAGAGTCAGAAAGTGTCAGAGAATGTCTGAGAGTGTCAGAGAGTGTCAGAGAGTTTCAGAGAGAGTCAGAGAGGGTAAGAGAGTTTCAGAGAGTTTCACAGTGTGTCAGAGAGTGTCAGAGAGTATCAGAGAGTGTCTGAGAGTTTCAGACACTGTCAGAGTGTGTCAGAGATTTTCGGAGAGTGTCAGAGAGTTTCAGAGACTTTCTGAGAGTGTCAGAGAGTGCCTGAGAGTTTCTGACAGTTTCTGAGTGAGTCGGAGAGTGTCAGAGAGTGTCAAAGAGTGTCAGAGTGTTTCAGAGAGTGTCAGAGAGATTCAGAGACTTTCTGAGAGTGTCAGAGAGTGCCTGGGAGTTTCTGACAGTTTCTGAGTGTGTCAGAGAGTGTCAGAGAGTGTCAGAGTGTTTCAAAGAGCTTCACAGAGTTTCAGAGAGTGTCAGAGATTTTCAGAGAGTGCCAGAGATCTTCAGAGAGTGTCAGAGAGTGCCAGAAAGTTTCAGAGAGTGTCACAGAGTGTCAGAGAGTTTCAGAGAGATTCAGAGAGTGTCAGAGAGTATCAGAGAGTGCAAGAGAGAGTCAGAGAGTGTCAGAGAGTGTCCGAGAGATTCAGAAAGTGTCAGATCGTGTCAGAGAGTGTCAGAGAGTTTCAGAGAGTGTCTGAGAGTGTCAGAGAGTGTCAGAGAGTTTCTGAGAGATTGTGAGTTTGTCAGAGAGTTTCAGAGATTGTCAGAGAATTTCAGAGAGTGTCACAGAGTGTCAGACAGTTTCAGAGAATTTCAGAGAGTGTCAAAGAGTGTCAGAGAGTGTCAGAGAGTTTCAGAGCGTATCTGAGTGTTTCTGAGAGTGTCAGAGAGTTTCAGAAAGTTTCAGAGAGCTTCAGAGAGTGTCAGAAAGTTTCAGAGAGTGTCAGAGAGTGTCAGAAAATGTCACAGAGTGTCAGAGAGTTTCAGAGAGCTTCAGAGAGTGTCAGAGACTGTCGGAGAGTGTCAGACAGTTTCAGAGAGTTTCAGAGAGTGTCAGAGAGTTTCAGAGAGAGTCAGACAGTGTCTGAGAGTGTCAAAGATTGTCAAAGAGTTTCAGAGAGTGTCAGAGAGTGTCAGAGAGTTTCAGAGAGTGTCAGAGAGTTTCAGAGACTTTCTGAGAGTGTCAGAGTGTGCCTGAGAGTTTCTGACAGTTTCTGAGGGAGTAGTAGAGTGTCAAAGAGTTTCAGAGAGTTTCAGAGCGTGTCCGAGAGTGTCAGAGAGTTTCCGAGAGTGTCAAAGAGTTTCAGAGACTTTCTGAGAGTGTCAGAGAGTGCCTGAGAGTTTCTGACAGTTTCTGAGTGTGTCAGAGAGTGTCAGAGAGTGTCAGAGTGTTTCAGAGAGTTTCACAGAGTTTCAGAGAGTGTCAGAGATTTTCAGAGAGTTTCAGAGATCTTCAGAGAGTGTCAGAGAGCTTCAGAGGGATTCAGAGAGTGTCAGGGAGTGTCAGAGAGTGTCAGAGAATTTCAGAGAGTGTCAGAGAGTGTCAGACAGTATCAGAGAGTGTCAGAGAGTGTCGAAGAGTTTCAGAGAGTGTCAGAGAGTGTCAGAGAGTTTCAGAGAGTGTCAGCAAGAGTCAGAGAGTGTCAGAGAGTTTCAGAGAGTGTCAGAGAGTGTCCGAGAGTTTCCGAAAGTGTCAGATAGTGTCAGAGAATTTCAGAAAGTGTCAGAGAGTTTCAGAGAGTGTCTGAGACTGTCAGAGAGTGTAAGAGTGTTTCAGTGAGTGTCACAGAGTTTCAGAGAGTGTCAGAGATTTTCAGAGAGTTTCAGAGATCTTCAGAGAGTGTCAGAGAGTGCCAGAAAGTTTCAGAGAGGGTCACAGAGTGTCAGAGAGTTTCAGAGAGATTCAGAGAGTGTCAGAGAGTATCAGAGAGTGTCAGAGAGAGTCAGAAAGTGTCAGAGAGTGTCCGAGAGATTCAGAAAGTGTCAGATATTGTCAGAGAATTTCAGAACGTGTCAGAGAGTGTCTGAGAGTGTCAGAGAGTGTCAGAGAGTTTCAGAGAGAGTCAGAGAGGGTAAGAGAGTTTCAGAGAGTTTCACAGTGTGTCAGAGATGTTCAGAGAGTTTCAGAGAGTGTCAGAGAGTGTCAGAGAGTATCAGAGAGTTTCAGAGATGTTCAGAGAGTGTCAGAAAGTTTCAGAGAGAGTCAGAGAGTGTCTGGGAGTTTCAGAGAGTTTCACAGAGTTTCACAGAGTGTCAGAGTGTTTCAGAGAGTGTCACAGAGTTTCAGAGAGTGTCACAGAGTTTCAGAGAGTGTCAGAGATTTTCAGAGAGTGTCAGAGAGTTTCAGAGATTTTCAGAGAGTTTCAGAGATGTTCAGAGAGTGTCAGAAAGTTTCAGAGAGAGTCAGAGAGTGTCTGGGAGTTTCAGAGAGTTTCACAGAGTTTCACAGAGTGTCAGAGTGTTTCAGAGAGTGTCACAGAGTTTCAGAGAGTGTCACAGAGTTTCAGAGAGTGTCAGAGAGTTTCAGAGAGTTTCAGAGAGTGTCAGAGACTATCAGAGAGTGTCAGAGATACTCAGAGAGTGTCAGAGAGAAACCGAGAAATTCAGAAAGTGTCAGATAGTGTCAGAGAGTGTCAGAAAGTGTCAGAGAGTGTCAGAGAGTGTCTGAGAGTGTCAGAGAGTGTCAGAGAGTTTCAGAGAGAGTCAGAGAGTGTCAGAGAGTTTCAGAGAGTTTCAGACAGTGTCAGAGAGTGTCAGAGAGTTTCAGAGAGTGTCAGATAGTGTCAGAGAATTTCAGAAAGTGTCAGAGAGTTTCAGAGAGTGTCTGAGACTGTCAGAGAGTGTAAGAGTGTTTCAGAGAGTGTCACAGAGTTTCAGAGAGTGTCAGAGATTTTCAGAGAGTTTCAGAGATCTTCAGAGAGTGTCAGAGAGAGTCAGAAAGTGTCAGAGAGTGTCCGAGAGATTCAGAAAGTGTCAGATATTGTCAGAGAATTTCAGAAAGTGTCAGAGAGTGTCAGAGAGTGTCTGAGCGTGTCAGAGAGTGTCAGAGAGTTTCAGAGAGAGTCAGAGAGGGTAAGAGAGTTTCAGAGAGTTTCACAGTGTGTCAGAGATGTTCAGAGAGTTTCAGAGAGTGTCAGAGAGTATCAGAGAGTGTCTGAGAGTTTCAGACACTGTCAGAGTGTGTCAGAGATTTTCAGAGAGTGTCAGAGAGTTTCAGAGATTTTCAGAGAGTTTCAGAGATGTTCAGAGAGTGTCAGAAAGTTTCACAGTGTGTCAGAGATGTTCAGAGAGTTTCAGAGAGTGTCAGAGAGTGTCAGAGAGTGTCTGAGAGTTTCAGACAGTGTCAGAGAGTGTCAGAGATTTTCAGAGAGGGTCAGAGAATGTCAGAGAGTTTCAGAGATTTTCAGAGAGTTTCAGAGATGTTCAGAGAGTGTCAGAGAGAGTCAGAACGTTTCAGAGAGGGTCAGAGAGTGTCAGGGAGTTTCAGAGAGATTCAGAGAGTTTCAGAGAGTGTCGGAGAGTGTCACAGAGTGTCACAGAGTTTCAGAGAGATTCAGAGAGTGTCAGAGAGTGTCAGAGAGTGTCACAGAGTTGCAGAGTGTGTCAGAGAGTGTCCGAGAGTTTCAGAAAGTGTCAGATAGTGTCAGAGAGTTTCAGAATGTGTCACAGAGTGTCAGAGAGTGTCTGAGAGTGTCAGAGATTTTCACAGTGTTTCAGAGAGTGTCACAGAGTTTCAGAGAGTGTCAGAGATTTTCAGAGAGTTTCAGAGATCTTCAGAGAGTGTGAGAGAGTGCCAGAAAGTTTCAGAGAGTGTCACAGAGTTTCAGAGAGTTTCAGAGAGATTCAAAGAGTGTCAGAGATTATCAGAGAGTGTCAGAGAGAGTCAGAGAGTGTTAGAGAGAGTCCGAGAGATTCAGAAAGTGTCAGATATTTTCAGAGAGTCTCAGAGAGTTTCAGAGAGTGTCTGAGAGTGTCAGAGAGTTTCTGAGAGATTGTGAGTTTGTCAGAGAGTTTCAGAGATTGTCAGCGAATTTCAGTGAGTGTCACAGAGTGTCAGACAGTTTCAGAGAGTGTCTGAGAGTGTCATGGTGTGTCGGAGAGCTTCAGAGAGTTTCTGAGTTTGTCAGAGACTTTCAGAGATTGTCAGAGAATTTCAGAGAGTGTCAAAGAGTGTCAGAGAGTGTCAGAGAGTTTCAGAGCGTTTCTGAGTGTTTCTGAGTGTGTCAGAGAGTTTCAGAAAGTTTCAGAGAGCTTCAGAGAGTGTCAGAAAGTTTCAGAGAGCGTCAGAGAGTTTCAGAAAATGTCACAGAATGTCAGAGAGTTTCAGAGAGCTTCACAGAGTGTCAGAGACTGTCGGAGAGTGTCCGACAGTTTCAGAGAGTTTCAGAGAGTGTCAGAGAGTTTCAGAGAGAGACAAACAGTGTCTGAGAGTGTCAAAGAGTGTCAAAGAGTTTCAGAGAGTGTCAGAGAGTGTCAGAGAGTGTCAGAGAGTTTCAGAGAGTGTCAGAGAGTTTCAGAGAGTTTCTGAGAGTGTCAGAGAGTTTCAGAAAGTTTCAGAGAGCTTCAGAGAGTGTCAGAAAGTTTCAGAGAGTGTCAGAGAGTTTCATAGAGCTTCAGAGAGTGTCAGAGACTGTCAGAGAGTGTCAGACAGTTTCAGATAGTTTCAGAGAGTGTCAGAGAGTTTCAGAGAGTGTCAGAGAGTGTCCGAGAGTTTCCGAAAGTGTCAGATAGTGTCAGAGAATTTCAGAAAGTGTCAGAGAGTTTCAGAGAGTGTCTGAGACTGTCAGAGAGTGTAAGAGTGTTTCAGTGAGTGTCACAGAGTTTCAGAGAGTGTCAGAGATTTTCAGAGAGTTTCAGAGATCTTCAGAGAGTGTCAGAGAGTGCCAGAAAGTTTCAGAGAGGGTCACAGAGTGTCAGAGAGTTTCAGAGAGATTCAGAGAGTGTCAGAGAGTATCAGAGAGTGTCAGAGAGAGTCAGAAAGTGTCAGAGAGTGTCCCAGAGATTCAGAAAGTGTCAGATATTGTCAGAGAATTTCAGAACGTGTCAGAGAGTGTCTGAGAGTGTCAGAGAGTGCCAGAGAGTTTCAGAGAGAGTCAGAGAGGGTAAGAGAGTTTCAGAGAGTTTCACAGTGTGTCAGAGATGTTCAGAGAGTTTCAGAGAGTGTCAGAGAGTGTCAGAGAGTATCAGAGAGTGTCTGAGAGTTTCAGACACTTTCAGAGTGTGTCAGAGATTTTCAGAGAGTGTCAGAGAGTTTCAGAGATTTTCAGAGAGTTTCAGAGATGTTCAGAGAGTGTCAGAAAGTTTCAGAGAGAGTCAGAGAGTGTCTGGGAGTTTCAGAGAATTTCACAGAGTTTCACAGAGTGTCAGAGTGTTTCAGAGAGTGTCACAGAGTTTCAGAGAGTGTCACAGAGTTTCAGAGAGTGTCAGAGATTTTCAGAGAGTTTCAGAGAGTGTCAGAGACTATCAGAGAGTGTCAGAGACACTCAGAGAGTGTCAGAGAGAAACCGAGAAATTCAGAAAGTGTCAGATAGTGTCAGAGAGTGTCAGAAAGTGTCAGAGAGTGTCAGAGAGTGTCTGAGAGTGTCAGAGAGTGTCAGAGAGTTTCAGAGAGAGTCAGAGAGTGTCAGAGAGTTTCAGAGAGTTTCAGACAGTGTCAGAGAATGTCAGAGAGTTTCAGAGAGTGTCAGATAGTGTCAGAGAATTTCAGAAAGTGTCAGAGAGTTTCAGAGAGTGTCTGAGACTGTCAGAGAGTGTAAGAGTGTTTCAGAGAGTGTCACAGAGTTTCAGAGAGTGTCAGAGATTTTCAGAGAGTTTCAGAGATCTTCAGAGAGTGTCAGAGAGAGTCAGAAAGTGTCAGAGAGTGTCCGAGAGATTCAGAAAGTGTCAGATATTGTCAGAGAATTTCAGAAAGTGTCAGAGAGTGTCAGAGAGTGTCTGAGCGTGTCAGAGAGTGTCAGAGAGTTTCAGAGAGAGTCAGAGAGGGTAAGAGAGTTTCAGAGAGTTACACAGTGTGTCAGAGATGTTCAGAGAGTTTCAGAGAGTGTCAGAGAGTATCAGAGAGTGTCTGAGAGTTTCAGACACTGTCAGAGTGTGTCAGAGATTTTCAGAGAGTGTCAGAGAGTTTCAGAGATTTTCAGAGAGTTTCAGAGATGTTCAGAGAGTGTCAGAAAGTTTCACAGTGTGTCAGAGATGTTCAGAGAGTTTCAGAGAGTGTCAGAGAGTGTCAGAGAGTGTCTGAGAGTTTCAGACAGTGTCAGAGAGTATCAGAGATTTTCAGAGAGGGTCAGAGAGTGTCAGAGAGTTTCAGAGATTTTCAGAGAGTTTCAGAGATGTTCAGAGAGTGTCAGAGAGAGTCAGAAAGTTTCAGAGAGGGTCAGAGAGTGTCAGGGAGTTTCAGAGAGATTCAGAGAGTTTCAGAGAGTGTCGGAGAGTGTCACAGAGTGTCACAGAGTTTCAGAGAGATTCAGAGAGTGTCAGAGAGTGTCAGAGAGTGTCACAGAGTTGCAGAGTGTGTCAGAGAGTGTCCGAGAGTTTCAGAAAGTGTCAGATAGTGTCAGAGAGTTTCAGAATGTGTCACAGAGTGTCAGAGAGTGTCTGAGAGTGTCAGAGATTTTCACAGTGTTTCAGAGAGTGTCACAGAGTTTCAGAGAGTGTCAGAGATTTTCAGAGAGTTTCAGAGATCTTCAGAGAGTGTGAGAGAGTGCCAGAAAGTTTCAGAGAGTGTCACAGAGTTTCAGAGAGTTTCAGAGAGATTCAAAGAGTGTCAGAGATTATCAGAGAGTGTCAGAGAGAGTCAGAGAGTGTTAGAGAGAGTCCGAGAGATTCAGAAAGTGTCAGATATTTTCAGAGAGTCTCAGAGAGTTTCAGAGAGTGTCTGAGAGTGTCAGAGAGTTTCTGAGAGATTGTGAGTTTGTCAGAGAGTTTCAGAGATTGTCAGCGAATTTCAGTGAGTGTCACAGAGTGTCAGACAGTTTCAGAGAGTGTCTGAGAGTGTCATGGTGTGTCGGAGAGCTTCAGAGAGTTTCTGAGTTTGTCAGAGACTTTCAGAGATTGTCAGAGAATTTCAGAGAGTGTCAAAGAGTGTCAGAGAGTGTCAGAGAGTTTCAGAGCGTTTCTGAGTGTTTCTGAGTGTGTCAGAGAGTTTCAGAAAGTTTCAGAGAGCTTCAGAGAGTGTCAGAAAGTTTCAGAGAGCGTCAGAGAGTTTCAGAGAGCTTCACAGAGTGTCAGAGACTGTCGGAGAGTGTCCGACAGTTTCAGAGAGTTTCAGAGAGTGTCAGAGAGTTTCAGAGAGAGACAAACAGTGTCTGAGAGTGTCAAAGAGTGTCAAAGAGTTTCAGAGAGTGTCAGAGAGTGTCAGAGAGTGTCAGAGAGTTTCAGAGAGTGTCAGAGAGTTTCAGAGAGTTTCTGAGAGTGTCAGAGAGTTTCAGAAAGTTTCAGAGAGATTCAGAGAGTGTCAGAGAGTGTCAGAGAGTGTCACAGAGTTGCAGAGTGTGTCAGAGAGTGTCCGAGAGTTTCAGAAAGTGTCAGATAGTGTCAGAGAGTTTCAGAATGTGTCACAGAGTGTCAGAGAGTGTCTGAGAGTGTCAGAGATTTTCACAGTGTTTCAGAGAGTGTCACAGAGTTTCAGAGAGTGTCAGAGATTTTCAGAGAGTTTCAGAGATCTTCAGAGAGTGTGAGAGAGTGCCAGAAAGTTTCAGAGAGTGTCACAGAGTTTCAGAGAGTTTCAGAGAGATTCAAAGAGTGTCAGAGATTATCAGAGAGTGTCAGAGAGAGTCAGAGAGTGTTAGAGAGAGTCCGAGAGATTCAGAAAGTGTCAGATATTTTCAGAGAGTCTCAGAGAGTTTCAGAGAGTGTCTGAGAGTGTCAGAGAGTTTCTGAGAGATTGTGAGTTTGTCAGAGAGTTTCAGAGATTGTCAGCGAATTTCAGTGAGTGTCACAGAGTGTCAGACAGTTTCAGAGAGTGTCTGAGAGTGTCATGGTGTGTCGGAGAGCTTCAGAGAGTTTCTGAGTTTGTCAGAGACTTTCAGAGATTGTCAGAGAATTTCAGAGAGTGTCAAAGAGTGTCAGAGAGTGTCAGAGAGTTTCAGAGCGTTTCTGAGTGTTTCTGAGTGTGTCAGAGAGTTTCAGAAAGTTTCAGAGAGCTTCAGAGAGTGTCAGAAAGTTTCAGAGAGCGTCAGAGAGTTTCAGAGAGCTTCACAGAGTGTCAGAGACTGTCGGAGAGTGTCCGACAGTGTCAGAGAGTTTCAGAGAGTGTCAGAGAGTTTCAGAGAGAGACAAACAGTGTCTGAGAGTGTCAAAGAGTGTCAAAGAGTTTCAGAGAGTGTCAGAGAGTGTCAGAGAGTGTCAGAGAGTTTCAGAGAGTGTCAGAGAGTTTCAGAGAGTTTCTGAGAGTGTCAGAGAGTTTCAGAAAGTTTCAGAGAGCTTCAGAGAGTGTCAGAAAGTTTCAGAGAGTGTCAGAGAGTTTCATAGAGCTTCAGAGAGTGTCAGAGACTGTCAGAGAGTGTCAGACAGTTTCAGATAGTTTCAGAGAGTATCAGAGAGTTTCAGAGAGAGTCAGAAAGTGTCTGAGAGTGTCAAAGAGTGTCAAAGAGTTTCAGAGAGTGTCCGAGAGTTTCAGAGATTTTCTGAGAGTGTCAGAGAGTGCCTGAGAGTTTCTGACAGTTTCTGAGTGTGTCGGAGAGTGTCAGAGAGTGTCAAAGTGTTTCAGAGAGTGTCAGAGAGTGTCAGAGAGTTTCAGAGAGTGTCAGAGAGTTTCAGAGACTTTCTGAGAGTGTCAGAGAGTGCCTGAGAGTTTCTGGCAGTTTCTGAGTTTGTCGGAGAGTGTGAGAGAGTGTCAGAGTGTTTCAGAGAGTGTCACAGAGTTTCAGAGAGTGTCAGAGAGTGTCAGAGAGTGTCAGAGTGTTTCAGCGAGAGTCAGAGGTTGTCAGAGAGTGTCAGAGAGTTTCAGAAATTGTCAGAGAGTGTCCAAGAGTTTCATAAAGTGTCAGATAGTGTCAGAGAGTTTCAGAAATAGTCAGAGAGTGTCAGAGATTGTCTGAGACTTTCAGAGAGTGTCAGATTGTTTCAGAGAGTCTCACAGAGTTTCAGAGAGTGTCAGAGATTTTCAGAGAGTTTCAGAGATCTTCAGAGAGTGTCAGAGAGTGCCAGAAAGTTTCAGAGAGTGTCACAGAGTGTCAGAGAGTTTCAGAGAGATTCAGAGAGTATCAGAGAGTGTCAGAGAGAGTCAGAGAGTGTCAGAGATTGTCCGAGAGATTCAGAAAGTGTCAGATAGTGTCAGAGAGTTTCAGAAAGTGTCAGAGAGTGTCAGAGAGTGTCTGAGATAGTCAGAGATTGTCAGAGAGTGTCTGAGAGTTTCAGACAGTGTCAGAGAGTGTCAGAGATTTTCAGAGAGAGTCAGAGAGTGTCAGAGAGTTTCAGAGATTTGCAGAGAGTTTCAGAGATGTTCAGAGAGTGTCAGAGAGTGTCAGAGAGTGTCAGAGAGTTTCACTGTCTGTCAGAGATGTTCAGAGTATTTCAGAGAGTGTCAGAGAGTGTCAGAGAGTGTCAGAGAGTGTCTGAGAGTTTCAGACAGTGTCAGAGAGTGTCAGAGATTTTCAGAGAGAGTCAGAGAGTGTCAGAGAGTTTCAGAGATTTTCAGAGAGTTTCAGAGATGTTCAGAGAGTGTCAGAGAGAGTCAGAAAGTTTCAGAGAGGGTCAGAGAGTGTCAGGGAGTTTCAGAGAGATTCAGAGAGTGTCAGAGAGTGTCAGAGAGTGTCACAGAGTTGCAGAGTGTGTCAGAGAGTGTCCGAGAGTTTCAGAAAGTGTCAGATAGTGTCAGAGAGTTTCAGAATGTGTCACAGAGTGTCAGAGAGTGTCTGAGAGTGTCAGAGATTTTCAGAGTGTTTCAGAGAGTGTCACAGAGTTTCAGAGAGTGTCAGAGATTTTCAGAGAGTTTCAGAGATCTTCAGAGAGTGTGAGAGAGTGCCAGAAAGTTTCAGAGAGTGTCACAGAGTGTCGGAGAGTTTCAGAGAGTGTCTGAGAGTGTCAGAGAGTGTCAGAGAGTTTCTGAGAGATTGTGAGTTTGTCAGAGAGTTTCAGAGATTGTCAGCGAATTTCAGAGAGTGTCACAGAGTGTCAGACAATTTCAGAGAGTGTCTGAGAGTGTCATGGTGTGTCGGAGAGCTTCAGAGAGTTTCTGAGTTTGTCAGAGACTTTCAGAGATTGTCACAGAATTTCAGAGAGTGTCAAAGAGTGTCAGAGAGTGTCAGAGAGTTTCAGAGGGATTCAGAGAGTGTCAGGGAGTGTCAGAGAGTGTCAGAGAATTTCAGAGAGTGTCAGAGAGTGTCAGACAGTATCAGAGAGCGTCAGAGAGTTTCGAAGAGTTTCAGAGAGTGTCAGAGAGTGTCAGAGAGCTTCAGAGGGATTCAGAGAGTGTCAGGGAGTGTCAGAGAGTGTCAGAGAATTTCAGAGAGTGTCAGAGAGTGTCAGACAGTATCAGAGAGTGTCAGAGAGTGTCGAAGAGTTTCAGAGAGTGTCAGAGAGTGTCAGAGAGTTTCAGAGAGTGTCAGCAAGAGTCAGAGAGTGTCAGAGAGTTTCCGAAAGTGTCAGATAGTGTCAGAGAATTTCAGAAAGTGTCAGAGAGTTTCAGAGAGTGTCTGAGACTGTCAGAGAGTGTAAGAGTGTTTCAGTGAGTGTCACAGAGTTTCAGAGAGTGTCAGAGATTTTCAGAGAGTTTCAGAGATCTTCAGAGAGTGTCAGAGAGTGCCAGAAAGTTTCAGAGAGGGTCACAGAGTGTCAGAGAGTTTCAGAGAGATTCAGAGAGTGTCAGAGAGTATCAGAGAGTGTCAGAGAGAGTCAGAAAGTGTCAGAGAATGTCTGAGAGTGTCAGAGAGTGTCAGAGAGTTTCAGAGAGAGTCAGAGAGGGTAAGAGAGTTTCAGAGAGTTTCACAGTGTGTCAGAGAGTGTCAGAGAGTATCAGAGAGTGTCTGAGAGTTTCAGACACTGTCAGAGTGTGTCAGAGATTTTCAGAGAGTGTCAGAGAGTTTCAGAGACTTTCTGAGAGTGTCAGAGAGTGCCTGAGAGTTTCTGACAGTTTCTGAGTGAGTCGGAGAGTGTCAGAGAGTGTCAAAGAGTGTCAGAGTGTTTCAGAGAGTGTCAGAGAGTTTCAGAGACTTTCTGAGAGTGTCAGAGAGTGCCTGGGAGTTTCTGACAGTTTCCGAGTGTGTCAGAGAGTGTCAGAGAGTGTCAGAGATTTTCAGAGAGTGCCAGAGATCTTCAGAGAGTGTCAGAGAGTGCCAGAAAGTTTCAGAGAGTGTCACAGAGTGTCAGAGAGTTTCAGAGAGATTCAGAGAGTGTCAGAGAGTATCAGAGAGTGCAAGAGAGAGTCAGAGAGTGTCAGAGAGTGTCCGAGAGATTCAGAAAGTGTCAGATCGTGTCAGAGAGTGTCAGAGAGTTTCAGAGAGTGTCTGAGAGTGTCAGAGAGTGTCAGAGAGATTCTGAGAGATTGTGAGTTTGTCAGAGAGTTTCAGAGATTGTCAGAGAATTTCAGAGAGTGTCACAGAGTGTCAGACAGTTTCAGAGAATTTCAGAGAGTGTCAAAGAGTGTCAGAGAGTGTCAGAGAGTTTCAGAGCGTTTCTGAGTGTTTCTGAGAGTGTCAGAGAGTTTCAGAAAGTTTCAGAGAGCTTCAGAGAGTGTCAGAAAGTTTCAGAGAGTGTCAGAGAGTGTCAGAAAATGTCACAGAGTGTCAGAGAGTTTCAGAGAGCTTCAGAGAGTGTCAGAGACTGTCGGAGAGTGTCAGCCAGTTTCAGAGAGTTTCAGAGAGTGTCAGAGAGTTTCAGAGAGAGTCAGACAGTGTCTGAGAGTGTCAAAGAGTGTCAAAGAGTTTCAGAGAGTGTCAGAGAGTGTCAGAGAGTTTCAGAGAGTGTCAGAGAGTTTCAGAGACTTTCTGAGAGTGTCAGAGTGTGCCTGAGAGTTTCTGACAGTTTCTGAGGGAGTAGTAGAGTGTCAAAGAGTTTCAGAGAGTTTCAGAGCGTGTCCGAGAGTGTCAGAGAGTTTCAGAGAGTGTCAAAGAGTTTCAGAGACTTTCTGAGAGTGTCAGAGAGTGCCTGAGAGTTTCTGACAGTTTCTGAGTGTGTCAGAGAGTGTCAGAGAGTGTCAGAGTGTTTCAGAGAGTTTCACAGAGTTTCAGAGAGTGTCAGAGATTTTCAGAGAGTTTCAGAGATCTTCAGAGAGTGTCAGAGAGCTTCAGAGGGATTCAGAGAGTGTCAGGGAGTGTCAGAGAGTGTCAGAGAATTTCAGAGAGTGTCAGAGAGTGTCAGACAGTATCAGAGAGTGTCAGAGAGTGTCGAAGAGTTTCAGAGAGTGTCAGAGAGTGTCAGAGAGTTTCAGAGAGTGTCAGCAAGAGTCAGAGAGTGTCAGAGAGTTTCAGAGAGTGTCAGAGAGTGTCCGAGAGTTTCCGAAAGTGTCAGATAGTGTCAGAGAATTTCAGAAAGTGTCAGAGAGTTTCAGAGAGTGTCTGAGACTGTCAGAGAGTGTAAGAGTGTTTCAGTGAGTGTCACAGAGTTTCAGAGAGTGTCAGAGATTTTCAGAGAGTTTCAGAGATCTTCAGAGAGTGTCAGAGAGTGCCAGAAAGTTTCAGAGAGGGTCACAGAGTGTCAGAGAGTTTCAGAGAGATTCAGAGAGTGTCAGAGAGTATCAGAGAGTGTCAGAGAGAGTCAGAAAGTGTCAGAGAGTGTCCGAGAGATTCAGAAAGTGTCAGATATTGTCAGAGAATTTCAGAACGTGTCAGAGAGTGTCTGAGAGTGTCAGAGAGTGTCAGAGAGTGTCAGAGAGTTTCAGAGAGAGTCAGAGAAGGTAAGAGAGTTTCAGAGAGTTTCACAGTGTGTCAGAGATGTTCAGAGAGTTTCAGAGAGTGTCAGAGAGTGTCAGAGAGTATCAGAGAGTGTCTGAGAGTTTCAGACACTGTCAGAGTGTGTCAGAGATTTTCAGAGAGTGTCAGAGAGTTTCAGAGATTTTCAGAGAGTTTCAGAGATTTTCAGAGAGTTTCAGAGATGTTCAGAGAGTGTCAGAAAGTTTCAGAGAGAGTCAGAGAGTGTCTGGGAGTTTCAGAGAGTTTCACAGAGTTTCACAGAGTGTCAGAGTGTTTCAGAGAGTGTCACAGAGTTTCAGAGAGTGTCACAGAGTTTCAGAGAGTGTCAGAGATTTTCAGAGAGTTTCAGAGAGTGTCAGAGACTATCAGAGAGTGTCAGAGACACTCAGAGAGTGTCAGAGAGAAACCGAGAAATTCAGAAAGTGTCAGATAGTGTCAGAGAGTGTCAGAAAGTGTCAGAGAGTGTCAGAGAGTGTCTGAGAGTTTCAGAGACTTTCTGAGAGTGTCAGAGAGTGCCTGAGAGTTTCTGACAGTTTCTGAGTGTGTCAGAGAGTGTCAGAGAGTGTCAGAGTGTTTCAGAGAGTTTCACAGAGTTTCAGAGAGTGTCAGAGATTTTCAGAGAGTTTCAGAGATCTTCAGAGAGTGTCAGAGAGCTTCAGAGGGATTCAGAGAGTGTCAGGGAGTGTCAGAGAGTGTCAGAGAATTTCAGAGAGTGTCAGAGAGTGTCAGACAGTATCAGAGAGTGTCAGAGAGTGTCGAAGAGTTTCAGAGAGTGTCAGAGAGTGTCAGAGAGTTTCAGAGAGTGTCAGCAAGAGTCAGAGAGTGTCAGAGAGTTTCAGAGAGTGTCAGAGAGTGTCCGAGAGTTTCCGAAAGTGTCAGATAGTGTCAGAGAATTTCAGAAAGTGTCCGAGAGTGTCAGAGAGTTTCAGAGAGTGTCAAAGAGTTTCAGAGACTTTCTGAGAGTGTCAGAGAGTGCCTGAGAGTTTCTGACAGTTTCTGAGTGTGTCAGAGAGTGTCAGAGAGTGTCAGAGTGTTTCAGAGAGTTTCACAGAGTTTCAGAGAGTGTCAGAGATTTTCAGAGAGTTTCAGAGATCTTCAGAGAGTGTCAGAGAGCTTCAGAGGGATTCAGAGAGTGTCAGGGAGTGTCAGAGAGTGTCAGAGAATTTCAGAGAGTGTCAGAGAGTGTCAGACAGTATCAGAGAGTGTCAGAGAGTGTCGAAGAGTTTCAGAGAGTGTCAGAGAGTGTCAGAGAGTTTCAGAGAGTGTCAGCAAGAGTCAGAGAGTGTCAGAGAGTTTCAGAGAGTGTCAGAGAGTGTCCGAGAGTTTCCGAAAGTGTCAGATAGTGTCAGAGAATTTCAGAAAGTGTCAGAGAGTTTCAGAGAGTGTCTGAGACTGTCAGAGAGTGTAAGAGTGTTTCAGTGAGTGTCACAGAGTTTCAGAGAGTGTCAGAGATTTTCAAAGAGTTTCAGAGATCTTCAGAGAGTGTCAGAGAGTGCCAGAAAGTTTCAGAGAGGGTCACAGAGTGTCAGAGAGTTTCAGAGAGATTCAGAGAGTGTCAGAGAGTATCAGAGAGTGTCAGAGAGAGTCAGAAAGTGTCAGAGAGTGTCCGAGAGATTCAGAAAGTGTCAGATATTGTCAGAGAATTTCAGAACGTGTCAGAGAGTGTCTGAGAGTGTCAGAGAGTGTCAGAGAGTTTCAGAGAGAGTCAGAGAAGGTAAGAGAGTTTCAGAGAGTTTCACAGTGTGTCAGAGATGTTCAGAGAGTTTCAGAGAGTGTCAGAGAGTGTCAGAGAGTATCAGAGAGTGTCTGAGAGTTTCAGACACTGTCAGAGTGTGTCAGAGATTTTCAGAGAGTGTCAGAGAGTTTCAGAGATTTTCAGAGAGTTTCAGAGATTTTCAGAGAGTTTCAGAGATGTTCAGAGAGTGTCAGAAAGTTTCAGAGAGAGTCAGAGAGTGTCTGGGAGTTTCAGAGAGTTTCACAGAGTTTCACAGAGTGTCAGAGTGTTTCAGAGAGTGTCACAGAGTTTCAGAGAGTGTCACAGAGTTTCAGAGAGTGTCAGAGATTTTCAGAGAGTGTCAGAGACACTCAGAGAGTGTCAGAGAGAAACCGAGAAATTCAGAAAGTGTCAGATAGTGTCAGAGAGTGTCAGAAAGTGTCAGAGAGTGTCAGAGAGTGTCTGAGAGTGTCAGAGAGTGTCAGAGAGTGTCAGAGAGTTTCAGAGAGAGTCAGAGAGTGTCAGAGAGTTTCAGAGAGTTTCAGACAGAGTCAGAGAGTGTCAGAGAGTTTCAGAGAGTGTCAGATAGTGTCAGAGAATTTCAGAAAGTGTCAGAGAGTTTCAGAGAGTGTCTGAGACTGTCAGAGAGTGTAAGAGTGTTTCAGAGAGTGTCACAGAGTTTCAGAGAGTGTCAGAGATTTTCAGAGAGTTTCAGAGATCTTCAGAGAGTGTCAGAGAGAGTCAGAAAGTGTCAGAGAGTGTCCGAGAGATTCAGAAAGTGTCAGATTTTGTCAGAGAATTTCAGAAAGTGTCAGAGAGTGTCAGAGAGTGTCTGAGCGTGTCAGAGAGTGTCAGAGAGTTTCAGAGAGAGTCAGAGAGGGTAAGAGAGTTTCAGAGAGTTTCACAGTGTGTCAGAGATGTTCAGAGAGTTTCAGAGAGTGTCAGAGAGTATCAGAGAGTGTCTGAGAGTTTCAGACACTGTCAGAGTGTGTCAGAGATTTTCAGAGAGTGTCAGAGAGTTTCAGAGATTTTCAGAGAGTTTCAGAGATGTTCAGAGAGTGTCAGAAAGTTTCAGAGAGAGTCAGAGAGTGTCTGGGAGTTTCAGAGAGTTTCACAGAGTTTCACAGAGTGTCAGAGTGTTTCAGAGAGTGTCACAGAGTTTCAGAGAGTGTCACAGAGTTTCAGAGAGTGTCAGAGATTTTCAGAGAGTTTCAGAGAGATTCAGAGAGTGTCAGAGACTATCAGAGAGTGTCAGAGACACTCAGAGAGTGTCAGAGAGAAACCGAGAAATTCAGAAAGTGTCAGATAGTGTCAGAGAGTGTCAGAAAGTGTCAGAGAGTGTCAGAGAGTGTCTGAGAGTGTCAGAGAGTGTCAGAGAGTTTCAGAGAGAGTCAGAGAGTGTCAGAGAGTTTCAGAGAGTTTCAGACAGTCTCAGAGAGTGTCAGAGAGTTTCAGAGTGTCAGATAGTGTCAGAGAATTTCAGAAAGTGTCAGAGAGTTTCAGAGAGTGTCTGAGACTGTCAGAGAGTGTAAGAGTGTTTCAGAGAGTGTCACAGAGTTTCAGAGAGTGTCAGAGATTTTCATTGAGTTTCAGAGATCTTCAGAGAGTGTCAGAGAGTGCCAGAAAGATTCAGAGAGGGTCACAGAGTGTCAGAGAGTTTCAGAGAGATTCAGAGAGTGTCAGAGAGTATCAGAGAGTGTCAGAGAGAGTCAGAGAGTGTCAGAGAGTGTTCGAGAGATTCAGAAAGTGTCAGATAGTGTCAGAGAATTTCAGAAAGAGTCAGAGAGTGTCAGAGAGTGTCTAAGAGTGTCAGAGAGTTTCAGAGACAGTCAGAGACGGTAAGAGAGTTTCAAAGAGTTTCACGGTGTGTCAGAGATGTTCAGAGAGTGTCAGAAAGTTTCAGAGAGAGTCAGAGAGTGTCTGGCAGTTTCAGAGAGATTCAGAGAGTTTCACAGAGTGTCAGAGAGTGTCAGAGAGTGCCAGAAAGTTTCAGAGAGTGTCACAGAGTGTCAGAGAGTTTCAGAGAGATTCAGAGAGTTTCAGAGTGTCAGAGAGTTTCAGAGACTTTCTGAGAGTGTCAGAGAGTGCCTGAGAGTTTCTGACAGTTTCTGAGTGTGTCAGAGAGTTTCAGAGAGTGTCAGAGTGTTTCAGAGAGTTTCACAGAGTTTCAGAGAGTGTCAGAGATTTTCAGAGAGTGCCAGAGATCTTCAGAGAGTGTCAGAGAGTGCCAGAAAGTTTCAGAGAGTGTCACAGAGTGTCAGAGAGTTTCAGAGAGATTCATATAGTGTCAGAGAGTATCAGAGAGTGTCAGAGAGAGTCAGAGAGTGTCAGAGAGAGTCCGAGAGATTCAGAAAGTGTCAGATAGTGTCAGAGAGTGTCAGAGAGTTTCAGAGAGTGTCTGAGAGTGTCAGAGAGTGTCAGAGAGTTTCTGAGAGATTGTGAGTTTGTCAGAGAGTTTCAGAGATTGTCAGAGAATTTCAGAGATTGTCACAGAGTGTCAGACAGTTTCATAGAGTGTCTGAGAGTGTCATGGTGTGTCGGAGAGATTCAGAGAGTTTCTGAGTATGTCAGAGAGTGTCAGAGATTGTCAGAGAATTTCAGAGCGTTTCTGAGTGTTTCTGAGAGTGTCAGAGAGTTTCAGATAGTTTCAGAGAGCTTCAGAGAGTGTCAGAAAGTTTCAGAGAGTGTCAGAGAGTTTCAGAAAATGTCACAGAGTGTCAGAGAGTTTCAGAGAGCTTCAGAGAGTGTCAGAGACTGTCGGAGAGTGTCAGACAGTTTCAGAGAGTTTCAGAGAGTGTCAGAGAGTTTCAGAGAGAGTCAGACAGTGTCTGAGAGTGTCAAAGAGTGTCAGAGAGTTTCAGAGACTTTCTGAGAGTGTCAGAGAGTGCCTGAGAGTTTCTGACAGTTTCTGAAGGAGTCGGAGAGTGTCAGAGATCTTCAGAGAGTGTCAGAGAGTGCCAGAAAGTTTCAGAGAGTGTCACAGAGTGTCAGAGAGTTTCAGAGAGATTCATATAGTGTCAGAGAGTATCAGAGAGTGTCAGAGAGAGTCAGAGAGTGTCAGAGAGAGTCCGAGAGATTCAGAAAGTGTCAGATAGTGTCAGAGAGTGTCAGAGAGTTTCAGAGAGTGTCTGAGAGTGTCAGAGAGTGTCAGAGAGTTTCTGAGAGATTGTGAGTTTGTCAGAGAGTTTCAGAGATTGTCAGAGAATTTCAGAGATTGTCACAGAGTGTCAGACAGTTTCATAGAGTGTCTGAGAGTGTCATGGTGTGTCGGAGAGATTCAGAGAGTTTCTGAGTATGTCAGAGAGTGTCAGAGATTGTCAGAGAATTTCAGAGCGTTTCTGAGTGTTTCTGAGAGTGTCAGAGAGTTTCAGATAGTTTCAGAGAGCTTCAGAGAGTGTCAGAAAGTTTCAGAGAGTGTCAGAGAGTTTCAGAAAATGTCACAGAGTGTCAGAGAGTTTCAGAGAGCTTCAGAGAGTGTCAGAGACTGTCGGAGAGTGTCAGACAGTTTCAGAGAGTTTCAGAGAGTGTCAGAGAGTTTCAGAGAGAGTCAGACAGTGTCTGAGAGTGTCAAAGAGTGTCAGAGAGTTTCAGAGACTTTCTGAGAGTGTCAGAGAGTGCCTGAGAGTTTCTGACAGTTTCTGAAGGAGTCGGAGAGTGTCAGAGAGTGTCAGAGTGTTTCAGAGAGTTTCACAGAGTTTCAGAGAGTATCAGAGATTTTCAGAGAGTTTCAGAGATCTTCAGAGAGTGTCAGAGAGCTTCAGAAGGATTCAGAGTGTGTCAGGGAGTGTCAGAGAGTGTCAGATAATTTCAGAGAGTGTCAGAGAGTGTCAGACAGTGTCAGAGAGTGTCAGAGATTGTCAGAGAATTTCAGAGCGTTTCTGAGTGTTTCTGAGAGTGTCAGAGAGTTTCAGAAAGTTTCAGAGAGCTTCAGTGAGTGTCAGAAAGTTTCAGAGAGTGTCAGAGAGTTTCAGAAAATGTCACAGAGTGTCAGAGAGTTTCAGAGAGCTTCAGAGAGTGTCAGAGACTGTCGGAGAGTGTCAGACAGTTTCAGAGAGTTTCAGAGAGTGTCAGAGAGTTTCAGAGAGTGTCAGAGAGTGTCAGAGAGTTTCAGAGAGTGTCAAAGAGTTTCAGAGACTTTCTGAGAGTGTCAGAGAGTGCCTGAGAGTTTCTGACAGTTTCTGAGGGAGTCGGAGAGTGTCAGAGAGTGTCAGAGTGTTTCAGAGAGTTTCACAGAGTTTCAGAGAGTATCAGAGATTTTCAGAGAGATTCAGAGATCTTCAGAGAGTGTCAGAGAGCTTCAGAGGGATTCAGAGAGTGTCAGGGAGTGTCAGAGAGTGTCAGATAATTTCAGAGAGTGTCAGAGAGTGTCAGACAGTATCAGAGAGTGTCAGAGAGTGCCGAAGAGTTTCAGAGAGTGTCAGAGAGTGTCAGAGAGTTTCAGAGAGTGTCACAGAGTGTCAGTGAGTGTCAGAGAGTATCAGAGAGTGTCAGAGAGTGTCCGAGAGTTTCCGAAAGTGTCAGATAGTGTCAGAGAATTTCGGAAAGTGTCAGAGAGTTTCAGAGAGTGTCTGAGACTGTCAGAGAGTGTAAGAGAGTTTCAGAGAGTGTCAGAGAGTTTCAGAGAATGTCAGAGATTTTCAGAGTGTTTCAGAGATCTTCACAGAGTGTCAGAGAGTGTCAGAAAGTTTCAGAGAGTGTCAGAGAGTGTCTGGGAGTTTCAGAGAGATTCAGAGAGTTTCACAGAGTGTCAGAGTGTTTCCGAGAGTGTCACAGAGTTTCAGAGAGTGTCAGAGATTTTCAGAGAGTTTCAGAGATATTCAGAGAGTGTCAGAGAGTGCCAGAAAGTTTCAGAGAGTGGCACAGAGTGTCAGAGAGTTTCAGAGAGATTCAGAGAATGTCAGAGACTATCAGAGAGTGTCAGAGAGAGTCAGAGAGTGTCAGAGAGAGTCCGAAAAATTCAGAAAGTGTCAGATAGTGTCAGCGAGTGTCAGAAAGTGTCAGAGAGTGTCAGAGAGTGTCTGAGAGTGGCAGAGAGTGTCAGAGAGTTTCAGAGAGAGTCAGAGAGTGTCAGAGAATTTCAGAGAGTTTCAGAGAGTGTCAGAGAGGGTCCGAGAGTTTCAGAGAGTGTCAGAACAAAGAACAAAGATAATTACAGCACAGGAACAGGCCCTTCGGCCCTCCAAGCCTGCGCCGATCTAGATCCTCTCTCTAAACATGTCGCCTATTTTCTAAGGTTCTGTATCTCTTTTCTTCCTGCCCATTCATGTATCTGTCTAGATACATCTTAAAAGACTCCATCGTGCCCCCATCTACCACCTCCGCTGGCAATGCGTTCCAGGTGCCCACCACCCTCTGCGTAAAGAACTTTCCACGCATATCCCCCCTAAACTTTTCCCCTTTCACTTTGAACTCGTGTCATCTAGTAATTGAAACCCCCACTCTGGGAAAAGCCACTTGCTATCCACCCTGTCTATACCTCTCATGATTTTGTACACCTCAATCAGGTCCCCCCTCAACCTCCGTCTTTCTAATGAAAATAATCCTAATCTGCTCAACCTCTCTTCATAGCTAGCGCCCTCCATACCAGGCAACATCCTGGTGAACCTCCTCTGCACCCTCTCCAAAGCATCCACATCCTTTTGATAATGTGGCGACCAGAACTGTACGCAGTATTCCAAATGTGGCCGAACCAAAGTCCTATACAACTGTAACATGACCTGCCAACTCTTGTACTCAATGCCCCGTCCGATGAAGGAAAGCATGCCGTATGCCTTCTTGACCACTCTATTTACCTGCGTTGCCACCTTCAGGGAACAGTGGACCTGAACACCCAAATCTCTCTGGACATCAATTTTCCCCAGGACTTTTCCATTTACTGTATAGTTCACTCTTGAATTGGATCTTCCAAAATGCATCACCTCGCATTTGCCCTGATTGAACTCCATCTGCCATTTCTCTGCCCAACTCTCCAATCTATCTATATTCTGCTGTATTCTCTGACAGTCCCCTTCACTATCTGTTACTCCACCAATCTTAGTGTCGTCTGCAAATTTGCTAATCAGTCCACCTATACTTTCCTCCAAATCATTAATGTATATCACAAACAACAGTGGTCCCAGCACGGATCCCTGTGGAACACCACTGGTCACACGTCTCCATTTTGAGAAACTCCCTTCTACTGCTACTCTCTGTCTCCTGTTGCCCAGCCAGTTCTTTATCCATCTCGCTAGTACACCTTGGACCCCAAGCGCCTTCACTTTCTCCAGCAGCCTGCCATGGGGAACCTTATCAAACGCCTTACTGAAGTCCATGTATATGACATCGACAGCCCTTCCCTCATCAATCAACTTTGTCACTTCCTCAAAGAATTCTATTAAGTTGGTAAGACATGACCTTCCCTGCACAAAACCATGTTGCCTATCACTGATGAGCCCATTTTCTTCCAAATGGGAATAGATCCTATCCCTCAGTATCTTCTCCAGCAGCTTCCCTACCACTGACGTCAGGCTCACCGGTCTATAATTACCTGGATTATCCCTGCTACCCTTCTTAAACAAGGGGACAACATTAGCAATTCTCCAGTCCTCCGGGACCTCACCCGTGTTTAAGGATGCTGCAAAGATATCTGTTAAGGCCCCAGCTATTTCCTCTCTCGCTTCCCTCAGTAACCTGGGATAGATCCCATCCGGACCTGGGGACTTGTCCACCTTAATGCCCTTTAGAATACCCAACACTTCCTCCCTCCTTATGCCGACTTGACCTAGAGTAATCAAACATCTGTTCCTAACCTCAACATCCGTCATGTCCCTCTCCTCGGTGAATACCGATGCAAAGTGCTCGTTTAGAATCTCACCCATTTTCTCTGAGTCCAAGCATAACATTCCTCCTTTGTCCTTTAGTGGGCCAATCCTTTCTCTAGTTACCCTCTTTCTCCTTATATATGAATAAAAGGCTTTGGGATTTTCCTTAACCCTGTTTGCTAAAGATATTTCATGACCCCTTTTAGCCCTCTTAATTCCTCGTTTCAGATTGGTCCTACATTCCCGATATTCTTTCAAAGCTTCGTCTTTCATCAGCCGCCTAGACCTTATGTATGCTTCCTTTTTCCTCTTAGCTAGTCTCACAATTTCACCTGTCATCCATGGTTCCCTAATCTTGCCATTTCTATCCCTCATTTTCACAGGAACATGTCTCTCCTGCACGCTAATCAACCTCTCTTTAAAAGCCTCCCACATATCACATGTGGATTTACCTTCAAACAGCTGCTCCCAATCTACATTTCCCAGCTCCTGCCGAATTTTGATGTAGTTGGCCTTCCCCCAATTTAGCGCTCTCCCTTTTGGACCACTCTCGTCTTTGTCCATGAGTATTTTAAAGCTTATGAAATTGTGATCACTATTCCCAAAGTAGTCCCCTACTGAAACTTCAATAACCTGGCCGGGCTCATTCCCCAACACCAGGTCCAGTATGGCCCCTTCCCGAGTTGGACTATTTACATACTGCTCTAGAAAACCCTCCTGGATGCTCCTTACAAATTCTGCTCCATCTGGACCTCTAACACTAAGCGAATCCCAGTCAATGTTGGGAAAATTAAAATCTCCTATCACCACCACCCTGTTGCTCCTACATCTTTCCATAATCTGTTTACATATTTGTACCTCTATCTCACGCTCGCTGTTGGGAGGCCTGTAGTACAGCCCCAACATTGTTACCGCACCCTTCCTATTTCTGAGTTCTGTCCATATTGCCTCACTGCTCGAGTCCTCCATAGTGCCTTCCTTCAGCACAGCTGTGATATCCTCTTTGACCAGTAATGCAACTCCTCCACCCCTTTTACCTCCCTCTCTATCCCGCCTGAAGCATCGATATCCTGGGATATTTAGTTGCCAATCATGCCCTTCCCTCAACCAAGTCTCAGTAATAGCAATAACATCATACTCCCAGGTACTAATCCAAGCCCTAAGTTCATCTGCCTTACCTACTACACTTCTTGCATTAAAACAAATGCACCTCAGACCACCAGTCCCTTTATATTCATCATCTGCTCCCTGCCTGCTCTTCCCCTTAGTCACACTGACTTCATTATCTAGTTCCTTACAGGCTTTTGTTACTACCTCCTTACTGTCAACTGACCTCAATTGGTTCCCATCCCCCTGCCACATTAGTTTAAACCCTCCCCAACAGCGTTAGCAAAAGCACCTCCAAGGACATTGGTTCCAGTCCGGCCCAGGTGTAGACCGTCCAATTTGTAATAGTCCCACCTCCCCCAGAACCGGTCCCAATGTCCCAAAAATCTGAACCCCTCCTTCCTGCACCATCTCTCAAGCCACGCATTCATCCTGACGATTCTTTCATTTTTACTCTGGCTATCACGTGGCACTGGTAGTAATCCTGAGATTACTACCTTTGAGGTCCTACTTTTTAACTTGGCTCCTAACTCCCTAAACTCTGCATGTAGGACCTCATCCCGTTTTTTACCTATATCATTAGTGCCTATGTGCACAATGACAACTGGCTGTTCACCCTCCCCCTTTAGAATGTTCTGCAGCCGATCTGAGACGTCCCTGACCCGTGCACCTGGGAGGCAACATACCATTCGGGAGCCTCGTTTTCGACCACAGAACCGCCTATCTACTCCCCTTACAATCGAATCCCCTACGACTATAGCCCTTCCACTCTTTTTCCCGCCCTTCGGAACAGCAGAGCCAGCCACGGTGCCATGGACCTGGCTACTGCTGCCTTCCCCTGGTGAGCCATCTCCCTCAACAGTATCCAAAACGGTATACTTGTTTTGGAGGGAGATGACCGCAGGGGACTCCTGCGCTGCCTTCCTGCTCTTTCTCTGCCTTTTGGTCACCCATTCCCTTTCTCCCTCAGCAATCCTAATCTGCGGTGTGACCAATTCACTAAACGTGCTATCCACGACCTCCTCAGCATCGCGCATGCTCCAAAGTGAGTCCATCCGCAGCTCGAGAGCCGTCATGCGGTCTAACAAGAGCTGCAGCTGGACACACTTCCTGCACGTGAAGGAGTCAGGGTCATCAGCCATGTCCCTGAGCTCCCACATTGAGCAAGAGGAGCATGATACGGGTCTGAGATCTCCTGCCATTTTTAATCTTAAGTTTAAACTTAGTTAAATGAAAAAGGAACGAAAAGTTTTTACCAATCACAATAAAACCAGAGAAATCGAAAAAGCCTTACCTTATAAACACCCCACCGAGTCCTTTTTTTTGGTTAGAGGAGGAGGGCGGGTGGGAGACACTACAAGTGTGGTGTCTCGGGTTCAGAAACCGCCCAAATATATAGTGTTTTACTTACCCAGCAGCCCCCTGGCCTCCGCCGAAAAACAAAAGGAAATTAAATTGACTTTCAAACGGACTTTCCCAGCTGCTCACTCGCTCACACGCTGCTCCCGAAAAAGCTGCTGCACTGAAAGGAAAGTTATTTTAAACCGCCCAAATATATAGTGTTTTACTTACCCAGCAGCCCCCTGGCCTCCGCCGAAAAACAAAAGGAAATTAAATTTACTTTCAAACGGTAGTTTCAGAGAATTTCAGAAAGTGTCAGAGAGTTTCAGAGAGTGTCTGAGACTGTCAGAGAGTGTAAGAGTGTTACAGAGAGTGTCACAGAGATTCAGAGAGTGTCAGAGATTTTCAGAGAGTTTCAGAGATCTTCAGAGATCTTCAGAGAGTGTCAGAGAGTGCCAGAAAGTTTCAGAGAGGGTCACAGAGTGTCAGAGAATTTCAGAGAGATTCAGAGAGTGTCAGATAGTTTCAGAGAATTTCAGAAAGTGTCAGAGAGTGCCTGAGAGTTTCTGACAGTTTCTGAGTGTGTCAGAGAGTGTCAGAGAGTGTCAGAGTGTTTCAGAGAGTTTCACAGAGTTTCAGAGAGTGTCAGAGATTTTCAGAGAGTTTCAGAGATCTTCAGAGAGTGTCAGAGAGCTTCAGAGGGATTCAGAGAGTGTCAGGGAGTGTCAGAGAGTGTCAGAGAATTTCAGAGAGTGTCAGAGAGTGTCAGACAGTATCAGAGAGTGTCAGAGAGTGTCGAAGAGTTTCAGAGAGTGTCAGAGAGTGTCAGAGAGTTTCAGAGAGTGTCAGCAAGAGTCAGAGAGTGTCAGAGAGTTTCAGAGAGTGTCAGAGAGTGTCAGAGAGTGTCCGAGAGTTTCCGAAAGTGTCAGATAGTGTCAGAGAATTTCAGAAAGTGTCAGAGAGTTTCAGAGAGTGTCTGAGACTGTCAGAGAGTGTAAGAGTGTTTCAGTGAGTGTCACAGAGTTTCAGAGAGTGTCAGAGATTTTCAGAGAGTTTCAGAGATCTTCAGAGAGTGTCAGAGAGTGCCAGAAAGTTTCAGAGAGGGTCACAGAGTGTCAGAGAGTTTCAGAGAGATTCAGAGAGTGTCAGAGAGTATCAGAGAGTGTCAGAGAGAGTCAGAAAGTGTCAGAGAGTGTCCCAGAGATTCAGAAAGTGTCAGATATTGTCAGAGAATTTCAGAAAGTGTCAGAGAGTGTCAGAGAGTGTCTGAGAGTGTCAGAGAGTGTCAGAGAGTTTCAGAGAGAGTCAGAGAGGGTAAGAGAGTTTCAGAGAGTTTCACAGTGTGTCAGAGATGTTCAGAGAGTTTCAGAGAGTGTCAGAGAGTGTCAGAGAGTGTCAGAGAGTATCAGAGAGTGTCTGAGAGGTTCAGACACTGTCAGAGTGTGTCAGAGATTTTCAGAGAGTGTCAGAGAGTTTCAGAGATTTTCAGAGAGTTTCAGAGATGTTCAGAGAGTGTCAGAGAGTGTCTGGGAGTTTCAGAGAGTTTCACAGAGTTTCACAGAGTGTCAGAGTGTTTCAGAGAGTGTCACAGAGTTTCAGAGAGTGTCACAGAGTTTCAGAGAGTGTCAGAGAGTGTCAGAGACTATCAGAGAGTGTCAGAGACACTCAGAGAGTGTCAGAGAGAAACCGAGAAATTCAGAAAGTGTCAGATAGTGTCAGAGAGTGTCAGAAAGTGTCAGAGAGTGTCAGAGAGTGTCTGAGAGTGTCAGAGAGTGTCAGAGAGTTTCAGAGAGAGTCAGAGAGTGTCAGAGAGTTTCAGAGAGTTTCAGACAGTGTCAGAGAGTGTCAGAGTTTCAGAGAGTGTCAGATAGTGTCAGAGAATTTCAGAAAGTGTCAGAGAGTTTCAGAGAGTGTCTGGGACTGTCAGAGAGTGTAAGAGTGTTTCAGAGAGTGTCACAGAGTTTCAGAGAGTGTCAGAGATTTTCAGAGAGTTTCAGAGATCTTCAGAGAGTGTCAGAGAGAGTCAGAAAGTGTCAGAGAGTGTCCGAGAGATTCAGAAAGTGTCAGATATTGTCAGAGAATTTCAGAAAGTGTCAGAGAGTGTCAGAGAGTGTCTGAGCGTGTCAGAGAGTGTCAGAGAGTTTCAGAGAGAGTCAGAGAGGGTAAGAGAGTTTCAGAGAGTTTCACAGTGTGTCAGAGATGTTCAGAGAGTTTCAGAGAGTGTCAGAGAGTATCAGAGAGTGTATGAGAGTTTCAGACACTGTCAGAGTGTGTCAGAGATTTTCAGAGAGTGTCAGAGAGTTTCAGAGATTTTCAGAGAGTTTCAGAGATGTTCAGAGAGTGTCAGAAAGTTTCAGAGAGAGTCAGAGAGTGTCTGGGAGTTTCAGAGAGTTTCAGAGAGTTTCACAGAGTATCAGAGTGTTTCAGAGAGTGTCACAGAGTTTCAGAGAGTGTCACAGAGTTTCAGAGAGTGTCAGAGATTTTCAGAGAGTTTCAGAGAGATTCAGAGAGTGTCAGAGACTATCAGAGAGTGTCAGAGACACTCAGAGAGTGTCAGAGAGAAACCGAGAAATTCAGAAAGTGTCAGATAGTGTCAGACAGTGTCAGAAAGTGTCAGAGAGTGTCAGAGAGTGTCTGAGAGTGTCAGAGAGTGTCAGAGAGTTTCAGAGAGAGTCAGAGAGTGTCAGAGAGTTTCAGAGAGTTTCAGACAGTGTCAGAGGGTGTCAGAGAGTTTCAGAGAGTGTCAGATAGTGTCAGAGAATTTCAGAAAGTGTCAGAGAGTTTCAGAGAGTGTCTGAGACTGTCAGAGAGTGTAAGAGTGTTTCAGAGAGTGTCACAGAGTTTCAGAGAGTGTCAGAGATTTTCAGAGAGTTTCAGAGATCTTCAGAGAGTGTCAGGGAGTGCCAGAAAGTTTCAGAGAGGGTCACAGAGTGTCAGAGAGTTTCAGAGAGATTCAGAGAGTGTCAGAGAGTATCAGAGAGTGTCAGAGAGAGTCAGAGAGTGTCAGAGAGTGTTCGAGAGATTCAGAAAGTGTCAGATAGTGTCAGAGAATTTCAGAAAGAGTCAGAGAGTGTCAGAGAGTGTCTAAGAGTGTCAGAGAGTTTCAGAGACAGTCAGAGACGGTAAGAGAGTTTCAAAGAGTTTCACAGTGTGTCAGAGATGTTCAGAGAGTGTCAGAAAGTTTCAGAGAGAGTCAGAGAGTGTCTGGCAGTTTCAGAGAGATTCAGAGAGTTTCACAGAGTGTCAGAGAGTGTCAGAGAGTGCCAGAAAGTTTCAGAGAGTGTCACAGAGTGTCAGAGAGTTTCAGAGAGATTCAGAGAGTTTCAGAGAGTGTCAGAGAGTTTCAGAGACTTTCTGAGAGTGTCAGAGAGTGCCTGAGAGTTTCTGACAGTTTCTGAGTTTGTCAGAGAGTGTCAGAGAGTGTCAGAGTGTTTCAGAGAGTTTCACAGAGTTTCAGAGAGTGTCAGAGATTTTCAGAGAGTGCCAGAGATCTTCAGAGAGTGTCAGAGAGTGCCAGAAAGTTTCAGAGAGTGTCACAGAGTGTCAGAGAGTTTCAGAGAGATTTATAGAGTGTCAGAGAGTATCAGAGAGTGTCAGATAGAGTCAGAAAGTGTCAGAGAGAGTCCGAGAGATTCAGAAAGTGTCAGATAGTGTCAGAGAGTGTCAGAGAGTTTCAGAGAGTGTCTGAGAGTGTCAGAGAGTGTCAGAGAGTTTCTGAGAGATTGTGAGTTTGTCAGAGAGTTTCAGAGATTGTCAGAGAATTTCAGAGAGTGTCACAGAGTGTCAGACAGTTTCATAGAGTGTCTGAGAGTGTCATGGTGTGTCGGAGAGATTCAGAGAGTTTCTGAGTTTGTCAGAGAGTGTCAGAGATTGTCAGAGAATTTCAGAGCGTTTCTGAGTGTTTCTGAGAGTGTCAGAGAGATTCAGAAAGTTTCAGAGAGCTTCAGAGAGTGTCAGAAAGTTTCAGAGAGTGTCAGAGTGTTTCTGAAAATGTCACAGAGTGCCAGAGAGTTTCAGAGAGCTTCAGAGAGTGTCAGAGACTGTCGGAGAGTGTCAGACAGTTTCAGACAGTTTCAGAGAGTGTCAGAGAGTTTCAGAGAGAGTCAGACAGTGTCTGAGAGTGTCAAAGAGTGTCAGAGAGTTTCAGAGACTTTCTGAGAGTGTCAGAGAGTGCCTGAGAGTTTCTGACAGTTTCTGAGGGAGTCGGAGAGTGTCAGAGAGTGTCAGAGTGTTTCAGAGAGTTTCACAGAGTTTCCGAGAGTTTCAGAGATTTTCAGAGAGTTTCAGAGATCTTCAGAGAGTGTCAGAGAGCTTCAGAGGGATTCAGAGAGTGTCAGGGAGTGTCAAAGAGTGTCAGATAATTTCAGAGAGTGTCAGAGAGTGTCAGACAGTGTCAGAGAGTGTCAGAGATTGTCAGAGAATTTCAGAGCGTTTCTGAGTGTTTCTGAGAGTGTCAGAGAGTTTCAGAAAGTTTCAGAGAGCTTCAGTGAGTGTCAGAAAGTTTCAGAGAGTGTCAGAGAGTTTCAGAAAATGTCACAGAGTGTCAGAGAGTTTCAGAGAGCTTCAGAGAGTGTCAGAGACTGTCGGAGAGTGTCAGACAGCTTCAGAGAGTTTCAGAGAGTGTCAGAGAGTTTCAGAGTGTGTCAGAGAGTGTCAGAGAGTTTCAGAGAGTGTCAGAGAGTTTCAGAGACTTTCTGAGAGTGTCAGAGAGTGCCTGAGAGTTTCTGACAGTTTCTGAGGGAGTCGGAGAGTGTCAGAGAGTGTCAGAGTGTTTCAGAGAGTTTCACAGAGTTTCAGAGAGTTTCAGAGATCTTCAGAGAGTGTCAGAGAGCTTCAGAGGGATTCAGAGAGTGTCAGGGAGTGTCAGAGAGTGTCAGATAATTTCAGAGAGTGTCAGAGAGTGTCAGACAGTATCAGAGAGTGTCAGAGAGTGCCGAAGAGTTTCAGAGAGTGTCAGAGAGAGTCAGAGAGTTTCAGAGAGTGTCACAGAGTGTCAGTGAGTGTCAGAGAGTATCAGAGAGTGTCAGCGAGAGTCAGAGAGTGTCAGAGATTTTCAGAGAGTGTCAGAGAGTGTCCGAGAGTTTCCGAAAGTGTCAGATAGTGTCAGAGAATTTCAGAAAGTGTCAGAGAGTTTCAGAGAGTGTCTGAGACTGTCAGAGAGTGTAAGAGAGTTTCAGAGAGTGTCACAGAGTTTGAGAGTGTCAGAGATTTTCAGAGTGTTTCAGAGATCTTCACAGAGTGTCAGAGAGTGCCAGAAGGTTTCAGAGAGTGTCACAGAGTGTCAGAGAGAGTCAGAAAGTGTCAGAGAGTGTCCGAGAGATTCAGAAAGTGTCAGATAGTGTCAGAGAATTTCAGAAAGTGTCAGAGAGTGTCAGAGAGTGTCAGAGAGTGTCAGAGAGTTTCAGAGAGAGTCAGAGAGGGTAAGAGAGTTTCAGAGAGTTTCACAGTGTGTCGGAGATGTTCAGAGAGTTTCAGAGAGTGTCAGAGAGTGTCAGAGAGTATCAGAGAGTGTCTGAGAGTTTCAGACACTGTCAGAGTGTGTCAGAGATTTTCAGAGAGAATCAGAGAGTGTCAGAGAGTTTCAGAGATTTTCAGAGAGTTTCAGAGATGTTCAGAGAGTGTCAGAAAGTTTCAGAGAGTGTCAGAGAGTGTCTGGGAGTTTCAGAGAGATTCAGAGAGTTTCACAGAGTGTCAGAGTGTTTCAGAGAGTGTCACAGAGTTTCAGAGAGTTTCAGAGATTTTCAGAGAGTTTCAGAGATATTCAGAGAGTGTCAGAGAGTGCCAGAAAGTTTCAGAGAGTGGCACAGAGTGTCAGAGAGTTTCAGAGAGATTCAGAGAATGTCAGAGACTATCAGAGAGTGTCAGAGAGAGTCAGAGAGTGTCAGAGAGAGTCCGAAAAATTCAGAAAGTGTCAGATAGTGTCAGAGAGTGCCAGAAAGTGTCAGAGAGTGTCAGAGAGTGTCTGAGAGTGTCAGAGAGTGTCAGAGAGTTTCAGAGAGAGTCAGAGAGTGTCAGAGAGTTTCAGAGAGTTTCAGAGAGTGTCAGAGAGGGTCCGAGAGTTTCAGAGAGTGTCAGAACAAAGAACAAAGAACAAAGATAATTACAGCACAGGAACAGGCCCTTCGGCCCTCCAAGCCTGCGCCGATCCAGATCCTCTCTCTAAACATGTCGCCTATTTTCTAAGGTTCTGTATCTCTTTTCTTCCTGCCCATTCATGTATCTGTCTAGATACATCTTAAAAGACTCCATCGTGCCCGCATCTACCACCTCCGCTGGCAATGCGTTCCAGGTGCCCACCACCCTCTGCGTAAAGACCTTTCCACGCATATCCCCCTAAACTTTTCCCCTTTCACTTTGAACTCGTGTCATCTAGTAATTGAAACCCCCACTCTGGGAAAAAGCCTCTTGCTATCCACCCTGTCTATACCTCTCATGATTTTGTACACCTCAATCAGGTCCCCCCTCAACCTCCGTCTTTCTAATGAAAATAATCCTAATCTGCTCAACCTCTCTTCATAGCTAGCGCCCTCCATACCAGGCAACATCCTGGTGAACCTCCTCTGCACCCTCTCCAAAGCATCCACATCCTTTTGATAATGTGGCGACCAGAACTGTACGCAGTATTCCAAATGTGGCCGAACCAAAGTCCTATACAACTGTAACATGACCTGCCAACTCTTGTACTCAATGCCCCGTCCGATGAAGGAAAGCATGCCGTATGCCTTCTTGACCACTCTATTTACCTGCGTTGCCACCTTCAGGGAACAGTGGACCTGAACACCCAAATCTCTCTGGACATCAATTTTCCCCAGGACTTTTCCATTTACTGTATAGTTCACTCTTGAATTGGATCTTCCAAAATGCATCACCTCGCATTTGCCCTGATTGAACTCCATCTGCCATTTCTCTGCCCAACTCTCCAATCTATCTATATTCTGCTGTATTCTCTGACAGTCCCCTTCACTATCTGTTACTCCACCAATCTTAGTGTCGTCTGCAAATTTGCTAATCAGTCCACCTATACTTTCCTCCAAATCATTAATGTATATCACAAACAACAGTGGTCCCAGCACGGATCCCTGTGGAACACCACTGGTCACACGTCTCCATTTTGAGAAACTCCCTTCTACTGCTACTCTCTGTCTCCTGTTGCCCAGCCAGTTCTTTATCCATCTCGCTAGTACACCTTGGACCCCAAGCGCCTTCACTTTCTCCAGCAGCCTGCCATGGGGAACCTTATCAAACGCCTTACTGAAGTCCATGTATATGACATCGACAGCCCTTCCCTCATCAATCAACTTTGTCACTTCCTCAAAGAATTCTATTAAGTTGGTAAGACATGACCTTCCCTGCACAAAACCATGTTGCCTATCACTGATGAGCCCATTTTCTTCCAAATGGGAATAGATCCTATCCCTCAGTATCTTCTCCAGCAGCTTCCCTACCACTGACGTCAGGCTCACCGGTCTATAATTACCTGGATTATCCCTGCTACCCTTCTTAAACAAGGGGACAACATTAGCAATTCTCCAGTCCTCCGGGACCTCACCCGTGTTTAAGGATGCTGCAAAGATATCTGTTAAGGCCCCAGCTATTTCCTCTCTCGCTTCCCTCAGTAACCTGGGATAGATCCCATCCGGACCTGGGGACTTGTCCACCTTAATGCCCTTTAGAATACCCAACACTTCCTCCCTCCTTATGCCGACTTGACCTAGAGTAATCAAACATCTGTTCCTAACCTCAACATCCGTCATGTCCCTCTCCTCGGTGAATACCGATGCAAAGTGCTCGTTTAGAATCTCACCCATTTTCTCTGAGTCCAAGCATAACATTCCTCCTTTGTCCTTTAGTGGGCCAATCCTTTCTCTAGTTACCCTCTTTCTCCTTATATATGAATAAAAGGCTTTGGGATTTTCCTTAACCCTGTTTGCTAAAGATATTTCATGACCCCTTTTAGCCCTCTTAATTCCTCGTTTCAGATTGGTCCTACATTCCCGATATTCTTTCAAAGCTTCGTCTTTCATCAGCCGCCTAGACCTTATGTATGCTTCCTTTTTCCTCTTAGCTAGTCTCACAATTTCACCTGTCATCCATGGTTCCCTAATCTTGCCATTTCTATCCCTCATTTTCACAGGAACATGTCTCTCCTGCACGCTAATCAACCTCTCTTTAAAAGCCTCCCACATATCACATGTGGATTTACCTTCAAACAGCTGCTCCCAATCTACATTTCCCAGCTCCTGCCGAATTTTGGTGTAGTTGGCCTTCCCCCAATTTAGCGCTCTCCCTTTTGGACCACTCTCGTCTTTGTCCATGAGTATTTTAAAGCTTATGGAATTGTGATCACTATTCCCAAAGTAGTCCCCTACTGAAACTTCAATAACCTGGCCGGGCTCATTCCCCAACACCAGGTCCAGTATGGCCCCTTCCCGAGTTGGACTATTTACATACTGCTCTAGAAAACCCTCCTGGATGCTCCTTACAAATTCTGCTCCATCTGGACCTCTAACACTAAGCGAATCCCAGTCAATGTTGGGAAAATTAAAATCTCCTATCACCACCACCCTGTTGCTCCTACATCTTTCCATAATCTGTTTACATATTTGTACCTCTATCTCACGCTCGCTGTTGGGAGGCCTGTAGTACAGCCCCAACATTGTTACCGCACCCTTCCTATTTCTGAGTTCTGTCCATATTGCCTCACTGCTCGAGTCCTCCATAGTGCCTTCCTTCAGCACAGCTGTGATATCCTCTTTGACCAGTAATGCAACTCCTCCACCCCTTTTACCTCCCTCTCTATCCCGCCTGAAGCATCGATATCCTGGGATATTTAGTTGCCAATCATGCCCTTCCCTCAACCAAGTCTCAGTAATAGCAATAACATCATACTCCCAGGTACTAATCCAAGCCCTAAGTTCATCTGCCTTACCTACTACACTTCTTGCATTAAAACAAATGCACCTCAGACCACCAGTCCCTTTATATTCATCATCTGCTCCCTGCCTGCTCTTCCCCTTAGTCACACTGACTTCATTATCTAGTTCCTTACAGGCTTTTGTTACTACCTCCTTACTGTCAACTGACCTCAATTGGTTCCCATCCCCCTGCCACATTAGTTTAAACCCTCCCCAACAGCGTTAGCAAAAGCACCTCCAAGGACATTGGTTCCAGTCCGGCCCAGGTGTAGACCGTCCAATTTGTAATAGTCCCACCTCCCCCAGAACCGGTCCCAATGTCCCAAAAATCTGAACCCCTCCTTCCTGCACCATCTCTCAAGCCACGCATTCATCCTGACGATTCTTTCATTTTTACTCTGGCTATCACGTGGCACTGGTAGTAATCCTGAGATTACTACCTTTGAGGTCCTACTTTTTAACTTGGCTCCTAACTCCCTAAACTCTGCATGTAGGACCTCATCCCGTTTTTTACCTATATCATTAGTGCCTATGTGCACAATGACAACTGGCTGTTCACCCTCCCCCTTTAGAATGTTCTGCAGCCGATCTGAGACGTCCCTGACCCGTGCACCTGGGAGGCAACATACCATTCGGGAGCCTCGTTTTCGACCACAGAACCGCCTATCTACTCCCCTTACAATCGAATCCCCTACGACTATAGCCCTTCCACTCTTTTTCCCGCCCTTCGGAACAGCAGAGCCAGCCACGGTGCCATGGACCTGGCTACTGCTGCCTTCCCCTGGTGAGCCATCTCCCTCAACAGTATCCAAAACGGTATACTTGTTTTGGAGGGAGATGACCGCAGGGGACTCCTGCGCTGCCTTCCTGCTCTTTCTCTGCCTTTTGGTCACCCATTCCCTTTCTCCCTCAGCAATCCTAATCTGCGGTGTGACCAATTCACTAAACGTGCTATCCACGACCTCCTCAGCATCGCGCATGCTCCAAAGTGAGTCCATCCGCAGCTCGAGAGCCGTCATGCGGTCTAACAAGAGCTGCAGCTGGACACACTTCCTGCACGTGAAGGAGTCAGGGTCATCAGCCATGTCCCTGAGCTCCCACATTGAGCAAGAGGAGCATGATACGGGTCTGAGATCTCCTGCCATTTTTAATCTTAAGTTTAAACTTAGTTAAATGAAAAAGGAACGAAAAGTTTTTACCAATCACAATAAAACCAGAGAAATCGAAAAAGCCTTACCTTATAAACACCCCACCGAGTCCTTTTTTTTGGTTAGAGGAGGAGGGCGGGTGGGAGACACTACAAGTGTGGTGTCTCGGGTTCAGAAACCGCCCAAATATATAGTGTTTTACTTACCCAGCAGCCCCCTGGCCTCCGCCGAAAAACAAAAGGAAATTAAATTGACTTTCAAACGGACTTTCCCAGCTGCTCACTCGCTCACACGCTGCTCCCGAAAAAGCTGCTGCACTGAAAGGAAAGTTATTTTAAACCGCCCAAATATATAGTGTTTTACTTACCCAGCAGCCCCCTGGCCTCCGCCGAAAAACAAAAGGAAATTAAATTTACTTTCAAACGGTAGTTTCAGAGAATTTCAGAAAGTGTCAGAGAGTTTCAGAGAGTGTCTGAGACTGTCAGAGAGTGTAAGAGTGTTACAGAGAGTGTCACAGAGATTCAGAGAGTGTCAGAGATTTTCAGAGAGTTTCAGAGATCTTCAGAGATCTTCAGAGAGTGTCAGAGAGTGCCAGAAAGTTTCAGAGAGGGTCACAGAGTGTCAGAGAATTTCAGAGAGATTCAGAGAGTGTCAGATAGTTTCAGAGAATTTCAGAAAGTGTCAGAGAGTGCCTGAGAGTTTCTGACAGTTTCTGAGTGTGTCAGAGAGTGTCAGAGAGTGTCAGAGTGTTTCAGAGAGTTTCACAGAGTTTCAGAGAGTGTCAGAGATTTTCAGAGAGTTTCAGAGATCTTCAGAGAGTGTCAGAGAGCTTCAGAGGGATTCAGAGAGTGTCAGGGAGTGTCAGAGAGTGTCAGAGAATTTCAGAGAGTGTCAGAGAGTGTCAGACAGTATCAGAGAGTGTCAGAGAGTGTCGAAGAGTTTCAGAGAGTGTCAGAGAGTGTCAGAGAGTTTCAGAGAGTGTCAGCAAGAGTCAGAGAGTGTCAGAGAGTTTCAGAGAGTGTCAGAGAGTGTCAGAGAGTGTCCGAGAGTTTCCGAAAGTGTCAGATAGTGTCAGAGAATTTCAGAAAGTGTCAGAGAGTTTCAGAGAGTGTCTGAGACTGTCAGAGAGTGTAAGAGTGTTTCAGTGAGTGTCACAGAGTTTCAGAGAGTGTCAGAGATTTTCAGAGAGTTTCAGAGATCTTCAGAGAGTGTCAGAGAGTGCCAGAAAGTTTCAGAGAGGGTCACAGAGTGTCAGAGAGTTTCAGAGAGATTCAGAGAGTGTCAGAGAGTATCAGAGAGTGTCAGAGAGAGTCAGAAAGTGTCAGAGAGTGTCCCAGAGATTCAGAAAGTGTCAGATATTGTCAGAGAATTTCAGAAAGTGTCAGAGAGTGTCAGAGAGTGTCTGAGAGTGTCAGAGAGTGTCAGAGAGTTTCAGAGAGAGTCAGAGAGGGTAAGAGAGTTTCAGAGAGTTTCACAGTGTGTCAGAGATGTTCAGAGAGTTTCAGAGAGTGTCAGAGAGTGTCAGAGAGTGTCAGAGAGTATCAGAGAGTGTCTGAGAGGTTCAGACACTGTCAGAGTGTGTCAGAGATTTTCAGAGAGTGTCAGAGAGTTTCAGAGATTTTCAGAGAGTTTCAGAGATGTTCAGAGAGTGTCAGAGAGTGTCTGGGAGTTTCAGAGAGTTTCACAGAGTTTCACAGAGTGTCAGAGTGTTTCAGAGAGTGTCACAGAGTTTCAGAGAGTGTCACAGAGTTTCAGAGAGTGTCAGAGAGTGTCAGAGACTATCAGAGAGTGTCAGAGACACTCAGAGAGTGTCAGAGAGAAACCGAGAAATTCAGAAAGTGTCAGATAGTGTCAGAGAGTGTCAGAAAGTGTCAGAGAGTGTCAGAGAGTGTCTGAGAGTGTCAGAGAGTGTCAGAGAGTTTCAGAGAGAGTCAGAGAGTGTCAGAGAGTTTCAGAGAGTTTCAGACAGTGTCAGAGAGTGTCAGAGTTTCAGAGAGTGTCAGATAGTGTCAGAGAATTTCAGAAAGTGTCAGAGAGTTTCAGAGAGTGTCTGGGACTGTCAGAGAGTGTAAGAGTGTTTCAGAGAGTGTCACAGAGTTTCAGAGAGTGTCAGAGATTTTCAGAGAGTTTCAGAGATCTTCAGAGAGTGTCAGAGAGAGTCAGAAAGTGTCAGAGAGTGTCCGAGAGATTCAGAAAGTGTCAGATATTGTCAGAGAATTTCAGAAAGTGTCAGAGAGTGTCAGAGAGTGTCTGAGCGTGTCAGAGAGTGTCAGAGAGTTTCAGAGAGAGTCAGAGAGGGTAAGAGAGTTTCAGAGAGTTTCACAGTGTGTCAGAGATGTTCAGAGAGTTTCAGAGAGTGTCAGAGAGTATCAGAGATTTTCAGAGAGTTTCAGAGATGTTCAGAGAGTGTCAGAAAGTTTCAGAGAGAGTCAGAGAGTGTCTGGGAGTTTCAGAGAGTTTCAGAGAGTTTCACAGAGTATCAGAGTGTTTCAGAGAGTGTCACAGAGTTTCAGAGAGTGTCACAGAGTTTCAGAGAGTGTCAGAGATTTTCAGAGAGTTTCAGAGAGATTCAGAGAGTGTCAGAGACTATCAGAGAGTGTCAGAGACACTCAGAGAGTGTCAGAGAGAAACCGAGAAATTCAGAAAGTGTCAGATAGTGTCAGAGAGTGTCAGAAAGTGTCAGAGAGTGTCAGAGAGTGTCTGAGAGTGTCAGAGAGTGTCAGAGAGTTTCAGAGAGAGTCAGAGAGTGTCAGAGAGTTTCAGAGAGTTTCAGACAGTGTCAGAGGGTGTCAGAGAGTTTCAGAGAGTGTCAGATAGTGTCAGAGAATTTCAGAAAGTGTCAGAGAGTTTCAGAGAGTGTCTGAGACTGTCAGAGAGTGTAAGAGTGTTTCAGAGAGTGTCACAGAGTTTCAGAGAGTGTCAGAGATTTTCAGAGAGTTTCAGAGATCTTCAGAGAGTGTCAGGGAGTGCCAGAAAGTTTCAGAGAGGGTCACAGAGTGTCAGAGAGTTTCAGAGAGATTCAGAGAGTGTCAGAGAGTATCAGAGAGTGTCAGAGAGAGTCAGAGAGTGTCAGAGAGTGTTCGAGAGATTCAGAAAGTGTCAGATAGTGTCAGAGAATTTCAGAAAGAGTCAGAGAGTGTCAGAGAGTGTCTAAGAGTGTCAGAGAGTTTCAGAGACAGTCAGAGACGGTAAGAGAGTTTCAAAGAGTTTCACAGTGTGTCAGAGATGTTCAGAGAGTGTCAGAAAGTTTCAGAGAGAGTCAGAGAGTGTCTGGCAGTTTCAGAGAGATTCAGAGAGTTTCACAGAGTGTCAGAGAGTGTCAGAGAGTGCCAGAAAGTTTCAGAGAGTGTCACAGAGTGTCAGAGAGTTTCAGAGAGATTCAGAGAGTTTCAGAGAGTGTCAGAGAGTTTCAGAGACTTTCTGAGAGTGTCAGAGAGTGCCTGAGAGTTTCTGACAGTTTCTGAGTTTGTCAGAGAGTGTCAGAGAGTGTCAGAGTGTTTCAGAGAGTTTCACAGAGTTTCAGAGAGTGTCAGAGATTTTCAGAGAGTGCCAGAGATCTTCAGAGAGTGTCAGAGAGTGCCAGAAAGTTTCAGAGAGTGTCACAGAGTGTCAGAGAGTTTCAGAGAGATTTATAGAGTGTCAGAGAGTATCAGAGAGTGTCAGATAGAGTCAGAAAGTGTCAGAGAGAGTCCGAGAGATTCAGAAAGTGTCAGATAGTGTCAGAGAGTGTCAGAGAGTTTCAGAGAGTGTCTGAGAGTGTCAGAGAGTGTCAGAGAGTTTCTGAGAGATTGTGAGTTTGTCAGAGAGTTTCAGAGATTGTCAGAGAATTTCAGAGAGTGTCACAGAGTGTCAGACAGTTTCATAGAGTGTCTGAGAGTGTCATGGTGTGTCGGAGAGATTCAGAGAGTTTCTGAGTTTGTCAGAGAGTGTCAGAGATTGTCAGAGAATTTCAGAGCGTTTCTGAGTGTTTCTGAGAGTGTCAGAGAGATTCAGAAAGTTTCAGAGAGCTTCAGAGAGTGTCAGAAAGTTTCAGAGAGTGTCAGAGAGTTTCTGAAAATGTCACAGAGTGCCAGAGAGTTTCAGAGAGCTTCAGAGAGTGTCAGAGACTGTCGGAGAGTGTCAGACAGTTTCAGAGAGTTTCAGAGAGTGTCAGAGAGTTTCAGAGAGAGTCAGACAGTGTCTGAGAGTGTCAAAGAGTGTCAGAGAGTTTCAGAGACTTTCTGAGAGTGTCAGAGAGTGCCTGAGAGTTTCTGACAGTTTCTGAGGGAGTCGGAGAGTGTCAGAGAGTGTCAGAGTGTTTCAGAGAGTTTCACAGAGTTTCCGAGAGTTTCAGAGATTTTCAGAGAGTTTCAGAGATCTTCAGAGAGTGTCAGAGAGCTTCAGAGGGATTCAGAGAGTGTCAGGGAGTGTCAGAGAGTGTCAGATAATTTCAGAGAGTGTCAGAGAGTGTCAGACAGTGTCAGAGAGTGTCAGAGATTGTCAGAGAATTTCAGAGCGTTTCTGAGTGTTTCTGAGAGTGTCAGAGAGTTTCAGAAAGTTTCAGAGAGCTTCAGTGAGTGTCAGAAAGTTTCAGAGAGTGTCAGAGAGTTTCAGAAAATGTCACAGAGTGTCAGAGAGTTTCAGAGAGCTTCAGAGAGTGTCAGAGACTGTCGGAGAGTGTCAGACAGCTTCAGAGAGTTTCAGAGAGTGTCAGAGAGTTTCAGAGTGTGTCAGAGAGTGTCAGAGAGTTTCAGAGAGTGTCAGAGAGTTTCAGAGACTTTCTGAGAGTGTCAGAGAGTGCCTGAGAGTTTCTGACAGTTTCTGAGGGAGTCGGAGAGTGTCAGAGAGTGTCAGAGTGTTTCAGAGAGTTTCACAGAGTTTCAGAGAGTTTCAGAGATCTTCAGAGAGTGTCAGAGAGCTTCAGAGGGATTCAGAGAGTGTCAGGGAGTGTCAGAGAGTGTCAGATAATTTCAGAGAGTGTCAGAGAGTGTCAGACAGTATCAGAGAGTGTCAGAGAGTGCCGAAGAGTTTCAGAGAGTGTCAGAGAGAGTCAGAGAGTTTCAGAGAGTGTCACAGAGTGTCAGTGAGTGTCAGAGAGTATCAGAGAGTGTCAGCGAGAGTCAGAGAGTGTCAGAGATTTTCAGAGAGTGTCAGAGAGTGTCCGAGAGTTTCCGAAAGTGTCAGATAGTGTCAGAGAATTTCAGAAAGTGTCAGAGAGTTTCAGAGAGTGTCTGAGACTGTCAGAGAGTGTAAGAGAGTTTCAGAGAGTGTCACAGAGTTTGAGAGTGTCAGAGATTTTCAGAGTGTTTCAGAGATCTTCACAGAGTGTCAGAGAGTGCCAGAAGGTTTCAGAGAGTGTCACAGAGTGTCAGAGAGAGTCAGAAAGTGTCAGAGAGTGTCCGAGAGATTCAGAAAGTGTCAGATAGTGTCAGAGAATTTCAGAAAGTGTCAGAGAGTGTCAGAGAGTGTCAGAGAGTGTCAGAGAGTTTCAGAGAGAGTCAGAGAGGGTAAGAGAGTTTCAGAGAGTTTCACAGTGTGTCGGAGATGTTCAGAGAGTTTCAGAGAGTGTCAGAGAGTGTCAGAGAGTATCAGAGAGTGTCTGAGAGTTTCAGACACTGTCAGAGTGTGTCAGAGATTTTCAGAGAGAATCAGAGAGTGTCAGAGAGTTTCAGAGATTTTCCGAGAGTTTCAGAGATGTTCAGAGAGTGTCAGAAAGTTTCAGAGAGTGTCAGAGAGTGTCTGGGAGTTTCAGAGAGATTCAGAGAGTTTCACAGAATGTCAGAGTGTTTCAGAGAGTGTCACAGAGTTTCAGAGAGTTTCAGAGATTTTCAGAGAGTTTCAGAGATATTCAGAGAGTGTCAGAGAGTGCCAGAAAGTTTCAGAGAGTGGCACAGAGTGTCAGAGAGTTTCAGAGAGATTCAGAGAATGTCAGAGACTATCAGAGAGTGTCAGAGAGAGTCAGAGAGTGTCAGAGAGAGTCCGAAAAATTCAGAAAGTGTCAGATAGTGTCAGAGAGTGCCAGAAAGTGTCAGAGAGTGTCAGAGAGTGTCAGAGAGTGTCAGAGAGTTTCAGAGAGAGTCAGAGAGTGTCAGAGAGTTTCAGAGAGTTTCAGAGAGTGTCAGAGAGGGTCCGAGAGTTTCAGAGAGTGTCAGAACAAAGAACAAAGAACAAAGATAATTACAGCACAGGAACAGGCCCTTCGGCCCTCCAAGCCTGCGCCGATCCAGATCCTCTCTCTAAACATGTCGCCTATTTTCTAAGGTTCTGTATCTCTTTTCTTCCTGCCCATTCATGTATCTGTCTAGATACATCTTAAAAGACTCCATCCAATCGTGCCACAGGGATCAGTTCTGGGTCCTCTCCTGTTTGTGATTTTTATTAACAACTTGGATGAGGAAGTCGAAGGGTGGGTCAGTAAATTTGCAGATGATACAAAGGTTGGTGGAGTTGTGGATACCGAGGAGGGCTATTGTCGTCTGCAAAGGGACTTGGATAGGTTGCAGTGCTGGGCTGAAAAGTGGCAGATGGAGTTTAACCCTGAAAAGTGTGAGGTCGTCCATTTTGGAAGGACAAACACGAATGCAAAATACTGGGTTAACGGTAGGGTTCTTGGGCATGTGGAGGAGCAGAGAGACCTTGGGGTCTATGTGCATAAATCGTTGAAAGTTGCAACTCAAGTGGATAGGGCTGTGAAGAAGGCATATGGGGTGTTAGCGTTCATTAGCAGAGGGATTGAATTTAAGAGCCGTGAGGTGATGATGCAGCTGTACAGGACCTTGGTAAGGCCTCATTTGGAGTACTGTGTGCAGTTCTGGTCGCCTCATTTTAGGAAGGATGTGGAAGCCTTGGAGAGGGTGCAGAGGAGATTTACCAGGATGTTGCCTGGAATGGAGAATAAGTCTTACGAGGAAAGGCTGAACATTCTAGGCCTCTTCTCATTAGAACGGAGAAGGATGAGGGGTGACATGATAGAGGTTTATAAGATGATCAGGGGAATAGATAGGGTAGACAGTCAGAAACTTTTTCCCCGGGTGGAGCAAAGCGTTACAAGGGGTCATAAATTTAAGGTGAAGGGTGGGAGATATAAGGGGGATGTCAGGGGAAGGTTCTTTACCCAGAGAGTGGTCGGGGCATGGAATGCCTTGCCTGGGGAAGTTGTTGAGTCAGAAACTTTAGGGACTTTCAAACGGCTTTTAGATAGGTATATGGATAAAGGAGAATGATGGGGTATAGATTAAATTGTCCTTGACAGAGGACAAAGGATCGGCACAACATCGTGGGCCGAAGGGCCTGTTCTGTGCTGTATTTTTCTATGTTCTATGTTCTATGTTCCATCGTGCCCGCATCTACCACCTCCGCTGGCAATGCGTTCCAGGTGCCCACCACCCTCTGCGTAAAGACCTTTCCACGCATATCCCCCTAAACTTTTCCCCTTTCACTTTGAACTCGTGTCATCTAGTAATTGAAACCCCCACTCTGGGAAAAAGCCTCTTGCTATCCACCCTGTCTATACCTCTCATGATTTTGTACACCTCAATCAGGTCCCCCCTCAACCTCCGTCTTTCTAATGAAAATAATCCTAATCTGCTCAACCTCTCTTCATAGCTAGCGCCCTCCATACCAGGCAACATCCTGGTGAACCTCCTCTGCACCCTCTCCAAAGCATCCACATCCTTTTGATAATGTGGCGACCAGAACTGTACGCAGTATTCCAAATGTGGCCGAACCAAAGTCCTATACAACTGTAACATGACCTGCCAACTCTTGTACTCAATGCCCCGTCCGATGAAGGAAAGCATGCCGTATGCCTTCTTGACCACTCTATTTACCTGCGTTGCCACCTTCAGGGAACAGTGGACCTGAACACCCAAATCTCTCTGGACATCAATTTTCCCCAGGACTTTTCCATTTACTGTATAGTTCACTCTTGAATTGGATCTTCCAAAATGCATCACCTCGCATTTGCCCTGATTGAACTCCATCTGCCATTTCTCTGCCCAACTCTCCAATCTATCTATATTCTGCTGTATTCTCTGACAGTCCCCTTCACTATCTGTTACTCCACCAATCTTAGTGTCGTCTGCAAATTTGCTAATCAGTCCACCTATACTTTCCTCCAAATCATTAATGTATATCACAAACAACAGTGGTCCCAGCACGGATCCCTGTGGAACACCACTGGTCACACGTCTCCATTTTGAGAAACTCCCTTCTACTGCTACTCTCTGTCTCCTGTTGCCCAGCCAGTTCTTTATCCATCTCGCTAGTACACCTTGGACCCCAAGCGCCTTCACTTTCTCCAGCAGCCTGCCATGGGGAACCTTATCAAACGCCTTACTGAAGTCCATGTATATGACATCGACAGCCCTTCCCTCATCAATCAACTTTGTCACTTCCTCAAAGAATTCTATTAAGTTGGTAAGACATGACCTTCCCTGCACAAAACCATGTTGCCTATCACTGATGAGCCCATTTTCTTCCAAATGGGAATAGATCCTATCCCTCAGTATCTTCTCCAGCAGCTTCCCTACCACTGACGTCAGGCTCACCGGTCTATAATTACCTGGATTATCCCTGCTACCCTTCTTAAACAAGGGGACAACATTAGCAATTCTCCAGTCCTCCGGGACCTCACCCGTGTTTAAGGATGCTGCAAAGATATCTGTTAAGGCCCCAGCTATTTCCTCTCTCGCTTCCCTCAGTAACCTGGGATAGATCCCATCCGGACCTGGGGACTTGTCCACCTTAATGCCCTTTAGAATACCCAACACTTCCTCCCTCCTTATGCCGACTTGACCTAGAGTAATCAAACATCTGTTCCTAACCTCAACATCCGTCATGTCCCTCTCCTCGGTGAATACCGATGCAAAGTGCTCGTTTAGAATCTCACCCATTTTCTCTGAGTCCAAGCATAACATTCCTCCTTTGTCCTTTAGTGGGCCAATCCTTTCTCTAGTTACCCTCTTTCTCCTTATATATGAATAAAAGGCTTTGGGATTTTCCTTAACCCTGTTTGCTAAAGATATTTCATGACCCCTTTTAGCCCTCTTAATTCCTCGTTTCAGATTGGTCCTACATTCCCGATATTCTTTCAAAGCTTCGTCTTTCATCAGCCGCCTAGACCTTATGTATGCTTCCTTTTTCCTCTTAGCTAGTCTCACAATTTCACCTGTCATCCATGGTTCCCTAATCTTGCCATTTCTATCCCTCATTTTCACAGGAACATGTCTCTCCTGCACGCTAATCAACCTCTCTTTAAAAGCCTCCCACATATCACATGTGGATTTACCTTCAAACAGCTGCTCCCAATCTACATTTCCCAGCTCCTGCCGAATTTTGGTGTAGTTGGCCTTCCCCCAATTTAGCGCTCTCCCTTTTGGACCACTCTCGTCTTTGTCCATGAGTATTTTAAAGCTTATGGAATTGTGATCACTATTCCCAAAGTAGTCCCCTACTGAAACTTCAATAACCTGGCCGGGCTCATTCCCCAACACCAGGTCCAGTATGGCCCCTTCCCGAGTTGGACTATTTACATACTGCTCTAGAAAACCCTCCTGGATGCTCCTTACAAATTCTGCTCCATCTGGACCTCTAACACTAAGCGAATCCCAGTCAATGTTGGGAAAATTAAAATCTCCTATCACCACCACCCTGTTGCTCCTACATCTTTCCATAATCTGTTTACATATTTGTACCTCTATCTCACGCTCGCTGTTGGGAGGCCTGTAGTACAGCCCCAACATTGTTACCGCACCCTTCCTATTTCTGAGTTCTGTCCATATTGCCTCACTGCTCGAGTCCTCCATAGTGCCTTCCTTCAGCACAGCTGTGATATCCTCTTTGACCAGTAATGCAACTCCTCCACCCCTTTTACCTCCCTCTCTATCCCGCCTGAAGCATCGATATCCTGGGATATTTAGTTGCCAATCATGCCCTTCCCTCAACCAAGTCTCAGTAATAGCAATAACATCATACTCCCAGGTACTAATCCAAGCCCTAAGTTCATCTGCCTTACCTACTACACTTCTTGCATTAAAACAAATGCACCTCAGACCACCAGTCCCTTTATATTCATCATCTGCTCCCTGCCTGCTCTTCCCCTTAGTCACACTGACTTCATTATCTAGTTCCTTACAGGCTTTTGTTACTACCTCCTTACTGTCAACTGACCTCAATTGGTTCCCATCCCCCTGCCACATTAGTTTAAACCCTCCCCAACAGCGTTAGCAAAAGCACCTCCAAGGACATTGGTTCCAGTCCGGCCCAGGTGTAGACCGTCCAATTTGTAATAGTCCCACCTCCCCCAGAACCGGTCCCAATGTCCCAAAAATCTGAACCCCTCCTTCCTGCACCATCTCTCAAGCCACGCATTCATCCTGACGATTCTTTCATTTTTACTCTGGCTATCACGTGGCACTGGTAGTAATCCTGAGATTACTACCTTTGAGGTCCTACTTTTTAACTTGGCTCCTAACTCCCTAAACTCTGCATGTAGGACCTCATCCCGTTTTTTACCTATATCATTAGTGCCTATGTGCACAATGACAACTGGCTGTTCACCCTCCCCCTTTAGAATGTTCTGCAGCCGATCTGAGACGTCCCTGACCCGTGCACCTGGGAGGCAACATACCATTCGGGAGCCTCGTTTTCGACCACAGAACCGCCTATCTACTCCCCTTACAATCGAATCCCCTACGACTATAGCCCTTCCACTCTTTTTCCCGCCCTTCGGAACAGCAGAGCCAGCCACGGTGCCATGGACCTGGCTACTGCTGCCTTCCCCTGGTGAGCCATCTCCCTCAACAGTATCCAAAACGGTATACTTGTTTTGGAGGGAGATGACCGCAGGGGACTCCTGCGCTGCCTTCCTGCTCTTTCTCTGCCTTTTGGTCACCCATTCCCTTTCTCCCTCAGCAATCCTAATCTGCGGTGTGACCAATTCACTAAACGTGCTATCCACGACCTCCTCAGCATCGCGCATGCTCCAAAGTGAGTCCATCCGCAGCTCGAGAGCCGTCATGCGGTCTAACAAGAGCTGCAGCTGGACACACTTCCTGCACGTGAAGGAGTCAGGGTCATCAGCCATGTCCCTGAGCTCCCACATTGAGCAAGAGGAGCATGATACGGGTCTGAGATCTCCTGCCATTTTTAATCTTAAGTTTAAACTTAGTTAAATGAAAAAGGAACGAAAAGTTTTTACCAATCACAATAAAACCAGAGAAATCGAAAAAGCCTTACCTTATAAACACCCCACCGAGTCCTTTTTTTTGGTTAGAGGAGGAGGGCGGGTGGGAGACACTACAAGTGTGGTGTCTCGGGTTCAGAAACCGCCCAAATATATAGTGTTTTACTTACCCAGCAGCCCCCTGGCCTCCGCCGAAAAACAAAAGGAAATTAAATTGACTTTCAAACGGACTTTCCCAGCTGCTCACTCGCTCACACGCTGCTCCCGAAAAAGCTGCTGCACTGAAAGGAAAGTTATTTTAAACCGCCCAAATATATAGTGTTTTACTTACCCAGCAGCCCCCTGGCCTCCGCCGAAAAACAAAAGGAAATTAAATTTACTTTCAAACGGTAGTTTCAGAGAATTTCAGAAAGTGTCAGAGAGTTTCAGAGAGTGTCTGAGACTGTCAGAGAGTGTAAGAGTGTTACAGAGAGTGTCACAGAGATTCAGAGAGTGTCAGAGATTTTCAGAGAGTTTCAGAGATCTTCAGAGATCTTCAGAGAGTGTCAGAGAGTGCCAGAAAGTTTCAGAGAGGGTCACAGAGTGTCAGAGAATTTCAGAGAGATTCAGAGAGTGTCAGATAGTTTCAGAGAATTTCAGAAAGTGTCAGAGAGTTTCAGAGAGTGTCTGAGACTGTCAGAGAGTGTAAGAGTGTTACAGAGAGTGTCACAGAGTTTCAGAGAGTGTCAGAGATTTTCAGAGAGTTTCAGAGATCTTCAGAGATCTTCAGAGAGTGTCAGAGAGTGCCAGAAAGTTTCAGAGAGGGTCACAGAGTGTCCGAGAGTTTCAGAGAGATTCAGAGAGTGTCAGAGAGTATCAGAGAGTGTCAGACAGTATCAGAGAGTGTCAGAGAGTGTCGAAGAGTTTCAGAGAGTGTCAGAGAGTGTCAGAGAGTTTCAGAGAGTGTCAGCAAGAGTCAGAGAGTGTCAGAGAGTTTCAGAGAGTGTCAGAGAGTGTCAGAGAGTGTCCGAGAGTTTCCGAAAGTGTCAGATAGTGTCAGAGAATTTCAGAAAGTGTCAGAGAGTTTCAGAGAGTGTCTGAGACTGTCAGAGAGTGTAAGAGTGTTTCAGTGAGTGTCACAGAGTTTCAGAGAGTGTCAGAGATTTTCAGAGAGTTTCAGAGATCTTCAGAGAGTGTCAGAGAGTGCCAGAAAGTTTCAGAGAGGGTCACAGAGTGTCAGAGAGTTTCAGAGAGATTCAGAGAGTGTCAGAGAGTATCAGAGAGTGTCAGAGAGAGTCAGAGAGTCTAAGAGAGTTTCAGAGAGTTTCACAGTGTGTCAGAGATGTTCAGAGAGTTTCAGAGAGTGTCAGAGAGTGTCAGAGAGTATGATAGAGTGTCTGAGAGTTTCAGACAGTGTCAGAGTGTGTCAGAGATTTTCAGAGAGAGACAGAGAGTGTCAGAGTGTTTCAGAGATTTTCAGAGAGTTTCAGAGATGTTCAGAGAATGTCAGAAAGTTTCAAAGCGAGTCAGAGAGTGTCTGGGAGCTTCAGAGAAACTCAGAGAGTTTCAGAGTGTCAGAGTGTTTCAGAGAGTGTCACAGAGTTTCAGAGAGTGTCAGAGATTTTCAGAGAGTTTCAGAGATATTCAGAGAGTGTCAGAGAGTGCCAGAAAGTTTCAGAGAGTTGCACAGAGTGTCAGAGAGTTTCAGAGAGATTCAGAGAGTGTCAGAGAGTTTCTGAAAGTGTCAGAGAGTGTCAGAGAGTTTCAGAGAGAGTCAGAGAGTTTCAGAGAGTTTCAGAGTGTTTCAGAGAGTGTCAGAGAGGGTCAGAGAGTTTCAGAGAGTGTCTGAGAGTGTCCGAGAGTGTCAGAGTTTCTGAGTTTGTCAGAGATTGTCAGAGAGTGTCAGAGAATTTCAGAGAGTGTCACAGAGTATGAGTGTGTTTCAGAGATTGTCAGAGAGTTTCAGAGATCTTCAGAGAGTGTCTGAGAGTGTAAGAGAGTGTCAGAAAGTTTCAGGGAGTGTCAGAGAGTTTCAGAGATTTTCAGAGAGTGTCAGAGAGTGTCAGAGAGTTTCAGAGAGCTTCAGTGAGTGTCAGGGAGTGTCAGAGAGTGCAAGAGAATTTCGGAGATATTCAGAGAGAGTCAGACAGTGTCTGAGAGTGTCAGAGAGTGCCAGAGGGTTTCTGAGATTTTGTGAGTTTCTCAGAGAGTGTCACAGAGACTCAGAGAGTGTCAGAAATCTTCAGAGAGCGTCAGAGAGTGTCAGAGAGTGTCAGATAGTTTCAGAAAGTGTCAGATAGTGTCAGAGAGTTTCAGAAAGAGTCAGAGATTGTCAAAAAGTGTCAAAGAGTTTCAGAGACTTTCTCAGAGTACCAGAGAGTGTCAGAGAGTGTCTGAGAGTGTCAGAGAGTGTCTGCGACTGTCAGAGAGTTTCATAGAGTTTCAGAGAGTGTCAGAAAGTTTCAGAGAGTTTCAGAGAGCTTCAGAGAGTGTCAGGGAGTGGCAGAGAGTTTCAGAGATCTTCAGAGAGTTTCAGAGAGTGCCAGAAAGTTTCACAGAGTGTCACAGAGTGTCAGAGAGCTTCGGAGAGTGTCAGCGAGTGTCAGGGAGTTTCAGAGATTTTCTGAGAGTTTCTGAGAGTGTCAGAGAGTGTCAGAGATTGTCAGAAAGTTTCAGAAAGTGCCAGATAGTACCAGAGAGTTTCAGAAAGTGTCAGAGAGTGTCTGAGAGTGTCAGAGAGTGTCTGAGAGTGTCAGATAGTGTCAGAGAGTTTCAGAGAGTTTCAGAGAGTTCCAGAGATCTTCAGAGAGATTCAGAGAGTGTCAGAGGGTTTCAGAGAGTGTCAGAGAGTGTCAGAGACTGTCTGAGAGATTCAGAGAGTTTCACAGAGTGTCAGAGAGTTTTGGAGAGTGTCACAGAGTGTCAGAGAGTGTCAGAGAGTTTCTGAGAGCTTCTGAGAGTGTCAGAGAGTTTCAGAGAGTGTCAGAGAGTGTCAAAGAGTGTCAGAAATTTTCAGAAAGTGTCAGATAGTGTCAGAGAGTTTCAGAGAGCTTCAGAGAGTGTCAGAGACTGTCGGAGAGTGTCAGACAGTTTCAGAGAGTTTCAGAGAGTGTCAGAGAGTTTCAGAGAGAGACAAACAGTGTCTGAGAGTGTCAAAGAGTGTCAAAGAGTTTCAGAGAGTGTCAGAGAGTGTCAGAGTGTGTCAGAGAGTTTCAGAGAGTGTCAGAGAGTTTCAGAGACTTTCTGAGAGTGTCAGAGAGTGCGTGAGAGTTTCTGACAGTTTCTGAGTGAGTCGGAGAGTGTCTGAGAGTGTCAAAGAGTTTCAGAGAGTTTCAGAGAGTGTCCGAGAGTGTCAGAGTGTTTCAGAGAGTGTCAGAGAGTTTCAGAGACTTTCTGAGAGTGTCAGAGAGTGCCTGGGAGTTTCTGACAGATTCAGAGTGTGTCAGAGAGTGTCAGAGAGTGTCAGAGTGTTTCAGAGAGCTTCACAGTGTTTCAGAGAGTGTCAGAGATTTTCAGAGAGTGCCAGCGATCTTCAGAGAGTGTCAGAGAGTGCCAGAAAGGTTCAGAGAGTATCACAGAGTGTCAGAGAGTTTCAGAGAGATTCAGAGAGTGTCAGAGAGTATCAGAGAGAGTCAGAGAGTGTCAGAGAGAGTCCGAGAGATTCAGAAAGTGTCAGATAGTGTCAAAGAGTGTCAGAGAGTTTCAGAGAGTGTCTGAGAGTGTCAGAGAGTGTCAAAGAGTTTCTGAGAGATTGTGAGTTTGTCAGAGAGTTTCAGAGATTGTCAGAGAATTTCAGAGAGTGTCACAGAGTGTCAGACAGTTTCAGATAGTGTCTGAGAGTGTCATGGTGTGTCGGAGAGATTCAGAGAGTTTCTGAGATTGTCAGAGAGTGTCAGAGATTGTCAGAGAATTTCAGAGAGTGTCAAAGAGTGTCAGAGAGTGTCAGAGAGTTTCAGAGCGTTTCTGAGTGTTTCTGAGAGTGTCAGAGAGTTTCAGAAAGTTTCAGAGAGCTTCAGAGAGTGTCAGAAAGTTTCAGAGAGTGTCAGAGAGTTTCAGAAAATTTCACAGAGTGTCAGAGAGTTTCAGAGAGCTTCAGAGAGTGTCAGAGACTGTCGGAGAGTGTCAGACAGTTTCAGAGAGTTTCAGAGAGTGTCAGAGAGTTTCAGAGAGAGTCAGATAGGGTTTGAGAGTGTCAAAGAGTGTCAAAGAGTTTCAGAGAGTGTCAGAGAGTGTCAGAGAGTTTCAGAGAGTGTCAGAGAGTTTCAGAGACTTTCTGAGAGTGTCAGAGAGTGCCTGAGAGTTTCTGACAGTTTCTGAGGGAGTAGGAGAGTGTCAAAGAGTTTCAGAGAGTTTCAGAGAGTGTCCGAGAGTGTCAGAGAGTTTCAGAGAGTGTCAGAGAGTTTCAGAGACTTTCTGAGAGTGTCAGAGAGTGCCTGAGAGTTTCTGACAGTTTCTGAGTGTGTCAGAGAGTGTCAGAGAGTGTCTGAGAGTGTCATGGTGTGTCGGAGAGATTCAGAGAGTTTCTGAGTTTGTCAGAGAGTGTCAGAGATTGTCAGAGAATTTCAGAGAGTGTCAAAGAGTGTCAGAGAGTGTCAGAGAGTTTCAGAGCGTTTCTGAGTGTTTCTGAGAGTGTCAGAGAGTTTCAGAAAGTTTCAGAGAGCTTCAGAGAGTGTCAGAAAGTTTCAGAGAGTGTCAGAGAGTTTCAGAAAATGTCACAGAGTGTCAGAGAGTTTCAGAGAGCTTCAGAGAGTGTCAGAGACTGTCGGAGAGTGTCAGACAGTTTCAGAGAGTTTCAGAGAGTTTCAGAGAGTTTCAGAGAGAGTCAGACAGTGTTTGAGAGTGTCAAAGAGTGTCAAAAAGTTTCAGAGTGTGTCAGAGAGTGTCAGAGAGTTTCAGAGAGTGTCAGAGAGTTTCAGAGACTTTCTGAGAGTGTCAGAGAGTGCCTGAGAGTTTCTGACAGTTTCTGAGGGAGTAGGAGAGTGTCAAAGAGTTTCAGAGAGTTTCAGAGAGTGTCCGAGAGTGTCAGAGAGTTTCAGAGAGTGTCAGAGAGTTTCAGAGTCTTTCTGAGAGTGTCAGAGAGTGCCTGAGAGTTTCTGACAGTTTCTGAGAGTGTCAGAGAGTTTCAGAGAGTGTCAGAGAGTTTCACAGAGTTTCAGAGAGTGTCAGAGATTTTCAGAGAGTTTCAGAGATCTTCAGAGAGTGTCAGAGAGCTTCAGAGGGATTCAGAGAGTTTCAGGGAGTGTCAGAGAATTTCAGAGAGTTTCAGAGAGTGTCAGCAAGAGTCACAGAGTGTCAGAGAGTTTCAGAGAGTGTCAGAGAGTTTCAGAGAGTGTCAGAGAGTTTCACAGAGTTTCAGAGAGTGTCAGAGATTTTCAGAGAGTTTCAGAGATATTCAGAGAGTGTCAGAGAGCTTCAGAGGGATTCAGAGAGTGTCAGGGAGTGTCAGAGAGTGTCAGTGAGTGTCAGAGAGTATCAGAGAGTGTCAGCAAGAGTCAGAGAGCGTCAGAGAGTTTCAGAGAGTGTCAGAGAGTGTCCGAGAGTTTCCGAAAGTGTCAGATAGTGTCAGAGAATTTCAGAAAGTGTCAGAGAGTTTCAGAGAGTGTCTGAGACTGTCAGAGAGTGTAAGAGTGTTTCAGTGAGTGTCACAGAGTTTCAGAGAGTGTCAGTGATTTTCAGAGAGTTTCAGAGATCTTCAGAGAGTGTCAGAGAGTTCCAGAAAGTTTCAGAGAGGGTCACAGAGTGTCAGAGAGTTTCAGAGAGATTCAGAGAGTGTCAGAGAGTATCAGAGAGTGTCAGAGAGAGTCAGAAAGTGTCAGAGAGTGTCCGAGAGATTCAGAAAGTGTCAGATATTGTCAGAGAATTTCAGAAAGTGTCAGAGAGTGTCAGAGAGAGTCTGAGAGTGTCAGAGAGTGTCAGAGAGTTTCAGAGAGAGTCAGAGAGGGTAAGAGAGTTTCAGAGAGTTTCACAGTGTGTCAGATATGTTCAGAGAGTTTCAGAGAGTGTCAGAGAGTGTCAGAGAGTATCAAAGAGTGTCTGAGAGTTTCAGACACTGTCAGAGTGTGTCAGAGATTTTCAGAGAGTGCCAGAGAGTTTCAGAGATTTTCAGAGAGTTTCAGAGATGTTCAGAGAGTGTCAGAAAGTTTCAGAGAGAGTCAGAGAGTGTCTGGGAGTTTCAGAGAGTTTCACAGAGTTTCACAGAGTGTCAGAGTGTTTCAGAGAGTGTCACAGAGTTTCAGAGAGTGTCAGAGAGATTCAGAGAGTGTCAGAGAGTATCAGAGAGTGTCAGAGACACTCAGAGAGTGTCAGAGAGAAACCGAGAAATTCAGAAAGTGTCAGATAGTGTCAGAGAGTGTCAGAAAGTGTCAGAGAGTGTCAGAGAGTGTCTGAGAGTGTCAGAGAGTGTCAGAGAGTTTCAGAGAGAGTCAGAGAGTGTCAGAGAGTTTCAGAGAGTTTCAGACAGTGTCAGAGAGTGTCAGAGAGTTTCAGAGAGTGTCAGATAGTGTCATAGAATTTCAGAAAGTGTCAGAGAGTTTCAGGAGAGTGTCTGAGACTGTCAGAGAGTGTAAGAGTGTTTCAGAGAGTGTCACAGAGTTTCAGAGAGTGTCAGAGATTTTCAGAGAGTTTCAGAGATCTTCAGAGAGTGTCAGAGAGTGCCAGAAAGTTTCAGAGAGGGTCACAGAGTGTCAGAGAGTTTCAGAGAGATTCAGAGAGTGTCAGAGAGTATCAGAGAGTGTCAGAGAGAGTCAGAGAGTGTCAGAGAGTGTTCGAGAGATTCAGAAAGTGTCAGATAGTGTCAGAGAATTTCAGAAAGAGTCAGAGAGTGTCAGAGAGTGTCTGAGAGTGTCAGAGAGTTTCAGAGACAGTCAGAGACGGTAAGAGAGTTTCAGAGAGTTTCACAGTGTGTCAGAGATGTTCAGAGAGTGTCAGAAAGTTTCAGAGAGAGTCAGAGAGTGTCTGGGAGTTTCAGAGAGATTCAGAGAGTTTCACAGAGTGTCAGAGTGTTTCAGAGAGTCTCAGAGATTTTCAGAGAGAGGCAGAGATGTTCAGAGAGTGTCAGAAAGTTTCAGAGAGAGTCAGAGAGTGTCTGGGTGTTTCAGAGAGATTCAGACAGCATCACAGAGTGTCAGAGTGTTTCAGAGAGTGTCACAGAGTTTCAGAGAGTGTCAGAGATTTTCAGAGTGTTTCAGAGAGTTTCAGAGAGTGTCAGAGAGTGCCAGAAAGTTTCAGAGAGTGGCACAGAGTGACAGAGAGTTTCAGAGAGATTCAGAGAGTGTCAGAGACTATCAGAGAGTGTCAGAGAGAGTCAGAGAGTGTCAGAGAGAGTCCGAGAAATTCAGAATTTGTCAGATAGTGTCAGAGTGTCAGAAAGCGTCAGAAATGGTCAGAGACTGTCTGAGAGTGTCAGAGAGTGTCACAGAGTTTCAGAGAGTGTCAGAGAGTGTCAGAGAGTGTCAGAGAGTTTCACAGTGTGTCAGAGATGTTCAAAGAGTTTCAGAGAGTGTCAGAGAGTGTCAGAAAGTGTCTGAGAGCTTCAGACAGTGTCAGAGATGTTCAGAGAGTGTCAGAGAGAGTCAGAAAGTTTCAGAGAGTGTCAGAGAGTGTCAGGGAGTTTAAGAGAGATTCAGAGAGTGTCAGAGAGTGTCAGAGAGTGTCACAGAGTGTCACAGAATTTCAGAGAGATTCAGAGAGTGTCAGAGAGTGTCAGAGATTGTCACAGAGTTGCAGAGTGTGTCAGAGAGTGTCCGAGAGTTTCAGAAAGTGTCAGATAGTGTCAGAGAGTTTCAGAATGTGTCAGAGAGTGTCAGAGAGTGTCTGAGAGTGTCAGAGATTTTCAGAGTGTTTCAGAGAGTTTCACAGAGTTTCAGAGAGTGTCAGAGATTTTCAGAGAGTTTCAGAGATCTTCAGAGAGTGTCAGAGAGTGCCAGAAAGTTTCAGAGAGTGTCACAGAGTGTCAGAGAGTTTCAGAGAGATTCAGAGAGTTTCAGAGAGTGTCAGAGAGTTTCAGAGACTTTCTGAGACTGTCAGAGAGTGCCGGAGAGTTTCTGACAGTTTCTGAGTGTGTCAGAGAGTGTCAGAGAGTGTCAGAGTGTTTCAGAGAGTTTCACAGAGTTTCAGAGAGTGTCAGAGATTTTCAGAGAGTGCCAGAGATCTTCAGAGAGTGTCAGAGAGTGCCAGAAAGTTTCAGAGAGTGTCACAGAGTGTCAGAGAGTTTCAGAGAGATTCAGAGAGTGTCAGAGAGTATCAGAGAGTGTCAGAGAGTGTCAGAGAGTGTCAGAGAGTTTCAGAGAGTGTCTGAGAGTGTCAGAGAGTGTCAGAGAGTTTCTGAGAGATTGTGAGTTTGTCAGAGAGTTTCAGAGATTGTCAGAGAATTTCAGAGAGTGTCACAGAGTGTCAGACAGTTTCAGAGAGTGTCTGAGAGTGTCATGGTGTGTCGGAGAGATTCAGAGAGTTTCTGAGTTTGTCAGAGAGTGTCAGAGATTGTCAGAGAATTTCACAGCGTTTCTGAGTGTTTCTGAGAGTGTCAGAGAGTTTCAGAAAGTTTCAGAGAGCTTCAGAGAGTGTCCGAAAGTTTCAGAGAGCGTCAGAGAGTTTCAGAAAATGTCACAGAGTGTCAGAGAGTTTCAGAGAGCTTCAGAGAGTGTCAGAGACTGTCGGAGAGTGTCAGAGAGTTTCAGAGAGTTTCAGAGAGTGTCAGAGAGTTTCAGAGAGAGTCAAACAGTGTCTGAGAGTGTCAAAGAGTGTCAAAGAGTTTCAGAGAGTGTCAGAGAGTGTCAGAGAGTGTCAGAGATTTTCAGAGAGTGTCAAAGAGTGTCAGAGAGTTTCAGAGCGTTTCTGAGTGTTTCTGAGAGTGTCAAAGAGTTTCAGAAAGTTTCAGAGAGCTTCAGAGAGTGTCAGAAAGTTTCAGAGAGTGTCAGAGAGTTTCAGAAAATGTCACAGAGTGTCAGAGAGTTTCAGAGAGCTTCAGAGAGTGTCAGAGACTGTCGGAGAGTGTCAGACAGTTTCAGAGAGTTTCAGAGAGTGTCAGAGAGTTTCAGAGAGAGTCAGACAGTGTTTGAGAGTGTCAAAGAGTGTCAAAGAGTTTCAGAGAGTGTCAGAGAGTGTCAGAGAGTTTCAGAGAGGGTCAGAGAGTTTCAGAGACTTTCTGAGAGTGTCAGAGAGTGCCTGAGAGTTTCTGACAGTTTCTGAGGGAGTAGGAGAGTGTCAAAGAGTTTCAGAGAGTTTCAGAGAGTGTCCGAGAGTGTCAGAGAGTTTCAGAGAGTGTCAGAGAGTTTCAGAGACTTTCTGAGAGTGTCAGAGAGTGCCTGAGAGTTTCTGACAGTTTCTGAGTGTGTCAGAGAGTGTCAGAGAGTGTCTGAGAGTGTCATGGTGTGTCGGAGAGATTCAGAGAGTTTCTGAGTTTGTCAGAGAGTGTCAGAGATTGTCAGAGAATTTCAGAGAGTGTCAAAGAGTGTCAGAGAGTGTCAGAGAGTTTCAGAGCGTTGCTGAGTGTTTCTGAGAGTGTCAGAGAGTTTCAGAAAGTTTCAGAGAGCTTCAGAGAGTGTCAGAAAGTTTCAGAGAGTGTCAGAGAGTTTCAGAAAATGTCACAGAGTGTCAGAGAGTTTCAGAGAGATTCAGAGAGTGTCAGAGACTGTCGGAGAGTGACAGACAGTTTCAGAGAGTTTCAGAGAGTTTCAGAGAGTTTCAGAGAGAGTCAGACAGTGTTTGAGAGTGTCAAAGAGTGTCAAAGAGTTTCACAGTGTGTCAGAGAGTGTCAGAGAGTTTCAGAGAGTGTCAGAGTGTTTCAGAGACATTCTGAGAGTGTCAGAGAGTGCCTGAGAGTTTCTGACAGTTTCTGAGGGAGTAGGAGAGTGTCAAAGAGTTTCAGAGAGTTTCAGAGAGTGTCCGAGAGTGTCAGAGAGTTTCAGAGAGTGTCAGAGAGTTTCAGAGACTTTCTGAGAGTGTCAGAGAGTGCCTGAGAGTTTCTGACAGTTTCTGAGAGTGTCAGAGAGGTTCAGAGAGTGTCAGAGAGTTTCACAGAGTTTCAGAGAGCGTCAGAGATTTTCAGAGAGTTTCAGAGATCTTCAGAGAGTGTCAGAGAGCTTCAGAGGGATTCAGAGAGTGTCAGGGAGTGTCAGAGAATTTCAGAGAGTCTCAGAGAGTGTCAGCAAGAGTCACAGAGTGTCAGAGAGTTTCAGAGAGTGTCAGAGAGTTTCAGAGAGTATCAGAGATTTTCACAGAGTTTCAGAGAGTGTCAGAGATTTTCAGAGAGTTTCAGAGATATTCAGAGAGTGTCAGAGAGCTTCAGAGGGATTCAGAGAGTGTCAGGGAGTGTCAGAGAGTGTCAGTGAGTGTCAGAGAGTATCAGAGAGTGTCAGAAAGTGTCAGAGAGTGTCAGAGAGTGTCGGAGAGTGTCAGAGAGCGTCAGAGAGTTTCAGAGAGTGTCAGAGAGTGTCCGAGAGTTTCCGAAAGTGTCAGATAGTGTCAGAGAATTTCAGAAAGTGTCAGAGAGTTTCAGAGAGTGTCTGAGACTGTCAGAGAGTGTAAGAGTGTTTCAGTGAGTGTCACAGAGTTTCAGAGAGTGTCAGTGATTTTCAGAGAGTTTCAGAGATCTTCAGAGAGTGTCAGAGAGTGCCAGAAAGTTTCAGAGAGGGTCACAGAGTGTCAGAGAGTTTCAGAGAGATTCAGAGAGTGTCAGAGAGTATCAGAGAGTGTCAGAGAGAGTCAGAAAGTGTCAGAGAGTGTCCGAGAGATTCAGAAAGTGTCAGATATTGTCAGAGAATTTCAGAAAGTGTCAGAGAGTGTCAGAGAGTGTCTGAGAGTGTCAGAGAGTGTCAGAGAGTTTCAGAGAGAGTCAGAGAGGGTAAGAGAGTTTCAGAGAGTTTCACAGTGTGTCAGAGATGTTCAGAGAGTTTCAGAGAGTGTCAGAGAGTGTCAGAGAGTATCAGAGAGTGTCTGAGAGTTTCAGACAGTGTCAGAGAGTATCAGAGAGTGTCTGAGAGTTTCAGACACTGTCAGAGTGTGTCAGAGATTTTCAGAGAGTGCCAGAGAGTTTCAGAGATTTTCAGAGAGTTTCAGAGATGTTCAGAGAGTGTCAGAAAGTTTCAGAGAGAGTCAGAGAGTGTCTGGGAGTTTCAGAGAGTTTCACAGAGTTTCACAGAGTTTCACAGAGTGTCAGAGTGTTTCAGAGAGTGTCACAGAGTTTCAGAGAGTGTCAGAGAGATTCAGAGAGTGTCAGAGAGTGTCAGAGACACTCAGAGAGTGTCAGAGAGAAACCGAGAAATTCAGAAAGTGTCAGATAGTGTCAGACAGTGTCAGAAAGTGTCAGAGAGTGTCTGAGAGTGTCAGAGAGTGTCAGAGAGTTTCAGAGAGAGTCAGAGATTTTCAGAGAGTTTCAGAGATATTCAGAGAGTGTCAGAGAGCTTCAGAGGGATTCAGAGAGTGTCAGGGAGTGTCAGAGAGTGTCAGTGAGTGTCAGAGAGTATCAGAGAGTGTCAGAAAGTGTCAGAGAGTGTCAGAGAGTGTCGGAGAGTGTCAGAGAGCGTCAGAGAGTTTCAGAGAGTGTCAGAGAGTGTCCGAGAGTTTCCGAAAGTGTCAGATAGTGTCAGAGAATTTCAGAAAGTGTCAGAGAGTTTCAGAGAGTGTCTGAGACTGTCAGAGAGTGTAAGAGTGTTTCAGTGAGTGTCACAGAGTTTCAGAGAGTGTCAGTGATTTTCAGAGAGTTTCAGAGATCTTCAGAGAGTGTCAGAGAGTGCCAGAAAGTTTCAGAGAGGGTCACAGAGTGTCAGAGAGTTTCAGAGAGATTCAGAGAGTGTCAGAGAGTATCAGAGAGTGTCAGAGAGAGTCAGAAAGTGTCAGAGAGTGTCCGAGAGATTCAGAAAGTGTCAGATATTGTCAGAGAATTTCAGAAAGTGTCAGAGAGTGTCAGAGAGTGTCTGAGAGTGTCAGAGAGTGTCAGAGAGTTTCAGAGAGAGTCAGAGAGGGTAAGAGAGTTTCAGAGAGTTTCACAGTGTGTCAGAGATGTTCAGAGAGTTTCAGAGAGTGTCAGAGAGTGTCAGAGAGTATCAGAGAGTGTCTGAGAGTTTCAGACAGTGTCAGAGAGTATCAGAGAGTGTCTGAGAGTTTCAGACACTGTCAGAGTGTGTCAGAGATTTTCAGAGAGTGCCAGAGAGTTTCAGAGATTTTCAGAGAGTTTCAGAGATGTTCAGAGAGTGTCAGAAAGTTTCAGAGAGAGTCAGAGAGTGTCTGGGAGTTTCAGAGAGTTTCACAGAGTTTCACAGAGTTTCACAGAGTGTCAGAGTGTTTCAGAGAGTGTCACAGAGTTTCAGAGAGTGTCAGAGAGATTCAGAGAGTGTCAGAGAGTGTCAGAGACACTCAGAGAGTGTCAGAGAGAAACCGAGAAATTCAGAAAGTGTCAGATAGTGTCAGACAGTGTCAGAAAGTGTCAGAGAGTGTCTGAGAGTGTCAGAGAGTGTCAGAGAGTTTCAGAGAGAGTCAGAGAGTGTCAGAGAGTTTCAGAGAGTGTCAGATAGTGTCATAGAATTTCAGAAAGTGTCAGAGAGTTTCAGGAGAGTGTCTGAGACTGTCAGAGAGTGTAAGAGTGTTTCAGAGAGTGTCACAGAGTTTCAGAGAGTGTCAGAGATTTTCAGAGAGTTTCAGAGATCTTCAGAGAGTGTCAGAGAGTGCCAGAAAGTTTCAGAGAGGGTCACAGAGTGTCAGAGAGTTTCAGAGAGATTCAGAGAGTGTCAGAGAGTATCAGAGAGTGTCAGAGAGAGTCAGAGAGTGTCAGAGAGTGTCAGAGAGTGTTCGAGAGATTCAGAAAGTGTCAGATAGTGTCAGAGAATTTCAGAAAGAGTCAGAGAGTGTCAGAGAGTGTCTGAGAGTGTCAGAGAGTTTCAGAGACAGTCAGAGACGGTAAGAGAGTTTCAGAGAGTTTCACAGTGTGTCAGAGATGTTCAGAGAGTGTCAGAAAGTTTCAGAGAGAGTCAGAGAGTGTCTGGGAGTTTCAGAGAGATTCAGAGAGTTTCACAAGTGTCAGAGTGTTTCAGAGAGTCTCAGAGATTTTCAGAGAGAGGCAGAGATGTTCAGAGAGTGTCAGAAAGTTTCAGAGAGAGTCAGAGAGTGTCTGGGTGTTTCAGAGAGATTCAGACAGTATCACAGAGTGTCAGAGTGTTTCAGAGAGTGTCACAGAGTTTCAGAGAGTGTCAGAGAGATTCAGAGAGTGTCAGAGAGTATCAGAGAGTGTCAGAGACACTCAGAGAGTGTCAGAGAGAAACCGAGAAATTCAGAAAGTGTCAGATAGTGTCAGAGAGTGTCAGAAAGTGTCAGAGAGTGTCAGAGAGTGTCGGAGAGTGTCAGAGAGTGTCAGAGAGTTTCAGAGAGAGTCAGAGAGTGTCAGAGAGTTTCAGAGAGTGTCAGATAGTGTCATAGAATTTCAGAAAGTGTCAGAGAGTTTCAGGAGAGTGTCTGAGACTGTCAGAGAGTGTAAGAGTGTTTCAGAGAGTGTCACAGAGTTTCAGAGAGTGTCAGAGATTTTCAGAGAGTTTCAGAGATCTTCAGAGAGTGTCAGAGAGTGCCAGAAAGTTTCAGAGAGGGTCACAGAGTGTCAGAGAGTTTCAGAGAGATTCAGAGAGTGTCAGAGAGTGTCAGAGAGTTTCAGAGAGTGTCACAGAGCGTCAGTGAGAGTCAGAGAGTTTCAGAGAGTGTCAGAGAGTGTCAGAGAATGTCAGAGAGTTTCAGAGAGTGTCACAGATTGTCAGTGAGTGTCAGAGAGTTTCAGAGAGTGTCACAGAGTGTCAGTGAGTGTCAGAGAGTTTCAGAGAGTGTCAGACAGTATCTGAGAGTGTCAGAGAGTGCCGAAGAGTTTCAGAGAGTGTCAGAGAGTGTCAGAGAGTTTCAGAGAGTGTCACAGAGCGTCAGTGAGAGTCAGAGAGTTTCAGAGAGTGTCAGAGAGTGTCAGAGAATGTCAGAGAGTTTCAGAGAGTGTCACAGATTGTCAGTGAGTGTCAGAGAGTTTCAGAGAGTGTCACAGAGTGTCAGTGAGTGTCAGAGAGTTTCAGAGAGTGTCAGAGAGTGTCAGCGAGTGTCAGAGAGTGTCAGAGAGTTTCAGAGAGTTTCTGAGAGCTTCTGAGAGTGGCAGAGAGTGTCAGAGGGTTTCGGAGAGTTTCAGAGAAAGTCAAACAGTGTCAGACAGTGTCAGAGAGTGTCAGAGAGGTTCAGATAGTGTCAGAGAGTTTCAGAGATTTTCTGAGAGTGTCAGAGAGTGCCTGAGAGTTTCTGACAGTTTCTGTGTTTGTCGGAGAGTTTCAGAGACTGTCAGAGTGTTTCAGAGAGTGTCAGAGATTTTCAGAGAGTTTCAGAGATCTTCAGAGAGTGTCAGAGAGTGTCAGAGAGTGCCAGAAAGTTTCAGAGAGTGTCACAGAGTGTCAGAGAGCTTCAGAGAGATTCAGAGAGTGTCAGGGAGTTTCAGAGAGTGCCAGAGAATTTCAGAGAGTGTCAGAGAGTTTCAGAGAGTGTCAGACAGTATCTGAGAGTGTCAGAGAGTATCAGAGAGTGTCAGCGAGAATCAGAGAGTGTCAGCGAGTGTCAGAGAGTGTCAGAGAGTATCAGATAGTGTCAGAGAGTGTCAGAGAGTGTCAGAGAGTTTCAGAGAGTGCCACAGAGTGTCAGTGAGTGTCAGAGAGTTTCAGAGAGTGTCAGATAGTGTCAGTGAGTGTTAGAGAGTATCAGAGACTTTCAGTGAGAGTCAGAGAGTGTCAGCGAGTGTCAGAGAGTTTCGGAGAGTGTCACAGAGTGTCAGAGAGTGTCAGAGAGTTTCAGAGATTTTCTGAGAGTTTCTGAGAGTGTCAGAGAGTGTCAGAGATTGTCAGAAAGTTTCAGAAAGTGTCAGATAGTATCAAAGAGTTTCAGAAAGTGTCAGAGAGTGTCTGAGAGTTTCAGAGAGTGCCAGAGAGCTTCAGAGAGTTTCAGAGAGTGTCAGAGCGTGTCAGAGAGATTCTGAGAGATTCAGCGAGTGTCAGAGAGTGTCAGAGAGTTTCAGAGAGTTTCAGAGAGTGTCAGAGAGTGTCAGAGGGTTTCGGAGAGTTTCAGAGAAAGTCAAACAGTGTCAGACAGTGTCAGAGAGTGTCAGAGAGGTTCAGATAGTGTCAGAGAGTTTCAGAGATTTTCTGAGAGTGTCAGAGAGTGCCTGAGAGTTTCTGACAGTTTCTGTGTTTGTCGGAGAGTTTCAGAGACTGTCAGAGTGTTTCAGAGACTGTCAGAGATTTTCAGAGAGTTTCAGAGATCTTCAGAGAGTGTCAGAGAGTGTCAGAGAGTGCCAGAAAGTTTCAGAGAGTGTCACAGAGTGTCAGAGAGCTTCAGAGAGATTCAGAGAGTGTCAGGGAGTTTCAGAGAGTGCCAGAGAATTTCAGAGAGTGTCAGAGAGTTTCAGAGAGTGTCAGACAGTATCTGAGAGTGTCAGAGAGTGCCGAAGAGTTTCAGAGAGTGTCAGAGAGTGTCAGAGAGTTTCAGAGAGTGTCACAGAGCGTCAGTGAGAGTCAGAGAGTTTCAGAGAGTGTCAGAGAGTGTCAGAGAATGTCAGAGAGTTTCAGAGAGTGTCACAGATTGTCAGTGAGTGTCAGAGAGTTTCAGAGAGTGTCACAGAGTGTCAGTGAGTGTCAGAGAGTTTCAGAGAGTGTCAGACAGTATCTGAGAGTGTCAGAGAGTGCCGAAGAGTTTCAGAGAGTGTCAGAGAGTGTCAGAGAGTTTCAGAGAGTGTCACAGAGCGTCAGTGAGAGTCAGAGAGTTTCAGAGAGTGTCAGAGAGTGTCAGAGAATGTCAGAGAGTTTCAGAGAGTGTCACAGATTGTCAGTGAGTGTCAGAGAGTTTCAGAGAGTGTCACAGAGTGTCAGTGAGTGTCAGAGAGTTTCAGAGAGTGTCAGAGAGTGTCAGCGAGTGTCAGAGAGTGTCAGAGAGTTTCAGAGAGTTTCTGAGAGCTTCTGAGAGTGTCAGAGAGTGTCAGAGAGTGTCAAAGAGTGTCACAGAGTTTCAGAGAGTGTCAGAGAGTTTCACAGATTTTCTGAGAGTTTCAGAGATCTTCAGAGAGTGTCAGAGAGTGCCAGAAAGTTTCAGAGAGTTTCACAGAGAGTGAGAGAGCTTCAGAGAGATTCAGAGACTGTCATGGAGTGTCAGAGAAGTTCAGAGAGTGTCAGAGAGTTTCAGAGAGTGTCAGACAGTATCTGAGAGTGTCAGAGAGTGCTGAAGAGTTTCAGAGAGTGTCAGAGAGTGTCAGAGAGTTTCAGAGAGTGTCACAGAGTGTCAGAGAGTGTCAGCGAGAATCAGAGAGTTTCAGAGAGTGTCAGAGAGTGTCAGAGACTGTCTGAGAGATTCAGAGATTGTCACAGAGTGTCAGAGAGGTTTGGAGAGTGTCACAGAGTGTCAGAGAGTGTCAGAGAGTTTCAGAGAGTTTCTGAGAGCTTCTGAGAGTGTCAGAGAGTGTCAGAGAGTGTCAAAGAGTGTCAGAAAATTTCAGAAAGTGTCAGATAGTGTCAGAGAGTATCAGAAAGAGTCAGAGAGTGTCAAACAGTGTCAACGAGTTTCAGAGAGTGTCAGAGAGTGTCAGAGAGTTTCAGAGAGTGTCAGAGAGTTTCAGAGAATTTCTGAAGAGTACCAGAGAGAGTCAGAGAGTGTCTGAGAGTGTCAGAGAGTGTCTGAGAGTGTCAGAGAGTTTCAGAGAGTTTCAGAGAGTGTCAGAGAGTTTCAGAGAGTTTCAGGGAGCTTCAGAGAGTGTCAGGGAGTGGCAGAGAGTGTCAGAGATTTTCGGAGAGTTTCAGAGAGAGTCAGACAGTTTCTGGGAGTGTCAGAGAGTGTCAAAGAGTTTCAGAGAGTTTCAGAGAGTGTCAGAGAGTGTCAGAGAGGTTCAGATAGTGTCACAGAGTGTCAGAGAGTGTCAGAGAGTTTCAGAGATTTTCTGAGAGTTTCTGAGAGTGTCAGAGAGTGTCAGAGATTGTCAGAAAGTTTCAGAAAGTGTCAGATAGTATCAGAGAGGGTCACAGAGTGTCAGAGAGCTTCGGAGTGTGTCACAGAGTGTCAGAGAGTGTCAGAGAGTTTCAGAGATTTTCTGAGAGTTTGAGAGTGTCAGAGAGTGTCAGAGATTGTCAGAAAGTTTCAGAAAGTGTCAGATAGTATCAGAGAGTTTCAGAAAGTGTCAGAGAGTGTCAGAGAGTGTCTGAGACTGTCAGGGAGTGTCTGAGAGTGTCAGAGAGTTTCAGAGAGTTTCAGAGAGTGCCAGAGAGCTTCAGAGAGATTCTGAGAGTGTCAGAGCTTGTCAGAGTGTTTCAGAGAGTGTCAGAGAGTGTCAGAGACTGTCTGAGAGATTCAGAGATTGTCACAGAGTGTCAGAGAGATTTGGAGAGTGTCACAGAGTGTCAGAGAGGGTCAGAGAGTTTCAGAGAGTTTCAGAGAGCTTCTGAGAGTGTCAGAGAGTGTCAGAGAGTTTCAGAGAGTACCAGAGAGTGTCAGAGAGTGTCTGAGAGTGTCAGAGAGTGTCTGAGAGTGTCAGAGAGTTTCAGAGAGTTTCAGAGAGTGTCAGAAAGTTTCAGAGAGTGTCAGAGAGTGTCAGAGAGTTTCAGAGAGCTTCAGAGAGTGTCAGGGAGTGGCAGAGAGTGTCACAGATTTTCGGAGAGTTTCAGAGAGAGTCAGACAGTGTCTGAGAGTGTCAGAGAGTGTCAAAGAGTTTCAGAGAGTGTCAGAGAGTGTCAGAGAGTGTCAGAGAGGTTCAGATAGTGTCAGAGAGTTTCAGAGACTTTCTGAGAGTGTCAGAGAGTGCCTGAGAGTTTCTGACAGTTTCTGAGTGTGTCGGAGAGTGTCAGAGAGTGTCAGTGTGTTTCAGAGAGTGTCACAGAGTTTCAGAGAGTGTCAGAGATTTTCAGAGAGTTTCAGAGATCTTCAGAGAGTGTCAGATTTTGCCAGAACGTTTCAGAGAGTGTCAGGGAGTGTCAGAGAGTGTCAGAGAATTTCAGAGAATGTCAGAGAGTTTCAGAGAGTGTCAGAAAGAATCTGAGAGTGTCAGAGAGTGCCAAAGAGCTTCCGAGAGGTTCAGAGAGTGTCAGAGAGTGTCACAGTGTGTCAGAGAGTGTTAGCGAGTTTCAGAGAGTTTCTGAGCGTTTCTGAGAGTGTCATAGAGTGTCAGAGATTGTCAGAAATTTTCAGAAAGTGTCAGATAGTGTCAGAGAGTTTCAGAAAGTGTCAGACAGTGTCAGAGATTGTCTGTGAGTGTCAGAGAGTGTCAGAGAGTTTCAGATGAGTTTCAGAGTGTGCCAGAGAGTTTCAGAGAGTTTCAGAGAGTGTCAGAGCGTGTCAGAGAGTTTCAGAAAGTGTCAGAGAGTGTCAGAGATTGTCAGAAAGTTTCAGAAAGTGTCAGATAGTGTCAGAGATTTTCAGAAATTGTCAGAGAGAGTCAGAGAGTGTCTGAGAGTGTCAGAGCTTGTCTGAGAGTGTCCGAGAGTTTCAGAGAGTTTCAGAGAGTTTCAGAGAGTGTCCGAAAGTTTCAGAGAGTGTCAGAGACTTTCAGAGAGTTTCAGAGAGTTTCAGAGAGTGTCAGGGAGTGTCAGAGAGTGTCAGAGAGTTTCGGAGAGTTTCAGAGAGAGTCAGACAGTGTCTGAGAGTGTCCGAGAGTGTAAAAGAGTTTCAGAGAGTGTCAGAGAGTGTCAGAGAGTGTCAGAGAGGTTCAGATAGTGTCAGAGAGTTTCAGAGACTTTCTGAGAGTGTCAGAGAGTGCCTGAGAGTTTCTGCCAGTTTCTGAGTGTGTCGGAGAGAGTCAGAGAGTGTCAGAGAGTTTCAGAGAGTGTCACAGAGTGTCAGTGAATGTCAGAGAGTATCAGAGAGGGTCAGCGAGAATCAGAGAGTGTCAGCGATTGTCAGAGAGTTTCAGAGACTTTCTGAGAGTGTCAGAGAGTGCCTGAGAGTTTCTGACAGTTTCTGAGTGTGTCGGAGAGTGTCAGAGAGTGTCAGAGTGTTTCAGAGTGTGTCAGAGATTTTCAGAGAGTTTCAGAGATCTTCAGAGAGTGTCAGGGAGTGCCAAAAAGTTTCAGAGAGTGTCACAGAGTGTCAGAGAGCTTCAGAGAGATTCAGAGAGTGTCAGGGAGTGTCAGAGGGTGTCAGAGAATTTCAGAGAGTGTCAGAGAGTGCCGAAGAGTTTCAGAGAGTGTCAGAGTGTCAGAGAGTTTCAGAGAGTGTCACAGAGCTTCAGTGAGAGTCAGAGTGTTTCAGAGAGTGTCAGAGAGTGTCAGAGAGTGTCAGAGAGTTTCAGAGAGTGTCACAGAGTGTCAGTGAGTGTCAGAGAGTATCAGAGAGTGTAAGCGAGAATCAGAGATTGTCAGTGAGTGTCAGAGAGTTTCAGAGAGTGTCAGAAAGTGTCAGAGAGTGTCAGAGAGTTTCAGAGAGTGTCACAGAGTGTCAGTGAGTGTCAGAGAGTTTCGGAGAGTGTCAGATAGTGTCAGTGAGTGTTAGAGAGTATCAGAGACTTTCAGTGAGAGTGTGAGTTTGTCGGAGAGTGTCAGAGAGTGTCAGAGAGTTTCAGAGAGTGTCACAGAGTGTCAGAGAGTGTCAGAGAGTTTCAGAGATTTTCTGAGAGTTTCAGAAAGTGTCAGATAGTATCAGAGAGTTTCAGAAAGTGTCAGAGAGTGTCAGAGACTGTCTGAGAGTGTCAGAGAGTGTCTGAGCGTGTCAGAGAGTGTCAGAGATTTTCAGAAAGTGTCAGAGAGTGTCAGAGAGTGTCTGAGAGTGTCAGAGAGTGTCTGAGAGTGTCAGAGAGTTTCAGAGAGTTTCAGAAAGTGTCAGAAAGTTTCAGAGAGTGTCAGAGGATTTCAGAGAGTTTCAAAGAGTTTGAGAGAGGGTCAAGGAGTGTCAGAGAGTGTCAGAGAGTTTCAGAGAGAGTCAAACAGTGTCTCAGAGTGTCAAAGAGTGTCAAAGAGTTTCAGAGAGTGTCAGAGAGTGTCAGAGAGTGTCAGAGAGTTTCAGAGAGTGTCAGAGAGTTTCAGAGACTTTCTGAGAGTGTCAGAGAGTGCCTGAGAGTTTCTGACAGTTTCTGAGGGAGTCGGAGAGTGTCAAAGATTTTCAGAGAGTTTCAGAGAGTGTCCGAGAGTGTCAGAGAGTTTCAGAGAGTGTCAGAGAGTTTCAGAGACTTTCTGAGAGTGTCAGAGAGTGCCTGAGAGTTTCTGACAGTTTCTGAGTGTGTCAGAGAGTGTCAGAGAGTGTCAGAGAGTATCAGAGAGTGTCTGAGAGTTTCAGACACTGTCAGAGTGTGTCAGAGATTTTCAGAGAGTGTCAGAGAGTTTCAGAGATTTTCAGAGAGTTTCAGAGATGTTCAGAGAGTGTCAGAAAGTTTCAGAGAGAGTCAGAGAGTGTCTGGGAGTTTCAGAGAGTTTCACAGAGTTTCACAGAGTGTCAGAGTGTTTCAGAGAGTGTCACAGAGTTTCAGAGAGTGTCAGAGAGATTCAGAGAGTGTCAGAGACTATCAGAGAGTTTCAGAGACACTCAGAGAGTGTCAGAGAGAAACCCAGAAATTCAGAAAGTGTCAGATAGTGTCAGAGAGTGTCAGAAAGTGTCAGAGAGTGTCAGAGAGTGTCTGAGAGTGTCAGAGAGTGTCAGAGAGTTTCAGAGAGAGTCAGAGAGTGTCAGAGAGTTTCAGAGAGTTTCAGACAGTGTCAGAGAGTGTCAGAGAGTTTCAGAGAGTGTCAGATAGTGTCATAGAATTTCAGAAAGTGTCAGAGAGTTTCAGAGAGTGTCTGAGACTGTCAGAGAGTGTAAGAGTGTTTCAGAGAGTGTCACAGAGTTTCAGAGAGTGTCAGAGATTTTCAGAGAGTTTCAGAGATCTTCAGAGAGTGTCAGAGAGTGCCAGAAAGTTTCAGAGAGGGTCACAGAGTGTCAGAGAGCTTCAGAGAGATTCAGAGAGTGTCAGAGAGTATCAGAGAGTGTCAGAGAGAGTCAGAGAGTGTCAGAGAGTGTTCGAGAGATTCAGAAAGTGTCAGATAGTGTCAGAGAATTTCAGAAAGAGTCAGAGAGTGTCAGAGAGTTTCACTGAGTGTCAGAGAGTGTCAGAGAGTTTCAGAGAGAGTCAGAGAGTGTCAGAGAGTTTCAGAGAGTTTCAGACAGTGTCAGAGAGTGTCAGAGAGTTTCAGAGAGTGTCAGATAGTGTCATAGAATCTCAGAAAGTGTCAGAGAGTTTCAGAGAGTGTATGAGACTGTCAGAGAGTGTAAGAGTGTTTCAGAGAGTGTCACAGAGTTTCAGAGAGTGTCAGAGATTTTCAGAGAGTTTCAGAGATCTTCAGAGAGTGTCAGAGAGTGCCAGAAAGTTTCAGAGATGGTCACAGAGTGTCAGAGAGCTTCAGAGAGATTCAGAGAGTATCAGAGAGTGTCAGAGAGAGTCACAGAGTGTCAGAGAGTGTTCGAGAGATTCAGAAAGTGTCAGATAGTGTCAGAGAATTTCAGAAAGAGTCAGAGAGTGTCAGAGAGTTTCAGAGAGTGTCACAGAGCGTCAGTGAAAGTCAGAGAGTTTCAGAGAGTTTCAGACAGTGTCAGAGAGTGCCAGAGAGTTTCAGAGACTGTCACAGTGTCAGTGAGTGTCAGAGAGTATCAGAGAGGGTCAGCGAGAATCGGAGAGTTTCAGCGAGTGTCAGAGAGTTTCAGAGACTTTCTGAGAGTGTCAGAGAGTGCCTGAGAGTTTCTGACAGTTTATGAGTGTGTCGAAGAGTGTCAGAGAGTGTCAGAGTGTTTCAGAGAGTGTCACAGAATTTCAGAGAGTGTCAGAGATTTTCAGAGAGTTTCCGAGATCTTCAGAGAGTGTCAGAGATTGCCAGAAAGTTTCAGAGAGTTTCAGTGAGTGTCAGAGAGTTTCAGAGAGTGTCACAGAGTGTCAGTGAGTGTCAGAGAGTATCAGAGAGTGTCAGCGAGAATCAGAGAGTGTCAGCGAGTGTCAGAGAGTGTCAGACAGTTTCAGATAGTGTCAGAGAGTGTCAGAGAGAGTCAGAGAGTTTCAGAGAGTGTCACAGAGTGTCAGTGAGTGTCAGAGAGTTTCAGAGAGTGTCAGATAGTGTCAGTGAGTGTTAGAGAGTATCGGAGACTTTCAGTGAGAGTCAGAGAGTGTCAGCGAGTATCAGAGAGTTTCGGAGAGTGTCACAGAGTGTCAGAGAGTGTCAGAGAGTTTCAGAGATTTTCTGAGAGTTTCTGAGAGTGTCAGAGAGTGTCAGAGATTGTCAGAAAGTTTCAGAAAGTGTCAGATAGTATCAAAGAGTTTCAGAAAGTGTCAGAGAGTGTCTGAGAGTTTCAGAGAGTGCCAGAGAGCTTCAGAGAGTTTCAGAGAGTGTCAGAGCGTGTCAGAGAGAGTCTGAGAGATTCAGCGAGTGTCAGAGAGTGTCAGAGAGTTTCAGAGAGTTTCAGAGAGTGTCAGAGAGTGTCAGAGAGTTTCGGAGAGTTTCAGAGAAAGTCAAACAGTGTCAGACAGTGTCAGAGAGTGTCAGAGAGGTTCAGATAGTGTCAGAGAGTTTCAGAGATTTTCTGAGAGTTTCAGAGAGTGCCTGAGAGTTTCTGACAGTTTCTGTGTTTGTCGGAGAGTTTCAGAGACTGTCAGAGTGTTTCAGAGAGTGTCAGAGATTTTCAGAGAGTTTCAGAGATCTTCAGAGAGTGTCAGAGAGTGTCAGAGAGTGCCAGAAAGTTTCAGAGAGTGTCACAGAGTGTCAGAGAGCTTCAGAGAGATTCAGAGAGTGTCAGGGAGTTTCAGAGAGTGCCAGAGAATTTCAGAGAGTGTCAGAGAGTTTCAGAGAGTGTCAGACAGTATCTGAGAGTGTCAGAGAGTGCCGAAGAGTTTCAGAGAGTGTCAGAGAGTGTCAGAGAGCTTCAGAGAGTGTCACAGAGCGTCAGTGAGAGTCAGAGAGTTTCAGAGAGTGTCAGAGAGTGTCAGAGAATGTCAGAGAGTTTCAGAGAGTGTCACAGATTGTCAGTGAGTGTCAGAGAGTTTCAGAGAGTATCACAGAGTGTCAGTGAGTGTCAGAGAGTTTCAGAGAGTGTCAGACAGTATCTGAGAGTGTCAGAGAGTGCCGAAGAGTTTCAGAGAGTGTCAGAGAGTGTCAGAGAGTTTCAGAGAGTGTCACAGAGCGTCAGTGAGAGTCAGAGAGTTTCAGAGAGTGTCAGAGAGTGTCGGAGAATGTCAGAGAGTTTCCGAGAGTGTCACAGATTGTCAGTGAGTGTCAGAGAGTTTCAGAGAGTGTCACAGAGTGTCAGTGAGTGTCAGAGAGTTTCAGAGAGTGTCAGAGAGTGTCAGCGAGTGTCAGAGAGTGTCAGAGAGTTTCAGAGAGTTTCTGAGAGCTTCTGAGAGTGTCAGAGAGCGTCAGAGAGTGTCAAAGAGTGTCACAGAGTTTCAGAGAGTGTCAGAGAGTTTCACAGATTTTCTGAGAGTTTCAGAGATCTTCAGAGAGTGTCAGAGAGTGCCAGAAAGTTTCAGAGAGTTTCACAGAGTGTCAGAGAGCTTCAGAGAGATTCAGAGAGTGTCAGGGAGTGTCAGAGAAGTTCAGAGAGTGTCAGAGAGTTTCAGAGAGTGTCAGACAGTATCTGAGAGTGTCAGAGAGTGCCGAAGAGTTTCAGAGAGTGTCAGAGAGTGTCAGAGAGTTTCAGAGAGTGTCACAGAGTGTCAGAGAGTGTCAGGGAGAATCAGAGAGTTTCAGAGAGTGTCAGAGAGTGTCAGAGACTGTCTGAGAGATTCAGAGATTGTCACAGAGTGTCAGAGAGGTTTGGAGAGTGTCACAGAGTGTCAGAGAGTGTCAGAGAGTTTCAGAGAGTTTCTGAGAGCTTCTGAGAGTGTCAGAGAGTGTCAGAGAGTGCCAAAGAGTGTCAGAAAATTTCAGAAAGTGTCAGATAGTGTCAGAGAGTATCAGAAAGAGTCAGAGAGTGTCAAACAGTGTCAACGAGTTTCAGAGAGTGTCAGAGAGTGTCAGAGAGTTTCAGAGAGTGTCAGAGAGTTTCAGAGAATTTCTGAAGAGTACTAGAGAGAGTCAGAGAGTGTCTGAGAGTGTCACAGAGTGTCTGAGAGTGTCAGAGAGTTTCAGAGAGTTTCAGAGAGTGTCAGAGAGTTTCAGAGAGTTTCAGGGAGCTTCAGAGAGTGTCAGGGAGTGGCAGAGAGTGTCAGAGATTTTCGGAGAGTTTCAGAGAGAGTCAGACAGTTTCTGGGAGTGTCAGAGAGTGTCAAAGAGTTTCAGAGAGTTTCAGAGAGTGTCAGAGAGTGTCAGAGAGGTTCAGATAGTGTCACAGAGTGTCAGAGAGTGTCAGAGAGTTTCAGAGATTTTCTGAGAGTTTCTGAGAGTGTCAGAGAGTGTCAGAGATTGTCAGAAAGTTTCAGAAAGTGTCAGATAGTATCAGAGAGGGTCACAGAGTGTCAGAGAGCTTCGGAGTGTGTCACAGAGTGTCAGAGAGTGTCAGAGAGTTTCAGAGATTTTCTGAGAGTTTGAGAGTGTCAGAGAGTGTCAGAGATTGTCAGAAAGTTTCAGAAAGTGTCAGATAGTATCAGAGAGTTTCAGAAAGTGTCAGAGAGTGTCAGAGAGTGTCTGAGACTGTCAGGGAGTGTCTGAGAGTGTCAGAGAGTTTCAGAGAGTTTCAGAGAGTGCCAGAGAGCTTCAGAGAGATTCTGAGAGTGTCAGAGCTTGTCAGAGTGTTTCAGAGAGTGTCAGAGAGTGTCAGGGACTGTCTGAGAGATTCAGAGATTGTCACAGAGTGTCAGAGAGATTTGGAGAGTGTCACAGAGTGTCAGAGAGGGTCAGAGAGTTTCAGAGAGTTTCAGAGAGCTTCTGAGAGTGTCAGAGAGTGTCAGAGAGTTTCAGAGAGTACCAGAGAGTGTCAGAGAGTGTCTGAGAGTGTCAGAGAGTGTCTGAGAGTGTCAGAGAGTTTCAGAGAGTTTCAGAGAGTGTCAGAAAGTTTCAGAGAGTGTCAGAGAGTGTCAGAGAGTTTCAGAGAGCTTCAGAGAGTGTCAGGGAGTGGCAGAGAGTGTCACAGATTTTCGGAGAGTTTCAGAGAGAGTCAGACAGTGTCTGAGAGTGTCAGAGAGTGTCAAAGAGTTTCAGAGAGTGTCAGAGAGTGTCAGAGAGTGTCAGAGAGGTTCAGATAGTGTCAGAGACTTTCTGAGAGTGTCAGAGAGTGCCTGAGAGTTTCTGACAGTTTCTGAGTGTGTCGGAGAGTGTCAGGGAGTGTCAGTGTGTTTCAGAGAGTGTCACAGAGTTTCAGAGAGTGTCAGAGATTTTCAGAGAGTTTCAGAGATCTTCAGAGAGTGTCAGATTTTGCCAGAAAGTTTCAGAGAGTGTCAGGGAGTGTCAGAGAGTGTCAGAGAATTTCAGAGAATGTCAGAGAGTTTCAGAGAGTGTCAGACAGAATCTGAGAGTGTCAGAGAGTGCCAAAGAGCTTCAGAGAGGTTCAGAGAGTGTCAGAGAGTGTCACAGTGTGTCAGAGAGTGTTAGCGAGTTTCAGAGAGTTTCTGAGCGTTTCTGAGAGTGTCATAGAGTGTCAGAGAGTGTCAGAAATTTTCAGAAAGTGTCAGATAGTGTCAGAGAGTTTCAGAAAGTGTCAGAGAGTGTCAGAGATTGTCTGTGAGTGTCAGAGAGTGTCAGAGAGTTTCAGATGAGTTTCAGAGAGTGCCAGAGAGTTTCAGAGAGTTTCAGAGAGTGTCAGAGCGTGTCAGAGAGTTTCAGAAAGTGTCAGAGAGTGTCAGAGATTGTCAGAAAGTTTCAAAAAGTGTCAGATAGTGTCAGAGATTTTCAGAAATTGTCAGAGAGAGTCAGAGAGTGTCTGAGAGTGTCAGAGCTTGTCTGAGAGTGTCCGAGAGTTTCAGAGAGTTTCAGAGAGTGTCCGAAAGTTTCAGAGAGTGTCAGAGAGTTTCGGAGAGTTTCAGAGAGAGTCAGACAGTGTCTGAGAGTGTCCGAGAGTGTAAAAGAGTTTCAGAGAGTGTCAGAGAGTGTCAGAGAGTGTCAGAGAGGTTCAGATAGTGTCAGAGAGTTTCAGAGACTTTCTGAGAGTGTCAGAGAGTGCCTGAGAGTTTCTGCCAGTTTCTGAGTGTGTCGGAGAGAGTCAGAGAGTGTCAGAGAGTTTCAGAGAGTGTCACAGAGTGTCAGTGAATGTCAGAGAGTATCAGAGAGGGTCAGCGAGAATCAGAGAGTGTCAGCGAGTGTCAGAGAGTTTCAGAGACTTTCTGAGAGTGTCAGAGAGTGCCTGAGAGTTTCTGACAGTTTCTGAGTGTGTCGGAGAGTGTCAGAGAGTGTCAGAGTGTTTCAGAGTGTGTCAGAGATTTTCAGAGAGTTTCAGAGATCTTCAGAGAGTGTCAGGGAGTGCCAAAAAGTTTCAGAGAGTGTCACAGAGTGTCACAGAGCTTCAGAGAGATTCAGAGAGTGTCAGGGAGTGTCAGAGGGTGTCAGAGAATTTCAGAGAGTGTCAGAGAGTGCCGAAGAGTTTCAGAGAGTGTCAGAGTGTCAGAGAGTTTCAGAGAGTGTCACAGAGCTTCAGTGAGAGTCAGAGTGTTTCAGAGAGTGTCAGAGAGTGTCAGAGAGTGTCAGAGAGTGTCAGAGAGTTTCAGAGAGTGTCACAGAGTGTCAGTGAGTGTCAGAGAGTATCAGAGAGTGTCAGCGAGAATCAGAAAGTGTCAGTGAGTGTCAGAGAGTTTCAGAGAGTGTCAGAAAGTGTCAGAGAGTGTCAGAGAGTGTCTGAGAGTGTCAGAGAGTGTCTGAGAGTGTCAGAGAGTTTCAGAGAGTGTCAGAGAGTGTCAGAAAGTTTCAGAGAGAGTCAGAGGATTTCAGAGAGTTTCAGAGAGTTTGAGAGAGGGTCAAGGAGTGTCAGAGAGTGTCAGAGAGTTTCGGAGAGTTTCAGAGAGAGCCAGCCAGTGTCTGAGAGTGTCCGAGAGTGTAAAAGAGTTTCAGAGACTGTCAGAGAGTGTCAGAGAGGTTCAGATAGTGTCAGAGAGTTTCAGAGACTTTCTGAGAGTGTCAGAGAGTGCCTGAGAGTTTCTGACAGTTTCTGAGTTTGTCGGAGTGTGTCAGAGAGTGTCAGAGTGTTTCAGAGAGTGTCACAGACTGTCAGAGAGTGTCAAAGAGTTTCAGAGAGTGTCAGAGAGTGTCAGAGAGTGTCAGAGAGGTTCAGATAGTGTCACAGAGTGTCAGAGAGTGTCAGAGAGTTTCAGAGATTTTCTGAGAGTTTCTGAGAGTGTCAGAGAGTGTCAGAGATTGTCAGAGAGTGTCAGTGAGTGTCAGAGAGTTTTGGAGAGTGTCAGATAGTGTCAGTGAGTGTTAGAGAGTATCAGAGACTTTCAGTGAGAGTGTGAGTTTGTCGGAGAGTGTCAGAGAGTGTCAGAGAGTTTCAGAGAGTGTCACAGAGTGTCAGAGAGTGTCAGAGAGTTTCAGAGATTTTCTGAGAGTTTCAGTAAGTGTCAGATAGTATCAGAGAGTTTCAGAAAGTGTCAGAGAGTGTCAGAGACTGTCTGAGAGTGTCAGAGAGTGTCTGAGAGTGCCAGAGAGTGTCAGATATTTTCAGAAAGTGTCAGAGAGTGTCAGAGAGTGTCAAAGAGTGTCAGAAAATTTCAGAAAGTGTCAGATAGTGTCAGAGAGTATCAGAAAGAGTCAGAGAGTGTCAAACAGTGTCAACGAGTTTCAGAGAGTGTCAGAGAGTGTCAGAGAGTTTCAGAGAGTGTCAGAGAGTGTCAGCGAGTGTCAGAGAGTGTCAGAGAGTTTCAGAGAGTTTCTGAGAGCTTCTGAGAGTGTCAGAGAGTGTCAGAGAGTGTCAAAGAGTGTCACAGAGTTTCAGAGAGTGTCAGAGAGTTTCACAGATTTTCTGAGAGTTTCAGAGATCTTCAGAGAGTGTCAGAGAGTGCCAGAAAGTTTCAGAGAGTGTCAGGGAGTGTCAGAGAAGTTCAGAGAGTGTCAGAGAGTGCCAGAAAGTTTCAGAGAGTGTCACAGAGTGTCAGAGAGCTTCAGAGAGATTCAGAGAGTGTCAGGGAGTTTCAGAGAGTGCCAGAGAATTTCAGAGAGTGTCAGAGAGTTTCAGAGAGTGTCAGACAGTATCTGAGAGTGTCAGAGAGTGCCGAAGAGTTTCAGAGAGTGTCAGAGAGTGTCAGAGAGCTTCAGAGAGTGTCACAGAGCGTCAGTGAGAGTCAGAGAGTTTCAGAGAGTGTCAGAGAGTGTCAGAGAATGTCAGAGAGTTTCAGAGAGTGTCACAGATTGTCAGTGAGTGTCAGAGAGTTTCAGAGAGTATCACAGAGTGTCAGTGAGTGTCAGAGAGTTTCAGAGAGTGTCAGACAGTATCTGAGAGTGTCAGAGAGTGCCGAAGAGTTTCAGAGAGTGTCAGAGAGTGTCAGAGAGTTTCAGAGAGTGTCACAGAGCGTCAGTGAGAGTCAGAGAGTTTCAGAGAGTGTCAGAGAGTGTCGGAGAATGTCAGAGAGTTTCCGAGAGTGTCACAGATTGTCAGTGAGTGTCAGAGAGTTTCAGAGAGTGTCACAGAGTGTCAGTGAGTGTCAGAGAGTTTCAGAGAGTGTCAGAGAGTGTCAGAGATTGTCAGAAAGTTTCAGAAAGTGTCAGATAGTGTCAGAGATTTTCAGAAATTGTCAGAGAGAGTCAGAGAGTGTCTGAGAGTGTCAGAGCTTGTCTGAGAGTGTCCGAGAGTTTCAGAGAGTTTCAGAGAGTGTCCGAAAGTTTCAGAGAGTGTCAGAGAGTTTCGGAGAGTTTCAGAGAGAGTCAGACAGTGTCTGAGAGTGTCCGAGAGTGTAAAAGAGTTTCAGAGAGTGTCAGAGAGTGTCAGAGAGTGTCAGAGAGGTTCAGATAGTGTCAGAGAGTTTCAGAGACTTTCTGAGAGTGTCAGAGAGTGCCTGAGAGTTTCTGCCAGTTTCTGAGTGTGTCGGAGAGAGTCAGAGAGTGTCAGAGAGTTTCAGAGAGTGTCACAGAGTGTCAGTGAATGTCAGAGAGTATCAGAGAGGGTCAGCGAGAATCAGAGAGTGTCAGCGAGTGTCAGAGAGTTTCAGAGACTTTCTGAGAGTGTCAGAGAGTGCCTGAGAGTTTCTGACAGTTTCTGAGTGTGTCGGAGAGTGTCAGAGAGTGTCAGAGTGTTTCAGAGTGTGTCAGAGATTTTCAGAGAGTTTCAGAGATCTTCAGAGAGTGTCAGGGAGTGCCAAAAAGTTTCAGAGAGTGTCACAGAGTGTCACAGAGCTTCAGAGAGATTCAGAGAGTGTCAGGGAGTGTCAGAGGGTGTCAGAGAATTTCAGAGAGTGTCAGAGAGTGCCGAAGAGTTTCAGAGAGTGTCAGAGTGTCAGAGAGTTTCAGAGAGTGTCACAGAGCTTCAGTGAGAGTCAGAGTGTTTCAGAGAGTGTCACAGAGCGTCAGTGAGAGTCAGAGAGTTTCAGAGAGTGTCAGAGAGTGTCGGAGAATGTCAGAGAGTTTCCGAGAGTGTCACAGATTGTCAGTGAGTGTCAGAGAGTTTCAGAGAGTGTCACAGAGTGTCAGTGAGTGTCAGAGAGTTTCAGAGAGTGTCAGAGAGTGTCAGCGAGTGTCAGAGAGTGTCAGAGAGTTTCAGAGAGTTTCTGAGAGCTTCTGAGAGTGTCAGAGAGTGTCAGAGAGTGTCAAAGAGTGTCACAGAGTTTCAGAGAGTGTCAGAGAGTTTCACAGATTTTCTGAGAGTTTCAGAGATCTTCAGAGAGTGTCAGAGAGTGCCAGAAAGTTTCAGAGAGTTTCACAGAGTGTCAGAGAGCTTCAGAGAGATTCAGAGAGTGTCAGGGAGTGTCAGAGAAGTTCAGAGAGTGTCAGAGAGTTTCAGAGAGTGTCAGACAGTATCTGAGAGTGTCAGAGAGTGCCGAAGAGTTTCAGAGAGTGTCAGAGAGTGTCAGAGAGTTTCAGAGAGTGTCACAGAGCGTCAGTGAGAGTCAGAGAGTTTCAGAGAGTGTCGGAGAATGTCAGAGAGTTTCCGAGAGTGTCACAGATTGTCAGTGAGTGTCAGAGAGTTTCAGAGAGTGTCACAGAGTGTCAGTGAGTGTCAGAGAGTTTCAGAGAGTGTCAGAGAGTGTCAGCGAGTGTCAGAGAGTGTCAGAGAGTTTCAGAGAGTTTCTGAGAGCTTCTGAGAGTGTCAGAGAGTGTCAGAGAGTGTCAAAGAGTGTCACAGAGTTTCAGAGAGTGTCAGAGAGTTTCACAGATTTTCTGAGAGTTTCAGAGATCTTCAGAGAGTGTCAGAGAGTGCCAGAAAGTTTCAGAGAGTGTCAGGGAGTGTCAGAGAAGTTCAGAGAGTGTCAGAGAGTGCCAGAAAGTTTCAGAGAGTGTCACAGAGTGTCAGAGAGCTTCAGAGAGATTCAGAGAGTGTCAGGGAGTTTCAGAGAGTGCCAGAGAATTTCAGAGAGTGTCAGAGAGTTTCAGAGAGTGTCAGACAGTATCTGAGAGTGTCAGAGAGTGCCGAAGAGTTTCAGAGAGTGTCAGAGAGTGTCAGAGAGCTTCAGAGAGTGTCACAGAGCGTCAGTGAGAGTCAGAGAGTTTCAGAGAGTGTCAGAGAGTGTCAGAGAATGTCAGAGAGTTTCAGAGAGTGTCACAGATTGTCAGTGAGTGTCAGAGAGTTTCAGAGAGTATCACAGAGTGTCAGTGAGTGTCAGAGAGTTTCAGAGAGTGTCAGACAGTATCTGAGAGTGTCAGAGAGTGCCGAAGAGTTTCAGAGAGTGTCAGAGAGTGTCAGAGAGTTTCAGAGAGTGTCACAGAGCGTCAGTGAGAGTCAGAGAGTTTCAGAGAGTGTCAGAGAGTGTCGGAGAATGTCAGAGAGTTTCCGAGAGTGTCACAGATTGTCAGTGAGTGTCAGAGAGTTTCAGAGAGTGTCACAGAGTGTCAGTGAGTGTCAGAGAGTTTCAGAGAGTGTCAGAGAGTGTCAGCGAGTGTCAGAGAGTGTCAGAGAGTTTCAGAGAGTTTCTGAGAGCTTCTGAGAGTGTCAGAGAGTGTCAGAGAGTGTCAAAGAGTGTCACAGAGTTTCAGAGAGTGTCAGAGAGTTTCACAGATTTTCTGAGAGTTTCAGAGATCTTCAGAGAGTGTCAGAGAGTGCCAGAAAGTTTCAGAGAGTTTCACAGAGTGTCAGAGAGCTTCAGAGAGATTCAGAGAGTGTCAGGGAGTGTCAGAGAAGTTCAGAGAGTGTCAGAGAGTTTCAGAGAGTGTCAGACAGTATCTGAGAGTGTCAGAGAGTGCCGAAGAGTTTCAGAGAGTGTCAGAGAGTGTCAGAGAGTTTCAGAGAGTGTCACAGAGTGTCAGAGAGTGTCAGGGAGAATCAGAGAGTTTCAGAGAGTGTCAGAGAGTGTCAGAGACTGTCTGAGAGATTCAGAGATTGTCACAGAGTGTCAGAGAGGTTTGGAGAGTGTCACAGAGTGTCAGAGAGTGTCAGAGAGTTTCAGAGAGTTTCTGAGAGCTTCTGAGAGTGTCAGAGAGTGTCAGAGAGTGTCAAAGAGTGTCAGAAAATTTCAGAAAGTGTCAGATAGTGTCAGAGAGTATCAGAAAGAGTCAGAGAGTGTCAAACAGTGTCAACGAGTTTCAGAGAGTGTCAGAGAGTGTCAGAGAGTTTCAGAGAGTGTCAGAGAGTTTCAGAGAATTTCTGAAGAGTACTAGAGAGAGTCAGAGAGTGTCTGAGAGTGTCAGAGAGTGTCTGAGAGTGTCAGAGAGTTTCAGAGAGTTTCAGAGAGTGTCAGAGAGTTTCAGAGAGTTTCAGGGAGCTTCAGAGAGTGTCAGGGAGTGGCAGAGAGTGTCAGAGATTTTCGGAGAGTTTCAGAGAGAGTCAGACAGTTTCTGGGAGTGTCAGAGAGTGTCAAAGAGTTTCAGAGAGTTTCAGAGAGTGTCAGAGAGTGTCAGAGAGGTTCAGATAGTGTCACAGAGTGTCAGAGAGTGTCAGAGAGTTTCAGAGATTTTCTGAGAGTTTCTGAGAGTGTCAGAGAGTGTCAGAGATTGTCAGAAAGTTTCAGAAAGTGTCAGATAGTATCAGAGAGGGTCACAGAGTGTCAGAGAGCTTCGGAGTGTGTCACAGAGTGTCAGAGAGTGTCAGAGAGTTTCAGAGATTTTCTGAGAGTTTGAGAGTGTCAGAGAGTGTCAGAGATTGTCAGAAAGTTTCAGAAAGTGTCAGATAGTATCAGAGAGTTTCAGAAAGTGTCAGAGAGTGTCAGAGAGTGTCTGAGACTGTCAGGGAGTGTCTGAGAGTGTCAGAGAGTTTCAGAGAGTTTCAGAGAGTGCCAGAGAGCTTCAGAGAGATTCTGAGAGTGTCAGAGCTTGTCAGAGTGTTTCAGAGAGTGTCAGAGAGTGTCAGAGACTGTCTGAGAGATTCAGAGATTGTCACAGAGTGTCAGAGAGATTTGGAGAGTGTCACAGAGTGTCAGAGAGGGTCAGAGAGTTTCAGAGAGTTTCAGAGAGCTTCTGAGAGTGTCAGAGAGTGTCAGAGAGTTTCAGAGAGTACCAGAGAGTGTCAGAGAGTGTCAGAGAGTTTCAGAGAGTGTCAGACAGTATCTGAGAGTGTCAGAGAGTGCCGAAGAGTTTCAGAGAGTGTCAGAGAGTGTCAGAGAGCTTCAGAGAGTGTCACAGAGCGTCAGTGAGAGTCAGAGAGTTTCAGAGAGTGTCAGAGAGTGTCAGAGAATGTCAGAGAGTTTCAGAGAGTGTCACAGATTGTCAGTGAGTGTCAGAGAGTTTCAGAGAGTATCACAGAGTGTCAGTGAGTGTCAGAGAGTTTCAGAGAGTGTCAGACAGTATCTGAGAGTGTCAGAGAGTGCCGAAGAGTTTCAGAGAGTGTCAGAGAGTGTCAGAGAGTTTCAGAGAGTGTCACAGAGCGTCAGTGAGAGTCAGAGAGTTTCAGAGAGTGTCAGAGAGTGTCGGAGAATGTCAGAGAGTTTCCGAGAGTGTCACAGATTGTCAGTGAGTGTCAGAGAGTTTCAGAGAGTGTCACAGAGTGTCAGTGAGTGTCAGAGAGTTTCAGAGAGTGTCAGAGAGTGTCAGCGAGTGTCAGAGAGTGTCAGAGAGTTTCAGAGAGTTTCTGAGAGCTTCTGAGAGTGTCAGAGAGTGTCAGAGAGTGTCAAAGAGTGTCACAGAGTTTCAGAGAGTGTCAGAGAGTTTCACAGATTTTCTGAGAGTTTCAGAGATCTTCAGAGAGTGTCAGAGAGTGCCAGAAAGTTTCAGAGAGTTTCACAGAGTGTCAGAGAGCTTCAGAGAGATTCAGAGAGTGTCAGGGAGTGTCAGAGAAGTTCAGAGAGTGTCAGAGAGTTTCAGAGAGTGTCAGACAGTATCTGAGAGTGTCAGAGAGTGCCGAAGAGTTTCAGAGAGTGTCAGAGAGTGTCAGAGAGTTTCAGAGAGTGTCACAGAGTGTCAGAGAATGTCAGGGAGAATCAGAGAGTTTCAGAGAGTGTCAGAGAGTGTCAGAGACTGTCTGAGAGATTCAGAGATTGTCACAGAGTGTCAGAGAGGTTTGGAGAGTGTCACAGAGTGTCAGAGAGTGTCAGAGAGTTTCAGAGAGTTTCTGAGAGCTTCTGAGAGTGTCAGAGAGTGTCAGAGAGTGTCAAAGAGTGTCAGAAAATTTCAGAAAGTGTCAGATAGTGTCAGAGAGTATCAGAAAGAGTCAGAGAGTGTCAAACAGTGTCAACGAGTTTCAGAGAGTGTCAGAGAGTGTCAGAGAGTTTCAGAGAGTGTCAGAGAGTTTCAGAGAATTTCTGAAGAGTACTAGAGAGAGTCAGAGAGTGTCTGAGAGTGTCACAGAGTGTCTGAGAGTGTCAGAGAGTTTCAGAGAGTTTCAGAGAGTGTCAGAGAGTTTCAGAGAGTTTCAGGGAGCTTCAGAGAGTGTCAGGGAGTGGCAGAGAGTGTCAGAGATTTTCGGAGAGTTTCAGAGAGAGTCAGACAGTTTCTGGGAGTGTCAGAGAGTGTCAAAGAGTTTCAGAGAGTTTCAGAGAGTGTCAGAGAGTGTCAGAGAGGTTCAGATAGTGTCACAGAGTGTCAGAGAGTGTCAGAGAGTTTCAGAGATTTTCTGAGAGTTTCTGAGAGTGTCAGAGAGTGTCAGAGATTGTCAGAAAGTTTCAGAAAGTGTCAGATAGTATCAGAGAGGGTCACAGAGTGTCAGAGAGCTTCGGAGTGTGTCACAGAGTGTCAGAGAGTGTCAGAGAGTTTCAGAGATTTTCTGAGAGTTTGAGAGTGTCAGAGAGTGTCAGAGATTGTCAGAAAGTTTCAGAAAGTGTCAGATAGTATCAGAGAGTTTCAGAAAGTGTCAGAGAGTGTCAGAGAGTGTCTGAGACTGTCAGGGAGTGTCTGAGAGTGTCAGAGAGTTTCAGAGAGTTTCAGAGAGTGCCAGAGAGCTTCAGAGAGATTCTGAGAGTGTCAGAGCTTGTCAGAGTGTTTCAGAGAGTGTCAGAGAGTGTCAGAGACTGTCTGAGAGATTCAGAGATTGTCACAGAGTGTCAGAGAGATTTGGAGAGTGTCACAGAGTGTCAGAGAGGGTCAGAGAGTTTCAGAGAGTTTCAGAGAGCTTCTGAGAGTGTCAGAGAGTGTCAGAGAGTTTCAGAGAGTACCAGAGAGTGTCAGAGAGTGTCTGAGAGTGTCAGAGAGTGTCTGAGAGTGTCAGAGAGTTTCAGAGAGTTTCAGAGAGTGTCAGAAAGTTTCAGAGAGTGTCAGAGAGTGTCAGAGAGTTTCAGAGAGCTTCAGAGAGTGTCAGGGAGTGGCAGAGAGTGTCACAGATTTTCGGAGAGTTTCAGAGAGAGTCAGACAGTGTCTGAGAGTGTCAGAGAGTGTCAAAGAGTTTCAGAGAGTGTCAGAGAGTGTCAGAGAGTGTCAGAGAGGTTCAGATAGTGTCAGAGACTTTCTGAGAGTGTCAGAGAGTGCCTGAGAGTTTCTGACAGTTTCTGAGTGTGTCGGAGAGTGTCAGAGAGTGTCAGTGTGTTTCAGAGAGTGTCACAGAGTTTCAGAGAGTGTCAGAGATTTTCAGAGAGTTTCAGAGATCTTCAGAGAGTGTCAGATTTTGCCAGAAAGTTTCAGAGAGTGTCAGGGAGTGTCAGAGAGTGTCAGAGAATTTCAGAGAATGTCAGAGAGTTTCAGAGAGTGTCAGACAGAATCTGAGAGTGTCAGAGAGTGCCAAAGAGCTTCAGAGAGGTTCAGAGAGTGTCAGAGAGTGTCACAGTGTGTCAGAGAGTGTTAGCGAGTTTCAGAGAGTTTCTGAGCGTTTCTGAGAGTGTCATAGAGTGTCAGAGAGTGTCAGAAATTTTCAGAAAGTGTCAGATAGTGTCAGAGAGTTTCAGAAAGTGTCAGAGAGTGTCAGAGATTGTATGTGAGTGTCAGAGAGTGTCAGAGAGTTTCAGATGAGTTTCAGAGAGTGCCAGAGAGTTTCAGAGAGTTTCAGAGAGTGTCAGAGCGTGTCAGAGAGTTTCAGAAAGTGTCAGAGAGTGTCAGAGATTGTCAGAAAGTTTCAGAAAGTGTCAGATAGTGTCAGAGATTTTCAGAAATTGTCAGAGAGAGTCAGAGAGTGTCTGAGAGTGTCAGAGCTTGTCTGAGAGTGTCCGAGAGTTTCAGAGAGTTTCAGAGAGTGTCCGAAAGTTTCAGAGAGTGTCAGAGAGTTTCGGAGAGTTTCAGAGAGAGTCAGACAGTGTCTGAGAGTGTCCGAGAGTGTAAAAGAGTTTCAGAGAGTGCCTGAGAGTGTCAGAGAGTGTCAGAGAGGTTCAGATAGTGTCAGAGAGTTTCAGAGACTTTCTGAGAGTGTCAGAGAGTGCCTGAGAGTTTCTGCCAGTTTCTGAGTGTGTCGGAGAGAGTCAGAGAGTGTCAGAGAGTTTCAGAGAGTGTCACAGAGTGTCAGTGAATGTCAGAGAGTATCAGAGAGGGTCAGCGAGAATCAGAGAGTGTCAGCGAGTGTCAGAGAGTTTCAGAGACTTTCTGAGAGTGTCAGAGAGTGCCTGAGAGTTTCTGACAGTTTCTGAGTGTGTCGGAGAGTGTCAGAGAGTGTCAGAGTGTTTCAGAGTGTGTCAGAGATTTTCAGAGAGTTTCAGAGATCTTCAGAGAGTGTCAGGGAGTGCCAAAAAGTTTCAGAGAGTGTCACAGAGTGTCACAGAGCTTCAGAGAGATTCAGAGAGTGTCAGGGAGTGTCAGAGGGTGTCAGAGAATTTCAGAGAGTGTCAGAGAGTGCCGAAGAGTTTCAGAGAGTGTCAGAGTGTCAGAGAGTTTCAGAGAGTGTCACAGAGCTTCAGTGAGAGTCAGAGTGTTTCAGAGAGTGTCAGAGAGTGTCAGAGAGTGTCAGAGAGTGTCAGAGAGTTTCAGAGAGTGTCACAGAGTGTCAGTGAGTGTCAGAGAGTATCAGAGAGTGTCAGCGAGAATCAGAAAGTGTCAGTGAGTGTCAGAGAGTTTCAGAGAGTGTCAGAAAGTGTCAGAGAGTGTCAGAGAGTTTCAGAGAGTGTCACAGAGTGTCAGTGAGTGTCAGAGAGTTTCGGAGAGTGTCAGATAGTGTCAGTGAGTGTTAGAGAGTATCAGAGACTTTCAGTGAGAGTGTGAGTTTGTCGGAGAGTGTCAGAGAGTGTCAGAGAGTTTCAGAGAGTGTCAGAGAGTGTCAGAGAGTTTCAGAGATTTTCTGAGAGTTTCAGAAAGTGTCAGATAGTATCAGAGAGTTTCAGAAAGTGTCAGAGAGTGTCAGAGACTGTCTGAGAGTGTCAGAGAGTGTCTGAGAGTGTCAGAGAGTATCAGAGATTTTCAGAAAGTGTCAGAGAGTGTCAGAGAGTGTCTGAGAGTGTCAGAGAGTGTCTGAGAGTGTCAGAGAGTTTCAGAGAGTTTCAGAAAGTGTCAGAAAGTTTCAGAGAGTGTCAGAGGATTTCAGAGAGTTTCAGAGAGTTTGAGAGAGGGTCAAGGAGTGTCAGAGAGTGTCAGAGAGTTTCGGAGAGTTTCAGAGAGAGCCAGCCAGTGTCTGAGAGTGTCCGAGAGTGTAAAAGAGTTTCAGAGACTGTCAGAGAGTGTCAGAGAGGTTCAGATAGTGTCAGAGAGTTTCAGAGACTTTCTGAGAGTGTCAGAGAGTGCCTGAGAGTTTCTGACAGTTTCTGTGTTTGTCGGAGTGTGTCAGAGAGTGTCAGAGTGTTTCAGAGAGTGTCACAGACTGTCAGAGAGTGTCAAAGAGTTTCAGAGAGTGTCAGAGAGTGTCAGAGAGTGTCAGAGAGGTTCAGATAGTGTCACAGAGTGTCAGAGAGTGTCAGAGAGTTTCAGAGATTTTCTGAGAGTTTCTGAGAGTGTCAGAGAGTGTCAGAGATTGTCAGAGAGTGTCAGTGAGTGTCAGAGAGTTTTGGAGAGTGTCAGATAGTGTCAGTGAGTGTTAGAGAGTATCAGAGACTTTCAGTGAGAGTGTGAGTTTGTCGGAGAGTGTCAGAGAGTGTCAGAGAGTTTCAGAGAGTGTCACAGAGTGTCAGAGAGTGTCAGAGAGTTTCAGAGATTTTCTGAGAGTTTCAGTAAGTGTCAGATAGTATCAGAGAGTTTCAGAAAGTGTCAGAGAGTGTCAGAGACTGTCTGAGAGTGTCAGAGAGTGTCTGAGAGTGCCAGAGAGTGTCAGATATTTTCAGAAAGTGTCAGAGAGTGTCAGAGAGTGTCAAAGAGTGTCAGAAAATTTCAGAAAGTGTCAGATAGTGTCAGAGAGTATCAGAAAGAGTCAGAGAGTGTCAAACAGTGTCAACGAGTTTCAGAGAGTGTCAGAGAGTGTCAGAGAGTTTCAGAGAGTGTCAGAGAGTGTCAGCGAGTGTCAGAGAGTGTCAGAGAGTTTCAGAGAGTTTCTGAGAGCTTCTGAGAGTGTCAGAGAGTGTCAGAGAGTGTCAAAGAGTGTCACAGAGTTTCAGAGAGTGTCAGAGAGTTTCACAGATTTTCTGAGAGTTTCAGAGATCTTCAGAGAGTGTCAGAGAGTGCCAGAAAGTTTCAGAGAGTGTCAGGGAGTGTCAGAGAAGTTCAGAGAGTGTCAGAGAGTTTCAGAGAGTGTCAGACAGTATCTGAGAGTGTCAGAGAGTGCCGAAGAGTTTCAGAGAGTGTCAGAGAGTGTCAGAGAGTTTCAGAGAGTGTCACAGAGTGTCAGAGAGTGTCAGGGAGAATCAGAGAGTTTCAGAGAGTGTCAGAGAGTGTCAGAGACTGTCTGAGAGATTCAGAGATTGTCACAGAGTGTCAGAGAGGTTTGGAGAGTGTCACAGAGTGTCAGAGAGTGTCAGAGAGTTTCAGAGAGTTTCTGAGAGCTTCTGAGAGTGTCAGAGAGTGTCAGAGAGTGTGAAAGAGTGTCAGAAAATTTCAGAAAGTGTCAGATAGTGTCAGAGAGTATCAGAAAGAGTCAGAGAGTGTCAAACAGTGTCAACGAGTTTCAGAGAGTGTCAGAGAGTGTCAGAGAGTTTCAGAGAGTGTCAGAGAGTTTCAGAGAATTTCTGAAGAGTACTAGAGAGAGTCAGAGAGTGTCTGAGAGTGTCAGAGAGTGTCTGAGAGTGTCAGAGAGTTTCAGAGAGTTTCAGAGAGTGTCAGAGAGTTTCAGAGAGTTTCAGGGAGCTTCAGAGAGTGTCAGGGAGTGGCAGAGAGTGTCAGAGATTTTCGGAGAGTTTCAGAGAGAGTCAGACAGTTTCTGGGAGTGTCAGAGAGTGTCAAAGAGTTTCAGAGAGTTTCAGAGAGTGTCAGAGAGTGTCAGAGAGGTTCAGATAGTGTCACAGAGTGTCAGAGAGTGTCAGAGAGTTTCAGAGATTTTCTGAGAGTTTCTGAGAGTGTCAGAGAGTGTCAGAGATTGTCAGAAAGTTTCAGAAAGTGTCAGATAGTATCAGAGAGGGTCACAGAGTGTCAGAGAGCTTCGGAGTGTGTCACAGAGTGTCAGAGAGTGTCAGAGAGTTTCAGAGATTTTCTGAGAGTTTGAGAGTGTCAGAGAGTGTCAGAGATTGTCAGAAAGTTTCAGAAAGTGTCAGATAGTATCAGAGAGTTTCAGAAAGTGTCAGAGAGTGTCAGAGAGTGTCTGAGACTGTCAGGGAGTGTCTGAGAGTGTCAGAGAGTTTCAGAGAGTTTCAGAGAGTGCCAGAGAGCTTCAGAGAGATTCTGAGAGTGTCAGAGCTTGTCAGAGTGTTTCAGAGAGTGTCAGAGAGTGTCAGAGACTGTCTGAGAGATTCAGAGATTGTCACAGAGTGTCAGAGAGATTTGGAGAGTGTCACAGAGTGTCAGAGAGGGTCAGAGAGTTTCAGAGAGTTTCAGAGAGCTTCTGAGAGTGTCAGAGAGTGTCAGAGAGTTTCAGAGAGTACCAGAGAGTGTCAGAGAGTGTCTGAGAGTGTCAGAGAGTGTCTGAGAGTGTCAGAGAGTTTCAGAGAGTTTCAGAGAGTGGCAGAAAGTTTCAGAGAGTGTCAGAGAGTGTCAGAGAGTTTCAGAGAGCTTCAGAGAGTGTCAGGGAGTGGCAGAGAGTGTCACAGATTTTCGGAGAGTTTCAGAGAGAGTCAGACAGTGTCTGAGAGTTTCAGAGAGTGTCAAAGAGTTTCAGAGAGTGTCAGAGAGTGTCAGAGAGTGTCAGAGAGGTTCAGATAGTGTCAGAGAGTTTCAGAGACTTTCTGAGAGTGTCAGAGAGTGCCTGAGAGTTTCTGACAGTTTCTGAGTGTGTCGGAGAGTGTCAGAGAGTGTCAGTGTGTTTCAGAGAGTGTCACAGAGTTTCAGAGAGTGTCAGAGATATTCAGAGAGTTTCAGAGATCTTCAGAGAGTGTCAGATTTTGCCAGAAAGTTTCAGAGAGTGTCAGGGAGTGTCAGAGAGTGTCAGAGAATTTCAGAGAATGTCAGAGAGTTTCAGAGAGTGTCAGACAGAATCTGAGAGTGTCAGAGAGTGCCAAAGAGCTTCAGAGAGGTTCAGAGAGTGTCAGAGAGTGTCTCAGTGTGTCAGAGAGTGTTAGCGAGTTTCAGAGAGTTTCTGAGCGTTTCTGAGAGTGTCACAGAGTGTCAGAGAGTGTCAGAAATTTTCAGAAAGTGTCAGATAGTGTCAGAGAGTTTCAGAAAGTGTCAGAGAGTGTCAGAGATTGTCTGTGAGTGTCAGAGAGTGTCAGAGAGTTTCAGATGAGTTTCAGAGAGTGCCAGAGAGTTTCAGAGAGTTTCAGAGAGTGTCAGAGCGTGTCAGAGAGTTTCAGAAAGTGTCAGAGAGTTTCGGAGAGTTTCAGAGAGAGTCAGACAGTGTCTGAGAGTGTCCGAGAGTGTAAAAGAGTTTCAGAGAGTGTCAGAGAGTGTCAGAGAGTGTCAGAGAGGTTCAGATAGTGTCAGAGAGTTTCAGAGACTTTCTGAGAGTGTCAGAGAGTGCCTGAGAGGTTCTGCCAGTTTCTGAGTGTGTCGGAGAGAGTCAGAGAGTGTCAGAGAGTTTCAGAGAGTGTCACAGAGTGTCAGTGAATGTCAGAGAGTATCAGAGAGGGTCAGCGAGAATCAGAGAGTGTCAGCGAGTGTCAGAGAGTTTCAGAGACTTTCTGAGAGTGTCAGAGAGTGCCTGAGAGTTTCTGACAGTTTCTGAGTGTGTCGGAGAGTGTCAGAGAGTGTCAGAGTGTTTCAGAGTGTGTCAGAGATTTTCAGAGAGTTTCAGAGATCTTCAGAGAGTGTCAGGGAGTGCCAAAAAGTTTCAGAGAGTGTCACAGAGTGTCAGAGAGCTTCAGAGAGATTCAGAGAGTGTCAGGGAGTGTCAGAGGGTGTCAGAGAATTTCAGAGAGTGTCAGAGAGTGCCGAAGAGTTTCAGAGAGTGTCAGAGTGTCAGAGAGTTTCAGAGAGTGTCACAGAGCTTCAGTGAGAGTCAGAGTGTTTCAGAGAGTGTCAGAGAGTGTCAGAGAGTGTCAGAGAGTGTCAGAGAGTGTCAGAGAGTTTCAGAGAGTGTCACAGAGTGTCAGTGAGTGTCAGAGAGTATCAGAGAGTGTCAGCGAGAATCAGAAAGTGTCAGTGAGTGTCAGAGAGTTTCAGAGAGTGTCAGAAAGTGTCAGAGAGTGTCAGAGAGTTTCAGAGAGTGTCACAGAGTGTCAGTGAGTGTCAGAGAGTTTCGGAGAGTGTCAGATAGTGTCAGTGAGTGTTAGAGAGTATCAGAGACTTTCAGTGAGAGTGTGAGTTTGTCGGAGAGTGTCAGAGAGTGTCAGAGAGTTTCAGAGAGTGTCACAGAGTGTCAGAGAGTGTCAGAGAGTTTCAGAGATTTTCTGAGAGTTTCAGAAAGTGTCAGATAGTATCAGAGAGTTTCAGAAAGTGTCAGAGAGTGTCAGAGACTGTCTGAGAGTGTCAGAGAGTGTCTGAGAGTGTCAGAGAGTGTCAGATATTTTCAGAAAGTGTCAGAGAGTGTCAGAGAGTGTCTGAGAGTGTCAGAGAGTGTCTGAGAGTGTCAGAGAGTTTCAGAGAGTTTCAGAAAGTGTCAGAAAGTTTCAGAGAGTGTCAGAGGATTTCAGAGAGTTTCAGAGAGTTTGAGAGAGGGTCAAGGAGTGTCAGAGAGTGTCAGAGAGTTTCGGAGAGTTTCAGAGAGAGCCAGACAGTGTCTGAGAGTGTCCGAGAGTGTATAAGAGTTTCAGAGACTGTCAGAGAGTGTCAGAGAGTGTCAGAGAGGTTCAGATAGTGTCAGAGAGTTTCAGAGACTTTCTGAGAGTGTCAGAGAGTGCCTGAGAGTTTCTGACAGTTTCTGAGTTTGTCGGAGTGTGTCAGAGAGTGTCAGAGTGTTTCAGAGAGTGTCACAGAGTGTCAGAGAGTGTCAAAGAGTTTCAGAGAGTGTCAGAGAGTGTCAGAGAGGTTCAGATAGTGTCACAGAGTGTCAGAGAGTGTCAGAGAGTTTCAGAGATTTTCTGAGAGTTTCTGAGAGTGTCAGAGAGTGTCAGAGATTGTCAGAAAGTTTCAGAGAGTGTCAGATAGTATCAGAGAGGGTCACAGAGTGTCAGAGAGCTTCGGAGTGTGTCTCAGAGTGTCAGAGAGTGTCAGAGAGTTTCAGAGATTTTCTGAGAGTTTCTGAGAGTGTCAGAGAGTGTCAGAGATTGTCAGAAAGTTTCAGAAAGTGTCAGATAGTATCAGAGAGTTTCAGAAAGTGTCAGAGAGTGTCAGAGAGTGTCTGAGACTGTCAGGGAGTGTCTGAGAGTGTCAGAGAGTTTCAGAGAGTTTCAGAGAGTGCCAGAGAGCTTCAGAGAGATTCTGAGAGTGTCAGAGCTTGTCAGAGTGTTTCAGAGAGTGTCAGAGAGTGTCAGAGACTGTCTGAGAGATTCAGAGATTGTCACAGAGTGTCAGAGAGTTTTGGAGAGTGTCACAGAGTGTCAGAGAGGGTCAGAGAGTTTCAGAGAGTTTCAGAGAGCTTCTGAGAGTGTCAGAGAGTGTCAGAGAGTTTCAGAGAGTACCAGAGAATGTCAGAGAGTGTCTGAGAGTGTCAGAGAGTGTCTGAGAGTGTCAGAGAGTTTCAGAGAGTTTCAGAGAGTGTCAGAAAGTTTCAGAGAGTGTCAGAGAGTGTCAGAGAGTTTCAGAGAACTTCAGAGAGTGTCAGGGAGTGGCAGAGAGTGTCACAGATTTTCGGAGAGTTTCAGAGAGAGTCAGACAGTGTCTGAGAGTGTCAGAGAGTGTCAAAGAGTTTCAGAGAGTGTCAGAGAGTGTCAGAGAGTGTCAGAGAGGTTCAGATAGTGTCAGAGAGTTTCAGAGACTTTCTGAGAGTGTCAGAGAGTGCCTGAGAGTTTCTGACAGTATCTGAGTGTGTCGGAGAGTGTCAGAGAGTGTCAGTGTGTTTCAGAGAGTGTCACAGAGTTTCAGAGAGTGTCAGAGATTTTCAGAGAGTTTCAGAGATCTTCAGAGAGTGTCAGATTTTGCCAGAAAGTTTCAGAGAGTGTCAGGGAGTGTCAGAGAGTGTCAGAGAATTTCAGAGAGTGTCAGAGAGTTTCAGAGAGTGTCAGACAGAATCTGAGAGTGTCAGAGAGTGCCAAAGAGCTTCAGAGAGGTTCAGAGAGTGTCAGAGAGTGTCACAGTGTGTCAGAGAGTGTTAGCGAGTTTCAGAGAGTTTCTGAGCGTTTCTGAGAGTGTCATAGAGTGTCAGAGAGTGTCAGAAATTTTCAGAAAGTGTCAGATAGTGTCAGAGAGTTTCAGAAAGTGTCAGAGAGTGTCAGAGATTGTCTGTGAGTGTCAGAGAGTGTCAGAGAGTTTCAGATGAGTTTCAGAGAGTGCCAGAGAGTTTCAGAGAGTTTCAGAGAGTGTCAGAGCGTGTCAGAGAGTTTCAGAAAGTGTCAGAGAGTGTCAGAGATTGTCAGAAAGTTTCAGAAAGTGTCAGATAGTGTCAGAGATTTTCAGAAATTGTCAGAGAGAGTCAGAGAGTGTCTGAGAGTGTCAGAGATTGTCTGAGAGTGTCCGAGAGTTTCAGAGAGTTTCAGAGAGTGTCCGAAAGTTTCAGAGAGTGTCAGAGACTTTCAGAGAGTTTCAGAGAGTCTCAGAGAGTGTCAGGGAGTGTCAGAGAGTGTCAGAGAGTTTCGGAGAGTTTCAGAGAGAGTCAGACAGTGTCTGAGAGTGTCCGAGAGTGTAAAAGAGTTTCAGAGAGTGTCAGAGAGTGTCAGAGAGTGTCAGAGAGGTTCAGATAGTGTCAGAGAGTTTCAGAGACTTTCTGAGAGTGTCAGAGAGTGCCTGGGAGTTTCTGACAGTTTCTGAGTGTGTCGGAGAGAGTCAGAGAGTGTCAGACAGTTTCAGAGAGTGTCACAGAGTGTCAGTGAATGTCAGAGAGTATCAGAGAGGGTCAGCGGGAATCAGAGAGTGTCAGCGAGTGTCAGAGAGTTTCAGAGACTTTCTGAGAGTGTCAGAGAGTGCCTGAGAGTTTCTGACAGTTTCTGAGTGTGTCGGAGAGTGTCAGAGAGTGTCAGAGTGTTTCAGAGTGTGTCAGAGATTTTCAGAGAGTTTCAGAGATCTTCAGAGAGTGTCAGGGAGTGCCAAAAAGTTTCAGAGAGTGTCACAGAGTGTCAGAGAGCTTCAGAGAGATTCAGAGAGTGTCAGGGAGTGTCAGAGGGTGTCAGAGAATTTCAGAGAGTGTCAGAGAGTGCCGAAGAGTTTCAGAGAGTGTCAGAGTGTCAGTGAGTGTCAGAGAGTATCAGAGAGTGTCAGCGAGAATCAGAAAGTGTCAGTGAGTGTCAGAGAGTTTCAGAGAGTGTCAGAAAGTGTCAGAGAGTGTCAGAGAGTTTCAGAGAGTGTCACAGAGTGTCAGTGAGTGTCAGAGAGTTTCGGAGAGTGTCAGATAGTGTCAGTGAGTGTTAGAGAGTATCAGAGACTTTCAGTGAGAGTGTGAGTTTGTCGGAGAGTGTCAGAGAGTGTCAGAGAGTTTCAGAGAGTTTCACAGAGTGTCAGAGAGTGTCAGAGAGTTTCAGAGATTTTCTGAGAGTTTCAGAAAGTGTCAGATAGTATCAGAGAGTTTCAGAAAGTGTCAGAGAGTGTCAGAGACTGTCTGAGAGTGTCAGAGAGTGTCTGAGAGTGTCAGAGAGTGTCAGATATTTTCAGAAAGTGTCAGAGAGTGTCAGAGAGTGTCTGAGAGTGTCAGAGAGTGTCTGAGAGTGTCAGAGAGTTTCAGAGAGTTTCAGAAAGTGTCAGAAAGTTTCAGAGAGTGTCAGAGGATTTCAGAGAGTTTCAGACAGTTTGAGAGAGGGTCAAGGAGTGTCAGAGAGTGTCAGAGAGTTTCGGAGAGTTTCAGAGAGAGCCAGACAGTGTCTGAGAGTGTCCGAGAGTGTAAAAGAGTTTCAGAGACTGTCAGAGAGTGTCAGAGAGTGTCAGAGAGGTTCAGATAGTGTCAGAGAGTTTCAGAGACTTTCTGAGAGTGTCAGAGAGTGCCTGAGAGTTTCTGACAGTTTCTGAGTTTGTCGGAGTGTGTCAGAGAGTGTCAGAGTGTTTCAGAGAGTGTCACAGAGTGTCAGAGAGTGTCAAAGAGTTTCAGAGAGTGTCAGAGAGTGTCAGAGAGTGTCAGAGAGGTTCAGGTAGTGTCACAGAGTGTCAGAGAGTGTCAGAGAGTTTCAGAGATTTTCTGAGAGTTTCTGAGAGTGTCAGAGAGTGTCAGAGATTGTCAGAAAGTTTCAGAGAGTGTCAGATAGTATCAGAGAGGGTCACAGAGTGTCAGAGAGCTTCGGAGTGTGTCTCAGAGTGTCAGAGAGTGTCAGAGAGTTTCAGAGATTTTCTGAGAGTTTCTGAGAGTGTCAGAGAGTTTCAGAGATTGTCAGAAAGTTTCAGAAAGTGTCAGATAGTATCAGAGAGTTTCAGAAAGTGTCAGAGAGTGTCAGAGGGTGTCTGAGACTGTCAGGGAGTGTCTGAGAGTGTCAGAGAGTTTCAGAGAGTGCCAGAGAGCTTCAGAGAGATTCTGAGAGTGTCAGAGCTTGTCAGAGTGTTTCAGAGAGTGTCAGAGAGTGTCAGAGACTGTCTGAGAGATTCAGAGATTGTCACAGAGTGTCAGAGAGTTTTGGAGAGTGTCACAGAGTGTCAGAGAGGGTCAGAGAGTTTCAGAGAGTTTCAGAGAGCTTCTGAGAGTGTCAGAGAGTGTCAGAGAGTTTCAGAGAGTACCAGAGAATGTCAGAGAGTGTCTGAGAGTGTCAGAGAGTGTCTGAGAGTGTCAGAGAGTTTCAGAGAGTTTCAGAGAGTGTCAGAAAGTTTCAGAGAGTGTCAGAGAGTGTCAGAGAGTTTCAGAGAACTTCAGAGAGTGTCAGGGAGTGGCAGAGAGTGTCACAGATTTTCGGAGAGTTTCAGAGAGAGTCAGACAGTGTCTGAGAGTGTCAGAGAGTGTCAAAGAGTTTCAGAGAGTGTCAGAGAGTGTCAGAGAGGTTCAGATAGTGTCAGAGAGTTTCAGAGACTTTCTGAGAGTGTCAGAGAGTGCCTGAGAGTTTCTGACAGTTTCTGAGTGTGTCGGAGAGTGTCAGAGAGTGTCAGTGTGTTTCAGAGAGTGTCACAGAGTTTCAGAGAGTGTCAGAGATTTTCAGAGAGTTTCAGAGATCTTCAGAGAGTGTCAGATTTTGCCAGAAAGTTTCAGAGAGTGTCAGGGAGTGTCAGAGAGTGTCAGAGAATTTCAGAGAGTGTCAGAGAGTTTCAGAGAGTGTCAGACAGAATCTGAGAGTGTCAGAGAGTGCCAAAGAGCTTCAGAGAGGTTCAGAGAGTGTCAGAGAGTGTCACAGTGTGTCAGAGAGTGTTAGCGAGTTTCAGAGAGTTTCTGAGCGTTTCTGAGAGTGTCATAGAGTGTCAGAGAGTGTCAGAAATTTTCAGAAAGTGTCAGATAGTGTCAGAGAGTTTCAGAAAGTGTCAGAGAGTGTCAGAGATTGTCTGTGAGTGTCAGAGAGTGTCAGAGAGTTTCAGATGAGTTTCAGAGAGTGCCAGAGAGTTTCAGAGAGTTTCAGAGAGTGTCAGAGCGTGTCAGAGAGTTTCAGAAAGTGTCAGAGAGTGTCAGAGATTGTCAGAAAGTTTCAGAAAGTGTCAGATAGTGTCAGAGATTTTCAGAAATTGTCAGAGAGAGTCAGAGAGTGTCTGAGAGTGTCAGAGATTGTCTGAGAGTGTCCGAGAGTTTCAGAGAGTTTCAGAGAGTGTCCGAAAGTTTCAGAGAGTGTCAGAGACTTTCAGAGAGTTTCAGAGAGTCTCAGAGAGTGTCAGGGAGTGTCAGAGAGTGTCAGAGAGTTTCGGAGAGTTTCAGAGAGAGTCAGACAGTGTCTGAGAGTGTCCGAGAGTGTAAAAGAGTTTCAGAGAGTGTCAGAGAGTGTCAGAGAGTGTCAGAGAGGTTCAGATAGTGTCAGAGAGTTTCAGAGACTTTCTGAGAGTGTCAGAGAGTGCCTGGGAGTTTCTGACAGTTTCTGAGTGTGTCGGTGAGAGTCAGAGAGTGTCAGACAGTTTCAGAGAGTGTCACAGAGTGTCAGTGAATGTCAGAGAGTATCAGAGAGGGTCAGCGGGAATCAGAGAGTGTCAGCGAGTGTCAGAGAGTTTCAGAGACTTTCTGAGAGTGTCAGAGAGTGCCTGAGAGTTTCTGACAGTTTCTGAGTGTGTCGGAGAGTGTCAGAGAGTGTCAGAGTGTTTCAGAGTGTGTCAGAGATTTTCAGAGAGTTTCAGAGATCTTCAGAGAGTGTCAGGGAGTGCCAAAAAGTTTCAGAGAGTGTCACAGAGTGTCAGAGAGCTTCAGAGAGATTCAGAGAGTGTCAGAGAGTGTCAGAGGGTGTCAGAGAATTTCAGAGAGTGTCAGAGAGTGCCGAAGAGTTTCAGAGAGTGTCAGAGTGTCAGAGAGTTTCAGAGAGTGTCACAGAGCTTCAGTGAGAGTCAGAGTGTTTCAGAGAGTGTCAGAGAGTGTCAGAGAGTGTCAGAGAGTTTCAGAGAGTGTCACAGAGTGTCAGTGAGTGTCAGAGAGTATCAGAGAGTGTCAGCGAGAATCAGAGAGTGTCAGTGAGTGTCAGAGAGTTTCAGAGAGTGTCAGAAAGTGTCAGTGAGTGTCAGAGAGTTTCGGAGAGTGTCAGATAGTGTCAGTGAGTGTTAGAGAGTATCAGAGACTTTCAGTGAGAGTGTGAGTTTGTCGGAGAGTGTCAGAGAGTGTCAGAGAGTTTCAGAGAGTGTCACAGAGTGTCAGAGAGTGTCAGAGAGTTTCAGAGATTTTCTAAGAGTTTCAGAAAGTGTCAGATAGTATCAGAGAGTTTCAGAAAGTGTCAGAGAGTGTCAGAGACTGTCTGAGAGTGTCAGAGAGTGTCTGAGAGTGTCAGAGAGTGTCAGAGATTTTCAGAAAGTGTCAGAGAGTGTCAGATAGTGTCTGAGAGTGTCAGAGAGTGTCTGAGAGTGTCAGAGAGTTTCAGAGAGTTTCAGAAAGTGTCAGAAAGTTTCAGAGAGTGTCAGAGGATTTCAGAGAGTTTCAGAGAGTTTGAGAGAGGGTCAAGGAGTGTCAGAGAGTGTCAGAGAGTTTCGGAGAGTTTCAGAGAGAGCCAGACAGTGTCTGAGAGTGTCCGAGAGTGTAAAAGAGTTTCAGAGACTGTCAGAGAGTGTCAGAGAGTGTCAGAGAGGTTCAGATAGTGTCAGAGAGTTTCAGAGACTTTCTGAGAGTGTCAAAGAGTGCCTGAGAGTTTCTGACAGTTTCTGAGTTTGTCGGAGTGTGTCAGAGAGTGTCAGAGTGTTTCAGAGAGTGTCACAGAGTGTCAGAGAGTGTCAAAGAGTTTCAGAGAGTGTCAGAGAGTGTCAGAGATGTTCAGATAGTGTCACAGAGTGTCAGAGAGTGTCAGAGAGTTTCAGAGATTTTCTGAGAGTTTCTGAGAGTGTCAGAGAGGGTCAGAGATTGTCAGAAAGTTTCAGAAAGTGTCAGATAGTATCAGAGAGGGTCACAGAGTGTCAGAGAGCTTCGGAGTGTGTCTCAGAGTGTCAGAGAGTGTCAGAGAGTTTCAGAGATTTTCTGAGAGTTTCTGAGAGTGTCAGAGAGTGTCAGAGATTGTCAGAAAGTTTCAGAAAGTGTCAGATAGTATCAGAGAGTTTCAGAAAGTGTCAGAGAGTGTCAGAGAGTGTCTGAGAGTGTCAGGGAGTGTCTGAGAGTGTCAGAGAGTGTCAGAGAGTTTCAGAGAGTTTCAGAGAGTGCCAGAGAGCTTCAGAGAGATTCTGAGAGTGTCAGAGCTTGTCAGAGAGTTTCAGAGAGTGTCAGAGAGTGTCAGAGACTGTCTGAGAGATTCAGAGATTGTCACAGAGTGTCAGAGAGTTTTGGAGAGTGTCACAGAGTGTCAGAGAGGGTCAGAGAGTTTCAGAGTGTTTCTGAGAGCTTCTGAGAGTGTCAGAGAGTGTCAGAGAGTTTCAGAGAGTGTCAGAGAGTGTCAGAGACTGTCTGAGAGATTCAGAGATTGTCACAGAGTGTCAGAGAGTTTTGGAGAGTGTCACAGAGTGTCAGAGAGGGTCAGAGAGTTTCAGAGAGTTTCTGAGAGCTTCTGAGAGTGTCAGAGAGTGTCAGAGAGTGTCAAAGAGTGTCAGAAACTTTCAGAAAGTGTCAGATAGTGTCAGAGAGTTTCAGAAAGAGTCAGAGAGTGTCAAACAGTGTCAAAGAGTTTCAGAGAGTGTCAGAGAGTGTCAGAGAGTTTCAGAGACTTTCTGAGAGTACCAGAGAGAGTCAGAGAGTGTCTGAGAGTGTCAGAGAGTGTCTGAGAGTGTCAGAGAGTTTCAGAGAGTTTCAGAGAGTGTCAGAAAGCTTCAGAGAGTGTCAGAGAGTGTCAGAGAGTTTCAGAGAGTTTCAGAGAGCTTCAGAGAGTGCCACGGAGTGGCAGAGAGTGTCAGAGATTTTCGGAGAGTTTCAGAGAGAGTCAGACAGTGTCTGAGAGTGTCAGAGAGTGTCAAAAAGTTTCAGAGAGTGTCAGAGAGTGTCATAGAGTGTCAGAGAGGTTCAGATAGTGTCAGAGAGTTTCAGAGACTTTCTGAGAGTGTGAGAGAGTGCCTGAGAGTTTCTGACAGTTTCTGAGTGTGTCGGAGAGTGTCAGAGAGTGTCAGAGTGTTTCAGAGAGTGTCACAGAGTTTCAGAGAGTGTCAGAGATTTTCAGAGAGTTTCAGAGATCTTCAGAGAGTGTCAGAGAGTACCAGAAAGTTTCAGAGAGTGTCAGGGAGTGTCAGAGAGTGTCAGAGAATTTCAGAGAGTGTCAGAGAGTTTCAGAGAGTGTCAGACAGAATCTGAGAGTGTCAGAGAGTGCCGAAGAGCTTCAGAGAGGTTCAGAGAGTGTCAGAGAGTGTCAGAGAGTTTCAGAGAGTGTCACAGAGTGTCAGTGAGTGTCAGAGAGTTTCAGAGAGTGTCAGATAGTGTCAGTGAGTGTTAGAGAGCATCAGAGACTTTCAGTGAGAGTCAGAGAGTGTCATCGAGTGTCAGAGAGTGTCACAGAGTTTCTGAGAGTTTCTGAGTTTGTCGGAGAGTGTCAGAGAGTGTCAGAGAGTTTCAGAGAGTGTCACAGAGTGTCAGAGAGTGTCAGAGAGTTTCAGAGATTTTCTGAGAGTTTCAGAAAGTGTCAGATAGTATCAGAGAGTTTCAGAAAGTGTCGGAGAGTGTCGGAGAATGTCTGAGTGTATCAGAGAGTGTCTGAGAGTGTCAGAGAGTGTCAGAGAGTGTCAGAGAGTGTCAGAGAGTTTCAGAGAGTGTCAGAGAGCTTCAGAGAGTTTCAGGGAGCTTCAGAGAGTGTCAGGGAGTGGCAGAGAGTGTCAGAGATTTTCGGAGAGTTTCAGAGAGAGTCAGACAGTGTCTGGGAGTGTCAGAGAGTGTCAAAGAGTTTCAGAGAGTGTCAGAGAGTGTCAGAGAGTGTCAGAGAGGTTCAGATAGTGTCACAGAGTGCCAGAGAGTGTCAGAGAGTTTCAGAGATTTTCTGAGAGTTTCTGAGAGTGTCAGAGAGTGTCAGAGATTGTCAGAAAGTTTCAGAAAGTGTCAGATAGTATCAGAGAGGGTCACAGAGTGTCAGAGAGCTTCGGAGTGTGTCACAGAGTGTCAGAGAGTGTCAGAGAGTTTCAGAGATTTTCTGAGAGTTTCTGAGAGTGTCAGAGAGTGTCAGAGATTGTCAGAAAGTTTCAGAAAGTGTCAGATAGTATCAGAGAGTTTCAGAAAGTGTCAGAGAGTGTCAGAGAGTGTCTGAGACTGTCAGGGAGTGTCTGAGAGTGTCAGAGAGTGTCAGAGAGTTTCAGAGAGTGCCAGAGAGCTTCAGAGAGATTCTGAGAGTGTCAGAGCTTGTCAGAGTGTTTCAGAGAGTGTCAGAGAGTGTCAGAGACTGTCTGAGAGATTCAGAGATTGTCACAGAGTGTCAGAGAGTTTTGGAGAGTGTCACAGAGTGTCAGAGAGGGTCAGAGAGTTTCAGAGAGTTTCTGAGAGCTTCTGAGAGTGTCAGAGAGTGTCAGAGAGTTTCAGAGAGTACCAGAGAGTGTCAGTGAGTGTCTGAGAGTGTCAGAGAGTTTCAGAGAGTTTCAGAGAGTGTCAGAAAGTTTCAGAGAGTGTCAGAGAGTGTCAGAGAGTTTCAGAGAGCTTCAGAGAGTGTCGGGGAGTGGCAGAGAGTGTCACAGATTTTCGGAGAGTTTCAGAGAGAGTCAGACAGTGTCTGAGAGTGTCAGAGAGTGTCAAAGAGTTTCAGAGAGTGTCAGAGAGTGTCAGAGAGTTTCAGATAGTGTCAGAGAGTTTCAGAGACTTTCTGAGAGTGTCAGAGAGTGCCTGAGAGTTTCTGACAGTTTCTGAGTGTGTCGGAGAGTGTCAGAGAGTGTCAGTATGTTTCAGAGAGTGTCACAGAGTTTCAGAGAGTGTCAGAGATTTTCAGAGAGTTTCAGAGATCTTCAGAGAGTGTCAGAGAGTGCCAGAAAGTTTCAGAGAGTGTCAGGGAGTGTCAGAGAGTGTCAGAGAATTTCAGAGAGTGTCAGAGAGTTTCAGAGAGTGTCAGACAGAATCTGAGAGTGTCAGAGAGTGCCGAAGAGCTTCAGAGAGGTTCAGAGAGTGTCAGAGAGTGTCAGAGAGTTTCAGAGAGTGTCACAGAGTCTCAGTGAGTGTCAGAGAGTTTCAGAGAGTGTCAGATAGTGTCAGTGAGTGTTAGAGAGCATCAGAGACTTTCAGTGAGAGTCAGAGAGTGTCATCGAGTGTCAGAGAGTGTCACAGAGTTTCTGAGAGTTTCTGAGTTTGTCGGAGAGTGTCAGAGAGTGTCAGAGAGTTTCAGAGAGTGTCACAGAGTGTCAGAGAGTGTCAGAGAGTTTCAGAGATTTTCTGAGAGTTTCAGAAAGTGTCAGAGAGTGTCAGACAGTTTCAGAAAGTGTCGGAGAGTGTCGGAGAATGTCTGAGTGTATCAGAGAGTGTCTGAGAGTGTCAGTGAGTGTCTGAGAGTGTCAGAGAGTGTCAGAGAGCTTCAGAGAGTGTCAGAGAGCTTCAGAGAGTTTCAGGGAGCTTCAGAGAGTGTCAGGGAGTGGCAGAGAGTGTCAGAGATTTTCGGAGAGTTTCAGAGAGAGTCAGACAGTGTCTGGGAGTGTCAGAGAGTGTCAAAGAGTTTCAGAGAGTGTCAGAGAGTGTCAGAGAGTGTCAGAGAGGTTCAGATAGTGTCACAGAGTGTCAGAGAGTGTCAGAGAGTTTCAGAGATTTTCTGAGAGTTTCTGAGAGTGTCAGAGAGTGTCAGAGATTGTCAGAAAGTTTCAGAAAGTGTCAGATAGTATCAGAGAGGGTCACAGAGTGTCAGAGAGCTTCGGAGTGTGTCACAGAGTGTCAGAGAGTTTCAGAGAGTGTCACAGAGTGTCAGTGAGTGTCAGAGAGTTTCAGAGAGTGTCAGATAGTGTCAGTGAGTGTTAGAGAGCATCAGAGACTTTCAGTGAGAGTCAGAGAGTGTCATCGTGTGTCAGAGAGTGTCACAGAGTTTCTGAGAGTTTCTGAGTTTGTCGTTGAGTGTCAGAGAGTGTCAGAGAGTTTCAGAGAGTGTCACAGAGTGTCAGAGAGTGTCAGAGAGTTTCAGAGATTTTCTGAGAGTTTCAGACAGTGTCAGATAGCATCAGAGAGTTTCAGAAAGTGTCGGAGAGTGTCGGAGAATGTCTGAGTGTATCAGAGAGTGTCTGAGAGTGTCAGAGAGTGTCTGAGAGTGTCAGAGAGTGTCAGAGAGTTTCAGAGAGCTTCAGAGAGCTTCAGAGAGTTTCAGGGAGCTTCAGAGAGTGTCAGGGAGTGGCAGAGAGTGTCAGAGATTTTCGGAGAATTTCAGAGAGAGTCAGACAGTGTCTGAGAGTGTCAGAGAGTGTCAAAGAGTTTCAGAGAGTGTCAGAGAGTGTCAGAGAGTGTCAGAGTGGTTCAGATAGTGTCAGAGAGTTTCAGAGACTTTCTGAGAGTGTCAGAGAGTGCCTGAGAGTTTCTGACAGTTTCTGAGTGTGTCGGAGAGTGTCAGAGAGTGTCAGTATGTTTCAGAGAGTGTCACAGAGTTTCAGAGAGTGTCAGAGATTTTCAGAGAGTTTCAGAGATCTTCAGAGAGTGTCAGAGAGTGCCAGAAAGTTTCAGAGAGTGTCAGGGAGTGTCAGAGAGTGTCAGAGAATTTCAGAGAGTGTCAGAGAGTTTCAGAGAGTGTCAGACAGAATCTGAGAGTGTCAGAGAGTGCCGAAGAGCTTCAGAGAGGTTCAGAGAGTGTCAGAGAGTGTCAGAGAGTTTCAGAGAGTGTCACAGAGTGTCAGTGAGCGTCAGAGAGTTTCAGAGAGTGTCAGATAGTGTCAGTGAATGTTAGAGAGCATCAGAGACTTTCAGTGAGAGTCAGAGAGTGTCATCGAGTGTCAGAGAGTGTCACAGAGTTTCTGAGAGTTTCTGAGTTTGTCGGAGAGTGTCAGAGAGTGTCAGAGAGTTTCAGAGAGTGTCACAGAGTGTCAGAGAGTGTCAGAGAGTTTCAGAAAGTGTCAGAAAGTATCAGAGAGAGTCAGAGAGTTTCAGAGAGTGTCAGAGAGTTTCAGAAAGTGTCTGAGAGTATGAGAGAGTGTCAGAGAGTGTCAGTGAGTTTCAGAGAGCTTCTGAAAGTTTCTGAGAGTGTCAGAGAGTTTCAGAGAGTTTCAGAGAGTTGCAGAGAGTGTCAGAAAGTTTCAGAGAGTGTCAGAGAGTTTCAGAGATTGTCAGAGAGTGTCAGAGAGTTTCAGAGAGCTTCAGAGAGTGTCAGGGAGTGTCAGAGAGTGTCAGAGAGTTTCGGAGATTTTCAGAGAGAGTCAGACAGTGTCCGAGAGTGTCAGAGAGTGTCAAAGAGTTTCAGAGAGTGTCAGAGAGTGTCAGACAGTGACAGAGAGGTTCAGATAGTGTCAGAAAGCTTCAGAGACTTTCTGAAAGTGTCAGAGAGTGCCTGACAGTTTCTGACAGTTTCTGAGTGTGTCACAGAGTTTCAGAGAGTGTCAGAGATTTTCAGAGAGTTTCAGAGACTGTCAGAAAGTGCCAGAAAGTTTCAGAGAGTGTTACAGACTGTCAGAGAGCTTCAGAGAGGTTCAGAGAGTGTCCCGGAGTGTCAGAGAGTGTCACAGAGTGTCAGTGAGTGTCAGAGAGTTTCAGAGAGTGTCTGACAGTATCAGAGAATGTCAGAGAGTGCCGAAGAGTTTCAGAGAGTGTCAGAGAGAGTCAGAGAGTTTCAGAGAGTGTCACAGAGCGTCAGTGAGAGTCAGAGAGTTTCAGAGAGTGTCAGAGAGTGTCAGAGAGTGTCAGAGAGTTTCAGAGAGTGTCACAGAGTGTCAGTGAGTGTCAGGGAGTATCAGAGAGTGTCAGCGAGAATCAGAGAGTGTCAGCGAGTGTCAGAGAGAGTCAGAGAGTTTCAGAGAGTGTCAGAGAGTGTCAGAGAGTGTCAGAGAGTTTCAGAGAGCTTCACAGAGTGTCAGTGAGTGTCAGAGAGTATCAGAGACTTTCAGTGAGAGTCAGAGAATGTCAGCTAGTGTCAGAGAGAGTCAGAGAGTCTCTGAGAGCTTCTGAGTTTGTCGGAGAGTGTCAGAGAGTGTCAGAGAGTTTTCGAGAGTATCACAGAGTGTCAGAGAGTGCCAGAGAGTTTCTGAGAGTGTCAGAGAGTGTCAGAGATTGTCAGAAAGTTTCAGTAAGTGTCAGATAGTGTCAGAGATATTCAGAAAGTGTCAGAGAGTGTCAGAGAGTGTCTGAGAGTGTCAGAGAGTTGCTGAGAGTGTCAGAGTGTTTCAGAGAGTTTCAGAGAGTGTCAGCGAGTATCAGAGAGTGTCAGAGAGTTTCTGAGAGTTTCTGAGTTTGTCGGAGAGTATCAGCGAGTGTCAGAGAGTTTCAGAGAGTTTCAGAGAGTGTCAGAGAGAGTCAGAGATTGTCAGGGAGTGTCAGAGAGTGTCAGAGAGTGTCAGAGAGTGTCTGAGAGTGTCTGAGAGTGTCAGAGAGTTTCAGAGAGTGTCAGAGAGTTTCAGAGAGTTTCAGAGAGTGTCAGAGAGTTTCAGAGAGTGTCAGAGAGAGTCAGAGAGTTTCAGAGAGTTTCAGAGAGTGTCAGAAAGTGTCAGAGAGTTTCAGAGAGCTTCAGAGAGTGTCAGGAGTGTCAGAGAGTGTCAGAGAGTGTCAGAGAGTTTCAGAGATTTTCAGAGAGAGTCAGACAGTGTCCGAGAGTGTCACAGAGTGTCCGAAAGCTGCAGAGGGATTCAGAGAGTGTCAGGGACTGTCAGAGAGTGTCAGAGAATTTCTGAGAGTGTCAGAGAGTTTCAGAGAGTGCCAGACAGTATCTGAGAATGTCAGAGAGTGCCGAAGAGTTTCAGTGAGTGTCAGAGAGTGTCAGAGAGTTTCAGAGAGTTTCCGAGAGTGTCACAGAGCGACAGTGAGAGTCAGAGAGTTTCAGAGAGTGTCAGAGAGTGTCAGAGAGTTTCAGAGAGTGTCACAGAGTGTCAGTGAGTGTCAGGGAGTATCAGAGGGTGTCAGCGAGAATCAGGGGGTGTCAGCGAGTGTCAGAGAGTGTCAGAGAGTGTCAGAGAGTGTCAGAGAGTATCAGAGAGTGTCAGAGAGAGTCAGAGAGTGTCAGAGAGTGTCCAAGAGATTCAGAAAGTGTCAGATAGTGACAGAAAGTTTCAGAAAGTATCAGAGAGTGTCAGAGAGTGTCAGAGAGTTTAGGAGAGTGTCAGAGAGTGTCAGAGATTTTCAGAGAGTTTCTGAGAGTTTCTGAGTTTGTCAGAGATTGTCAGAGAGTTTCAGAGAGTGTCACAGAGTGTGATAGAGTGTCAGAGAATTTCAGAGAGTTTCAGAGAGCTTCTGAGAGTTTCACAGTGTGTCAGAGAGTGTCAGAGATTGTCTGAGAGTGTCCAAGAGATTCAGAAAGTGTCAGATAGTGACAGAGAGTTTCAGAAAGTATCAGAGAGTGTCAGAGAGTGTCAGAGAGAGTCAGAGAGTTTCAGAGAGTTTCAGAGAGTGTCAGAGAGTTTCAGAGAGTTTCAGAGAGCTTCAGAGAGTGTCAGGAGTGTCAGAGAGTTTCAGAGATTTTCAGAGAGAGTCAGACAGTGTCCGAGAGTGTCACAGAGTGTCAGAGAGCTGCAGAGAGATTCAGAGAGTGTCAGGCAGTGTCAGAGAGTGTCAGACAGTATCTGAGAATGTCAGAGAGTGCCGAAGAGTTTCAGTGAGTGTCAGAGAGTGTCAGAGAGTGTCAGAGAGTTTCAGAGAGTGTCACAGAGCGACAGTGAGAGTCAGAGAGTTTCAGAGAGTGTCAGAGAGTGTCAGAGAGTTTCAGAGAGTCTCACAGAGTGTCAGTGAGTGTCAGGGAGTATCAGAGGGTGTCAGCGAGAATCAGGGGGTGTCAGCGAGTATCAGAGAGTGTCAGAGAGTGTCAGAGAGTTTCAGAGAGTGTCGGAGAGTGTCAGAGAGTGTCAGAGAGTTTCAGAGAGCGTCACAGAGTGTCAATGAGTGTCAGAGAGTATCAGAGACTTTCAGTGAGAGTCACAGAGTGTCAGCGAGTGTCAGAGATAGTCAGAGAGTCTCTGAGAGTTTCTGAGTTTGTCGGAGAGTGTCAGAGAGTGTCAGAGAGTTTCGGAGAGAGTCACAGAGTGTCAGAGAGTGTCAGAGAGTTTCAGAGAGTTTCTGAGAGTGTCAGAGAGTGTCAGAGATTGTCAGAAAGTTTCAGAAGGTGTCAGAAAGTGTCAGAGAGTGTCTGAGAGTGTCTGAGAGTGTCAGAGAGTGTCTGAGAGTGTCAGAGACTTTCAGAGAGTGTCAGATAGTATCTGAAAGTGTCAGAGAGTGTCGAAGAGTTTCAGAGAATGTCAGAGAGTGTCTGAGTGTATCAGAGAGTGTCAGAGAGAGACAGAGATTGTCAGAGAGTGTCAGAGAGTGTCTGAGAGTGTCTGAGAGTGTCAGAGAGTTTTTGAGAGTGTCAGAGAGTTTCAGAGAGTATCAGAGAGTGTCAGAGAGTTTCAGAGAGTGTCAGAGAGTTTCAGAAAGTGTCTGAGAGCATGAGAGAGTGTCAGAGAGTGTCAGTGAGTTTCAGAGAGCTTCTGAAAGTTTCTGAGACTGTCAGAGTGTTTCAGAGAGTTTCAGAGAGTTGCAGAGAGTGTCAGAAAGTTTCAGAGAGTGTCAGAGAGTGTCAGAGAGTTTCAGAGAGTTTCAGAGAGTGTCAGAGAGTGTCAGAGAGTTTCAGAGAGCTTCAGAGAGTGTCCGGAGTGTCAGAGTGTGTCAGAGAGTTTCGGAGATTTTCAGAGAGAGTCAGACCGTGTCGCAGAGTGTCACAGAGTGTCAGAGAGTGTCAGAGAATTTCTGAGAGTGTCAGAGAGTTTCAGAGAGTGTCAGACAGTATCTGAGAATGTCAGAGAGTGCCGAAGAGTTTCAGTGAGTGTCAGAGAGTGTCAGAGAGTGTCAGAGAGTTTCAGAGAGTGTCACAGATTGTCAGTGAGCGTCAGGGAGTATCAGAGAGTGTCAGCGAGAATCAGAGAGTGTCAGCGCGTGTCAGAGTGTGTCAGAGAGTTTCAGAGAGTGTCAGAGAGTGTCAGAGAGTGTCAGAGAGTTTCAGAGAGCGTCACAGAGTGTCAGTGAGTGTCAGAGAGTATCAGAGACTTTCAGTGAGAGTCAGAGAGTGTCAGCGAGTGTCAGAGATAGTCAGAGAGTCTCTGAGAGTTTCTGAGTTTGTCGGAGAGTGTCAGAGAGTGTCAGAGTGTTTCGGAGAGTGTCACAGAGTGTCAGAGAGTGTCAGAGAGTTTCAGAGAGTTTCTGAGAGTTTCTGAGAGTGTCAGAGAGTGCCAGAGATTGTCAGAAAGTTTCAGAAGGTGTCACATAGTGTCAGAGATTTTCAGAAAGTGTCAGTGACTGTCAGAGAGTGTCTGAGAGTGTCAGAGTGTGTCTGAGAGTGTCAGAGAGATTCAGAGAGTTTCAGAGAGTGTCACAAAGTTTCAGAGAGTGTCAGAAAGTGTCAGAGAGTGTCACAAAGTTTCAGAGAGTGTCAGAAAGTGTCAGAGAGTTTCAGAGAACTTCAGAGAGTGTCAGGGAGTGTGAAAGAGTGTCAGAGAGTTTCGGAGAGTTTCAGAGAGAGTCAGACAGTGTCTGAGAGTGTCAGAGATTGTCAAAGAGATTCAGAGAGTGTCAGAGAGGTTCAGATAGTGTCAGAGAGATTCAAAGACTTTCTGAGAGTGGCAGAGAGTGCCTGAGAGTTTCTGACAATTTCTGAGTGTGTCGGAGAGTGTCAGAGAGTGTCAGAGTGTTTCAAAAAGTGTCACGGAGTTTCAGAGAGTGTCAGAGATTTTCAGAGAGTTTCAGAGATCTTCAGAGAATGTCAGAGAGTGCCAGCAAGTTTCAGAGAGTGTCACAGACTGTCATGAGAGCTTCTGAGAGATTCAGAGAGTGTCAGGGAGTGTCAGATAGTGTCAGAGAGTTTCAGAAAGTGTCAGAGAGTGTCAGAGAGTGTCTGAGAGTGTCAGAGAGTGTCAGAGTGTTTCAGAGAGTGTCACAGAGATTCAGAGAGTGTCAGAGAGTTTCTGAGAGTTTCTGAGTTTGTCGGAGAGTGTCAGAGTGTGTCAATCTCTGAAACTCTCAGAAACTCTCTGACACTCTCAGACACTCTCAGACACTCTCTGACACTCTCTGAAACTCTCTGACACTCTCTGACACTCTCTGAAACTCTCTGAAACTCTCTGAAAGTCCCTGACACTCTCTGACTCTCTCTGAAACTTTCTGACATTCTCTGACACTCTCTGAACATCGCTGAAACTCTCTGAAAATCTCTGACACTCTCAGACACACTCCGACACACTCAGAAACTCTCAGAAACTCTCTGGAACTCTCTGACACTCTCAGAAAGTCTCTGAAACACACTGACACTCTCTGAAACTCTCTGACACTATCTGACGCTCTCTGACACTCTCTGAAACTCTGTGACACACTTTGACACACTCTGACACTCACTGACTCTCTCTGAAACTCTCTGACACTCTCTGAAACTCTCTGAAACTCTCTGACACTCTCTGACTCTCTCTGAAACTCTCTGACAATCTCTGACACTCTCAGACACTCTCTGACACTCTGTGACACTTTCTGATTCTCTCGGACACTCTCTGAATCTCTCTGAAACTCTCCGACACTCTGTGACACTCTCTGAAACTTTCGTGCACTCTCTGACACTCTCTGAAGATCTCTGGCACTCTCTGAAAATCTCTGACACTCTCTGAAACTCTGTGACACTCTCTGAAAGACTCTGACACTCTCTTACACTCTCAGACACTCTCCGACACTATCTGACTCTTTCTGAAACTCTCGGACACTCTCTGACACACTCTGCAACTCTATGACACTCTGTGACACTCTCTGACACTCTCTGAAGCTCACTGAAAAGCTCTGACACTCTGTGACACTCTCTGAAACTCTCTGAAACTCCCTGACACTCTCTCACTCTCTCTGAAACTTTCTGACACTCTCCGACACTCTCTGAAGATCTCTGAAACTCTCTGACACTATCTATCTCTTTCTGAAACTCTCGGACACTCTCTGACACACTCTGCAACTCTATGACACTCTGTGACACTCTCTGACACTCTCTGAATCTCTCTGAAAAGCTCTGACAGTCTGTGAAACTCTCTGAAACTCTCTGAAAGTCCCTGACACTCTCTGACTCTCTCTGAAACTTTCTGACATTCTCTGACACTCTCTGAACATCGCTGAAACTCTCTGAAAATCTCTGACACTCTCAGACACACTCCGACACACTCAGAAACTCTCAGAAACTCTCTGGAACTCTCTGACACTCTCAGAAAGTCTCTGAAACACACTGACACTCTCTGAAACTCTCTGACACTATCTGACGCTCTCTGACACTCTCTGAAACTCTGTGACACACTTTGACACTCTCTGACACTCACTGACTCTCTCTGAAACTCTCTGACAATCTCTGACACTCTCAGACACTCTCTGACACTCTGTGACACTTTCTGAATCTCGCGGACACTCTCTGAATCTCTCTGAAACTCTCCGACACTCTGTGACACTCTCTGAAACTTTCTTGCACTCTCTGACACTCTCTGAAGATCTCTGGCACTCTCTGAAAATCTCTGACACTCTCTGAAACTCTGTGACACTCTCTGAAAGACTCTGACACTCTCTTACACTCTCAGACACTCTCCGACACTATCTGACTCTTTCTGAAACTCTCGGACACTCTCTGACACACTCTGCAACTCTATGACACTCTGTGACACTCTCTGACACTCTCTGAAACTCTCTGAAAAGCTCTGACACTCTGTGACACTCTCTGAAACTCTCTGAAACTCCCTGACACTCTCTCACTCTCTCTGAAACTTTCTGACACTCTCTGACATTCTCTGAACATCTCTGAAACTCTCTGAAAATCTCTGACACTCTCTGACACTCTGTGACACTCTCAGATACTCTCTGACTCTCTCAGACACACTCCGACACACTCAGAAACTCTCAGAAACCCTCTGGAACTCTCTGACACTCTCAGAAAGTCTCTGAAACACTCTGACACTCTCTGAAACTCTCTGACACTATCTGACTCTTTCTGAAACTCTCTGACACTCTCTGAATCTCTCTGAAATGCTCTGACACTCTGTGACACTCTCTGAAACTCTCTGAAAGTCCCTGACACTCTCTGACCCTCTCTGAAACTTTATGACACTCTCTGACACTCTCTGAACATCTCTGAAACTCTCTGAATATCTCTGACACTCAGAAACTCTCAGAAACTCTCTGGAACTCTCTGACACTCTCAGAAAGTCTCTGAAACACTCTGACACTCTCTGAAACTCTCTGACACTATCTGACGCTCTCTGACACTCTCTGAAACTCTGTGACACACTTTGACACTCTCTGACACTCACTGACTCTCTCTGAAACTCTCTGACACTCTCTGAAACTCTCTGAAACTGTCTGAAACTCTCTGACAATCTCTGACACTCTCTGAATCTCTCTGAATCACTCTGACACTCTGTGACACTCTCTGAAACTCTCTGACACTCTCTGAAACTTTCTGACACTCTCTGAAACTCTCTGAAGCTCTCTGAAACTCTCTGACACTCTCTGACACTCTCTGAAACTCTCTGAAACTCTCTGACACTCTCTGTCACTCTCTGAAACTCTCTGACAATGTCTGGCACTCTCAGACACTCTCAGACACTCTCCGAAGATCTCTGAAACTCTCTGACACTATCTGACACTTTCTGAATCTCTCGGACACTCTCTGAATCTCTCTGAAACTCTCCGACAGTCTGTCACACTCTCTGAAACTTTCTGGCACTCTCTGACACTCTCTGAAGATCTTTGAAACTCTCTGAAAATCTCTGACACTCTCTGAAACTCTGCGAAACTCTCTGAAACACTCTGACACTCTCTGACATTCTCAGACACTCTCTGACACTCTCTGACACTTTCTGAAACTCTCTGACACCATCTGACACATTCTGAAACTCTCGGACACTCTCTGACACACTCTGCAACTCTGTGTCACTCTGTGACACTCTCTGACAGTCTCTGACACTCTCTGAATCTCTCTGAAACTCTCTGACACTCTGTGACACTCTGTAACTCTCTGAAACTCCCTGACACTCTCTGACACTCTCTGAAACTTTCTGACACTCTCTGACACTCTCTGAACATCTCTGAAACTCTCTGAAAATCTCTGACAATCTCTGACACTCTGTGACACTCTCAGATACTCTCTGGCTCGCTCAGACACACTTCGACACACTCAGAAACTCTCAGAAACTGTCTGGCACTCTCTGACACTCTCAGAAACTCTCTGAAACTCTTTGACACTCTTTGACACTCTCAGACACTGTCTGACTCTCTCTGAAACTCTCTGACACTCTCTGACACTCCCTGACACTCTCTGAAACTCTCTGACACTCTCTGACACTCTCTGAAACTCTTTGACACTCTTTGACAATCTCAGACACTGTCTGACACTATCTGAAACTCTCTGACACTCTCTGACACTCCCTGACACTGTCTGAAGCTCTCTGACACTCTCTGAAACTCTCTGAAACTCTCTGACACTCTCTGACACTCTCTGAAACTCTCTGACAATCTCTGGCACTCTCAGACACTCTCTGACACTCTCTGACACTTTCTGAAACTCTCTGACACTATCTGACACTTTCTGAATCTCTCGGACACTCTCTGAATCTCTCTGAAACTCTCCGACACTCTGTGACACTCTCTGAAACTTTCTGGCACTCTCTGACACTCTCTGAAGATCTCTGAAACTCTCTGAAAATCTCTGACACTCTCTGAAACTCTCTGTCACTCACTGACACTCTCTGAAGATCTCTGAAACTCTCTGAAAATCTCTGACACTCTCTGAAACTCTGTGAAACTCTCTGAAACACGCTGACACTCTCTGAAACTTTCTGACACTCTCTGACACTCTCTGAAACTCTCTGAAACTCTCTGACACTCTCTGACACTCTCTGAAACTCTCTGAAACTCTCTGACACTCTCTGAAACTCTCTGAAACTCTCTGACAATCTCTGGCGCTCTCAGACACTCTCAGACACTCTCTGAAGATCTCTGAAACTCTCTGACACTATCTGTCTCTTTCTGAAACTCTCGGACACTCTCTGACACACTCTGCAACTCTATGACACTCTGTGACACTCTCTGACACTCTCTGAATCTCTCTGAAAAGCTCTGACAGTCTGTGAAACTCTCTGAAAGTCCCTGACACTCTCTGAAAGTCCCTGACACTCTCTGACTCTCTCTGAAACTTTCTGACATTCTCTGACACTCTCTGAACATCGCTGAAACTCTCTGAAAATCTCTGACACTCTCTGACACTCTGTGACACTCTCAGATACTCTCTGACTCTCTCAGACACACTCCGACACACTCAGAAACTCTCAGAAACTCTCTGGAACTCTCTGACACTCTCAGAAAGTCTCTGAAACACACTGACACTCTCTGAAACTCTCTGACACTATCTGACACTCTCTGAAACTCTCTGACACTCTCAGACACTCTCTGAAATTCTCTGACAATCTCTGACACTCTCAGACACTCTCTGACACTCTGTGACACTTTCTGAAACTCTCTGACACTATCTGACACTTTCTGAATCTCTCGGACACTCTCTGAATCTCTCTGAAACTCTCCGACACTCTGTGACACTCTCTGAAACTTTCTTGCACTCTCTGACACTCTCTGAAGATCTCTGGCACTCTCTGAAAATCTCTGACACTCTCTGAAACTCGGTGACACTCTCTGTAAGACTCTGACACTCCCAGACACACTCCGACACACTCAGAATCTCTCAGAAACCCTCTGGAACTCTCTGACACTCTCAGAAAGTCTCTGAAACACTCTGACACTCTCTGAAACTCTCTGACACTATCTGACTCTTTCTGAAACTCTCTGACACTCTCTGAATCTCTCTGAAATGCTCTGACACTCTGTGACACTCTCTGAAACTCTCTGAAAGTCCCTGACACTCTCTGACACTCTCTGAAACTTTATGACACTCTCTGACACTCTCTGAACATCTCTGAAACTCTCTGAATATCTCTGACACTCTGTGACACTCTCATATACTCTCTTACTCTCTCAGACACACTCCGACACACTCAGAAACTCTCAGAAACTCTCTGGAACTCTCTGACACTCTCAGAAAGTCTCTGAAACACTCTGACACTCTCTGCAACTCTCTGACACTATCTGACGCTCTCTGACACTCTCTGAAACTCTGTGACACACTTTGACACTCTCTGACACTCACTGACTCTCTCTGAAACTCTCTGACACTCTCTGAAACTCTCTGAAACTGTCTGAAACTCTCTGAAAATCTCAGACACTCTCTGAATCTCTCTGAATCACTCTGACACTCTGTGACACTCTCTGAAACTCTCTGAAGCTCTCTGAAACTCTCTGACACTCTCTGACACTCTCTGAAACTCTCTGAAACTCTCTGACACTCTCTGTCACTCTCTGAAACTCTCTGACAATCTCTGGCACTCTCAGACACTCTCAGACACTCTCTGAAGATCTCTGAAACTCTCTGACACTATCTGACACTTTCTGAATCTCTCTGACACTCTCTGAATCTCTCTGAAACTCTCCGACACTCTGTCACACTCTGAAACTCTGTGAAACTCTCTGAAACACTCTGACACTCTCTGACACTCTCTGAAACTCTCTGACACTTTCTGAAACTCTCTGACACTATCTGACACTTTCTGAATCTCTCGGACACTCTCTGAATCTCTCTGAAACTCTCCGACACTCTGTGACACTCTCTGAAACTTTCTGGCACTCTCTGAAACTCTCTGACACTATCTGACTCTTTCTGAAACTCTCTGACACTCTCTGAATCTCTCTGAAATGCTCTGACACTCTGTGACACTCTCTGAAACTCTCTGAAAGTCCCTGACACTCTCTGACACTCTCTGAAACTTTATGACACTCTCTGACACTCTCTGAACATCTCTGAAACTCTCTGAATATCTCTGACACTCTGTGACACTCTCATATACTCTCTTACTCTCTCAGACACACTCCGACACACTCAGAAACTCTCAGAAACTCTCTGGAACTCTCTGACACTCTCAGAAAGTCTCTGAAACACTCTGACACTCTCTGCAACTCTCTGACACTATCTGACGCTCTCTGACACTCTCTGAAACTCTGTGACACACTTTGACACTCTCTGACACTCACTGACTCTCTCTGAAACTCTCTGACACTCTCTGAAACTCTCTGAAACTGTCTGAAACTCTCTGAAAATCTCAGACACTCTCTGAATCTCTCTGAATCACTCTGACACTCTGTGACACTCTCTGAAACTCTCTGAAGCTCTCTGAAACTCTCTGACACTCTCTGACACTCTCTGAAACTCTCTGAAACTCTCTGACACTCTCTGTCACTCTCTGAAACTCTCTGACAATCTCTGGCACTCTCAGACACTCTCAGACACTCTCTGAAGATCTCTGAAACTCTCTGACACTATCTGACACTTTCTGAATCTCTCTGACACTCTCTGAATCTCTCTGAAACTCTCCGTCACTCTGTCACACTCTGAAACTCTGTGAAACTCTCTGAAACACTCTGACACTCTCTGACATTCTCAGACACTCTCTGACACTCTCTGACACTTTCTGAAACTCTCTGACACTATCTGACATTTTCTGAAACTCTCGGACACTCTCTGACACACTCTGCAACTCTGTGTCAATCTGTGACACTCTCTGACACTCTCTGACACTCTCTGAATCTCTCTGAAACTTTCTGACACTCTGTGAATCTCTGTAACTCTCTGAAACTCCCTGACACTCTCTGACACTCTCTGAAACTTTCTGACACTCTCTGACACTCCCTGACACTCTCTGAAACTCTCTGGCACTCTCTGACACTCTCTGAAACTCTTTGACACTCTTTGACAATCTCAGACACTGTCTGACACTATCTGAAACTCTCTGACACTCTCTGACACTCCCTGACACTGTCTGAAGCTCTCTGACACTCTCTGAAACTCTCTGAAATTCTCTGACACTCTCTGGCACTCTCTGACACTCTCTGAAACTCTCTGACAATCTCTGGCACTCTCAGACACTCTCTGACACTCTCTGACACTTTCTGAAACTCTCTGACACTATCTGACACTTTCTGAAACTCTCGGACACTCTCTGACACACTCTGCAACTCTGTGTCACTCTGTGACACTCTCTGACACTCTCTGACGCTCTCTGAATCTCTCTGAAACTCTCTGACACTCTGTGACACTCTGTAACTCTCTGAAACTCCCTGACACTCTCTGACACTCTCTGAAACTTTCTGACACTCTCTGACACTCTCTGAACATCTCTGAAACTCTCTGAAAATCTCTGACAATCTCTGACTCTCTGTGACACTCTCAGATACTCTCTGACTCGCTCAGACACACTTCGACACACTCAGAAACTCTCAGAAACTCTCTGGCACTCTCTGACACTCTCAGAAACTTTCTGAAACACTTTGACACTCTCTGAAACTCACTGACACTTTCTGATACTCTCTGACACTCTCTGAAACTCTTTGACACTCTTTGACACTCTCAGACACTGTCTGACTCTCTCTGAAACTCTCTGACACTCTCTGACACTCCCTGACACTCTCTGAAACTCTCAGACACTCTCTGACACTCTCTGAAACTCTTTGAGACTCTTTGACAATCTCAGACACTGTTTGACACTATCTGAAACTCTCTGACACTCTCTGACACTCTGTGACACTCTCAGATACTCTCTGACTCTCTCAGACACACTCCGACACACTCAGAAACTCTCAGAAACTCTCTGGAACTCTCTGACACTCTCAGAAAGTCTCTGAAACACACTGACACTCTCTGAAACTCTCTGACACTATCTGACACTCTCTGAAACTCTCTGACACTCTCTGACACTCTCTGAAATTCTCTGACAATCTCTGACACTCTCAGACACTCTCTGACACTCTGTGACACTTTCTGAAACTCTCTGACACTATCTGACACTTTCTGAATCTCTCGGACACTCTCTGAATCTCTCTGAAACTCTCCGACACTCTGTGACACTCTCTGAAACTTTCTTGCACTCTCTGACACTCTCTGAAGATCTCTGGCACTCTCTGAAAATCTCTGACACTCTCTGAAACTCGGTGACACTCTCTGTAAGACTCTGACACTCCCAGACACACTCCGACACACTCAGAATCTCTCAGAAACCCTCTGGAACTCTCTGACACTCTCAGAAAGTCTCTGAAACACTCTGACACTCTCTGAAACTCTCTGACACTATCTGACTCTTTCTGAAACTCTCTGACACTCTCTGAATCTCTCTGAAATGCTCTGACACTCTGTGACACTCTCTGAAACTCTCTGAAAGTCCCTGACACTCTCTGACACTCTCTGAAACTTTATGACACTCTCTGACACTCTCTGAACATCTCTGAAACTCTCTGAATATCTCTGACACTCTGTGACACTCTCATATACTCTCTTACTCTCTCAGACACACTCCGACACACTCAGAAACTCTCAGAAACTCTCTGGAACTCTCTGACACTCTCAGAAAGTCTCTGAAACACTCTGACACTCTCTGCAACTCTCTGACACTATCTGACGCTCTCTGACACTCTCTGAAACTCTGTGACACACTTTGACACTCTCTGACACTCACTGACTCTCTCTGAAACTCTCTGACACTCTCTGAAACTCTCTGAAACTGTCTGAAACTCTCTGAAAATCTCAGACACTCTCTGAATCTCTCTGAATCACTCTGACACTCTGTGACACTCTCTGAAACTCTCTGAAGCTCTCTGAAACTCTCTGACACGCTCTGACACTCTCTGAAACTCTCTGAAACTCTCTGACACTCTCTGTCACTCTCTGAAACTCTCTGACAATCTCTGGCACTCTCAGACACTCTCAGACACTCTCTGAAGATCTCTGAAACTCTCTGACACTATCTGACACTTTCTGAATCTCTCTGACACTCTCTGAATCTCTCTGAAACTCTCCGACACTCTGTCACACTCTGAAACTCTGTGAAACTCTCTGAAACACTCTGACACTCTCTGACACTCTCTGAAACTCTCTGACAATCTCTGGCACTCTCAGACACTCTCTGACACTCTCTGACACTTTCTGAAACTCTCTGACACTATCTGACACTTTCTGAATCTCTCGGACACTCTCTGAATCTCTCTGAAACTCTCCGACACTCTGTGACACTCTCTGAAACTTTCTGGCACTCTCTGACACTCTCTGAAGATCTCTGAAACTCTCTGAAAATCTCTGACACTCTCTGAAACTCTCTGTCACTCACTGACACTCTCTGAAGATCTCTGAAACTCTCTGAAAATCTCTGACACTCTCTGAAACTCTGTGAAACTCTCTGAAACACTCTGACACTCTCTGAAACTTTCTGACACTCTCTGACACTCTCTGAAACTCTCTGAAACTCTCTGACACTCTCTGACACTCTCTGAAACTCTCTGAAACTCTCTGACACTCTCTGAAACTCTCTGAAACTCTCTGACAATCTCTGGCGCTCTCAGACACTCTCAGACACTCTCTGAAGATCTCTGAAACTCTCTGACACTATCTGTCTCTTTCTGAAACTCTCGGACACTCTCTGACACACTCTGCAACTCTATGACACTCTGTGACACTCTCTGACACTCTCTGAATCTCTCTGAAAAGCTCTGACAGTCTGTGAAACTCTCTGAAACTCTCTGAAAGTCCCTGACACTCTCTGACTCTCTCTGAAACTTTCTGACATTCTCTGACACTCTCTGAACATCGCTGAAACTCTCTGAAAATCTCTGACACTCTCTGACACTCTGTGACACTCTCAGATACTCTCTGACTCTCTCAGACACACTCCGACACACTCAGAAACTCTCAGAAACTCTCTGGAACTCTCTGACACTCTCAGAAAGTCTCTGAAACACACTGACACTCTCTGAAACTCTCTGACACTATCTGACACTCTCTGAAACTCTCTGACACTCTCTGACACTCTCTGAAACTCTCTGACAATCTCTGACACTCTCAGACACTCTCTGACACTCTGTGACACTTTCTGAAACTCTCTGACACTATCTGACACTTTCTGAATCTCTCGGACACTCTCTGAATCTCTCTGAAACTCTCCGACACTCTGTGACACTCTCTGAAACTTTCTTGCACTCTCTGACACTCTCTGAAGATCTCTGGCACTCTCTGAAAATCTCTGACACTCTCTGAAACTCGGTGACACTCTCTGTAAGACTCTGACACTCCCAGACACACTCCGACACACTCAGAAACTCTCAGAAACCCTCTGGAACTCTCTGACACTCTCAGAAAGTCTCTGAAACACTCTGACACTCTCTGAAACTCTCTGACACTATCTGACTCTTTCTGAAACTCTCTGACACTCTCTGAATCTCTCTGAAATGCTCTGACACTCTGTGACACTCTCTGAAACTCTCTGAAAGTCCCTGACACTCTCTGACACTCTGAAACTTTATGACACTCTCTGACACTCTCTGAACATCTCTGAAACTCTCTGAATATCTCTGACACTCTGTGACACTCTCATATACTCTCTTACTCTCTCAGACACACTCCGACACACTCAGAAACTCTCAGAAACTCTCTGGAACTCTCTGACACTCTCAGAAAGTCTCTGAAACACTCTGACACTCTCTGCAACTCTCTGACACTATCTGACGCTCTCTGACACTCTCTGAAACTCTGTGACACACTTTGACACTCTCTGACACTCACTGACTCTCTCTGAAACTCTCTGACACTCTCTGAAACTCTCTGAAACTGTCTGAAACTCTCTGAAAATCTCAGACACTCTCTGAATCTCTCTGAATCACTCTGACACTCTGTGACACTCTCTGAAACTCTCTGAAGCTCTCTGAAACTCTCTGACACTCTCTGACACTCTCTGAAACTCTCTGAAACTCTCTGACACTCTCTGTCACTCTCTGAAACTCTCTGACAATCTCTGGCACTCTCAGACACTCTCAGACACTCTCTGAAGATCTCTGAAACTCTCTGACACTATCTGACACTTTCTGAATCTCTCTGACACTCTCTGAATCTCTCTGAAACTCTCCGTCACTCTGTCACACTCTGAAACTCTGTGAAACTCTCTGAAACACTCTGACACTCTCTGACATTCTCAGACACTCTCTGACACTCTCTGACACTTTCTGAAACTCTCTGACACTATCTGACATTTTCTGAAACTCTCGGACACTCTCTGACACACTCTGCAACTCTGTGTCAATCTGTGACACTCTCTGACACTCTCTGACACTCTCTGAATCTCTCTGAAACTTTCTGACACTCTGTGAATCTCTGTAACTCTCTGAAACTCCCTGACACTCTCTGACACTCTCTGAAACTTTCTGACACTCTCTGACACTCCCTGACACTCTCTGAAACTCTCTGGCACTCTCTGACACTCTCTGAAACTCTTTGACACTCTTTGACAATCTCAGACACTGTCTGACACTATCTGAAACTCTCTGACACTCTCTGACACTCCCTGACACTGTCTGAAGCTCTCTGACACTCTCTGAAACTCTCTGAAATTCTCTGACACTCTCTGGCACTCTCTGACACTCTCTGAAACTCTCTGACAATCTCTGGCACTCTCAGACACTCTCTGACACTCTCTGACACTTTCTGAAACTCTCTGACACTATCTGACACATTCTGAAACTCTCGGACACTCTCTGACACACTCTGCAACTCTGTGTCACTCTGTGACACTCTCTGACACTCTCTGACGCTCTCTGAATCTCTCTGAAACTCTCTGACACTCTGTGACACTCTGTAACTCTCTGAAACTCCCTGACACTCTCTGACACTCTCTGAAACTTTCTGACACTCTCTGACACTCTCTGAACATCTCTGAAACTCTCTGAAAATCTCTGACAATCTCTGACTCTCTGTGACACTCTCAGATACTCTCTGACTCGCTCAGACACACTTCGACACACTCAGAAACTCTCAGAAACTCTCTGGCACTCTCTGACACTCTCAGAAACTTTCTGAAACACTTTGACACTCTCTGAAACTCTCTGACACTTTCTGATACTCTCTGACACTCTCTGAAACTCTTTGACACTCTTTGACACTCTCAGACACTGTCTGACTCTCTCTGAAACTCTCTGACACTCTCTGACACTCCCTGACACTCTCTGAAACTCTCAGACACTCTCTGACACTCTCTGAAACTCTTTGAGACTCTTTGACAATCTCAGACACTGTTTGACACTATCTGAAACTCTCTGACACTCTCTGACACTCTGTGACACTCTCAGATACTCTCTGACTCTCTCAGACACACTCCGACACACTCAGAAACTCTCAGAAACTCTCTGGAACTCTCTGACACTCTCAGAAAGTCTCTGAAACACACTGACACTCTCTGAAACTCTCTGACACTATCTGACACTCTCTGAAACTCTCTGACACTCTCTGACACTCTCTGAAATTCTCTGACAATCTCTGACACTCTCAGACACTCTCTGACACTCTGTGACACTTTCTGAAACTCTCTGACACTATCTGACACTTTCTGAATCTCTCGGACACTCTCTGAATCTCTCTGAAACTCTCCGACACTCTGTGACACTCTCTGAAACTTTCTTGCACTCTCTGACACTCTCTGAAGATCTCTGGCACTCTCTGAAAATCTCTGACACTCTCTGAAACTCGGTGACACTCTCTGTAAGACTCTGACACTCCCAGACACACTCCGACACACTCAGAATCTCTCAGAAACCCTCTGGAACTCTCTGACACTCTCAGAAAGTCTCTGAAACACTCTGACACTCTCTGAAACTCTCTGACACTATCTGACTCTTTCTGAAACTCTCTGACACTCTCTGAATCTCTCTGAAATGCTCTGACACTCTGTGACACTCTCTGAAACTCTCTGAAAGTCCCTGACACTCTCTGACACTCTCTGAAACTTTATGACACTCTCTGACACTCTCTGAACATCTCTGAAACTCTCTGAATATCTCTGACACTCTGTGACACTCTCATATACTCTCTTACTCTCTCAGACACACTCCGACACACTCAGAAACTCTCAGAAACTCTCTGGAACTCTCTGACACTCTCAGAAAGTCTCTGAAACACTCTGACACTCTCTGCAACTCTCTGACACTATCTGACGCTCTCTGACACTCTCTGAAACTCTGTGACACACTTTGACACTCTCTGACACTCACTGACTCTCTCTGAAACTCTCTGACACTCTCTGAAACTCTCTGAAACTGTCTGAAACTCTCTGAAAATCTCAGACACTCTCTGAATCTCTCTGAATCACTCTGACACTCTGTGACACTCTCTGAAACTCTCTGAAGCTCTCTGAAACTCTCTGACACTCTCTGACACTCTCTGAAACTCTCTGAAACTCTCTGACACTCTCTGTCACTCTCTGAAACTCTCTGACAATCTCTGGCACTCTCAGACACTCTCAGACACTCTCTGAAGATCTCTGAAACTCTCTGACACTATCTGACACTTTCTGAATCTCTCTGACACTCTCTGAATCTCTCTGAAACTCTCCGACACTCTGTCACACTCTGAAACTCTGTGAAACTCTCTGAAACACTCTGACACTCTCTGACATTCTCAGACACTCTCTGACACTCTCTGACACTTTCTGAAACTCTCTGACACTATCTGACATTTTCTGAAACTCTCGGACACTCTCTGACACACTCTGCAACTCTGTGTCAATCTGTGACACTCTCTGACACTCTCTGACACACTCTGAATCTCTCTGAAACTTTCTGACACTCTGTGAAACTCTGTAACTCTCTGAAACTCCCTGACACTCTCTGACACTCTCTGAAACTTTCTGACACTCTCTGACACACCCTGACACTCTCTGAAACTCTCTGACACTCTCTGACACTCTCTGAAACTCTTTGACACTCTTTGACAATCTCAGACACTGTCTGACACTATCTGAAACTCTCTGACACTCTCTGACACTCCCTGACACTGTCTGAAGCTCTCTGACACTCTCTGAAACTCTCTGAAATTCTCTGACACTCTCTGGCACTCTCTGACACTCTCTGAAACTCTCTGACAATCTCTGGCACTCTCAGACACTCTCTGTCACTCTCTGACACTTTCTGAAACTCTCTGACACTATCTGACACTTTCTGAAACTCTCGGACACTCCCTGACACACTCTGCAACTCTGTGTCACTCTGTGACACTCTCGGACACTCTCTGACGCTCTCTGAATCTCTCTGAAACTCTCTGACACTCTGTGACACTCTGTAACTCTCTGAAACTCCCTGACACTCTCTGACACTCTCTGAAACTTTCTGACACTCTCTGACACTCTCTGAACATCTCTGAAACTCTCTGAAAATCTCTGACAATCTCTGACACTCTGTGACACTCTCAGATACTCTCTGACTCGCTCAGACACACTTCGACACACTCAGAAACTCTCAGAAACTCTCTGGCACTCTCTGACACTCTCAGAAACTTTCTGAAACACTTTGACACTCTCTGAAACTCTCTGACACTTTCTGACACTCTCTGACACTCTCTGAAACTCTTTGACACTCTTTGACACTCTCAGACACTGTCTGACTCTCTCTGAAACTCTCTGACACTCTCTGACACTCCCTGACACTCTCTGAAACTCTCAGACACTCTCTGACACTCTCTGAAACTCTTTGAGACTCTTTGACAATCTCAGACACTGTTTGACACTATCTGAAACTCTCTGACAATCTCTGGCACTCTCAGACACTCTCTGACACTCTCAGACACTCTCTGACACTCTCTGACACTTTCTGAAACTCTCTGACACTATCTGACACTTTCTGAATCTCTCGGACACTCTCTGAATCTCTCTGAAACTCTCCGACACTCTGTGACACTCTCTGAAACTTTCTGGCACTCTCTGACACTCTCTGAAGATCTCTGAAACTCTCTGAAAATCTCTGACACTCTCTGAAACTCTCTGTCACTCACTGACACTCTGTGGCACTCACTGACACTCTCTGAAGATCTCTGAAACTCTCTGAAAATCTCTGACACTCTCTGAAACTCTGTGAAACTCTCTGAAACACTCTGACACTCTCTGACATTCTCAGACACTCTCTGACACTCTCTGACACTTTCTGAAACTCTCTGACACTATCTGACACTTTCTGAAACTCTCGGACACTCTCTGACACACTCTGCAACTCTGTGTCACTCTGTGACACTCTCTGACACTCTCTGACACTCTCTGAATCTCTCTGAAATTCTCTGACACTCTGTGACAATCTGTAACTCTCTGAAATTCCCTGAGACTCTCTGACACTCTCCGAACATCTCTGAAACTTTCTGAAAATCTCTGACACTCTGTGACACTCTCAGATACTCTCTGACTTGCTCAGACACACTTCGACACTCTCAGAAACTCTCAGAAACTCTGTGGCACTCTCTGACACCCTCAGAAACTCTCTGAAACACTTTGACACTCTCTGAAACTCTCTGACACTCTCTGACACTCTCTGAAACTTTTTGACACTCTTTGACACTCTCAGACACTGTCTGACTCTCTCTGAAACTCTCTGACACTCTCTGACACTCCCTGACACTCTCTGAAACTCTCTGACACTCTCTGACACTCTCTGAAACTCTCTGACACTCTCTGACACTCTCTGAAACTCTTTGACACTCTTTGACAATCTCAGACACTGTTTGACACTATCTGAAACTCTCTGACACTCTCTGACACTCCCTGACACTGTCTGAAGCTCTCTGACACTCTCTGAAACTCTCTGAAACTCTCTGACACTCTCTGAAACTCTCTGACAATCTCTAGCACTCTCAGACACTCTCTGACACTCTCTGACACTTTCTGAAACTCTCTGACTCTCTCTGACACTTTCTGAATCTCTCGGACACTCTCTGACACTCTCTGAAACTCTTTGACACTCTTTGACAATCTCAGACACTGTTTGACACTATCTGAAACTCTCTGACACTCCCTGACACTGTCTGAAGCTCTCTGACACTCTCTGAAACTCTCTGAAACTCTCTGACACTCTCTGAAACTCTCTGACAATCTCTGGCACTCTCAGACACTCTCTGACACTCTCTGACACTTTCTGAAACTCTCTGACACTCTCTGACACTTTCTGAATCTCTCGGACACTCTCTGAGTCTCTCTGAAACTCTTGGACACTCTGTGACACTCTCTGAAACTTTCTGGCACTCTCTGACGCTCTCTGAAGATCTCTGAAACTCTCTGAAAATCTCTGACACTCTCTGAAACTCTGTGAAACTCTCTGAAACTCTCTGAAACACGCTGAAACTCTCTGACATTCTCTGAAACTCTCTGAAACTCTTTGTAACTCTCTGACACTCTCAGAAACTCTCAGAAGCTCACTGAAACTCTCTGGCACTCTCTGACCCTCTCTGAAACTCACAGACACTCTCAGACACTCTCTGAAACTTTCTGACACTCTCTGACACTCCCTGACACTCTCTGAAACTCTCTGACACTCTCTGACACTCTCTGAAACTCTTTGACACTCTTTGACAATCTCAGACACTGTCTGACACTATCTGAAACTCTCTGACACTCTCTGACACTCTCTGACACTCCCTGACACTGTCTGAAGCTCTCTGACACTCTCTGAAACTCTCTGAAATTCTCTGACACTCTCTGGCACTCTCTGACACTCTCTGAAACTCTCTGACAATCTCTGGCACTCTCAGACACTCTCTGACACTCTCTGACACTTTCTGAAACTCTCTGACACTATCTGACACTTTCTGAAACTCTCGGACACTCTCTGACACACTCTGCAACTCTGTGTCACTCTGTGACACTCTCTGACACTCTCTGACGCTCTCTGAATCTCTCTGAAACTCTCTGACACTCTGTGACACTCTGTAACTCTCTGAAACTCCCTGACACTCTCTGACACTCTCTGAAACTTTCTGACACTCTCTGACACTCTCTCAACATCTCTGAAACTCTCTGAAAATCTCTGACAATCTCTGACACTCTGTGACACTCTCAGATACTCTCTGACTCGCTCAGACACACTTCGACACACTCAGAAACTCTCAGAAACTCTCTGGCACTCTCTGACACTCTCAGAAACTTTCTGAAACACTTTGACACTCTCTGAAACTCTCTGACACTTTCTGACACTCTCTGACACTCTCTGAAACTCTTTGACACTCTTTGACACTCTCAGACACTGTCTGACTCTCTCTGAAACTCTCTGACACTCTCTGACACTCCCTGACACTCTCTGAAACTCTCAGACACTCTCTGACACTCTCTGAAACTCTTTGAGACTCTTTGACAATCTCAGACACTGTTTGACACTATCTGAAACTCTCTGACACTCTCTGACACTCCCTGACACTCTCTGAAACTCTCTGACACTCTCTGACACTCTCTGAAACTCTCTGACAATCTCTGGCACTCTCAGACACTCTCTGACACTCTCAGACACTCTCTGACACTCTCTGACACTTTCTGAAACTCTCTGACACTATCTGACACTTTCTGAATCTCTCGGACACTCTCTGAATCTCTCTGAAACTCTCCGACACTCTGTGACACTCTCTGAAACTTTCTGGCACTCTCTGACACTCTCTGAAGATCTCTGAAACTCTCTGAAAATCTCTGACACTCTCTGAAACTCTCTGTCACTCACTGACACTCTGTGGCACTCACTGACACTCTCTGAAGATCTCTGAAACTCTCTGAAAATCTCTGACACTCTCTGAAACTCTCTGTCACTCACTGACACTCTCTGAAGATCTCTGAAACTCTCTGAAAATCTCTGACACTCTCTGAAACTCTGTGAAACTCTCTGAAACACTCTGACACTCTCTGACATTCTCAGACACTCTCTGACACTCTCTGACACTTTCTGAAACTCTCTGACACTATCTGACACTTTCTGAAACTCTCGGACACTCTCTGACACACTCTGCAACTCTGTGTCACTCTGTGACACTCTCTGACACTCTCTGACACTCTCTGAATCTCTCTGAAATTCCCTGACACTCTCTGACACTCTCCGAACATCTCTGAAACTTTCTGAAAATCTCTGACAATCTCTGACACTCTGTGACACTCTCAGATACTCTCTGACTCGCTCAGACACACTTCGACACACTCAGAAACTCTCAGAAACTCTGTGGCACTCTCTGACAACCTCAGAAACTCTCTGAAACACTTTGACACTCTCTGAAACTCTCTGACACTCTCTGACACTCTCTGACACTCTCTGAAACTTTTTGACACTCTTTGACACTCTCAGACACTGTCTGACTCTCTCTGAAACTCTCTGACACTCTCTGACACTCCCTGACACTCTCTGAAACTCTCTGACACTCTCTGACACTCTCTGAAACTCTCTGACACTCTCTGACACTCTCTGAAACTCTTTGACACTCTTTGACAATCTCAGACACTGTTTGACACTATCTGAAACTCTCTGACACTCTCTGACACTCCCTGACACTGTCTGAAGCTCTCTGACACTCTCTGAAACTCTCTGAAACTCTCTGACACACTCTGAAACTCTCTGACAATCTCTGGCACTCTCAGACACTCTCTGACACTCTCCGACACTTTCTGAAACTCTCTGACTCTCTCTGACACTTTCTGAATCTCTCGGACACTCTCTGACACTCTCTGAAACTCTTTGACACTCTTTGACAATCTCAGACACTGTTTGACACTATCTGAAACTCTCTGACACTCCCTGACACTGTCTGAAGCTCTCTGACACTCTCTGAAACTCTCTGAAACTCTCTGACACTCTCTGAAACTCTCTGACAATCTCTGGCACTCTCAGACACTCTCTGACACTCTCTGACACTTTCTGAAACTCTCTGACACTCTCTGACACTTTCTGAATCTCTCGGACACTCTCTGAGTCTCTCTGAAACTCTCGGACACTCTGTGACACTCTCTGAAACTTTCTGGCACTCTCTGACGCTCTCTGAAGATCTCTGAAACTCTCTGAAAATCTCTGACACTCTCTGAAACTCTGTGAAACTCTCTGAAACTCTCTGAAACACGCTGAAACTCTCTGACATTCTCTGAAACTCTCTGAAACTCTTTGTAACTCTCTGACACGCTCAGAAACTCTCAGAAGCTCACTGAAACTCTCTGGCACTCTCTGACCCTCTCTGAAACTCACAGACACTCTCAGACACTCTCTGAAACTTTCTGACACTCTCTGACACTCCCTGACACTCTCTGAAACTCTCTGACACTCTCTGACACTCTCTGAAACTCTTTGACACTCTTTGACAATCTCAGACACTGTCTGACACTATCTGAAACTCTCTGACACTCTCTGACACTCTCTGACACTCCCTGACACTGTCTGAAGCTCTCTGACACTCTCTGAAACTCTCTGAAATTCTCTGACACTCTCTGGCACTCTCTGACACTCTCTGAAACTCTCTGACAATCTCTGGCACTCTCAGACACTCTCTGACACTCTCTGACACTTTCTGAAACTCTCTGACACTATCTGACACTTTCTGAAACTCTCGGACACTCTCTGACACACTCTGCAACTCTGTGTCACTCTGTGACACTCTCTGACACTCTCTGACGCTCTCTGAATCTCTCTGAAACTCTCTGACACTCTGTGACACTCTGTAACTCTCTGAAACTCCCTGACACTCTCTGACACTCTCTGAAACTTTCTGACACTCTCTGACACTCTCTCAACATCTCTGAAACTCTCTGAAAATCTCTGACAATCTCTGACACTCTGTGACACTCTCAGATACTCTCTGACTCGCTCAGACACACTTCGACACACTCAGAAACTCTCAGAAACTCTCTGGCACTCTCTGACACTCTCAGAAACTTTCTGAAACACTTTGACACTCTCTGAAACTCTCTGACACTTTCTGACACTCTCTGACACTCTCTGAAACTCTTTGACACTCTTTGACACTCTCAGACACTGTCTGACTCTCTCTGAAACTCTCTGACACTCTCTGACACTCCCTGAAACTCTCAGACACTCTCTGACACTCTCTGAAACTCTTTGAGACTCTTTGACAATCTCAGACACTGTTTGACACTATCTGAAACTCTCTGACACTCTCTGACACTCCCTGACACTCTCTGAAACTCTCTGACACTCTCTGACACTCTCTGAAACTCTCTGACAATCTCTGGCACTCTCAGACACTCTCTGACACTCTCAGACACTCTCTGACACTCTCTGACACTTTCTGAAACTCTCTGACACTATCTGACACTTTCTGAATCTCTCGGACACTCTCTGAATCTCTCTGAAACTCTCCGACACTCTGTGACACTCTCTGAAACTTTCTGGCACTCTCTGACACTCTCTGAAGATCTCTGAAACTCTCTGAAAATCTCTGACACTCTCTGAAACTCTCTGTCACTCACTGACACTCTGTGGCACTCACTGACACTCTCTGAAGATCTCTGAAACTCTCTGAAAATCTCTGACACTCTCTGAAACTCTGTGAAACTCTCTGAAACACTCTGACACTCTCTGACATTCTCAGACACTCTCTGACACTCTCTGACACTTTCTGAAACTCTCTGACACTATCTGACACTTTCTGAAACTCTCGGACACTCTCTGACACACTCTGCAACTCTGTGTCACTCTGTGACACTCTCTGACACTCTCTGACACTCTCTGAATCTCTCTGAAATTCCCTGACACTCTCTGACACTCTCCGAACATCTCTGAAACTTTCTGAAAATCTCTGACAATCTCTGACACTCTGTGACACTCTCAGATACTCTCTGACTCGCTCAGACACACTTCGACACACTCAGAAACTCTCAGAAACTCTGTGGCACTCTCTGACAACCTCAGAAACTCTCTGAAACACTTTGACACTCTCTGAAACTCTCTGACACTCTCTGACACTCTCTGACACTCTCTGAAACTTTTTGACACTCTTTGACACTCTCAGACACTGTCTGACTCTCTCTGAAACTCTCTGACACTCTCTGACACTCCCTGACACTCTCTGAAACTCTCTGACACTCTCTGACACTCTCTGAAACTCTCTGACACTCTCTGACACTCTCTGAAACTCTTTGACACTCTTTGACAATCTCAGACACTGTTTGACACTATCTGAAACTCTCTGACACTCTCTGACACTCCCTGACACTGTCTGAAGCTCTCTGACACTCTCTGAAACTCTCTGAAACTCTCTGACACACTCTGAAACTCTCTGACAATCTCTGGCACTCTCAGACACTCTCTGACACTCTCTGACACTTTCTGAAACTCTCTGACTCTCTCTGACACTTTCTGAATCTCTCGGACACTCTCTGACACTCTCTGAAACTCTTTGACACTCTTTGACAATCTCAGACACTGTTTGACACTATCTGAAACTCTCTGACACTCCCTGACACTGTCTGAAGCTCTCTGACACTCTCTGAAACTCTCTGAAACTCTCTGACACTCTCTGAAACTCTCTGACAATCTCTGGCACTCTCAGACACTCTCTGACACTCTCTGACACTTTCTGAAACTCTCTGACACTCTCTGACACTTTCTGAATCTCTCGGACACTCTCTGAATCTCTCTGAAACTCTCGGACACTCTGTGACACTCTCTGAAACTTTCTGGCACTCTCTGACGCTCTCTGAAGATCTCTGAAACTCTCTGAAAATCTCTGACACTCTCTGAAACTCTCTGACACTCACTGACACTCTGTGGCACTCACTGACACTCTCTGAAGATCTCTGAAACTCTCTGAAAATCTCTGACACTCTCTGAAACTCTGTGACACTCTCTGAAACACTCTGACAATCTCTGACACTCTCCGCAACACTCAGAAACTGTCAGAAACTCTCAGGCACTCTCTGAAACTCTCAGAAATTCTCTGAAACTCTCTGACACTCTCTGAAACCCTCTGACACTCTCTGACACTCTCTGAAAATCTCTGAAACACTTTGACACTCTCTGAAACTCTCTGACACTTTCTGACACTCTCTGACACTCTCTGAAACTCTTTGACACTCTTTGACACTCTCAGACACTGTCTGACTCTCTCTGAAACTCTCTGACACTCTCTGACACTCCCTGACACTCTCTGAAACTCTCAGACACTCTCTGACACTCTCTGAAACTCTTTGAGACTCTTTGACAATCTCAGACACTGTTTGACACTATCTGAAACTCTCTGACACTCTCTGACACTCCCTGACACTCTCTGAAACTCTCTGACACTCTCTGACACTCTCTGAAACTCTCTGACAATCTCTGGCACTCTCAGACACTCTCTGACACTCTCAGACACTCTCTGACACTCTCTGACACTTTCTGAAACTCTCTGACACTATCTGACACTTTCTGAATCTCTCGGACACTCTCTGAATCTCTCTGAAACTCTCCGACACTCTGTGACACTCTCTGAAACTTTCTGGCACTCTCTGACACTCTCTGAAGATCTCTGAAACTCTCTGAAAATCTCTGACACTCTCTGAAACTCTCTGTCACTCACTGACACTCTGTGGCACTCACTGACACTCTCTGAAGATCTCTGAAACTCTCTGAAAATCTCTGACACTCTCTGAAACTCTCTGTCACTCACTGACACTCTCTGAAGATCTCTGAAACTCTCTGAAAATCTCTGACACTCTCTGAAACTCTGTGAAACTCTCTGAAACTCTCTGAAACACGCTGAAACTCTCTGACATTCTCTGAAACTCTCTGAAACTCTTTGTAACTCTCTGACACGCTCAGAAACTCTCAGAAGCTCACTGAAACTCTCTGGCACTCTCTGACCCTCTCTGAAACTCACAGACACTCTCAGACACTCTCTGAAACTTTCTGACACTCTCTGACACTCCCTGACACTCTCTGAAACTCTCTGACACTCTCTGACACTCTCTGAAACTCTTTGACACTCTTTGACAATCTCAGACACTGTCTGACACTATCTGAAACTCTCTGACACTCTCTGACACTCTCTGACACTCCCTGACACTGTCTGAAGCTCTCTGACACTCTCTGAAACTCTCTGAAATTCTCTGACACTCTCTGGCACTCTCTGACACTCTCTGAAACTCTCTGACAATCTCTGGCACTCTCAGACACTCTCTGACACTCTCTGACACTTTCTGAAACTCTCTGACACTATCTGACACTTTCTGAAACTCTCGGACACTCTCTGACACACTCTGCAACTCTGTGTCACTCTGTGACACTCTCTGACACTCTCTGACGCTCTCTGAATCTCTCTGAAACTCTCTGACACTCTGTGACACTCTGTAACTCTCTGAAACTCCCTGACACTCTCTGACACTCTCTGAAACTTTCTGACACTCTCTGACACTCTCTCAACATCTCTGAAACTCTCTGAAAATCTCTGACAATCTCTGACACTCTGTGACACTCTCAGATACTCTCTGACTCGCTCAGACACACTTCGACACACTCAGAAACTCTCAGAAACTCTCTGGCACTCTCTGACACTCTCAGAAACTTTCTGAAACACTTTGACACTCTCTGAAACTCTCTGACACTTTCTGACACTCTCTGACACTCTCTGAAACTCTTTGACACTCTTTGACACTCTCAGACACTGTCTGACTCTCTCTGAAACTCTCTGACACTCTCTGACACTCCCTGACACTCTCTGAAACTCTCAGACACTCTCTGACACTCTCTGAAACTCTTTGAGACTCTTTGACAATCTCAGACACTGTTTGACACTATCTGAAACTCTCTGACACTCTCTGACACTCCCTGACACTCTCTGAAACTCTCTGACACTCTCTGACACTCTCTGAAACTCTCTGACAATCTCTGGCACTCTCAGACACTCTCTGACACTCTCAGACACTCTCTGACACTCTCTGACACTTTCTGAAACTCTCTGACACTATCTGACACTTTCTGAATCTCTCGGACACTCTCTGAATCTCTCTGAAACTCTCCGACACTCTGTGACACTCTCTGAAACTTTCTGGCACTCTCTGACACTCTCTGAAGATCTCTGAAACTCTCTGAAAATCTCTGACACTCTCTGAAACTCTCTGTCACTCACTGACACTCTGTGGCACTCACTGACACTCTCTGAAGATCTCTGAAACTCTCTGAAAATCTCTGACACTCTCTGAAACTCTGTGAAACTCTCTGAAACACTCTGACACTCTCTGACATTCTCAGGCACTCTCTGACACTCTCTGACACTTTCTGAAACTCTCTGACACTATCTGACACTTTCTGAAACTCTCGGACACTCTCTGACACACTCTGCAACTCTGTGTCACTCTGTGACACTCTCTGACACTCTCTGACACTCTCTGAATCTCTCTGAAATTCCCTGACACTCTCTGACACTCTCCGAACATCTCTGAAACTTTCTGAAAATCTCTGACAATCTCTGACACTCTGTGACACTCTCAGATACTCTCTGACTCGCTCAGACACACTTCGACACACTCAGAAACTCTCAGAAACTCTGTGGCACTCTCTGACAACCTCAGAAACTCTCTGAAACACTTTGACACTCTCTGAAACTCTCTGACACTCTCTGACACTCTCTGACACTCTCTGAAACTTTTTGACACTCTTTGACACTCTCAGACACTGTCTGACTCTCTCTGAAACTCTCTGACACTCTCTGACACTCCCTGACACTCTCTGAAACTCTCTGACACTCTCTGACACTCTCTGAAACTCTCTGACACTCTCTGACACTCTCTGAAACTCTTTGACACTCTTTGACAATCTCAGACACTGTTTGACACTATCTGAAACTCTCTGACACTCTCTGACACTCCCTGACACTGTCTGAAGCTCTCTGACACTCTCTGAAACTCTCTGAAACTCTCTGACACACTCTGAAACTCTCTGACAATCTCTGGCACTCTCAGACACTCTCTGACACTCTCTGACACTTTCTGAAACTCTCTGACTCTCTCTGACACTTTCTGAATCTCTCGGACACTCTCTGACACTCTCTGAAACTCTTTGACACTCTTTGACAATCTCAGACACTGTTTGACACTATCTGAAACTCTCTGACACTCCCTGACACTGTCTGAAGCTCTCTGACACTCTCTGAAACTCTCTGAAACTCTCTGACACTCTCTGAAACTCTCTGACAATCTCTGGCACTCTCAGACACTCTCTGACACTCTCTGACACTTTCTGAAACTCTCTGACACTCTCTGACACTTTCTGAATCTCTCGGACACTCTCTGAATCTCTCTGAAACTCTCGGACACTCTGTGACACTCTCTGAAACTTTCTGGCACTCTCTGACGCTCTCTGAAGATCTCTGAAACTCTCTGAAAATCTCTGACACTCTCTGAAACTCTCTGACACTCACTGACACTCTGTGGCACTCACTGACACTCTCTGAAGATCTCTGAAACTCTCTGAAAATCTCTGACACTCTCTGAAACTCTGTGACACTCTCTGAAACACTCTGACAATCTCTGACACTCTCCGCAACACTCAGAAACTGTCAGAAACTCTCAGGCACTCTCTGAAACTCTCAGAAATTCTCTGAAACTCTCTGACACTCTCTGAAACCCTCTGACACTCTCTGACACTCTCTGAAAATCTCTGAAACTCTTTGTAACTCTCTGGCACTCTCAGAAACTCTCAGAAGCTCACTGAAACTCTCTGGCACTCTCTGACCCTCTCTGAAACTCACAGACACTCTCAGACACTCTCTGACACTCTCTGACACTCTCTGACACTCTCTGAAACTCTCTGACACTCTCTGACACTCTCAGACACTCTCTGACACTCTGTGACACTTTCTGAAACTCTCTGACACTATCTGACACTTTCTGAATCACTCTGACACTCTCTGAATCTCTCTGAAACTCTCCAACACTCTGTGACACTCTCTGAAACTTTCTGGCACCCTCTGACACACTCTGAAGATCTCTGGCACTCTCTGAAAATCTCTGACACTCTCTGAAACTCTGTGACACTCTCTGAAAGACTCTGACACTCTCTGAAGATCTCTGGCACTCTCTGAAAATCTCTGACACTCTCTGAAACTCTGTGACACTCTCTGAAAGACTCTGACACTCTCTGACTCTTTCTGAAACTCTCGGACACTCTCTGACATACTCTGCAACTCTATGACACTCTGTGACACTCTCTGACACTCTCTGAATCTCTCTGAAAAGCTCTGACACTCTGTGACACTCTCTGAAACTCTCTGAAACTCCCTGACACTCTCTGACTCTCTCTGAAACTCTCTGAAAATCTCTGACACTCTCTGACACTCTGTGACACTCTCAGATACTCTCTGACTCTCTCAGACACACTCCGACACACTCAGAAACTCTCGGAAACTCTCTGGAACTCTCTGACACTCTCAGAAAGTCTCTGAAACTCTCTGACTCTCTCTGAAACTCTTTGACACTCTCTGACACTCACTGACTCTCTCTGAAACTCTCTGACACTCTCTGAAATTCTCTGAAACTGTCTGAAACTCTCTGACAATCTCTGACACTCTCTGAATCTCTCTGAATCACTTTGACACTCTGTGACACTCTCTGAAACTCTCTGAAACTCTCTGAAACTTTCTGACACTCTCTGAAACTCTCTGACACTCTTTGAAACTCTCTGAAACTCTCTGACACTCTCTGACACTCTCTGAAACTCTCTGAAACTCTCTGACACTCTCTGAATCTCTCTGAAACTCTCTGACAATCTCTGGCACTCTCAGACACTCTCAGACACTCTCTGAAGATCTCTGAAACTCTCTGACACTATCTGTCTCTTTCTGAAGGGCTCGGACACTCTCTGACACACTCTGCAAATCTATGACACTCTGTGACACTCTCTGACACTCTCTGAATGTCTCTGAAAAGCTCTGACAGTCTGTGAAACTCTCTGAAACTCTCTGAAAGTCCCTGACACTCTCTAACTCTCTCTGAAACTTTCTGACATTCTCTGACACTCTCTGAACATCGCTGAAACTCTCTGAAAATCTCTGACACTCTCTGACACTCTGTGACACTCTCAGATACTCTCTGACTCTCTCAGACACACTCCGACACACTCAGAAACTCTCAGAAAAACTCTGGAACTCTCTGACACTCTCAGAAAGTCTCTGAAACACACTGACACTCTCTGAAACTCTCTGACACTATCTGACGCTCTCTGGCACTCTCTGAAACTCTGTGACACACTTTGACACTCTCTGACACTCACTGACTCTCTCTGAAACTCTCTGACACTCTGTGACACTTTCTGAAACTCTCTGACACTATCTGACACTTTCTGAATCTCTCGGACACTCTCTGAATCTCTCTGAAACTCTCCGACACTCTGTGACACTCTCTGAAACTTTCTGGCACCCTCTGACACTCTCTGAAGATCTCTGGCACTCTCTGAAAATCTCTGACACTCTCTGAAACTCTGTGACAGTCTCTAAAAGACTCTGACACTCTCTGACACTTTCTGAAACTCTCTGACACTATCTGACTCTTTCTGAAACTCTCGGACACTCTCTGACATAGTCTGCAACTCTATGACACTCTGTGACACTCTCTGACACTCTCTGAATCTCTCTGAAAAGCTCTGACACTCTGTGACACTCTCTGAAACTCTCTGAAACTCCCTGACACTCTCTGACTCTCTCTGAAACTCTCTGAAAATCTTGAACATTCTCTGACACTCTGTGACACTCTCAGATACTCTCTGACTCTCTCAGACACACTCCGACACACTCAGAAACTCTCAGAAACTCTCTGGAACTCTCTGACACTCTCAGAAAGTCTCTGAAACTCTCCGACTCTCTCTGAAACTCTCTGACACTCTCTGACGCTCTCTGACACTCTCTGAAACTCTGTGACACTCTTTGACACTCTCTGACACTCACTGACTCTCTCTGAAACTCTCTGACACTCTCTGAAATTCTCTGAAACTGTCTGATACTCTCTGACAATCTCTGACACTCTCTGAATCTCTCTGAATCACTTTGACACTCTGTGACACTCTCTGAAACTCTCTGACACTCTCTGAAACTCTCTGACACTCTCCGAAACTCTCTGAAACTCTCTGACACTCTCTGACACTCTCTGAAACTCTCTGAAACTCTCTGACACTCTCTGACACTCTCTGAACATCGCTGAGACTCTCTGAAAATCTCTGACACTCTCTGACACTCTGTGACACTCTCAGATACTCTCTGACTCTCTCAGACACACTCCGACACACTCAGAAACTCTCAGAAACTCTGTGGAACTCTCTGACACTCTCAGAAAGTCTCTGAAACAGACTGACACTCTCTGAAACTCTCTGACACTATCTGACACTCTCTGAAACTCTCTGACTCTCTCTGACACTCTCTGAAACTCTCTGACAATCTCTGACACTCTCAGACACTCTCTGACACTCTGTGACACTTTCTGAAACTCTCTGACACTCCCTGACACTGTCTGAAGCTCTCTGACACTCTCTGAAACTCTCTGAAACTCTCTGACACTCTCTGACACTCTCTGACACTCTCTGAAACTCTCTGACAATCTCTGGCACTCTCAGACACTCTCTGACACTCTCTGACACTTTCTGAAACTCTCTGACACTATCTGACACTTTCTGAAACTCTCGGACACTCTCTGACACACTCTGCAACTCTGTGTCACTCTGTGACACTCTCTGACACTCTCTGACGCTCTCTGAATCTCTCTGAAACTCTCTGACACTCTGTGACACTCTGTAACTCTCTTAAACTCCCTGACACTCTCTGACAATCTCTGAAACTTTCTGACACTCTCTGACACTCTCTGAACATCTCTGAAACTCTCTGAAAATCTCTGACAATCTCTGACACTCTGTGACACTCTCAGATACTCTCTGACTCGCTCAGACACACTTCGACACACTCAGAAACTCTCAGAAACTCTCTGGCACTCTCTGACACTCTCAGAACCTTTCTGAAACACTTTGACACTCTCTGAAACTCTCTGACACTTTCTGACACTCTCTGACACTCTCTGAAACTCTTTGACACTCTTTGACACTCTCAGACACTGTCTGACTCTCTCTGAAACTCTCTGACACTCTCTGACACTCCTTGACACTCTCTGAAACTCTCTGACACTCTCTGACTCTCTCTGAAACTCTTTGACACTCTTTGACAATCTCAGACACTGTTTGACACTATCTGAAACTCTCTGACACTCTCTGACACTCCCTGGCACTCTCTGAAACTCTCTGACACTCTCTGACACTCTCTGAAACTCTCTGACAATCTCTGGCACTCTCAGACACTCTCTGAAGATCTCTGAAACTCTCTGAAAATCTCTGACGCTCTCTGAAACTCTCTGTCACTCACTGACAATCTGTGGCACTCACTGACACTCTCTGAAGATCTCTGAAACTCTCTGAAAATCTCTGACACTCTCTGAAACTCTGTGAAACTCTCTGAAACACTCTGACACTCTCTGACATTCTCAGACACTCTCTGACACTCTCTGACACTTTCTGAAACTCTCTGACACTATCTGACACTTTCTGAAACTCTCGAACTCTCTCTGACACACTCTGCAACTCTGTGTCACTCTGTGACACTCTCTGACACTCTCTGACACTCTCTGAATCTCTCTGAAACTCTCTGACACTCTGTGACAATTTGTAACTCTCTGAAATTCCCTGACACTCTCTGACACTCTCCGAACATCTCTGAAACTTTCTGAAAATCTCTGACAATCTCTGACACTCTGTGACACTCTCAGATACTCTCTGACTCGCTCAGACACACTTCGACACACTCAGAAACTCTCAGAAACTCTCTGGCCCTTTCTGACACCCTCAGAAACTCTCTGAAACACTTTGAAACTCTCTGAAACTCTCTGACACTCTCTGACACTCTCTGACACTCTCTGAAACTTTTTGACACTCTTTGACACTCTCAGACACTGTCTGACTCTCTCTGAAACTCTCTGACACTCTCTGACACTCCCTGACACTCTCTGAAACTCTCTGACACTCTCTGACACTCTCTGAAACTCTCTGACAATCTCTGACACTCTCTGAAACTCTTTGAGACTCTTTGACAATCTCAGACACTATTTGACACTATCTGAAACTCTCTGACACTCTCTGACACTCCCTGACACTGTCTGAAGCTCTCTGACACTCTCTGAAACTCTCTGAAACTCTCTGACACTCTCTGAAACTCTGACAATCTCTGGCACTCTCAGACACTCTCTGACACTCTCTGACACTTTCTGAAACTCTCTGACACTCTCTGACACTTTCTGAATCTCTCGGACACTCTCTGAATCTCTCTGAAACTCTCCGACACTCTGTGACACTCTCTGAAACTTTCTGGCACTCTCTGACACTCTCTGAAGATCTCTGAAACTCTCTGAAAATCTCTGACACTCTCTGAAACTCTCTGACACTCACTGACACTCTGTGGCACTCACTGACACTCTCTGAAGATCTCTGAAACTCTCTGAAAATCTCTGACACTCTCTGAAACTCTGTGACACTCTCTGAAACACTCTGACAATCTCTGACACTCTCCGCAACACTCAGAAACTGTCAGAAACTCTCAGGCACTCTCTGAAACTCTCAGAAATTCTCTGAAACTCTCTGTCACTCTCTGAAACTCTCTGACACTCTCTGAAACTCTCTGAAACTCTTTGTAACTCTCTGACACTCTCAGAAACTCTCAGAAGCTCACTGAAACTCTCTGACACTCTCTGACCCTCTCTGAAACTCTCAGACACTCTCAGACACTCTCAGACACTCTCTGACACTCTCTGACACTATCTGAGACTCTCTGAAACTCTCTGACACTCTCTGAAATTCTCTGAAACTCTCTGACACTCTCTGAAACTCTCTGACACTCTCTGACACTCTCAGACACTCTCTGACACTCTGTGACACTTTCTGAAACTCTCTGACACTATCTGACACTTTCTGAATCTCTCTGACACTCTCTGAATCTCTCTGAAACTCTCCGACACTCTGTGACACTCTCTGAAACTTTCTGGCACCCTCTGACACTCTCTGAAGATCTCTGGCACTCTCTGAAAATCTCTGACACTCTCTGAAACTCTGTGACACTCTCTGAAAGACTCTGACACTCTCTGAAGATCTCTGGCACTCTCTGAAAATCTCTGACACTCTCTGAAACTCTGTGACACTCTCTGAAAGACTCTGACACTCTCTGACACTTTCTGAAACTCTCTGACACTATCTGACTCTTTCTGAAACTCTCGGACACTCTCTGACATACTCTGCAACTCTATGACACTCTGTGACACTCTCTGACACTCTCTGAATCTCTCTGAAAAGCTCTGACACTCTGTGACACTCTCTGAAACTCTCTGAAACTCCCTGACACTCTCTGACTCTCTCTGAAACTCTCTGAAAATCTCTGACACTCTCTGACACTCTGTGACACTCTCAGATACTCTCTGACTCTCTCAGACACACTCCGACACACTCAGAAACTCTCAGAAACTCTCTGGAACTCTCTGACACTCTCAGAAAGTCTCTGAAACTCTCTGACTCTCTCTGAAACTCTCTGACGCTCTCTGACACTCTCTGAAACTCTGTGACACTCTTTGACACTCTCTGACACTCACTGACTCTCTCTGAAACTCTCTGACACTCTCTGAAATTCTCTGAAACTGTCTGACACTCTCTGACAATCTCTGACACTCTCTGAAACTCTCTGAAACTCTCTGACACTCTCTGACACTCTCTGAAACTCTCTGAAACTCTCTGACACTCTCTGACACTCTCTGACTCTCTCTGAAACTCTCTGACAATCTCTGGCACTCTCAGACACTCTCAGACACTCTCTGAAGATCTCTGAAACTCTCTGACACTATCTGTCTCTTTCTGAAACTCTCGGACACTCTCTGACACACTCTGCAAATCTATGACACTCTGTGACACTCTCTGACACTCTCTGAATCTCTCTGAAAAGCTCTGACAGTCTGTGAAACTCTCTGAAACTCTCTGAAAGTCCCGGACACTCTCTAACTCTCTCTGAAACTTTCTGACATTCTCTGACACTCTCTGAACATCACTGAAACTCTCTGAAAATCTCTGACACTCTCTGACACTCTGTGACACTCTCAGATACTCTCTGACTCTCTCAGACACACTCCGACACACTCAGAAACTCTCAGAAAAACTCTGGAACTCTCTGACACTCTCAGAAAGTCTCTGAAACACACTGACACTCTCTGAAACTCTCTGACACTCACTGACTCTCTCTGAAACTCTCTGACACACTGTGACACTTTCTGAAACTCTCTGACACTATCTGACACTTTCTGAATCTCTCGGACACTCTCTGAATCTCTCTGAAACTCTCCGACACTCTGTGACACTCTCTGAAACTTTCTGGCACCCTCTGACACTCTCTGAAGATCTCTGGCACTCTCTGAAAATCTCTGACACTCTCTGAAACTCTGTGACAGTCTCTAAAAGACTCTGACACTCTCTGACACTTTCTGAAACTCTCTGACACTATCTGACTCTTTCTGAAACTCTCGGACACTCTCTGACATAGTCTGCAACTCTATGACACTCTGTGACACTCTCTGACACTCTCTGAATCTCTCTGAAAAGCTCTGACACTCTGTGCCACTCTCTGAAACTCTCTGAAACTCCCTGACACTCTCTGACTCTCTCTGAAACTCTCTGAAAATCTTGAACAATCTCTGACACTCTCTGACACTCTCAGATACTCTCTGACTCTCTCAGACACACTCCAACACACTCAGAAACTCTCAGAAACTCTCTGGAACTCTCTGACACTCTCAGAAAGTCTCTGAAACTCTCTGACTCTCTCTGAAACTCTCTGACACTCTCTGACGCTCTCTGACACTCTCTGTATATCTGTGACACTCTTTGACACTCTCTGACACTCACTGACTCTCTCTGAAACTCTCTGACACTCTCTGAAATTCTCTGAAACTGTCTGACACTCTCTGACAATCTCTGACACTCTCTGAATCTCTCTGAATCACTTTGACACTCTGTGACACTCTCTGAAACTCTCTGACACTCTCTGAAACTCTCTGACACTCTCCGAAACTCTCTGAAACTCTCTGACACTCTCTGACACTCTCTGAAACTCTCTGAAACTCTCTGACACTCTCTGACACTCTCTGAAACTCAGACAATCTCTGGCACTCTCAGACACTCTCAGACAGTCTCTGAAGATCTCTGAAACTCTCTGACACTATCTGTCTCTTTCTGAAACTCTCGGACACTCTCTGACACACTCTGCAACTCTATGACACTCCGTGACACTCTCTGACACTCTCTGAATCTCTCTGAAAAGCTCTGACAGTCTGTGAAACTCTCTGAAACTCTCTGAAAGTCCCTGACACTCTCTGACTCTCTCTGAAACTTTCTAACATTCTCTGACACTCTCTGAACATCGCTGAGACTCTCTGAAAATCTCTGACACTCTCTGACACTCTGTGACACTCTCAGATACTCTCTGACTCTCTCAGACACACTCCGACACACTCAGAAACTCTCAGAAACTCTGTGGAACTCTCTGACACTCTCAGAAAGTCTCTGAAACACACTGACACTCTCTGAAACTCTCTGACACTATCTGACACTCTCTGAAACTCTCTGACACTCTCTGACACTCTCTGAAACTCTCTGACAATCTCTGACACTCTCAGACACTCTCTGACACTCTGTGACACTTTCTGAAACTCTCTGACACTATCTGACACTTTCTGAATCTCTCGGACACTCTCTGAATCTCTCTGAAACTCTCCGACACTCTGTGACACTCTCTGAAACTTTCTTGCACTCTCTGACACTCTCTGACGATCTCTGGCACTCTCTGAAAATCTCTGACACTCTCTGAAATTCTGTGACACTCTCTGAAAGACTCTGACACTCTCTTACTCTCTCAGACACTCTCCGACACTATCTGACTCTTTCTGAAACTCTCGGAAACTCTCTGACACACTCTGCAACTCTATGACACTCTATGACACTCTCTGACACTCTCTGAATCTCTCTGAAAAGCTCTGACACTCTGTGACACTCTCTGAAACTCTCTGAAACTCTCTGACACTCTCTCACTCTCTCTGAAACTTTCTGACACTCTCTGACACTCTCTGAACATCTCTGAAACTCTCTGAATATCTCTGACACTCTGTGACACTCTCAGATACTCTCTTACTCTCTCAGACACACTCCGACACACTCAGAAAATCTCCGAAACTCTCTGGAACTCTCTGACACTCTCAGAAAGTTTCTGAAACACTCTGACACTCTCTGAAACTCTCTGACACTATCTGACTCTTTCTGAAACTCTCTGACACTCTCTGAATCTCTCTGAAATGCTCTGACACTCTGTGACACTCTCTGAAACTCTCTGAAAGTCCCTGACACTCTCTGACTCTCTCTGAAACTTTATGACACTCTCTGACACTCTCTGAACATCTCTGAAACTCTCTGAATATCTCTGACACTCTGTGACACTCTCAGATACTCTCTTACTCTCTCAGACACACTCCGACACACTCAGAAAATCTCCGAAACTCTCTGGAACTCTCTGACACTCTCAGAAAGTCTCTGAAACTCTCCGACTCTCTCTGAAACTCTCTGACACTATCTGACGCTCTCTGACACTCTCTGAAACTCTGTGACACACTTTGACACTCTCTGACACTCACTGACTCTCTCTGAAACTCTCTGACACTCTCTGAAACTCTCTGAAACTGTCTGAAACTCTCTGACAATCTCTGACACTCTCTGAATCTCTCTGAATCACTCTGACATTCTGTGACACTCTCTGAAACTCTCTGACACTCTCTGAAACTTTCTGACACTCTCTGAAACTCTCTGAAGCTCTCTGAAACTCTCTGACACTCTCTGACACTCTCTGAAACTCTCTGACACTCTCTGGCACTCTCTGAAACTCTCTGACAATATCTGGCACTCTCAGACACTCTCAGACACTCTCTGAAGATCTCTGAAACTCTCTGACACTACCTGACACTTTCTGAATCTCTCGGACACTCTCTGAATCTCTCTGAAACTCTCCGACACTCTGTCACACTCTCTGAAACTTTCTCGCACTCTCTGACACTCTCTGAAGATCTCTGAAACTCTCTGAAAATCTCTGACACTCTCTGAAACTCTGTGAAACTCTCTGAAACACTCTGACACTCTCTGACATTCTCAGACACTCTCTGACACTCTCTGACACTTTCTGAAACTCTCTGACACTATCTGACACTTTCTGAAACTCTCGGACACTCTCTGACACACTCTGCAACTCTGTGTCACTCTGTGACACTCTGTGACACTGTCTGACACTCTCTGAATCTCTCTGATACTCTCTGACACTCTGTGAAGCTCTGTAACTCTCTGAAACTCCCTGACACTCTCTGACACTCTCTGAAACTTTCTGACACTCTCTGAACATCTCTGAAACTCTCTGAAAATCTCTGACAATCTCTGACACTCTGTGACACTCTCAGATACTCTCTGACTCCCTCAGACACACTTCGACACACTCAGAAACTCTCAGAAACTCTCTGGCACTCTCTGACACTCTCAGAAACTCTCTGAAACACTTTGACACTCTCTGAAACTCTCTGACACTCTCTGACACTCTCTGAAACTCTTTGACACTCTTTGACACTCTCAGACACTGTCTGACTCTCTCTGAAACTCTCTGACACTCTCTGACACTCCCTGACACTCTCTGAAACTCTCTGACACTCTCTGACACTCTCTGAAACTCTTTGACACTCTTTGACAATCTCAGACACTGTCTGACACTATCTGAAACTCTCTGACACTCTCTGACACTCCCTGACACTGTCTGAAGCTCTCTGACACTCTCTGAAACTCTCTGACACTCTCTGACACTCTCTGACACTCTCTGAAACTCTCTGACAATCTCTGGCACTCTCAGATATTCTCTGACACTCTCTGACACTTTCTGAAACTCTCTGACACTATCTGACACTTTCTGAATCTCTCGGACACTCTCTGAATCTCTCTGAAACTCTCCGACACTCTGTGACACTCTCTGAAACTTTCTGGCAATCTCTGACACTCTCTGAAGATCTCTGAAACTCTCTGAAAATCTCTGACACTCTCTGAAACTCTCTGACACTCACTGAAACTCTGTGGCACTCACTGACACTCTCTGAAGATCTCTGAAACTCTCTGAAAATCTCTGACACTCTCTGAAACTCTGTGACACTCTCTGAAACACTCTGACAATCTCTGACACTCTCCGCAACACTCAGAAACTGTCAGCAACTCTCAGGCACTCTCTGAAACTCTCAGAAATTCTCTGAAACTCTCTGACACTCTCTGAAACCCTCTGACACTCTCTGACACTCTCTGAAACTCTCTGACACTCTCTGTCACTCTCTGAAACTCTCTGACAATCTCTGGCACTCTCAGACACTCTCAGACACTCTCTGAAGATCTCTGAAACTCTCTGACACTATCTGACACTTTCTGAATCTCTCGGACACTCTCTGAATCTCTCTGAAACTCTCCGACACTCTGTCACACTCTCTGAAACTTTCTCGCACTCTCTGACACTCTTTGAAGATCTCTGAAACTCTCTGAAAATCTCTGACACTCTCTGAAACTCTGTGAAACTCTCTGAAACACTCTGACACTCTCTGACATTCTCAGACACTCTGTGACACTCTCTGACACTTTCTGAAACTCTCGGACACTCTCTGACACACTCTGCAACTCTGTGTCACTCTGTGACACTCTCTGACACTCTCTGACACTCTCTGAATCTCTCTGAAACTCTCTGACACTCTGTGAAACTCTGTAACTCTCTGAAACTCCCTGACACTCTCTGACACTCTCTGAAACTTTCTGACACTCTCTGACACTCTCTGAACATCTCTGAAACTCTCTGAAAATCTCTGACAATCTCTGACACTCTGTGACACTCTCAGATACTCTCTGACTCCCTCAGACACACTTCGACACACTCAGAAACTCTCAGAAACTCTCTGGCACTCTCTGAAACTCTCAGAAACTCTCTGAAACACTTTGACACTCTCTGAAACTCTCTGACACTCTCTGACACTCTCTGAAACTCTTTGACACTCTTTGACACTCTCAGACACTGTCTGACTCTCTCTGAAACTCTCTGACACTCTCTGACACTCCCTGACACTCTCTGAAACTCTCTGACACTCTCTGACACTCTCTGAAACTCTTTGACACTCTTTGACAATCTCAGACACTGTCTGACACTATCTGAAACTCTCTGACACTCTCTGACACTCCCTGACACTGTCTGAAGCTCTCTGACACTCTCTGAAACTCTCTGAAACTCTCTGACACTCTCTGACACTCTCTGACACTCTCTGAAACTCTCTGACAATCTCTGGCACTCTCAGACACTCTCTGACACTCTCTGACACTTTCTGAAACTCTCTGACACTATCTGACACTTTCTGAATCTCTCGGACACTCTCTGAATCTCTCTGAAACTCTCCGACACTCTGTGACACTCTCTGAAACTTTCTGGCACTCTCTGACACTCTCTGAAGATCTCTGAAACTCTCTGAAAATCTCTGACACTCTCTGAAACTCTCTGACACTCACTGACACTCTGTGGCACTCACTGACACTCTCTGAAGATCTCTGAAACTCTCTGAAAATCTCTGACACTCTCTGAAACTCTGTGACACTCTCTGAAACACTCTGACAATCTCTGACACTCTCCGCAACACTCAGAAACTGTCAGAAACTCTCAGGCACTCTCTGAAACTCTCAGAAATTCTCTGAAACTCTCTGACACTCTCTGAAACCCTCTGACACTCTCTGACACTCTCTGAAACTCTCTGAAACTCTTTGTAACTCTCTGACACTCTCAGAAACTCTCAGAAGCTCACTGAAACTCTCTGACACTCTCTGACCTTCTCTGAAACTCTCAGACACTCTCAGACACTCTCAGACACTCTCTGACACTCTCTGACACTATCTGAGACTCTCTGAAACTCTCTGACACTCTCTGAAATTCTCTGAAACTCTCTGACACTCTCTGACACTCTCTGAAACTCTCTGACACTCTCAGACACTCTCTGACACTTTCTGAAACTCTCTGACACTATCTGAGACTTTCTGAATCTCTCTGACACTCTCTGAATCTCTCTGAAACTCTCCGACACTCTGTGACACTCTCTGAAACTTTCTGGCAACCTCTGACACACTCTGAAAATCTCTGGCACTCTCTGAAAATCACTGACACTCTCTGAAACTCTGTGACACTCTCTGAAAGACTCTGACACTCTCTGAAGATCTCTGGCACTCTCTGAAAATCTCTGACACTCTCTGAAACTCTGTGACACTCTCTGAAAGACTCTGACACTCTCTGACACTTTCTGAAACTCTCTGACACTATCTGACTCTTTCTGAAACTCTCGGACACTCTCTGACATACTCTGCAACTCTATGACACTCTGTGACACTCTCTGACACTCTCTGAATCTCTCTGAAAAGCTCTGACACTCTGTGACACTCTCTGAAACTCTCTGAAACTCCCTGACACTCTCTGACTCTCTCTGAAACTCTCTGAAAATCTCTGACACTCTCTGACACTCTGTGACACTCTCAGATACTCTCTGACTCTCTCAGACACACTCCGACCCACTCAGCAACTCTCAGAAACTCTCTGGAACTCTCTGACACTCTCAGAAAGTCTCTGAAACTCTCTGACTCTCTCTGAAACTCTCTGACACTCTCTGAAACTCTCTGACACTCTCTGACACTCCCTGACACTCTCTGAAACTCTCTGACACTCTCTGACAGTCTCTGAAACTCTTTGACACTCTTTGACAATCTCAGACACTGTCTGACACTATCTGAAACTCTCTGACACTCTCTGACACTCCCTGACACTGTCTGAAGCTCTCTGACACTCTCTGAAACTCTCTGACACTCTCTGACACTCTCTGACACTTTCTGAAACTCTCTGGCACTATCTGACACTTTCTGAATCTCTCGGACACTCTCTGAATCTCTCTGAAACTCTCCGACACTCTGTGACACTCTCTGAAACTTTCTGGCACTCTCTGACACTCTCTGAAGATCTCTGAAACTCTCTGAAAATCTCTGACACTCTCTGAAACTCTCTGACACTCACCTAAACTCTGTGGCACTCACTGACACTCTCTGAAGATCTCTGAAACTCTCTGAAAATCTCTGACACTCTCTGAAACTCTGTGACACTCTCTGAAACACTCTGACAATCTCTGACACTCTCCGCAACACTCAGAAACTGTCAGAAACTCTCAGGCACTCTCTGAAACTCTCAGAAATTCTCTGAAACTCTCTGACACTCTCTGAAACCCTCTGACACTCTCTGACACTCTCTGAAACTCTCTGACACTCTCTGTCACTCTCTGACAATCTCTGGCACTCTCAGACACTCTCAGACACTCTCTGAAGATCTCTGAAACTCTCTGACACTATCTGACACTTTCTGAATCTCTCGGACACTCTCTGAATCTCTCTGAAACTCTCCGCCACTCTGTCACACTCTCTGAAACTTTCTCGCACTCTCTGACACTCTCTGAAGATCTCTGAAACTCTCTGAAAATCTCTGACACTCTCTGAAACTCTGTGAAACTCTCTGAAACACTCTGACACTCTCTGACATTCTCAGACACTCTGTGACACTCTCTGACACTTTCTGAAACTCTCGGACACTCTCTGACACACTCTGCAACTCTGTGTCACTCTGTGACACTCTCTGACACTCTCTGACACTCTCTGAATCTCTCTGAAACTCTCTGACACTCTGTGAAACTCTGTAACTCTCTGAAACTCCCTGACACTCTCTGACACTCTCTGAAACTTTCTGACACTCGCTGACACTCTCTGAACATCTCTGAAACTCTCTGAAAATCTCTGACAATCTCTGACACTCTGTGACACTCTCAGATACTCTCTGACTCCCTCAGACACATTTCGACACACTCAGAAACTCTCAGAAACTCTCTGGCACTCTCTGACACTCTCAGAAACTCTCTGAAACACTTTGACACTCTCTGAAACTCTCTGACACTCTCTGACACTCTCTGAAACTCTTTGACACTCTTTGACACTCTCAGACACTGTCTGACTCTCTCTGAAACTCTCTGACACTCTCTGACACTCCCTGACACTCTCTGAAACTCTCTGACACTCTCTGACACTCTCTGAAACTCTTTGACACTCTTTGACAATCTCAGACACTGTCTGACACTATCTGAAACTCTCTGACACTCTCTGACACTCCCTGACACTGTCTGAAGCTCTCTGACACTCTCTGAAACTCTCTGAAACTCTCTGACACTCTCTGACACTCTCTGACACTCTCTGACACTCTCTGACACTTTCTGAAACTCTCTGACACTATCTGACACTTTCTGAATCTCTCGGACACTCTCTGAATCTCTCTGAAACTCTCCGACACTCTGTGACACTCTCTGAAACTTTCTGGCACTCTCTGACACTCTCTGAAGATCTCTGAAACTCTCTGAAAATCTCTGACACTCTCTGAAACTCTCTGACACTCACTGACACTCTGTGGCACTCACTGACACTCTCTGAAGATCTCTGAAACTCTCTGAAAATCTCTGACACTCTCTGAAACTCTGTGACACTCTCTGAAACACTCTGACAATCTCTGACACTCTCCGCAACACTCAGAAACTGTCAGAAACTCTCAGGCACTCTCTGAAACTCTCAGAAATTCTCTGAAACTCTCTGACACTCTCTGAAACCCTCTGACACTCTCTGACACTCTCTGAAACTCTCTGAAACTCTTTGTAACTCTCTGACACTCTCAGAAACTCTCAGAAGCTCACTGAAACTCTCTGACACTCTCTGACCCTCTCTGAAACTCTCAGACACTCTCAGACACTCTCTGACACTCTCTGACACTATCTGAGACTCTCTGAAACTCTCTGACACTCTCTGAAATTCTCTGAAACTCTCTGACACTCTCTGACACTCTCTGACACTTTCTGAAACTCTCTGACACTATCTGAGACTTTCTGAATCTCTCTGACACTCTCTGAATCTCTCTGAAACTCTCCGACACTCTGTGACACTCTCTGAAACTTTCTGGCAACCTCTGACACACTCTGAAGATCTCTGGCACTCTCTGAAAATCACTGACACTCTCTGAAACTCTGTGACACTCTCTGAAAGACTCTGACACTCTCTGAAGATCTCTGGCACTCTCTGAAAATCTCTGACACTCTCTGAAACTCTGTGACACTCTCTGAAAGACTCTGACACTCTCTGACACTTTCTGAAACTCTCTGACACTATCTGACTCTTTCTGAAACTCTCGGACACTCTCTGACATACTCTGCAACTCTATGACACTCTGTGACACTCTCTGACACTCTCTGAATCTCTCTGAAAAGCTCTGACACTCTGTGACACTCTCTGAAACTCTCTGAAACTCCCTGACACTCTCTGACTCTCTCTGAAACTCTCTGAAAATCTCTGACACTCTCTGACACTCTGTGACACTCTCAGATACTCTCTGACTCTCTCAGACACACTCCGACACACTCAGCAACTCTCAGAAACTCTCTGGAACTCTCTGACACTCTCAGAAAGTCTCTGAAACTCTCTGACTCTCTCTGAAACTCTCTGACACTCTCTGACGCTCTCTGACACTCTCTGAAACTCTGTGACACTCTTTGACACTCTCTGACACTCACTGACTCTCTCTGAAACTCTCTGACACTCTCTGAAATTCTCTGAAACTGTCTGACACTCTCTGACAATCTCTGACACTCTCTGAATCTCTCTGAATCACTTTGACACTCTGTGACACTCTCTGAAACTCTCTGAAACTCTCTGAAAGTTTCTGATACTCTCTGAAACTCTCTGACACTCTCTGAAACTCTCTGAAACTCTCTGACACTCTCTGACACTCACTGAAACTCTCTGAAACTCTCTGACACTCTCTGACTCTCTCTGAAACTCTCTGACAATCTCTGGCACTCTCAGACACTCTCAGACACTCTCTGAAGATCTCTGAAACTCTCTGACACTATCTGTCTCTTTCTGAAACTCTCGGACACTCTCTGACACACTCTGCAAATCTATGACACTCTGTGACACTCTCTGACACTCTCTGAATCTCTCTGAAAAGCTCTGACAGTCTGTGAAACTCTCTGAAACTCTCTGAAAGTCCCTGACACTCTCTAACTCTCTCTGAAACTTTCTGACATTCTCTGACACTCTCTGAACATCGCTGAAACTCTCTGAAAATCTCTGACACTCTCTGACACTCTGTGACACTCTCAGATACTCTCTGACTCTCTCAGACACACTCCGACACACTCAGAAACTCTCAGAAAAACTCTGGAACTCTCTGACACTCTCAGAAAGTCTCTGAAACACACTGACAATCTCTGAAACTCTCTGACACTATCTGACGCTCTCTGACACTCTCTGAAACTCTGTGACACACTTTGACACTCTCTGACACTCACTGACTCTCTCTGAAACTCTCTGACACTCTGTGACACTTTCTGAAACTCTCTGACACTATCTGACACTTTCTGAATCTCTCGGACACTCTCTGAATCTCTCTGAAACTCTCCGACACTCTGTGACACTCTCTGAAACTTTCTGGCACCCTCTGACACTCTCTGAAGATCTCTGGCACTCTCTGAAAATCTCTGACACTCTCTGAAACTCTGTGACACTCTCTAAAAGACTCTGACACTCTCTGACACTTTCTGAAACTCTCTGACAATATCTGACTCTTTCGGAAACTCTCGGACACTCTCTGACATACTCTGCAAATCTATGACACTCTGTGACACTCTCTGACACTCTCTGAATCTCTCTGAAAAGCTCTGACACTCTGTGACACTCTCTGAAACTCTCTGAAACTCCCTGACACTCTCTGACTCTCTCTGAAACTCTCTGAAAATCTTGAACACTCTCTGACACTCTGTGACACTCTCAGATACTCTCTGACTCTCTCAGACACACTCCGACACACTCAGAAACTCTCAGAAACTCTATGGAACTCTCTGACACTCTCAGAAAGTCTCTGAAACTCTCTGACTCTCTCTGAAACTCTCTGACACTCTCTGACGCTCTCTGACACTCTCTGTAAATCTGTGACACTCTTTGACACTCTCTGACACTCACTGACTCTCTCTGAAACTCTCTGACACTCTCTGAAATTCTCTGAAACTGTCTGACACTCTCTGACAATCTCTGACACTCTCTGAATCTCTCTGAAACTCTCCGACACTCTGTGACACTCTCTGAAACTTTCTGGCACTCTCTGACACTCTCTGAAGATCTCTGAAACTCTCTGAAAATCTCTGACACTCTCTGAAACTCTCTGACACTCACTGACACTCTGTGGCACTCACTGACACTCTCTGAAGATCTCTGAAACTCTCTGAAAATCTCTGACACTCTCTGAAACTCTGTGACACTCTCTGAAACACTCTGACAATCTCTGACACTCTCCGCAACACTCAGAAACTGTCAGAAACTCTCAGGCACTCTCTGAAACTCTCAGAAATTCTCTGAAACTCTCTGACACTCTCTGAAACCCTCTGACACTCTCTGACACTCTCTGAAACTCTCTGAAACTCTTTGTAACTCTCTGACACTCTCAGAAACTCTCAGAAGCTCACTGAAACTCTCTGACACTCTCTGACCTTCTCTGAAACTCTCAGACACTCTCAGACACTCTCAGACACTCTCTGACACTCTCTGACACTATCTGAGACTCTCTGAAACTCTCTGACACTCTCTGAAATTCTCTGAAACTCTCTGACACTCTCTGACACTCTCTGAAACTCTCTGACACTCTCAGACACTCTCTGACACTTTCTGAAACTCTCTGACACTATCTGAGACTTTCTGAATCTCTCTGACACTCTCTGAATCTCTCTGAAACTCTCCGACACTCTGTGACACTCTCTGAAACTTTCTGGCAACCTCTGACACACTCTGAAAATCTCTGGCACTCTCTGAAAATCACTGACACTCTCTGAAACTCTGTGACACTCTCTGAAAGACTCTGACACTCTCTGAAGATCTCTGGCACTCTCTGAAAATCTCTGACACTCTCTGAAACTCTGTGACACTCTCTGAAAGACTCTGACACTCTCTGACACTTTCTGAAACTCTCTGACACTATCTGACTCTTTCTGAAACTCTCGGACACTCTCTGACATACTCTGCAACTCTATGACACTCTGTGACACTCTCTGACACTCTCTGAATCTCTCTGAAAAGCTCTGACACTCTGTGACACTCTCTGAAACTCTCTGAAACTCCCTGACACTCTCTGACTCTCTCTGAAACTCTCTGAAAATCTCTGACACTCTCTGACACTCTGTGACACTCTCAGATACTCTCTGACTCTCTCAGACACACTCCGACACACTCAGCAACTCTCAGAAACTCTCTGGAACTCTCTGACACTCTCAGAAAGTCTCTGAAACTCTCTGACTCTCTCTGAAACTCTCTGACACTCTCTGACGCTCTCTGACACTCTCTGAAACTCTGTGACACTCTTTGACACTCTCTGACACTCACTGACTCTCTCTGAAACTCTCTGACACTCTCTGAAATTCTCTGAAACTGTCTGACACTCTCTGACAATCTCTGACACTCTCTGAATCTCTCTGAATCACTTTGACACTCTGTGACACTCTCTGAAACTCTCTGAAACTCTCTGAAAGTTTCTGATACTCTCTGAAACTCTCTGACACTCTCTGAAACTCTCTGAAACTCTCTGACACTCTCTGACACTCACTGAAACTCTCTGAAACTCTCTGACACTCTCTGACTCTCTCTGAAACTCTCTGACAATCTCTGGCACTCTCAGACACTCTCAGACACTCTCTGAAGATCTCTGAAACTCTCTGACACTATCTGTCTCTTTCTGAAACTCTCGGACACTCTCTGACACACTCTGCAAATCTATGACACTCTGTGACACTCTCTGACACTCTCTGAATCTCTCTGAAAAGCTCTGACAGTCTGTGAAACTCTCTGAAACTCTCTGAAAGTCCCTGACACTCTCTAACTCTCTCTGAAACTTTCTGACATTCTCTGACACTCTCTGAACATCGCTGAAACTCTCTGAAAATCTCTGACACTCTCTGACACTCTGTGACACTCTCAGATACTCTCTGACTCTCTCAGACACACTCCGACACACTCAGAAACTCTCAGAAAAACTCTGGAACTCTCTGACACTCTCAGAAAGTCTCTGAAACACACTGACAATCTCTGAAACTCTCTGACACTATCTGACGCTCTCTGACACTCTCTGAAACTCTGTGACACACTTTGACACTCTCTGACACTCACTGACTCTCTCTGAAACTCTCTGACACTCTGTGACACTTTCTGAAACTCTCTGACACTATCTGACACTTTCTGAATCTCTCGGACACTCTCTGAATCTCTCTGAAACTCTCCGACACTCTGTGACACTCTCTGAAACTTTCTGGCACCCTCTGACACTCTCTGAAGATCTCTGGCACTCTCTGAAAATCTCTGACACTCTCTGAAACTCTGTGACACTCTCTAAAAGACTCTGACACTCTCTGACACTTTCTGAAACTCTCTGACAATATCTGACTCTTTCGGAAACTCTCGGACACTCTCTGACATACTCTGCAAATCTATGACACTCTGTGACACTCTCTGACACTCTCTGAATCTCTCTGAAAAGCTCTGACACTCTGTGACACTCTCTGAAACTCTCTGAAACTCCCTGACACTCTCTGACTCTCTCTGAAACTCTCTGAAAATCTTGAACACTCTCTGACACTCTGTGACACTCTCAGATACTCTCTGACTCTCTCAGACACACTCTGACACACTCAGAAACTCTCAGAAACTCTATGGAACTCTCTGACACTCTCAGAAAGTCTCTGAAACTCTCTGACTCTCTCTGAAACTCTCTGACACTCTCTGACGCTCTCTGACACTCTCTGTAAATCTGTGACACTCTTTGACACTCTCTGACACTCACTGACTCTCTCTGAAACTCTCTGACACTCTCTGAAATTCTCTGAAACTGTCTGACACTCTCTGACAATCTCAGACACTCTCTGAATCTCTCTGAATCACTTTGACACTCTGTGACACTCTCTGAATCTCTCGGACACTCTCTGAATCTCTCTGAAACTCTCCGACACTCTGTGACACTCTCTGAAACTTTCTGGCACCCTCTGACACTCTCTGAAGATCTCTGGCACTCTCTGAAAATCTCTGACACTCTCTGAAACTCTGTGACACTCTCTAAAAGACTCTGACACTCTCTGACACTTTCTGAAACTCTCTGACAATATCTGACTCTTTCGGAAACTCTCGGACACTCTCTGACATACTCTGCAAATCTATGACACTCTGTGACACTCTCTGACACTCTCTGAATCTCTCTGAAAAGCTCTGACACTCTGTGACACTCTCTGAAACTCTCTGAAACTCCCTGACACTCTCTGACTCTCTCTGAAACTCTCTGAAAATCTTGAACACTCTCTGACACTCTGTGACACTCTCAGATACTCTCTGACTCTCTCAGACACACTCCGACACACTCAGAAACTCTCAGAAACTCTATGGAACTCTCTGACACTCTCAGAAAGTCTCTGAAACTCTCTGACTCTCTCTGAAACTCTCTGACACTCTCTGACGCTCTCTGACACTCTCTGTAAATCTGTGACACTCTTTGACACTCTCTGACACTCACTGACTCTCTCTGAAACTCTCTGACACTCTCTGAAATTCTCTGAAACTGTCTGACACTCTCTGACAATCTCAGACACTCTCTGAATCTCTCTGAATCACTTTGACACTCTGTGACACTCTCTGAAACTCTCTGACACTCTCTGAAACTCTCTGACACTCTCCGAAACTCTCTGAAACTCTCTGACACTCTCTGACACTCTCTGAAACTCTCTGAAACTCTCTGACACTATCTGTCTCTTTCTGAAACTCTCGGACACTCTCTGACACACTCTGCAACTCTATGACACTCTGTGACACTCTCTGACACTCTCTGAATCTCTCTGAAAAGCTCTGACAGTCTGTGAAACTCTCTGAAACTCTCTGAAAGTCCCTGACACTCTCTGACTTTCTCTGAAACTTTCTAACATTCTCTGACACTCTCTGAACATCGCTGAGACTCTCTGAAAATCTCTGACACAGAGTGTCAGAGAGCTTCGGAGTGTGTCTCAGAGTGTCAGAGAGTGTCAGAGAGTTTCAGAGATTTTCTGAGAGTTTCTGAGAGTGTCAGAGAGTGTCAGAGATTGTCAGAAAGTTTCAGAAAGTGTCAGATAGTATCAGAGAGTTTCAGAAAGTGTCAGAGAGTGTCAGAGAGTGTCTGAGAGTGTCAGGGAGTGTCTGAGAGTGTCAGAGAGTGTCAGAGAGTTTCAGAGAGTTTCAGAGAGTGCCAGAGAGCTTCAGAGAGATTCTGAGAGTGTCAGAGCTTGTCAGAGAGTTTCAGAGAGTGTCAGAGAGTGTCAGAGACTGTCTGAGAGATTCAGAGATTGTCACAGAGTGTCAGAGAGTTTTGGAGAGTGTCACAGAGTGTCAGAGAGGGTCAGAGAGTTTCAGAGAGTTTCTGAGAGCTTCTGAGAGTGTCAGAGAGTGTCAGAGAGTTTCAGAGAGTGTCAGAGAGTGTCAGAGACTGTCTGAGAGATTCAGAGATTGTCACAGAGTGTCAGAGAGTTTTGGAGAGTGTCACAGAGTGTCAGAGAGGGTCAGAGAGTTTCAGAGAGTTTCTGAGAGCTTCTGAGAGTGTCAGAGAGTGTCAGAGAGTGTCCCAGAGTGTCAGAAACTTTCAGAAAGTGTCAGATAGTGTCAGAGAGTTTCAGAAAGAGTCAGAGAGTGTCAAACAGTGTCAAAGAGTTTCAGAGAGTGTCAGAGAGTGTCAGAGAGTTTCAGAGACTTTCTGAGAGTACCAGAGAGAGTCAGAGAGTGTCTGAGAGTGTCAGAGAGTGTCTGAGAGTGTCAGAGAGTTTCAGAGAGTTTCAGAGAGTGTCAGAAAGCTTCAGAGAGTGTCAGAGAGTGTCAGAGAGTTTCAGAGAGTTTCAGAGAGCTTCAGAGAGTGCCACGGAGTGGCAGAGAGTGTCAGAGATTTTCGGAGAGTTTCAGAGAGAGTCAGACAGTGTCTGAGAGTGTCAGAGAGTGTCAAAAAGTTTCAGAGAGTGTCATAGAGTGTCAGAGAGGTTCAGCTAGTGTCAGAGAGTTTCAGAGACTTTCTGAGAGTGTGAGAGAGTGCCTGAGAGTTTCTGACAGTTTCTGAGTGTGTCGGAGAGTGTCAGAGAGTGTCAGAGTGTTTCAGAGAGTGTCACAGAGTTTCAGAGAGTGTCAGAGATTTTCAGAGAGTTTCAGAGATCTTCAGAGAGTGTCAGAGAGTACCAGAAAGTTTCAGAGAGTGTCAGGGAGTGTCAGAGAGTGTCAGAGAATTTCAGAGAGTGTCAGAGAGTTTCAGAGAGTGTCAGACAGAATCTGAGAGTGTCAGAGAGTGCCGAAGAGCTTCAGAGAGGTTCAGAGAGTGTCAGAGAGTGTCAGAGAGTTTCAGAGAGTGTCACAGAGTGTCAGTGAGTGTCAGAGAGTTTCAGAGAGTGTCAGATAGTGTCAGTGAGTGTTAGAGAGCATCAGAGACTTTCAGTGAGAGTCAGAGAGTGTCATCGAGTGTCAGAGAGTGTCACAGAGTTTCTGAGAGTTTCTGAGTTTGTCGGAGAGTGTCAGAGAGTGTCAGAGAGTTTCAGAGAGTGTCACAGAGTGTCAGAGAGTGTCAGAGAGTTTCAGAGATTTTCTGAGAGTTTCAGAAAGTGTCAGATAGTATCAGAGAGTTTCAGAAAGTGTCGGAGAGTGTCGGAGAATGTCTGAGTGTATCAGAGAGTGTCTGAGAGTGTCAGAGAGTGTCAGAGAGTTTCAGAGAGTGTCAGAGAGCTTCAGAGAGTTTCAGGGAGCTTCAGAGAGTGTCAGGGAGTGGCAGAGAGTGTCAGAGATTTTCGGAGAGTTTCAGAGAGAGTCAGACAGTGTCTGGGAGTGTCAGAGAGTGTCAAAGAGTTTCAGAGAGTGTCAGAGAGTGTCAGAGAGGTTCAGATAGTGTCACAGAGTGTCAGAGAGTGTCAGAGAGTTTCAGAGATTTTCTGAGAGTTTCTGAGAGTGTCAGAGAGTGTCAGAGAGTGTCAGAGATTGTCAGAAAGTTTCAGAAAGTGTCAGATAGTATCAGAGAGGGTCACAGAGTGTCAGAGAGCTTCGGAGTGTGTCACAGAGTGTCAGAGAGTGTCAGAGAGTTTCAGAGATTTTCTGAGAGTTTCTGAGAGTGTCAGAGAGTGTCAGAGATTGTCAGAAAGTTTCAGAAAGTGTCAGATAGTATCAGAGAGTTTCAGAAAGTGTCAGAGAGTGTCAGAGAGTGTCTGAGACTGTCAGGGAGTGTCTGAGAGTGTCAGAGAGTGTCAGAGAGTTTCAGAGAGTTTCAGAGAGTGCCAGAGAGCTTCAGAGAGATTCTGAGAGTGTCAGAGCTTGTCAGAGTGTTTCAGAGAGTGTCAGAGAGTGTCAGAGACTGTCTGAGAGATTCAGAGATTGTCACAGAGTGTCAGAGAGTTTTGGAGAGTGTCACAGAGTGTCAGAGAGGGTCAGAGAGTTTCAAAGAGTTTCTGAGAGCTTCTGAGAGTGTCAGAGAGTGTCAGAGAGTTTCAGAGAGTACCAGAGAGTGTCAGTGAGTGTCTGAGAGTGTCAGAGAGTTTCAGAGAGTTTCAGAGAGTGTCAGAAAGTTTCAGAGAGTGTCAGAGAGTGTCAGAGAGTTTCAGAGAGCTTCAGAGAGTGTCGGGGAGTGGCAGAGAGTGTCACAGATTTTCGGAGAGTTTCAGAGAGAGTCAGACAGTGTCTGAGAGTGTCAGAGAGTGTCAAAGAGTTTCAGAGAGTGTCAGAGAGTGTCAGAGAGTGTCAGAGAGGTTCAGATAGTGTCAGAGAGTTTCAGAGACTTTCTGAGAGTGTCAGAGAGTGCCTGAGAGTTTCTGACAGTTTCTGAGTGTGTCGGAGAGTGTCAGAGAGTGTCAGTATGTTTCAGAGAGTGTCACAGAGTTTCAGAGAGTGTCAGAGATTTTCAGAGAGTTTCAGAGATCTTCAGAGAGTGTCAGAGAGTGCCAGAAAGTTTCAGAGAGTGTCAGGGAGTGTCAGAGAGTGTCAGAGAATTTCAGAGAGTGTCAGAGAGTTTCAGAGAGTGTCAGACAGAATCTGAGAGTGTCAGAGAGTGCCGAAGAGTTTCAGAGAGGTTCAGAGAGTGTCAGAGAGTGTCAGAGAGTTTCAGAGAGTGTCACAGAGTGTCAGTGAGTGTCAGAGAGTTTCAGAGAGTGTCAGATAGTGTCAGTGAGTGTTAGAGAGCATCAGAGACTTTCAGTGAGAGTCAGAGAGTGTCATCGAGTGTCAGAGAGTGTCACAGAGTTTCTGAGAGTTTCTGAGTTTGTCGGAGAGTGTCAGAGAGTGTCAGAGAGTTTCAGAGAGTGTCACAGAGTGTCAGAGAGTGTCAGAGAGTTTCAGAGATTTTCTGAGAGTTTCAGAAAGTGTCAGATAGTATCAGAGAGTTTCAGAAAGTGTCGGAGAGTGTCGGAGAATGTCTGAGTGTATCAGAGAGTGTCTGAGAGTGTCAGTGATTGTCTGAGAGTGTCAGAGAGTGTCAGAGAGCTTCAGAGAGTGTCAGAGAGCTTCAGAGAGTTTCAGGGAGCTTCAGAGAGTGTCAGGGAGTGGCAGAGAGTGTCAGAGATTTTCGGAGAGTTTCAGAGAGAGTCAGACAGTGTCTGGGAGTGTCAGAGAGTGTCAAAGAGTTTCAGAGAGTGTCAGAGAGTGTCAGAGAGTGTCAGAGAGGTTCAGATAGTGTCACAGAGTGTCAGAGAGTGTCAGAGAGTTTCAGAGATTTTCTGAGAGTTTCTGAGAGTGTCAGAGAGTGTCAGAGATTGTCAGAAAGTTTCAGAAAGTGTCAGATAGTATCAGAGAGGGTCACAGAGTGTCAGAGAGCTTCGGAGTGTGTCACAGAGTGTCAGAGAGTTTCAGAGAGTGTCACAGAGTGTCAGTGAGTGTCAGAGAGTTTCAGAGAGTGTCAGATAGTGTCAGTGAGTGTTAGAGAGCATCAGAGACTTTCAGTGAGAGTCAGAGAGTGTCATCGTGTGTCAGAGAGTGTCACAGAGTTTCTGAGAGTTTCTGAGTTTGTCGTTGAGTGTCAGAGAGTGTCAGAGAGTTTCAGAGAGTGTCACAGAGTGTCAGAGAGTGTCAGAGAGTTTCAGAGATTTTCTGAGAGTTTCAGACAGTGTCAGATAGTATCAGAGAGTTTCAGAAAGTGTCGGAGAGTGTCGGAGAATGTCTGAGTGTATCAGAGAGTGTCTGAGAGTGTCAGAGAGTGTCTGAGAGTGTCAGAGAGTGTCAGAGAGTTTCAGAGAGTGTCAGAGAGCTTCAGAGAGTTTCAGGGAGCTTCAGAGAGTGTCAGGGAGTGGCAGAGAGTGTCAGAGATTTTCGGAGAGTTTCAGAGAGAGTCAGACAGTGTCTGAGAGTGTCAGAGAGTGTCAAAGAGTTTCAGAGAGTGTCAGAGAGTGTCAGAGAGTGTCAGAGAGGTTCAGATAGTGTCAGAGAGTTTCAGAGACTTTCTGAGAGTGTCAGAGAGTGCCTGAGAGTTTCTGACAGTTTCTGAGTGTGTCGGAGAGTGTCAGAGAGTGTCAGTATGTTTCAGAGAGTGTCACAGAGTTTCAGAGAGTGTCAGAGATTTTCAGAGAGTTTCAGAGATCTTCAGAGAGTGTCAGAGAGTGCCAGAAAGTTTCAGAGAGTGTCAGGGAGTGTCAGAGAGTGTCAGAGAATTTCAGAGAGTGTCAGAGAGTTTCAGAGAGTGTCAGACAGAATCTGAGAGTGTCAGAGAGTGCCGAAGAGCTTCAGAGAGGTTCAGAGAGTGTCAGAGAGTGTCAGAGAGTTTCAGAGAGTGTCACAGAGTGTCAGTGAGCGTCAGAGAGTTTCAGAGAGTGTCAGATAGTGTCAGTGAATGTTAGAGAGCATCAGAGACTTTCAGTGAGAGTCAGAGAGTGTCATCGAGTGTCAGAGAGTGTCACAGAGTTTCTGAGAGTTTCTGAGTTTGTCGGAGAGTGTCAGAGAGTGTCAGAGAGTTTCAGAGAGTGTCACAGAGTGTCAGAGAGTGTCAGAGAGTTTCAGAAAGTGTCAGAAAGTATCAGAGAGAGTCAGAGAGTTTCAGAGAGTGTCAGAGAGTTTCAGAAAGTGTCTGAGAGTATGAGAGAGTGTCAGAGAGTGTCAGTTAGTTTCAGAGAGCTTCTGAAAGTTTCTGAGAGTGTCAGAGAGTTTCAGAGAGTTTCAGAGAGTTGCAGAGAGTGTCAGAAAGTTTCAGAGAGTGTCAGAGAGTTTCAGAGATTGTCAGAGAGTGTCAGAGAGTTTCAGAGAGCTTCAGAGAGTGTCAGGGAGTGTCAGAGAGTGTCAGAGAGTTTCGGAGATTTTCAGAGAGAGTCAGACAGTGTCCGAGAGTGTCAGAGAGTGTCAAAGAGTTTCAGAGAGTGTCAGAGAGTGTCAGACAGTGACAGAGAGGTTCAGATAGTGTCAGAAAGTTTCAGAGACTTTCTGAAAGTGTCAGAGAGTGCCTGACAGTTTCTGACAGTTTCTGAGTGTGTCACAGAGTTTCAGAGAGTGTCAGAGATTTTCAGAGAGTTTCAGAGACTGTCAGAAAGTGCCAGAAAGTTTCAGAGAGTGTTACAGACTGTCAGAGAGCTTCAGAGAGGTTCAGAGAGTGTCCCGGAGTGTCAGAGAGTGTCACAGAGTGTCAGTGAGTGTCAGAGAGTTTCAGAGAGTGTCAGACAGTATCAGAGAATGTCAGAGAGTGCCGAAGAGTTTCAGAGAGTGTCAGAGAGTGTCAGAGAGTTTCAGAGAGTGTCACAGAGCGTCAGTGAGAGTCAGAGAGTTTCAGAGAGTGTCAGAGAGTGTCAGAGAGTGTCAGAGAGTTTCAGAGAGCTTCACAGAGTGTCAGTGAGTGTCAGAGAGTATCAGAGACTTTCAGTGAGAGTCAGAGAATGTCAGCTAGTGTCAGAGAGAGTCAGAGAGTCTCTGAGAGCTTCTGAGTTTGTCGGAGAGTGTCAGAGAGTGTCAGAGAGTTTTCGAGAGTATCACAGAGTGTCAGAGAGTGCCAGAGAGTTTCTGAGAGTGTCAGAGAGTGTCAGAGATTGTCAGAAAGTTTCAGAAAGTGTCAGATAGTGTCAGAGATATTCAGAAAGTGTCAGAGAGTGTCAGAGAGTGTCTGAGAGTGTCAGAGAGTTGCTGAGAGTGTCAGAGTGTTTCAGAGAGTTTCAGAGAGTGTCAGCGAGTATCAGAGAGTGTCAGAGAGTTTCTGAGAGTTTCTGAGTTTGTCGGAGAGTATCAGCGAGTTTCAGAGAGTTTCAGAGAGTTTCAGAGAGTGTCAGAGAGAGACAGAGATTGTCAGGGAGTGTCAGAGAGTGTCAGAGAGTGTCAGAGAGTGTCTGAGAGTGTCTGAGAGTGTCAGAGAGTTTCAGAGAGTGTCAGAGAGTTTCAGAGAGTTTCAGAGAGTGTCAGAGAGTTTCAGAGAGTGTCAGAGAGAGTCAGAGAGTTTCAGAGAGTTTCAGAGAGTGTCAGAAAGTGTCAGAGAGTTTCAGAGAGCTTCAGAGAGTGTCAGGAGTGTCAGAGAGTGTCAGAGAGTTTCAGAGATTTTCAGAGAGAGTCAGACAGTGTCCGAGAGTGTCACAGAGTGTCAGAAAGCTGCAGAGGGATTCAGAGAGTGTCAGGGACTGTCAGAGAGTGTCAGAGAATTTCTGAGAGTGTCAGAGAGTTTCAGAGAGTGCCAGACAGTATCTGAGAATGTCAGAGAGTGCCGAAGAGTTTCAGTGAGTGTCAGAGAGTGTCAGAGAGTGTCAGAGAGTTTCCGAGAGTGTCACAGAGCGACAGTGAGAGTCAGAGAGTTTCAGAGAGTGTCAGAGAGTGTCAGAGAGTTTCAGAGAGTGTCACAGAGTGTCAGTGAGTGTCAGGGAGTATCAGAGGGTGTCAGCGAGAATCAGGGGGTGTCAGCGAGTGTCAGAGAGTGTCAGAGAGTGTCAGAGAGTATCAGAGAGTGTCAGAGAGAGTCAGAGAGTGTCAGAGAGTGTCCAAGAGATTCAGAAAGTGTCAGATAGTGACAGAGAGTTTCAGAAAGTATCAGAGAGTGTCAGAGAGTTTAGGAGAGTGTCAGAGAGTGTCAGAGATTTTCAGAGAGTGGTCGAGAGTTTCAGAGAGTGTCTGAGAGTGTCAGAGAGTTTCTGAGAGTTTCTGAGTTTGTCAGAGATTCTCAGAGAGTTTCAGAGAGTGTCACAGAGTGTGATAGAGTGTCAGAGAATTTCAGAGAGTTTCAGAGAGCTTCTGAGAGTTTCACAGTGTGTCAGAGAGTGTCAGAGATTGTCTGAGAGTGTCCAAGAGATTCAGAAAGTGTCAGATAGTGACAGAGAGTTTCAGAAAGTATCAGAGAGTGTCAGAGAGTGTCAGAGAGAGTCAGAGAGTTTCAGAGAGTTTCAGAGAGTGTCAGAGAGTTTCAGAGAGTTTCAGAGAGCTTCAGAGAGTGTCAGGAGTGTCAGAGAGTTTCAGAGATTTTCAGAGAGAGTCAGACAGTGTCCGAGAGTGTCACAGAGTGTCAGAGAGCTGCAGAGAGATTCAGAGAGTGTCAGGCAGTGTCAGAGAGTGTCAGACAGTATCTGAGAATGTCAGAGAGTGCCGAAGAGTTTCAGTGAGTGTCAGAGAGTGTCAGAGAGTGTCAGAGAGTTTCAGAGAGTGTCACAGAGCGACAGTGAGAGTCAGAGAGTTTCAGAGAGTGTCAGAGAGTGTCAGAGAGTTTCAGAGAGTCTCACAGAGTGTCAGTGAGTGTCAGGGAGTATCAGAGGGTGTCAGCGAGAATCAGGGGGTGTCAGCGAGTATCAGAGAGTGTCAGAGAGTGTCAGAGAGTTTCAGAGAGTGTCGGAGAGTGTCAGAGAGTGTCAGAGAGTTTCAGAGAGCGTCACAGAGTGTCAATGAGTGTCAGAGAGTATCAGAGACTTTCAGTGAGAGTCACAGAGTGTCAGCGAGTGTCAGAGATAGTCAGAGAGTCTCTGAGAGTTTCTGAGTTTGTCGGAGAGTGTCAGAGAGTGTCAGAGAGTTTCGGAGAGAGTCACAGAGTGTCAGAGAGTGTCAGAGAGTTTCAGAGAGTTTCTGAGAGTGTCAGAGAGTGTCAGAGATTGTCAGAAAGTTTCAGAAGGTGTCAGAAAGTGTCAGAGAGTGTCTGAGAGTGTCTGAGAGTGTCAGAGAGTGTCTGAGAGTGTCAGAGACTTTCAGAGAGTGTCAGATAGTATCTGAAAGTGTCAGAGAGTGTCGAGGAGTTTCAGAGAATGTCAGAGAGTGTCTGAGTGTATCAGAGAGTGTCAGAGAGAGACAGAGATTGTCAGAGAGTGTCAGAGAGTGTCTGAGAGTGTCTGAGAGCGTCAGAGAGTTTTTGAGAGTGTCAGAGAGTTTCAGAGAGTATCAGAGAGTGTCAGAGAGTTTCAGAGAGTGTCAGAGAGTTTCAGAAAGTGTCTGAGGGCATGAGAGAGTGTCCGAGAGTGTCAGTGAGTTTCAGAGAGCTTCTGAAAGTTTCTGAGACTGTCAGAGTGTTTCAGAGAGTTTCAGAGAGTTGCAGAGAGTGTCAGAAAGTTTCAGAGAGTGTCAGAGAGTGTCAGAGAGTTTCAGAGAGTTTCAGAGAGTGTCAGAGAGTGTCAGAGAGTTTCAGAGAGCTTCAGAGAGTGTCCGGAGTGTCAGAGTGTGTCAGAGAGATTCGGAGATTTTCAGAGAGAGTCAGACAGTGTCGGAGAGTGTCACAGAGTGTCAGAGAGTGTCAGGGAGTTTCAGAGAGTGTCAGAGAATTTCTGAGAGTGTCAGAGAGTTTCAGAGAGTGTCAGACAGTATCTGAGAATGTCAGAGAGTGCCGAAGAGTTTCAGTGAGTGTCAGAGAGTGTCAGAGAGTGTCAGAGAGTTTCAGAGAGTGTCACAGATTGTCAGTGAGCGTCAGGGAGTATCAGAGAGTGTCAGCGAGAATCAGAGAGTGTCAGCGCGTGTCAGAGTGTGTCAGAGAGTTTCAGAGAGTGTCAGAGAGTGTCAGAGAGTGTCAGAGAGTTTCAGAGAGCGTCACAGAGTGTCAGTGAGTGTCAGAGAGTATCAGAGACTTTCAGTGAGAGTCAGAGAGTGTCAGCGAGTGTCAGAGATAGTCAGAGAGTCTCTGAGAGTTTCTGAGTTTGTCGGAGAGTGTCAGAGAGTGTCAGAGAGTTTCGGAGAGTGTCACAGAGTGTCAGAGAGTGTCAGAGAGTTTCAGAGAGTTTCTGAGAGTTTCTGAGAGTGTCAGAGAGTGCCAGAGATTGTCAGAAAGTTTCAGAAGGTGTCACATAGTGTCAGAGATTTTCAGAAAGTGTCAGTGACTGTCAGAGAGTGTCTGAGAGTGTCAGAGTGTGTCTGAGAGTGTCAGAGAGATTCAGAGAGTTTCAGAGAGTGTCACAAAGTTTCAGAGAGTGTCAGAAAGTGTCAGAGAGTGTCACAAAGTTTCAGAGAGTGTCAGAAAGTGTCAGAGAGTTTCAGAGAACTTCAGAGAGTGTCAGGGAGTGTGAAAGAGTGTCAGAGAGTTTCGGAGAGTTTCAGAGAGAGTCAGACAGTGTCTGAGAGTGTCAGAGATTGTCAAAGAGATTCAGAGAGTGTCAGAGAGGTTCAGATAGTGTCAGAGAGATTCAAAGACTTTCTGAGAGTGTCAGAGAGTGCCTGAGAGTTTCTGACAATTTCTGAGTGTGTCGGAGAGTGTCAGAGAGTGTCAGAGTGTTTCAAAAAGTGTCACGGAGTTTCAGAGAGTGTCAGAGATTTTCAGAGAGTTTCAGAGATCTTCAGAGAATGTCAGAGAGTGCCAGAAAGTTTCAGAGAGTGTCACAGACTGTCATGAGAGCTTCTGAGAGATTCAGAGAGTGTCAGGGAGTGTCAGATAGTGTCAGAGAGTTTCATAAAGTGTCAGAGAGTGTCAGAGAGTGTCTGAGAGTGTCAGAGAGTGTCAGAGTGTTTCAGAGAGTGTCACAGAGATTCAGAGAGTGTCAGAGAGTTTCTGAGAGTTTCTGAGTTTGTCGGAGAGTGTCAGAGTGTGTCAATCTCTGAAACTCTCAGAAACTCTCTGAAACTCTCTGACACTCTCTGACACTCTCTGAAACTCTCTGAAACTCTCTGAAAGTCCCTGACACTCTCTGACTCTCTCTGAAACTTTCTGACATTCTCTGACACTCTCTGAACATCGCTGAAACTCTCTGAAAATCTCTGACACTCTCAGACACACTCCGACACACTCAGAAACTCTCAGAAACTCTCTGGAACTCTCTGACACTCTCAGAAATTCTCTGAAACACACTGACACTCTCTGAAACTCTCTGACACTATCTGACGCTCTCTGACACTCTCTGAAACTCTGTGACACACTTTGACACTCTCTGACACTCACTGACTCTCTCTGAAACTCTCTGACACTCTCTGAAACTCTCTGAAACTCTCTGACACTCTCTGACTCTCTCTGAAACTCTCTGACAATCTCTGACACTCTCAGACACTCTCTGACACTCTGTGACACTTTCTGATTCTCTCGGACACTCTCTGAATCTCTCTGAAACTCTCCGACACTCTGTGACACTCTCTGAAACTTTCTTGCACTCTCTGACACTCTCTGAAGATCTCTGGCACTCTCTGAAAATCTCTGACACTCTCTGAAACTCTGTGACACTCTCTGAAAGACTCTGACACTCTCTTACACTCTCAGACACTCTCCGACACTATCTGACTCTTTCTGAAACTCTCGGACCCTCTCTGACACACTCTGCAACTCTATGACACTCTGTGACACTCTCTGACACTCTCTGAAGCTCACTGAAAAGCTCTGACACTCTGTGACACTCTCTGAAACTCTCTGAAACTCCCTGACACTCTCTCACTCTCTCTGAAACTTTCTGACACTCTCAGACACTCTCTGAAGATCTCTGAAACTCTCTGACACTATCTATCTCTTTCTGAAACTCTCGGACACTCTCTGACACACTCTGCAACTCTATGACACTCTGTGACACTCTCTGACACTCTCTGAATCTCTCTGAAAAGCTCTGACAGTCTGTGAAACTCTCTGAAACTCTCTGAAAGTCCCTGACACTCTCTGACTCTCTCTGAAACTTTCTGACATTCTCTGACACTCTCTGAACATCGCTGAAACTCTCTGAAAATCTCTGACACTCTCAGACACACTCCGACACACTCAGAAACTCTCAGAAACTCTCTGGAACTCTCTGACACTCTCAGAAAGTCTCTGAAACACACTGACACTCTCTGAAACTCTCTGACACTATCTGACGCTCTCTGACACTCTCTGAAACTCTGTGACACACTTTGACACTGTCTGACACTCACTGACTCTCTCTGAAACTCTCTGACAATCTCTGACACTCTCAGACACTCTCTGACACTCTGTGACACTTTCTGAATCTCGCGGACACTCTCTGAATCTCTCTGAAACGCTCCGTCACTCTGTGACACTCTCTGAAACTTTCTTGCACTCTCTGACACTCTCTGAAGATCTCTGGCACTCTCTGAAAATCTCTGACACTCTCTGAAACTCTGTGACACTCTCTGAAAGACTCTGACACTCTCTTACACTCTCAGACACTCTCCGACACTATCTGACTCTTTCTGAAACTCTCGGACACTCTCTGACACACTCTGCAACTCTATGACACTCTGTGACACTCTCTGACACTCTCTGAAACTCTCTGAAAAGCTCTGACACTCTGTGACACTCTCTGAAACTCTCTGAAACTCCCTGACACTCTCTCACTCTCTCTGAAACTTTCTGACACTCTCTGACACTCTCTGAACATCTCTGAAACTCTCTGAAAATCTCTGACACTCTCTGACACTCTGTGACACTCTCAGATACTCTCTGACTCTCTCAGACACACTCCGACACACTCAGAAACTCTCAGAAACCCTCTGGAACTCTCTGACACTCTCAGAAAGTCTCTGAAACACTCTGACACTCTCTGAAACTCTCTGACACTATCTGACTCTTTCTGAAACTCTCTGACACTCTCTGAATCTCTCTGAAATGCTCTGACACTCTGTGACACTCTCTGAAACTCTCTGAAAGTCCCTGACACTCTCTGACCCTCTCTGAAACTTTATGACACTCTCTGACACTCTCTGAACATCTCTGAAACTCTCTGAATATCTCTGACACTCAGAAACTCTCAGAAACTCTCTGGAACTCTCTGACACTCTCAGAAAGTCTCTGAAACACTCTGATACTCTCTGAAACTCTCTGACACTATCTGACGCTCTCTGACACTCTCTGAAACTCTGTGACACACTTTGACACTCTCTGACACTCACTGACTCTCTCTGAAACTCTCTGACACTCTCTGAAACTCTCTGAAACTGTCTGAAACTCTCTGACAATCTCTGACACTCTCTGAATCTCTCTAAATCACTCTGACACTCTGTGACACTCTCTGAAACTCTCTGAAGCTCTCTGAAACTCTCTGACACTCTCTGACACTCTCTGAAACTCTCTGAAACTCTCTGACACTCTCTGTCACTCTCTGAAACTCTCTGACAATCTCTGGCACTCTCAGACACTCTCAGACACTCTCCGAAGATCTCTGAAACTCTCTGACACTATCTGACACTTTCTGAATCTCTCGGACACTCTCTGAATCTCTCTGAAACTCTCCGACAGTCTGTCACACTCTCTGAAACTTTCTGGCACTCTCTGACACTCTCTGAAGATCTTTGAAACTCTCTGAAAATCTCTGACACTCTCTGAAACTCTGCGAAACTCTCTGAAACACTCTGACACTCTCTGACATTCTCAGACACTCTCTGACACTCTCTGACACTTTCTGAAACTCTCTGACACCATCTGACACATTCTGAAACTCTCGGACACTCTCTGACACACTCTGCAACTCTGTGTCACTCTGTGACACTCTCTGACAGTCTCTGACACTCTCTGAATCTCTCTGAAACTCTCTGACACTCTGTGACACTCTGTAACTCTCTGAAACTCCCTGACACTCTCTGACACTCTCTGAAACTTTCTGACACTCTCTGACACTCTCTGAACATCTCTGAAACTCTCTGACAATCTCTGACACTCTCTGAATCTCTCTGAATCACTCTGACACTCTGTGACACTCTCTGAAACTCTCTGACACTCTCTGAAACTTTCTGACACTCTCTGAAACTCTCTGAAGCTCTCTGAAACTCTCTGACACTCTCTGACACTCTCTGAAACTCTCTGAAACTCTCTGACACTCTCTGTCACTCTCTGAAACTCTCTGACAATCTCTGGCACTCTCAGACACTCTCAGACACTCTCCGAAGATCTCTGAAACTCTCTGACACTATCTGACACTTTCTGAATCTCTCGGACACTCTCTGAATCTCTCTGAAACTCTCCGACAGTCTGTCACACTCTCTGAAACTTTCTGGCACTCTCTGACACTCTCTGAAGATCTTTGAAACTCTCTGAAAATCTCTGACACTCTCTGAAACTCTGCGAAACTCTCTGAAACACTCTGACACTCTCTGACATTCTCAGACACTCTCTGACACTCTCTGACACTTTCTGAAACTCTCTGACACCATCTGACACATTCTGAAACTCTCGGACACTCTCTGACACACTCTGCAACTCTGTGTCACTCTGTGTCACTCTGTGACACTCTCTGACAGTCTCTGACACTCTCTGAATCTCTCTGAAACTCTCTGACACTCTGTGACACTCTGTAACTCTCTGAAACTCCCTGACACTCTCTGACACTCTCTGAAACTTTCTGACACTCTCTGACACTCTCTGAACATCTCTGAAACTCTCTGAAAATCTCTGACAATCTCTGACACTCTGTGACACTCTCAGATACTCTCTGGCTCGCTCAGACACACTTCGACACACTCAGAAACTCTCAGAAACTCTCTGGCACTCTCTGACACTCTCAGAAACTCTCTGAAACTCTTTGACACTCTTTGACACTCTCAGACACTGTCTGACTCTCTCTGAAACTCTCTGACACTCTCTGACACTCCCTGACACTCTCTGAAACTCTCTGACACTCTCTGACACTCTCTGAAACTCTTTGACACTCTTTGACAATCTCAGACACTGTCTGACACTATCTGAAACTCTCTGACACTCTCTGACACTCCCTGGCACTGTCTGAAGCTCTCTGACACTCTCTGAAACTCTCTGAAACTCTCTGACACTCTCTGACACTCTCTGAAACTCTCTGACAATCTCTGGCACTCTCAGACACTCTCTGACACTCTCTGACACTTTCTGAAACTCTCTGACACTATCTGACACTTTCTGAATCTCTCGGACACTCTCTGAATCTCTCTGAAACTCTCCGACACTCTGTGACACTCTCTGAAACTTTCTGGCACTCTCTGACACTCTCTGAAGATCTCTGAAACTCTCTGAAAATCTCTGACACTCTCTGAAACTCTCTGTCACTCACTGACACTCTCTGAAGATCTCTGAAACTCTCTGAAAATCTCTGACACTCTCTGAAACTCTGTGAAACTCTCTGAAAAACTCTGACACTCTCTGAAACTTTCTGACACTCTCTGACACTCTCTGAAACTCTCTGAAACTCTCTGACACTCTCTGACACTCTCTGAAACTCTCTGAAACTCTCTGACACTCTCTGAAACTCTCTGAAACTCTCTGACAATCTCTGGCGCTCTCAGACACTCTCAGACACTCTCTGAAGTTCTCTGAAACTCTCTGACACTATCTGTCTCTTTCTGAAACTCTCGGACACTCTCTGACACACTCTGCAACTCTATGACACTCTGTGACACTCTCTGACACTCTCTGAATCTCTCTGAAAAGCTCTGACAGTCTGTGAAACTCTCTGAAACTCTCTGAAAGTCCCTGACACTCTCTGACTCTCTCTGAAACTTTCTGACATTCTCTGACACTCTCTGAACATCGCTGAAACTCTCTGAAAATCTCTGACACTCTCTGACACTCTGTGACACTCTCAGATACTCTCTGACTCTCTCAGACACACTCCGACACACTCAGAAACTCTCAGAAACTCTCTGGAACTCTCTGACACTCTCAGAAAGTCTCTGAAACACACTGACACTCTCTGAAACTCTCTGACACTATCTGACACTCTCTGAAACTCTCTGACACTCTCTGACACTCTCTGACACTCTCTGAAACTCTCTGACAATCTCTGACACTCTCAGACACTCTCTGACACTCTGTGACACTTTCTGAAACTCTCTGACACTATCTGACACTTTCTGAATCTCTCGGACACTCTCTGAATCTCTCTGAAACTCTCCGACACTCTGTGACACTCTCTGAAACTTTCTTGCACTCTCTGACACTCTCTGAAGATCTCTGGCACTCTCTGAAAATCTCTGACACTCTCTGAAACTCGGTGACACTCTCTGTAAGACTCTGACACTCCCAGACACACTCCGACACACTCAGAAACTCTCAGAAACCCTCTGGAACTCTCTGACACTCTCAGAAAGTCTCTGAAACACTCTGACACTCTCTGAAACTCTCTGACACTATCTGACTCTTTCTGAAACTCTCTGACACTCTCTGAATCTCTCTGAAATGCTCTGACACTCTGTGACACTCTCTGAAACTCTCTGAAAGTCCCTGACACTCTCTGACACTCTCTGAAACTTTATGACACTCTCTGACACTCTCTGAACATCTCTGAAACTCTCTGAATATCTCTGACACTCTGTGACACTCTCATATACTCTCTTACTCTCTCAGACACACTCCGACACACTCAGAAACTCTCAGAAACTCTCTGGAACTCTCTGACACTGTCAGAAAGTCTCTGAAACACTCTGACACTCTCTGCAACTCTCTGACACTATCTGACGCTCTCTGACACTCTCTGAAACTCTGTGACACACTTTGACACTCTCTGACACTCACTGACTCTCTCTGAAACTCTCTGACACTCTCTGAAACTCTCTGAAACTGTCTGAAACTCTCTGAAAATCTCAGACACTCTCTGAATCTCTCTGAATCACTCTGACACTCTGTGACACTCTCTGAAACTCTCTGAAGCTCTCTGAAACTCTCTGACACTCTCTGACACTCTCTGAAACTCTCTGAAACTCTCTGACACTCTCTGTCACTCTCTGAAACTCTCTGACAATCTCTGGCACTCTCAGACACTCTCAGACACTCTCTGAAGATCTCTGAAACTCTCTGACACTATCTGACACTTTCTGAATCTCTCTGACACTCTCTGAATCTCTCTGAAACTCTCCGGCACTCTGTCACACTCTGAAACTCTGTGAAACTCTCTGAAACACACTGACACTCTCTGACATTCTCAGACACTCTCTGACACTCACTGACACTTTCTGAAACTCTCTGACACTATCTGACATTTTCTGAAACTCTCGGACACTCTCTGACACACTCTGCAACTCTGTGTCAATCTGTGACACTCTCTGACACTCTCTGACACTCTCTGAATCTCTCTGAAACTTTCTGACACTCTGTGAAACTCTGTAACTCTCTGAAACTCCCTGACACTCTCTGACACTCTCTGAAACTTTCTGACACTCTCTGACACTCCCTGACACTCTCTGAAACTCTCTGACACTCTCTGACACTCTCTGAAACTCTTTGACACTCTTTGACAATCTCAGACACTGTCTGACACTATCTGAAACTCTCTGACACTCTCTGACACTCCCTGACACTGTCTGAAGCTCTCTGACACTCTCTGAAACTCTCTGAAATTCTCTGACACTCTCTGGCACTCTCTGACACTCTCTGAAACTCTCTGACAATCTCTGGCACTCTCAGACACTCTCTGACACTCTCTGACACTTTCTGAAACTCTCTGACACTATCTGACACTTTCTGAAACTCTCGGACACTCTCTGACACACTCTGCAACTCTGTGTCACTCTGTGACACTCTCTGACACTCTCTGACGCTCTCTGAATCTCTCTGAAACTCTCTGACGCTCTGTGACACTCTGTAACTCTCTGAAACTCCCTGACACTCTCTGACACTCTCTGAAACTTTCTGACACTCTCTGACACTCTCTGAACATCTCTGAAACTCTCTGAAAATCTCTGACAATCTCTGACACTCTGTGACACTCTCAGATACTCTCTGACTCGCTCAGACACACTTCGACACAATCAGAAACTCTCAGAAACTCTCTGGCACTCTCTGACACTCTCAGAAACTTTCTGAAACACTTTGACACTCTCTGAAACTCTCTGACACTTTCTGACACTCTCTGACACTCTCTGAAACTCTTTGACACTCTTTGACACTCTCAGACACTGTCTGACTCTCTCTGAAACTCTCTGACACTCTCTGACACTCCCTGACACTCTCTGAAACTCTCAGACACTCTCTGACACTCTCTGAAACTCTTTGAGACTCTTTGACAATCTCAGACACTGTTTGACACTATCTGAAACTCTCTGACACTCTCTGACACTCCCTGACACTCTCTGAAACTCTCTGACACTCTCTGACACTCTCTGAAACTCTCTGACAATCTCTGGCACTCTCAGACACTCTCTGACACTCTCAGACACTCTCTGACACTCTCTGACACTTTCTGAAACTCTCTGACACTATCTGACACTTTCTGAATCTCTCGGACACTCTCTGAATCTCTCTGAAACTCTCCGACACTCTGTGACACTCTCTGAAACTTTCTGGCACTCTCTGACACTCTCTGAAGATCTCTGAAACTCTCTGAAAATCTCTGACACTCTCTGAAACTCTCTGTCACTCACTGACACTCTGTGGCACTCACTGACACTCTCTGAAGATCTCTGAAACTCTCTGAAAATCTCTGACAATCTCTGACACTCTGTGACACTCTCAGATAATCTCTGACTCGCTCAGACACACTTCGACACACTCAGAAACTCTCAGAAACTCTGTGGCACTCTCTGACACCCTCAGAAAATCTCTGAAACACTTTGACACTCTCTGAAACTCTCTGACACTCTCTGACACTCTCTGACACTCTCTGAAACTTTTTGACACTCTTTGACACTCTCAGACACTGTCTGACTCTCTCTGAAACTCTCTGACACTCTCTGACACTCCCTGACACTCTCTGAAACTCTCTGACACTCTCTGACACTCTCTGAAACTCTCTGACACTCTCTGACACTCTCTGAAACTCTTTGACACTCTTTGACAATCTCAGACACTGTTTGACACTATCTGAAACTCTCTGACACTCTCTGACACTCCCTGACACTGTCTGAAGCTCTCTGACACTCTCTGAAACTCTCTGAAACTCTCTGACACTCTCTGAAACTCTCTGACAATCTCTGGCACTCTCAGAGACTCTCTGACACTCTCTGACACTTTCTGAAACTCTCTGACTCTCTCTGACACTTTCTGAATCTCTCGGACACTCTCTGACTCTCTCTGAAACTCTTTGACACTCTTTGACAATCTCAGACACTGTTTGACACTATCTGAAACTCTCTGACACTCCCTGACACTGTCTGAAGCTCTCTGACACTCTCTGAAACTCTCTGAAACTCTCTGACACTCTCTGAAACTCTCTGACACTCTCTGACACTTTCTGAAACTCTCTGACACTCTCTGACACTTTCTGAATCTCTCGGACACTCTCTGAATCTCTCTGAAACTCTCGGACACTCTGTGACACTCTCTGAAACTTTCTGGCGCTCTCTGACGCTCTCTGAAGATCTCTGAAACTCTCTGAAAATTTCTGACACTCTCTGAAACTCTCTGACACTCACTGACACTCTGTGGCACTCACTGACACTCTCTGAAGATCTCTGAAACTCTCTGAAAATCTCTGACACTCTCAGAAACTCTGTGACACTCTCTGAAACACTCTGACAATCTATGACACTCTCCGCAACACTCAGAAACTGTCAGAAACTCTCAGGCACTCTCTGAAACTCTCAGAAATTCTCTGAAACTCTCTGACACTCTCTGAAACCCTCTGACACTCTCTGACACTCTCTGAAACTCTCTGAAACTCTTTGTAACTCTCTGACACTCTCAGAAACTCTCAGAAGCTCACTGAAACTCTCTGGCACTCTCTGACCCTCTCTGAAACTCACAGACACTCTCAGACACTCTCTGACACTCTCTGACACTATCTGAGACTCTCTGAAACTCTCTGACACTCTCTGAAATTCTCTGAAACTCTCTGACACTCTCTGACACTCTCTGAAACTCTCTGACACTCTCTGACACTCTCAGACACTCTCTGACACTCTGTGACACTTTCTGAAACTCTCTGACACTATCTGACACTTTCTGAATCTCTCTGACAAGCTCTGAATCTCTCTGAAACTCTCCAACACTCTGTGACACTCTCTGAAACTTTCTGGCACCCTCTGACACACTCTGAAGATCTCTGACACTCTTGAAAATCTCTGACACTCTCTGAAACTCTGTGACACTCTCTGAAAGACTCTGACACTCTCTGAAGATCTCTGGCACTCTCTGAAAATCTCTGACACTCTCTGAAACTCTGTGACACTCTCTGAAAGACTCTGACACTCTCTGACTCTTTCTGAAACTCTCGGACACTCTCTGACATACTCTGCAACTCTATGACACTCTGTGACACTCTCTGACACTCTCTGAATCTCTCTGAAAAGCTCTGACACTCTGTGACACTCTCTGAAACTCTCTGAAACTCCCTGACACTCTCTGACTCTCTCTGAAACTCTCTGAAAATCTCTGACACTCTCTCACACTCTGTGACACTCTCAGATACTCTCTGACTCTCTCAGACACACTCCGACACACTCAGAAACTCTCAGAAACTCTCTGGAACTCTCTGACACTCTCAGAAAGTCTCTGAAACTCTCTGACTCTCTCTGAAACTCTCTGACACTCTCTGACGCTCTCTGACACTCTCTGAAACTCTGTGACACTCTTTGACACTCTCTGACACTCACTGACTCTCTCTGAAACTCTCTGACACTCTCTGAAATTCTCTGAAACTGTCTGACACTCTCTGACAATCTCTGACACTCTCTGAATCTCTCTGAATCACTTTGACACTCTGTGACACTCTCTGAAACTCTCTGAAACTCTCTGAAACTTTCTGACACTCTCTGAAACTCTCTGACACTCTTTGAAACTCTCTGAAACTCTCTGACACTCTCTGACACTCTCTGAAACTCTCTGAAACTCTCTGACACTCTCTGAATCTCTCTGAAACTCTCTGACAATCTCTGGCACTCTCAGACACTCTCAGACACTCTCTGAAGATCTCTGAAACTCTCTGACACTATCTGTCTCTTTCTGAAGCTCTCGGACACTCTCTGACACACTCTGCAAATCTATGACACTCTGTGACACTCTCTGACACTCTCTGAATGTCTCTGAAAAGCTCTGACAGTCTGTGAAACTCTCTGAAACTCTCTGAAAGTCCCTGACACTCTCTAACTCTCTCTGAAACTTTCTGACATTCTCTGACACTCTCTGAACATCGCTGAAACTCTCTGAAAATCTCTGACACTCTCTGACACTCTGTGACACTCTCAGATACTCTCTGACTCTCTCAGACACACTCCGACACACTCAGAAACTCTCAGAAAAACTCTGGAACTCTCTGACACTCTCAGAAAGTCTCTGAAACACACTGACACTCTCTGAAACTCTCTGACACTATCTGACGCTCTCTGGCACTCTCTGAAACTCTGTGACACACTTTGACACTCTCTGACACTCACTGACTCTCTCTGAAACTCTCTGACACTCTGTGACACTTTCTGAAACTCTCTGACACTATCTGACATACTCTGCAACTCTATGACACTCTGTGACACTCTCTGACACTCTCTGAATCTCTCTGAAAAGCTCTGACACTCTGTGACACTCTCTGAAACTCTCTGAAACTCCCTGACACTCTCTGACTCTCTCTGAAACTCTCTGAAAATCTCTGACAATCTCTGACACTCTGTGACACTCTCAGATACTCTCTGACTCTCTCAGACACACTCCGACACACTCAGAAACTCTCAGAAACTCTCTGGAACTCTCTGACACTCTCAGAAAGTCTCTGAAACTCTCTGACTCTCTCTGAAACTCTCTGACACTCTCTGACGCTCTCTGACACTCTCTGAAACTCTGTGACACTCTTTGACACTCTCTGACACTCACTGACTCTCTCTGAAACTCTCTGACACTCTCTGAAATTCTCTGAAACTGTCTGACACTCTCTGACAATCTCTGACACTCTCTGAATCTCTCTGAATCACTTTGACACTCTGTGACACTCTCTGAAACTCTCTGAAACTCTCTGAAACTTTCTGACACTCTCTGAAACTCTCTGACACTCTTTGAAACTCTCTGAAACTCTCTGACACTCTCTGACACTCTCTGAAACTCTCTGAAACTCTCTGACACTCTCTGAATCTCTCTGAAACTCTCTGACAATCTCTGGCACTCTCAGACACTCTCAGACACTCTCTGAAGATCTCTGAAACTCTCTGACACTATCTGTCTCTTTCTGAAGCTCTCGGACACTCTCTGACACACTCTGCAAATCTATGACACTCTGTGACACTCTCTGACACTCTCTGAATGTCTCTGAAAAGCTCTGACAGTCTGTGAAACTCTCTGAAACTCTCTGAAAGTCCCTGACACTCTCTAACTCTCTCTGAAACATTCTGACATTTTCTGACACTCTCTGAACATCGCTGAAACTCTCTGAAAATCTCTGACACTCTCTGACACTCTGTGACACTCTCAGATAATCTCTGACTCTCTCAGACACACTCCGACACACTCAGAAACTCTCAGAAAAACTCTGGAACTCTCTGACACTCTCAGAAAGTCTCTGAAACACACTGACACTCTCTGAAACTCTCTGACACTATCTGACGCTCTCTGGCACTCTCTGAAACTCTGTGACACACTTTGACACTCTCTGACACTCACTGACTCTCTCTGAAACTCTCTGACACTCTGTGACACTTTCTGAAACTCTTTGACACTATCTGACACTTTCTGAATCTCTCGGACACTCTCTGAATCTCTCTGAAACTCTCCGACACTCTGTGACACTCTCTGAAACTTTCTGGCACCCTCTGACACTCTCTGAAGATCTCTGGCACTCTCTGAAAATCTCTGACACTCTCTGAAACTCTGTGACAGTCTCTAAAAGACTCTGACACTCTCTGACACATTCTGAAACTCTCTGACACTATCTGACTCTTTCTGAAACTCTCGGACACTCTCTGACATAGTCTGCAACTCTATGACACTCTGTGACACTCTCTGACACTCTCTGAATCTCTCTGAAAAGCTCTGACACTCTGTGACACTCTCTGAAACTCTCTGAAACTCCCTGGCACTCTCTGACTCTCTCTGAAACTCTCTGAAAATCTTGAACATTCTCTGACACTCTGTGACACTCTCAGATACACTCTGACTCTCTCAGACACACTCCGACACACTCAGAAACTCTCAGAAACTCTCTGGAACTCTCTGACACTCTCAGAAAGTCTCTGAAACTCTCTGACTCTCTCTGAAACTCTCTGACACTCTCTGACGCTCTCTGACACTCACTGTAAATCTGTGACACTCTTTGACACTCTCTGACACTCACTGACTCTCTCTGAAACTCTCTGACACTCTCTGAAATTCTCTGAAACTGTCTGACACTCTCTGACAATCTCTGACACTCTCTGAATCTCTCTGAATCACTTTGACACTCTGTGACACTCTCTGAAACTCTCTGACACTCTCTGACACTCTCTGACACTCTCCGAAACTCTCTGAAACTCTCTGACACTCTCTGACACTCTCTGAAACTCTCTGAAACTCTCTGACACTCTCTGCAACTCTCTGAAACTCTCTGACAATCTCTGGCACTCTCAGACACTCTCAGACACTCTCTGAAGATCTCTGAAACTCTCTGACACTATCTGTCTCTTTCTGAAACTCTCGGACACTCTCTGACACACTCTGCAACTCTATGACACTCTGTGACACTCTCTGACACTCTCTGAATCTCTCTGAAAAGCTCTGACAGTCTGTGAAACTCTCTGAAACTCTCTGAAAGTCCCTGACACTCTCTGACTCTCTCTGAAACTTTCTAACATTCTCTGACACTCTCTGAACATCGCTGAGACTCTCTGAAAATCTCTGACACTCTCTGACACTCTGTGACACTCTCAGATACTCTCTGACTCTCTCTGACACACTCCGACACACTCAGAAACTCTCAGAAACCCTCTGGAACTCTCTGACACTCTCAGAAAGTCTCTGAAACACTCTGACACTCTCTGAAACTCTCTGACACTATCTGACTCTTTCTGAAACTCTCTGACACTCTCTGAAACTCTCTGAAATGCTCTGACACTCTGTGACACTCTCTGAAACTCTCTGAAAGTCCCTGACACTCTCTGACACTCTCTGAAACTTTATGACACTCTCTGACACTCTCTGAACATCTCTGAAACTCTCTGAATATCTCTGACACTCTGTGACACTCTCAGATACTCTCTTACTCTCTCAGACACACTCCGACACACTCAGAAACTCTCAGAAACTCTCTGGAACTCTCTGACACTCTCAGAAAGTCTCTGAAACACTCTGACACTCTCTGCAACTCTCTGACACTATCTGACGCTCTCTGACACTCTCTGAAACTCTGTGACACACTTTGACACTCTCTGACACTCACTGACTCTCTCTGAAACTCTCTGACACTCTCTGAAACTCTCTGAAACAGTCTGAAACTCTCTGAAAATCTCAGACTCTCTCTGAATCTCTCTGAATCACTCTGACACTCTGTGACACTCTCTGAAACTCTCTGAAGCTCTCTGAAACTCTCTGACACTCTCTGACACTCTCTGAAACTCTCTGAAACTCTCGGACACTCTCTGTCACTCTCTGAAACTCTCTGACAATCTCTGGCACTCTCAGACACTCTCAGACACTCTCTGAAGATCTCTGAAACTCTCTGACACTATCTGACACTTTCTGAATCTCTCTGACACTCTCTGAATCTCTCTCAAACTCTCCGACACTCTGTCACACTCTGAAACTCTGTGAAACTCTCTGAAACACTCTGACACTCTCTGACATTCTCAGACACTCTCTGACACTCTCTGACACTTTCTGAAACTCTCTGACACTATCTGACACTTTCTGAAACTCTCGGACACTCTCTGACACACTCTGCAACTCTGTGTCACTCTGTGACACTCTCTGACACTCTCTGACACTCTCTGAATCTCTCTGAAACTTTCTGACACTCTGTGAAACTCTGTAACTCTCTGAAACTCCCTGACACTCTCTGACACTCTCTGAAACTTTCCAACACTCTCTGACACTCCCTGACACTCTCTGAAACTCTCTGACACTCTCTGACACTCTCTGAAACTCTTTGACACTCTTTGACAATCTCAGACACTGTCTGACACTATCTGAAACTCTCTGACACTCTCTGACACTCTCTGACACTCTCTGAAACTCTCTGACAATCTCTGGCACTCTCAGACACTCTCTGACACTCTCTGACACTTTCTGAAACTCTCTGACACTATCTGACACTTTCTGAAACTCTCGGACACTCTCTGACACACTCTGCAACTCTGTGTCACTCTGTGACACTCTCTGACACGCTCTGACACTCTGTGAAACTTTCTTACGCTCTCTGACACTCTCTGAACATCTCTGAAACTCTCTGAAAATCTCTGACAATCTCTGACACTCTGTGACACTCTCAGATACTCACTGACTCGCTCAGACACACTTCGACACACTCAGAAACTCTCAGAAACTCTCTGGCACTCTCTGACACTCTCAGAAACTTTCTGAAACACTTTGACACTCTCTGAAACTCTCTGACACTTTCTGACACTCTCTGACACTCTCTGAAACTCTTTGACACTCTTTGACACTCTCAGACACGGTCTGACTCTCTCTGAAACTCTCTGACACTCTCTGACACTCCCTGACACTCTCTGAAACTCTCTGACACTCTCTGACACTCTCTGAAACTCTTTGAGACTCTTTGACAATCTCAGACACTGTTTGACACTATCTGAAACTCTCTGACACTCTCTGACACTCCCTGACACTCTCTGAAACTCTCTGACACTCTCTGACACTCTCTGAAACTCTCTGACAATCTCTGGCACTCTCAGACACTCTCTGACACTCTCTGACACTTTCTGAAACTCTCTGACACTATCTGACACTTTCTGAATCTCTCGGACACTCTCTGAATCTCTCTGAAACTCTCCGACACTCTGTGACACTCTCTGAAACTTTCTGGCACTCTCTGACACTCTCTGAAGATCTCTGAAACTCTCTGAAAATCTCTGACACTCTCTGAAACTCTCTGTCACTCACTGACACTCTGTGGCACTCACTGAAACTCTCTGAAGATCTCTGAAACTCTCTGAAAATCTCTGACACTCTCTGAAACTCTGTGAAACTCTCTGAAACACTCTGACACTCTCTGACATTCTCAGACACTCTCTGACACTCTCTGACACTTTCTGAAACTCTCTGACACTATCTGACACTTTCTGAATCTCTCGGACACTCTCTGAATCTCTCTGAAACTCTCCGACACTCTGTGACACTCTCTGAAACTTTCTGGCACTCTCTGACACTCTCTGAAGATCTCTGAAACTCTCTGAAAATCTCTGACACTCTCTGAAACTCTCTGTCACTCACTGACACTCTGTGGCACTCACTGACACTCTCTGAAGATCTCTGAAACTCTCTGAAAATCTCTGACACTCTCTGAAACTCTGTGAAACTCTCTGAAACACTCTGACACTCTCTGACATTCTCAGACACTCTCTGACACTCTCTGACACTTTCTGAAACTCTCTGACACTATCTGACACTTTCTGAAACTCTCGGACACTCTCTGACACACTCTGCAACTCTGTGTCACTCTGTGACACTCTCTGACACTCTCTGACACTCTCTGAATCTCTCTGAAACTCTCTGACACTCTGTGACAATCTGTAACTCTCTGAAATTCCCTGACACTCTCTGACACTCTCCGAACATCTCTGAAACTTTCTGAAAATCTCTGACAATCTCTGACACTCTGTGACACTCTCAGATACTCTCTGACTCGCTCAGACACACTTCGACACACTCAGAAACTCTCAGAAACTCTGTGGCACTCTCTGACACCCTCAGAAACTCTCTGAAACACTTTGACACTCTCTGAAACTCTCTGACACTCTCTGACACTCTCTGACACTCTCTGAAACTTTTTGACACTCTTTGACACTCTCAGACACTGTCTGACTCTCTCTGAAACTCTCTGACACTCTCTGACACTCCCTGACACTCTCTGAAACTCTCTGACACTCTCTGACACTCTCTGAAACTCTCTGACACTCTCTGACACTCTCTGAAACTCTTTGACACTCTTTGACAATCTCAGACACTGTTTGACACTATCTGAAACTCTCTGACACTCTCTGACACTCCCTGACACTGTCTGAAGCTCTCTGACACTCTCTGAAACTCTCTGAAACTCTCTGACACTCTCTGAAACTCTCTGACAATCTCTGGCACTCTCAGACACTCTCTGACACTCTCTGACACTTTCTGAAACTCTCTGACACTCTCTGACACTTTCTGAATCTCTCGGACACTCTCTGACACTCTCTGAAACTCCTTGACACTCTTTGACAATCTCAGACACTGTTTGACACTATCTGAAACTCTCTGACACTCTCTGACACTCCCTGACACTGTCTGAAGCTCTCTGACACTCTCTGAAACTCTCTGAAACTCTCTGACACTCTCTGAAACTCTCTGACAATCTCTGGCACTCTCAGACACTCTCTGACACTCTCTGACACTTTCTGAAACTCTCTGACACTCTCTGACACTTTCTGAATCTCTCGGACACTCTCTGAATCTCTCTGAAACTCTCCGACACTCTGTGACACTCTCTGAAACTTTCTGGCACTCTCTGACGCTCTCTGAAGATCTCTGAAACTCTCTGAAAATCTCTGACACTCTCTGAAACTCTCTGACACTCACTGACACTCTTTGGCACTCACTGACACTCTCTGAAGATCTCTGAAACTCTCTGAAAATCTCTGACACTCTCAGAAACTCTGTGACACTCTCTGAAACACTCTGACAATCTCTGACACTCTCCGCAACACTCAGAAACTCTCAGAAACTCTCAGGCACTCTCTGAAACTCTCAGAAATTCTCTGAAACTCTCTGACACTCTCTGAAACCCTCTGACACTCTCTGACACTCTCTGAAACTCTCTGAAACTCTTTGTAACTCTCTGACACTCTCAGAAACTCTCAGAAGCTCACCGAAACTCTCTGGCACTCTCTGACCCTCTCTGAAACTCTCAGACACTCTCAGACACTCTCTGACACTCTCTGACACTATCTGAGACTCTCTGAAAATCTCTGACACTCTCTGAAATTCTCTGAAACTCTCTGACACTCTCTGACACTCTCTGAAACTCTCTGACACTCTCTGACACTCTCAGACACTCTCTGACACTCTGTGACACTTTCTGAAACTCTCTGACACTATCTGACACTTTCTGAATCTCTCTGACACTCTCTGAATCTCTCTGAAACTCTCCGACACTCTGTGACACTCTCTGAAACTTTCTGGCACCCTCTGACACACTCTGAAGATCTCTGGCACTCTCTGAAAATCTCTGACACTCTCTGAAACTCTGTGACACTCTCTGAAAGACTCTGACACTCTCTGAAGATCTCTGGCACTCTCTGAAAATCTCTGACACTCTCTGAAACTCTGTGACACTCTCTGAAAGACTCTGACAATCTCTGGCACTCTCAGACACTCTCTGACACTCTCTGACACTTTCTGAAACTCTCTGACACTCTCTGACACTTTCTGAATCTCTCGGACACTCTCTGAATCTCTCTGAAACTCTCCGACACTCTGTGACACTCTCTGAAACTTTCTGGCACTCTCTGACGCTCTCTGAAGATCTCTGAAACTCTCTGAAAATCTCTGACACTCTCTGAAACTCTCTGACACTCACTGACACTCTTTGGCACTCACTGACACTCTCTGAAGATCTCTGAAACTCTCTGAAAATCTCTGACACTCTCAGAAACTCTGTGACACTCTCTGAAACACTCTGACAATCTCTGACACTCTCCGCAACACTCAGAAACTCTCAGAAACTCTCAGGCACTCTCTGAAACTCTCAGAAATTCTCTGAAACTCTCTGACACTCTCTGAAACCCTCTGACACTCTCTGACACTCTCTGAAACTCTCTGAAACTCTTTGTAACTCTCTGACACTCTCAGAAACTCTCAGAAGCTCACCGAAACTCTCTGGCACTCTCTGACCCTCTCTGAAACTCTCAGACACTCTCAGACACTCTCTGACACTCTCTGACACTATCTGAGACTCTCTGAAAATCTCTGACACTCTCTGAAATTCTCTGAAACTCTCTGACACTCTCTGACACTCTCTGAAACTCTCTGACACTCTCTGACACTCTCAGACACTCTCTGACACTCTGTGACACTTTCTGAAACTCTCTGACACTATCTGACACTTTCTGAATCTCTCTGACACTCTCTGAATCTCTCTGAAACTCTCCGACACTCTGTGACACTCTCTGAAACTTTCTGGCACCCTCTGACACACTCTGAAGATCTCTGGCACTCTCTGAAAATCTCTGACACTCTCTGAAACTCTGTGACACTCTCTGAAAGACTCTGACACTCTCTGAAGATCTCTGGCACTCTCTGAAAATCTCTGACACTCTCTGAAACTCTGTGACACTCTCTGAAAGACTCTGACACTCTCTGACACTTTCTGAAACTCTCTGACACTATCTGACTCTTTCTGAAACTCTCGGACACTCTCTGACATACTCTGCAACTCTATGACACTCTGTGACACTCTCTGACACTCTCTGAATCTCTCTGAAAAGCCCTGACACTCTCTGACTCTCTCTGAAACTCTCTGAAAATCTCTGACACTCTCTGACACTCTGTGACACTCTCAGATACTCTCTGACTCTCTCAGACACACTCCGACACACTCAGAAACTCTCAGAAACTCTCTGGAACTCTCTGACACTCTCAGAAAGTCTCTGAAACTCTCTGACTCTCTCTGAAACTCTCTGACACTCTCTGACGCTCTCTGACACTCTCTGAAACTCTGTGACACTCTTTGACACTCTCTGACACTCACTGACTCTCTCTGAAACTCTCTGACACTCTCTGAAATTCTCTGAAACTGTCTGACACTCTCTGACAATCTCTGAAACTCTCTGAATCTCTCTGAATCACTTTGACACTCTGTGACACTCTCTGAAACTCTCTGAAACTCTCTGAAACTTTCTGACACTCTCTGAAACTCTCTGACACTCTTTGAAACTCTCTGAAACTCTCTGACACTCTCTGACTCTCTCTGAAACTCTCTGAAACTCTCTGACACTCTCTGACTCTCTCTGAAACTCTCTGACAATCTCTGGCACTCTCAGACACTCTCAGACACTCTCTGAAGATCTCTGAAACTCTCTGACACTATCTGTCTCTTTCTGAAGCGCTCGGACACTCTCTGACACACTCTGCAAATCTATGACACTCTGTGACACTCTCTGACACTCTCTGAAACTCTCTGAAAAGCTCTGACAGTCTGTGAAACTCTCTGAAACTCTCTGAAAGTCCCTGACACTCTCTAACTCTCTCTGAAACTTTCTGACATTCTCTGACACTCTCTGAACATCGCTGAAACTCTCTGAAATTCTCTGACACTCTCTGACACTCTGTGACACTCTCAGATACTCTCTGACTCTCTCAGACACACTCCGACACACTCAGAAACTCTCAGAAAAACTCTGGAACTCTCTGACACTCTCAGAAAGTCTCTGAAACACACTGACACTCTCTGAAACTCTCTGACACTATCTGACGCTCTCTGGCACTCTCTGAAACTCTGTGACACACTTTGACACTCTCTGACACTCACTGACTCTCTCTGAAACTCTCTGACACTCTGTGACACTTTCTGAAACTCTCTGACACGATCTGACACTTTCTGAATCTCTCGGACACTCTCTGAATCTCTCTGAAACTCTCCGACACTCTGTGACACTCTCTGAAACTTTCTGGCACCCTCTGACACTCTCTGAAGATCTCTGGCACTCTCTGAAAATCTCTGACACTCTCTGAAACTCTGTGACAGTCTCTAAAAGACTCTGACACTCTCTGACACTTTCTGAAACTCTCTGACACTATCTGACTCTTTCTGAAACTCTCGGACACTCTCTGACATAGTCTGCAACTCTATGACACTCTGTGACACTCTCTGACACTCTCTGAATCTCTCTGAAAAGCTCTGACACTCTGTGACACTCTCTGAAAATCTCTGAAACTCCCTGACACTCTCTGACTCTCTCTGAAACTCTCTGAAAATCTTGAACATTCTCTGACACTCTGTGACACTCTCAGATACTCTCTGACTCTCTCAGACACACTCCGACACACTCAGAAACTCTCAGAAACTCTCTGGAACTCTCTGACACTCTCAGAAAGTCTCTGAAACTCTCCGACTCTCTCTGAAACTCTCTGACACTCTCTGACGCTCTCTGACACTCTCTGAAACTCTGTGACACTCTTTGACACTCTCTGACACTCACTGACTCTCTCTGAAACTCTCTGACACTCTCTGAAATTCTCTGAAACTGTCTGACACTCTCTGACAATCTCTGACACTCTCTGAATCTCTCTGAATCACTTTGACACTCTGTGACACTCTCTGAAACTCTCTGACACTCTCTGACACTCTCTGACACTCTCTGAAACTTTTTGACACTCTTTGACACTCTCAGACACTGTCTGACTCTCTCTGAAACTCTCTGACACTCTCTGACACTCCCTGACACTCTCTGAAACTCTCTGACACTCTATGACACTCTCTGAAACTCTCTGACACTCTCTGACACTCTCTGAAACTCTTTGACACTCTTTGACAATCTCAGACACTGTTTGACACTATCTGAAACTCTCTGACACTCTCTGACACTCCCTGACACTGTCTGAAGCTCTCTGACACTCTCTGAAACTCTCTGAAACTCTCTGACACTCTCTGAAACTCTCTGACAATCTCTGGCACTCTCAGACACTCTCTGACACTCTCTGACACTTTCTGAAACTCTCTGACACTCTCTGACACTTTCTGAATCTCTCGGACACTCTCTGACACTCTCTGAAACTCTTTGACACTCTTTGACAATCTCAGACACTGTTTGACACTATCTGAAACTCTCTGACACTCTCTGACACTCCCTGACACTGTCTGAAGCTCTCTGACACTCTCTGAAACTCTCTGAAACTCTCTGACACTCTCTGAAACTCTCTGACAATCTCTGGCACTCTCAGACACTCTCTGACACTCTCTGACACTTTCTGAAACTCTCTGACACTCTCTGACACTTTCTGAATCTCTCGGACACTCTCTGAATCTCTCTGAAACTCTCCGACACTCTGTGACACTCTCTGAAACTTTCTGGCACTCTCTGACGCTCTCTGAAGATCTCTGAAACTCTCTGAAAATCTCTGACACTCTCTGAAACTCTCTGACACTCACTGACACTCTTTGGCACTCACTGACACTCTCTGAAGATCTCTGAAACTCTCTGAAAATCTCTGACACTCTCAGAAACTCTGTGACACTCTCTGAAACACTCTGACAATCTCTGACACTCTCCGCAACACTCAGAAACTCTCAGAAACTCTCAGGCACTCTCTGAAACTCTCAGAAATTCTCTGAAACACTCTGACACTCTCTGAAACCCTCTGACACTCTCTGACACTCTCTGAAACTCTCTGAAACTCTTTGTAACTCTCTGACACTCTCAGAAACTCTCAGAAGCTCACTGAAACTCTCTGGCACTCTCTGACCCTCTCTGAAACTCTCAGACACTCTCAGACACTCTCTGACACTCTCTGACACTATCTGAGACTCTCTGAAAATCTCTGACACTCTCTGAAATTCTCTGAAACTCTCTGACACTCTCTGACACTCTCTGAAACTCTCTGACACTCTCTGACACTCTCAGACACTCTCTGACACTCTGTGACACTTTCTGAAACTCTCTGACACTATCTGACACTTTCTGAATATCTCTGACACTCTCTGAATCTCTCTGAAACTCTCCGACACTCTGTGACACTCTCTGAAACTTTCTGGCACCCTCTGACACACTCCGAAGATCTCTGGCACTCTCTGAAAATCTCTGACACTCTCTGAAACTCTGTGACACTCTCTGAAAGACTCTGACACTCTCTGAAGATCTCTGGCACTCTCTGAAAATCTCTGACACTCTCTGAAACTCTGTGACACTCTCTGAAAGACTCTGACACTCTCTGACACTTTCTGAAACTCTCTGACACTATCTGACTCTTTCTGAAACTCTCGGACACTCTCTGACATACTCTGCAACTCTATGACACTCTGTGACACTCTCTGACACTCTCTGAATCTCTCTGAAAAGCCCTGACACTCTCTGACTCTCTCTGAAACTCTCTGAAAATCTCTGACACTCTCTGACACTCTGTGACACTCTCAGATACTCTCTGACTCTCTCAGACACACTCCGACACACTCAGAAACTCTCAGAAACTCTCTGGAACTCTCTGACACTCTCAGAAAGTCTCTGAAACTCTCTGACTCTCTCTGAAACTCTCTGACACTCTCTGACGCTCTCTGACACTCTCTGAAACTCTGTGACACTCTTTGACACTCTCTGACACTCACTGACTCTCTCTGAAACTCTCTGACACTCTCTGAAATTCTCTGAAACTGTCTGACACTCTCTGACAATCTCTGACACTCTCTGAATCTCTCTGAATCACTTTGACACTCTGTGACACTCTCTGAAACTCTCTGAAACTCTCTGAAACTTTCTGACACTCTCTGAAACTCTCTGACACTCTTTGAAACTCTCTGAAACTCTCTGACACTCTCTGACACTCTCTGAAACTCTCTGAAACTCTCTGACACTCTCTGACTCTCTCTGAAACTCTCTGACAATCTCTGGCACTCTCAGACACTCTCAGACACTCTCTGAAGATCTCTGAAACTCTCTGACACTATCTGTCTCTTTCTGAAGCTCTCGGACACTCTCTGACACACTCTGCAAATCTATGACACTCTGTGACACTCTCTGACACTCTCTGAATCTCTCTGAAAAGCTCTGACAGTCTGTGAAACTCTCTGAAACTCTCTGAAAGTCCCTGACACTCTCTAACTCTCTCTGAAACTTTCTGACATTCTCTGACACTCTCTGAACATCGCTGAAACTCTCTGAAATTCTCTGACACTCTCTGACACTCTGTGACACTCTCAGATACTCTCTGACTCTCTCAGACACACTCCGACACACTCAGAAACTCTCAGAAAAACTCTGGAACTCTCTGACACTCTCAGAAAGTCTCTGAAACACACTGACACTCTCTGAAATTCTCTGACACTATCTGACGCTCTCTGGCACTCTCTGAAACTCTGTGACACACTTTGACACTCTCTGACACTCACTGACTCTCTCTGAAACTCTCTGACACTCTGTGACACTTTCTGAAACTCTCTGACACGATCTGACACTTTCTGAATCTCTCGGACACTCTCTGAATCTCTCTGAAACTCTCCGAAACTCTGTGACACTCTCTGAAACTTTCTGGCACCCTCTGACACTCTCTGAAGATCTCTGGCACTCTCTGAAAATCTCTGACACTCTCTGAAACTCTGTGACAGTCTCTAAAAGACTCTGACACTCTCTGACACTTTCTGAAACTCTCTGACACTATCTGACTCTTTCTGAAACTCTCGGACACTCTCTGACATAGTCTGCAACTCTATGACACTCTGTGACACTCTCTGACACTCTCTGAATCTCTCTGAAAAGCTCTGACACTCTGTGACACTCTCTGAAACTCTCTGAAACTCCCTGACACTCTCTGACTCTCTCTGAAACTCTCTGAAAATCTTGAACATTCTCTGACACTCTGTGACACTCTCAGATACTCTCTGACTCTCTCAGACACACTCCGACACACTCAGAAACTCTCAGAAACTCTCTGGAACTCTCTGACACTCTCAGAAAGTCTCTGAAACTCTCCGACTCTCTCTGAAACTCTCTGACACTCTCTGACGCTCTCTGACACTCTCTGAAACTCTGTGACACTCTTTGACACTCTCTGACACTCACTGACTCTCTCTGAAACTCTCTGACACTCTCTGAAATTCTCTGAAACTGTCTGACACTCTCTGACAATCTCTGACACTCTCTGAATCTCTCTGAATCACTTTGACACTCTGTGACACTCTCTGAAACTCTCTGACACTCTCTGAAACTCTCTGACACTCTCCGAAACTCTCTGAAACTCTCTGACACTCTCTGACACTCTCTGAAACTCTCTGAAACTCTCTGACACTCTCTGACACTCTCTGAACATCGCTGAGACTCTCTGAAAATCTCTGACACTCTCTGACACTCTGTGACACTCTCAGATACTCTCTGACTCTCTCAGACACACTCCGACACACTCAGAAACTCTCAGAAACTCTGTGGAACTCTCTGACACTCTCAGAAAGTCTCTGAAACACACTGACACTCTCTGAAACTCTCTGACACTATCTGACACTCTCTGAAACTCTCTGACTCTCTCTGACACTCTCTGAAACTCTCTGACAATCTCTGACACTCTCAGACACTCTCTGACACTCTGTGACACTTTCTGAAACTCTCTGACACTCCCTGACACTGTCTGAAGCTCTCTGACACTCTCTGAAACTCTCTGAAACTCTCTGACACTCTCTGACACTCTCTGACACTCTCTGAAACTCTCTGACAATCTCTGGCACTCTCAGACACTCTCTGACACTCTCTGACACTTTCTGAAACTCTCTGACACTATCTGACACTTTCTGAAACTCTCGGACACTCTCTGACACACTCTGCAACTCTGTGTCACTCTGTGACACTCTCTGACACTCTCTGACGCTCTCTGAATCTCTCTGAAACTCTCTGACACTCTGTGACACTCTGTAACTCTCTTAAACTCCCTGACACTCTCTGACACTCTCTGAAACTTTCTGACACTCTCTGACACTCTCTGAACATCTCTGAAACTCTCTGAAAATCTCTGACAATCTCTGACACTCTGTGACACTCTCAGATACTCTCTGACTCGCTCAGACACACTTCGACACACTCAGAAACTCTCAGAAACTCTCTGGCACTCTCTGACACTCTCGGAAACTTTCTGAAACACTTTGACACTCTCTGAAACTCTCTGACACTTTCTGACACTCTCTGACACTCTCTGAAACTCTTTGACACTCTTTGACACTCTCAGACACTGTCTGACTCTCTCTGAAACTCTCTGACACTCTCTGACACTCCTTGACACTCTCTGAAACTCTCTGACACTCTCTGACACTCTCTGAAACTCTTTGACACTCTTTGACAATCTCAGACACTGTTTGACACTATCTGAAACTCTCTGACACTCTCTGACACTCCCTGGCACTCTCTGAAACTCTCTGACACTCTCTGACACTCTCTGAAACTCTCTGACAATCTCTGGCACTCTCAGACACTCTCTGAAGATCTCTGAAACTCTCTGAAAATCTCTGACACTCTCTGAAACTCTCTGTCACTCACTGACACTCTCTGAAGATCTCTGAAACTCTCTGAAAATCTCTGACACTCTCTGAAACTCTGTGAAACTCTCTGAAACACTCTGACACTCTCTGACATTCTCAGACACTCTCTGACACTCTCTGACACTTTCTGAAACTCTCTGACACTATCTGACACTTTCTGAAACTCTCGGACACTCTCTGACACACTCTGCAACTCTGTGTCACTCTGTGACACTCTCTGACACTCTCTGACACTCTCTGAATCTCTCTGAAACTCTCTGACACTCTGTGACAATTTGTAACTCTCTGAAATTCCCTGAAAATCTCTGACACTCTCCGAACATCTCTGAAACTTTCTGAAAATCTCTGACAATCTCTGACACTCTGTGACACTCTCAGATACTCTCTGACTCTCTCAGACACACTCCGACACACTCAGAAACTCTCAGAAAAACTCTGGAACTCTCTGACACTCTCAGAAAGTCTCTGAAACACACTGACACTCTCTGAAACTCTCTGACACTATCTGACGCTCTCTGGCACTCTCTGAAACTCTGTGACACACTTTGACACTCTCTGACACTCACTGACTCTCTCTGAAACTCTCTGACACTCTGTGACACTTTCTGAAACTCTCTGACACGATCTGACACTTTCTGAATCTCTCGGACACTCTCTGAATCTCTCTGAAACTCTCCGAAACTCTGTGACACTCTCTGAAACTTTCTGGCACCCTCTGACACTCTCTGAAGATCTCTGGCACTCTCTGAAAATCTCTGACACTCTCTGAAACTCTGTGACAGTCTCTAAAAGACTCTGACACTCTCTGACACTTTCTGAAACTCTCTGACACTATCTGACTCTTTCTGAAACTCTCGGACACTCTCTGACATAGTCTGCAACTCTATGACACTCTGTGACACTCTCTGACACTCTCTGAATCTCTCTGAAAAGCTCTGACACTCTGTGACACTCTCTGAAACTCTCTGAAACTCCCTGACACTCTCTGACTCTCTCTGAAACTCTCTGAAAATCTTGAACATTCTCTGACACTCTGTGACACTCTCAGATACTCTCTGACTCTCTCAGACACACTCCGACACACTCAGAAACTCTCAGAAACTCTCTGGAACTCTCTGACACTCTCAGAAAGTCTCTGAAACTCTCCGACTCTCTCTGAAACTCTCTGACACTCTCTGACGCTCTCTGACACTCTCTGAAACTCTGTGACACTCTTTGACACTCTCTGACACTCACTGACTCTCTCTGAAACTCTCTGACACTCTCTGAAATTCTCTGAAACTGTCTGACACTCTCTGACAATCTCTGACACTCTCTGAATCTCTCTGAATCACTTTGACACTCTGTGACACTCTCTGAAACTCTCTGACACTCTCTGAAACTCTCTGACACTCTCCGAAACTCTCTGAAACTCTCTGACACTCTCTGACACTCTCTGAAACTCTCTGAAACTCTCTGACACTCTCTGACACTCTCTGAACATCGCTGAGACTCTCTGAAAATCTCTGACACTCTCTGACACTCTGTGACACTCTCAGATACTCTCTGACTCTCTCAGACACACTCCGACACACTCAGAAACTCTCAGAAACTCTGTGGAACTCTCTGACACTCTCAGAAAGTCTCTGAAACACACTGACACTCTCTGAAACTCTCTGACACTATCTGACACTCTCTGAAACTCTCTGACTCTCTCTGACACTCTCTGAAACTCTCTGACAATCTCTGACACTCTCAGACACTCTCTGACACTCTGTGACACTTTCTGAAACTCTCTGACACTCCCTGACACTGTCTGAAGCTCTCTGACACTCTCTGAAACTCTCTGAAACTCTCTGACACTCTCTGACACTCTCTGACACTCTCTGAAACTCTCTGACAATCTCTGGCACTCTCAGACACTCTCTGACACTCTCTGACACTTTCTGAAACTCTCTGACACTATCTGACACTTTCTGAAACTCTCGGACACTCTCTGACACACTCTGCAACTCTGTGTCACTCTGTGACACTCTCTGACACTCTCTGACGCTCTCTGAATCTCTCTGAAACTCTCTGACACTCTGTGACACTCTGTAACTCTCTTAAACTCCCTGACACTCTCTGACACTCTCTGAAACTTTCTGACACTCTCTGACACTCTCTGAACATCTCTGAAACTCTCTGAAAATCTCTGACAATCTCTGACACTCTGTGACACTCTCAGATACTCTCTGACTCGCTCAGACACACTTCGACACACTCAGAAACTCTCAGAAACTCTCTGGCACTCTCTGACACTCTCGGAAACTTTCTGAAACACTTTGACACTCTCTGAAACTCTCTGACACTTTCTGACACTCTCTGACACTCTCTGAAACTCTTTGACACTCTTTGACACTCTCAGACACTGTCTGACTCTCTCTGAAACTCTCTGACACTCTCTGACACTCCTTGACACTCTCTGAAACTCTCTGACACTCTCTGACACTCTCTGAAACTCTTTGACACTCTTTGACAATCTCAGACACTGTTTGACACTATCTGAAACTCTCTGACACTCTCTGACACTCCCTGGCACTCTCTGAAACTCTCTGACACTCTCTGACACTCTCTGAAACTCTCTGACAATCTCTGGCACTCTCAGACACTCTCTGAAGATCTCTGAAACTCTCTGAAAATCTCTGACACTCTCTGAAACTCTCTGTCACTCACTGACACTCTCTGAAGATCTCTGAAACTCTCTGAAAATCTCTGACACTCTCTGAAACTCTGTGAAACTCTCTGAAACACTCTGACACTCTCTGACATTCTCAGACACTCTCTGACACTCTCTGACACTTTCTGAAACTCTCTGACACTATCTGACACTTTCTGAAACTCTCGGACACTCTCTGACACACTCTGCAACTCTGTGTCACTCTGTGACACTCTCTGACACTCTCTGACACTCTCTGAATCTCTCTGAAACTCTCTGACACTCTGTGACAATTTGTAACTCTCTGAAATTCCCTGACACTCTCTGACACTCTCCGAACATCTCTGAAACTTTCTGAAAATCTCTGACAATCTCTGACACTCTGTGACACTCTCAGATACTCTCTGACTCGCTCAGACACACTTCGACACACTCAGAAACTCTCAGAAACTCTCTGGCACTCTCTGACACCCTCAGAAACTCTCTGAAACACTTTGACACTCTCTGAAACTCTCTGACACTCTCTGACACTCTCTGACACTCTCTGAAACATTTTGACACTCTTTGACACTCTCAGACACTGTCTGACTCTCTCTGAAACTCTCTGACACTCTCTGACACTCCCTGACACTCTCTGAAACTCTCTGACACTCTCTGACACTCTCTGAAACTCTCTGACAATCTCTGACACTCTCTGAAACTCTTTGAGACTCTTTGACAATCTCAGACACTATTTGACACTATCTGAAACTCTCTGACACTCTCTGACACTCCCTGACACTGTCTGAAGCTCTCTGACACTCTCTGAAACTCTCTGAAACTCTCTGACACTCTCTGAAACTCTCTGACAATCTCTGGCACTTTCAGACACTCTCTGACACTCTCTGACACTTTCTGAAACTCTCTGACACTCTCTGACACTTTCTGAATCTCTCGGACACTCTCTGAATCTCTCTGAAACTCTCCGACACTCTGTGACACTCTCTGAAACTTTCTGCCACTCTCTGACACTCTCTGAAGATCTCTGAAACTCTCTGAAAATCTCTGACACTCTCTGAAACTCTCTGACACTCACTGACACTCTGTGGCACTCACTGACACTCTCTGAAGATCTCTGAAACTCTCTGAAAATCTCTGACACTCTCTGAAACTCTGTGACACTCTCTGAAACACTCTGACAATCTCTGACACTCTCCGCAACACTCAGAAACTGTCAGAAACTCTCAGGCACTCTCTGAAACTCTCAGAAATTCTCTGAAACTCTCTGACACTCTCTGAAACCCTCTGACACTCTCTGACACTCTCTGAAACTCTCTGAAACTCTTTGTAACTCTCTGACACTCTCAGAAACTCTCAGAAGCTCACTGAAACTCTCTGACACTCTCTGACCCTCTCTGAAACTCTCAGACACTCTCAGACACTCTCAGACACTCTCTGACACTCTCTGACACTATCTGAGACTCTCTGAAACTCTCTGACACTCTCTGAAATTCTCTGAAACTCTCTGACACTCTCTGACACTCTCTGAAACTCTCTGACACTCTCTGACACTCTCAGACATTCTCTGACACTCTGTGACACTTTCTGAAACTCTCTGACACTATCTGACACTTTCTGAATCTCTCTGACACTCTCTGAATCTCTCTGAAACTCTGCGACACTCTGTGACACTCTCTGAAACTTTCTGGCACCCTCTGACACACTCTGAAGATCTCTGGCACTCTCTGAAAATCTCTGACACTCTCTGAAACTCTGTGACACTCTCTGAAAGACTCTGACACTCTCTGAAGATCTCTGGCACTCTCTGAAAATTTCTGACACTCTCTGAAACTCTGTGACACTCTCTGAAAGTCTCTGACACTCTCTGACACTTTCTGAAACTCTCTGACACTATCTGACTCTTTCTGAAACTCTCGGACACTCTCTGACATACTCTGCAACACTATGACACTCTGTGACACTCTCTGACACTCTCTGAATCTCTCTGAAAAGCTCTGACACTCTGTGACACTCTCTGAAACTCTCTGAAACTCCCTGACACTCTCTGACTCTCTCTGAAACTCTCTGAAAATCTCTGACACTCTCTGACACTCTGTGACACTCTCAGATACTCTCTGACTCTCTCAGACACACTCCGACACACTCAGAAACTCTCAGAAACTCTCTGGAACTCTCTGACACTCTCAGAAAGTCTCTGAAACTCTCTGAATCTCTCTGAAACTCTCTGACACTCTCTGACGCTCTCTGACACTCTCTGAAACTCTGTGACACTCTTTGACACTCTCTGACACTCTCTGAAACTCTCTGAAACTCTCTGAAACTCTCTGACACTCTCTGACACTCTCTGAAACTCTCTGAAACTCTCTGACACTCTCTGACTCTCTCTGAAACTCTCTGACAATCTCTGGCACTCTCAGACACTCTCAGACACTCTCTGAAGATCTCTGAAACTCTCTGACAGTATCTGTCTCTTTCTGAAACTCTCGGACACTCTCTGACACACTCTGCAAATCTATGACACTCTGTGACACTCTCTGACACTCTCTGAATCTCTCTGAAAAGCTCTGACAGTCTGTGAAACTCTCTGAAACTCTCTGAAAGTCCCGGACACTCTCTAACTCTCTCTGAAACTTTCTGACATTCTCTGACACTCTCTGAACATCGCTGAAACTCTCTGAAAATCTCTGACACTCTCTGACGCTCTGTGACACTCTCAGATACTCTCTGACTCTCTCAGACACACTCCGACACACTCAGAAACTCTCAGAAAAACTCTGGAACTCTCTGACACTCTCAGAAAGTCTCTGAAACACACTGACACTCTCTGAAACTCTCTGACACTCACTGACTCTCTCTGTAACTCTCTGACACACTGTGACACTTTCTGAAACTCTCTGACACTATCTGACACTTTCTGAATCTCTCGGACACTGTCTGAATCTCTCTGAAACTCTCCGACACTCTGTGACACTCTCTGAAACTTTCTGGCACCCTCTGACACTCTCTGAAGATCTCTGGCACTCTCTGAAAATCTCTGACACTCTCTCAAACTCTGTGACAGTCTCTAAAAGACTCTGACACTCTCTGACACTTTCTGAAACTCTCTGACACTATCTGACTCTTTCTGAAACTCTCGGACACTCTCTGACATAGTCTGCAACTCTATGACACTCTGTGACACTCTCTGACACTCTCTGAATCTCTCTGAAAAGCTCTGACACTCTGTGACACTCTCTGAAACTCTCTGAAACTCCCTGACACTCTCTGACTCTCTCTGAAACTCTCTGAAAATCTTGAACAATCTCTGACACTCTGTGACACTCTCAGATACTCTCTGACTCTCTCAGACACACTCCGACACACTCAGAAACTCTCAGAAACTCTCTGGAACTCTCTGACACTCTCAGAAAGTCTCTGAAACTCTCTGACTCTCTCTGAAACTCTCTGACACTCTCTGACGCTCTCTGACACTCTCTGTAAATCTGTGACACTCTTTGACACTCTCTGACACTCACTGACTCTCTCTGAAACTCTCTGACACTCTCTGAAATTCTCTGAAACTGTCTGACACTCTCTGACAATCTCTGACACTCTCTGAATCTCTCTGAATCACTTTGACACTCTGTGACACTCTCTGAAACTCTCTGACACTCTCTGAAACTCTCTGACACTCTCCGAAACTCTCTGAAACTCTCTGACACTCTCTGACACTCTCTGAAACTCTCTGAAACTCTCTTACACTCTCTGACACTCTCTGAAACTCAGACAATCTCTGGCACTCTCAGACACTCTCAGACAGTCTCTGAAGATCTCTGAAACTCTCTGACACTATCTGTCTCTTTCTGAAACTCTCGGACACTCTCTGACACACTCTGCAACTCTATGACACTCTGTGACACTCTCTGACACTCTCTGAATCTCTCTGAAAAGCTCTGACAGTCTGTGAAACTCTCTGAAACTCTCTGAAAGTCCCTGACACTCTCTGACTCTCTCTGAAACTTTCTAACATTCTCTGACACTCTCTGAACATCGCTGAGACTCTCTGAAAATCTCTGACACTCTCTGACACTCTGTGACACTCTCAGATACTCTCTGACTCTCTCAGACACACTCCGACACACTCAGAAACTCTCAGAAACTCTGTGGAACTCTCTGACACTCTCAGAAAGTCTCTGAAACACACTGACACTCTCTGAAACTCTCTGACACTATCTGACACTCTCTGAAACTCTCTGACACTCTCTGACACTCTCTGAAACTCTCTGACAATCTCTGACACTCTCAGACACTCTCTGACACTCTGTGACACTTTCTGAAACTCTCTGACACTATCTGACACTTTCTGAATCTCTCGGACACTCTCTGAATCTCTCTGAAACTCTCCGCCACTCTGTGACACTCTCTGAAACTTTCTTGCACTCTCTGACACTCTCTGAAGATCTCTGGCACTCTCTGAAAATCTCTGACACTCTCTGAAATTCTGTGACACTCTCTGAAAGACTCTGACACTCTCTTACACTCTCAGACACTCTCCGACACTATCTGACTCTTTCTGAAACTCTCGGAAACTCTCTGACACACTCTGCAACTCTATGACACTCTGTGACTCTCTCTGACACTCTCTGAATCTCTCTGAAAAGCTCTGACACTCTGTGACACTCTCTGAAACTCTCTGAAACTCCCTTACACTCTCTCACTCTCTCTGAAACTTTCTGACACTCTCTGACACTCTCTGAACTTCTCTGAAACTCTCTGAAAATCTCTGACACTCTCTGACACTCTGTGACACTCTCAGATACTCTCTGACTCTCTTAGACACACTCCGACACACTCAGAAACTCTCAGAAACCCTCAGGAACTCTCTGACACTCTCAGAAAGTCTCTGAAACACTCTGACACTCTCTGAAACTCTCTGACACTATCTGACTATTTTCTGAAACTCTCTGACACTCTCGGAATCTCTCTGAAATGCTCTGACACTCTGTGACACTCTCTGAAACTCTCTGAAAGTCCCTGACACTCTCTGACTCTCTCTGAAACTTTATGACATTCTCTGACACTCTCTGAACATCTCTGAAACTCTCTGAATATCTCTGACACTCTGTGACACTCTCAGATACTCTCTTACTCTCTCAGACACACTCCGACACACTCAGAAACACTCAGAAACTCTCTGGAACTCTCTGACACTCTCAGAAAGTCTCTGAAACATTCTGACACTCTCTGCAACTCTCTGACACTATCTGACGCTCTCTGACACTCTCTGAAACTCTGTGACACACTCTCTGACACTCTCTGCCACTCACTGACTCTCTCTGAAACTCTCTGACACACTCTGAAACTCTCTGAAAATGTCTGAAACTCTCTGACAATCTCTGACACTCTCTGAATCTCTCTGAATCACTCTGACACTCTGTGACACTCTCTGAAACTCTCTGACACTCTCTGAAACTTTCTGAGACTCTCTGAAACTCTCTGAAGCTCTCTGAAACTCTCTGACACTCTCTGACACTCTCTGAAACTCTCTGAAACTCTCTGACACTCTCTGTCACTCTCTGAAACTCTCTGACAATCTCTGGCACTCTCAGACACTCTCAGACACTCTCTGAAGATCTCTGAATTTCTCTGACACTATCTGACACTTTCTGAATCTCTCGGACACTCTCTGAATCTCTCTGAAACTCTCCGACACTCTGTCACACTCTCTGAAACTTTCTCGCACTCTCTGACACTCTCTGAGGATCTCTGAAACTCTCTGAAAATCTCTGACACTCTCTGAAACTCTGTGAAACTCTCTGAAACACTCTGACATTCTCAGACACTCTCTGAACATCGCTGAAACTCTCTGAAAATCTCTGACACTCTCTGACACTCTGTGACACTCTCAGATACTCTCTGACTCTCTCAGACACACTTCGACACACTCAGAAACTCTCAGAAACTCTCTGGAACTCTCTGACACTCTCAGAAAGTCTCTGAAACACACTGACACTCTCTGAAACTCTCTGACACTATCTGACACTCTCTGAAACTCTCTGACACTCTCTGACACTCTCTGAAACTCTCTGACAATCTCTGACACTCTCAGACACTCTCTGACACTCTCTGACACTTTCTGAAACTCTCTGACACTATCTGACACTTTCTGAATCTCTCGGACACTCTCTGAATCTCTCTGAAACTCTCCGACACTCTGTGACACTCTCTGAAACTTTCTTGCACTCTCTGACACTCTCTGAAGATCTCTGGCACTCTCTGAAAATCTCTGACACTCTCTGAAACTCTGTGACACTCTCTGAAAGACTCTGACACTCTCTTACACTCTCAGACACTCTCCGACACTATCTGACTCTTTCTGAAACTCTCGGACACTCTCTGACACACTCTGCAACTCTATGACACTCTGTGACACTCTCTGACACTCTCTGAATCTCTCTGAAAAGCTCTGACACTCTGTGACACTCTCAGAAACTCTCTGAAACTCCCTTACACTCTCTCACTCTATCTGAAACTTTCTGACACTCTCTGACACTCTCTGAACATCTCTGAAACTCTCTGAAAATCTCTGACACTCTCTGACACTCTGTGACACTCTCAGAAACTCTCTGACTCTCTCAGACACACTCCGACACACTCAGAAACTCTCAGAAACCCTCTGGAACTCTCTGACACTCTCAGAAAGTCTCTGAAACACTCTGACACTCTCTGAAACTCTCTGACACTATCTGACTCTTTCTGAAACTCTCTGACACTCTCTGAATCTCTCTGAAATGCTCTGACACTCTGTGACACTCTCTGAAACTCTCTGAAAGTCCCTGACACTCTCTGACTCTCTCTGAAACTTTATGACACTCTCTGACACTCTCTGAACATCTCTGAAACTCTCTGAATATCTCTGACACTCTGTGACACTCTCAGATACTCTCTTACTCTCTCAGACACACTCCGACACACTCAGAAACTCTCAGAAACTCTCTGGAACTCTCTGACACTCTCAGAAAGTCTCTGAAACACTCTGACACTCTCTGCAACTCTCTGACACTATCTGACGCTCTCTGACACTCTCTGAAACTCTGTGACACACTTTGACACTCTCTGACACTCACTGACTCTCTCTGAAACTCTCTGACACTCTCTGAAACTCTCTGAAACTGTCTGAAACTCTCTGACAATCTCTGACACTCTCTGAATCTCTCTGAATCACTCTGGCACTCTGTGACACTCTCTGAAACTCTCTGACACTCTCTGAAACTTTCTGACACTCTCTGAAACTCTCTGAAGCTCTCTGAAACTCTCTGACACTCTCTGACACTCTCTGAAACTCTCTGACAATCTCTGGCACTCTCAGACACTCTCAGACACTCTCTGAAGATCTCTGAAACTCTCTGACACTATCTGACACTTTCTGAATCTCTCGGACACTCTCTGAATCTCTCTGAAACTCTCCGACACTCTGTCACACTCTCTGAAACTTTCTCGCACTCTCTGACACTCTCTGAGGATCTCTGAAACTCTCTGAAAATCTCTGACACTCTCTGAAACTCTGTGAAACTCTCTGAAACACTCTGACACTCTCTGACATTCTCAGACACTCTCTGACACTCTCTGACACTTTCTGAAACTCTCTGACACTATCTGACACTTTCTGAAACTCTCGGACACTCTCTGACACCATCTGCAACTCTGTGTCACTCTGTGACACTCTCTGATACTCTCTGACACTCTCTGAATCTCTCTGAATCTCTCTGACACTCTGTGAAACTCTGTAACTCTCTGAAACTCCCTGACACTCTCTGACACTCTCTGAAACTTTCTGACACTCTCTGACACTCTCTGAACATCTCTGAAACTCTCTGAAAATCTCTGACAATCTCTGACACTCTGTGACACTCTCAGATACTCTCTGACTCCCTCAGACACACTTCGACACACTCAGAAACTCTCAGAAACTCTCTGGCACTCTCTGACACTCTCAGAAACTCTCTGAAACACTTTGACACTCTCTGAAACTCTCTGACACTCTCTGACACTCTCTGAAACTCTTTGACACTCTTTGACACTCTCAGACACTGTCTGACTCTCTCTGAAACTCTCTGACACTCTCTGACACTCCCTGACACTCTCTGAAACTCTCTGACACTCTCTGACACTCTCTGAAACTCTTTGACACTCTTTGACAATCTCAGACACTGTCTGACACTATCTGAATCTCTCTGACACTCTCTGACACTCCCTGACACTGTCTGAAGCTCTCTGACACTCTCTGAAACTCTCTGAAACTCTCTGACACTCTCTGACACTCTCTGACACTCTCTGAAACTCTCTGACAATCTCTGGCACTCTCAGACACTCTCTGACACTCTCTGACACTTTCTGAAACTCTCTGACACTATCTGACACTTTCTGAATCTCTCTGAAACTCTCCGACACTCTGTGACACTCTCTGAAACTTTCTGGCACTCTCTGACACTCTCTGAAGATCTCTGAAACTCTCTGAAAATCTCTGACACTCTCTGAAACTCTCTGACACTCACTGACACTCTGTGGCACTCACTGACACTCTCTGAAGATCTCTGAAACTCTCTGACACGTTCTGACACTCCCTGACACTGTCTGAAGCTCTCTGACACTCTCTGAAACTCTCTGAAACTCTCTGACAATCTCTGGCACTCTCAGACACTCTCTGACACTCTCTGACACTTTCTGAAACTCTCTGACACTATCTGACACTTTCTGAATCTCTCTGAAACTCTCCGTCACTCTGTGACACTCTCTGAAACTTTCTGACACTCTCTGACACTCTCTGAAGATCTCTGAAACTCTCTGAAAATCTCTGACACTCTCTGAAACTCTCTGACACTCTCTGACATTCTCAGACACTCTCTGACACTCTCTGACACTTTCTGAAACTCTCTGACACTATCTGACACTTTCTGAAACTCTCGGACACTCTCTGACACCATCTGCAACTCTGTGTCACTCTGTGACACTCTCTGATACTCTCTGACACTCTCTGAATCTCTCTGAATCTCTCTGACACTCTGTGAAACTCTGTAACTCTCTGAAACTCCCTGACACTCTCTGACACTCTCTGAAACTTTCTGACACTCTCTGACACTCTCTGAACATCTCTGAAACTCTCTGAAAATCTCTGACAATCTCTGACACTCTGTGACACTCTCAGATACTCTCTGACTCCCTCAGACACACTTCGACACACTCAGAAACTCTCAGAAACTCTCTGGCACTCTCTGACACTCTCAGAAACTCTCTGAAACACTTTGACACTCTCTGAAACTCTCTGACACTCTCTGACACTCTCTGAAACTCTTTGACACTCTTTGACACTCTCAGACACTGTCTGACTCTCTCTGAAACTCTCTGACACTCTCTGACACTCCCTGACACTCTCTGAAACTCTCTGACACTCTCTGACACTCTCTGAAACTCTTTGACACTCTTTGACAATCTCAGACACTGTCTGACACTATCTGAATCTCTCTGACACTCTCTGACACTCCCTGACACTGTCTGAAGCTCTCTGACACTCTCTGAAACTCTCTGAAACTCTCTGACACTCTCTGACACTCTCTGACACTCTCTGAAACTCTCTGACAATCTCTGGCACTCTCAGACACTCTCTGACACTCTCTGACACTTTCTGAAACTCTCTGACACTATCTGACACTTTCTGAATCTCTCTGAAACTCTCCGACACTCTGTGACACTCTCTGAAACTTTCTGGCACTCTCTGACACTCTCTGAAGATCTCTGAAACTCTCTGAAAATCTCTGACACTCTCTGAAACTCTCTGACACTCACTGACACTCTGTGGCACTCACTGACACTCTCTGAAGATCTCTGAAACTCTCTGACACGTTCTGACACTCCCTGACACTGTCTGAAGCTCTCTGACACTCTCTGAAACTCTCTGAAACTCTCTGACAATCTCTGGCACTCTCAGACACTCTCTGACACTCTCTGACACTTTCTGAAACTCTCTGACACTATCTGACACTTTCTGAATCTCTCTGAAACTCTCCGTCACTCTGTGACACTCTCTGAAACTTTCTGACACTCTCTGACACTCTCTGAAGATCTCTGAAACTCTCTGAAAATCTCTGACACTCTCTGAAACTCTCTGACACTCACTGACACTCTGTGGCACTCACTGACACTCTCTGAAGATCTCTGAAACTCTCTGAAAATCTCTGACACTCTCTGAAACTCTGTGACACTCTCTGAAACTCTCAGAAATTCTCTGAAACTCTCTGACACTCTCTGAAACCCTCTGACACTCTCTGACACTCTCTGAAACTCTCTGAAACTCTTTGTAACTCTCTGACACTCTCAGAAACTCTCAGAAGCTCACTGAAACTCTCTGACACTCTCTGACCCTCTCTGAAACTCTCAGACACTCTCAGACACTCTCTGACACTCTCTGACACTATCTGAGACTCTCTGAAACTCTCTGACACTCTCTGAAATTCTCTGAAACTCTCTGACACTCTCTGACACTCTCTGAAACTCTCTGACACTCTCAGACACTCTCTGACACTTTCTGAAACTCTCTGACACTATCTGAGACTTTCTGAATCTCTCTGACACTCTCTGAATCTCTCTGAAACTCTCCGACACTCTGTGACACTCTCTGAAACTTTCTGGCAACCTCTGACACACTCTGAAGATCTCTGGCACTCTCTGAAAATCACTGACACTCTCTGAAACTCTGTGACACTCTCTGAAAGACTCTGACACTCTCTGAAGATCTCTGGCACTCTCTGAAAATCTCTGACACTCTCTGAAACTTTCTGGCAACCTCTGACACACTCTGAAGATCTCTGGCACTCTCTGAAAATCACTGACACTCTCTGAAACTCTGTGACACTCTCTGAAAGACTCTGACACTCTCTGAAGATCTCTGACACTCTCAGAAAGTCTCTGAAACACACTGACACTCTCTGAAACTCTCTGACACTATCTGACACTCTCTGAAACTCTCTGACACTCTCTGACACTCTCTGAAACTCTCTGACAATCTCTGACACTCTCAGACACTCTCTGACACTCTCTGACACTTTCTGAAACTCTCTGACACTATCTGACACTTTCTGAATCTCTCGGACACTCTCTGAATCTCTCTGAAACTCTCCGACACTCTGTGACACTCTCTGAAACTTTCTTGCACTCTCTGACACTCTCTGAAGATCTCTGGCACTCTCTGAAAATCTCTGACACTCTCTGAAACTCTGTGACACTCTCTGAAAGACTCTGACACTCTCTTACACTCTCAGACACTCTCCGACACTATCTGACTCTTTCTGAAACTCTCGGACACTCTCTGACACACTCTGCAACTCTATGACACTCTGTGACACTCTCTGACACTCTCTGAATCTCTCTGAAAAGCTCTGACACTCTGTGACACTCTCAGAAACTCTCTGAAACTCCCTTACACTCTCTCACTCTCTCTGAAACTTTCTGACACTCTCTGACACTCTCTGAACATCTCTGAAACTCTCTGAATATCTCTGACACTCTGTGACACTCTCAGATACTCTCTTACTCTCTCAGACACACTCCGACACACTCAGAAACTCTCAGAAACTCTCTGGAACTCTCTGACACTCTCAGAAAGTCTCTGAAACACTCTGACACTCTCTGCAACTCTCTGACACTATCTGACGCTCTCTGACACTCTCTGAAACTCTGTGACACACTTTGACACTCTCTGACACTCACTGACTCTCTCTGAAACTCTCTGACACTCTCTGAAACTCTCTGAAACTGTCTGAAACTCTCTGACAATCTCTGACACTCTCTGAATCTCTCTGAATCACTCTGACACTCTGTGACACTCTCTGAAACTCTCTGACACTCTCTGAAACTCTCTGACACTCTCTGACACTCTCGGAAACTCTCTGACAATCTCTGGCACTCTCAGACACTCTCAGACACTCTCTGAAGATCTCTGAAACTCTCTGACACTATCTGACACTTTCTGAATCTCTCGGACACTCTCTGAATCTCTCTGAAACTCTCCGACACTCTGTCACACTCTTTGAAACTTTCTCGCACTCTCTGACACTCTCTGAGGATCTCTGAAACTCTCTGAAAATCTCTGACAATCTCTGAAACTCTGTGAAACTCTCTGAAACACTCTGACACTCTCTGACATTCTCAGACACTCTCTGACACTCTCTGACACTTTCTGAAACTCTCTGACACTATCTGACACTTTCTGAAACTCTCGGACACTCTCTGACACCATCTGCAACTCTGTGTCACTCTGTGGCACTCTCTGATACTCTCAGACACTCTCTGAATCTCTCTGAATCTCTCTGACACTCTGTGAAACTCTGTAACTCTCTGAAACTCCCTGACACTCTCTGACACTCTCTGAAACTTTCTGACACTCTCTGACACTCTCTGAACATCTCTGAAACTCTCTGAAAATCTCTGACAATCTCTGACACTCTGTGACACTCTCAGATACTCTCTGACTCCCTCAGACACACTTCGACACACTCAGAAACTCTCAGAAACTCTCTGGCACTCTCTGACACTCTCAGAAACTCTCTGAAACACTTTGACACTCTCTGAAACTCTCTGACACTCTCTGACACTCTCTGAAACTCTTTGACACTCTTTGACACTCTCAGACACTGTCTGACTCTCTCTGAAACTCTCTGACACTCTCTGACACTCCCTGACACTCTCTGAAACTCTCTGACACTCTCTGACACTCTCTGAAACTCTTTGAGACTCTTTGACAATCTCAGACACTGTCTGACACTATCTGAAACTCTCTGACACTCTCTGACACTCCCTGACACTGTCTGAAGCTCTCTGACACTCTCTGAAACTCTCTGAAACTCTCTGACACTCTCTGACACTCTCTGACACTCTCTGAAACTCTCTGACAATCTCTGGCACTCTCAGACACTCTCTGACACTCTCTGACACTTTCTGAAACTCTATGACACTATCTGACACTTTCTGAATATCTCTGAAACTCTCCGACACTCTGTGACACTCTCTGAAACTTTCTGGCACTCTCTGACACTCTCTGAAGATCTCTGAAACTCTCTGAAAATCTCTGACACTCTCTGAAACTCTCTGACACTCACTGACACTCTGTGGCACTCACTGACACTCTCTGAAGATCTCTGAAACTCTCTGACACTCTCTGACACTCCCTGACACTGTCTGAAGCTCTCTGACACTCTCTGAAACTCTCTGAAACTCTCTGACACTCTCTGACACTCTCTGACACTCTCTGAAACTCTCTGACAATCTCTGGCACTCTCAGACACTCTCTGACACTCTCTGACACTTTCTGAAACTCTCTGACACTATCTGACACTTTCTGAATCTCTCTGAAACTCTCCGACACTCTGTGACATTCTCTGAAACTTTCTGGCACTCACTGACACTCTCTGAAGATCTCTGAAACTCTCTGAAAATCTCTGACACTCTCTGAAACTCTCTGACACTCACTGACACTCTGTGGCACTCACTGACACTCTCTGAAGATCTCTGAAACTCTCTGAAAATCTCTGACACTCTCTGAAACTCTGTGACACTCTCTGAAACACTCTGACAATCTCTGACACTCTCCGCAACACTCAGAAACTGTCAGAAACTCTCAGGCACTCTCTGAAACTCTCAGAAATTCTCTGAAACTCTCTGACACTCTCTGAAACCCTCTGACACTCTCTGACACTCTCTGAAACTCTCTGAAACTCTTTGTAACTCTCTGACACTCTCAGAAAATCTCAGAAGCTCACTGAAACTCTCTGACACGCTCTGACCCTCTCTGAAACTCTCAGACACTCTCAGACACTCTCTGACACTCTGACACTATCTGAGACTCTCTGAAACTCTCTGACACTCTCTGAAATTCTCTGAAACACTCTGACACTCTCTGACACTCTCTGAAACTCTCTGACACTCTCTGACACTCTCAGACACTCTCTGACACTCTGTGACACTTTCTGAAACTCTCTGACACTATCTGACACTTTCTGAATCTCTCTGACACTCTCTGAATCTCTCTGAAAAGCTCTGACACTCTGTGACACTCTCTGAAACTCTCTGAAACTCCCTGACACTCTCTGACTCTCTCTGAAACTTTCTGAAAATCTCTGACACTCTCTGACACTCTGTGACACTCTCAGATACTCTCTGACTCTCTCAGACACACTCCGACACACTCAGAAACTCTCAGAAACTCTCTGGAACTCTCTGACACTCTCGGAAAGTCTCTGAAACTCTCTGACACTCTCTGAATCTCTCTGAAACTCTCCGACACTCTGTGACACTCTCTGAAACTTTCTGGCACTCTCTGACACTCTCTGAAGATCTCTGAAACTCTCTGAAAATCTCTGACACTCTCTGAAACTCTCTGACTCTCACTGACACTCTGTGGCACTCACTGACACTCTCTGAAGATCTCTGAAACTCTCTGAAAATCTCTGACACTCTCTGAAACTCTGTGACACTCTCTGAAACACTCTGACAATCTCTGACACTCTCCGCAACACTCAGAAACTGTCAGAAACTCTCAGGCACTCTCTGAAACTCTCCGAAATTCTCTGAAACTCTCTGACACTCTCTGAAACCCTCTGACACTCTCTGACACTCTCTGAAACTCTCTGAAACTCTTTGTAACTCTCTGACACTCTCAGAAACTCTCAGAAGCTCACTGAAACTCTCTGACACTCTCTGACCCTCTCTGAAACTCTCAGACACTCTCAGACACTCTCTGACACTCTGACACTATCTGAGACTCTCTGAAACTCTCTGACACTCTCTGAAATTCTCTGAAACTCTCTGACACTCTCTGACACTCTCTGAAACTCTCTGACAATCTCTGACACTCTCAGACACTCTCTGACACTCTCTGACACTTTCTGAAACTCTCTGACACTATCTGACACTTTCTCAATCTTTCGGACACTTTCTGAATCTCTCTGAAACTCTCAGATACTCTCTGACTCTCTCAGACACACTCCGACACACTCAGAAACTCTCAGAAACTCTCTGGAACTCTCTGACACTCTCGGAAAGTCTCTGAAACTCTCTGACTCTCTCTGAAACTCTCTGACACTCTCTGACGCTCTCTGACACTCTCTGAAACTCTGTGACACTCTTTGACACTCTCTGACACTCACTGACTCTCTCTGAAACTCTCTGACACTCTCTGAAATTCTCTGAAACTGTCTGACACTCTCTGACAATCTCTGACACTCTCTGAATCTCTCTGAATCACTTTGACACTCTGTGACACTCTCTGAAACTCTCTGAAACTCTCTGAAACTTTCTGACACTCTCTGAAACTCTCTGACACTCTCTGAAACTCTCTGAAACTCTCTGACACTCTCTGACACTCTCTGTAACTCTCTGAAACTCTCTGACACTCTCTGACACTCTCTGAAACTCTATGACAATCTCTGGCACTCTCAGACACTCTCAGACACTCTCTGAAGATCTCTGAAACTCTCTGACACTATCTGTCTCTTTCTGAAACTCTCGGACACTCTCTGACACTCTCTGAATCTCTCTGAAAAGCTCTGACAGTCTGTGAAACTCTCTGAAACTCTCTGAAAGTCCCTGACACTCTCTGACTCTCTCTGAAACTTTCTGACATTCTCTGACACTCTCTGAACATCGCTGAAACTCTCTGAAAATCTCTGACACTCTCTGACACTCTGTGACACTCTCAGATACTCTCTGACTCTCTCAGACCCACTCCGACTCACTCAGAAACTCTCAGAAAGTCTCTGGAACTCTCTGACACTCTCAGAAAGTCTCTGAAACACACTGACACTCTCTGAAACTCTCTGACACTATCTGACGCTCTCTGACACTCTCTGAAACTCTGTGACACACTTTGACACTCTCTGACACTCACCGACTCTCTCTGAAACTCTCTGACACTCTCTGAAACTCTCAGAAATTCTCTGAAACTCTCTGACACTCTCTGAAACCCTCTGACACTCTCTGACACTCTCTGAAACTCTCTGAAACTCTTTGTAACTCTCTGACACTCTCAGAAACTCTCAGAAGCTCACTGAAACTCTCTGACACGCTCTGACCCTCTCTGAAACTCTCAGACACTCTCAGACACTCCCTGACACTCTGACACTATCTGAGACTCTCTGAAACTCTCTGACACTCTCTGAAATTCTCTGAAACTCTCTGACACTCTCTGACACTCTCTGAAACTCTCTGACACTCTCTGACACTCTCAGACACTCTCTGACACTCTGTGACACTTTCTGAAACTCTCTGACACTATCTGACACTTTCTGAATCTCTCTGACACTCTCTGAATCTCTCTGAAAAGCTCTGACACTCTGTGACACTCTCTGAAACTCTCTGAAACTCCCTGACACTCTCTGACTCTCTCTGAAACTTTCTGAAAATCTCTGACACTCTCTGACACTCTGTGACACTCTCAGATACTCTCTGACTCTCTCAGACACACTCCGACACACTCAGAAACTCTCAGAAACTCTCTGGAACTCTCTGACACTCTCGGAAAGTCTCTGAAACTCTCTGACACTCTCTGAATCTCTCTGAAACTCTCTGACACTATCTGACACTTTCTGAATCTCTCTGACACTCTCTGAATCTCTCTGAAAAGCTCTGACACTCTGTGACACTCTCTGAAACTCTCTGAAACTCCCTGACACTCTCTGACTCTCTCTGAAACTTTCTGAAAATCTCTGACACTCTCTGACACTCTGTGACACTCTCAGATACTCTCTGACTCTCTCAGACACACTCCGACACACTCAGAAACTCTCAGAAACTCTCTGGAACTCTCTGACACTCTCGGAAAGTCTCTGAAACTCTCTGACAATCTCTGACACTCTCAGACACTCTCTGACACTCTCTGACACTTTCTGAAACTCTCTGACACTATCTGACACTTTCTGAATCTCTCGGACACTCTCTGAATCTCTCTGAAACTCTCCGACACTCTGTGACACTCTCTGAAACTTTCTTGCACTCTCTGACACTCTCTGAAGATCTCTGGCACTCTCTGAAAATCTCTGACACTCTCTGAAACTCTGTGACACTCTCTGAAAGACTCTGACACTCTCTTACACTCTCAGACACTCTCCGACACTATCTGACTCTTTCTGAAACTCTCGGACACTCTCTGACACACTCTGCAACTCTATGACACTCTGTGACACTCTCTGACACTCTCTGAATCTCTCTGAAAAGCTCTGACACTCTGTGACACTCTCAGAAACTCTCTGAAACTCCCTTACACTCTCTCACTCTCTCTGAAACTTTCTGACACTCTCTGACACTCTCTGAACATCTCTGAAACTCTCTGAATATCTCTGACACTCTGTGACACTCTCAGATACTCTCTTACTCTCTCAGACACACTCCGACACACTCAGAAACTCTCAGAAACTCTCTGGAACTCTCTGACACTCTCAGAAAGTCTCTGAAACACTCTGACACTCTCTGCAACTCTCTGACACTATCTGACGCTCTCTGACACTCTCTGAAACTCTGTGACACACTTTGACACTCTCTGACACTCACTGACTCTCTCTGAAACTCTCTGACACTCTCTGAAACTCTCTGAAACTGTCTGAAACTCTCTGACAATCTCTGACACTCTCTGAATCTCTCTGAATCACTCTGACACTCTGTGACACTCTCTGAAACTCTCTGACACTCTCTGAAACTTTCTGACACTCTCTGAAACTCTCTGAAGCTCTCTGAAACTCTCTGACACTCTCTGACACTCTCGGAAACTCTCTGACAATCTCTGGCACTCTCAGACACTCTCAGACACTCTCTGAAGATCTCTGAAACTCTCTGACACTATCTGACACTTTCTGAATCTCTCGGACACTCTCTGAATCTCTCTGAAACTCTCCGACACTCTGTCACACTCTTTGAAACTTTCTCGCACTCTCTGACACTCTCTGAGGATCTCTGAAACTCTCTGAAAATCTCTGACAATCTCTGAAACTCTGTGAAACTCTCTGAAACACTCTGACACTCTCTGACATTCTCAGACACTCTCTGACACTCTCTGACACTTTCTGAAACTCTCTGACACTATCTGACACTTTCTGAAACTCTCGGACACTCTCTGACACCATCTGCAACTCTGTGTCACTCTGTGGCACTCTCTGATACTCTCAGACACTCTCTGAATCTCTCTGAATCTCTCTGACACTCTGTGAAACTCTGTAACTCTCTGAAACTCCCTGACACTCTCTGACACTCTCTGAAACTTTCTGACACTCTCTGACACTCTCTGAACATCTCTGAAACTCTCTGAAAATCTCTGACAATCTCTGACACTCTGTGACACTCTCAGATACTCTCTGACTCCCTCAGACACACTTCGACACACTCAGAAACTCTCAGAAACTCTCTGGCACTCTCTGACACTCTCAGAAACTCTCTGAAACACTTTGACACTCTCTGAAACTCTCTGACACTCTCTGACACTCTCTGAAACTCTTTGACACTCTTTGACACTCTCAGACACTGTCTGACTCTCTCTGAAACTCTCTGACACTCTCTGACACTCCCTGACACTCTCTGAAACTCTCTGACACTCTCTGACACTCTCTGAAACTCTTTGAGACTCTTTGACAATCTCAGACACTGTCTGACACTATCTGAAACTCTCTGACACTCTCTGACACTCCCTGACACTGTCTGAAGCTCTCTGACACTCTCTGAAACTCTCTGAAACTCTCTGACACTCTCTGACACTCTCTGACACTCTCTGAAACTCTCTGACAATCTCTGGCACTCTCAGACACTCTCTGACACTCTCTGACACTTTCTGAAACTCTATGACACTATCTGACACTTTCTGAATATCTCTGAAACTCTCCGACACTCTGTGACACTCTCTGAAACTTTCTGGCACTCTCTGACACTCTCTGAAGATCTCTGAAACTCTCTGAAAATCTCTGACACTCTCTGAAACTCTCTGACACTCACTGACACTCTGTGGCACTCACTGACACTCTCTGAAGATCTCTGAAACTCTCTGACACTCTCTGACACTCCCTGACACTGTCTGAAGCTCTCTGACACTCTCTGAAACTCTCTGAAACTCTCTGACACTCTCTGACACTCTCTGACACTCTCTGAAACTCTCTGACAGTCTCTGGCACTCTCAGACACTCTCTGACACTCTCTGACACTTTCTGAAACTCTCTGACACTATCTGACACTTTCTGAATCTCTCTGAAACTCTCCGACACTCTGTGACATTCTCTGAAACTTTCTGGCACTCACTGACACTCTCTGAAGATCTCTGAAACTCTCTGAAAATCTCTGACACTCTCTGAAACTCTCTGACACTCACTGACACTCTGTGGCACTCACTGACACTCTCTGAAGATCTCTGAAACTCTCTGAAAATCTCTGACACTCTCTGAAACTCTGTGACACTCTCTGAAACACTCTGACAATCTCTGACACTCTCCGCAACACTCAGAAACTGTCAGAAACTCTCAGGCACTCTCTGAAACTCTCAGAAATTCTCTGAAACTCTCTGACACTCTCTGAAACCCTCTGACACTCTCTGACACTCTCTGAAACTCTCTGAAACTCTTTGTAACTCTCTGACACTCTCAGAAAATCTCAGAAGCTCACTGAAACTCTCTGACACGCTCTGACCCTCTCTGAAACTCTCAGACACTCTCAGACACTCTCTGACACTCTGACACTATCTGAGACTCTCTGAAACTCTCTGACACTCTCTGAAATTCTCTGAAACACTCTGACACTCTCTGACACTCTCTGAAACTCTCTGACACTCTCTGACACTCTCAGACACTCTCTGACACTCTGTGACACTTTCTGAAACTCTCTGACACTATCTGACACTTTCTGAATCTCTCTGACACTCTCTGAATCTCTCTGAAAAGCTCTGACACTCTGTGACACTCTCTGAAACTCTCTGAAACTCCCTGACACTCTCTGACTCTCTCTGAAACTTTCTGAAAATCTCTGACACTCTCTGACACTCTGTGACACTCTCAGATACTCTCTGACTCTCTCAGACACACTCCGACACACTCAGAAACTCTCAGAAACTCTCTGGAACTCTCTGACACTCTCGGAAAGTCTCTGAAACTCTCTGACACTCTCTGAATCTCTCTGAAACTCTCCGACACTCTGTGACACTCTCTGAAACTTTCTGGCACTCTCTGACACTCTCTGAAGATCTCTGAAACTCTCTGAAAATCTCTGACACTCTCTGAAACTCTCTGACTCTCACTGACACTCTGTGGCACTCACTGACACTCTCTGAAGATCTCTGAAACTCTCTGAAAATCTCTGACACTCTCTGAAACTCTGTGACACTCTCTGAAACACTCTGACAATCTCTGACACTCTCCGCAACACTCAGAAACTGTCAGAAACTCTCAGGCACTCTCTGAAACTCTCCGAAATTCTCTGAAACTCTCTGACACTCTCTGAAACCCTCTGACACTCTCTGACACTCTCTGAAACTCTCTGAAACTCTTTGTAACTCTCTGACACTCTCAGAAACTCTCAGAAGCTCACTGAAACTCTCTGACACTCTCTGACCCTCTCTGAAACTCTCAGACACTCTCAGACACTCTCTGACACTCTGACACTATCTGAGACTCTCTGAAACTCTCTGACACTCTCTGAAATTCTCTGAAACTCTCTGACACTCTCTGACACTCTCTGAAACTCTCTGACAATCTCTGACACTCTCAGACACTCTCTGACACTCTCTGACACTTTCTGAAACTCTCTGACACTATCTGACACTTTCTCAATCTTTCGGACACTTTCTGAATCTCTCTGAAACTCTCAGATACTCTCTGACTCTCTCAGACACACTCCGACACACTCAGAAACTCTCAGAAACTCTCTGGAACTCTCTGACACTCTCGGAAAGTCTCTGAAACTCTCTGACTCTCTCTGAAACTCTCTGACACTCTCTGACGCTCTCTGACACTCTCTGAAACTCTGTGACACTCTTTGACACTCTCTGACACTCACTGACTCTCTCTGAAACTCTCTGACACTCTCTGAAATTCTCTGAAACTGTCTGACACTCTCTGACAATCTCTGACACTCTCTGAATCTCTCTGAATCACTTTGACACTCTGTGACACTCTCTGAAACTCTCTGAAACTCTCTGAAACTTTCTGACACTCTCTGAAACTCTCTGACACTCTCTGAAACTCTCTGAAACTCTCTGACACTCTCTGACACTCTCTGTAACTCTCTGAAACTCTCTGACACTCTCTGACACTCTCTGAAACTCTATGACAATCTCTGGCACTCTCAGACACTCTCAGACACTCTCTGAAGATCTCTGAAACTCTCTGACACTATCTGTCTCTTTCTGAAACTCTCGGACACTCTCTGACACTCTCTGAATCTCTCTGAAAAGCTCTGACAGTCTGTGAAACTCTCTGAAACTCTCTGAAAGTCCCTGACACTCTCTGACTCTCTCTGAAACTTTCTGACATTCTCTGACACTCTCTGAACATCGCTGAAACTCTCTGAAAATCTCTGACACTCTCTGACACTCTGTGACACTCTCAGATACTCTCTGACTCTCTCAGACCCACTCCGACTCACTCAGAAACTCTCAGAAAGTCTCTGGAACTCTCTGACACTCTCAGAAAGTCTCTGAAACACACTGACACTCTCTGAAACTCTCTGACACTATCTGACGCTCTCTGACACTCTCTGAAACTCTGTGACACACTTTGACACTCTCTGACACTCACCGACTCTCTCTGAAACTCTCTGACACTCTCTGAAACTCTCAGAAATTCTCTGAAACTCTCTGACACTCTCTGAAACCCTCTGACACTCTCTGACACTCTCTGAAACTCTCTGAAACTCTTTGTAACTCTCTGACACTCTCAGAAACTCTCAGAAGCTCACTGAAACTCTCTGACACGCTCTGACCCTCTCTGAAACTCTCAGACACTCTCAGACACTCCCTGACACTCTGACACTATCTGAGACTCTCTGAAACTCTCTGACACTCTCTGAAATTCTCTGAAACTCTCTGACACTCTCTGACACTCTCTGAAACTCTCTGACACTCTCTGACACTCTCAGACACTCTCTGACACTCTGTGACACTTTCTGAAACTCTCTGACACTATCTGACACTTTCTGAATCTCTCTGACACTCTCTGAATCTCTCTGAAAAGCTCTGACACTCTGTGACACTCTCTGAAACTCTCTGAAACTCCCTGACACTCTCTGACTCTCTCTGAAACTTTCTGAAAATCTCTGACACTCTGTGACACTCTCAGATACTCTCTGACTCTCTCAGACACACTCCGACACACTCAGAAACTCTCAGAAACTCTCTGGAACTCTCTGACACTCTCGGAAAGTCTCTGAAACTCTCTGACACTCTCTGAATCTCTCTGAAACTCTCCGACACTCTGTGACACTCTCTGAAACTTTCTGGCACTCTCTGACACTCTCTGAAGATCTCTGAAACTCTCTGAAAATCTCTGACACTCTCTGAAACTCTCTGACTCTCACTGACACTCTGTGGCACTCACTGACACTCTCTGAAGATCTCTGAAACTCTCTGAAAATCTCTGACACTCTCTGAAACTCTGTGACACTCTCTGAAACACTCTGACAATCTCTGACACTCTCCGCAACACTCAGAAACTGTCAGAAACTCTCAGGCACTCTCTGAAACTCTCCGAAATTCTCTGAAACTCTCTGACACTCTCTGAAACCCTCTGACACTCTCTGACACTCTCTGAAACTCTCTGAAACTCTTTGTAACTCTCTGACACTCTCAGAAACTCTCAGAAGCTCACTGAAACTCTCTGACACTCTCTGACCCTCTCTGAAACTCTCAGACACTCTCAGACACTCTCTGACACTCTGACACTATCTGAGACTCTCTGAAACTCTCTGACACTCTCTGAAATTCTCTGAAACTCTCTGACACTCTCTGACACTCTCTGAAACTCTCTGACAATCTCTGACACTCTCAGACACTCTCTGACACTCTCTGACACTTTCTGAAACTCTCTGACACTATCTGACACTTTCTCAATCTTTCGGACACTTTCTGAATCTCTCTGAAACTCTCAGATACTCTCTGACTCTCTCAGACACACTCCGACACACTCAGAAACTCTCAGAAACTCTCTGGAACTCTCTGACACTCTCGGAAAGTCTCTGAAACTCTCTGACTCTCTCTGAAACTCTCTGACACTCTCTGACGCTCTCTGACACTCTCTGAAACTCTGTGACACTCTTTGACACTCTCTGACACTCACTGACTCTCTCTGAAACTCTCTGACACTCTCTGAAATTCTCTGAAACTGTCTGACACTCTCTGACAATCTCTGACACTCTCTGAATCTCTCTGAATCACTTTGACACTCTGTGACACTCTCTGAAACTCTCTGAAACTCTCTGAAACTTTCTGACACTCTCTGAAACTCTCTGACACTCTCTGAAACTCTCTGAAACTCTCTGACACTCTCTGAGACTCTCTGTAACTCTCTGAAACTCTCTGACACTCTCTGACACTCTCTGAAACTCTATGACAATCTCTGGCACTCTCAGACACTCTCAGACACTCTCTGAAGATCTCTGAAACTCTCTGACACTATCTGTCTCTTTCTGAAACTCTCGGACACTCTCTGACACTCTCTGAATCTCTCTGAAAAGCTCTGACAGTCTGTGAAACTCTCTGAAACTCTCTGAAAGTCCCTGACACTCTCTGACTCTCTCTGAAACTTTCTGACATTCTCTGACACTCTCTGAACATCGCTGAAACTCTCTGAAAATCTCTGACACTCTCTGACACTCTGTGACACTCTCAGATACTCTCTGACTCTCTCAGACACACTCCGACTCACTCAGAAACTCTCAGAAAGTCTCTGGAACTCTCTGACACTCTCAGAAAGTCTCTGAAACACACTGACACTCTCTGAAACTCTCTGACACTATCTGACGCTCTCTGACACTCTCTGAAACTCTGTGACACACTTTGACACTCTCTGACACTCACTGACTCTCTCTGAAACTCTCTGACACTCTCTGAAACTCTCTGAAACTCTCTGACACTCTCTGACACTCTCTGAAACTCTCTGACAATCTCTGACACTCTCAGACACTCTCTGACACTCTCTGACACTTTCTGAAACTCTCTGACACTATCTGACACTTTCTGAATCTTTCGGACACTTTCTGAATCTCTCTGAAACTCTCCGACACTCTTTGACACTCTCTGAAACTTTCTTGCACTCTCTGACACTCTCTGAAGATCTCTGAAACTCTCTGAAAATCTCTGACACTCTCTGAAACTCTCTGACACTCACTGACACTCTGTGGCACTCACTCACATTTTCGGAAGATCTCTGAAACTCTCTGAAAATCTCTGACACTCTCTGAAACTCTGTGACACTCTTTGAAACACTCTGACACTCTCTGACACTCTCCGGCACACTCAGAAACTGTCAGAAACTCTCAGGCACTCTCTGACACTCTCAGAAATTCTCTGAAACTCTCTGACACTCTCTGAAACCCTCTGACACTCTCTGACACTCTCTGACTCTCTCTGAAACTCTCTGACACTCTCTGACACTCTCTGACACTCCCTGACAATCTCTGAAGCTTTCTGAAACTCTCTGACACTCTGTGACAACCTCTGAAACTCTCTGAAACTCTCAGACACTCTCTGAAACTTTCTGACACTCTCTGAAACTCTCTGAAACTCTTTGTAACTCTCTGACACTCTCAGAAACTCTCAGAAGCTCACTGAAACTCTCTGAAACTCTCTGACCCTCTCTGAAACTCTCAGACTCTCTCAGACACTCTCTCACACTCTCTGACACTATCTGAGACTCTCTGAAACTCTAAGACACTCTCTAAAATTCTCTGTAACTCTCTGACACTCTCTGACACTCTCTGAAACTCTCTGACACTCTCTGACACTCTCAGACACTCTCTTACACTCTGTGACACTTTCTGAAACTCTCTGACACTATCTGACACTTTCTGAATCTCTCAGACACTCTCTGAATCTCTCTGAAACTCTCCGACACTCTGTGAAACTCTCTGAAACTTTCTGGCACCCTCTGACACTCTCTGAAGATCTCTGGCACTCTCTGAAAATCTCTGACACTCTCTGAAACTCTGTGACACTCTCTGAAAGACTCTGACACTCTCTGACACTCTCTGACACTTTTTGAAACTCTCTGACACTATCTGACTCTTTCTGAAACTCTCGGACACTCTCTGACACACTCTGCAACTCTATGACACTATGTGACACTCTCTGACACTCTCTGAATCTCTCTGAAACTCCCTGACACTCTCTGAAGCTCTCTGAAACTTTCTGACAATCTCTGACACTCTCTGAACATCTCTGAAACTCTCTGAAATTCTCCCACACTCTCTGACACTCTGTGACACTCTCAGATACTCTCTGACTCTCTCAGACACACTCCGACACACTCAGAAACTCTCAGAAACTCTCTGGAAATCTCTGACACTCTCAGAAAGTCTCTGAAACTCTCTGACCCTCTCTGAAACTCTCTGACACTCTCTGACGCTCTCTGACACTCTCTGAAACTATGTGACACTCTTCGACACTCTCTGACACTCACTGACTCTCTCTGAAACTCTCTGACACTCTCTGAAACTCTCTGAAACTGTCTGACACTCTCTGACAATCTCTGACACTCTGAATCTCTCTGAATCACTCTGACACTATGTGACACTCTCTGAAAATCTCTGACACTCTCTGAAACTTTCTGACACTCTCTGAAACTCTCTGAAACTCTGTGACACTCTCTGAAACTCTCTGACACTCTCTGACACTCTCTCACACTCTCTGACACTATCTGAGACTCTCTGAAACTCTAAGACACTCTCTAAAATTCTCTGTAACTCTCTGACACTCTCTGACACTCTCTGAAACTCTCTGACACTCTCTGACACTCTCAGACACTCTCTTACACTCTGTGACACTTTCTGAAACTCTCTGACACTATCTGACACTTTCTGAATCTCTCGGACACTCTCTGAATCTCTCTGAAACTCTCCGACACTCTGTGACACTCTCTGAAACTTTCTGGCACCCTCTGACACTCTCTGAAGATCTCTGGCACTCTCTGAAAATCTCTGACACTCTCTGAAACTCTGTGACACTCTCTGAAAGACTCTGACACTCTCTGACACTCTCTGACACTTTTTGAAACTCTCTGACACTATCTGACTCTTTCTGAAACTCTCGGACACTCTCTGACACACTCTGCAACTCTATGACACTCTGTGACACTCTCTGACACTCTCTGAATCTCTCTGAAACTCCCTGACACTCTCTGAAGCTCTCTGAAACTTTCTGACAATCTCTGACACTCTCTGAACATCTCTGAAACTCTCTGAAAATCTCTGACACTCTCTGACACTCTGTGACACTCTCAGATACTCTCTAACTCTCTCAGACACACTCCGACACACTCAGAAACTCTCAGAAACTCTCTGGAAATCTCTGACACTCTCAGAAAGTCTCTGAAACTCTCTGACCCTCTCTGAAACTCTCTGACACTCTCTGACGCTCTCTGACACTCTCTGAAACTCTGTGACACTCTTTGACACTCTCTGACACTCACTGACTCTCTCTGAAACTCTCTGACACTCTCTGAAACTCTCTGAAACTGTCTGACACTCTCTGACAATCTCTGACACTCTGAATCTCTCTGAATCACTCTGACACTATGTGACACTCTCTGAAAATCTCTGACACTCTCTGAAACTTTCTGACACTCTCTGAAACTCTCTGAAACTCTGTGACACTCTCTGAAACTCTCTGACACTCTCTGACACTCTCTGAAACTCCCTGAAACTCTCTGACACTCTCTGACACTCTCTGAAACTCTCTGACAATCTCTGGCACTCTCAGACACTCTCAGACACTCTCTGAAGATCTCTGAAACTCTCTGACACTATCTGACTCTTTCTGAACCTCTCGGACACTCTCTGACACACTCTGCAACTCTATGACACTATGTGACACTCTCTGACACTCTCTGAATCTCTCTGAAATGCTCTGACACTCTGTGACACTCTCTGAAACACTCTGAAAGTCCCTGACACTCTCTGACTCTCTCTGAAACTCTCTGACACTCACTGACTCTCTCTGAAACTCTCTGACACTCTCTGAAACTCTCTGAAACTGTCTGACACTCTCTGACAATCTCTGACACTCTCTGAATCTCTCTGAATCACTCTGACACTCTGTGACACTCTCTGAAACTCTCTGACACTCTCTGAAACTTTCTGACACTCTCTGAGACTCTCTGAAGCTCTCTGAAACTCTCCAAAACTCTCTGACACTCTCTGACACTCTCTGAAACTCTCTGAAACTCTCTGACACTCTCTGAAACTCTCTGACAATCTCTGGCACTCTCAGACACTCTCAGACACTCTCTGAAGATCTCTGAAACTCTCTGACACTATCTGACTCTTTCTGAACCTCTCGGACACTCTCTGACACACTCTGCAACTCTATGACACTATGTGACACTCTCTGACACTCTCTGAATCTCTCTGAAATGCTCTGACACTCTGTGACACTCTCTGAAACTCTCTGAAAGTCCCTGACACTCTCTGACTCTCTCTGAAACTCTCTGACACTCACTGACTCTCTCTGAAACTCTCTGACACTCTCTGAAACTCTCTGAAACTGTCTGACACTCTCGGACAATCTCTGACACTCTCTGAATCTCTCTGAATCACTCTGACACTCTGTGACACTCTCTGAAACTCTCTGACACTCTCTGAAACTTTCTGACACTCTCTGAAACTCTCTGAAGCTCTCTGAAACTCTCTAAAACTCTCTGACACTCTCTGACACTCTCTGAAACTCTCTGAAACTCTCTGACACTCTCTGACACTCTCTGAAACTCTCTGACAATCTCTGGCACTCTCAGACACTCTACGACACTCTCTGAAGATCTCTGAACCTCTCTGACACTATCTGACTCTTTCTGAAACTCTCGGACACTCTCTGACACTGTCTGCAACTCTATGACACTATGTGACACTCTCTGACACTCTCTGAATCTCTCTGAAAAGCTCTGACAGTCTGTGAAACTCTCTGAAACTCTCTGAAAGTCCCTGACACTCTCTGACTCTCTCTGAAACTTTCTGACACTCTCTGACACTCTCTGAACATCGCTGAAACTCTCTGAAAATCTCTGACACTCTCTGACACTCTGTGACACTCTCAGATACTCTCGGACTCTCTCAGACACACTCCGAGACACTCAGAAACTCTCAGAAACTCTCTGGAACTCTCTGGAACTCTCTGACACTCTCAGAAAGTCTCTGAAACACACTGACACTCTCTGAAACTCTCTGACACTATCTGACGCTCTCTGACACTCTCTGAAACTCTGTGACACACTTTGACACTCTCTGACACTCACTGACTCTCTCTGAAACTCTCTGACAATCTCTGAAACTCTCCGAAACTCTCTGACACTCTCTGACACTCTCTGAAACTCTCTGACAATCTCTGACACTCTCAGACACTCTCGGACACTCTCTGACACTTTCTGAAACTCTCTGACACTATCTGACACTTTCTGAATCTCTCGGACACTCTCTGAATCTCTCTGAAACTCTCCGACACTCTGTGACACTCTCTGAAACTTTCTTGCACTCTCTGACACTCTCTGAAGATCTCTGAAACTCTCTGAAAATCTCTGACACTCCCTGAAACTCTCTGACACTCATTAACACTCTGTGGCATTCACTGACACTCTCTGAAGATCTCTGAAACTCTCTGAAAATCTCTGACACTCCCTGAAACTCTCTGACACTCACTGACACTCTGTGGCATTCACTGACACTCTCTGAAGATCTCTGAAACTCTCTGAAAATCTCTGACACTCTCTGAAACTCTGTGACACTCTCTGAAACACTCTGACACTCTCTGACACTCTCCGGCACACTCAGAAACTGTCAGAAACTCTCAGGCACTCTCTGACACTCTCAGAAACTCTCTGAAACTCTCTGACACTCTCTGAAACCCTCTGACACTCTCTGACACTCTCTGACACTCTCTGAAACTCTTTGACACTCTTTGACACTCTCAGACACTGTCTGACTCTCTCTGAAACTCTCTGAAACTCTCTGACACTCTCTGACACTCCCTGACACTCTCTGAAGCTTTCTGAAACTCTCTGAAACTCTGTGACACCCTCTGAAACTCTCTGAGACTCTCGGAAACTCTCTGAAACTTTCTGACACTCTCTGAAACCCTCTGAAACTCTCTGAAACTCTCGGACACTCTCAGAAACTTTCTGGCACCCTCTGACACTCTCTGAAGATCTCTGGCACTCTCTGAAAATCTCTGACACTCTCTGAAACTCTGTGACACTCTCTGAAAGACTCTGACACTCTCTGAAGATCTCTGGCACTCTCTGAAAATCTCTGACACTCTCTGAAACTCTGAGACACTCTCTGAAAGACTCTGCAACTCTATGACACTCTGTGACACTCTCTGACACTCTCTGAATCTCTCTGAAAAGCTCTGACTCTCTGTGACACTCTCTGAAATTCTCTGAAACTCCCTGACACTCTCTGACTCTCTCTGAAACTCTCTGAAAATCTCTGACACTCTCTGAAACTCTGTCACACTCTCAGATACTCTCTGACTCTCTCAGACACACTCCGACACACTCAGAAACTCTCAGAAACTCTCTGGAACTCTCTGACACTCTCAGAAAGTCTCTGAAACTCTCTGACTCTCTCTGAAACTCTCTGACACTCTCTGACGCTCTCTGACACTCTCTGAAAATCTGTGACACTCTTTGACACTCTCTGACACTCACTGACTCTCTCTGAAACTCTCTGACACTCTCTGAAATCCTCTGAAACTGTCTGACACTCTCTGACAATCTCTGACACTCTCTGAATCTCTCTGAATCACTTTGACACTCTGTGACACTCTCTGAAACTCTCTGACAATCTCTGAAACTTTCTGACACTCCCTGAAACTCTCTGACACTCTCTGAAACTCTCTGAAACTCTCTGACACTCTCTGACACTCTCTGAAACTCTCTGAAACTCTCTGACACTCTCTGACACTGTCTGAAACTCTCTGACAATCTCTGGCACTCTCAGACACTCTCAGACACTCTCTGAAGATCTCTGAAACTCTCTGACACTATCTGACTCTTTCTGAAACTCTCGGACACTCTCTGACACACTCTGCAACTCTATGACACTATGTGACACTCTCTGACACTCTCTGAATCTCTCTGAAAAGCTCTGACAGTCTGTGAAACTCTCTGAAACTCTCTGAAAGTCCCTGACACTCTCTGACTCTCTCTGAAACTTTCTGACACTCTCTGACACTCTCTGAACATCGCTGAAACTCTCTGAAAATCTCTGACACTCTCTGACACTCTGTGACACTCTCAGATACTCTCTGACTCTCTCAGACACTCTCCGACACACTCTGAAACTCTCAGAAACTCTCTGGAACTCTCTGACACTCTCCGAAAGTCTCTGAAACACACTGACACTCTCTGAAACTCTCTGACACTATCTGACGCTCTCTGACACTCTCTGAAACTCTGTGACACACTTTGACACTCTCTGACACTCACTGACTCTCTCTGAAACTCTCTGACACTCTCTGAAACTCTCTGAAACTCTCTGACACTCTCTGACACTCTCTGAAACTCTCTGACAATCTCTGACACTCTCAGACACTCTCTGACACTCTCTGACACTTTCTGAAACTCTCTGACACTATCTGACACTTTCTGAATCTCTCGGACACTCTCTGAATCTCTCTGAAACTCTCCGACACTCTGTGACACTCTCTGAAACTTTCTTGCATTCTCTGACACTCTCTGAAGTTCTCTGAAACTCTCTGAAAATCTCTGACACTCTCTGAAACTCTCTGACACTCACTGACACTCTGTGGGACTCACTGACACTCTCTGAAGATCTCTGAAACTCTCTGAAAATCTCTGACACTCTCTGAAACTCTGTGACACTCTCTGAAACACTCTGACACTCTCTGACACTCTCCGGCACACTCAGAAACTGTCAGAAACTCTCAGGCACTCTCTGACACTCTCGGAAATTCTCTGAAACTCTCTGACACTCTCTGAAACCCTCTGACACTCTCTGACACTCTCTGACACTCTCTGAAACTCTTTGACACTCTCAGACACTGTCTGACTCTCTCTGAAATTCTCTGACACTCTCTGACACTCTCTGACACTCCCTGACACTCTCTGAAGCTTTCTGAAACTCTCTGACACTCTGTGACACTAACTAAAACTCTCTGAAACTCTCGGTCACTCTCTGAAACTTTCTGACACTCTCTGAAACTCTCTGAAACTCTTTATAACTCTCTGACACTCTCAGAAACTCTCAGAAGCTCACTGAAACTCTCTGACACTCTCTGACCCTCTCTGAAACTCTCAGACACTCTCAGACACTCTGACACTCTCTGACACTATCTGAGACTCTCTGAAACTCTCTGACACTCTCTGAAATTCTCTGAAACACTCTGACACTCTCTGACACTCTCTGAAACTCTCTGACTCTCTCTGACACTCTCAGACACTCTCTGACACTCTGTGACACTTTCTGAAACTCTCTGACACTATCTGACACTTTCTGAATCTCTCTGACACTCTCTGAAACTCTTTGACACTCTCAGACACTGTCTGACTCTCTCTGAAATTCTCTGACACTCTCTGACACTCTCTGACACTCCCTGACACTCTCTGAAGCTTTCTGAAACTCTCTGACACTCTGTGACACTAACTAAAACTCTCTGAAAATCTCGGTCACTCTCTGAAACTTTCTGACACTCTCTGAAACTCTCTGAAACTCTTTGTAACTCTCTGACACTCTCAGAAACTCTCAGAAGCTCACTGAAACTCTCTGACAATCTCTGACCCTCTCTGAAACTCTCAGACACTCTCAGACACTCTCTGACACTCTCTGACACTATCTGAGACTCTCTGAAACTCTCTGACACTCTCTGAAATTCTCTGAAACTCTCTGACACTCTCTGACACTCTCTGAAAATCTCTGACTCTCTTTGACACTCTCAGACACTCTCTGACACTCTGTGACACTTTCTGAAACTCTCTGACACTATCTGACACTTTCTGAATCTCTCGGACACTCTCTGAATCTCTCTGAAACTCTCCAACACTCTGTGACTCTCTCTGAAACTTTCTGGCACCCTCTGACACTCTCTGAAGATCTCTGGCAATCTCTGAAAATCTCTGACACTCTCTGAAACTCTGTGACACTCTCTGAAAGACTCTGACACTCTCTGACACTCTCAGACACTCTCTGACACTCTCTGACACTTGCTGAAAGTCTCTGACTCTATCTGACTCTTTCTGAAACTCTCGGACACTCTCTGACACACTCTGCAACTCTATGACACTCTGTGACACTCTCTGACACTCTCTGAATCTCTCTGAAAAGCTCTGACACTCTGTGACACTCTCTGAAACTCTCTGAAACTCCCTGACACTATCTGAAGCTCTCTGAAACTTTCTGACAATCTCTGACACACTCTGAACATCTCTGAAACTCTCTGAAAATCTCTGACACTCTCTGACACTCTGTGACACTCTCAGATACTCTCTGACTCTCTCAGACACACTCCGACACACTCAGAAAGTCTCTGAAACTCTCTGACCCTCTCTGAAACTCTCTGACACTCTCTGACGCTCTCTGACACTCTCTGAAACTCTGTGACCCTCTTTGACACTCTCTGACACTCACTGACTCTCTCTGAAACTCTCTGACACTCTCTGAAACTCTCTGAAACTGTCTGACACTCTCTGACAATCTCTGACACTCTCTGAATCTCTCTGAATCACTCTGACACTATGTGACACTCTCTGAAACTCTCTGAAACTCTCTGACACTCTCTGAAACTCCCTGAAACTCTCTGACACTCTCTGACACTCTCTGAAACTCCCTGAAACTCTCTGACACTCTCTGACACTCTCTGAAACTCTCTGACAATCTCTGGCACTCTCAGACACTCTCAGACACTCTCTGAAGATCTCTGAAACTCTCTGACACTATCTGACTCTTTCTGAACCTCTCGGACACTCTCTGAATCTCTCTGAAAAGCTCTGACACTCTGTGACACTCTCTGAAACTCTCTGAAAGTCCCTGACACTCTCTGACTCTCTCTGAAACTCTCTGACACTCACTGACTCTCTCTGAAACTCTCTGACACTCTCTGAAACTCTCTGAAACTGTCTGACACTCTCTGACAATCTCTGACACTCTCTGAATCTCTCTGAATCACTCTGACACTCTGTGACACTCTCTGAAACTCTCTGAAGCTCTCTGAAACTCTCTGAAACTCTCTGACACTCTCTGACATTCTCTGACACTCTCTGAAACTCTCTGAAACTCTGTGACACTCTTTGACACTCTCTGACACTCACTGACTCTCTCTGAAACTCTCTGACACTCTCTGAAATTCTCTGAAACAGTCTGACACTCTCTGACAATCTCTGACACTCTCTGAATCTCTCTGAATCACTTTGACACTATGTGACACTCTCTGAAACTCTCTGAAACTCTCTGAAACTTTCTGACACTCTCTGAAACTCTCTGACACTCTCTGAAACTCTCTGAAACTCTCTGACACTCTCTGACACTCTCTGAAACTCTCTGAAACTCTCTGACACTCTCTGACACTCTCTGAAACTCTCTGACAATCTCTGGCACTCTCAGACACTCTCAGACACTCTCTGAAGATCTCTGAAACTCTCTGACACTATCTGTCTCTTTCTGAAACTCTCGGACACTCTCTGACACACTCTGCAACTCTATGACACTCTGTGACACTCTCTGACACTCTCTGAATCTCTCTGAAAAGCTCTGACAGTCTGTGAAACTCTCTGAAACTCTCTGAAAGTCCCTGACACACTCTGGCTCTCTCTGACAGTCTCTGAACATCGCTGAAACTCTCTGAAAATCTCTGACACTCTCTGACAATCTGTGACACTCTCAGATACTCTCTGACTCTCTCAGACACACTCCGACACACTCAGAAACTCTCAGAAACTCTTTGGAACTCTCTGACACTCTCAGAAAGTCTCTGAAACACACTGAAACTCTCTGACACTCTCTGACACTATCTGACGCTCTCTGACACTCTCTGAAACTCTGTGACACACTTTGACACTCTCTGACACTCACTGACTCTCTCTGAAACTCTCTGACACTCTCTGAAACTCTCTGAAACTCTCTGACGCTCTCTGACACTCTCTGAAACTCTCTGACAATCTCTGACACTCTCAGACACTCTCGGACACTCTCTGACACTTTCTGAAACTCTCTGACACTATCTGACACTTTCTGAATCTCTCGGACACTCTCTGAATCTCTCTGAAACTCTCCGACACTCTGTGACACTCTCTGAAACTTTCTTGCACTCTCTGACACTCTCTGAAGATCTCTGAAACTCTCTGAAAATCTCTGACACTCTCTGAAACTCTCTGACACTCACTGACACTCTGTGGGACTCACTGACACTCTCTGAAGATCTGTGAAACTCTCTGAAAATCTCTGACACTCTCTGAAACTCTGTGACACTCTCTGAAACACTCTGACACTCTCTGACACTCTCCGGCACACTCAGAAACTGTCAGAAACTCTCAGGCACTCTCTGACACTCTCAGAAACTCTCTGAAACTCTCTGACACTCTCTGAAACCCTCTGACACTCTCTGACACTCTCTGAAACTCTTTGACACTCTTTGACACTCTCAGACACTGTCTGACTCTCTCTGAAACTCTCTGACACTCTCTGACACTCTCTGACACTCCCTGAAACTCTCTGAAGCTTTCTGAAACTCTCTGACACTCTGTGACACCCTCTGAAACTCTCTGAAACTCTCGGACACTCTCTGAAACTTTCTGACACTCTCTGAAACCCTCAGAAACTCTCTGAAACTCTCGGACACTCTCTGAAACTTTCTGGCACCCTCTGACACTCTCTGAAGATCTCTGGCACTCTCTGAAAATCTCTGACACTCTCTGAAACTCTGTGACACTCTCTGAAAGACTCTGACACTCTCTGAAGATCTGTGGCACTCTCTGAAAATCTCTGACACTCTCTGAAACTCTGTGACACTCTCTGAAAGACTCTGACACTCTCTGACACTTTCTGAAACTCTCTGACACTATCTGACTCTTTCTGAAACTCTCGGACACTCTCTGACATACTCTGCAACTCTATGACACTCTGTGACACTCTCTGACACTCTCTGAATCTCTCTGAAAAGCTCTGACTCTCTGTGACACTCTCTGAAACTCTCTGAAACTCCCTGACACTCTCTGACTCTCTCTGAAACTCTCTGAAAATCTCTGACACTCTCTGACACTCTGTGACACTCTCAGATACTCTCTGACTCTCTCAGACACACTCCGACACACTCAGAAACTCTCAGAAACTCTCTGGAACTCTCTGACACTCTCAGAAAGTCTCTGAAACTCTCTGACTCTCTCTGAAACTCTCTGACACTCTCTGACGCTCTCTGACACTCTCTGAAAATCTGTGACACTCTTTGACACTCTCTGACACTCACTGACTCTCTCTGAAACTCTCTGACACTCTCTGAAATTCTCTGAAACTGTCTGACACTCTCTGACAATCTCTGACACTCTCTGAATCTCTCTGAATCACTTTGACACTCTGTGACACTCTCTGAAACTCTCTGACACTCTCTGAAACTTTCTGACACTCTCTGAAACTCTCTGACACTCTCTGAAACTCTCTGAAACTCTCTGACACTCTCTGACACACTCTGAAACTCTCTGAAACTCTCTGGCACTCTCTGACACTCTCTGAAACTCTCTGACAATCTCTGGCACTCTCAGACACTCTCAGACACTCTCTGAAGATCTCTGAAACTCTCTGACACTATCTGACTCTTTCTGAAACTCTCGGACACTCTCTGACACACTCTGAATCTCTCTGGAAAGCTCTGACAGTCTGTGAAACTCTCTGAAACTCTCTGAAAGTCCCTGACACTCTCTGACTATCTCTGAAACTCTCTGACACTATCTGACACTTTCTGAATCTCTCGGACACTCTCTGAATCTCTCTGAAACTCTCCGACACTCTGTGACACTCTCTGAAACTTCCTTGCACTCTCTGACACTCTCTGAAGATCTCTGAAACTCTCTGAAAATCTCTGACACTCTCTGAAACTCTGTGACACTCTCTGAAACACTCTGACACTCTCTGACACTCTCCGGCACACTCAGAAACTGTCAGAAACTCTCAGGCACTCTCTGACACTCTCAGAAATTCTCTGAAACTCTCTGACACTCTCTGAAGCTTTCTGAAACTCTCTGACACTCTGTGACACCCTCTGAAACTCTCTGAAACTCTCGGACACTCTCTGAAACTTTCTGACACTCTCTGAAACTCTCTGAAAATCTTTGTAACTCTCTGACACTCTCAGAAACTCTCAGAAGCTCACTGAAACTCTCTGATACTCTCTGACCCTCTCTGAAACTCTCAGACACTCTCAGACACTCTCTGACACTCTCTGACACTATCTGAGACTCTCTGAAACTCTCTGACACTCTCTGAAATTCTCTGAAACTCTCTGACACTCTCTGACACTCTCTGAAACTCTCTGACACTCTCTGACACTCTCAGACACTCTCTGACACTCTCTGAAATTCTCTGAAACTCTCTGACACTATCTGACACTTTCTGAATCTCTCGGACACTCTCTGAATCTCTCTGAAACTCTCCGACACTCTCTGACACTCTCTGAAACTTTCTGGCACTCTCTGACACTCTCTGAAGATCTCTGAAACTCTCTGAAAATCTCTGACAATCTCTGAAACTCTGTGACACTCTCTGAAACACTCTGACACTCTCTGACACTCTCTGAAACTCTCTGACACTCTCTGACACTCTCAGACACTCTCTGACACTCTGTGACACTTTCTGAAACTCTCTGAAACTATCTGACACTTTCTGAATCTCTCGGACACTCTCTGAATCTCTCTGAAACTCTCCGACACTCTCTGACACTCTCTGAAACTTTCTGGCACTCTCTGACACTCTCTGAAGATCTCTGAAACTCTCTGAAAATCTCTGACACTCTCTGAAACTCTCTGACACTCACTGACACTCTGTGGGACTCACTGACACTCTCTGAAGATCTGTGAAACTCTCTGAAAATCTCTGACACTCTCTGAAACTCTGTGACACTCTCTGAAACACTCTGACACTCTCTGACACTCTCCGGCACACTCAGAAACTGTCAGAAACTCTCAGGCACTCTCTGACACTCTCAGAAACTCTCTGAAACTCTCTGACACTCTCTGAAACCCTCTGACACTCTCTGACACTCTCTGAAACTCTTTGACACTCTTTGACACTCTCAGACACTGTCTGACTCTCTCTGAAACTCTCTGACACTCTCTGACTCTCTCTGACACTCCCTGAAACTCTCTGAAGCTTTCTGAAACTCTCTGACACTCTGTGACACCCTCTGAAACTCTCTGAAACTCTCGGACACTCTCTGAAACTTTCTGACACTCTCTGAAACCCTCAGAAACTCTCTGAAACTCTCGGACACTCTCTGAAACTTTCTGGCACCCTCTGACACTCTCTGAAGATCTCTGGCACTCTCTGAAAATCTCTGACACTCTCTGAAACTCTGTGACACTCTCTGAAAGACTCTGACACTCTCTGAAGATCTCTGGCACTCTCTGAAAATCTCTGACACTCTCTGAAACTCTGTGACACTCTCTGAAAGACTCTGACACTCTCTGACACTTTCTGAATCTCTCTGACACTATCTGACTCTTTCTGAAACTCTCGGACACTCTCTGACATACTCTGCAACTCTATGACACTCTGTGACACTCTCTGACACTCTCTGAATCTCTCTGAAAAGCTCTGACTCTCTGTGACACTCTCTGAAACTCTCTGAAACTCCCTGACACTCTCTGACTCTCTCTGAAACTCTCTGAAAATCTCTGACACTCTCTGACACTCTGTGACACTCTCAGATACTCTCTGACTCTCTCAGACACACTCCGACACACTCAGAAACTCTCAGAAACTCTCTGGAACTCTCTGACACTCTCAGAAAGTCTCTGAAACTCTCTGACTCTCTCTGAAACTCTCTGACACTCTCTGACGCTCTCTGACACTCTCTGAAAATCTGTGACACTCTTTGAAACTCTCTGACACTCACTGACTCTCTCTGAAACTCTCTGACACTCTCTGAAATTCTCTGAAACTGTCTGACACTCTCTGACAATCTCTGACACTCTCTGAATCTCTCTGAATCACTTTGACACTCTGTGACACTCTCTGAAACTCTCTGACACTCTCTGAAACTTTCTGACACTCTCTGAAACTCTCTGACACTCTCTGAAACTCTCTGAAACTCTCTGACACTCTCTGACACACTCTGAAACTCTCTGAAACTCTCTGGCACTCTCTGACACTCTCTGAAACTCTCTGACAATCTCTGGCACTCTCAGACACTCTCAGACACTCTCTGAAGATCTCTGAAACTCTCTGACACTATCTGACTCTTTCTGAAACTCTCGGACACTCTCTGACACACTCTGCAACTCTATGACACTATGTAACACTCTCTGACACTCTCTGAATCTCTCTGAAAAGCTCTGACAGTCTGTGAAACTCTCTGAAACTCTCTGAAAGTCCCTGACACTCTCTGACTCTCTCTGAAACTTTCTGACATTCTCTGACACTCTCTGAACATCGCTGAAACTCTCTGAAAATCTCTGACACTCTCTGACACTCTGTGACACTCTCAGATACTCTCTGATCCTCTCAGACACACTCCGACACACTCAGAAACTCTCAGAAACTCTCTGGAACTCTCTGACACTCTCAGAAAGTCTCTGAAACACACTGACACTCTCTGAAACTCTCTGACACTATCTGACGCTCTCTGACACTCTCTGAAACTCTGTGACACACTTTGACACTCTCTGACACTCACTGACTCTCTCTGAAACTCTCTGACACTCTCTGAAACTCTCTGAAACTCTCTGACACTCTCTGACACACTCTGAAACTCTCTGAAAGTCCCTGACACTCTCTGACTCTCTCTGAAACTTTCTGACACTCTCTGACACTCTCTGAACATCTGTGACACTCTTTGACACTCTCTGACACTCACTGACTCTCTCTGAAACTCTCTGACACTCTCTGAAATTCTCTGAAACTGTCTGACACTCTCTGACAATCTCTGACACTCTCTGAATCTCTCTGAATCACTTTGACACTCTGTGACACTCTCTGAAACTCTCTGACACTCTCTGAAACTTTCTGACACTCTCTGAAACTCTCAGACACTCTCTGAAACTCTCTGAAACACTCTGACACTCTCTGACACACTCTGAAACTCTCTGAAACTCTCTGACACTCTCTGACACTCTCAGACACTCTCTGAAGATCTCTGAAACTCTCTGACACTATCTGACTCTATCTGAAACTCTCGGACACTCTCTGACACACTCTGCAACTCTATGACACTATGTGACACTCTCTGACACTCTCTGAATCTCTCTGAAAAGCTCTGACAGTCTGTGAAACTCTCTGAAAATCTCTGAAAGTCCCTGACACTCTCTGACTCTCTCTGAAACTTTCTGACACTCTCTGACACTCTCTGAACATCGCTGAAACTCTCTGAAAATCTCTGACACTCTCTGACACTCTGTGACACTCTCAGATACTCTCTGACTCTCTCAGACACTCTCCGACACACTCAGAAACTCTCAGAAACTCTCTGGAACTCTCTGACACTCTCAGAAAGTCTCTGAAACACACTGACACTCTCTGAAACTCTCTGACACTATCTGACACTCTCTGAAGCTTTCTGAAACTCTCTGACACTCTGTGACACCCTCTGAAACTCTCTGAAACTCTCGGACACTCTCTGAAACTTTCTGACACTCTCTGAAACTCTCTGAAACTCTTTGTAACTCTCTGACACTCTCAGAAACTCTCAGAAGCTCACTGAAACTCTCTGATACTCTCTGACCCTCTCTGAAACTCTCAGACACTCTCAGACACTCTCTGACACTCTCTGACACTATCTGAGACTCTCTGAAACTCTCTGACACTCTCTGAAATTCTCTGAAACTCTCTGACACTCTCTGACACTCTCTGAAACTCTCTGACACTCTCTGACACTCTCAGACACTCTCTGACACTCTGTGACACTTTCTGAAACTCTCTGACACTATCTGACACTTTCTGAATCTCTCGGACACTCTCTGAATCTCTCTGAAACTCTCCGACACTCTGTGACACTCTCTGAAACTTTCTGGCACCCTCTAACACTCTCTGAAGATCTCTGGCACTCTCTGAAAATCTCTGACACTCTCTGAAACTCTGTGACACTCTCTGAAAGACTCTGACACTCTCTGAAAGACTCTGACACTCTGACACTCTCAGACACTCTCTGACACTCTCTGACACTTTCTGAAACTCTCTGACACTATCTGACTCTTTCTGAAACTCTCGGACACTCTCTGACACACTCTGCAACTCTCTGAAAAGCTCTGACACTCTGTGACACTCTCTGAAACTCTCTGAAACTCCCTGACACTCTCTGAAGCTCTCTGAAACTTTCTGACAATCTCTGACACTCTCTGAACATCTCTGAAACTCTCTGAAAATCTCTGACACTCTCTGACACTCTGTGACACTCTCTGACACTCACTGACTCTCTCTGAAACTCTCTGACACTCTCTGAAACTCTCTCAAACTGTCTGACACTCTCTGACAATCTCTGACACTCTCTGAATCTCTCTGAATCACTCTGACACTATGTGACACTCTCTGAAACTTTCTGACACTCTCTGAAACTCTCTGAAACTGTGTGAAACTCTCTGAAACTCTCTGACACTCTCTGACACTCTCTGAAACTCCCTGAAACTCTCTGACACTCTCTGACACTCTCTGAGACTCTCTGACAGTCTCTGGCACTCTCAGACACTCTCAGACACTCTCTGAAGATCTCTGAAACTCTCTGACACTATCTGACTCTTTCTGAACCTCTCGGACACTCTCTGACACACTCTGCAACTCTATGACACTATGTGACACTCTCTGACACTCTCTGAATCTCTCTGAAAAGCTCTGACACTCTGTGACACTCTCTGAAACTCTCTGAAAGTCCCTGACACTCTCTGACACTCTCTGAAACTCTCTGACACTCACTGACTCTCTCTGAAACTCTCTGACACTCTCTGAAACTCTCTGAAACTGTCTGAAACTCTCTGACAATCTCTGACACTCTCTGAATCTCTCTGAATCACTCTGACACTCTGTGACACTCTCTGAAACTCTCTGACACTCTCTGAAACTTTCTGACACTCTCTGACACTCTCTGACACTCTCTGAAACTCTCTGACAATCTCTGGCACTCTCAGACACTCTACGACACTCTCTGAAGATCTCTGAAACTCTCTGACACTATCTGAATCACTCTGACACTATGTGGCACTCTCTGAAACTTTCTGACACTCTCTGAAACTCTCTGAAACTGTGTGAAACTCTGAAACTCTCTGACACTCTCTGACACACTCTGAAACTCCCTGAAACTCTCTGACACTCTCTGACACTCTCTGAGACTCTCTGACAATCTCTGGCACTCTCAGACACTCTCTGAAGATCTCTGAAACTCTCTGACACTATCTGACACTTTCTGAACCTCTCGGACACTCTCTGACACACTCTGCAACTCTATGACACTATGTGACACTCTCTGACACTCTCTGAATCTCTCTGAAAAGCTCTGACACTCTGTGACACTCTCTGAAACTCTCTGAAAGTCCCTGACACTCTCTGACTCTCTCTGAAACTCTCTGACACTCACTGACTCTCTCTGAAACTCTCTGACACTCTCTGAAACTCTCTGACACTGTCTGAAACTCTCTGACAATCTCTGACACTCTCTGAATCTCTCTGAATCACTCTGACACTCTGTGACACTCTCTGAAACTCTCTGAAGCTCTCAGAAACTCTCTGACACTCTCTGACACTCTCTGACACTCTCTGAAACTCTCTGACAATCTCTGGCACTCTCAGACAATCTACGACACTCTCTGAAGATCTCTGAAACTCTCTGACACTATCTGACTCTTTCTGAAACTCTCGGACACTCTCTGACACACTCTGCAACTCTATGACACTATGTGACACTCTCTGACACCCTCTGAATCTCTCTGAAAAGCTATGACACTCAGTGACACTCTCTGAAACTTTCTGACACTCTCTGACACTCTCTGAACATCTCTGAAACTCTCTGAAAATCTCTGACTCTCTCTGACACTCTGTGGCACTCTCAGATACTCTCTGACTCTCTCAGACACACTCCGACACACTCAGAAACTCTCAGAAACTCTCTGGAACTCTCTGACACTCTCAGAAAGTCTCTGAAACACTCTGACACTCTCTGAAACTCTCTGACACAATCTGACGCTCTCTGACACTCTCTGAAAATCTGTGACACACTTTGACACTCTCTGACACTCACTGACTCTCTCTGGATCTCTCTGACACTCTCTGAAACTCCCTGAAAATCTCTGAAACTCTCTGACCCTCTCTGACACTCTCAGAAAGTCTCTGAAACACTCTGACACTCTCGGAAACTCTCTGACACTATCTGACGCTCTCTGACACTCTCTGAAAATCTGTGACACACTTTGACACTCTCGAACACTCACTGACTCTCTCTGGATCTCTCTGACACTCTCTGAAAATCTCTGAAATTCTCTGAAACTCTCTGACACTGTCTGAAACTCTCTGACACTATCTGACACTTTCTGAATCTCTCGGACACTCTCTGAATCTCTCTGAAACTCTCCGACACTCTGTGACACTCTCTGAAACTTTCTGGCACTCTCTGACACTCTCTGAAGATCTCTGAAACTCTCTGAAAATCTCTGACACTCTCTGAAACTCTCTGACACTCACTGACACTCTCTGAAGATCTCTGAAACTCTCTGAAAATCTCTGACACTCTCTGAAACTCTGTGACACTCTCTGAAACACTCTGACACTCTCTGACACTCTCCGGCACACTCAGAAACTGTCAGACACTCTCAGGCACTCTCTGACACTCTCAGAAATTCTCTGAAACTCTCTGACACTCTCTGAAACCCTCTGACACTCTCTGACACTCTCTGACACTCTCTGAAACTCTTTGACACTCTTTGACACTCTCAGACACTGTCTGACTCTCTCTGAAACGCTCTGAAACTCTCTGACACTCTCTGACACTCCCTGACACTCTCTGAAGCTTTCTGAAACTCTCTGACACTCTGTGACACCCTCTGAAACGCTCTGAAACTCTCGGACACTCTCTGAAACTTTCTGACACTCTCTGAAACTCTCTGAAACTCTTTGTAACTCTCTGACACTCTCAGAAACTCTCAGAAGCTCACTGAAACTCTCTGACACTCTCTGACAATCTCTGAAACTCTCAGACACTCTCAGACACTCTCTGACACTCTCTGACACTCTCTGAAATTCTCAGAAACTCTCTGACACTCTCTGACACTCTCTGAAACTCTCTGACACTCTCTGACACTCTCAGACACTCTCTGACACTCTGTGACACTTTCTGAAACTCTCTGACACTATCTGACACTTTCTGAATCTCTCGGACACTCTCTGAATCTCTCTGAAACTCTCCGACTCTCTGTGACACTGTCTGAAACTTTCTGGCACCCTCTGACACTCTCTGAAGATCTCTGGCACTCTCTGAAAATCTCTGACACTCTCTGAAACTCTGTGACACTCTCTGAAAGACTCTGACACTCTCTGACACTCTCAGACACTCTCTGACACTCTCTGACACTTTCTGAAACTCTCTGACATTTCTGACTCTTTCTGAAACTCTCGGACACATCTCTGACACACTCTGCAACTCTATGACACTCTGTGACACTCTGTGACACTCTCTGAATCTCTCTGAAAAGCTCTGACACTCTGTGACACTCTCTGAAACTCTCTGAAACTCCCTGACACTCTCTGAAGCTCTCTGAAACTTTCTGACAATCTCTGACACTCTCTGAACATCTCTGAAACTCTCTGAAAATCTCTGACACTCTCTGACACTCTGTGACACTCTCAGATACTCTCTGACTCTCTCAGACACACTCCGACACACTCAGAAACTCTCAGAAACTCTCTGGAAATCTCTGACACTCTCAGAAAGTCTCTGACACTCTCTGACCCTCTCTGAAACTCTCTGACACTCTCTGACGCTCTCTGACACTCTCTGAAACTCTGTGACACTCTTTGACACTCTCTGACACTCACTGACTCTCTCTGAAACTCTCTGACACTCTCTGAAACTCTCTGAAACTGTCTGACACTCTCTGACAATCTCTGACACTCTCTGAATATCTCTGAATCACTCTGACACTATGTGACACTCTCTGAAACTCTCTGACACTCTCTGAAACTTTCTGACACTCTCTGAAACTCTCTGAAACTGTGTGACACTCTCTGAAACTCTCTGACACTCTCTGACAATCTCTGAAACTCCCTGAAACTCTCTGACACTCTCTGACACTCTCTGAAACTCTCTGACAATCTCTGGCACTCTCAGACACTCTATGAAGATCTCTGAAACTCTCTGGCACTATCTGACTCTTTCTGAACCTCTCGGACACTCTCTGACACACTCTGCAACTCTATGACACCATGTGATACTCTCTGACACTCTCTGAATCTCTCTGAAAAGCTCTGACACTCTGTGACACTCTGTGAAACTCTCTGAAAGTCCCTGACACTCTCTGACTCTCTCTGAAACTCTCTGACACTCACTGACTCTCTGTGAAACTCTCTGACACTCTCTGAAACTCTCTGAAACTGTCTGACACTCTCTGACAATCTCTGACACTCTCTGAATCTGTCTGAATCACTCTGACACTCTGTGACACTCTCTGAAACTTTCTGACACTCTCTGAAACTCTCTGAAGCTCTCTGAAACTCTCTGAAACTCTCTGACACTCTCTGACACTCTCTGAAACTCTCTGAAACTCTCTGTCACTCTCTGACACTCTCTGAAACTCTCTGACAATCTCTGGCACTCTCAGACACTCTACGACACTCTCTCAAGATCTCTGAAACTCTCTGACACTATCTGATTTTTTCTGAAACTCTCGGACACTCTCTGACACACTCTGTAACTCTATGACACTATGTGACACTCTCTGACACTCTCTGAATCTCTCTGAAAAGCTCTGACACTCAGTGACACTCTCTGAAACTCTCTGAAAGTCCCTGACACTCTCTGACACTCTCTGAAACTTTCTGACACTCTCTGACACTCTCTGAACATCTCTGAAACTCTCTGAAAATCTCGGACTCTCTCTGACACTCTGTGATACTCTCAGATACTCTCTGACTCTCTCAGACACACTCCGACACACTCAGAAACTCTCAGAAACTCTCTGGAACTCTCTGACACTCTCAGAAAGTCTCTGAAACACTCTGACACTCTCTGAAACTCACTGACACTATCTGACGCTCTCTGACACTCTCTGAAAATCTGTGACACACTTTGACAATCTCTGACACTCACTGACTCTCTCTGAAACTCTCTGACACTCACTGACACTCTGTGGCACTCACTGACACTCTCTGAAGATCTCTGAAACTCTCTGAAAATCTCTGACACTCTCTGAAACTCTGTGACACTCTCTGAAACACTCTGACACTCTCTGACACTCTCCGGCACACTCAGAAACTGTCAGACACTCTCAGGCACTCTCTGACACTCTCAGAAATTCTCTGAAACTCTCTGACACTCTCTGAAACCCTCTGACACTCTCTGACACTCTCTGACACTCTCTGAAACTCTTTGACACTCTTTGACACTCTCAGACACTGTCTGACTCTCTCTGAAGCTTTCTGAAACTCTCTGACACTCTGTGACACCCTCTGAAACGCTCTGAAACTCTCGGACACTCTCTGACACTCTCCGGCACACTCAGAAACTGTCAGACACTCTCAGGCACTCTCTGACACTCTCAGAAACTCTCAGAAGCTCACTGAAACTCACTGACACTCTCTGACACTCTCTGAAACTCTCAGACACTCTCAGACACTCTCTGACACTCTCTGACACTGTCTGAAACTCTCTGACACTATCTGACACTTTCTGAATCTCTCGGACACTCTCTGAATCTCTCTGAAACTCTCCGACACTCTGTGACACTCTCTGAAACTTTCTGGCACTCTCTGACACTCTCTGACACTCTCTGAAACTCTTTGACACTCTTTGACACTCTCAGACACTGTCTGACTCTCTCTGAAGCTTTCTGAAACTCTCTGACACTCTGTGACACCCTCTGAAACGCTCTGAAACTCTCGGACACTCTCTGACACTCTCCGGCACACTCAGAAACTGTCAGACACTCTCAGGCACTCTCTGACACTCTCAGAAACTCTCAGAAGCTCACTGAAACTCTCTGACACTCTCTGACACTCTCTGAAACTCTCAGACACTCTCAGACACTCTCTGACACTCTCTGACACTGTCTGAAACTCTCTGACACTATCTGACACTTTCTGAATCTCTCGGACACTCTCTGAATCTCTCTGAAACTCTCCGACACTCTGTGACACTCTCTGAAACTTTCTGGCACTCTCTGACACTCTCTGAAGATCTCTGAAACTCTCTGAAAATCTCTGAGACTCTCTGAAACTCTCTGACACTCTCTGAAATTCTCTGAAACTCTCTGACACTCTCTGACACTCTCTGAAACTCTCTGACACTCTCTGACACTCTCAGACACTCTCTGACACTCTGTGACACTTTCTGAAACTCTCTGACACTATCTGACACTTTCTGAATCTCTCGGACACTCTCTGAATCTCTCTGAAACTCTCCGACTCTCTGTGACACTCTCTGAAACTTTCTGGCACTCTCTGACACTGTCTGAAGATCTCTGGCACTCTCTGAAAATCTCTGACACTCTCTGAAACTCTGTGACACTCTCTGAAAGACTCTGACACTCTCTGACACTCTCAGACACTCTCTGACACTCTCTGACACTTTCTGAAACGCTCTGACACTATCTGACTCTTTCTGAAACTCTCGGACACTCTCTGACACACTCTGCAACTCTATGACACTCTGTGACACTCTCTGACCCTCTCTGAAGCTCTCTGAAAAGCTCTGACACTCTCTGAATCTCTCTGAAACTTTCTGACACTCTCTGACACTCTGAACATCTCTGAAACTCTCTGAAAATCTCTGACACTCTCTGACACTCTCTGAACATCTCTGAAACTCTCTGAAAATCTCTGACACTCTCTGACACTCTGTGACACTCTCTGAAAGACTCTGACACTCTCTGACACTCTCAGACACTCTCTGACACTCTCTGACACTTTCTGAAACGCTCTGACACTATCTGACTCTTTCTGAAACTCTCGGACACTCTCTGACACACTCTGCAACTCTATGACATTCTGTGACACTCTCTGACCCTCTCTGAATCTCTCTGAAAAGCTCTGACACTCTGTGACACTCTCTGAAACTCTCTGAAACTCCCTGACACTCTCTGAATCTCTCTGAAACTTTCTGACACTCTCTGACACTCTGAACATCTCTGAAACTCTTTGAAAATCTCTGACACTCTCTGACACTCTCTGAACATCTCTGAAACTCTCTGAAAATCTCTGACACTCTCTGACACTCTGTGACACTCTCAGATACTCTCTGACTCTCTCAGACACACTCCGACACACTCAGAAACTCTCAGAAACCCTCTGGAACTCTCTGACACTCTCAGAAAGTCTCTGAAACACTCTGACATTCTCTGAAACTGTCTGACACTCTCTGACGCTCTCTGACACTCTCTGAAACTCTGTGACACACTTTGACACTCTCTGACACTCACTGACTCTCTCTGAAACTCTCTGACGCTCACTGAAACTCTCTGACACTCTCTGACACTCTCTGAAACTCTCAGACACTCTCTGACACTCTCTGACACTATCTGAGACTCTCTGAAACTCTCTGACACTCTCTCAAATTCTCTGAAACTCTCTGACACTCTCTGACACTCTCTGAAACTCTGTGACACTTTCTGAAACTCTCTGACACTATCTGACACTTTCTGAATCTCTCGGACACTCTCTGAATCTCTCTGAAACTCTCCGACTCTCTGTGACACTCTCTGAAACTTTCTGGCACCCTCTGACACTCTCTGAAGATCTCTGGCACTCTCTGAAAATCTCTGACACTCTCTGAAACTCTGTGACACTCTCTGAAAGACTCTGACACAGTCTGACACTCTCAGACACTCTCTGACACTCTCTGACACTTTCTGAAACTCTCTGACACTATCTGACTCTTTCTGAAACTCTCGGACACATCTCTGACACACTCTGCAACTCTGTGACACTCTGTGACACTCTTGACACTCTCTGAATCTCTCTGAAAAGCTCTGACACTCTGTGACACTCTCTGAAACTCTCTGAAACTCCCTGACACTCTCTGAAGCTCTCTGAAACTTTCTGACAATCTCTGACACTCTCTGAATATCTCTGAAACTCTCTGAAAATCTCTGACACTCTCTGACACTCTGTGACACTCTCAGATACTCTCTGACTCTCTCAGACACACTCCGACACACTCAGAAACTCTCAGAAACTCTCTGGAAATCTCTGACACTCTCAGAAAGTCTCTGAAACTCTCTGACCCTCTCTGACACTCTCTGACACTCTCTGACGCTCTCTGACACTCTCTGAAACTCTGTGACACTCTTTGACACTCTCTGACACTCACTGACTCTCTCTGAAACTCTCTGACACTCTCTGAAACTCTCTGAAACTGTCTGACACTATGTGACAATCTCTGACACTCTCTGAATCTCTCTGAATCACTCTGACACTATGTGACACTCTCTGAAACTCTCTGACACTCTCTGAAACTTTCTGACACTCTCTGAAACTCTCTGAAACTCTGTGACACTCTCTGAAACTCTCTGACACTCTCTGACACTCTCTGAAACTCCCTGAGATTCTCTGACACTCTCTGACATTCTCTGAAACTCTCTGACAGTCTCTGGCACTCTCAGACACTCTCTGAAGATCTCTGAAACTCTCTGACACTATCTGACTCTTTCTGAACCTCTCGGACACTCTCTGACACACTCTGCAACTCTATGACACTCTGGGACACTCTCTGAAACTCTCTGAAAGTCCCTGACACTCTCTGACTCTCTCTGAAACTCTCTGACACCCACTGACTCTCTCTGAAACTCTCTGACACTCTCTGAAACTCTCTGAAACTGTCTGACACACTCTGACAATCTCTGACACTATCTGAATCTCTCTGAATCACTCTGACACTCTGTGACACTCTCTGAAACTCTCTGACACTCTCTGAAACTTTCTGACACTCTCTGAAACTCTCTGAAGCTCTCTGAAACTCTCTGAAACTCTCTGACACTCTCTGACACTCTCTGAAACTCTCTGAAACTCTCTGACACTCTGTGACACTCTCTGAAACTCTCTGACAATCTCTGGCACTCTCAGACACTCTACGACTCTCTCTCAAGATCTCTGAAACTCTCTGACACTATCTGACTCTTTCTGAAACTCTCGGACACTCTCTGACACACTCTGCAACTCTATGACACGATGTGACACTCTCTGACATTCTCTGAATCTCTCTGAAAAGCTCTGACACTCTCTGACACTCTCTGAAACTCTTTGACACTCTTTGACACCCTCAGACACTGTCTGACTCTCTCTGAAACTCTGTGAAACTCTCTGACACTCTCTGACACTCCCTGACACTCTCTGAAGCTTTCTGAAACTCTCTGACACTCTGTGACACACTCTGAAACTCTCTGAAACTCTCGGACACTCTGTGAAACTTTCTGACACTCTCTGAAACTCTCTGAAACTCTTTGTAACTCTCTGACACTCTCAGAAACTCTCAGACACTCTCAGACACTCTCTGACACTCTCTGACACTATCTGAAACTCTCAGACACTCTCAGACACTCTCTGACACTCTCTGACACTATCTGAGACTCTCTGAAACTCTCTGAAGATCTGTGACAACTTTGACACTCTCTGACACTCACTGACTCTCTCTGAAACTCTCTGACACTCTCTGACACTCTCTGAAACTCTCTGAAACTCTCTGACAATCTCTGACACTCTCGGACACTCTCTGACACTGTCTGAAACTCTCTGACACTATCTGACACTTTCCGAATCTCTCGGACACTCTCTGAATCTCTCTGAAACTCTCCGACACACTGTGACACTCTCTGAAACTTTCTGGCACTCTCTGACACTCTCTGAAGATCTCTGAAACTCTCTGAAAAACTCTGACACTCTCTGAAACTCTCTGACACTCACTGACACTCTGTGGCACTCACTGACACTCTCTGAAGATCTCTGAAACTCTCTGAAAATCTCTGACACTCTCTGAAACTCTGTGACACTCTCTGAAACACTCTGACACTCTCTGACACTCTCCGGCACACTCAGAAACTGTCAGACACTCTCAGGCACTCTCTGACACTCTCAGAAATTCTCTGAAACTCTATGACACTCTCTGAAACCCTCTGTGACTCTCTGACACTCTCTGACACTCTCTGAAACTATTTGACACTCTTTGACACTCTCAGACACTGTCTGACTCTCTCCGAAACGCTCTGAAGCTCTCTGACACTCTCTGACACTCCCTGACACTCTCTGAAGCTTTCTGAAACTCTCTGACACTCTGTGACACCCTCTGAAACGCTCTGAAACTCTCGGACACTCTCTGAAACTTTCTGACACTCTCTGAAACTCTCAGAAGCTCACTGAAACTTTCTGACATTCTCTGAAACTCTCAGACACTCGCAGACACTCTGACACTCTCTGACACTATCTGAGACTCTCTGAAACTCTCTGACACTCTCTGAAATTCTCTGAAACTCTCTGACACTCTCTGACACTCTCTGAAACTCTCTGACACTCTCTGACACTCTCAGACACTCTCTGACACTCTGTGACACTTTCTGAAACTCTCTGACACTATCTGACACTTTCTGAATCTCTCGGACACTCTCTGAATCTCTCTGAAACTCTCCGACTCTCTGTGACACTCTCTGAAACTTTCTGGCACTCTCTGACACTCTCTGAAGATCTCTGGCACTCTCTGAAGATCTCTGACACACTCTGCAACTCTGTGACACTCTGTGACACTCTTGACGCTCTCTGAATCTCTCTGAAAAGCTCTGACACTCTGTGACACTCTCTGAAACTCTCTGAAACTCCCTTACACTCTCTGAAGCTCTCTGAAACTTTCTGACAATCTCTGACACTCTCTGAATATCTCTGAAACTCTCTGAAAATCTCTGACACTCTCTGACACTCTGTGACACTCTCAGATACTCTCTGACTCTCTCAGACACACTCCGACACACTCAGAAACTCTCAGAAACTCTCTGGAAATCTCTGACACTCTCAGAAAGTCTCTGAAACTCTCTGACCCTCTCTGAAACTCTCTGACACTCTCTGACGCTCTCTGACACTCTCTGAAACTCTGTGACACTCTTTGACACTCTCTGACACTCACTGACTCTCTCTGAAACTCTCTGAAACTCTGTGAAACTCTCTGAAACACTCTGACACTCTCTGACACTCTCTGAAACTCCCTGAGACTCTCTGAAACTCTCTGACACTCTCTGAAACTCTCTGACAATCTCTGGCACTCTCAGACACTCTCAGACACTCTCTGAAGATCTCTGAAACTCTCTGACACTATCTGACTCTTTCTGAACCTCTCGGATACTCTCTGACACACTCTGCAACTCTATGACACTCTGTGACACTCTCTGAAACTCTCTGAAATTCCCTGACACTGTCTGACTCTCTCTGAAACTCTCTGACACCCACTAACTCTCTCTGAAACTCTCTGACACTCTCTGAAACTCTCTGAAACTGTCTGACACTCTCTGACAATCTCTGACACTCTCTGAATCTCTCTGAATCACTCTGACACTCTGTGACACTCTCTGAAACTCTCTGACACTCTCTGAAACTTTCTGACACTCTCTGAAACTCACTGAAGCTCTCTGAAACTCTCTGAAACTCTCTGACACTCTCTGACACCCACTGACTCTCTCTGAAACTCTCTGACACTCTCTGAAACTCTCTGAAACTGTCTGACACTCTCTGACAATCTCTGACACTCTCTGAATCTCTCTGAATCACTCTGACACTCTGTGACACTCTCTGAAACTCTCTGACACTCTCTGAAACTTTCTGACACTCTCTGAAACTCTCTGAAGCTCTCTGAAACTCTCTGAAACTCTCTGACACTCTCTGACACTCTCTGAAACTCTCTGAAACTCTCTGACACTCTGTGACACTCTCTGAAACTCTCTGACAATCTCTGGCACTCTCAGACACTCTACGACACTCTCTCAAGATCTCTGAAACTCTCTGACACTATCTGACTTTTTCTGAAACTCTCGGACACTCTCTGACACACTCTGCAACTCTATGACACGATGTGACACTCTCTGACACTCTCTGAATCTCTCTGAAAAGCTCTGACACTCTCTGACACTCTCTGAAACTCTTTGACACTCTTTGACACCCTCAGACACTGTCTGACTCTCTCTGAAACTCTGTGAAACTCTCTGACACTCTCTGACACTCCCTGACAATCTCTGAAGCTTTCTGAAACTCTCTGACACTCTGTGACACCCTCTGAAACTCTCTGAAACTCTTTGTAACTCTCTGACACTCTCAGAAACTCTCAGACACTCTCAGACACTCTCTGACTTTCTCTGACACTATCTGAAACTCTCAGACACTCTCAGACACTCTCTGACACTCTCTGACACTATCTGAGACTCTCTGAAACTCTCTGAAGATCTGTGACAAACTTTGACAATCTCTGACACTCACTGACTCTCTCTGAAACTCTCTGACACTCTCTGACACTCTCTGAAACTCTCTGAAACTCTCTGACACTCTCTGACACTCTCTGAAACTCTCTGACAATCTCTGACACTCTCAGACACTCTCTGACACTCTCTGACACTGTCTGAAACTCTCTGACACTATCTGACACTTTCTGAATCTCTCGGACACTCTCTGAATCTCTCTGAAACTCTCCGACACTCTGTGACACTCTCTGAAACTTTCTGGCACTCTCTGACACTCTCTGAAGATCTCTGAAACTCTCTGAAAATCTCTGAAACTCTCTGAAACTCTCTGACACTCACTGACACTCTGTGGCACTCACTGACACTCTCTGATGATCTCTGAAACTCTCTGAAAATCTCTGACACTCTCTGAAACTCTGTGACACTCTCTGAAACACTCTGACACTCTCTGACACTCTCCGGCACACTCAGAAACTGTCAGACACTCTCAGGCACTCTCTGACACTCTCAGAAATTCTCTGAAACTCTATGACACTCTCTGAAAACCTCTGACACTCTCTGACACTCTCTGACACTCTCTGAAACTATTTGACACTCTTTGACACTCTCAGACACTGTCTGACACTCTCTGAAACGCTCTGAAACTCTCGGACACTCTCTGAAACTTTCTGACACTCTCTGAAACTCTCTGAAACTCTTTGTAATTCTCTGACACTCTCAGAAACTCTCAGAAGCTCACTGAAACTCTCTGACATTCTCTGAAACTCTCAGACACTCTCAGACACTCTCTGACACTCTCTGACACTCTCTGAAACTCTCTGACACTCTCTGAAACTCTCAGACACTCTCTGACAGTCTGTGACACTTTCTGAAACTCTCTGACACTATCTGACACTTTCTGAATCTCTCGGACACTCTCTGAATCTCTCTGAAACTCTCCGACTCTCTGTGACACTCTCTGAAACTTTCTGGCACTCTCTGACACTCTCTGAAGATCTCTGGCACTCTCTGAAGATCTCTGACACTCTCTGAAACTCTGTGACACTCTCTGAAAGACTCTGACACTCTGTGACACTTTCAGACACTCTCTGACACTCTCTGACACTTTCTGAAACTCTCTGACACTATCTGACTCTTTCTGAAACTCTCGGACACTCTCTGACACACTCTGCAACTCGATGACACTCTGTGAAACTCTCTGACACTCTCTGAATCTCTCTGAAAAGCTCTGACACTCTGTGACACTCTCTGAAACTCTCTGAAACTCCCTGATACTCTCTGAATCTCTCTGAAACTTTCTGACACTCTCTGAACATCTCTGAAACTCTCTGAACATCTCTGACACTCTCTGACACTCTCTGAACATCGCTGAAACTCTCTGAAAATCTCTGACACTCTCTGACACTCTGTGACACTCTCAGATACTCTCTGACTCTCTCAGACACACTCCGACACACTCAGAAACCCTCTGGAACTCTCTGACACTCTCAGAAAGTCTCTGAAACACTCTGACACTCTCTGAAACTGTCTGACATTCTCTGACGCTCTCTGACACTCTCTGAAACTCTGTGACACACTTTGACACTCTCTGCCACTCACTGACTCTCTCTGAAACTCTCTGACACTCTCTGAAACTCTCTGAAAATGTCTGACAATCTCTGGCAATCTCTGACACTCTCTGAATCTCTCTGAATCACTCTGACACTCTGTGACACTCTCTGAAACTCTCTGACACTCTCTGAAACTTTATGACACTCTCTGAAACTCTCTGAAGCTCTCTGAAACTCTCTGAAACTCTCTGACACTCTCTGACACTCTCTGAAACTCTCTGAAAATCTCTGACACTCTCTGACACTCTCTGAAACTCTCTGACAATCTCTGGCACTCTCAGACACTCTCAGACACTCTCTGAAACTCTCTGAAAATCTCTGACACTCTCTGACACTCTCTGAAACTCTCTGACACTCTCTGACACTCTCTGAAACTCTCTGAAAATCTCTGACACTCTCTGACACTCTCTGAAACTCTCTGACAATCTCTGGCACTCTCAGACACTCTCAGACACTCTGTGACACTCTCTGAAACTTTCTGGCAATCTCTGACACTCTCCGAAGATCTCTGAAACTTTCTGACACTCTCTGACACTCTCTGAAACTCTCTGACACTCTCTGACACTCTCAGACACTCTCTGACACTCTCAGACACTGTCTGACTCTCTCTGAAACTCTCTGAAACTCTCTGACACTCTCTGACACTCCCTGACACTCTCTGAAGCTTTTCGAAACTCTCTGACACGCTGTGACACCCTCTGAAACTCTGTGAAACTCTCGGACACACTCTGAAACTTTCTGACACTCTCTGAAACTCTCTGAAACTCTTTGTAACTCTCTGACACTCTCAGAAACTCTCAGAAGCTCTCTGAAACTCTCTGACACTCTCTGAAACTCTCAGACACTCTCTGACACTCTCTGACACTATCTGAGACTCTCTGAAACTCTCTGACACTCTCTGAAACTCTCTGAAACTCTCTGACACTCTCTGACACTCTCTGACACTCTCTGACACTCTCAGACACTCTCTGACACTCTGTGACACTTTCTGAAACTCTCTGACACTATCTGACACTTTCTGAATCTCTCGGACACTCTCTGAATCTCTCTGAAAATCCCCGACACTCTGTGACACTCTCTGAAACTTTCTGGCACTCTCTGACACTCTCTGAAGATCTCTGGCACTCTCTGAAAATCTCTGACACTCTCTGAAACTCTGTGACACTCTCTGAAATACTCTGACACTCTCTCACACTCTCAGACACTCTCTGACACTCTCTGACTCTTTCTGAAACTCTCTGACACTCTCTGACACTCTCTGAAACTCTCAGAGACTCTCAGACACTCTCTGACACTCTCTGACACTATCTGAGACTCTCGGAAACTCTCTGACACTCTCTGAAACTCTCTGACACTCTCTGACACCCACTGACTCTCTCTGAAACTCTCAGGCACTCTCTGAAACTCTCAGAAATTCTCTGAAACTCTCTGACACTCTCTGAAACCCTCTGACACTCTCTGACACTCTCGGACACTCTCTGAATCTCTCTGAAACTCGCCGACACTCTGTGACACTCTCTGAAACTTTCTGGCACTCTCTGACACGCTCCGAAGATCTCTGAAACTTTCTGAAAATCTCTGACACTCTCTGGAACTCTCTGACACTCACTGACACTCTGTGGCACTCACTGACACTCTCTGAAGATCTCTGAAACTCTCTGAAAATCTCTGACACTCTCTGAAACTCTGTGACACTCTCAGAAACGCTCGGACAGTCTCTGACACTCTCCGGCACACTCAGAAACTGTCTGAAACCCTCTGACACTCTCTGAAACTCTCTGACACTCACTGACACTCTGTGACACTCACTGACATTCTCTGAAGATCTCCGAAACTCTCTGAAAATCTCTGACACTCTCTGAAACTCTCTGACACTCTCCGGCACACTCAGAAACTGTCAGAAACTCTCAGGCACTCTCTGACACTCTCAGAAATTCTCTAAAACTCTCTGACACTCTCTGAAACCCTCTGACACTCTCTGAAACTCTTTGACACTCTTTGACACTCTCAGACAATGTCTGACTCTCTCTGAAACTCTCTGAAACTCTCTGACACTCCCTGACACACTCTGAAGCTTTCTGAAACTCTCTGACACTCTGTGACACCCTCTGAAACTCTCTGAAACTCTCGGACACTCTCTGAAACTTTCTGACACTATCTGAGACTCTCTGAAACTCTCTGACACTCTCTGAAACTCTGTCACTCTCTGACACTCTCAGAAGCTCTCAGAAGCTCTCTGAAACTCTCTGACACTCTCTGACACTCTCTGAAACTCTCAGAGACTCTCGGACACTCTCTGACACTCTCTGACACTATCTGAGACTCTCTGAAACTCTCTGACACTCTCTGAAACTCTCTGAAACTCTCTGACACTCTCTGACACTCTCTGAAACTCTCTGACACTCTCTGACACTCTCAGACACTCTCTGACACTCTCCGGCACACTCAGAACCTGTCAGAAACTCTCAGGCACTCTCTGACACTCTCAGAAATTCTCTGAAACTCTCTGACACTCTCTGAAACCCTCTGACACTCTCTGACAATCTCTGACACTCTCTGAAATTCTTTGACACTCTTTGACACTCTCAGACAATGTCTGACTCTCTCTGAAACTCTCTGAAACTCTCTGACACTCCCTGACACTCTCTGAAGCTTTCTGAAACTCTCTGACACTCTGTGACACCCTCTGAAACTCTCTGAAACTCTCGGACACTCTCTGAAACTTTCTGACACTATCTGAGACTCTCTGAAACTCTCTGACACTCTCTGAAACTCTGTCACTCTCTGACACTCTCAGAAGCTCTCAGAAGCTCTCAGAAACTCTCTGACACTCTCTGAATCTCTCTGACACTCTCTGACACTCTCAGACACTCTCTGACACTCTGTGACGCTTTCTGAAACTCTCTGACACTATCTGACACTTTCCGAATCTCTCGGACACTCTCTGAATCTCTCTGAAACTCTCCGACACTCTGTGACACTCTCTGAAACTTTCTGGCACTCTCTGACACTCTCTGAAGATCTCTGGCACTCTCTGAAAAGCTCTGACACTCTGAGACTCTCTATGAAACTTTCTGAAACTCCCTGACACTCTCTGACTCTCTCTGACACTCTCTGACACTCTCAGACACTCTCTGACACTCTCTGACACTTTCTGAAACTCTCTGACACTGTCTGACACTTTCTGTATCTCTCAGACACTCTCTGAATCTCTCTGAAACTCTCCGACAATCTGTGACACTCTCTGAAACTTTCTGGCACTCTCTGACATTCTCTGAAGATCTCTGGCACTCTCTGAAAATCTCTGACACTCTCTGAAACTCTGTGACACTCTCTGAAAGACTCTGACACTCTCTGACACTCTCAGACACTCTCTGACACTCTCTGACACTTTCTGAAACTCTCTGACACTATCTGACTCTTTCTGAAACTCTCGGACACTCTCTGACACACTCTGCAACTCTATGACACTCTGTGACACTCTCTGACACTCTCTGAATCTCTCCGAAAAGCTCTGACACTCTGTGACACTCTCTGAAACTCTCTGAAACTCCCTGACACACTCTGACTCTCTCTGAAACTTTCTGCTACTCTCTGACACTCTCTGAACATCTCAGAAACTCTCTGAAAATCTCTGACACTCTCTGACACTCTCGGATACTCTCTGACTCTCTCAGACACACTCCGACACACTCAGAAACTCTCAGAAACTCTCTGGAACTCTCTGACACTCTCAGAAAGTCTCTGAAACACTCTGACACCCTCTGAAATTCTCTGACACTCTCTGACGCTCTCTGACACTCTCTGAAACTCTCTGAAACTCTCTGAAACTGTCGGAAACTCTCTGACAATCTCTGACACTCTCTGAATCTCTCTGAATCACTCTGACACTCTGTGACACTCTCTGAAACTCTCTGACACTCTGAAACTTTCTGACACTCTCTGAAACTCTCTGAAGCTCTCTGAAACTCTCTGAAACTCTCTGACACTCTCTGACACTCTGAAACTCTCTGAAACTCTCTGACACTCTGTGACACTCTGTAACTCTCTGAAACTACCTGACACTCTCTGACACTCTCTGAACATCTCTGAACCTCTCTGAAAATCTCTGAAACTCTCTGACACTCTGTGACCCTCTCAGATACTCTCTGACTCCCGCAGACACACTTCGACACACTCAGAAACTCTCAGAAACTCTCTGGCACTCTCTGACACTCTCAGAACCTCTCTGAAACACTTTGACACTCTCTGAAACTCTCTGACACTCTCTGACACCCTCTGAAACACTTTGACACTCTTTGACACTCAGTGACACTGTCTGACTCTCTCTGAAACTCTCTGACACTCTCTGAAACTCCCTGACACTCTCTGAACCTCTCAGACACTTTCTGAAACTCCTTGACACTCTTTGACAATCTCAGACACTGTCTGACTCTATCTGAAACTCTCTGACAGTCTCTGACACTCCCTGACACTGTCTGAAGCTCTCTGACACTCTCTGACACACTCTGAAACTCTCTGAAACTCTCTGACACTTTCTGACACTCTCTGAGACTCTCTGACAATCTCTGACACTCTCAGACACTCTCTGACATTCTCTGACACATTCTGAAACTCTCTGACACTATCTGACACTTTCTGAATCTCTCGGACACTCTCTGACACACTCTGCAACTCTATGACACTCTGTGACACTCTCTGACACTCTCTGAATATCTCTGAAAAGCTCTGACACTCTGTGACACTCTCTGAATCTCTCTGAAACTCCCTGACACTCTCTGACTCTCTCTGAAACTTTCTGACACTCTCTGACACACTCTGAACATCTCTGAAACTCTCTGAAAATATCTGACACTCTCTGACACTCTCAGACACTGTCTGACACTCTCTGACACTTTCTGAAACTCTCTGACACTATCTGACTCTTTCTGAAACTCTCGGACACTCTCTGACGCACTCTGCAACTCTATGACACTCTGTGACACTCTCTGACACTCTCTGAAACTCTCTGAAAAGCTCAGAAACTCTGTGACACTCTCTGAAACTCTCTGAAACTCCCTGACACTCTCTGACACTCTCTGAACCTTTCTGACACTCTCTGACACACTCTGAACATCTCTGAAACTCTCTGAAAATATCTGACACTCTCTGACACTCTCTGACACTCTCAGACACTCTCTGACACTCTCTGACACTTTCTGAAACTCTCTGACACTATCTGACTCTTTCTGAATCTCTCGTACACTCTCTGACACACTCTGCAACTCTATGACACTCTGTGACACTCTCTGAATCTCTCTGAAAAGCTCTGACACTCTGTGACACTCTCTGAAACTCTCTGAAACTCTCTGACACTCTCTGACACTCTCTGAAACTCTCTGACATTCTCTGACGCTCTCTGACACTCTCTGAAACTCTGTCACACTCTTTGACACTCTCTGACACTCACTGACTCTCTCTGAAACTCTCTGACCCTCTCTGAAACTCTCTGAAACTGTCTGAAACTCTCTGACAATCTCTGACACTCTCTTAATCTCTCTGAATCACTCTGACACTCTGTGACACTCTCTGAAACTCTCTGACACTCTCTGAAACTTTCTGACACTCTCTGAAACTCTCTGAAGCTCTCTGAAACTCTCTGAAACTCTCTGACACTCTCTGACACTCTCTGAAACTCTCTGAAACTCTCTGCAACTCTCTGACACTCTCAGAAACTCTCAGAAGCTCTCTGAAACTCTCTGACACTCTCTGACACTCTCTGAAACTCTCAGACACTCTCTGACACTCACTGACACTATCTGCGACTCTCTGAAAATCTCTGACTCTCTCTGACACTCTCTGAAACTCTCTGAAACTCTCTGACACTCTCTGACACTCTCTGACACTCTCTGAAACTCTCAGACACTCTCTGACACTCACTGACACTATCTGCGACTCTCTGAAAATCTCTGACTCTCTCTGACACTCTCTGAAACTCTCTGAAACTCTCTGACACTCTCTGACACTCTCAGACACTCTCTGAGGCTCTGCGACACTTTCTGAAACTCTCTGACACTATCTGACACTTTCTGAATCTCTCGGACACTCTCTGAATCTCTCTGAAACTCTCCGACACTCTGTGACACTCTCTGAAACTTTCTCGCACTCTCTGACACTCTCTGAAGATCTCTGACACTCTCTGAAACTCTGTGACACTCTCTGAAACACTCTGACACTATCTGACTCTTTCTGAAACTCTGTGACACTCTCTGACACACTCTGCAACTCTGTGACTCTCTGTGACACTCTCTGACACTCTCTGAATCTCTCTGAAACGCTCTGACAATCTCTGACACTCTCTGAAACTCTCTGAAAATCTCTGACACTCTCTGACACTCTGTGGCACTCTCAGATACTCTCTGACTCTCTCAGACACACTCCGACACACTCAGAAACTCTCAGAAACTCTCTGGAACTCTCTGACACTCTCAGAAAGTCTCTGAAACTCTCTGACACACTCTGAAACTCTCTGACACTCTCTGACACTCTCTGACACTCTCTGAAACTCTGTGACACTATTGACACTCTCAGACACTGTCTGACTCTCTCTGAAACTCTCTGACACTCACTGAAACTGTCTGAAATTGTCTGACACTCTGTGACAATCTCTGACACTCTCTGAATCTCTCTGAAGCGCTCCGACACTCTGTGACACTCTCTGAAACTCTCTGAAACTTTCTGACACTCTCTGAAACTCTCTGACTCTCTCAGAAACACTCAGAAACTCTCTGAAACTCTCTGAAACTCTCTGACACTCTCTGACACTCTCTGAGACTCTCTGACATTGTCTGACACTCTGTGACAATCTCTGACACTCTCTGAATCTCTCTGAAGCGCTCCGACACTCTGTGACACTCTCTGAAACTCTCTGAAACTTTCTGACACTCTCTGAAACTCTCTGACTCTCTCAGAAACACTCAAAAACTCTCTGAAACTCTCTGAAACTCTCTGACACTCTCTGACACTCTCAGATACTCTCTGACTCCCGCAGACACACTTCGACACACTCAGAAACTCTCAGAAACTCTCTGGCACTCTCTGACACTCTCAGAACCTCTCTGAAACACTTTGACACTCTCTGAAACTCTCTGACACTCTCTGACACCCTCTGAAACACTTTGACACTCTTTGACACTCTGTGACACTGTCTGACTCTCTCTGAAACTCTCTGACACTCTCTGAAACTCCCTGACACTCTCTGAAACTCTCTGACACTCTCTGACACTTTCTGAAACTCTTTGACACTCTTTGACAATCTCAGACACTCTCTGACTCTATCTGAAACTCTCTGACAGTCTCTGACACTCCCTGACACTGTCTGAAGCTCTCTGACACTCTCTGACACTCTCTGAAACTCTCCGAAACTCTCTGACACTTTCTGACACTCTCTGAAACTCTCTGACAATCTCTGACACTCTCAGACACTCTCTGACACTCTCTGACACATTCTGAAACTCTCTGACAATATCTGACACTTTCTGAATCTCTCGGACACTCTCTGAATCTCTCTGAAACTCTCCGCCACTCTGTGACACTCTCTGAAACTTTCTGGCACTCTCTGACACTCTCTGAAGATCTCTGAAACTCTCTGAAAATCTCTGACACTCTCTGAAATTCTCTGACACTCACTGACACTCTGTGGCACTCACTGACATTCACTGAAGATCTCTGAAACTCTCTGAAAATCTCTGACACTCTGAAACTCTGTGACACTCACTGACACTCTGTGGCACTCACTGACACTCTCTGAAGATCTCTGAAACTCTCTGAAAATCTCTGACACTCTCTGAAACTCTGTGACACTCTCTGAAACACTCTGACACTCTCTGACACTCTCCGGCACTCTAAGAAACTGTCAGAAACTCTCAGGCACTCTCTGAAACTCTCAGAAATTCTCTGAAAATCTCTGACACTCTCTGAAACCCTCTGACACTCTCTGACACTCTCTGACACTCTCTGAAACTCTTTGAAACTCTTTGACACTCTCAGACACTGTCTGACTCTCTCTGAAACTCTCTGAAACTCTCTGACACTCTCTGACACTCCCTGACACTCTCTGAAGCTTTCTGAAACTCTCTGACACTCTGTGACACCCTCTGAAACTCTCTGAAACTCTCGGAAACACTCGGACACTCTCTGAAGCTTTCTGAAACTCTCTGAAAATCTTTGTAACGCTCTGACACTCTCAGAAACTCTCAGAAGCTCTCTGAAACTCTCTGACACTCTCTGAAACTCTCTGAAACTCTCAGACACTCTCAGACACTCTCTGACACTCTCTGACACTATCTGAGACTCTCTGAAACTCTCTGACACTCTCTGAAACTCTCTGAAACTCTTTGACATTCTCTGACACTCTCTGAAACTCTCTGACACTCTCAGACACTCTCAGACACTCTCTGACACTCTCTGACACTTTCTGAAACTCTCTGACACTCTCTGACGCTCTCTGACACTCTCTGAAACTCTGTCACACTCTTTGACACTCTCTGACACTCACTGACTCTCTCTGAAACTCTCTGACCCATCTGAAACTCTCTGAAACTGTCTGAAACTCTCTGACAATCTCTGACACTCTCTGAATCTCTCTGAATCACTCTGACACTCTGTGACACTCTCTGAAACTCTCTGACACTCTCTGAAACTTTCTGACACTCTCTGAAACTCTCTGAAGCTCTCTGAAACTCTCTGAAACTCTCTGACACTCTCTGACACTCTCTGAAAGTCTCTGAAACTCTCTGAAACTCTCTGACACTCTCTGACACTCTCACACACTCTCTGAGGCTCTGCGACACTTTCTGAAACTCTCTGACACTATCTGACACTTTCTGAATCTCTCGGAAACTCTCTGAATCTCTCTGAAACTCTGTGACACTCTCTGAAACACTCTGACACTCTCTGACACTCTCCGGCACACTCAGAAACTGTCAGAAACTCTCAGGCACTCTCTGACACTCTCAGAAATTCTCTGAAAATGTCTGACACTCTCTGAAACCCTCTGACACTCTCTGACACTCTCTGACACTCTCTGAAGATCTCTGAAACTCTCTGAAAATCTCTGACACTCTCTGAAATTCTCTGACACTCACTGACACTCTGTGGCACTCACTGACATTCTCTGAAGATCTCTGAAACTCTCTGAAAATCTCTGACACTCTCTGAAACTCTGTGACACTCACTGACACTCTGTGGCACTCACTGACACTCTCTGAAGATCTCTGAAACTCTCTGAAAATCTCTGACACTCTCTGAAACTCTGTGACACTCTCTGAAACACTCTGACACTCTCTGACACTCTCCGGCACACTCAGAAACTGTCAGAAACTCTCAGGCACTCTCTGAAACTCTCAGAAATTCTCTGAAAATCTCTGACACTCTCTGAAACCCTCTGACACTCTCTGACACTCTCTGACACTCTCTGACACTCTCTGAAACTCTTTGACACTCTTTGACACTCTCAGACACTGTCTGACTCTCTCTGAAACTCTCTGAAACTCTCTGACACTCTCTGACACTCCCTGACACTCTCTGAAGCTTTCTGAAACTCTCTGACACTCTGTGACACCCTCTGAAACTCTCTGAAACTCTCGGAAACACTCGGACACTCTCTGAAGCTTTCTGAAACTCTCTGAAAATCTTTGTAACGCTCTGACACTCTCAGAAACTCTCAGAAGCTCTCTGAAACTCTCTGACACTCTCTGAAACTCTCTGAAACTCTCAGACACTCTCAGACACTCTCTGACACTCTCTGACACTATCTGAGACTCTCTGAAACTCTCTGACACTCTCTGAAACTCTCTGAAACTCTTTGACATTCTCTGACACTCTCTGAAACTCTCTGACACTCTCTGACACTCTCAGACACTCTCTGACACTCTCTGACACTTTCTGAAACTCTCTGACACTCTCTGACGCTCTCTGACACTCTCTGAAACTCTGTCACACTCTTTGACACTCTCTGACACTCACTGACTCTCTCTGAAACTCTCTGACCCTCTCTGAAACTCTCTGAAACTGTCTGAAACTCTCTGACAATCTCTGACACTCTCTGAATCTCTCTGAATCACTCTGACACTCTGTGACACTCTCTGAAACTCTCTGACACTCTTTGAAACTTTCTGACACTCTCTGAAACTCTCTGAAGCTCTCTGAAACTCTCTGAAACTCTCTGACACTCTCTGACACTCTCTGAAAGTCTCTGAAATTCTCTGAAACTCTCTGACACTCTCTGACACCCTCAGACACTCTCTGAGGCTCTGCGACACTTTCTGAAACTCTCTGACACTATCTGACACTTTCTGAATCTCTCGGACACTCTCTGAATCTCTCTGAAACTCTCCGACACTCTGTGACACTCTCTGAAACTTTCTGGCACTCTCTGACACTCTCTGAAGATCTCAGACACTCTCTGAAACTCTGTGACACTCTCTGAAACACTCTGACACTCTCTGACAGTCTCAGACACTCTCTGACACTCTCTGACACTTTCTGAAACTCTCTGACACTATCTTACTCTTTCTGTAACTCTGTGACACTCTCTGACACACTCTGCAACTCTGTGACACTCTGTGACACTCTGTGACACTCTCTGAATCTCTCTGAAACGCTCTGACAATCTCTGACACTCTCTGAAACTCTCTGACACTCTCTGACACTCTGTGGCACTCTCAGATACTCTCTGACTCTCTCAGACACACTCCGACACACTCAGAAACTCTCAGAAACTCTCTGGAACTCTCTGACACTCTCAGAAAGTCTCTGACACTCTCTGACACTCTCTGAAACTCTGTGACACTATTGACACTCTCAGACACTGTCTGACTCTCTCCGAAACTCTCTGACACTCACTGAAACTCTCTGAAATTGTCTGACACTCTGTGACAATCTCTGACACTCTCTGAATCTCTCTGAAGAGCTCCGACACTCTGTGACACTCTCTGAAACTCTCTGAAACTTTCTGACACTCTCTGAAACTCTCTGACTCTCTCAGACACACTCAGAAACTCTCTGAAACTCTCTGAAACTCTCTGACACTCTCTGACACTCTCTGAGACTCTCTGAAATTGTCTGACACTCTGTGACAATCTCTGACACTCTCTGAATCTCTCTGAAGCGCTCCGACACTCTGTGACACTCTCTGAAACTCTCTGAAACTTTCTGACACTCTCTGAAACTCTCTGACTCTCTCAGAAACACTCAGAAACTCTCTGAAACTCTCTGAAACTCTCTGAAACTCTCTGACACTCTCAGATACTCTCTGACTCCCGCAGACACACTTCGACACACTCAGAAACTCTCAGAAACTCTCTGGCACTCTCTGACACTCTCAGAACCTCTCTGAAACACTTTGACACTCTTTGACACTCTGTGACACTGTCTGACTCTCTCTGAAACTCTCTGACACTCCCTGACACTCTCTGAAACTCTCTGACAATCTCTGACACTTTCTGAAACTCTTTGACACTCTTTGACAATCTCAGACACTGTCTGACTCTATCTGAAACTCTCTGACAGTCTCTGACACTCCCTGACACTGTCTGAAGCTCTCTGACACTCTCTGACACTCTCTGAAACTCTCTGAAACTCTCTGACACTTTCTGACACTCTCTGAAACTCTCTGACAATCTCTGACACTCTCAGACACTCTCTGACATTCTCTGACACATTCTGAAACTCTCTGACACTATCTGACACTTTCTGAATCTCTCGGACACTCTCTGAATCTCTCTGAAACTCTCTGACACTCTGTGACACTCTCTGAAACTTTCTGGCACTCTCTGACACTCTCTGAAGATCTCTGAAACTCTCTGAAAATCTCTGACACTCTCTGAAATTCTCTGACACTCACTGACACTCTGTGGCACTCACTGACATTCTCTGAAGATCTCTGAAACTCTCTGAAAATCTCTGACACTCTCTGAAACTCTGTGACACTCACTGACACTCTGTGGCACTCACTGACACTCTCTGAAGATCTCTGAAACTCTCTGAAAATCTCTGACACTCTCTGAAACTCTGTGACACTCTCTGAAACACTCTGACACTCTCTGACACTCTCCGGCACACTCAGAAACTGTCAGAAACTCTCAGGCACTCTCTGAAACTCTCAGAAATTCTCTGAAAATCTCTGACACTCTCTGAAACCCTCTGACACTCTCTGACACTCTCTGACACTCTCTGAAACTCTTTGACACTCTTTGACACTCTCAGACACTGTCTGACTCTCTCTGAAACTCTCTGAAACTCTCTGACACTCTCTGACACTCCCTGACACTCTCTGAAGCTTTCTGAAACTCTCTGACACTCTGTGACACCCTCTGAAACTCTCTGAAACTCTCGGAAACACTCGGACACTCTCTGAAGCTTTCTGAAACTCTCTGAAAATCTTTGTAACGCTCTGACACTCTCAGAAACTCTCAGAAGCTCTCTGAAACTCTCTGACACTCTCTGAAACTCTCTGAAACTCTCAGACACTCTCAGACACTCACTGACACTCTCTGACACTATCTGAGACTCTCTGAAACTCTCTGACACTCTCTGAAACTCTCTGAAACTCTTTGACATTCTCTGACACTCTCTGAAACTCTCTGACACTCTCAGACACTCTCAGACACTCTCTGACACTCTCTGACACTTTCTGAAACTCTCTGACACTCTCTGACGCTCTCTGACACTCTCTGAAACTCTGTCACACTCTTTGACACTCTCTGACACTCACTGACTCTCTCTGAAACTCTCTGACCCTCTCTGAAACTCTCTGAAACTGTCTGAAACTCTCTGACAATCTCTGACACTCTCTGAATCTCTCTGAATCACTCTGACACTCTGTGACACTCTCTGAAACTCTCTGACACTCTCTGAAAATTTCTGACACTCTCTGAAACTCTCTGAAGCTCTCTGAAACTCTCTGAAACTCTCTGACACTCTCTGACACTCTCTGAAAGTCTCTGAAACTCTCTGAAACTCTCTGACACTCTCTGACACTCTCAGACACTCTCTGAGGCTCTGCGACACTTTCTGAAACTCTCTGACACTATCTGACACTTTCTGAATCTCTCGGACACTCTCTGAATCTCTCTGAAACTCTCCGACACTCTGTGACACTCTCTGAAACTTTCTGGCACTCTCTGACACTCTCTGAAGATCTCTGACACTCTCTGAAATTCTGTGACACTCTCTGAAACACTCTGACACTCTCTGACAGTCTCAGACACTCTCTGACACTCTCTGACACTTTCTGAAACTCTCTGACACTATCTGACTCTTTCTGAAACTCTGTGACACTCTCTGACACACTCTGCAACTCTGTGACACTCTGTGACACTTTCTGACACTCTCTGAATCTCTCTGAAACGCTCTGACAATCTCTGACACTCTCTGAAACTCTCTGACAATCTCTGACACTCTCAGACACTCTCTGACATTCTCTGACACATTCTGAAACTCTCTGACACTATCTGACACTTTCTGAATCTCGCGGACACTCTCTGAATCTCTCTGAAACTCTCTGACACTCTGTGACACTCTCTGAAACTTTCTGGCACTCTCTGACACTCTCTGAAGATCTCTGAAACTCTCTGAAAATCTCTGACACTCTCTGAAATTCTCTGACACTCACTGACACTCTGTGGCACTCACTGACATTCTCTGAAGATCTCTGAAACTCTCTGAAAATCTCTGACACTCTCTGAAACTCTGTGACACTCACTGACACTCTGTGGCACTCACTGACACTCTCTGAAGATCTCTGAAACTCTCTGAAAATCTCTGACACTCTCTGAAACTCTGTGACACTCTCTGAAACACTCTGACACTCTCTGACACTCTCCGGCACACTCAGAAACTGTCAGAAACTCTCAGGCACTCTCTGAAACTCTCAGAAATTCTCTGAAAATCTCTGACACTCTCTGAAACCCTCTGACACTCTCTGACACTCTCTGACACTCTCTGAAACTCTTTGACACTCTTTGACACTCTCAGACACTGTCTGACTCTCTCTGAAACTCTCTGAAACTCTCTGACACTCTCTGACACTCCCTGACACTCTCTGAAGCTTTCTGAAACTCTCTGACACTCTGTGACACCCTCTGAAACTCTCTGAAACCCTCGGAAACACTCGGACACTCTCTGAAGCTTTCTGAAACTCTCTGAAAATCTTTGTAACGCTCTGACACTCTCAGAAACTCTCAGAAGCTCTCTGAAACTCTCTGACACTCTCTGAAACTCTCTGAAACTCTCAGACACTCTCAGACACTCTCTGACACTCTCTGACACTATCTGAGACTCTCTGAAACTCTCTGACACTCTCTGAAACTCTCTGAAACTCTTTGACATTCTCTGACACTCTGAAACTCTCTGACACTCTCTGACACTCTCAGACACTCTCTGACACTCTCTGACACTTTCTGAAACTCTCTGACACTCTCTGACGCTCTCTGACACTCTCTGAAACTCTGTCACACTCTTTGACACTCTCTGACACTCACTGACTCTCTCTGAAACTCTCTGACCCTCTCTGAAACTCTCTGAAACTGTCTGAAACTCTCTGACAATCTCTGACACTCTCTGAATCTCTCTGAATCACTCTGACACTCTGTGACACTCTCTGAAACTCTCTGACACTCTCTGAAAATTTCTGACACTCTCTGAAACTCTCTGAAGCTCTCTGAAACTCTCTGAAACTCTCTGACACTCTCTGACACTCTCTGAAAGTCTCTGAAACTCTCTGAAACTCTCTGACACTCTCTGACACTCTCAGACACTCTCTGAGGCTCTGCGACACTTTCTGAAACTCTCTGACACTATCTGACACTTTCTGAATCTCTCGGACACTCTCTGAATCTCTCTGAAACTCTCCGACACTCTGTGACACTCTCTGAAACTTTCTGGCACTCTCTGACACTCTCTGAAGATCTCTGACACTCTCTGAAATTCTGTGACACTCTCTGAAACACTCTGACACTCTCTGACAGTCTCAGACACTCTCTGACACTCTCTGACACTTTCTGAAACTCTCTGACACTATCTGACTCTTTCTGAAACTCTGTGACACTCTCTGACACACTCTGCAACTCTGTGATACTCTGTGACACTCTCTGACACTCTCTGAATCTCTCTGAAACGCTCTGATAATCTCTGCCACTCTCTGAAACTCTCTGAAAATCTCTGACACTCTCTGACACTCTGTGGCACTCTCAGATACTCTCTGACTCTCTCAGACACACTCCGACACACTCAGAAACTCTCAGAAACTCTCTGGAACTCTCTGACACTCTCAGAAAGTCTCTGAAACTCTCTGACACACTCTGAAACTCTCTGACACTCTCTGACACTCTCTGACACTCTCTGAAACTCTGTGACACTATTGACACTCTCAGACACTGTCTGACTCTCTCCGAAACTCTCTGACACTCACTGAAACTCTCTGAAATTGTCTGACACTCTGTGACAATCTCTGACACTCTCTGAATCTCTCTGAAGAGCTCCGACACTCTGTGACACTCTCTGAAACTCTCTGAAACTTTCTGACACTCTCTGAAACTCTCTGACTCTCTCAGACACACTCAGAAACTCTCTGAAACTCTCTGAAACTCTCTGACACTCTCTGACACTCTCTGAGACTCTCTGAAATTGTCTGACACTCTGTGACAATCTCTGACACTCTCTGAATCTCTCTGAAGCGCTCCGACACTCTGTGACACTCTCTGAAACTCTCTGAAACTTTCTGACACTCTCTGAAACTCTCTGACTCTCTCAGAAACACTCAGAAACTCTCTGAAACTCTCTGACACTCTCTGACACTCTCAGATACTCTCTGACTCCCGCAGACACACTTCGACACACTCAGAAACTCTCAGAAACTCTCTGGCACTCTCTGACACTATCAGAACCTCTCTGAAACACTTTGACACTCTCTGAAACTCTCTGACACTCTCTGACACTTTCTGAAACACTTTGACACTCTTTGACACTCTGTGACACTGTCTGACTCTCTCTGAAACTCTCTGACACTCCCTGACACTCTCTGAAACTCTCTGACACTCTCTGACACTTTCTGAAACTCTTTGACACTCTTTGACAATCTCAGACACTGTCTGACTCTATCTGAAACTCTCTGACAGTCTCTGACACTCCCTGACACTGTCTGAAGCTCTCTGACACTCTCTGACACTCTCTGAAACTCTCTGAAACTCTCTGACACTTTCTGACACTCTCTGAAACTCTCTGACAATCTCTGACACTCTCAGACACTCTCTGACATTCTCTGACACATTCTGAAACTCTCTGACACTATCTGACACTTTCTGAATCTCTCGGACACTCTCAGAATCTCTCTGAAACTCTCCGACACTCTGTGACACTCTCTGAAACTTTCTGGCACTCTCTGACACTCTCTGAAGATCTCTGAAACTCTCTGAAAATCTCTGACACTCTCTGAAATTCTCTGACACTCACTGACACTCTGTGGCACTCACTGACATTCTCTGAAGATCTCTGAAACTCTCTGAAAATCTCTGACACTCTCTGAAACTCTGTGACACTCACTGACACTCTGTGGCACTCACTGACACTCTCTGAAGATCTCTGAAACTCTCTGAAAATCTCTGACACTCTCTGAAACTCTGTGACACTCTCTGAAACACTCTGACACTCTCTGACACTCTCCGGCACACTCAGAAACTGTCAGAAACTCTCAGGCACTCTCTGACACTCTCAGAAATTCTCTGAAAATCTCTGACACTCTCTGAAACCCTCTGACACTCTCTGACACTCTCTGACACTCTCTGAAACTCTTTGACACTCTTTGACACTCTCAGACACTGTCTGACTCTCTCTGAAACTCTCTGAAACTCTCTGACACTCTCTGACACTCCCTGACACTCTCTGAAGCTTTCTGAAACTCTCTGACACTCTGTGACACCCTCTGAAACTCTCTGAAACTCTCGGAAACACTCGGACACACTCTGAAACTTTCTGAACCTCTCTGAAAATCTTTGTAACGCTCTGACACTCTCAGAAACTCTCAGAAGCTCTCTGAAACTCTCAGACACTCTCTGACACTCTCTGACACTATCTGAGACTCTCTGAAACTCTCTGACACTCTCTGAAACTCTCTGAAACTCTTTGACATTCTCAGACACTCTCTGAAACTCTCTGACACTCTCTGACACTCTCAGACACTCTCTGACACTCTCTGACACTTTCTGAAACTCTCTGACACTCTCTGACGCTCTCTGACACTCTCTGAAACTCTGTCACACTCTTTGACACTCTCTGACACTCACTGACTCTCTCTGAAACTCTCTGACCCTCTCTGAAACTCTCTGAAACTGTCTGAAACACTCTGAAACTCTCTGAAGCTCTCTGAAACTCTCTGAAACTCTCTGACACTCTCTGACACTCTCTGAAACTCTCTGAAACTCTCTGAAACTCTCTGCAACTCTCTGACACTCTCAGAAACTCTCAGAAGCTCTCTGAAACTCTCTGACACTCTCTGACACTCTCTGAAACTCTCAGACACTCTCTGACACTCACTGACACTATCTGCGACTCTCTGAAAATCTCTGACTCTCTCTGACACTCTCTGAAACTCTCTGACACTCTCTGACACTCTCAGACACTCTCTGAGGCTCTGCGACACTTTCTGAAACTCTCTGACACTATCTGACACTTTCTGAATCTCTCGGACACTCTCTGAATCTCTCTGAAACTCTCCGACACTCTGTGACACTCTCTGAAACTTTCTGGCACTCTCTGACACTCTCTGAAGATCTCTGACACTCTCTGAAACTCTGTGACACTCTCTGAAACACTCTGACACTCTCTGACAGTCTCAGACACTCTCTGACACTTTCTGAAATTCTCTGACACTATCTGACTCTTTCTGAAACTCTGTGACACTCTCTGACACACTCTGCAACTCTGTGACACTCTGTGACACTCTCTGACACTCTCTGAATCTCTCTGAAACGCTCTGACAATCTCTGACACTCTCTGAAACTCTCTGAAAATCTCTGACACTCTCTGACACTCTGTGGCACTCTCAGATACTCTCTGACTCTCTCAGACACACTCCGACACACTCAGAAACTCTCAGAAACTCTCTGGAACTCTCTGACACTCTCAGAAAGTCTCTGAAACTCTCTGACACACTCTGAAACTCTCTGACACTCTCTGACACTCTCTGACACTCTCTGAAACTCTGTGACACTATTGACACTCTCAGACACTGTCTGACTCTCTCTGAAACTCTCTGACACTCACTGAAACTCTCTGACACTCTCAGACACTCTCTGAGGCTCTGCGACACTTTCTGAAACTCTCTGACAATATCTGACACTTTCTGAATCTCTCGGACACTCTCTGAATCTCTCTGAAACTCTCCGACTCTCTGTGACACTCTCTGAAACTTTCTGGCACTCTCTGACACTCTCTGAAGATCTCTGACACTCTCTGAAACTCTGTGACACTCTCTGAAACACTCTGACACTCTCTGACACTCTCTGAAACTCTCTGACACTCTCTGAAACTTTCTGACACTCTCTGAAACTCTCTGAAGCTCTCTGAAACTCTCTGAAACTCTCTGACACTCTCTGACACTCTCTGAAAGTCTCTGAAATTCTCTGAAACTCTCTGACACTCTCTGACACTCTCAGACACTCTCTGAGGCTCTGCGACACTTTCTGAAACTCTCTGACACTATCTGACACTTTCTGAATCTCTCGGACACTCTCTGAATCTCTCTGAAACTCTCCGACACTCTGTGACACTCTCTGAAACTTTCTGGCACTCTCTGACACTCTCTGAAGATCTCTGACACTCTCTGAAACTCTGTGACACTCTCTGAAACACTCTGACACTCTCTGACAGTCTCAGACACTCTCTGACACTCTCTGACACTTTCTGAAACTCTCTGACACTATCTGACTCTTTCTGAAACTCTGTGACACTCTCTGACACACTCTGCAACTCTGTGACACTCTGTGACACTCTCTGACACTCTCTGAATCTCTCTGAAACGCTCTGACAATCTCTGACACTCTCTGAAACTCTCTGAAAATCTCTGACACTCTCTGACACTCTGTGGCACTCTCAGATACTCTCTGACTCTCTCAGACACACTCCGACACACTCAGAAACTCTCAGAAACTCTCTGGAACTCTCTGACACTCTCAGAAAGTCTCTGAAACTCTCTGACACACTCTGAAACTCTCTGACACTCTCTGACACTCTCTGACACTCTCTGAAACTCTGTGACACTATTGACACTCTCAGACACTGTCTGACTCTCTCCGAAACTCTCTGACACTCACTGAAACTCTCTGAAATTGTCTGACACTCTGTGACAATCTCTGACACTCTCTGAATCTCTCTGAAGAGCTCCGACACTCTGTGACACTCTCTGAAACTCTCTGAAACTTTCTGACACTCTCTGAAACTCTCTGACTCTCTCAGACACACTCAGAAACTCTCTGAAACTCTCTGAAACTCTCTGACACTCTCTGACACTCTCTGAGACTCTCTGAAATTGTCTGACACTCTGTGACAATCTCTGACACTCTCTGAATCTCTCTGAAGCGCTCCGACACTCTGTGACACTCTCTGAAACTCTCTGAAACTTTCTGACACTCTCTGAAACTCTCTGACTCTCTCAGAAACACTCAGAAACTCTCTGAAACTCTCTGAAACTCTCTGACACTCTCTGACACTCTCAGATACTCTCTGACTCCCGCAGACACACTTCGACACACTCAGAAACTCTCAGAAACTCTCTGGCACTCTCTGACACTCTCAGAACCTCTCTGAAACACTTTGACACTCTCTGAAACTCTCTGACACTCTCTGACACCCTCTGAAACACTTTGACACTCTTTGACACTCTGTGACACTGTCTGACTCTCTCTGAAACTCTCTGACACTCCCTGACACTCTCTGAAACTCTCTGACACTCTCTGACACTTTCTGAAACTCTTTGACACTCTTTGACAATCTCAGACACTGTCTGACTCTATCTGAAACTCTCTGACAGTCTCTGACACTCCCTGACACTGTCTGAAGCTCTCTGACACTCTCTGACACTCTCTGAAACTCTCTGAAACTCTCTGACACTCTCTGACACTCTCTGAAACTCTCTGACACTCTCTGACACTCTCAGACACTCTCTGAGGCTCTGCGACACTTTCTGAAACTCTCTGACACTATCTGACACTTTCTGAATCTCTCGGACACTCTCTGAATCTCTCTGAAACTCTCCGACACTCTGTGACACTCTCTGAAACTTTCTGGCACTCTCTGACACTCTCTGAAGATCTCTGACACTCTCTGAAACTCTGTGACACTCTCTGAAACACTCTGACACTCTCTGACAGTCTCAGACACTCTCTGACACTTTCTGAAATTCTCTGACACTATCTGACTCTTTCTGAAACTCTGTGACACTCTCTGACACACTCTGCAACTCTGTGACACTCTGTGACACTCTCTGACACTCTCTGAATCTCTCTGAAACGCTCTGACAATCTCTGACACTCTCTGAAACTCTCTGAAAATCTCTGACACTCTCTGACACTCTGTGGCACTCTCAGATACTCTCTGACTCTCTCAGACACACTCCGACACTCTCAGAAACTCTCTGGAACTCTCTGACACTCTCAGAAAGTCTCTGAAACTCTCTGACACACTCTGAAACTCTCTGACACTCTCTGACACTCTCTGACACTCTCTGAAACTCTGTGACACTATTGACACTCTCAGACACTGTCTGACCCTCTCTGAAACTCTCTGACACTCACTGAAACTCTCTGAAATTGTCTGACACTCTGTGACAATCTCTGACACTCTCTGAATCTCTCTGAAGCGCTCCGACACTCTGTGACACTCTCTGACTCTCTCAGAAACACTCAGAAACTCTCTGAAACTCTCTGAAACTCTCTGACACTCACTGACACTCTCTGAGACTCTCTGAAACTCTCTGACACTCTCTGAAACTCTCTGACACTCTCTGAATCTCTCTGAAGCACTCTGACACTCTGTGACACTCTCTGAAACTCTCTGACACTATCTGACTCTTTCTGAAACTCTGTGACACTCTCTGACACACTCTGCAACTCTGTGACACTCTGTGACACTCTCTGACACTCTCTGAATCTCTCTGAAACGCTCTGACAATCTCTGACACTCTCTGAAACTCTCTGAAAATCTCTGACACTCTCTGACACTCTGTGGCACTCTCAGATACTCTCTGACTCTCTCAGACACACTCCGACACACTCAGAAACTCTCAGAAACTCTCTGGAACTCTCTGACACTCTCAGAAAGTCTCTGAAACTCTCTGACACACTCTGAAACTCTCTGACACTCTCTGACACTCTCTGACACTCTCTGAAACTCTGTGACACTATTGACACTCTCAGACACTGTCTGACTCTCTCCGAAACTCTCTGACACTCACTGAAACTCTCTGAAATTGTCTGACACTCTGTGACAATCTCTGACACTCTCTGAATCTCTCTGAAGAGCTCCGACACTCTGTGACACTCTCTGAAACTCTCTGAAACTTTCTGACACTCTCTGAAACTCTCTGACTCTCTCAGACACACTCAGAAACTCTCTGAAACTCTCTGAAACTCTCTGACACTCTCTGACACTCTCTGAGACTCTCTGAAATTGTCTGACACTCTGTGACAATCTCTGACACTCTCTGAATCTCTCTGAAGCGCTCCGACACTCTGTGACACTCTCTGAAACTCTCTGAAACTTTCTGACACTCTCTGAAACTCTCTGACTCTCTCAGAAACACTCAGAAACTCTCTGAAACTCTCTGAAACTCTCTGACACTCTCTGACACTCTCAGATACTCTCTGACTCCCGCAGACACACTTCGACACACTCAGAAACTCTCAGAAACTCTCTGGCACTCTCTGACACTCTCAGAACCTTTCTGAAACACTTTGACACTCTCTGAAACTCTCTGACACTCTCTGACACCCTCTGAAACACTTTGACACTCTTTGACACTCTGTGACACTGTCTGACTCTCTCTGAAACTCTCTGACACTCCCTGACACTCTCTGAAACTCTCTGACACTCTCTGACACTTTCTGAAACTCTTTGACACTCTTTGACAATCTCAGACACTGTCTGACTCTATCTGAAACTCTCTGACAGTCTCTGACACTCCCTGACACTGTCTGAAGCTCTCTGACACTCTCTGACACTCTCTGAAACTCTCTGAAACTCTCTGACAATATCTGACACTTTCTGAATCTCTCGGACACTCTCTGAATCTCTCTGAAACTCTCCGACTCTCTGTGACACTCTCTGAAACTTTCTGGCACTCTCTGACACTCTCTGAAGATCTCTGACACTCTCTGAAACTCTGTGACACTCTCTGAAACACTCTGACACTCTCTGACACTCTCTGAAACTCTCTGACACTCTCTGAAACTTTCTGACACTCTCTGAAACTCTCTGAAGCTCTCTGAAACTCTCTGAAACTCTCTGACACTCTCTGACACTCTCTGAAAGTCTCTGAAATTCTCTGAAACTCTCTGACACTCTCTGACACTCTCAGACACTCTCTGAGGCTCTGCGACACTTTCTGAAACTCTCTGACACTATCTGACACTTTCTGAATCTCTCGGACACTCTCTGAATCTCTCTGAAACTCTCCGACACTCTGTGACACTCTCTGAAACTTTCTGGCACTCTCTGACACTCTCTGAAGATCTCTGACACTCTCTGAAACTCTGTGACACTCTCTGAAACACTCTGACACTCTCTGACAGTCTCAGACACTCTCTGACACTCTGTGACACTCTCTGAAACTCTCTGACACTATCTGACTCTTTCTGAAACTCTGTGACACTCTCTGACACACTCTGCAACTCTGTGACACTCTGTGACACTCTCTGACACTCTCTGAATCTCTCTGAAACGCTCTGACAATCTCTGACACTCTCTGAAACTCTCTGAAAATCTCTGACACTCTCTGACACTCTGTGGCACTCTCAGATACTCTCTGACTCTCTCAGACACACTCCGACACACTCAGAAACTCTCAGAAACTCTCTGGAACTCTCTGACACTCTCAGAAAGTCTCTGAAACTCTCTGACACACTCTGAAACTCTCTGACACTCTCTGACACTCTCTGACACTCTCTGAAACTCTGTGACACTATTGACACTCTCAGACACTGTCTGACTCTCTCCGAAACTCTCTGACACTCACTGAAACTCTCTGAAATTGTCTGACACTCTGTGACAATCTCTGAATCTCTCTGAATCTCTCTGAAGAGCTCCGACACTCTGTGACACTCTCTGAAACTCTCTGAAACTTTCTGACACTCTCTGAAACTCTCTGACTCTCTCAGACACACTCAGAAACTCTCTGAAACTCTCTGAAACTCTCTGACACTCTCTGACACTCTCTGAGACTCTCTGAAATTGTCTGACACTCTGTGACAATCTCTGACACTCTCTGAATCTCTCTGAAGCGCTCCGACACTCTGTGACACTCTCTGAAACTCTCTGAAACTTTCTGACACTCTCTGAAACTCTCTGACTCTCTCAGAAACACTCAGAAACTCTCTGAAACTCTCTGAAACTCTCTGACACTCTCTGACACTCTCAGATACTCTCTGACTCCCGCAGACACACTTCGACACACTCAGAAACTCTCAGAAACTCTCTGGCACTCTCTGACACTCTCAGAACCTCTCTGAAACACTTTGACACTCTCTGAAACTCTCTGACACTCTCTGACACCCTCTGAAACACTTTGACACTCTTTGACACTCTGTGACACTGTCTGACTCTCTCTGAAACTCTCTGACACTCCCTGACACTCTCTGAAACTCTCTGACACTCTCTGACACTTTCTGAAACTCTTTGACACTCTTTGACAATCTCAGACACTGTCTGACTCTATCTGAAACTCTCTGACAGTCTCTGACACTCCCTGACACTGTCTGAAGCTCTCTGACACTCTCTGACACTCTCTGAAACTCTCTGAAACTCTCTGACACTCTCTGACACTCTCTGAAACTCTCTGACACTCTCTGACACTCTCAGACACTCTCTGAGGCTCTGCGACACTTTCTGAAACTCTCTGACACTATCTGACACTTTCTGAATCTCTCGGACACTCTCTGAATCTCTCTGAAACTCTCCGACACTCTGTGACACTCTCTGAAACTTTCTGGCACTCTCTGACACTCTCTGAAGATCTCTGACACTCTCTGAAACTCTGTGACACTCTCTGAAACACTCTGACACTCTCTGACAGTCTCAGACACTCTCTGACACTTTCTGAAATTCTCTGACACTATCTGACTCTTTCTGAATCTCTGTGACACTCTCTGACACACTCTGCAACTCTGTGACACTCTGTGACACTCTCTGACACTCTCTGAATCTCTCTGAAACGCTCTGACAATCTCTGACACTCTCTGAAACTCTCTGAAAATCTCTGACACTCTCTGACACTCTGTGGCACTCTCAGATACTCTCTGACTCTCTCAGACACACTCCGACACTCTCAGAAACTCTCTGGAACTCTCTGACACTCTCAGAAAGTCTCTGAAACTCTCTGACACACTCTGAAACTCTCTGACACTCTCTGACACTCTCTGACACTCTCTGAAACTCTGTGACACTATTGACACTCTCAGACACTGTCTGACCCTCTCTGAAACTCTCTGACACTCACTGAAACTCTCTGAAATTGTCTGACACTCTGTGACAATCTCTGACACTCTCTGAATCTCTCTGAAGCGCTCCGACACTCTGTGACACTCTCTGACTCTCTCAGAAACACTCAGAAACTCTCTGAAACTCTCTGAAACTCTCTGACACTCACTGACACTCTCTGAGACTCTCTGAAACTCTCTGACACTCTCTGAAACTCTCTGACACTCTCTGAATCTCTCTGAAGCACTCTGACACTCTGTGACACTCTCTGAAACTCTCTGACACTCTCTGAAACTATCTGACACTCTCTGAAACTCTCAGAAACACTCAGGAACTCTCTGAAACTCTCTGACAATCTCTGATACTCTCTGACAAACTCAGAAAGTCTCAGAAACTCTCTGACAGAGTCTGAAACTCTCAGACACTCTCTGAAACTCTCTGACACTCTCTGAAACTCTCTGAAACTCTCTGACACTCTGTGTCACTCTCTGAAATTCGCTGACAATCTCTGACACTCTCTGAGAAACTCACAAACTCTCAGAAACTCTCGGACACTCTCTGAAACTCTCTGACTCTCTCTGAAACTCTCTGACTCTCTCAGAAACACTCAGAAACTCTCTGAAACTCTCTGACACTCCCCGACAAACTCAGAAACTCTCTGAAACTCTCTGACACTCTCTGACACTCGCTGACTCTCTCTGACTCTCGCTGACACTCTCTGATACTCTCTGACAATCACTGACACTATCTGACAATCTCTGAAACTCTCTGACACTCACTGACACTCTGTGACACTCTCTGAAACTCTCTGAAACTCTCTGAAACTCTCTGACACTCACTGACACTCTCTGAGACTCTCTGAAACTCTCTGACACTCTCTGAAACTCTCTGACACTCTCTGAATCTCTCTGAAGCACTCTGACACTCTGTGACACTCTCTGAAACTCTCTGACACTCTCTGAAACTATCTGACACTCTCTGAAACTCTCAGAAACACTCAGGAACTCTCTGAAACTCTCTGACAATCTCTGATACTCTCTGACAAACTCAGAGAGTCTCAGAAACTCTCTGACAGAGTCTGAAACTCTCAGACACTCTCTGAAACTCTCTGACACTCTCTGAAACTCTCTGAAACTCTCTGACACTCTGTGTCACTCTCTGAAATTCGCTGACAATCTCTGACACTCTCTGAGAAACTCACAAACTCTCAGAAACTCTCGGACACTCTCTGAAACTCTCTGACTCTCTCAGAAACACTCAGAAACTCTCTGAAACTCTCTGACACTCCCCGACAAACTCAGAAACTCTCTGAAACTCTCTGACACTCTCTGACACTCGCTGACTCTCTCTGACTCTCGCTGACACTCTCTGATACTCTCTGACAATCACTGACACTATCTGACAATCTCTGAAACTCTCTGACACTCACTGACACTCTGTGACACTCTCTGAAACTCTCTGACACTCTCTGACACTCGCAGACACTCTCTGACTCTCGCTGCCAATCTCTGATACTCTCTGACACTCACTGTCACTATCTGACACTCTCTGAAACTCTCTGAAACTCCCTGACACTCTCTGACTCTCTCTGAAACTTTCTGACACTCTCTGACACACTCTGAACATCTCTGAAACTCTCTGAAAATATCTGACACTCTCTGACACTCTCTGACAATCTCAGACACTCTCTGACACTCTCTGACACTTTCTGAAACTCTCTGACACTATCTGACTCTTTCTGAAACTCTCGGACACTCTCTGACAGACTCTGCAACTCTATGACACTCTGTGACACTCTCTGAATCTCTCTGAAAAGCTCTGACACTCTGTGACACTCTCTGAAACTCTCTGAAACTCCCTGACACTCTCTGAAACTCTCTGAAACCTTCTGACACTCTCTGACACTCTCAGAAATTCTCTGAAACACTCTGACACCCTCTGAAACTCTCTGACACTCTCTGACGCTCTCTGACACTCTCTGAAACTCTGTCACACTCTTTGACAATCTCTGACACTCACTGACTCTCTCTGAAACTCTCTGACCCTCTCTGAAACTCTCTGAAACTGTCTGAAACTCTCTGACACTCTCTGAACGTCTCTGAAACTCTCTGAAAATCTCTGACACTCTCTGACACTCTGTGACACTCTCAGATACTCTTTGACTCTCTCAGACACACTCCGGCACACTCAGAAACTCTCAGAATCTCTCTGACACTCTCTGACACTCTCAGAAAGTCTCTGAAACTCTCTGACACACTCTGAAACTCTCTGACACTCTCTGACACTCTCTGAAACTCTGTGACCCTCTTTGACACTCTCAGACACTCTCTGACGCTCTGCGACACTTTCTGAAACTCTCTGACACTATCTGACACTTTCTGAATCTCTCGGACACTCTCTGAATCTCTCTGAAACTCTCCGACACTCTGTGACACTCTCTGAAACTTTCTGGCACTCTCTGACACTCTCTGAAGATCTCTGACACTCTCTGAAACTCTGTGACACTCTCTGAAACACTCCGACACTCTCTGACACTCACAGACACTCTCTGACACTCTCTGACACTTTCTGAAACTCTCTGACACTATCTGACTCTTTCTGAAACTCTCGGACACTCTCTGACACACTCTGCAACTCTGTGACACTCTGTGACACTCTCTGACACTCTCTGACACTCTCTGAATCTCTCTGAAACGCTCTGACAATCTCTGACACTCTCTGAACATCTCTGAAACTCTCTGAAAATCTCTGACACTCTCTGACACTCTGTGACACTCTCAGATACTCCTTGACTCTCTCAGACACACTCCGACGCACTCGGAAACTCTCAGAAACTCTCTGGAACTCTCTGACACTCTCAGAAAGTCTCTGAAACTCTCTGACACACTCTGAAACTCTCTGACACTCTCTGACACTCTCTGAAACTCTGTGACACTCTTTGACACTCTCAGACACTGTCTGACTCTCTCTGAAACTCTCTGACACTCACTGAAACTCTCTGAAATTGTCTGACACTCTGTGACAATCTCTGACACTCTCTGAATCTCTCTGAAGCACTCCGACACTCTGTGACACTCTCTGAAACTCTCTGAAACTCTCTGAAACTTTCTGACACTCTCTGAAACTCTCTGACTCTCTCAGAAACACTCAGAAACTCTCTGAAACTCTCTGACACTCTCTGACACTCTCTGAGACTCTCTGAAACTCTCTGACACTCTCTGACACTCTGAAACTCTCTGAAACTCTCTGACACTGTCTGAAACTCACTGACTATCTCTCACACTCTCAGATACTCTCTGACACTCTCTGACACTTTCTGAAACTCTCTGACACTATGTGACACTTTCTGAATCTCTCGGACACTCTCTGAAACTCTCTGACACTCTCTGAAACTGTCTGACACTCTGTGACAATCTCTGACACTCTCTGAATCTCTCTGAAGCACTCTGACACTCTGTGACACTCTCTGAAACTCTCTGACACTCTCTGAAACTATCTGACACTCTCTGAAACTCTCAGAAACACTCAGGTACTCTCTGAAACTCTCTGACACTCTCTGACACTCTGCGACACTCTCTGAAATTCTCTGACAATCTCTGACACTCTCTGACAAACTCAGAAAGATTCAGAAACTCTCTGACAGACTTTGAAACTCTCAGACACTCTCAGAAACTCTCTGAAACTCTCTGACACTCTCTGACACTCCCCGACAAACTAAGAAACTCTCTGAAACTCTATGACACTCTCTGACACTCGCTGACTCTCTCTGACTCTCGCTGACACTCTCTGATACTCTCTGACAATCACTGACACTATCTGACAATCTCTGAAACTCTCTGACACTCACTGACACTCTGTGACACTCTCTGAAACTCTCTGACACTCTCTGACACTCGCTGACACTCTCTGACTCTCGCTGCCAATCTCTGATACTCTCTGACACTCACTGTCACTATCTGACACTCTCTGAAACTCTCTGACACTCACTGACACTCTGTGACACTCTCTGAAACTCTCTGACACTCCCTGACACTCTCTGACACTCTCTGAAACTCTCTGACACTCACTGACACTCTGTGACACTCTCTGAAACTCTCTGACACTCACTGACACTCTGTGACACTCTCAGATACTGTCTGACACTCTCTGAAACTCTCTGACTCACTCTGACACTCCCTGACACGCTCTGACACTCCCTGACACTCTCTGAGATCTCTCTCTGACACTCTCTGACACTCTGCGACACTCTCTGAAATTCTCTGACAATCTCTGACACTCTCTGACAAACTCAGAAAGTCTCAGAAACTCTCTGACACTCTCTGACACTCTCTGAAACTCTCGGACACTCTCTGACTCTCTCCGACACACTCAGAAACTGGCAGAAACTCTCAGCCACTCTCTGACACTCTCAGAAAGTCTCTGAAACTCTCTGACACTCTCTGAAACTCTTTGACACTCTTTGACGCTCTCAGACACTGTCTGAATCTCTGTGAAACTCTCTACTCTCTCTGACATTCTCTGACACTCTCTGAAGCTCTCTGATACTCACTGACACTCTGTGACACTCTCTGAAATTCTCTAAAAGTCTATGACACTCTCTGAAACTTTCTGACACTCTCTGAAACACTCTGAAGCTCTCTGAAACTCTCTGAAACTCTCTGACAATCTCAGAAACTCTCAGAAATTCTCTGACACTCTCTGACACTCTCCGACAAACTGAGAGACTCTCTGAAACTCTCTGACACTCTCTGACACTCGCAGACTCTCTCTGAATCTCGCTGACTCTCTCTGATACTCTCTGACACTCTCTGACACTCACTGACATTCTCTGAAGCTTTCTGAAACTCTCTGACACTCTGTGACACCCTCTGAGACTCTCTGAAACTCTCCGACAATCTCTTAATCTTTCTGACACTCTCTGAAACTCTCTGAAACTCTCTGAAACTCTCTGCAACTCTCTGACACTCTCAGAAACTCTCAGAAGCTCTCTGAAACTCTCTGACACTCTCTGACACTCTCTGAAACTCTCAGACACTCTCTGACACTCACTGACACTATCTGCGACTCTCTGAAATTCTCTGACACTCTCTGAAACGCTCTGATACTCTCTGACACTATCTGACACTCTCTGAAACTCTCTGACACTCTCTGACACTCTCAGACACTCTGCGACACTTTCTGAAACTCTCTGACACTATCTGACACTTTCGGAATCTCTCGGACACTCTCTGAATTTCTCTGAAACTCTCCGACACTCTGTGACACTCTCTGAAACTTTCTGGCACTCTCTGACACTCTCTGAAGATCTCTGACACTCTCTGAAACTCTGTGACACTCTCTGAAACACTCCGACACTCTCTGACACTCTCAGACACTCTCTGACACTCTCTGACACTTTCTGAAACTCTCTGACACTATTTGACTCTTTCTGAAACTCTCGGACACTCTCTGACACACTCTGCAACTCTGTGACACTCTGTGACACTCTCTGACACTCTCTGAATCTCTCTGAAACGCTCTGACACTCTGTGACACTCTCTGAATCTCTCTGAAACTCCCTGACACTCTCTGACTCTCTCTGAAACTTTCTGACAATCTCTGACACTCTCTGAACATCTCTGAAACTCTCTGAAAATCTCTGACACTCTCTGACACTCTGTGACACTCTCAGATACTCTTTGACTCTCTCAGACACACTCCGACACACTCAGAAACTCTCAGAAACTCTCTGGAACTCTCTGACACTCTCAGAAAGTCTCTGAAACTCTCTGACACACTCTGAAACTCTCTGACACTCTCTGACACTCTCTGAAACTCTGTGACACTCTTTGACACTCTCAGACACTGTCTGACCCTCTCTGAAACTCTCTGACACTCACTGAAACGCTCTGAAATTGTCTGACACTCTGTGACAATCTCTGACACTCTCTGAATCTCTCTGAAGCACTCCGACACTCTGTGACACTCTCTGAAACTCTCTGACACTCTCTGAAACTTTCTGACACTCTCTGAAACTCTCTGACTCTCTCAGAAACACTCAGAAACTCTCTGAAACTCTCTGAAACTCTCTGACACTCTCTGACACTCTCTGAGACTCTCTGAAACTCTCTGACACTCTCTGACACTCTGAAACTCTCTGAAACTCTCTGACACTGTCTGAACCTCACTGACTATCTCTCACACTGTCAGATACTCTCTGACACTCTCTGACACTTTCTGAAACTCTCTGACACTATCTGACACTTTCTGAATCTCTCGGACACTCTCTGAAACTCTCTGACACTCTCTGAAACTGTCTGACACTCTGTGACAATCTCTGACACTCTCTGAATCTCTCTGAAGCACTCTGACACTCTGTGACACTCTCTGAAACTCTCTGACACTCTCTGAAACTATCTGACACTCTCTGAAACTCTCAGAAACACTCAGGAACTCTCTGAAACTCTCTGACACTCTCTGACACTCTGCGACACTCTCTGAAATTCTCTGACAATCTCTGACACTCTCTGACAAACTCAGAAAGTCTCAGAAACTCTCTGACAGACTTTGAAACTCTGAGACACTCTCTGAAACTCTCTGACACTCTCTGAAACTCTCTGAAACTCTCTGACACTCTGTGTCACTCTCTGAAATTCACTGACAATCTCTGACACTCTCTGAGAAACTCACAAACTCTCAGAAACTCTCGGACACTCTCTGAAACTCTCTGACTCTCTCAGAAACTCTCTGAAACTCTCTGACACTCTCTGACACTCCCCGACAAACTCAGAAACTCTCTGACACTCTCTGACACTCGCTGACTCTCTCTGACTCTCGCTGACACTCTCTGATACTCTCTGACAATCACTGACACTATCTGACAATCTCTGAAACTCTCTGACACTCACTGACACTCTGTGACACTCTCTGAAACTCTCTGACACTCTCTGACACTCGCTGACACTGTCTGACTCTCGCTGCCAATCTCTGATACTCTCTGACACTCACTGTCACTATCTGACACTCTCTGAAACACTCTGACACTCACTGACACTCTGTGACACTCTCTGAAACTCTCTGACACTCCATGACACTCTCTGAAACTCTCTGAAACTCTCTGACACTCACTGACACTCTGTGACACTCTCTGAAACTCTCTGACACTCACTGACACTCTGTGACACTCTCAGATACTGTCTGACACTCTCTGAAACTCTCTGACTCACTCTGACACTCCCTGACACGCTCTGACACTCCCTGACACTCTCTGAAACTTTCTGGCACTCTCTGACACTGTCTGAAGATCTCTGAATCTCTCTGAAAATCTCTGACACTCTCTGACACTCTCTGAAACTCTCGGACACTCTCTGACTCTCTCCGACACACTCAGAAACTGGCAGAAACTCTCAGCCACTCTCTGACACTCTCGGAAAGTCTCTGAAACTCTCTGACACTCTCTGAAACTGTTTGACACTCTTTGACTCTCTCAGACACTGTCTGAATCTCTGTGAAACTCTCTACTCTCTCTGACATTCTCTGACACTCTCTGAAGCTCTCTGATACTCACTGACACTCTGTGACACTCTCTGAAATTCTCTAAAAGTCTATGACACTCTCTGAAACTTTCTGACACTCTCTGAAACACTCTGAAGCTCTCTGAAACTCTCTGAAACTCTCTGACAATCTCAGAAACTCTCAGAAATTCTCTGACACTCTCTGACACTCTCCGACAAACTCAGAGACTCTCTGAAACTCTCTGACACTCTCTGACACTCGCAGACTCTCTCTGACTCTCGCTGACTCTCTCTGATACTCTCTGACACTCTCTGACACTCACTGACATTCTCTGAAGCTTTCTGAAACTCTCTGACACTCTGTGACACCCTCTGAGACTCTCTGAAACTCTCCGACAATCTCTTAAACTTTCTGACACTCTCTGAAACTCTCTGAAACTCTCTGAAACTCTCTGCAACTCTCTGACACTCTCAGAAACTCTCAGAAGCTCTCTGACACTCACTGACACTATCTGCGACTCTCTGAAATTCTCTGACACTCTCTGAAACGCTCTGATACTCTCTGACACTCTCTGACACTCTCTGAAACTCTCTGACACTCTCTGACACTCTCAGACACTCTCTGACACTCTCTGAAACGCTCTGATACTCTCTGACACTCTCTGACACTCTCTGAAACTCTCTGACACTCTCTGACATTCTCAGACACTCTCTGACGCTCTGTGACACTTTCTGAAACTCTCTGACACTATCTGAATCTCTCGGACACTCTCTGAATCTCTCTGAAACTCTCCGACACTCTGTGACACTCTCTGAAACTATCTGGCACTCTCTGACACTCTCTGAAGATCTCTGACACTCTCTGAAACTCTGTGACACTCTCTGAAACACTCCGACACTCACTGACACTCTCAGACACTCTCTGACACTCTCTGACACTTTCTGAAACTCTCTGATACTATCTGACTCTTTCTGAAACTCTCGGACACTCTCTGACACACTCTGCAACTCTATGACACTCTGTGACACTCTCTGAATCTCTCTGAAAAGCTCTGACACTCTGTGACACTCTCTGAAACTCTCTGAAACTCCCTGACACTCTCTGAAACGCTCTGAAACCTTCTGACACTCTCTGACACTCTCAGAAAGTCTCTGAAACACTCTGACACTCTCTGAAACTCTCTGACACTCTCTGACGCTCTCTGACACTCTCTGAAACTCTGTCACACTCTTTGACACTCTCTGACTCTCACTGACTCTCTCTGAAACTCTCTGACCCTCTCTGAAATTCTCTGAAACTGTCTGAAACTCTCTGACAATCTCTGACACTCTCTGAATCTCTCTGAATCTCTCTGACACTCTGTGACACTCTCTGAAACTCTCTGACACTCTCTGAAACTTTCTGACACTCTCTGAAACTCTCTGAAGCTCTCTGAAACTCTCTGAAACTCTCTGACACTCTCTGACACTCTCTGAAACTCTCTGAAACTCTCTGAAACTCTCTGCAACTCTCTGACACTCTCAGAAACTCTCAGAAGCTCTCTGAAACTCTCTGACACTCTCTGACACTCTCTGATACTCTCAGACACTCTCTGACACTCACTGACACTATCTGCGACTCTCTGAAAATCTCTGACACTCTCTGACACTCTCTGAAACTCTCTGACACTCTCTGACACTCTCAGACACTCTCTGACGCTCTGCGACACTTTCTGAAACTCTCTGACACTATCTGACACTTTCTGAATCTCTCGGACACTCTCTGAATCTCTCTGAAACTCTCCGACACTCTGTGACACTCTCTGAAACTTTCTGGCACTCTCTGACACTCTCTGAAGATCTCTGACACTCTCTGAAACTCTGTGACACTCTCTGAAACACTCCGACACTCTCTGACACTCTCAGACACTCTCTGACACTCTCTGACACTTTCTGAAACTCTCTGACACTATTTGACTCTTTCTGAAACTCTCGGACACTCTCTGACACACTCTGCAACTCTGTGACACTCTGTGACACTCTGTGACACTCTCTGAATCTCTCTGAAACGCTCTGACACTCTGTGACACTCTCTGAATCTCTCTGAAACTCCCTGACACTCTCTGACTCTCTCTGAAACTTTCTGACAATCTCTGACACTCTCTGAACATCTCTGAAACTCTCTGAAAATCTCTGACACTCTCTGACACTCTGTGACACTCTCAGATACTCTTTGACTCTCTCAGACACACTCCGACACACTCAGAAACTCTCAGAAACTCTCTGGAACTCTCTGACACTCTCAGAAAGTCTCTGAAACTCTCTGACACACTCTGAAACTCTCTGACACTCTCTGACACTCTCTGAAACTCTGTGACACTCTTTGACACTCTCAGACACTGTCTGACTCTCTCTGAAACTCTCTGACACTCACTGAAACTCTCTGAAACTGTCTGACACTCTGTGACAATCTCTGACACTCTCTGAATCTCTCTGAAGCACTCCGACACTCTGTGACACTCTCTGAAACTCTCTGACACTCTCTGAAACTTTCTGACACTCTCTGAAACTCTCTGACTCTCTCAGAAACACTCAGAAACTCTCTGAAACTCTCTGAAACTCTCTGACACTCTCTGACACTCTCTGAGACTCTCTGAAACTCTCTGACACTCTCTGACACTCTGAAACTCTCTGAAACTCTCTGACACTGTCTGAAACTCACTGACTATCTCTCACACTCTCAGATACTCTCTGACACTCTCTGACACTTTCTGAAACTCTCTGACACTATCTGACACTTTCTGAATCTCTCGGACACTCTCTGAAACTCTCTGACACTCTCTGAAACTGTCTGAAACTCTGTGACTATCTCTGACACTCTCTGAATCTCTCTGAAGCACTCTGACACTCTGTGACACTCTCTGAAACTCTCTGACACTCTCTGAAACTATCTGACACTCTCTGAAACTCTCAGAAACACTCAGGAACTCTCTGATACTCTCTGACACTCTCTGACACTCTGGGACACTCTCTGAAATTCTCTGACAATCTCTGACACTCTCTGACAAACTCAGAAAGTCTCAGAAACTCTCTGACAGACTTTGAAACTCTCAGACACTCTCTGAAACTCTCTGACACTCTCTGAAACTCTCTGAAACTCTCTGACACTCTGTGTCACTCTCTGAAATTCACTGACAATCTCTGACACTCTCTGAGAAACTCACAAACTCTCAGAAACTCTCGAACACTCTCTGAAACTCTCTGACTCTCTCAGAAACTCTCTGAAACTCTCTGACACTCTCTGACACTCCCCGACAAACTCAGAAACTCTCAGAAACTCTCTGAAACTCTCTGACACTCTCTGACACTCGCTGACTCTCTCTGACTCTCGCTGACACTCTCTGATACTCTCTGACAATCACTGACACTATCTGACAATCTCTGAAACTCTCTGACACTCACTGACACTCTGTGACACTCTCTGAAACTCTCTGACACTCTCTGACACTCGCTGACACTCTCTGACTCTCGCTGCCAATCTCTGATACTCTCTGACACTCACTGTCATTATCTGACACTCTCTGAAACTCTCTGACACTCACTGACACTCTGTGACACTCTCTGAAACTCTCTGACACTCCCTGACACTCTCTGACACTCTCTGAAACTCTCTGAAACTCACTGACACTCTGTGACACTCTCTGAAACTCTCTGACACTCACTGACACTCTGTGACACTCTCAGATACTGTCTGACACTCTCTGAAACTCTCTGACTCACTCTGACACTCCCTGACACGCTCTGACACTCCCTGACACTCTCTGAGATCTCTCTCTGAAGCTCTCTGACACTCTGTGACACTCTCTGAAACTTTCTGTCACTCTCTGACACTCTCTGAAGATCTCTGAATCTCTCTGAAAATCTCTGACACTCTCTGACACTCTCTGAAACTCTCGGACACTCTCTGACTCTCTCCGACACACTCAGAAACTGGCAGAAACTCTCAGCCACTCTCTGACACTCTCAGAAAGTCTCTGAAACTCTCTGACACTCTCTGAAACTCTTTGTCACTCTTTGACGCTCTCAGACACTGTCTGAATCTCTGTGAAACTCTCTACTCTCTCTGACATTCTCTGACACTCTCTGAAGCTCTCTGATACTCACTGACACTCTGTGACACTCTCTGAAATTCTCTAAAAGTCTATGACACTCTCTGAAACTTTCTGACACTCTCTGAAACACTCTGAAGCTCTCTGAAACTGTCTGAAACTCTCTGACAATCTCAGAAACTCTCAGAAATTCTCTGACACTCTCTGACACTCTCCGACAAACTCAGAGACTCTCTGAAACTCTCTGACACTCTCTGACACTCACAGATTCTCTCTGACTCTCGCTGATTCTCTCTGATACTCTCTGACACTCTCTGACACTCACTGACATTCTCTGAAGCTTTCTGAAACTCTCCGACACTCTGTGACACTCTCTGAAACTTTCTGGCACTCTCTGACACTCTCTGAAGATCTCTGACACTCTCTGAAACTCTGTGACACTCTCTGAAACACTGCGACACTCACTGACGCTCTCAGACACTCTCTGACACTTTCTGAAACTCTCTGACACTATCTGACTCTTTCTGAAACTCTCGGACACTCTCTGACACACTCTGCAACCCTGTGACACTCTGTGACAAACTCTGACACTCTCTGAATCTCTCTGAAACACCCTGACACTCTCTGACTCTCTCTGAAACTTTCTGACAATCTCTGACACTCTCTGAACATCTCTGAAACTCTCTGAAAATCTCTGTTCTCTCTGACACTCTGTGACACTCTCAGATACTCTCTGACTCTCTCAGACACACTCCGACACACTCAGAAACTCTCTGGAACTCTCTGACACTCTCAGAAAGTCTCTGAACCTCTCTGACACACTCTGAAACTCTCTGACACTCTCTGACACTCTCTGAAACTCTGTGACATTCTTTGACACTGTCAGACACTGTCTGACTCTCTCTGAAACTCTCTGACACTCACTAAAACACTCTGAAATTGTCTGACACTCTTGACAATCTCTGACACTCTCTGAATCTCTCTGAAGCCCTCTGACACTCTGTGACACTCTCTGAAACTCTCTGACACTCTCTGAAACTTTCTGACACTCTCTGAAACTCTCTGACTCTCTCAGAAACACTCAGAAACTCTCTGAAACTCTCTGACAATCTCAGAAACTCTCAGAAACTCTCTGACACTCTCTGACACTCTCCGACAAACTCAGAAACTCTCTGAAACTCTCTGACACTCTCTGACACTCGCTGACACTCTCTGACTCTCGCTGACACTATCTGACAATCTCTGAAACTCTCTGACACTCACTGACACTCTGTGACACTCTCTGAAACACTCTGACACTCTCTGACACTCGCTGACACTCTCTGACTCTCGCTGCCAATCTCTGATACTCTCCGACACTCACTGTCACTATCTGACACTCTCTGAAACTCTCTGACACTCACTGACACTCTGTGACACTCTCTGAAACTCTCTGACACTCCCTGACAATCTCAGAAAATCTCAGAAACTCTCTGAAACTCTCTGAAACTCTCTGACACTCTGTGACAATCTCTGAAACTCTCTGACACTCTCTGACACTCGATGACTCTCTCTGAATCTCGCAGACACTCTCTGATACTCTCTGACAATCACTGACACTATCTGACACTGTCTGACAATCTCTGAAACGCTCTGACACTCACTGACACTCTGTGGCACCCACTGACACTCTCTGAAGATCTCTGAAACTCTCGGAAAATCTCTGACACTCTCCGAAACTCTGTGACACTCTCTGAAACACTCTGACACTCTCTGACACTCTCCGGCACACTCAGAAACTGTCAGAAACTCTCAGGCACTCTCTGAAACTCTCAGAAAGTCACTGAAACTCTCTGACACTCTCTGAAACCCTCTGACACTCTCTGACACTCTCTGAAACTCTTTGACACTCTTTGACACTCTCAGACACTGTCTGACTCTCTCTGAAACTCTCTGAAAGTCTCTGACACTCTCTGACACTCCCTGACACTCTCTGAAGCTTTCTGAAAATCTCGGACACTCTCTGAAACTTTCTGACACTCTCTGAAACTCTCTGAAACTCTTTGCAACTCTCTGACACTCTCAGAAACTCTCAGAAGCTCTCTGACACTCTCTGACACTCTCTGACACTCTCTGAAACTCTCTGCCACTCTCTGACACTATCTGAGACTCTCTGAAACTCTCTGACGCTCTCTGACACTCTCTGACACTCTCTGAAACTCTCTGACACTCTCTGACACTCTCTGAAATTTTCTGACACTCTCTGACACTCTCAGACACTCTCTGACACTCTGTGACACTTTCTGAAATTCTCTGACACTATCTGACACTTTCTGTATCTCTCGGACACTCTCTGAATCACTCTGAAACTCTCCGACACTCTGTGACACTCTCTGAAACTTTCTGGCACTCTCTGACACTCTCTGAAGATCTCTGGCACTCTCTGAAAATCTCTGACACTCTCTGAAACTCTGTGACACTCTCTGAAAGACTCTGACACACTCTGACACTCTCAGACACTCTCTGACACTCTCTGACACTTTCTGAAACTCTCTGACACTATCTGACTCTTTCTGAAACTCTCGGACAATCTCTGACACACTCTGCAACTCTATGACACTCTGTGACACTCTCTGACACTCTCTGAATCTCTCTGAAAAGCTCTGACACTCTGTGACACTCTCAGAAACTCTCTGAAACTCCCTGACACTCTCTGAAACTTTCTGACACTCTATGACACTCTCTGACACTCGATGACTCTCTCTGAATCTCGCAGACACTCTCTGATACTCTCTGACAATCACTGACACTATCTGACACTGTCTGACAATCTCTGAAACGCTCTGACACTCACTGACACTCTGTGGCACTCACGGACACTCTCTGAAGATCTCTGAAACTCTCTGAAAATCTCTGACACTCTCCGAAACTCTGTGACACTCTCTGAAACACTCTGACACTCTCTGACACTCTCCGGCACACTCAGAAACTGTCAGAAACTCTCAGGCACTCTTTGAAACTCTCAGAAAGTCACTGAAACTCTCTGACACTCTCTGAAACCATCTGACACTCTCTGACACTCTCTGACACTCTCTGAAACTCTTTGACACTCTTTGACACTCTCAGACACTGTCTGACTCTCTCTGAAACTCTCTGAAAGTCTCTGACACTCTCTGACACTCCTTGACACTCTCTGAAGCTTTCTGAAACTCTCTGACACTCTGTGACACCCTCTGAAACTCTCTGAAACTCTCGGACACTCTCTGAAACTTTCTGACACTCTCTGAAACTCTCTGAAACTCTTTGTAACTCTCTGATACTCTCAGAAACTCTCAGAAGCTCTCTGAAACTCTCTGACACTCTCAGAAACTCTCAGCCACTCTCTGACACTATCTGAGACTCTCTGAAACTCTCTGACGCTCTCTGACATTCTCTGACACTCTCTGAAACTCTCTGAAACTCTCTGACACTCTCTGAAATTTTCTGACACTCTCTGACACTCTCAGACACTCTCTGACACTCTGTGACACTTTCTGAAATTCTCTGACACTATCTGACACTTTCTGAATCTCTCGGACACTCTCTGAATCTCTCTGAAACTCTCCGACGCTCTGTGACACTCTCTGAAACTTTCTGGCACTCTCTGACACTCTCTGAAGATCTCTGGCACTCTCTGAAAATCTCTGACACTCTCTGAAACTCTGTGACACTCTCTGAAAGACTCTGACACTCTCTGACACTCTCAGACACTCTCTGACACTCTCTGACACTTTCTGAAACTCTCTGACACTATCTGACTCTTTCTGAAACTCTCGGACACTCTCTGACACACTCTGCAACTCTATGACACTCTGTGACACTCTCTGACACTCTCTGAATCTCTCTGAAAAGCTCTGACACTCTGTGACACTCTCAGAAACTCTCTGAAACTCCCTGACACTCTCTGACACTCTCTGAAACTTTCTGACACCCTCTGACACTCTCTGACACTCTCTGAAACTCTCTGAAAATCTCTGACACTCTGTGACACTCTCAGATACTCTCTGACTCTCTCAGACACACTCCGACACACTCAGAATCTCTCAGAAGCTCTCTGGAACTCTCTGACACTCTCAGAAAGTCTCTGAAACTCTCTGACTCTCTCTGACACTCTCTGACGCTCTCTGACACTCTCTGAAACTCTGTGAAACTCTTTGACATTCTCTGACACTCACTGACTCTCTCTGAAACTCTCTGACACTCTCTGAAACTCTCTGAAACGGTCTGACACTCTCTGACAATCTCTGACACTCTCTGTATCTCTCTGAATCACTCTGACACTCTGTGACACTCTCTGAAACTCTCTGACAATCTCTGAAACTTTCTGACACTCTCTGAAACTCTCTGAAGCTCTCTGAAACTCTCTGAAACTCTCTGACTCTCTCAGAAACACTCAGAAACTCCCTGAAACTCTCTGAGACTCTCTGGCACTCTCTGAGACTCTCTGAAACTCTCTGACACTCGCTGAAACTCTCTGAAACTCTCTGACACTCTCTGACACTCTCTGAAACTCTCTGACAATCTCTGGCACTCTCAGACACTCTCTGAAGATCTCTGAAACTCTCTGACACTATCTGACACTTTCTGAATCTCTCGGACACTCTCTGAATCTCTCTGAAACTCTCCGACACTCTGTGACACTCTCTGAAACTTTCTGGCACTCTCTGACACTCTCTGAAGATCTCTGACACTCTCTGAAACTCTGTGACACTCTCTGAAACACTCTGACACTCTCTGACAGTCTCAGACACTCTCTGACACTCTCTGACACTTTCTGAAATTCTCTGACACTATCTGACTCTTTCTGAAACTCTGTGACACTCTCTGACACACTCTGCAACTCTGTGACACTCTGTGACACTCTCTGACACTCTCTGAATCTCTCTGAAACGCTCTGACAATCTCTGACACTCTCTGAAACTCTCTGAAAATCTCTGACACTCTCTGACACTCTGTGGCACTCTCTGAAACACTCTGAAACTCTCTGACATTCTCTGAAACACTCTGAAACTCTTTGTAACTCTCTGACACTCTCAGAAACTCTCAGAAGCTCTCTGAAACTCTCTGACACTCTCTGAAACTCTCTGAAACTCTCAGACACTCTCAGACACTCTCTGACACTCTCTGACACTATCTGAGACTCTCTGAAACTCTCTGACATTCTCTGACACTCTCTGAAACTGTCTGAAACTCTCTGACACTCTCTGACACTCTCTGAAAGTCTCTGACACTCTCTGACACTCTCTGAAACTCTCTGACACTCTCTGAAACTCTCTGAAAATCTCTGACACTCTCTGACACTCTGTGACACTCTCAGATACTCTCTGACTCTCTCAGACACACTTCGACACACTCAGAATCTCTCAGAAACTCTCTGGAACTCTCTGACACTCTCAGAAAGTCTCTGAAACTCTCTGACTCTCTCTGACACTCTCTGACGCTCTCTGACACTCTCTGAAACTCTGTGAAACTCTTTGACATTCTCTGACACTCACTGACTCTCTCTGAAACTCTCTGACACTCTCTGAAACTCTCTGAAACGGTCTGACACTCTCTGACAATCTCTGACACTCTCTGTGTCTCTCTGAATCACTCTGACACTATGTGACACTCTCTGAAACTCTCTGACAATCTCTTAAACTTTCTGAAACTCTCTGAAACTCTCTGACTCTCTCAGAAACACTCAGAAACTCCCTGAAACTCTCTGAGACTCTCTGGCACTCTCTGAGACTCTCTGAAACTCTCTGACACTCGCTGAAACTCTCTGAAACTCTCTGACACTCTCTGACACTCTCTGAAACTCTCTGACAATCACTGGCACTCTCAGACACTCTCAGACACTCTCTGAAGATCTCTGAAACTCTCTGACACTATCTGACACTTTCTGAATCTCTCGGACACTCTCTGAATCTCTCTGAAACTCTCCGACACTCTGTGACACTCTTTGAAACTTTCTCGCACTCTCTGACACTCTCTGAAGATCTCTGAAACTCTCTGAAAATCTCTGACACTCTCTGAAACTCTGTGAAACTCTCTGAAACTCTCTGAAACACGCTGAAACTCTCTGACATTCTCTGAAACTCTCTGAAACTCTTTGTAAGTCTCTGACACTCTCAGAAACTCTCAGAAGCTCTCTGAAACTCTCTGACACTCTCTGACACTCTCTGAAACTCTCAGACACTCTCAGACACTCTCTGACACTCTCTGACACTATCTGAGACTCTCTGAAACTCTCTGACATTCTCTGACACTCTCTGAAACTGTCTGAAACTCTCTGACACTCTCTGACACTCTCTGAAAGTCTCTGACACTCTCTGACACTCTCTGAAACTCTCTGACACTCTCTGACACCCTCTGACACTCTGTGACACTTTCTGAAACTCTCTGACACTATCTGACACTTTCTGAATCTCTCAGACACTCTCTGAATCTCTCTGAAACTCTCCGACACTCTGTGACACTCTCTGAAACTTTCTGACACTCTCTGAAGATCTCTGACACTTTCTGAAACTCTCTGACACTTTCTGAAACTCTCTGAAAATCTCTGACACTCTCTGACACTCTGTGACACTCTCAGATACTCTCTGACTCTCTCAGACACACTTCGACACACTCAGAATCTCTCAGAAACTCTCTGGAACTCTCTGACACTCTCAGAAAGTCTCTGAAACTCTCTGACTCTCTCTGACACTCTCTGACGCTCTCTGACACTCTCTGAAACTCTGTGAAACTCTTTGACATTCTCTGACACTCACTGACTCTCTCTGAAACTCTCTGACACTCTCTGAAACTCTCTGAAACGGTCTGACACTCTCTGACAATCTCTGACACTCTCTGTGTCTCTCTGAATCACTCTGACACTATGTGACACTCTCTGAAACTCTCTGACAATCTCTTAAACTTTCTGAAACTCTCTGAAACTCTCTGACTCTCTCAGAAACACTCAGAAACTCCCTGAAACTCTCTGAGACTCTCTGGCACTCTCTGAGACTCTCTGAAACTCTCTGACACTCGCTGAAACTCTCTGAAACTCTCTGACACTCTCTGACACTCTCTGAAACTCTCTGACAATCACTGGCACTCTCAGACACTCTCAGACACTCTCTGAAGATCTCTGAAACTCTCTGACACTATCTGACACTTTCTGAATCTCTCGGACACTCTCTGAATCTCTCTGAAACTCTCCGACACTCTGTGACACTCTTTGAAACTTTCTCGCACTCTCTGACACTCTCTGAAGATCTCTGAAACTCTCTGAAAATCTCTGACACTCTCTGAAACTCTGTGAAACTCTCTGAAACTCTCTGAAACACGCTGAAACTCTCTGACATTCTCTGAAACTCTCTGAAACTCTTTGTAAGTCTCTGACACTCTCAGAAACTCTCAGAAGCTCTCTGAAACTCTCTGACACTCTCTGACACTCTCTGAAACTCTCAGACACTCTCAGACACTCTCTGACACTCTCTGACACTATCTGAGACTCTCTGAAACTCTCTGACATTCTCTGACACTCTCTGAAACTGTCTGAAACTCTCTGACACTCTCTGACACTCTCTGAAAGTCTCTGACACTCTCTGACACTCTCTGAAACTCTCTGACACTCTCTGACACCCTCTGACACTCTGTGACACTTTCTGAAACTCTCTGACACTATCTGACACTTTCTGAATCTCTCAGACACTCTCTGAATCTCTCTGAAACTCTCCGACACTCTGTGACACTCTCTGAAACTTTCTGACACTCTCTGAAGATCTCTGACACTTTCTGAAACTCTCTGACACTTTCTGATTCTTTCTGAAACTCTCGGACACTCTCTGACACACTCTGCAACTCTATGACACTCTGTGACACTCTCTGAAACTTTCTGGCACTCTCTGACACTCTCTGAAGATCTCTGGCACTCTCTGAAAATCTCTGACACTCTCTGAAACTCTGTGACACTCTCTGAAAGACTCTGACACTCTCTGACACTCTCAGACACTCTCTGACACTCTCTGACACTTTCTGAAACTCTCTGACACTATCTGACTCTTTCTGAAACTCTCGGACACTCTCTGACACACTCTGCAACTCTATGACACTCTGTGACACTCTCTGACACTCTCTGAATCTCTCTGAAAAGCTCTGACACTCTGTGACACTCTCAGAAACTCTCTGAAACTCCCTGACACTCTCTGACACTCTCTGAAACTTTCTGACACTCTCTGACACTCTCTGACACTCTCTGAAACTCTCTGAAAATCTCTGACACTCTGTGACACTCTCAGATACTCTCTGACTCTCTCAGACACACTCCGACACACTCAGAATCTCTCAGAAGCTCTCTGGAACTCTCTGACACTCTCAGAAAGTCTCTGAAACTCTCTGACTCTCTCTGACACTCTCTGACGCTCTCTGACACTCTCTGAAACTCTGTGAAACTCTTTGACATTCTCTGACACTCACTGACTCTCTCTGAAACTCTCTGACACTCTCTGAAACTCTCTGAAACGGTCTGACACTCTCTGACAATCTCTGACACTCTCTGTATCTCTCTGAATCACTCTGACACTCTGTGACACTCTCTGAAACTCTCTGACAATCTCTGAAACTTTCTGACACTCTCTGAAACTCTCTGAAGCTCTCTGAAACTCTCTGACTCTCTCAGAAACACTCAGAAACTCCCTGAAACTCTCTGAGACTCTCTGGCACTCTCTGAGACTCTCTGAAACTCTCTGACACTCGCTGAAACTCTCTGAAACTCTCTGACACTCTCTGACACTCTCTGAAACTCTCTGACAATCTCTGGCACTCTCAGACACTCTCAGACACTCTCTGAAGATCTCTGAAACTCTCTGACACTATCTGACACTTTCTGAATCTCTCGGACACTCTCTGAATGTCTCTGAAACTCTCCGACACTCTGTGACACTCTCTGAAACTTTCTGGCACTCTCTGACACTCTCTGAAGATCTCTGACACTCTCTGAAACTCTGTGACACTCTCTGAAACACTCTGACACTCTCTGACAGTCTCAGACACTCTCTGACACTCTCTGACACTTTCTGAAATTCTCTGACACTATCTGACTCTTTCTGAAACTCTGTGACACTCTCTGACACACTCTGCAACTCTGTGACACTCTGTGACACTCTCTGACACTCTCTGAATCTCTCTGAAACGCTCTGACAATCTCTGACACTCTCTGAAACTCTCTGAAAATCTCTGACACTCTCTGACACCCTGTGGCACTCTCTGAAACACTCTGAAACTCTCTGACATTCTCTGAAACACTCTGAAACTCTTTGTAACTCTCTGACACTCTCAGAAACTCTCAGAAGCTCTCTGAAACTCTCTGACACTCTCTGACACTCTCTGAAACTCTCAGACACTCTCAGACACTCTCTGACACTCTCTGACACTATCTGAGACTCTCTGAAACTCTCTGACATTCTCTGACACTCTCTGAAACTGTCTGAAACTCTCTGACACTCTCTGACACTCTCTGAAAGTCTCTGACACTCTCTGACACTCTCTGAAACTCTCTGACACTCTCTGAAACTCTCTGAAAATCTCTGACACTCTCTGACACTCTGTGACACTCTCAGATACTCTCTGACTCTCTCAGACACACTCCGACACACTCAGAATCTCTCAGAAACTCTCTGGAACTCTCTGACACTCTCAGAAAGTCTCTGAAACTCTCTGACTCTCTCTGACACTCTCTGACACTCTCTGACACTCTCTGAAACTCTGTGAAACTCTTTGACATTCTCTGACACTCACTGACTCTCTCTGAAACTCTCTGACACTCTCTGAAACTCTCTGAAACGGTCTGACACTCTCTGACAATCTCTGACACTCTCTGTGTCTCTCTGAATCACTCTGACACTATGTGACACTCTCTGAAACTCTCTGACAATCTCTTAAACTTTCTGAAACTCTCTGAAACTCTCTGACTCTCTCAGAAACACTCAGAAACTCCCTGAAACTCTCTGAGACTCTCTGGCACTCTCTGAGACTCTCTGAAACTCTCTGACACTCGCTGAAACTCTCTGAAACTCTCTGACACTCTCTGACACTCTCTGAAACTCTCTGACAATCTCTGGCACTCTCAGACACTCTCAGACACTCTCTGAAGATCTCTGAAACTCTCTGACACTATCTGACACTTTCTGAATCTCTCGGACAATCTCTGAATCTCTCTGAAACTCTCCGACACTCTGTGACACTCTTTGAAACTTTCTCGCACTCTCTGACACTCTCTGAAGATCTCTGAAACTCTCTGAAAATCTCTGACACTCTCTGAAACTCTGTGAAACTCTCTGAAACTCTCTGAAACACGCTGAAACTCTCTGACATTCTCTGAAACTCTCTGAAACTCTTTGTAAGTCTCTGACACTCTCAGAAACTCTCAGAAGCTCTCTGAAACTCTCTGACACTCTCTGACACTCTCTGAAACTCTCAGACACTCTCAGACACTCTCTGACACTCTCTGACACTATCTGAGACTCTCTGAAACTCTCTGACATTCTCTGACACTCTCTGAAACTGTCTGAAACTCTCTGACACTCTCTGACACTCTCTGAAAGTCTCTGACACTCTCTGAAACTCTCTGAAACTCTCTGACACTCTCTGACACCCTCTGACACTCTGTGACACTTTCTGAAACTCTCTGACACTATCTGACACTTTCTGAATCTCTCAGACACTCTCTGAATCTCTCTGAAACTCTCCGACACTCTGTGACACTCTCTGAAACTTTCTGACACTCTCTGAAGATCTCTGACACTTTCTGAAACTCTCTGACACTTTCTGATTCTTTCTGAAACTCTCGGACACTCTCTGACACACTCTGCAACTCTATGACACTCTGTGACACTCTCTGACACTCTCTGAATCTCTCTGAAAAGCTCTGGCACTCTGTGACACTCTCTGACTCTCTCTGAAACTTTCTGACAATCTCTGACACTCTCTGAACATCTCTGAAAATCTCTGACACTCTCTGACACTCTGTGACACTCTCAGATACTCTCTGACTCTCTCAGACACACTCCGACACACTCAGAAACTCTCAGAAACGCTCTGGAACTCTCTGACACTCTCAGGAAGTCTCTGAAACACTCTGAAACTCTCTGAAACTCTCTGACACTCTCTGACACTCTCTGAAACACTCTGACAATCTCTGAAACTCTCTGACACTCTCTGACACTCTCTGAAACTCTCTCTGACTCTCGCTGACACTCTCTGACACTATCTGACAATCTCTGAAACTCTCTGACACTCACTGACACTCTGTGACACTCTCTGAAACACTCTGACACTCTCTGACACTCGCTGACACTCTCTGACTCTCGCTGCCAATCTCTGATACTCTCCGACACTCACTGTCACTATCTGACACTCTCTGAAACTCTCTGACACTCACTGACACTCTGTGACACTCTCTGAAACTCACTGACACTCCCTGACAATCTCAGAAAATCTCAGAAACTCTCTGAAACTCTCTGAAACTCTCTGACACTCTCTGACACTCTGTGACAATCTCTGAAACTCTCTGACACTCTCTGACACTCGATGACTCTCTCTGAATCTCGCAGACACTCTCTGATACTCTCTGACAATCACTGACTCTATCTGACACTGTCTGACAATCTCTGAAACGCTCTGACACTCACTGACACTCTTTGGCACTCACTGACACTCTCTGAAGATCTCTGAAACTCTCTGAAAATCTCTGACACTCTCCGAAACTCTGTGACACTCTCTGAAACACTCTGACACTCTCTGACACTCTCCGGCACACTCAGAAACTGTCAGAAACTCTCAGGCACTCTCTGAAACTCTCAGAAAGTCACTGAAACTCTCTGACACTCTCTGAAACCCTCTGACACTCTCTGACACTCTCTTACACTCTCTGAAACTCTTTGACACTCTTTGACACTCTCAGACACTGTCTGACTCTCTCTGAAACTCTCTGAAAGTCTCTGACACTCTCTGACACTCCCTGACACTCTCTGAAGCTTTCTGAAAATCTCGGACAATCTCTGAAACTTTCTGACACTCTCTGAAACTCTCTGAAACTCTTTGTAACTCTCTGACACTCTCAGAAACTCTCAGAAGCTCTCTGACACTCTCTGACACTCTCTGACACTCTCAGAAACTCCCTGCCACTCTCTGACACTATCTGAGACTCTCTGAAACTCTCTGACGCTATCTGACACTCTCTGACACTCTCTGAAAATCTCTGACACTCTCTGACACTCTCTGAAATTTTCCAACACTCTCTGACACTCTCAGACACTCTCTGACACTCTGTGACACTTTCTGAAATTCTCTGACACTATCTGACACTTTCTGTATCTCTCGGACACTCTCTGAATCTCTCTGAAACTCTCCGACACTCTGTGACACTCTCTGAAACTTTCTGACACTCTCTGACACTCTCTGAAGATCTCTGGCACTCTCTGAAAATCTCTGAAAGACTCTGACACTCTCTGACACTCTCAGACACTCTCTGACACTCTCTGACACTTTCTGAAACTCTCTGACACTATCTGACTCTTTCTGAAACTCTGGGACACTCTCTGACACACTCTGCAACTCTATGACACTCTGTGACACTCTCTGACACTCTCGGAATCTCTCTGAAAAGCTCTGACACTCTGTGACACTCTCAGAAACTCTCTGAAACTCCCTGACTCTCTCTGACACTCTCTGAAACTTTCTGACACTCTCTGACACTCTCTGACACTCGATGACTCTCTCTAAATCTCGCAGACACTCTCTGATACTCTCTGACAATCACTGACACTATCTGACACTGTCTGACAATCTCTGAAACGCTCTGACACTCACTGACACTCTGTGGCACTCACTGACACTCTCTGAAGATCTCTGAAACTCTCTGAAAATCTCTGACACTCTCCGAAACTCTGTGACACTCTCTGAAACACTCTGACACTCTCTGACACTCTCCGGCACACTCAGAAACTGTCAGAAACTCTCAGGCACTCTCTGAAACTCTCAGAAAGTCACTGAAACTCTCTGACACTCTCTGAATCCCTCTGACACTCTCTGACACTCTCTGACACTCTCTGAATCTCTTTGACACTCTTTGACACTCTCAGACACTGTCTGACTCTCTCTGAAACTCTCTGAAAGTCTCTGACACTCTCTGACACTCCCTGACACTCTCTGAAGCTTTCTGAAACTCTCTGACACTCTGTGACACCCTCTGAAACTCTCTGAAACTCTCGGACACTCTCTGAAACTTTCTGACACTCTCTGAAACTCTCTGAAACTCTTTGTAACTCTCTGATACTCTCAGAAACTCTCAGAAGCTCTCTGAAACTCTCTGACACTCTCAGAAACTCTCTGCCACTCTCTGACACTATCTGAGACTCTCTGAAACTCTCTGACGCTCTCTGACACTCTCTGACACTCTCTGAAACTCTCTGACACTCTCTGACACTCTTTGAAATTTTCTGACACTCTCTGACACTATCTGAGACTCTCTGAAACTCTCTGACGCTCTCTGACACTCTCTGACACTCTCTGAAACTCTCTGACACTCTCTGACACTCTCTGAAATTTTCTGACACTCTCTGACACTCTCAGACACTCTCTGACACTCTGTGACACTTTCTGAAATTCTCTGACACTATCTGACACTTTCTGAATCTCTCGGACACTCTCTGAATCTCTCTGAAACTCTCCGACACTCTGTGACACTCTCTGAAACCTTCTGGCACTCTCTGACACTCTCTGAAGATCTCTGGCACTCTCTGAAAATCTCTGACACTCTCTGAAACTCTGTGACAATCTCTGAAAGACTCTGACACTCTCTGACACTCACAGACACTCTCTGACACTCTCTGACACTTTCTGAAACTCTCTGACACTATCTGACTCTTTCTGAAACTCTCGGACACTCTCTGACACACTCTGCAACTCTATGACACTCTGTGACACTCTGTGACACTCTCTGAATCTCTCTGAAAAGCTCTGACACTCTGTGACACTCTCAGAAACTCTCTGAAACTCCCTGACACTCTCTGACACTCTCTGAAACTTTCTGACACTCTCTGACACTCTCTGAAACTCTCTGAAAATCTCTGACACTCTCTGACACTCTGTGACACTCTCAGATACTCTCTGACTCTCTCAGACACACTCCGACACACTCAGAATCTCTCAGAAGCTCTCTGGAACTCTCTGACACTCTCAGAAAGTCTCTGAAACTCTCTGACTCTCTCTGACACTCTCTGACGCTCTCTGACACTCTCTGAAACTCTGTGAAACTCTTTGACATTCTCTGACACTCACTGACTCTCTCTGAAACTCTCTGACACTCTCTGAAACTCTCTGAAACGGTCTGACACTCTCTGACAATCTCTGACACTCTCTGTATCTCTCTGAATCACTCTGACACTCTGTGACACTCTCTGAAACTCTCTGACAATCTCTGAAACTTTCTGACACTCTCTGAAACTCTCTGAAGCTCTCTGAAACTCTCTGAAACTCTCTGACTCTCTCAGAAACACTCAGAAACTCCCTGAAACTCTCTGAGACTCTCTGGCACTCTCTGAGACTCTCTGAAACTCTCTGACACTCGCTGAAACTCTCTGAAACTCTCTGACACTCTCTGACACTCTCAGACACTCTCAGACACTCTCTGAAGATCTCTGAAACTCTCTGACACTATCTGACACTTTCTGAATCTCTCGGACACTCTCTGAATCTCTCTGAAACTCTCCGACACTCTGTGACACTCTCTGAAACTTTCTGGCACTCTCTGACACTCTCTGAAGATCTCTGACACTCTCTGAAACTCTGTGACACTCTCTGAAACACTCTGACACTCTCTGACAGTCTCAGACACTCTCTGACACTCTCTGACACTTTCTGAAATTCTCTGACACTATCTGACTCTTTCTGAAACTCTGTGACACTCTCTGACACACTCTGCAACTCTGTGACACTCTCTGACACTCTCTGAATCTCTCTGAAACGCTCTGACAATCTCTGACACTCTCTGAAACTCTCTGAAAATCTCTGACACTCTCTGACACTCTGTGGCACTCTCTGAAACACTCTGAAACTCTCTGACATTCTCTGAAACTCTCTGAAATTCTTTGTAACTCTCTGACACTCTCAGAAACTCTCAGAAGCTCTCTGAAACTCTCTGACACTCTCTGACACTCTCTGAAACTCTCAGACACTCTCAGACACTCTCTGACACTCTCTGACACTATCTGAGACTCTCTGAAACTCTCTGACATTCTCTGACACTCTCTGAAACTGTCTGAAACTCTCAGACACTCTCTGACACTCTCTGAAAGTCTCTGACACTCTCTGACACTCTCTGAAACTCTCTGACACTCTCTGAAACTCTCTGAAAATCTCTGACACTCTCTGACACTCTGTGACACTCTCAGATACTCTCTGACTCTCTCAGACACACTCCGACACACTCAGAATCTCTCAGAAACTCTCTGGAACTCTGTGACACTCTCAGAAAGTCTCTGAAACTCTCTGACTCTCTCTGACACTCTCTGACGCTCTCTGACACTCTCTGAAACTCTGTGAAACTCTTTGACATTCTCTGACACTCACTGACTCTCTCTGAAACTCTCTGACACTCTCTGAAACTCTCTGAAACGGTCTGACACTCTCTGACAATCTCTGACACTCTCTGTATCTCTCTGAATCACTCTGACACTATGTGACACTCTCTGAAACTCTCTGACAATCTCTTAAACTTTCTGAAACTCTCTGAAACTCTCTGACTCTCTCAGAAACACTCAGAAACTCCCTGAAACTCTCTGAGACTCTCTGGCACTCTCTGAGACTCTCTGAAACTCTCTGACACTCGCTGAAACTCTCTGAAACTCTCTGACACTCTCTGACACTCTCTGAAACTCTCTGACAATCTCTGGCACTCTCAGACACTCTCAGACACTCTCTGAAGATCTCTGAAACTCTCTGACACTATCTGACACTTTCTGAATCTCTCGGACACTCTCTGAATCTCTCTGAAACTCTCCGACACTCTGTGACACTCTTTGAAACTTTCTCGCACTCTCTGACACTCTCTGAAGATCTCTGAAACTCTCTGAAAATCTCTGACACTCTCTGAAACTCTGTGAAACTCTCTGAAACTCTCTGAAACACGCTGAAACTCTCTGACATTCTCTGAAACTCTCTGAAATTCTTTGTAACTCTCTGACACTCTCAGAAACTCTCAGAAGCTCTCTGAAACTCTCTGACACTCTCTGACACTCTCTGAAACTCTCAGACACTCTCAGACACTCTCTGACACTCTCTGACACTATCTGAGACTCTCTGAAACTCTCTGACATTCTCTGACACTCTCTGAAACTGTCTGAAACTCTCTGACACTCTCTGACACTCTCTGAAAGTCTCTGACACTCTCTGACACTCTCTGAAACTCTCTGACACTCTCTGAAACTCTCTGAAAATCTCTGACACTCTCTGACACTCTGTGACACTCTCAGATACTCTCTGACTCTCTCAGACACACTCCGACACACTCAGAATCTCTCAGAAACTCTCTGGAACTCTCTGACACTCTCAGAAAGTCTCTGAAACTCTCTGACTCTCTCTGACACTCTCTGACGCTCTCTGACACTCTCTGAAACTCTGTGAAACTCTTTGACATTCTCTGACACTCACTGACTCTCTCTGAAACTCTCTGACACTCTCTGAAACTCTCTGAAACGGTCTGACACTCTCTGACAATCTCTGACACTCTCTGTATCTCTCTGAATCACTCTGACACTATGTGACACTCTCTGAAACTCTCTGACAATCTCTTAAACTTTCTGAAACTCTCTGAAACTCTCTGACTCTCTCAGAAACACTCAGAAACTCCCTGAAACTCTCTGAGACTCTCTGGCACTCTCTGAGACTCTCTGAAACTCTCTGACACTCGCTGAAACTCTCTGAAACTCTCTGACACTCTCTGACACTCTCTGAAACTCTCTGACAATCTCTGGCACTCTCAGACACTCTCAGACACTCTCTGAAGATCTCTGAAACTCTCTGACACTATCTGACACTTTCTGAATCTCTCGGACACTCTCTGAATCTCTCTGAAACTCTCCGACACTCTGTGACACTCTTTGAAACTTTCTCGCACTCTCTGACACTCTCTGAAGATCTCTGAAACTCTCTGAAAATCTCTGACATTCTCTGAAACTCTCTGAAACTCTCTGAAACTCTCTGAAACACGCTGAAACTCTCTGACATTCTCTGAAACTCTCTGAAACTCTTTGTAAGTCTCTGACACTCTCAGAAACTCTCAGAAGCTCTCTGAAACTCTCTGACACTCTCTGACACTCTCTGAAACTCTCAGACACTCTCAGACACTCTCTGACACTCTCTGACACTATCTGAGACTCTCTGAAACTCTCTGACATTCTCTGACACTCTCTGAAACTGTCTGAAACTCTCTGACACTCTCTGACACTCTCTGAAAGTCTCTGACACTCTCTGACACTCTCTGAAACTCTCTGACACTCTCTGACACCCTCTGACACTCTGTGACACTTTCTGAAACTCTCTGACACTATCTGACACTTTCTGAATCTCTCGGACACTCTCTGAATCTCTCTGAAACTCTCCGACACTCTGTGACACTCTCTGAAACTTTCTGACACTCTCTGAAGATCTCTGACACTTTCTGAAACTCTCTGACACTATCTGATTCTTTCTGAAACTCTCGGACACTCTCTGACACACTCTGCAACTCTATGACACTCTGTGACACTCTCTGACACTCTCTGAATCTCTCTGAAAAGCTCTGGCACTCTGTGACACTCTCTGACTCTCTCTGAAACTTTCTGACAATCTCTGACACTCTCTGAACATCTCTGAAACTCTCTGAAAATCTCTGACACTCTCTGACACTCTGTGACACTCTCAGATACTCTCTGACTCTCTCAGACACACTCCGACACACTCAGAAACTCTCAGAAACGCTCTGGAACTCTCTGACACTCTCAGGAAGTCTCTGAAACACTCTGAAACTCTCTGAAACTCTCTGACACTCTCTGACACTCTCTGAAACACTCTGACAATCTCTGAAACTCTCTGACACTCTCTGACACTCTCTGAAACTCTCTCTGACTCTCGCTGACACTCTCTGACACTATCTGACAATCTCTGAAACTCTCTGACACTCACTGACACTCTGTGACACTCTCTGAAACACTCTGACACTCTCTGACACTCGCTGACACTCTCTGACTCTCGCTGCCAATCTCTGATACTCTCCGACACTCACTGTCACTATCTGACACTCTCTGAAACTCTCTGACACTCACTGCCACTCTGTGACACTCTCTGAAACTCTCTGACACTCCCTGACAATCTCAGAAAATCTCAGAAACTCTCTGAAACTCTCTGAAACTCTCTGACACTCTCTGACACTCTGTGACAATCTCTGAAACTCTCTGACACTCTCTGACACTCGATGACTCTCTCTGAATCTCGCAGACACTCTCTGATACTCTCTGACAATCACTGACTCTATCTGACACTGTCTGACAATCTCTGAAACGCTCTGACACTCACTGACACTCTTTGGCACTCACTGACACTCTCTGAAGATCTCTGAAACTCTCTGAAAATCTCTGACACTCTCCGAAACTCTGTGACACTCTCTGAAACACTCTGACACTCTCTGACACTTTCCGGCACACTCAGAAACTGTCAGAAACTCTCAGGCACTCTCTGAAACTCTCAGAAAGTCACTGAAACTCTCTGACACTCTCTGAAACCCTCTGACACTCTCTGACACTCTCTGACACTCTCTGAAACTCTTTGACACTCTTTGACACTCTCAGACACTGTCTGACTCTCTCTGAAACTCTCTGAAAGTCTCTGACACTCTCTGACACTCCCTGACACTCTCTGAAGCTTTCTGAAAATCTCGGACAATCTCTGAAACTTTCTGACACTCTCTGAAACTCTCTGAAACTCTTTGTAACTCTCTGACACTCTCAGAAACTCTCAGAAGCTCTCTGACACTCTCTGACACTCTCTGACACTCTCAGAAACTCTCTGCCACTCTCTGACGCTATCTGAGACTCTCTGAAACTCTCTGACGCTATCTGACACTCTCTGACACTCTCTGAAAATCTCTGACACTCTCTGAAACTCTGAAATTTTCTGACACTCTATGACACTCTCAGACACTCTCTGACACTCTGTGACACTTTCTGAAATTCTCTGACACTATCTGACACTTTCTGTATCTCTCGGACACTCTCTGAATCTCTCTGAAACTCTCCGACACTCTGTGACACTCTCTGAAACTTTCTGGCACTCTCTGACACTCTCTGAAGATCTCTGGCACTCTCTGAAAATCTCTGACACTCTCTGAAACTCTGTGACACTCTCTGAAAGACTCTGACACTCTCTGACACTCTCAGACACTCTCTGACACTCTCTGACACTTTCTGAAACTCTCTGACACTATCTGACTCTTTCTGAAACTCTCGGACACTCTCTGACACACTCTGCAACTCTATGACACTCTGTGACACTCTCTGACACTCTCTGAATCTCTCTGAAAAGCTCTGACACTCTGTGACACTCTCAGAAACTCTCTGAAACTCCCTGACACTCTCTGACACTCTCTGAAACTTTCTGACACTCTCTGACACTCTCTGACACTCGATGACTCTCTCTGAATCTCACAGACACTCTCTGATACTCTCTGACAATCACTGACACCATCTGACACTGTCTGACAATCTCTGAAACGCTCTGACACTCACTGACACTCTGTGGCACTCACTGACACTCTCTGAAGATCTCTGAAACTCTCTGAAAATCTCTGACACTCTCCGAAACTCTGTGACACTCTCTGAAACACTCTGACACTCTCTGACACTCTCCGGCACACTCAGAAACTGTCAGAAACTCTCAGGCACTCTCTGAAACTCTCAGAAAGTCACTGAAACTCTCTGACACTCTCTGAAACCCTCTGACACTCTCTGACACTCTCTGACACTCTCTGAAACTCTTTGACACTCTTTGACACTCTCAGACACTGTCTGACTCTCTCTGAAACTCTCTGAAAGTCTCTGACACTCTCTGACACTCCCTGACACTCTCTGAAGCTTTCTGAAACTCTCTGACACTCTGTGACACCCTCTGAAACTCTCTGAAACTCTCGGACACTCTCTGAAACTTTCTGACACTCTCTGAAACTCTCTGAAACTCTTTGTAACTCTCTGATACTCTCAGAAACTCTCAGAAGCTCTCTGAAACTCTCTGACACTCTCAGAAACTCTCTGTCACTCTCTGACACTATCTGAGACTCTCTGAAACTCTCTGACGCTCTCTGACACTCTCTGACACTCTCTGAAACTCTCTGACACTCTCTGACACTCTCTGAAATTTTCTGACACTCTCTGACACTCTCAGACACTCTCTGACACTCTGTGACACTTTCTGAAATTCTCTGACACTATCTGACACTTTCTGAATCTCTCGGACACTCTCTGAATCTCTCTGAAACTCTCCGCACTCTGTGACACTCTCTGAAACTTTCTGGCACTCTCTGACACTCTCTGAAGATCTCTGGCACTCTCTGAAAATCTCTGACACTCTCTGAAACTCTGTGACAATCTCTGAAAGACTCTGACGCTCTCTGACACTCTCAGACACTCTCTGACACTCTCTGACACTTTCTGAAACTCTCTGACACTATCTGACTCTTTCTGAAACTCTCGGACACTCTCTGACACACTCTGCAACTCTATGACACTCTGTGACACTCTCTGACACTCTCTGAATCTCTCTGAAAAGCTCTGACACTCTGTGACACTCTCAGAAACTCTCTGAAACTCCCTGACACTCTCTGACACTCTCTGAAACTTTCTGACACTCTCTGACACTCTCTGACACTCTCTGAAACTCTCTGAAAATCTCTGACACTCTCTGACACTCTGTGACACTCTCAGATACTCTCTGACTCTCTCAGACACACTCCGACACACTCAGAATCTCTCAGAAGCTCTCTGGAACTCTCTGACACTCTCAGAAAGTCTCTGAAACTCTCTGACTCTCTCTGACACTCTCTGACGCTCTCTGACACTCTCTGAAACTCTGTGAAACTCTTTGACATTCTCTGACACTCACTGACTCTCTCTGAAACTCTCTGACACTCTCTGAAACTCTCTGAAACGGTCTGACACTCTCTGACAATCTCTGACACTCTCTGTATCTCTCTGAATCACTCTGACACTCTGTGACACTCTCTGAAACTCTCTGACAATCTCTGAAACTTTCTGACACTCTCTGAAACTCTCTGAAGCTCTCTGAAACTCTCTGAAACTCTCTGACTCTCTCAGAAACACTCAGAAACTCCCTGAAACTCTCTGAGACTCTCTGGCACTCTCTGAGACTCTCTGAAACTCTCTGACACTCGCTGAAACTCTCTGAAACTCTCTGACACTCTCTGACACTCTCTGAAACTCTCTGACAATCGCTGGCACTCTCAGACACTCTCAGACACTCTCTGAAGATCTCTGAAACTCTCTGACACTATCTGACACTTTCTGAATCTCTCGGACACTCTCTGAATCTCTCTGAAACTCTCCGACACTCTGTGACACTCTCTGAAACTTTCTGGCACTCTCTGACACTCTCTGAAGATCTCTGTCACTCTCTGAAACTCTGTGACACTCTCTGAAACACTCTGACACTCTCTGACAGTCTCAGACACTCTCTGACACTCTCTGACACTTTCTGAAATTCTCTGACACTATCTGACTCTTTCTGAAACTCTGTGACACTCTCTGACACACTCTGCAACTCTGTGACACTCTGTGACACTCTCTGACACTCTCTGAATCTCTCTGAAACGCTCTGACAATCTCTGACACTCTCTGAAACTCTCTGAAAATCTCTGACACTCTCTGACACTCTGTGGCACTCTCTGAAACACTCTGAAACTCTCTGACATTCTCTGAAACTCTCTGAAACTCTTTGTAACTCTCTGACACTCTCAGAAACTCTCAGAAGCTCTCTGAAACTCTCTGACACTCTCTAACACTCTCTGAAACTCTCAGACACTCTCAGACACTCTCTGACACTCTCTGACACTATCTGAGACTCTCTGAAACTCTCTGACATTCTCTGACACTCTCTGAAACTGTCTGAAACTCTCTGACACTCTCTGACACTCTCTGAAATTCTCTGACACTCTCTGACACTCTCTGAAACTCTCTGACACTCTCTGAAACTCTCTGAAAATCTCTGACACTCTCTGACACTCTGTGACACTCTCAGATACTCTCTGACTTTCTCAGCACACTCCGACACACTCAGAATCTCTCAGAAACTCTCTGGAACTCTCTGACACTCTCAGAAAGTCTCTGAAACTCTCTGACTCTCTCTGACACTCTCTGACGCTCTCTGACACTCTCTGAAACTCTGTGAAACTCTTTGACATTCTCTGACACTCACTGACTCTCTCTGAAACTCTCTGACACTCTCTGAAACTCTCTGAAACGGTCTGACACTCTCTGACAATCTCTGACACTCTCTGTATCTCTCTGAATCACTCTGACACTATGTGACACTCTCTGAAACTCTCTGACAATCTCTTAAACTTTCTGAAACTCTCTGAAACTCTCTGACTCTCTCAGAAACACTCAGAAACTCCCTGAAACTCTCTGAGACTCTCTGGCACTCTCTGAGACTCTCTGAAACTCTCTGACACTCGCTGAAACTCTCTGAAACTCTCTGACACTCTCTGACACTCTCTGAAACTCTCTGACAATCTCTGGCACTCTCAGACACTCTCAGACACTCTCTGAAGATCTCTGAAACTCTCTGACACTATCTGACACTTTCTGAATCTCTCGGACACTCTCTGAATCTCTCTGAAACTCTCCGACACTCTGTGACACTCTTTGAAACTTTCTCGCACTCTCTGACACTCTCTGAAGATCTCTGAAACTCTCTGAAAATCTCTGACACTCTCTGAAACTCTGTGAAACTCTCTGAAACTCTCTGAAACACTCTGAAACTCTCTGACATTCTCTGAAACTCTCTGAAACTCTTTGTAAGTCTCTGACACTCTCAGAAACTCTCAGAAGCTCTCTGAAACTCTCTGACACTCTCTGACACTCTCTGAAACTCTCAGACACTCTCAGACACTCTCTGACACTCTCTGACACTATCTGAGACTCTCTGAAACTCTCTGACATTCTCTGACACTCTCTGAAACTGTCTGAAACTCTCTGACACTCTCTGACACTCTCTGAAAGTCTCTGACACTCTCTGACACTCTCTGAAACTCTCTGACACTCTCTGACACCCTCTGCCACTCTGTGACACTTTCTGAAACTCTCTGACACTATCTGACACTTTCTGAATCTCTCGGACACTCTCTGAATCTCTCTGAAACTTTCTGACACTCTCTGAAGATCTCTGACACTTTCTGAAACTCTCTGACACTATCTGATTCTTTCTGAAACTCTCGGACACTCTCTGACACACTCTGCAACTCTATGACACTCTGTGACACTCTCTGACACTCTCTGAATCTCTCTGAAAAGCTCTGGCACTCTGTGACACTCTCTGACTCTCTCTGAAACTTTCTGACAATCTCTGACACTCTCTGAACATCTCTGAAACTCTCTGAAAATCTCTGACACTCTCTGACACTCTGTGACACTCTCAGATACTTGCTGACTCTCTCAGACACACTCCGACACACTCAGAAACTCTCAGAAACGCTCTGGAACTCTCTGACACTCTCAGGAAGTCTCTGAAACACTCTGAAACTCTCTGAAACTCTCTGACACTCTCTGACACTCTCAGAAACTCTCAGAAGCTCTCTGAAACTCTCTGACACTCTCTGACACTCTCTGAAACTCTCTGACACTATCTGACACTTTCTGAATCTCTCCGACACTCTGTGACACTCTCTGAAACTTTCTGACACTCTCTGAAGATCTCTGACACTTTCTGAAACTCTCTGACACTATCCGATTCTTTCTGAAACTCTCGGACACTCTCTGACACACTCTGCAACTCTATGACACTCTGTGACACTCTCTGACACTCTCTGAATCTCTCTGAAAAGCTCTGGCACTCTGTGACACTCTCTGACTCTCTCTGAAACTTTCTGACAATCTCTGACACTCTCTGAACATCTCTGAAACTCTCTGAAAATCTATGACACTCTCTGACACTCTGTGACACTCTCAGATACTTTCTGACTCTCTCAGACACACTCCGACACACTCAGAAACTCTCAGAAACGCTCTGGAACTCTCTGACACTCTCAGGAAGTCTCTGAAACACTCTGAAACTCTCTGAAACTCTCTGACACTCTCTGACACTCTCAGAAACTCTCAGAAGCTCTCTGAAACTCTCTGACACTCTCTGACACTCTCTGAAACTCTCTGACACTATCTGACACTTTCTGAATCTCTCCGACACTCTGTGACACTCTCTGAAACTTTCTGACTCTCTCTGAAGATCTCTGACACTTTCTGAAACTCTCTGACACTCTCTGACACTCTCTGAAAGTCTCTGACACTCTCTGACACTCTCTGAAACTCTCTGACACTCTCTGACACTCTCTGAAACACTCTGACAATCTCTGGCACTCTCAGACACTCTCAGACACTCTCTGAAGATCTCTGAAACTCTCTGACACTATCTGACACTTTCTGAATCTCTCGGACACTCTCTGAATCTCTCTGAAACTCTCCGACACTCTGTGACACTCTTTGAAACTTTCTGGCACTCTCTGACACTCTCTGAAGACCTCTGAAACTCTCTGACATTCTCAGACACTCTCTGACACTCTCTGACACGTTCTGAAACTCTCTGACAGTATCTGACACTTTCTGAAACTTTCGGAGGCTCTCTGACACACTCTGCAACTCTATGACGCTCTGTGACACTCTCTGACACTCTCTGACATTCTCTGAATCTCTCTGAAACTCTCTGACACTCTGTGACACTCTGTAACTCTCTGAAACTCCCTGACATTCTCTGACACACTCTGAAACTTTCTGACACTCTCTGACATTCTCTGAACATCTCTGAAACTCTCTGAAAATCTCTGACACTCTGTGACACTCTGTGACACTCTCAGGTACTCTCTGACTCCCGCAGACACACTTCGACACACTCAGAAACTCTCAGAAACTCTCTGGCACTCTCTGACACTCTCTGAAACTTTCTGACACTCTCTGACACTCTCTGACACTCTCTGAAACTCTCTGAAAATCTCTGACACTCTCTGGAACTCTCTGACACTCTCAGAAAGTCTCTGAAACTCTCTGAAACACTCTGACACTCTCTGACGCTCTCTGACACTCTCTGAAACTCTGTGAAACTCTTTGACATTCTCTGACACTCACTGACTCTCTCTGAAACTCTCTGACACTCTCTGAAACTCTCTGAAACTGTCTGACACTCTCTGACAATCTCTGCCACTCTCTGTATCTCTCTGAATCACTCTGACACTCTGTGACACTTTCTGAAACTCTCTGACAATCTCTGAAACTTTCTGACACTCTCTGAAACTCTCTGAAGCTCTCTGAAACTCTCTGAAACTCTCTGACTCTCTCAGAAACACTCAGAAACTCCCTGAAACTCTCTGAGACTCTCTGGCACTCTCTGAGACTCTCTGAAACTCTCTGACACTCTCTGACACTCTCTGACACTCTCTGAAGCTCTCTGACAATCTCTGGCACTCTCAGACACTCTCATACACTCTCTGAAGATCTCTGAAACTCTCTGACACTATCTGACACTTTCTGAATCTCTCGGACACTCTCTGATACTCTCCGACACTCTGTGACACTCTCTGAAACTTTCTCGCACTCTCTCACACTCTCTGAAGATCTCTGAAACTCTCTGAAAATCTCTGACACTCTCTGAAACTCTGTGAAACTCTCTGAAACACTCTGAAACTCTCTGACATTCTCTGAAACTCTCTGAAACTCTTTGTAACTCTCTGACACTCTCAGAAACTCTCAGAAGCTCTCTAAAACTCTCTGACACTCTCTGACACTCTCTGAAACTCGCAGACTCTCTCAGACACTCTCTGACACTCTCTGACACTATCTGAGACTATCTGAATCTCTCTGACATTCTCTGACAATCTCTGAAACTGTCTGAAACTCTCTGGCACTCTCTGACACTCTCTGAAAGTCTCTGACACTCTCTGACACTCTCTGAAACTCTCTGACACTCTCTGACACTCTCAGACACTCTCTGACACTCTGTGACACTTTCTGAAACTCTCTGACACTATCTGACACTTTCTGAATCTCTCGGACACTCTTTGAATCTCTCTGAAACTCTCCGACACTCTGTGACACTCTCTGAAACTTTCTGACACTCTCTGAAGATCTCTGACACTTTCTGAAACTCTCTGACACTATCTGATTCTTTCTGAAACTCTCGGACACTCTCTGACACACTCTGCAACTCTATGACACTCTGTGACACTCTCTGAATCTCTCTGAAAAGCTCTGGCACTCTGTGACACTCTCTGAAACTCTCTGAAACTCACTGACACTCTCTGACTCTCTCTGAAACTTTCTGACACTCTCTGACACTCTCTGAACATCTCTGAAACTCTCTGAAAATCTCTGACACTCTCTGACACTCTGTGACACTCTCAGATACTCTCTGACTCTCTCAGACACACTCCGACACACTCAGAAACTCTCCGAAACTCTCTGGAACTCTCTGACACTCTCAGGAAGTCTCTGAAACACTCTGAAACTCTCTGAAACTGTCTGACACTCTGTGACACTCTCTGAAACTCTCTGACACTATCTGACACTTTCTGAATCTCTCGGACACTCTCTGAATATCTCTGAAACTCTCCGACACTCTGTGACACTCTCTGAAACTTTCTGGCACTCTCTGCCACTCTCTGAAGATCTCTGAAACTCTCTGACATTCTCAGACACTCTCTGACACTCTCTGACACTTTCTGAAACTCTCTGACAGTATCTGACACTTTCTGAAACTCTCAGACACTCTCTGACACGCTCTGCAACTCGATGACACTCTGTGACACTCTCTGACACTCTCTGACATTATCTGAATCTCTCAGAAACTCTCTGGCACTCTCTGACACTCTCAGAAACTCTCTGAAACTCTTTGACACTCTCAGACACTGTCTGACTCTCTCTGAAACTCTCTGAAACTCTCTGACTCTCTCAGAAACACTCAGAAACTCCCTGAAACTCTCTGACACTCTCTGGCACTCTCTGAGACTCTCAGAAACTCTCTGACACTCTCTGAAACTCTCTGAAACTCTCTGACACTCTCTGACACTCTCTGAAACTCTCTGACAATCTCTGGCACTCTCAGACACTCTCAGACACTCTCTGAAGATCTCTGAAACTCTCTGACACTATCTGACACTTTCTGAATCTCTCGGACACTCTCTGAATCTCTCTGAAACTCTCCGACACTCTGTGACACTCTCTGAAACTTTCTCGCACTCTCTGACACTCTCTGAAGATCTCTGAAACTCTCTGAAAATCTCTGACACTCTCTGAAACTCTGTGAAACTCTCTGAAACACTCTGAAACTCTCTGACATTCTCTGAAACTCTCTGAAACTCTTTGTAACTCTCTGACACTCTCAGAAACTCTCAGAAGCTCTCTGAAACTCTCTGACAATCTCTGACACTCTCTGAAACTCTCAGACACTCTCAGACAATCTCTGGCACTCTCTGACACTATCTGAGACTCTCTGAAACTCTCTGACACTCTCTGACACTCTCTGAAACTGTCTGAAACTCTCTGACACTCTCTGAAAGTCTCTGACACTCTCTGACACTCTCTGAAACTCTCTGACACTCTCTGACACTCTCAGACACTCTCTGACATTCTGTGACACTTTCTGAAACTCTCTGACACTATCTGACACTTTCTGAATCTCTCAGACACTCTCTGAATCTCTCTGAAACTCTCCGACACTCTGTGACACTCTCTGAAACTTTCTGACACTCTCTGAAGATCTCTGACACTTTCTGAAACTCTCTGACACTATCTGATTCTTTCTGAAACTCTCGGACACTCTCTGACACACTCTGACACTCTCTGAATCTCTCTGAAATGCTCTGACACTCTGTGACACTCTCTGAAACTCTCTGAAACTCACTGACACTCTCTGACTCTCTCTGAAACTTTCTGACACTCTCTGACACTCTCTGAACATCTCTGAAACTCTCTGAAAATCTCTGACACTCTCTGACACTCTGTGACACTCTCAGATACTCTCTGACTCTCTCAGACACACTCCGACACACTCAGAAACTCTCAGAAACTCTCTGGAACTCTCTGACACTCTCAGGAAGTCTCTGAAACACTCTGAAACTCTCTGAAACTCTCTGACACTCTCTGACACTCTCTGAAACACTCTGACAATCGCTGGCACTCTCAGACACTCTCAGACACTCTCTGAAGATCGCTGAAACTCTCTGACACTATCTGACACTTTCTGAATCTCTCGGACACTCTCTGAATCTCTCTGAAACTCTCTGACACTCTGTGACACTCTCTGAAAAGTTCTGGAACTCTCTGACACTCTCTGAATATCTCTGGCACTCTCTGACACTCTCAGACACTCTCTGCCACTCTCTGAAACTCTCTGACAATCTCTGGCACTCTCAGACACTCTCAGACACTCTCTGAAGATCTCTGAAACTCTCTGACACTATCTGACACTTTCTGAATCTCTCGGACACTCTCTGAATCTCTCTGAAACTCTCCGACACTCTGTGACACTCTCTGAAAATTTCTCGCACTCTCTGACACTCTCTGAAGATCTCTGAAACTCTCTGAAAATCTCTGACACTCTCTGAAACTCTGTGAAACTCTCTGAAACACTCTGAAACTCTCTGACATTCTCTGAAACTCTCTGAAACTCTTTGTAACTCTCTGACACTCTCAGAAACTCTCAGAAGCTCTCTGAAACTCTCTGACAATCTCTGACACTCTCTGAAACTCTCAGACACTCTCAGACAATCTCTGGCACTCTCTGACACTATCTGAGACTCTCTGAAACTCTCTGACACTCTCTGACACTCTCTGAAACTGTCTGAAACTCTCTGACACTCTCTGAAAGTCTCTGACACTCTCTGACACTCTCTGAAACTCTCTGACACTCTCTGACATTCTGTGACACTTTCTGAAACTCTCTGACACTATCTGACACTTTCTGAATCTCTCAGACACTCTCTGAATCTCTCTGAAACTCTCCGACACTCTGTGACACTCTCTGAAACTTTCTGACACTCTCTGAAGATCTCTGACACTTTCTGAAACTCTCTGACACTATCTGATTCTTTCTGAAACTCTCGGACACTCTCTGACACACTCTGACACTCTCTGAATCTCTCTGAAATGCTCTGACACTCTGTGACACTCTCTGAAACTCTCTGAAACTCACTGACACTCTCTGACTCTCTCTGAAACTTTCTGACACTCTCTGACACTCTCTGAACATCTCTGAAACTCTCTGAAAATCTCTGACACTCTCTGACACTCTGTGACACTCTCAGATACTCTCTGACTCTCTCAGACACACTCCGACACACTCAGAAACTCTCAGAAACTCTCTGGAACTCTCTGACACTCTCAGGAAGTCTCTGAAACACTCTGAAACTCTCTGAAACTCTCTGACACTCTCTGACACTCTCTGAAACACTCTGACAATCGCTGGCACTCTCAGACACTCTCAGACACTCTCTGAAGATCGCTGAAACTCTCTGACACTATCTGACACTTTCTGAATCTCTCGGACACTCTCTGAATCTCTCTGAAACTCTCTGACACTCTGTGACACTCTCTGAAAAGTTCTGGAACTCTCTGACACTCTCTGAATATCTCTGGCACTCTCTGACACTCTCAGACACTCTCTGCCACTCTCTGACACTTTCTGAAACTCTCAGACACTATCTGACTCTTTCTGAAACTCTCGGACACTCTCTGACACACTCTGCAACTCTATGACACTCTGTGACACTCTCTGACACTCTCTGAATCTCTCTGAAAAGCTCTGACACTCTGTGACACTCTCTGAAACTCTCTGAAACTCCCTGACACTCTCTGACTCTCTCTGAAACTTTCTGACACTCTCTGACACTCTCTGACACTCTGTGACACTCTCAGATACTCTCTGAATCCCGCGGACACACTTCGACACACTCAGAAACTCTCAGAAACTGTCTGGCACTCTCTGACACTCTCAGAAACTCTCTGAAACTCTTTGCCACTCTCTGAAACTCTCTGACACTCTCTGACACCCTCTGAAACTCTTTGACACTCTTTGACACTCTCAGACACTGTCTGACTCTCTCTGAAACTCTCTGACACTCTCTGACACTCCCTGACACTCTTTGACACTCTCAGACACTGTCTGACTCTCTCTGAAACTTTCTGACACTCTCTGACACTCTCAAAACAGCTCTGAAACTCTCCGAAAATCTCTGACACTCTCTGACACTCTGTGACACTCTCAGATACTCTCTGACTCTCTCAGACATACTCCGACACACTCAGAAACGCTCAGAAACTCACTGGAACTCTCTGACACTCTCAGAAAGTCTCTGAAACTCTCTGACAATCTCTGACACTCTCAGACACTCTCTGACATTCTCTGAAACTTTCTGGCACTCTCTGACACTCTCTGAAGATCTCTGAAACTCTCTGAAAATCTCTGACACTCTCTGAATCTCTCTGACACTCACTGACACTCTGTGGCACTCACTGACACTCTCTGAAGATCTCTGAAACACTCTGAAAATCTCTGACACTCTCTGAAACTCTGTGACACTCTCCGAAACACTCTGACACTCTCTGACACTCTCCGACACACTCAGAAACTTTCAGAAACTCTCAGGCACTCTCTGACACTCTCAGAAATTCTCTGAAACTCTCTGACACTCTCTGAAACCTTCTGACACTCTCTGAAACTCTTTGACACTCTTTGACACTCTCAGACACTGTCTGACTCTCTCTGAAAGTCTCTGAATCTCTCTGACACTCTCTGACACTCCCTGACACTCTCTGAAGCTATCTGAAACTCTCTGACACTCTGTGACACCCTCTGAAACTCTCTGAAACTCTCGGACACTCTCTGAAACTTTCTGACACTCTCAGAAACTCTCAGAAGCTCTCTGAAACTCTCTGACACTCTCTGACACTCTCTGAAACTCTCAGACACTCTCAGACACTCTCTGACACTGTCTGACACTATCTGAGACTCTCTGAAACTCTCTGACACTCTCTGAAACTCTCTGACACTCTCTGACACTCTCTGACACTCTCTGAAACTCTCTGACACTCTCTGACACTCTCAGACACTCTCTGACACTCTGTGACACTTTCTGAAACTCTCTGACACTCTCTGAAACTTTCTGACACTCTCTGACACTCTCTGAACATCTCTGAAACTCTCTGAAAATCTCTGACACTCTCTGATACTCTGTGACACTCTCAGATACTCTCTGACTCCCGCAGACACACTTCGGCACACTCAGAAACTCTCAGAAACTCTCTGGCACTCTCTGACACTCTCAGAAACTCTCTGAAACTCTTTGACACTCTCTGAAACCCTCTGACACTCTCTGACACTCTCTGAAACTCTTTGACACTCTTTGACACTCTCAGACACTGTCTGACTCTCTCTGAAACTCTCTGACACTCTCTGACACTCCCTGACACTCTCTGAAACTCTCTGACTCTCTCTGACACTCTCTGAAACTCTTTGACACTCTTTGACAATCTCAGACACTGTCTGACTCTATCTGAAACTCTCTGACACTCTTTGACACTCCCTGACACAGTCTGAAGCTCTCTGACACTCTCTGACACTCTCTGAAACTCTCTGAAACTCTCTGACACTCTCTGACACTCTCTGAAACTCTCTGACAATCTCTGACACTCTGTGACACTTTCTGAAACTCTCTGACACTATCTGACACTTTCTGAATCTCTCGGACACTCTCTGAATCTCTCTGAAACTCTCTGACACTCTGTGACACTCTCTGAAAAGTTCTGGCACTCTCTGACACTCTCTGAATATCTCTGGCACTCTCTGACACTCTCAGACACTCTCTGCCACTCTCTGACACTTTCTGAAACTCTCTGACACTATCTGACTCTTTCTAAAACTCTCGGACACTCTCTGACACACTCTGCAACTCTATGACACTCTGTGACACTCTCTGAATCTCTCTGAAAAGCTCTGACACTCTGTGACACTCTCTGAAACTCTCTGAAACTCCCTGACACTCTCTGACTCTCTCTGAAACTTTCTGACACTCTCTGACACTCTGTGACACTCTCAGATACTCTCTGAATCCCGCGGACACACTTCGACACACTCAGAAACTCTCAGAAACTGTCTGGCACTCTCTGACACTCTCTGAAACTCTTTGACACTCTTTGACACTCTCAGACACTGTCTGACTCTCTCTGAAACTCTCTGACACTCTCTGGCACTCCCTGACACTCTTTGACACTCTCAGACACTGTCTGACTCTCTCTGAAACTTTCTGACACTCTCTGACACTCTCAAAACATCTCTGAAACTCTCCGAAAATCTCTGACACTCTCTGACACTCTGTGACACTCTCAGATACTCTCTGACTCTCTCAGACATACTCCGACACACTCAGAAACGCTCAGAAACTCTCTGGAACTCTCTGACACTCTCAGAAAGTCTCTGAAACTCTCTGACACTCTCTGAAACTCTCTGACACTCTCTGACGCTCCCTGACACTCTCTGAAACTCTGTGACACTCTTTGTTTCTCTCTGACACTCACTGACTCTCTCTGAAACTCTCTGACACTCTCTGACACTCTCTGAAACTGTCTGACACTTCTGACAATCACTGACGCTCTCTGAATCTCTCAATCACTCTGACAGTCTGTGACACTCTCTGAAACTCTCTGACACACTCTGAAACTTTCTGAAACTCTCTGAAACTCTCTGAAGCTGTCTGAAACTCTCTGACACTCTCTGACACTCTCTGAAACTCTCTGACAATCTCTGGCACTCTCAGACACTCTCAGACACTCTCAGACACTCTCTGAAGATCTCTGTAACTCTCAGACACTATCTGACACTTTCTGAATATCTCGGAAACTCTCTGAATCTCTCTGAAACTCTCCGACACTCTGTGACACTCTCTGAAACTTTCTCGCACTCTCTGACACTCTCTGAAGATCTCTGAAACTCTCTGAAAATCTCTGACACTCTCTGAAACTCTCTGAAACTCTCTGATACACTCTGACACTCTCTGACATTCTCAGACGCTCTCTGACACTTTCTGAAACTCTCTGACAGTATCTGACATTCTCTGAAACTCTGTGAAACTCTCTGATACACTCTGACACTCTCTGACATTCTCAGACACTCTCTGAAACTCTCTGACACTTTCTGAAACTCTCTGACAGTATCTGACACTTTCTGAAACTCTCGGACACTCTCTGACACACTCTGCAACTCTGTGTCACTCTGTGACACTCTCTGACACTCTGTGACACTCTCTGAATCTCTCTGAAACTCTCTGACACTCAGTGACACTCTGTAACTCTCTGAAACTCCCTGACACTCTCTGACACTCTCTGAAATTTTCTGACACTCTCTGACACTCTCTGAACATCTCTGAAACTCTCTGAAAATCTCTGACACTCTCTGACACTCTGTGACACTCTCAGATACTCTCTGAATCCCGTGGACACACTACGACACACTCAGAAACTCTCAGAAACTCTCTGGCACTCTCTGACACTCTCAGAAACTCTCTGAAACTCTTTGCCACTCTCTGAAACTCTCTGACACTCTCTGACACTCCCTGACACTCTCTGAAACTCTCTGACACTGTCTGACTCAATCTGAAACTCTCTGACACTCTCTGACACTCCCAGACACTGTCTGAATCTCTCTGACACTCTCTGACACTCTCTGAAAATCTCTGACACTCTCTGACACTCTCTGAAACTCTCTGACAATCTCAGAAACTCTCAGAAACTCTCTGGCACTCTCTGACACTCTCAGAAACTCTCTGAAACTCTTTGCCACTCTCTGAAACTCTCTGACACTCTCTGACACTCCCTGACACTCTCTGAAACTCTCTGACACTGTCTGACTCTATCTGAAACATTCTGAAACTCTCTGACGCTATCTGACACTTTCTGAATCTCTCGGACACTCTCTGAGTCTCTCTGAAACTCTCCGACACTCTGTGACACTCTCTGAAACTTTCCGACACTCTCTGACACTCTCTGAAGATCTCTGAAACTCTCTGAAAATCTCTGACACTCTCTGAATCTCTCTGACACTCACTGACACTCTGTGGCACTCACTGACACTCTCTGAAGATCTCTGAAACACTCTGAAAATCTCTGACACTCTCTGAAACTCTGTGACACTCTCTGAAACACTCTGACACTCTCTGACACTCTCCGGCACACTCAGAAACTGTCAGAAACTCTCAGGCACTCTCTGACACTCTCAGAAATTCTCTGAAACTCTCTGACACTCTCTGAAACCCTCTGACACTCTCTGACACTCTCTGAAACTCTTTGACACTCTTTGACACTCTCAGACACTGTCTGACTCTCTCTGAAACTCTCTGAAACTCTCTGACTCTCTCTGACACTCCCTGACACTCTCTGAAGCTTTCTGAAACTCTCTGACACTCTGTGACACCCTCTGAAACTCTCTGAAACTCTCGGACACTCTCTGAAACTTTCTGACACTCTCTGAAACTCTCTGAAACTCTTTGTAACTCTCTGACACTCTCAGAAACTCTCAGAAGCTCTCTGAAACTCTCTGACACTCTCTGACACTCTCTGAAACTCTCAGACACTCTCAGACACTCTCTGACACTGTCTGACACTCTCTGAGACGCTCTGAAACTCTCTGACACTCTCTGAAACTCTCTGACAGTCTCTGACACTCTCTGACAGTCTCAGAAACTCTCTGAAACTCTTTGCCACTCTCTGAAACTCTCTGACACTCTCTGACACTCTCTGTAACTCTTTGACACTCTTTGACTCTCTCAGACACTGTCTGACTCTCTCTGAAACTCTCTGACACTCTCTGAAACCCTCTGACACTCTCTGACACTCTCTGAAACTCTTTGACGATCTTTGACACTCTCAGACACTGTCTGACTCTCTCTGAAACTCTCTGAAACTCTCTGACACTCTCTGACACTCCCTGACACTCTCTGAAGCTTTCTGAAACTCTCTGACACTCTGTGACACCCTCTGAAACTCTCTGAAACTCTCGGACACTCTCTGAAACATTCTGACACTCTCTGAAATTCTCTGAAACTCTTTGTAACTCTCTGACACTCTCAGAAACTCTCAGAAGCTCTCTGAAACTCTCTGACGCTCTCTGACACTCTCTGAAACTCCCAGACACTCTCAGACACTCTCTGACACTGTCTGACACTCTCTGAGACTCTCTGAAACTCTCTGACACTCTCTGAAACTCTCTGACACTCTCTGACACTTTCTGACACTCTCAGAAACTCTCTGAAACTCTTTGCCACTCTCTGAAACTCTCTGACACTCTCTGACACTCTTTGAAACTCTTTGACACTCTTTGACTCTCTCAGACACTGTCTGACTCTCTCTGAAACTCTCTGACACTCTCTGACACTCCCTGACACTCTCTGAAACTCTCTGACACTGTCTGACACTGTCTGAAGCTCTCTGACACTCTCTGAATCTCTCTGAAACTCTCTGAAACTCTCTGACACTCTCTGACACTCTCTGAAACTCTCTGACAATCTCTGAAACTCTCAGACACTCTGTGACACTCTCTGAAACTTTCTGGCACTCTCTGACACTCTCTGAAACTCTCTGAAAATCTCTGACACTCTCTGAATCTCTCTGACACTCACTGACACTCTGTGGCAGTCACTGACACTCTCTGAAGATCTCTGAAACACTCTGACACTCTCTGACACTCTCCGGCACACTCAGAAACTGTCAGAAACTCTCAGGCACTCTCTGACACTCTCAGAAATTCTCTGAAACTCTCTGACACTCTGTGAAACCCTCTGACACTCTCTGACACTCTCTGACACTCTCTGAAACTCTTTGACACTCTTTGACACTCTCAGACACTGTCTGACTCTCTCTGAAACTCTCTGAAACTCTCTGACACTCTCTGACACTCCCTGACACTCTCTGAAGCTTTCTGAAACTCTCTGACACTCTGTGACACCCTCTGAAACTCTCTGACACTCTCTGACACTCTCTGAAACTTTCTGACACTCTCTGAAACTCTCTGAAACTCTTTGTAACTCTCTGACACTCTCAGAAACTCTCAGAAGCTCTCTGAAACTCTCTGACACTCTCTGACACTCTCTGAAGCTCTCAGACACTCTCAGACACTCTCTGACACTGTCTGACACTATCTGAGACTCTCTGAAACTCTCTGACACTCTCTGAAACTCTCTGACACTCTCTGACACTCTCTGACACTCTCTGAAACTCTCTGACACTCTCTGACACTCTCAGACACTCTCTGACACTCTGTGACACTTTCTGAATCTCTCGGACACTCTCTGAATCTCTCTGAAACTCTCCGACGCTCTGTGACACTCTCTGAAACTTTCTGGCACTCTGTGACACTCTCTGAAGATCTCTGGCACTCTCTGAAAATCTGTGACACTCTCTGAAACTCTGTGACACTCTCTGAAAGACTCTGACACTCTCTCACACTCTCAGACACTCTCTGACACTCTCTGACACTTTCTGACTCTTTCTGAAACTCTCGGACACTCTCTGACACACTCTGCAACTCTATGACACTATGTGACACTCTGTGACACTCTCTGAATCTCTCTGAAAAGCTCTGACACTCTGTGACACTCTCTGAAACTCTCTGAATGTCCCTGACACTCTCTGACTCTCTCTGAAACTTTCTGACACTCTCTGACACTCTCTGAACATCTCTGAATCTCTCTGAAAATCTCTGACACTCTCTGACACTCTGTGACACTCTCAGATACTCTCTGACTCTCTCAGACACACTCCGACACACTCAGAAACTCTCAGAAACTCTCTGGAGCTCTCTGACACTCTAGAAAGTCTCTGAAACACTCTGACACTCTCTGAAACTCTCTGACACTATCTGATGCTCTCTGACACTCTCTGAAACTCTGTGACACACTTTGACACTCTCTGACACTCACTGACTCTCTCTGAAAGTCTCTGACACTCTCTGAAACTGTCTGAAACTCTCTGACAATCTCGGACACTCTCTGAATCTCTCTGAATCACCCTGACACTCTCTGACACTCTCTGAAACTTTCTGACACACTCTGGAACTCTCTGAAGCTCTCTGAAACTCTCTGAAACTCTCTGACGCTCTCTGACACTCTCTGAAACTCTCTGACAATCTCTGGCACTCTCAGACACTCTCAGACACTCTCTGAAGATCACTGAAAATCTCTGACACTATCTGACACATTCTGAATCTCTCTGACACTCTCTGAATCTCTCTGAAACTCTCCGACACTCTGTCACACTCTCTGAAACTTTCTCGCACTCTCTGACACTCTCTGAAGATCTCTGAAACTCTCTGAAAATCTCTGACACTCTCTGAAACTCTGTGAAACTCTCTGACACACTCTGACACTCTCTGACATTCTCAGACACTCTCTGACACTCTCTGACACTTTCTGAAACTCTCTGACAGTATCTGACACTTTCTGAAACTCTCGGACACTCTCTGACACACTCTGCAACTCTGTCTCACTCTGTGACACTCTCTGACACTCTCTGAATCTCTCTGAAACTCTCTGACACTCCCTGACACTCTCTGACACTCTCTGAATCTTTCTGACACTCTCTGACACTCTCTGAACATCTCTGAAACTCTCTGAAAATCTCTGACACTCTCTGACACTCTGTGACACTCTCAGATACTCTCTGACTCCCGCAGACACACTTCGACACACTCAGAAACTCTCAGAAACTCTCTGGCTCTCTCTGACTTTCTCAGTAACTCTCTGAAACTCTTTGACACTCTCTGAAACTCTCTGAAACTCTCTGACACTCTCTGACACTCTCTGAAACTCTTTGACACTCTTTGACACTCTGTGACACTGTCTGACTCTCTCTGAAACTCTCTGACACTCTCTGACACTCCCTGACACTCTGTGACACTCTCAGATACTCTCTGACTCCCGCAGACACACTTCGACACACTCAGAAACTCTCAGAAACTCTCTGGCTCTCTCTGACTTTCTCAGTAACTCTCTGAAACTCTTTGACACTCTCTGAAACTCTCTGAAACTCTCTGACACTCTCTGACACTCTCTGAAACTCTTTGACACTCTTTGACACTCTGTGACACTGTCTGACTCTCTCTGAAAATCTCTGACACTCTCTGAATCTCTCTGAAACTCTCCGACACTCTGTGACACTCTCTGAAACTTTCTGGCCCTCTCTGACACTCTCTGAAGATCTCTGGCACTCTCTGAAAATCTCTGACACTCTCTGAAACTCTGTGACACTCTCTGAAAGACTCTGACACTCCCTTACACTCTCTGACACTCTCAGACACTCTCTGACACTCTGTGACACTTTCTGAAACTCTCTGACTCTATCTGACACTTTCTGAATCTCTCGGACACTCTCTGAATCTCTCTGAAACTCTCCGACACTCTGTGACACTCTCTGAAACTTTCTGGCACTCTCTGACACTCTCTGAAGATCTCTGGCACTCTCTGAAGATCTCTGACACTCTCTGAAACTCTGTGACACTCTCTGAAAGACTCTGACACTCTGTGACACTTTCAGACACTCTCGGACAATCTCTGACACACTCTGCAACTCTATGACACTCTGTGACACTCTCTGACACTCTCTGAATCTCCCTGAAAAGCTCTGACACTCTGTGACATTCTCTGAAACTCTCTGAAACTCCCTGACACTCTCTCACTATCTCTGAAACTTTCTGACACTCTCTGACACTCTCTGAACATCTCTGAAACTCGCTGAAAATCTCTGACACTCTCTGACACTCTGTGACACTCTCAGATACTCTCTGACTCTCTCAGACACACTCCGACACACTCAGAAAATCTCAGAAACCCTCTGGAACTCTCTGACACTCTCAGAAAGTCTCTGAAACACTCTGACTCTCTCTGAAACTCTCTGACACTATCTGACTCTTTCTGAAAATCTCTGACACTCTCTGAATCTCTCTGAAATGCTCTGTAACTCTGTGACACTCTCTGAAACTCTCTGAAAGTCCCTGACACTCTCTGACTCTCTCTGAAACTTTATGACACTCTCTGACACTCTCTGAACATCTCTGAAACTCTCTGAATGTCTCTGAAACTCTGTGACACTCTCAGATACTCTCTGACTCTCTCAGACACACTCCGACACACTCAGAAACTCTCAGAAACTCTCTGGAACTCTCTGACACTCTCAGAAAGTCTCTGAAACACTCTGACACTCTCTGAAACTCTCTGACACTATCTGATGCTCTCTGACACTCTCTGAAACTCTGTGACACTCTTTGACACTCTCTGACACTCACTGACTCTCTCTGAAACTCTCTGACACTCTCTGAAACTCTCTGAAACTGTCTGAAACTCTCTGACAATCTCTGACACTATCTGAATCTCTCTGAAACACTCTGACACTCTGTGACACTCTCTGAAACTCTCTGACACTCTCTGAAACTTTCTGACACTCTCTGAAACTCTCTGAAGCTCTCTGAAACTCTCTGAAACTCTCTGTCACTCTCTGAAACTCTCTGACAATCTCTGGCACTCTCAGACACTCTCTGACACTCTCTGAAGATCTCTGAAACTCTCTGAAAATCTCTGACACTCTCTGAAACTCTGTGAAACTCTCTGACACTTTCTGAAACTCTCTGACACTATCTGACACTTTCTGAAACTCTCGGCCACTCTCTGACACACTCTGCAACTCTGTGTCACTCTGTGACACTCTCTGACACTCTCTGAATCTCTCTGGAACTCTCTGGAACTCTGTGACACTCTGTAACTCTCTGAAACTCCCTGACACTCTCTGACACTCTCTGAAACTTTCTGACACTCTCTGACACTCTCTGAACATCTCTGAAACTCTCTGAAAATCACTGACACTCTCTGACACTCTGTGACACTCTCAGATACTCTCTGACTCCCGCAGACACACTTCGACACACTCAGAAACTCTCAGAAACTCTCTGGCACTCTCTGACACTCTCAGAAACTCTCTGAAACTCTTTGACACTCTCTGAAACTCTTTGACACTCTTTGACACTCTCAGACACTGTCTGACTCTCTCTGAAACTCTCTGACACTCTCTGACACTCCCTGACACTCTCTGAAACTCTCTGACACTCTCTGACACTCTCTGACACTCTCTGAAACTCTTTGACACTCTTTGACAATCTCAGACACTGTCTGACTCTATCTGAAACTCTCTGACACTCTCTGACACTCCCTGACACTGTCTGAAGCTCTCTGACACTCTGTGAAACTCTCTGAAACTCTCTGACACTCTCTGAAACTCTCTGAAACTCTCTGACAATCTCTGGCACTCTCAGACACTCTCTGACACTCTCTGACACTTTCTGAAACTCTCTGACACTATCTGACACTTTCTGAATCTCTCGGATACTCTCTGAATCTCTCTGAAACTCTCCGACACTCTGTGACCCTCTCTGAAACTTTCCGGCACTCTCTGACACTCTCTGAAGATCTCTGAAACTCTCTGAAAATCTCTGACACTCTCTGAAACTCTCTGACACTCACTGACACTCTGTGGCACTCACTGACACAATCTGAATATCTCTGAAACTCTCTGAAAATCTCTGACACTCTCTGAAAATCTCTGACACTCTCTGAAACCCTCTGACACTCTCTGACACTCTCTGACACTCTCTGGCACTCTCTGAAACTCTCTGACAATCTCTGGCACTCTCAGACACTCTCAGACACTCTCTGAAGATCTCTGAAACTCTCTGACACTATCTGACACTTTCTGAATCTCTCGGACACTCTCTGAATCTCTCTGAAACTCTCCAACACTCTGTGACACTCTCTGAAACTTTCTGGCACTCTCTGACACTCTCTGAAGATCTCTGAAACTCTCTGAAAATCTCTGACACTCTCTGAAACTCTATGAAACTCTCTGAAACACCCTGACACTCTCTGACATTCTCAGACACCCTCTGACACTATCTGACACATTCTGAAACTCTCGGCCACTCTCTGACACACTCTGCAACTCTGTGTCACTCTGTAACTCTCTGAAACTCCCTGACACTCTCTGACACTCTCTGAAACTTTCTGACACTCTCTGACACTCTCTGAACATCTCTGAAACTCTCTGAAAATCTCTGACACTCTCCGACACTCTGTGACACTCTCAGATACTCTCTGACCCCCGCAGACACACTTCGACACACTCAGAAACTCTCAGAAACTCTCTGGCACTCTCTGACACTCTCAGAAACTCTCTGAAACTCTCTGACACTCTCTGAAACTCTCTGAAGCTCTCTGACACTCTCTGAAACTCTCTGAAACTCTCTGACAATCTCTGGCACTCTCAGACACTCTCTGACACTCTCTGACACTTTCTGAAACTCTCTGACACTATCTGACACTTTCTGAATCTCTCGGACACTCTCTGAATCTCTCTGAAACTCTCCGACACTCTGTGACACTCTCTGAAACTTTCTGGCACTCTCTGACACTCTCTGAAGATCTCTGAAACTCTCTGAAAATCTCTGACACTCTCTGAAACTCTCTGACACTCACTGACACTCTGTGGCACTCACTGACACTCTCTGAATATCTCTGAAACTCTCTGAAAATCTCTGACACTCTCTGAAAATCTCTGACACTCTCTGAAACCCTCTGACACTCACTGACACTCTGTGGCACTCACTGACACTCTCTGAATATCTCTGAAACTCTCTGAAAATCTCTGACACTCTCTGACACTCTCTGACACTCTCTGAAACTCTTTGACACTCTTTGACACTCTCAGACACTGTCTGACTCTCTCTGAAACTCTCTGAAACTCTCTGACACTCTCTGACACTCCCTGACACTCTCTGAAGCTTTCTGAAACTCTCTGACACTCTGTGACACCCTCTGAAACTCTGTTGAAACTCTCGGACTCTCTCTGAAACTTTCTGACACTCTCTGAAACTCTCTGAAACTCTTTGTAACTCTCGGACACTCTCAGAAACTCTCAGAAGCTCACTGAAACTCTCTGACACTCTCTGAAACTCTCAGACACTCTCAGACACTCTCTGACACTCTCTGACACCATCTGAGACTCTCTGAAACTCTCTGACACTCTCTGAAATTCTCAGAAACTCTCTGACACTCTCTGACACTCTCTGAAACTCTCTGACACTCTCTGACACTCTCAGACACTCTCTGACACTCTCTGACACTTTCTGAATGTCTCGGAAACTCTCTGAATCTCTCTGAAACTCTCCGACACTCTGTGACACTCTCTGAAACTTTCTGGCACTCTCTGACACTCTCTGAAGATCTCTGGCACTCTCTGAAAGTCTCTGACACTCTCTGAAACTCTGTGACACACTCTGAAAGACTCTGACACTCTCTGACACTTTCTGAAACTCTCTGACACTATCTGACTCTTTCTGAAACTCTGTGACACTCTCTGACACTCTCTGAATCACTCTGAAAAGCTCTGACACTCTGTGACACTCTCTGAAACTCTCTGAAACTCCCCGACACTCTCTGACTCTCTCTGAAATTCTCTGAAAATCTCTGACACTCTCTGACACTCTCTGACAATCTCTGACACTCTCAGACACTCTCGGACACTATCTGACACTTTCTGAATCACTTTGACACTCTGTGCCCATCTCTGAAACTCTCTGACACTCTCTGAAACTTTCTGACACTCTCTGAAACTCTCTGACACTCTCTGAAACTCTCTGAAACTCTCTGACACTCTCTGACACTCTCTGAAACTCTCTGACACTCTCTGACACTCTCTGAAACTCTCTGACAATCTCTGGCACTCTCAGACACGCAGTGAGGGCGGCACAGTGGCGCAGTGGTTAGCACCGCAGCCTCACAGCTCCAGGGACCCGGGTTCGATTCCGGGTACTGCCTGTGTGGAGTTTGCAAGTTCTCCCTGTGTCTGCGTGGGTTTTCTCCGGGTGCTCCGGTTTCCTCCCACAAGCCAAAAGACTTGCAGGTTGATAGGTTAATTGGCCATGATAAATTGTCACTAGTATAGGTAGGTGGTAGGGAAATATAGGGACAGGTGGGGATGTTTGGTTGGAATATGGGATTAGTGTAGGATTAGTATAAATGGGTGGTTGATGTTCGGCACAGACTCGGTGGGCCGAAGGGCCTGTTACAGTGCTGTATCTCTAATCTAATCTTGACACTCTCAGACACTGTCTGACTCTTTCTGAAACTCTCTGACACTCTCTGACACTCTCTGACACTCCCTGACACTCTCTGAAGCTTTCTGAAACTCTCTGACACTCTGTGACACCCTCTGAAACTCTCTGAAACTCTCGGACACTCTCTGAAACTTTCTGACACTCTCTGAAACTCTCTGAAACTCTTTGTAACTCTCTGACACTCTCAGAAACTCTCAGAAGCTCACTGAAACTCTCAGACACTCTCAGACACTCTCTGACACTCTCTGACACTATCTGAGACTCTCTGAAACTCTCTGACACTCTCTGAAATTCTCTGAAACTCTCTGACACTCTCTGACACTCTGAAACTCTCTGACACTCTCTGACACTCTCAGACACTCTCTGACGCTCTGTGACACTCTCTGACACTCTCTGACACTATCTGACACTTTCTGAATCTCTCGGACACTCTCTGAATCTCTCTGAAACTCTCCGACACTCTGTGACACTCTCTGAAACTTTCTGGCACCCTCTGACACTCTCTGAAGATCTCTGGCACTCTCTGAAAATCTCTGATACTCTCTGAAACTCTGTGACACTCTCTGAAAGACTCAGACACTCTCTGAAGATCTCTGGCACTCTCTGAAAATCTCTGACACTCTCTGAAACTCTGTGATACTCTCTGAAAGACTCTGACACTCTCTGACACTTTCTGAAACTCTCTGACACTATCTGACTCTTTCTGAAACTCTCGGACACTCTCTGACATACTCTGCAACTCTATGACACTCTGTGACACTCTCTGACACTCTCTGAATCTCTCTGAAAAGCTCTGACACTCTGTGACACTCTCTGAAACTCTCTGAAACTCCCTGACACTCTCTGACTCTCTCTGAAACTCTCTGAAAATCTCTGACACTCTGTGACACTCTCAGATACTCTCTGACTCTCTCAGACACACTCCGACTCACTCAGAAACTCTCAGAAACTCTCTGGAACTCTCTGACACTCTCAGAATGTCTCTGAAACTCTCTGACTCTCTCTGAAACTCTCTGACACTCTCTGACGCTCTCTGACACTCTCTGACAATCTGAGACACTCTTTGACACTCTCTGACACTCACTGACTCTCTCTGAAACTCTCTGACACTCTCTGAAATTCTCTGAAACTGTCTGACACTCTCTGACAATCTCTGACACTCTCTGAATCTCTCTGAATCACTTTGACACTCTGTGACACTCTGAAACTCTCTGACACTCTCTGAAAATTTTTCTGACACTCTCTGAAACTCTCTGAAACTCTCTGGCACTCTCTGACACTCTCTGAAACTCTCTGAAACTCTCTGACACTCTCTGACACTCTCTGAAACTCTCTGACAATCTCTGGCACTCTCAGACACTCTCAGACACTCTCTGAAGATCTCTGAAACTCTCTGACACTATCTGACTCTTTCTGAAACTCTCGGACACTCTCTGACACACTCTGCAACTCTATGACACTATGTGACACTCTCTGACACTCTCTGAATCTCTCTGAAAAGCTCTGACAGTCTGTGAAACTCTCTGAAACTCTCTGAAAGTCCCTGACACTCTCTGACTCTCTCTGAAACTTTCTGACACTCTCTGACACTCTCTGAACATCGCTGAAACTCTCTGAAAATCTCTGACACTCTCTGACACTCTGTGACACTCTCAGATACTCTCTGACTCTCTCAGACACACTCCGACACACTCAGAAACTCTCAGAAACTCTCTGAAACTCTCTGACACTATCTGACGCTCTCTGACACTCTCTGAAACTCTGTGACACACTTTGACACTCTCTGACACTCACTGACTCTCTCTGAAACTCTCTGACACTCTCTGACACTCTCTGAAACTCTCTGACACTCTCAGACACTCTCTGACACTCTCTGACACTTTCTGAAACTCTCTGACACTATCTGACACTTTCTGAATCTCTCGGACACTCTCTGAATCTCTCTGAAACTCTCCGACACTCTGTGACACTCTCTGAAACTTTCTTGCACTCTCTGACACTCTCTGAAAATCTCTGAAACTCTCTGAAAATCTCTGACACTCTCTGAAACTCTCTGACACTCACTGACACTCTGTGGCACTCACTGACACTCTCTGAAATTCTCTGAAAATCTCTGACACTCTCTGAAACTCTCTGACACTCTCTGAAACACTCTGACACTCTTTGACACTCTCCGGCACACTCAGAAACTGTTAGAAACTCACAGGCACTCTCTGACACTCTCAGAAATTCTCTGAAACTCTCTGACACTCTCTGAAACCCTCTGACACTCTCTGACACTCTCTGAAACTCTCTGAAACTCTTTGACACTCTTTGACACTCTCAGACACTGTCTGACTCTCTCTGAAACTCTCTGACACTCTCTGACACTCTCTGACACTCCCTGACACTCTCTGAAGCTTTCTGAAACTCTCTGACACTCTGTGACACCCTCTGAAACTCTCTGAAACTCTCAGACACTCTGAGACACTCTCTGAAACTCTCTGAAACTCCCTGACACTCTCTGAAGCTCTCTGAAACTTTCTGACAATCTCTGACACTCTCTGAACATCTCTGAAACTCTCTGAAAATCTCTGACACTCTCTGGCATTCTGAGACACTCTCAGATACTCTCTGACAGTCTCAGACACACTCTGACACACTCAGAAACTCTCAGAAACTCTCTGGAAATCTCTGACTCTCTCAGAAAGTCTCTGAAACTCTCTGACCTTCTCTGAAACTCTCTGACACTCTCTGACGCTCTCTGACACTCTCTGAAAGTCTGTGACACTCTTTGACACTCTCTGACACTCACTGACGCTCTCTGAAACTCTCTGACACTCTCTGAAACTCTCTGAAACTGTCTGACACTCTCTGACAATCTCTGACACTCTCTGAATCTCTCTGAATCACTCTGACACTATGTGACACTCTCTGAAACTCTCTGACACTCTCTGAAACTTTCTGACACTCTCTGAAACTCTCTGAATCTCTGTGACACTCTCTGAAACTCTCTGACACTCTCTGACACTCTCTGAAACTCCCTGAAACTCTCTGACACTCTCTGACGCTCTCTGAAACTCTCTGACAATCTCTGGCACTCTCAGACACTCTCAGACACTCTCTGAAGATCTCTGAAACTCTCTGACACTATCTGACTCTTTCTGAACCTCTCGGACACTCTCTGACACACTCTGCAACTCTATGACACTATGTGACACACTCTGACACACTCTGAATTTCTCTGAAAAGCTCTGACACTCTGTGACACTCTCTGAAACTCTCTGAAAGTCCCTGACACTCTCTGACTCTCTCTGAAACTCTCTGACACTCACTGACTCTCCCTGAAACTCTCTGACACTCTCTGAAACTCTCTGAAACTGTGTGACACTCTCTGACAATCTCTGAAACTCTCTGAATCTCTCTGAATCACTCTGACACTCTGTGACACTCTCTGAAACTCTCTGACACTCTCTGAAACTTTCTGACACTCTCTGAAACTCTCTGAAGCTCTCTGAAACTCTCTGAAACTCTCTGACACTCTCTGACACTCTCTGAAACTCTCTGAATCTCTCTGAAACTCTCTGACACTCTCTGAAACTCTCTGACAATCTCTGGCACTCTCAGACACTCTACGACACTCTCTGAAGATCTCTGAAACTCTCTGACACTATCTGACTCTTTCTGAAACTCTCGGACACTCTCTGACACACTCTGCAACTCTATGACACCATGTGACACTCTCTGACACTCTCTGAATCTCTCTGAAAAGCTCTGACAGTCTGTGAAACTCTCTGAAACTCTCTGAAAGTCCCTGACACTCTCTGACTCTCTCTGAAACTTTCTGACACTCTCTGACACTCTCTGAACATCGGTGAAACTCTCTGAAAATCTCTGACACTCTCTGACACTCTGTGACACTCTCAGATACTCTCTGACTCTCTCAGACACACTCCGACACACTCAGAAACTCTCAGAAACTTTCTGAAACTCTCTGACACTCTCAGAAAGTCTCTGAAACACACTGACACTCTCTGAAACTCTCTGACACTATCTGACGCTCTCTGACACTCTCTGAAACTCTGTAACACACTTTGACACTCTCTGACACTCACTGACTCTCTCTGAAACTCTCTGACACTCTCTGAAACTCTCTGACACTCTCTGACACTCTCTGAAACTCTCGGACAATCTCTGACACTCTCAGACACTCTCTGACACTCTCTGACACTTTCTGAAACTCTCTGACACTCTCTGAATCTCTCTGAAACTCTCCGACACACTGTGACACTCACTGACACTCTCTGAAGATCTCTGAAACTCTCTGAAACTTTCTGACACTCTCTGAAACTCTCTGAAACTCTTTGTAACTCTCTGACACTCTCAGAAAATCTCAGAAGCTCTCTGAAACTCTCTGACACTCTCTGACACTCTCTGAAACTCTCAGACACTCTCAGACACTCTCTGACACTGTCTGACACTATCTGAGACTCTCTGAAACTCTCTGACACTCTCTGAAACTCTCTGACACTCTCTGACACTCTCAGACACTCTCTGACACTCTGTGACACTTTCTGAATCTCTCGGACGCTCTCTGAATCTCTCTGAAACTCTCCGACACTCTGTGACACTCTCTGAAACTTTCTGGCACTCTGTGACACTCTCTGAAGATCTCTGGCACTCTCTGAAAATCTGTGACACTCTCTGAAACTCTGTGACACTCTCTGAAAGGCTCTGACACTCTCTCACACTCTCAGACACTCTCTGACACTCTCTGACACTTTATGAAACTCTCTGACACTATCTGACTCTTTCTGAAACTCTCGGACACTCTCTGACACACTCTGCAACTCTATGACACTATGTGACACTCTGTGACACTCTCTGAATCTCTCTGAAAAGCTCTGACACTCTGTGACAATCTCTGAAACTCTCTGAAAGTCCCTAACACTCTCTGACTCTCTCCGAAACTTTCTGACACTCTCTGAACATCTCTGAATCTCTCTGAAAATCTCTGACACTCTCTGACAATCTGTGACACTCTCAGATACTCTCTGACTCTCTCAGACACACTCCGACACACTCAGAAACTCTCAGAAACTCTCTGGAACTCTCTGACACTCTAGAAAGTCTCTGAAACACTCTGACACTCTCTGAAACTCTCTGACACTATCTGACGCTCTCTGACACTCTCTGAAACTCTGTGACACACTTTGACACTCTCTGACACTCACTGACTCTCTCTGAAAGTCTCTGACACTCTCTGAAACTGTCTGAAACTCTCTGACAATCTCGGACACTCTCTGAATCTCTCTGAATCACCCAGACACTCTGTGACACTCTCTGAAACTCTCTGACACTCTCTGAAACTTTCTGACACACTCTGAAACTCTCTGAAGCTCTCTGAAACACTCTGAAACTCTCTGACACTCTCTGACACTCTCTGAAACTCTCTGAAACTCTCTGACGCTCTCTGACACTCTCTGAAACTCTCTGACAATCTCTGGCACTCTCAGACACTCTCAGACACTCTCTGAAGATCACTGAAACTCTCTGACACTATCTGACACATTCTGAATCTCTTTGACACTCTCTGAATCTCTCTGAAACTCTCCGACACTCTGTCACACTCTCTGAAACTTTCTCGCACTCTCTGACACTCTCTGAATATCTCTGAAACTCTCTGAAAATCTCTGACACTCTCTGAAACTCTGTGAAACTCTCTGACACACTCTGACACTCTCTGACATTCTCAGACACTCTCTGACAATCTCTGACACTTTCTGAAACTCTCTGACAGTAGCTGACACTTTCTGAAACTCTCGGACACTCTCTGACACACTCTGCAACTCTGTGTCACTCTGTGACACTCTCTGACACTCTCTGAATCTCTCTGAAACTCTCTGACACTCCCTGACACTCTCTGACACTCTCTGAATCTTTCTGACACTCTCTGACACTCTCTGAACATCTCTGAAACTCTCTGAAAATCTCTGACACTCTCTGACACTCTGTGACACTCTCAGATACTCTCTGACTCCCGCAGACACACTTCGACACACTCAGAAACTCTCAGAAACTCTCTGGCTCTCTCTGACTTTCTCAGTAACTCTCTGAAACTCTTTGACACTCTCTGAAACTCTCTGAAACTCTCTGACACTCTCTGACACTCTCTGAAACTCTTTGACAATCTCAGACACTGTCTGACTCTATCTGAAACTCGCTGACACTCTCTGACACTCTCTGACACTGTCTGAAGCTCTCTGACACTCTCTGACACTCTCTGAAACTCTCTGACACTCTCTGACAATCTCTGACACTCTCAGACACTCTCTGACACTCTCTGACACTTTCTGAAACTCTCTGACACTATCTGACACTTTCTGAATCTCTCGGACACTCTCTGAATCTCTCTGAAACTCTCCGGCACTCTGTGACACTCTCTGAAACTTTCTGGCACTCTCTGACACTCTCTGACGATCTCTGGCACTCTCTGAAAATCTCTGACACTCTCTGAAACTCTGTGACACTCTCTGAAAGACTCTGACACTCCCTTACACTCTCTGACACTCTCAGACACTCTCTGACACTCTGTGACACGTTCTGAAACTCTCTGACAGTATCTGACACTTTCTGAAACTCTCGGACACTCTCTGACACACTCTGCAACTCTGTGTCACTCTGTGACACTCTCTGACACTCTCTGAATCTCTCTGAAACTCTCTGACACTCCCTGACACTCTCTGACACTCTCTGAATCTTTCTGACACTCTCTGACACTCTCTGAACATCTCTGAAACTCTCTGAAAATCTCTGACACTCTCTGACACTCTGTGACACTCTCAGATACTCTCTGACTCCCGCAGACACACTTCGACACACTCAAAAACTCTCAGAAACTCTCTGGCTCTCTCTGACTTTCTCAGTAACTCTCTGAAACTCTTTGACACTCTCTGAAACTCTCTGAAACTCTCTGACACTCTCTGACACTCTCTGAAACTCTTTGACAATCTCAGACACTGTCTGACTCTATCTGAAACTCGCTGACACTCTCTGACACTCTCTGACACTGTCTGAAGCTCTCTGACACTCTCTGACACTCTCTGAAACTCTCTGACACTCTCTGACAATCTCTGACATTCTCAGACACTCTCTGACACTCTCTGACACTTTCTGAAACTCTCTGACACTATCTGACACTTTCTGAATCACTCGGACACTCTCTGAATCTCTCTGAAACTCTCCGGCACTCTGTGACACTCTCTGAAACTTTCTGGCACTCTCTGACACTCTCTGAAGATCTCTGGCACTCTCTGAAAATCTCTGACACTCTCTGAAACTCTGTGACACTCTCTGAAAGACTCTGACACTCCCTTACACTCTCTGACACTCTCAGACACTCTCTGACACTCTGTGACACTTTCTGAAACTCTCTGACTCTATCTGACACTTTCTGAATCTCTCGGACACTCTCTGAATCTCTCTGAAACTCTCCGACACTCTGTGACACTCTCTGAAACTTTCTGGCACTCTCTGACACTCTCTGAAGATCTCTGGCACTCTTGGAAAATCTCTGACATTCTCTGAAACTCTGTGACACTCTCTGAAAGACTCTGACACTCTCTTACACTCTCAGACACTCTCCGACACTATCTGACTCTTTCTGAAACTCTCGGACAATCTCTGACACACTCTGCAACTCTATGACACTCTGTGACACTCTCTGACACTCTCTGAATCTCTCTGAAAAGCTCTGACACTCTGTGACACTCTCTGAAACTCTCTGAAACTCCCTGACACTCTCACACTCTCTCTGAAACTTTCTGACACTCTCTGAACATCTCTGAAACTCGCTGAAAATCTCTGACACTCTCTGACACTCTGTGACACTCTCAGAAACTCTCTGACTCTCTCAGACACACTCCGACACACTCAGAAACTCTCAGAAACCCTCTGGAACTCTCTGACACTCTCAGAAAGTCTCTGAAACACTCTGACACTCTCTGAAACTCTCTGACACTATCTGACTCTTTCTGAAACTCTCTGACACTCTCTGAATCTCTCTGAAATGCTCTGTAACTCTGTGACACTCTCTGAAACTCTCTGAAAGTCCCTGACACACTCTGACTCTCTCTGAAACTTTATGACACTCTCTGACACTCTCTGAACATCTCTGAAACTCTCTGAATATCTCTGACACTCTGTGACACTCTCAGATACTCTCTGACTCTCTCAGACACACTCCGACACACTCAGAAACTCTCAGAAACTCTATGGAACTCTCTGACACTCTCAGAAAGTCTCTGAAACACTCTGACACTCTCTGAAACTCTCTGACACTATCTGATGCTCTCTGACACTCTCTGAAACTCTGTGACACTCTTTGACACTCTCTGACACGCACTGACTCTCTCTGAAACTCTCTGACACTCTCTGAAACTCTCTGAAACTGTCTGAAACTCACTGACAATCTCTGACACTATCTGAATCTCTCTGAATCACTCTGACACTCTGTGACACTCTCTGAAACTCTCTGACACTCTCTGAAACTTTCTGACACTCTCTGAAACTCTCTGAAGCTCTCTGAAACTCTCTGAAACTCTCTGACACTCTCTGAAACTCTCTGAAACTCTCTGACACTCTCTGTCACTCTCTGAAACTCTCTGACAATCTCTGGCACTCTCAGACACTCTCAGACACTCTCTGAAGATCTCTGAAACTCTCTGACACTATCTGACACTTTCTGAATCTCTCGGACACTCTCAGAATCTCTCTGAAACTCTCCGACACTCTGTGACACTCTCTGAAACTCTCTGACACTCTCTGAAACTTTCTCGCACTCTCTGACACTCTCTGAAGATCTCTGAAACTCTCTGAAAATCTCTGACACTCTCTGAAACTCTGTGAAACGCTCTGACACTTTCTGAAACTCTCTGACACTATCTGACACTTTCTGAAACTCTCGGCCACTCTCTGACACACTCTGCAACTCTGTGTCACTCTGTGACACTCCCTGACACTCTCTGACACTCTCTGAAACTTTCTGACACTCTCTGACACTCTCTGAACATCTCTGAAACTCTCTGAAAATCTCTGACACTCTCTGACACTCTGTGACACTCTGAGATACTCTCTGACTCCCGCAGACACACTTCGACGCACTCAGAAACTCTCAGAAACTCTCTGGCACTCTCTGACACTCTCAGAAACTCTCTGAAACTCTTTGACACTCTCTGAAACTCTATGACACTCTCTGACACTCTCTGACACTCTCTGAACATCTCTGAAACTCTCTGAAAATCTCTGACACTCTCTGACACTCTGTGACACTCTCAGATACTCTCTGACTCCCGCAGACACACTTCGACACACTCAGAAACTCTCAGAAACTCTCTGGCACTCTCTGACACTCTCAGAAACTCTCTGAAACTCTTTGACACTCTCTGAAACCCTCAGACACTCTCTGACACTCTCTGACACTCTCAGAAACTCTCTGAAACTCTCTGACAATCTCTGACACTCTCTGAATCTCTCTGAATCACTCTGACACTCTGTGACACTCTCTGAAATTCTCTGACACTCTCTGAAACTTTCTGACACTCTCTGGCACTCTCTGAAGCTCTCAGAAACTCTCTGAAACTCTTTGACACTCTCTGAAACTCTCTGACACTCTCGGACACTCTCTGACACTCTCTGAACATCTCTGAAACTCTCTGACGATCTCTGGCACTCTCAGAAACTCTCAGACACTCTCTGAAGATCTCTGAAACTCTCTGACACTATCTGACACTTTCTGAATCTCTCGGACACTCTCTGAATCTCTCTGAAACTCTCCAACACTCTGTGACACTCTCTGAAACTCTCTGGCACTCTCTGAAACTCTTTGACACTCTTTGACACTCTCAGACACTGTCTGACTCTCTCTGAAACTCTCTGACACTCTCTGACACTCCCTGACACTCTCTGAAACTCTCTGACACTCTCTGAAACTCTCTGAAACTCTCTGACACTCTCTGACACTCTCTGAAACTCTCTGACAATCTCTGACACTCTCAGACACTCTCGGGCACTCTCTGACACTTTCTGAAACTCTCTGACACTATCTGACACTTTCTGAATCTCTCTGACACTCTCTGAATCTCTCTGAAACTCTCTGAAACTTTCTGACACTCTCTGAAACTCTCTGAAAATCTCTGACACTCTCTGAAACTCTCTGACACTCTCTGAAACTCTCTGAAACTCTCTGACACTCTCTGTCACTCTCTGAAACTCTCTGACAATCTCTGGCACTCTCAGAAACTCTCAGACACTCTCTGAAGATCTCTGAAACTCTCTGACACTATCTGACACTTTCTGAATCTCTCGGACACTCTCTGAATCTGTCTGAAACTCTCCAACACTCTGTGACACTCTCTGAAACTTTCTGGCACTCTCTGACACTCTCTGAAGATCTCTGAAACTCTCTGAAAATCTCTGACACTCTCTGAAACTCTATGAAACTCTCTGAAACACTCTGACACTCTCTGACATTCTCAGACACCCTCTGACACTCTCTGACACTTTCTGAAACTCTCTGACACTATCTGACACATTCTGAAACTCTCGGCCACTCTCTGACACACTCTGCAACTCTGTGTCACTCTGTGACACTCTCTGACACTCTCTGACACTCTCTGAATCTCTCTGAAACTCTCTGACACTCTGTGACACTCTGTAACTCTCTGAAACTCCCTGACACTCTCTGACACTCTCTGAAACTTTCTGACACTCTCTTACACTCTCTGAACATCTCTGAAACTCTCTGAAAATCTCTGACACTCTCTGACACTCTGTGACACTCTCAGATACTCTCTGACTCCCGCAGACACACTTCGACACACTCAGAAACTCTCAGAAACTCTCTGGCACTCTCTGACACTCTCAGAAACTCTCTGAAACTCTTTGACACTCTCTGAAACCCTCAGACACTCTCTGATACTCTCTGACACTCTCTGAAACTCTTTGACACTCTTTGACACTCTCAGACACTGTCTGACTCTCTCTGAAACTCTCTGACACTCTCTGACACTCCCTGACACTCTCTGAAACTCTCTGAAACTCTCTGACACTCTCTGACACTCTCTGAAACTCTCTGACAATCTCTGACACTCTCAGACACTCTCGGGCACTCTCTGACACTTTCTGAAACTCTCTGACACTATCTGACACTTTCTGAATCTCTCTGACACTCTCTGAATCTCTCTGAAACTCTCTGAAACTTTCTGACACTCTCTGAAACTCTCTGAAGCTCGCTGAAACTCTCTGAAACTCTCTGGCACTCTCTGACACTCTCAGAAACTCTCTGAAACTCTTTGACACTCTCTGAAACTCTATGACACTCTCTGACACTCTCTGACACTCTCTGAACATCTCTGAAACTCTCTGAAAATCTCTGACACTCTCTGACACTCTGTGACACTCTCAGATACTCTCTGACTCCCGCAGACACACTTCGACACACTCAGAAACTCTCAGAAACTCTCTGGCACTCTCTGACACTCTCAGAAACTCTCTGAAACTCTTTGACACTCTCTGAAACCCTCAGACACTCTCTGACACTCTCTGACACTCTCAGAAACTCTCTGAAACTCTCTGACAATCTCTGACACTCTCTGAATCTCTCTGAATCACTCTGACACTCTGTGACACTCTCTGAAATTCTCTGACACTCTCTGAAACTTTCTGACACTCTCTGGCACTCTCTGAAGCTCTCAGAAACTCTCTGAAACTCTTTGACACTCTCTGAAACTCTCTGACACTCTCGGACACTCTCTGACACTCTCTGAACATCTCTGAAACTCTCTGACGATCTCTGGCACTCTCAGAAACTCTCAGACACTCTCTGAAGATCTCTGAAACTCTCTGACACTATCTGACACTTTCTGAATCTCTCGGACACTCTCTGAATCTCTCTGAAACTCTCCAACACTCTGTGACACTCTCTGAAACTCTCTGGCACTCTCTGAAACTCTTTGACACTCTTTGACACTCTCAGACACTGTCTGACTCTCTCTGAAACTCTCTGACACTCTCTGACACTCCCTGACACTCTCTGAAACTCTCTGACACTCTCTGAAACTCTCTGAAACTCTCTGACACTCTCTGACACTCTCTGAAACTCTCTGACAATCTCTGACACTCTCAGACACTCTCGGGCACTCTCTGACACTTTCTGAAACTCTCTGACACTATCTGACACTTTCTGAATCTCTCTGACACTCTCTGAATCTCTCTGAAACTCTCTGAAACTTTCTGACACTCTCTGAAACTCTCTGAAGCTCTCTGAAACTCTCTGAAACTCTCTGACACTCTCTGAAACTCTCTGAAACTCTCTGACACTCTCTGTCACTCTCTGAAACTCTCTGACAATCTCTGGCACTCTCAGAAACTCTCAGACACTCTCTGAAGATCTCTGAAACTCTCTGACACTATCTGACACTTTCTGAATCTCTCGGACACTCTCTGAATCTGTCTGAAACTCTCCAACACTCTGTGACACTCTCTGAAACTTTCTGGCACTCTCTGACACTCTCTGAAGATCTCTGAAACTCTCTGAAAATCTCTGACACTCTCTGAAACTCTATGAAACTCTCTGAAACACTCTGACACTCTCTGACATTCTCAGACACCCTCTGACACTCTCTGACACTTTCTGAAACTCTCTGACACTATCTGACACATTCTGAAACTCTCGGCCACTCTCTGACACACTCTGCAACTCTGTGTCACTCTGTGACACTCTCTGACACTCTCTGACACTCTCTGAATCTCTCTGAAACTCTCTGACACTCTGTGACACTCTGTAACTCTCTGAAACTCCCTGACACTCTCTGACACTCTCTGAAACTTTCTGACACTCTCTTACACTCTCTGAACATCTCTGAAACTCTCTGAAAATCTCTGACACTCTCTGACACTCTGTGACACTCTCAGATACTCTCTGACTCCCGCAGACACACTTCGACACACTCAGAAACTCTCAGAAACTCTCTGGCACTCTCTGACACTCTCAGAAACTCTCTGAAACTCTTTGACACTCTCTGAAACCCTCAGACACTCTCTGATACTCTCTGACACTCTCTGAAACTCTTTGACACTCTTTGACACTCTCAGACACTGTCTGACTCTCTCTGAAACTCTCTGACACTCTCTGACACTCCCTGACACTCTCTGAAACTCTCTGAAACTCTCTGACACTCTCTGACACTCTCTGAAACTCTCTGACAATCTCTGACACTCTCAGACACTCTCGGGCACTCTCTGACACTTTCTGAAACTCTCTGACACTATCTGACACTTTCTGAATCTCTCTGACACTCTCTGAATCTCTCTGAAACTCTCTGAAACTTTCTGACACTCTCTGAAACTCTCTGAAGCTCGCTGAAACTCTCTGAAACTCTCTGACACTCTCTGAAACTCTCTGAAACTCTCTGACACTCTCTGTCACTCTCTGAAACTCTCTGACAATCTCTGGCACTCTCAGAAACTCTCAGACACTCTCTGAAGATCTCTGAAACTCTCTGACACTATCTGACACTTTCTCAATCTCTCGGACACTCTCTGAATCTCTCTGAAACTCTCCAACACTCTGTGACACTCTCTGAAACTTTCTGGCACTCTCTGACACTCTCTGAAGATCTCTGAAACTCTCTGAAAATCTCTGACACTCTCTGAAACTCTATGAAACTCTCTGAAACACTCTGACATTCTCTGACATTCTCAGACACCCTCTGACACTCTCTGACACTTTCTGAAACTCTCTGACACTATCTGACACATTCTGAAACTCTCGGCCACTCTCTGACACACTCTGCAACTCTGTGTCACTCTGTGACACTCTCTGACACTCTCTGACACTCTCTGAATCTCTCTGAAACTCTCTGACACTCTGTGACACTCTGTAACTCTCTGAAACTCCCTGACACTCTCTGACACTCTCTGAAACTTTCTGACACTCTCTGACACTCTCTGAATATCTCTGAAACTCTCTGAAAATCTCTGACACTCTCTGACACTCTGTGACACTCTCAGATACTCTCTGACTCCCGCAGACACACTTCGACGCACTCAGAAACTCTCAGAAACTCTCTGGCACTCTCTGACACTCTCAGAAACTCTCTGAAACTCTTTGACACTCTCTGAAACTCTATGACACTCTCTGACAATCTCTGACACTCTCTGAACATCTCTGAAACTCTCTGAAAATCTCTGACACTCTCTGACACTCTGTGACACTCTCAGCTACTCTCTGACTCCCGCAGACACACTTCGACACACTCAGAAACTCTCAGAAACTCTCTGGCACTCTCTGACACTCTCAGAAACTCTCTGAAACTCTTTGACACTCTCTGAAACTCTTTGACACTCTTTGACACTCTCAGACACTGTCTGACTCTCTCTGAAACTCTCTGACACTCTCTGACACTCCCTGACACTCTCTGAAACTCTCTGACACTCTCTGACACTCTCTGAAACTCTTTGACACTCTTTGACAATCTCAGACACTGTCTGACTCTATCTGAAACTCTCTGACACTCTCTGACACTCCCTGACACTGTCTGAAGCTCTCTGACACTCACTGAAACTCTCTGAAACTCTCTGACACTCTCTGAAACTCTCTGAAACTCTCTGACAATCTCTGGCACTCTCAGACACTCTCTGACACTCTCTGACACTTTCTGAAACTCTCTGACACTATCTGACACTTTCTGAATCTCTCGGACACTCTCTGAATCTCTCTGAAACTCTCCGACACTCTGTGACACTCTCTGAAACTTTCTGGCACTCTCTGACACTCTCTGAAGATCTCTGAAACTCACTGACACTCTGTGGCACTCACTGACACTCTCTGAAGATCTCTGCAACTCTCTGAAAATCTCTGACACTCTCTGAAAATCTCTGACACTCTCTGAAACCCTCTGACACTCTCTGACAATCTCTGACACTCTCTGAAACTCTTTGACACTCTTTGACACTCTCAGACACTGTCTGACTCTCTCTGAAACTCTCTGAAACTCTCTGAAACTCTCGGACACTCCCTGACACTCTCTGAATCTTTCTGAAACTCTCTGACACTCTGTGACACCCTCTGAAACTCTCTGAAACTCTCGGACTCTCTCTGAAACTTTCTGACACTCTCTGAAACTCTCTGAAACTCTTTGTAACTCTCTGACACTCTCAGAAACTCTCAGAAGCTCACTGAAACTCTCTGACACTCTCTGACACTCTCTGAAACTCTCAGACACTCTCAGACACTCTCTGTCACTCTCTGACACTATCTGAGACTCTCTGAAACTCTCTGACACTCTCTGAAATTCTCAGAAACTCTCTGACACTCTCTGAAACACTCTGACACTCTCTGACACTCTCAGACACTCTCTGACACTCTCTGACACTTTCTGAAACTCTCTGACACTATCTGACACTTTCTGAATCTCTCGGAAACTCTCTGAATCTCTCTGAAACTCCGACACTCTGTGACACTCTCTGAAACTTTCTGGCACTCTCTGACACTCTCTGAAGATCTCTGGCACTCTCTGAAAATCTCTGACACTCTCTGAAACTCTGTGACACACTCTGAAAGACTCTGACACTCTCTGACACTTTCTGAAACTCTCTGACACGATCTGACTCTTTCTGAAACTCTCGGACACTCTCTGACATACTCTGCAACTCTATGACACTCTGTGACACTCTCTGACATTCTCTGAATCACTCTGAAAAGCTCTGACACTCTGTGACACTCTCTGAAACTCTCTGAAACTCCCCGACACTCTCTGACTCTCTCTGAAACTCTCTGAAAATCTCTGACACTCTCTGACACTCTGTGACAATCTCTGACACTCTCAGACACTCTCGGACACTATCTGGCACTTTCTGAATCTCTCTGAATCACTTTGACACTCTGTGACACTCTCTGAAACTCTCTGACACTCTCTGAAACTTTCTGACACTCTCTGAAACTCTCTGACACTCTCTGAAACTCTCTGAAACTCTCTGACACTCTCTGACACTCTCTGACACTCTCTGAAACTCTCTGAAACTCTCTGACACTCTCTGACACTCTCTGAAACTCTCTGACAATCTCTGGCACTCTCAGACACTCTCAGACACTCTCTGAACATCTCTGAAATTCTCTGACACTACCTGACTCTTTCTGAAACTCTCGGAAACTCTCTGACACACTCTGCAACTCTATGACACTATGTGACACTCTCTGACACTCTCTGAAAGTCCCTGACACTCTCTGAGTCTCTCTGAATCTTTCTGACACTCTCTGACACTCTCTGAACATCGCTGAAACTCTCTGAAAATCTCAGACACTCTCTGACACTCTCTGACACTGTCTGAAGCTCTCTGACACTCACTGAAACTCTCTGAAACTCTCTGACACTCTCTGAAACTCTCTGAAACTCTCTGACAATCTCTGGCACTCTCAGACACTCTCTGACACTCTCTGACACTTTCTGAAACTCTCTGACACTATCTGACACTTTCTGAATCTCTCGGACACTCTCTGAATCTCTCTGAAACTCTCCGACACTCTGTGACACTCTCTGAAACTTTCTGGCACTCTCTGACACTCTCTGAAGATCTCTGAAACTCACTGACACTCTGTGGCACTCACTGACACTCTCTGAAGATCTCTGCAACTCTCTGAAAATCTCTGACACTCTCTGAAAATCTCTGACACTCTCTGAAACCCTCTGACACTCTCTGACAATCTCTGACACTCTCTGAAACTCTTTGACACTCTTTGACACTCTCAGACACTGTCTGACTCTCTCTGAAACTCTCTGAAACTCTCTGAAACTCTCTGACACTCCCTGACACTCTCTGAATCTTTCTGAAACTCTCTGACACTCTGTGACACCCTCTGAAACTCTCTGAAACTCTCGGACTCTCTCTGAAACTTTCTGACACTCTCTGAAACTCTCTGAAACTCTTTGTAACTCTCTGACACTCTCAGAAACTCTCAGAAGCTCACTGAAACTCTCTGACACTCTCTGACACTCTCTGAAACTCTCTGACACTCTCAGACACTCTCTGACACTCTCTGACACTATCTGAGACTCTCTGAAACTCTCTGACACTCTCTGAAATTCTCAGAAACTCTCTGACACTCTCTGACACTCTCTGAAACACTCTGACACTCTCTGACACTCTCAGACACTCTCTGACACTCTCTGACACTTTCTGAAACTCTCTGACACTATCTGACACTTTCTGAATCTCTCGGAAACTCTCTGAATCTCTCTGAAACTCCGACACTCTGTGACACTCTCTGAAACTTTCTGGCACTCTCTGACACTCTCTGAAGATCTCTGGCACTCTCTGAAAATCTCTGACACTCTCTGAAACTCTGTGACACACTCTGAAAGACTCTGACACTCTCTGACACTTTCTGAAACTCTCTGACACGATCTGACTCTTTCTGAAACTCTCGGACACTCTCTGACATACTCTGCAACTCTATGACACTCTGTGACACTCTCTGACATTCTCTGAATCACTCTGAAAAGCTCTGACACTCTGTGACACTCTCTGAAACTCTCTGAAACTCCCCGACACTCTCTGACTCTCTCTGAAACTCTCTGAAAATCTCTGACACTCTCTGACACTCTGTGACAATCTCTGACACTCTCAGACACTCTCGGACACTATCTGGCACTTTCTGAATCTCTCTGAATCACTTTGACACTCTGTGACACTCTCTGAAACTCTCTGACACTCTCTGAAACTTTCTGACACTCTCTGAAACTCTCTGACACTCTCTGAAACTCTCTGAAACTCTCTGACACTCTCTGACACTCTCTGACACTCTCTGAAACTCTCTGAAACTCTCTGACACTCTCTGACACTCTCTGAAACTCTCTGACAATCTCTGGCACTCTCAGACACTCTCAGACACTCTCTGAACATCTCTGAAATTCTCTGACACTACCTGACTCTTTCTGAAACTCTCGGAAACTCTCTGACACACTCTGCAACTCTATGACACTATGTGACACTCTCTGACACTCTCTGAAAGTCCCTGACACTCTCTGAGTCTCTCTGAATCTTTCTGACACTCTCTGACACTCTCTGAACATCGCTGAAACTCTCTGAAAATCTCTGACACTCTCTGACACTCTGTGACACTCTCAGATACTCTCTGACTCTCTCAGACACACTCCGACACACTCAGAATTTCTCAGAAACTCTCTGGAACTCTCTGGAACTCTCTGACACTCTCAGAAAGTCTCTGAAACACACTGACACTCTCTGAAACTCTCTGACACTATCTGACGCTCTCTGACACTCTCTGAAACTCTCTGACTCTCTCTGAAACTCTCTGACACTCTCTGAAACTCTCTGAAACTCTCTGACACTCTCTGACACTCTCTGAAACTCTCGGACATTCTCTGACACTCTCAGACACTCTCGGACACTCTCTGACACTTTCTGAAACTCTCTGACACTATCTGACACTTTCTGAATCTCTCGGACACTCTCTGAATCTCTCTGAAACTCTCCGACACTCTGTGACACTCTCTGAAACTTTCTTGCAATCTCTGACACTCTCTGAAGATCTCTGACACTCTCTGAAAATCTCTGACACTCTCTGAAACTCTCTGACACTCACTGACACTCTGTGGCACTCACTGACACTCTCCGAAGATCTCTGAAACTCTCTGAAAATCTCTGACATTCTCTGAAACTCTGTGACACTCTCTGAAACACTCTGACACTCTCTGACACTCTCTGGCACACTCAGAAACTGTCAGAAACTCTCAGGCACTCTCTGACACTCTCAGAAATTCTCTGAAACTCTCTGACACTCTCTGAAACTCTTTGACACTCTTTGACACTCTCAGACACTGTCTGACTCTCTCTGAAACTCTCAGACACTCTCTGACACTGTCTGACACTATCTGAGACTCTCTGAAACTCTCTGACACTCTCTGAAACTCTCTGACACTCTCTGACACTCTCTGACACTCTCTGACACTCTCTGAAACTCTCTGACACTCTCTGACACTCTCAGACACTCTCTGACACTCTGTGACACTTTCTGAATCTCTCGGACACTCTCTGAATCTCTCTGAAACTCTCCGACACTCTGTGACACTCTCTGAAACTTTCTGGCACTCTGTGACACTCTCTGAAGATCTCTGGCACTCTCTGAAAATCTGTGACACTCTCTGAAACTCTGTGACACTCTCTGAAAGACTCTGACACTCTCTCACACTCTCAGACACTCTCTGACACTCTCTGACACTTTCTGAAACTCTCTGACACTATCTGACTCTTTCTGAAAATCTCGGACACTCTCTGACACACTCTGCAACTCTATGACACTATGTGACACTCTGTGACACTCTCTGAATCTCTCTGAAAAGCTCTGACACTCTGTGACACTCTCTGAAACTCTCTGAAAGTCCCTGACACTCTCTGACTCTCTCTGAAACTTTCTGACACTCTCTGACACTCTCTGAAACTCTCTGACACTCTCTGAAACTCTTTGACAGTCTTTGACAATCTCAGACACTGTCTGACTCTATCTGGAACTCGCTGACACTCTCTGACACTCTCTGACACTGTCTGAAGCTCTCTGACAATCTCTGACACTCTCAGACACTCTCTGACACTCTCTGACACTTTCTGAAACTCTCTGACACTATCTGACACTTTCTGAATCTCTCGCACACTCTCTGAATCTCTCTGAAACTCTCCGGCACTCTGTGACACTGTCTGAAACTTTCTGGCACTCTCTGACACTCTCTGAAAATCTCTGAAACACTCTGAAAATCTCTGACACTCTCTGAATCTCTCTGAAACTCTCCGACACTCTGTGACACTCTCTGAAACTTTCTGGCACTCTCTGACACTCTCTGAAGATCTCTGGCACTCTCTGAAAATCTCTGACACTCTCTGAAACTCTGTGACACTCTCTGAAAGACTCTGACACTCCCTTACACTCTCTGACACTCTCAGACACTCTCTGACACTCTGTGACACTTTCTGAAACTCTCTGACTCTATCTGACACTTTCTGAATCTCTCGGACACTCTCTGAATCTCTCTGAAACTCTCCGAAACTCTGTGACACTCTCTGAAACTTTCTGGCACTCTCTGACACTCTCTGAAGATCTCTGGCACTCTCGGAAAAACTCTGACATTCTCTGAAACTCTGTGACACTCTCTGAAAGACTCTGACACTCTCTTACACTCTCAGACACTCTCCGACACTATCTGACTCTTTCTGAAACTCTCGGACAATCTCTGACACACTCTGCAACTCTATGAACTCTGTGACACTCTCTGACACTCTCTGAATCTCTCTGAAAAGCTCTGACACTCTGTGACACTCTCTGAAACTCTCTGAAACTCCCTGACACTCTCTCACTCTCTCTGAAACTTTCTGACACTCTCTGACACTCTCTGAACATCTCTGAAACTCGCTGAAAATCTCTGACACTCTCTGACACTCTGTGACACTCTCAGATACTCTCTGACTCTCTCAGACACACTCCAACACACTCAGAAACTCTCAGAAACCCTCTGGAACTCTCTGACACTCTCAGAAAGTGTCTGAAACACTCTGACACTCTCTGAAACTCTCTGACACTATCTGACTCTGTCTGAAACTCTCTGACACTCTCTGAATCTCTCTGAAATGCTCTGTAACTCTGTGACACTCTCTGAAACTCTCTGAAAGTCCCTGACACTCTCTGAGTATCTCTGAAACTTTATGACACTCTCTGACACTCTCTGAACATCTCTGAAACTCTCTGAATATCTCTGACACTCTGTGACACTCTCAGATACTCTCTGACTCTCTCAGACACACTCCGACACACTCAGAAACTCTCAGAAACTCTCTGGAACTCTCTGACACTCTCAGAAAGTCTCTGAAACACTCTGACACTCTCTGAAACACTCTGACACTATCTGATGCTCTCTGACACCCTCTGAAACTCTGTGACACTCTTTGACACTCTCTGACACTCACTGACTCTCTCTGAAACTCTCTGACACTCTCTGAAACTCTCTGAAACTGTCTGAAACTCTCTGACAATCTCTGACACTATCTGAATCTCTCTGAATCACTCTGACACTCTGTGACACTCACTGAAACTCTCTGACACTCTCTGAAACTTTCTGACACTCTCTGAAACTCTCTGAAGCTCTCTGAAACTCTCTGAAACTCTCTGACACTCTCTGAAACTCTCTGAAACTCTCTGACACTCTCTGTCACTCTCTGAAACTCTCTGACAATCTCTGACACTTTCTGAATCTCTCGGACACTCTCAGAATCTCTCTGAAACTCTCCGACACTCTGTGACACTCTCTGAAACTCTCTGACACTCTCTGAAACTTTCTCGCACTCTCTGACACTCTCTGAAGATCTCTGAAACTCTCTGAAAATCTCTGACACTCTCTGAAACTCTGTGAAACTCTCTGACACTTTCTGAAACTCTCTGACACTATCTGACACTTTCTGAAACTCTCGGCCACTCTCTGACACACTCTGCAACTCTGTGTCACTCTGTGACACTCTCTGACACTCTCTGAATCTCTCTGAAACTCTCTGACACTCTGTGACACTCTGTAACTCTCTGAAACTCCCTGACACTCTCTGACACTCTCTGAAACTTTCTGACACTCTCTGACACTCTCTGAACATCTCTGAAACTCTCTGAAAATCTCTGACACTCTCTGACACTCTGTGACACTCTCAGATACTCTCTGACTCCCGCAGACACACTTCGACGCACTCAGAAACTCTCATAAACTCTCTGGCACTCTCTGACACTCTCAGAAACTCTCTGAAACTCTTTGACACTCTCTGAAACTCTATGACACTCTCTGACACTCTCTGACACTCTCTGAACATCTCTGAAACTCTCTGAAAATCTCTGACACTCTCTGACACTCTGTGACACTCTCAGATACTCTCTGACTCCCGCAGACACACTTCGACACACTCAGAAACACTCAGAAACTCTCTGGCACTCTCTGACACTCTCAGAAACTCTCTGAAACTCTTTGACACTCTCTGAAACCCTCAGACACTCTCTGACACTCTCAGACACACTCAGAATCTCTCTGAAACTCTCTGACAATCTCTGACACTCTCTGAATCTCTCTGAATCACTCTGACACTCTGTGACACTCTCTGAAATTCTCTGACACTCTCTGAAACTTTCTGACACTCTCTGGCACTCTCTGAAGCTCTCAGAAACTCTCTGAAACTCTTTGACACTCTCTGAAACTCTCTGACACTCTCTGACACTCTCTGACACTCTCTGAAAATCTCTGAAACTCTCTGAAAATCTCTGACACTCTCTGACGCTCTGTGACACTCTCAGATCCTCTCTGACTCGCGCAGACACACTTCGACACACTCAGAAACTCGCAGAAACTCTCTGGCACTCTCTGAAACTCTCAGAAACTCTCTGAAACTCTTTGACACTCTCTGAAACCCTCAGACAATCTCTGATACTCTCTGACACTCTCTGAAACTCTTTGACACTCTTTGACACTCTCAGACACCGTCTGACTCTCTCTGAAACTCTCTGACACTCTCTGACACTCCCTGACACTCTCTGAAACTCTCTGACACTCTCTGAAACTCTCTGAAACTCTCTGACACTCTCTGACACTCTCTGAAACTCTCTGACAATCTCTGACACTCTCAGACACTCTCGGACACTCTCTGACACTTTCTGAAACTCTCTGACACTATCTGACACTTTCTGAATCTCTCTGACACTCTCTGAATCTCTCTGAAAATCTCTGAAACTTTCTGACACTCTCTGAAACTCTCTGAAGCTCTCTGAAACTCTCTGAAACTCTCTGACACTCTCTGTCACTCTCTGAAACTCTCTGACAATTTCTGGCACTCTCAGACACTCTCTGAAGATCTCTGAAACTCTCTGACACTATCTGACACTTTCTGAATCTCTCGGACACTCTCTGAATCTCTCTGAAACTCTCCAGCACTCTGTGACACTCTCTGAAACTTTCTGGCACTCTCTGACACTCTCTGAAGATCTCTGAAACTCTCTGAAAATCTCTGACACTCTCTGAAACTCTATGAAACTCTCTGAAACACTCTGACACTCTCTGACATTCTCAGACACCCTCTGACACTCTCTGACACTTTCTGAAACTCTCTGACACTATCTGACACATTCTGAAACTCTCGGCCACTCTCTGACACACTCTGCAACTCTGTGTCACTCTGTGACACTCTCTGACACTCTCTGACACTCTCTGAATCTCTCTGAAACTCTCTGACACTCTGTGACACTCTGTAACTCTCTGAAACTCCCTGGCACTCTCTGAGACTCTCTGAAACTTTCTGACACTCTCTGACACTCTCTGAACATCTCTGAAACTCTCTGAAAATCTCTGACACTCTCTGACACTCTCTGAACATCTCTGAAACTCTCTGAAACTTTCTGACACTCTCTGACACTCTCTGAACATCTCTGAAACTCTCTGAAAATCTCTGACACTCTCTGACAATCTGTGACACTCTCAGATACTCTCTGACTCCCTCAGACACACTTCGACACACTCAGAAACTCTCAGAAACTCTCTGGCACTCTCTGACACTCTCAGAAACTCTCTGAAACTCTTTGACACTCTCTGAAACTCTTTGACACTCTTTGACACTCTCAGACACTGTCTGACTCTCTCTGAAACTCTCTGACACTCTCTGACACTCCCTGACACTCTCTGAAACTCTCTGACACTCTCTGACACTCTCTGAAACTCTTTGACACTCTTTGACAATCTCAGACACTGTCTGACTCTATCTGAAACTCTCTGACACTCTCTGACACTCCCTGACACTGTCTGAAGCTCTCTGACACTCTCTGAAACTCTCTGAAACTCTCTGACACTCTCTGAAACTCTCTGAAACTCTCTGACAATCTCTGGCACTCTCAGACACTCTCTGACACTCTCTGACACTTTCTGAAACTCTCTGACACTATCTGACACTTTCTGAATCTCTCGGACACTCTCTGAATCTCTCTGAAACTCTCCGACACACTGTGACACTCTCTGAAACTTTCTGGCACTCTCTGACACTCTCTGAAACTCTCTGACACTCACTGACACTCTGTGGCACTCTCTGACACTCTCTGAAGATCTCTGAAACTCTCTGAACATCTCTGACACTCTCTGAAAATCTCTGACACTCTCTGAAACCCTCTGACACTCTCTGACACTCTCTGACACTCTCTGACACTCTCTGACACTCTCTGAAACTCTTTGACACTCTTCGACACTCTCAGACACTGTCTGACTCTCTCTGAAACTCTCTGAAACTCTCTGACACTCTCTGACACTCCCTGACACTCTCTGAAGCTTTCTGAAACTCTCTGACACTCTGTGACACCCTCTGAAACTCTCTGAAACTCTCGGAATCTCTCTGAAACTCTCTGAAACTCTTTGTAACTCTCTGACACTCTCAGAAACTCTCAGAAGCTCACTGAAACTCTCTGACACTCTCTGAAACTCTCAGACACTCTCAGACACTCTCTGACACTCTCTGACACTATCTGAGACTCTCTGAAACTCTCTGACACTCTCTGAAATTCTCAGAAACTCTCTGACACTCTCTGACACTCTCTGAAACTCTCTGACACTCTCTGACACTCTCAGACACTCTCTGACACTCTCTGACACTTTCTGAAACTCTCTGACACTATCTGACACTTTCTGAATCTCTCGGAAACTCTCTGAATCTCTCTGAAACTCTCCGACACTCTGTGACACTCTCTGAAACTTTCTGGCACTCTCTGACGCTCTCTGAAGATCTCTGGCACTCTCTGAAAATCTCTGACACTCTCTGAAACTCTGTGACACACTCTGAAAGACTCTGACACTCTCTGACACTTTCTGAAACTCTCTGACACTATCTGACTCTTTCTGAAACTCTCGGACACTCTCTGACATACTCTGCAACTCTATGACACTCTGTGACACTCTCTGACACTCTCTGAATCACTCTGAAAAGCTCTGACACTCTGTGACACTCTCTGAAACTCTCTGAAACTCCCCGACACTCTCTGACTCTCTCTGAAACTCTCTGAAAATCTCTGACACTCTCTGACACTCTGTGACAATCTCTGACACTCTCAGACACTCTCGGACACTATCTGACACTTTCTGAATCTCTCTGAATCACTTTGACACTCTGTGACACTCTCTGAAACTCTCTGACACTCTCTGAAACTTTCTGACACTCTCTGAAACTCTCTGACACTCTCTGAAACTCTCTGAAACTCTCTGACACTCTCTGACACTCTCTGAAACTCTCTGAAACTCTCTGACACTCTCTGACACTCTCTGAAACTCTCTGACAATCTCTGGCACTCTCAGACACTCTCAGACACTCTCTGAAGATCTCTGAAACTCTCTGACACTATCTGACTCTTTCTGAAACTCTCGGACACTCTCTGACACACTCTGCAACTCTATGACACTATGTGACACTCTCTGACACTCTCTGAAAGTCCCTGACACTCTCTGAGTCTCTCTGAAACTTTCTGACACTCTCTGACACTCTCTGAACATCGCTGAAACTCTCTGAAAATCTCTGACTCTCTCAGACACACTCCGACACACTCAGAAATTCTCAGAAACTCTCTGGAACTCTCTGGAACTCTCTGACACACTCAGAAAGTCTCTGAAACACACTGACACTCTCTGAAACTCTCTGACACTATCTTACGCTCTCTGACACTCTCTGAAACTCTCTGACTCTCTCTGAAACTCTCTGACTCTCTCTGAAACTCTCTGAAACTCTCTGACACTCTCTGACACTCTCTGAAACTCTCTGACAATCTCTGACACTCTCAGACACTCTCGGACACTCTCTGACTCTTTCTGAAACTCTCTGAAACTATCTGACACTTTCTGAATCTCTCGGACACTCTCTGAATCTCTCTGAAACTCTCCGACACTCTGTGACACTCTCTGAAACTTTCTTGCAATCTCTGACACTCTCTGAAGATCTCTGACACTCTCTGAAAATCTCTGACACTCTCTGAAACTCTCTGACACTCACTGACACTCTGTGGCACTCACTGACACTCTCCGAAGATCTCTGAAACTCTCTGAAAATCTCTGACATTCTCTGAAACTCTGTGACACTCTCTGAAACACTCTGACACTCTCTGACACTCTCCGGCACACTCAGAAACTGTCAGAAACTCTCAGGCACTCTCTGACACCCTCAGAAATTCTCTGAAACTCTCTGAAACCCTCTGACATTCTCTGACACTCTCTGACACTCTCTGAAACTCTCTGACATTCTCTGACACTCCCTGACACTCTCTGAAGCTTTCTGAAACTCTCTGACACTCTGTGACAACCTCTGAAACTCTCTGAAACTCTCGGACACTCTCTGAAACTTTCTGACACTCTCTGAAACTCTCTGAAACTCTTTGTAACTCTCTGACACTCTCAGAAACTCTCAGAAGCTCACTGAAACTCTCTGACACTCTCTGACCCTCTCTGAAACTCTCAGACACTATCTGAGACTCTCTGAAACTCTCTGACACTCTCTGAAATTCTCTGAAACTCTCTGACACTCTCTGACACTCTCTGAAACTCTCTGACACTCTCTGACACTCTGTGACACTCTCAGACACTCTCTGACTCTCTCAGACACACTCCGACACACTCAGAAATTCTCAGAAACTCTCTGGAACTCTCTGGAACTCTCTGACACTCTCAGAAAGTCTCTGACACTCTCTGACACTTTCTGAAACTCTCTGACACTATCTGACACTTTCTGAATCTCTCGGACACTCTCTGAATCTCTCTGAAACTCTCCGACACTCTGTGACACTCTCTGAAACTTTCTGGCACTCTCTGACACTCTCTGAAACTCTCTGACACTCACTGACACTCTGTGGCACTCACTGACACTCTCTGAAGATCTCTGAAACTCTCTGAAACTCTCTGACACTCTCTGAAAATCTCTGACACTCTCTGAAACCCTCTGACACTCTCTGACACTCTCTGACACTCTCTGACACTCTCTGACACTCTCTGAAACTCTTTGACACTCTTCGACACTCTCAGACACTGTCTGACTCTCTCTGAAACTCTCTGAAACTCTCTGACACTCTCTGACACTCCCTGAAACTCTCTGAAGCTTTCTGAAACTCTCTGACACTCTGTGACACCCTCTGAAACTCTCTGAAACTCTCGGAATCTCTCTGAAACTCTCTGAAACTCTTTGTAACTCTCTGACACTCTCAGAAACTCTCAGAAGCTCACTGAAACTCTCTGACACTCTCTGACACTCTCTGAAACTCTCTGACACTCTCAGACACTCTCTGACACTCTCTGACACTATCTGAGACTCTCTGAAACTCTCTGACACTCTCTGAAATTCTCAGAAACTCTCTGACACTCTCTGACACTCTCTGAAACACTCTGACACTCTCTGACACTCTCAGACACTCTCTGACACTCTCTGAAACTCTCAGACACTCTCAGACACTCTCTGACACTCTCTGACACTATCTGAGACTCTCTGAAACTCTCTGACACTCTCTGAAATTCTCAGAAACTCTCTGACACTCTCTGACACTCTCTGAAACTCTCTGACACTCTCTGACACTCTCAGACACTCTCTGACACTCTCTGACACTTTCTGAAACTCTCTGACACTATCTGACACTTTCTGAATCTCTCGGAAACTCTCTGAATCTCTCTGAAACTCTCCGACACTCTGTGACACTCTCTGAAACTTTCTTGCAATCTCTGACACTCTCTGAAGATCTCTGACACTCTCTGAAAATCTCTGACACTCTCTGAAACTCTCTGACACTCACTGACACTCTGTGGCACTCACTGACACTCTCCGAAGATCTCTGAAACTCTCTGAAAATCTCTGACATTCTCTGAAACTCTGTGACACTCTCTGAAACACTCTGACACTCTCTGACACTCTCCGGCACACTCAGAAACTGTCAGAAACTCTCAGGCACTCTCTGACACCCTCAGAAATTCTCTGAAACTCTCTGAAACCCTCTGACATTCTCTGACACTCTCTGACACTCTCTGAAACTCTCTGACATTCTCTGACACTCCCTGACACTCTCTGAAGCTTTCTGAAACTCTCTGACACTCTGTGACACCCTCTGAAACTCTCTGAAACTCTCGGACACTCTCTGAAACTTTCTGACACTCTCTGAAACTCTCTGAAACTCTTTGTAACTCTCTGACACTCTCAGAAACTCTCAGAAGCTCACTGAAACTCTCTGACACTCTCTGACCCTCTCTGAAACTCTCAGACACTATCTGAGACTCTCTGAAACTCTCTGACACTCTCTGAAATTCTCTGAAACTCTCTGACACTCTCTGACACTCTCTGAAACTCTCTGACACTCTTTGACACTCTGTGACACTCTCAGACACTCTCTGACTCTCTCAGACACACTCCGACACACTCAGAAATTCTCAGAAACTCTCTGGAACTCTCTGGAACTCTCTGACACTCTCAGAAAGTCTCTGACACTCTCTGACACTTTCTGAAACTCTCTGACACTATCTGACACTTTCTGAATCTCTCGGACACTCTCTGAATCTCTCTGAAACTCTCCGACACTCTGTGACACTCTCTGAAACTTTCTGGCACTCTCTGACACTCTCTGAAACTCTCTGACACTCACTGACACTCTGTGGCACTCACTGACACTCTCTGAAGATCTCTGAAACTCTCTGAAAATCTCTGACACTCTCTGAAAATCTCTGACACTCTCTGAAACCCTCTGACACTCTCTGACACTCTCTGACACTCTCTGACACTCTCTGACACTCTCTGAAACTCTTTGACACTCTTCGACACTCTCAGACACTGTCTGACTCTCTCTGAAACTCTCTGAAACTCTCTGACACTCTCTGACACTCCCTGAAACTCTCTGAAGCTTTCTGAAACTCTCTGACACTCTGTGACACCCTCTGAAACTCTCTGAAACTCTCGGAATCTCTCTGAAACTCTCTGAAACTCTTTGTAACTCTCTGACACTCTCAGAAACTCTCAGAAGCTCACTGAAACTCTCTGACACTCTCTGAAACTCTCAGACACTCTCAGACACTCTCTGACACTCTCTGACACTATCTGAGACTCTCTGAAACTCTCTGACACTCTCTGAAATTCTCAGAAACTCTCTGACACTCTCTGACACTCTCTGAAACTCTCTGACACTCTCTGACACTCTCAGACACTCTCTGACACTCTCTGACACTTTCTGAAACTCTCTGACACTATCTGACACTTTCTGAATCTCTCGGAAACTCTCTGAATCTCTCTGAAACTCTCCGACACTCTGTGACACTCTCTGAAACTTTCTGGCACTCTCTGACACTCTCTGATGATCTCTGGCACTCTCTGAAAATCTCTGACACTCTCTGAAACTCTGTGACACACTCTGAAAGACTCTGACACTCTCTGACACTTTCTGAAACTCTCTGACACTATCTGACTCTTTCTGAAACTCTCGGACACTCTCTGACATACTCTGCAACTCTATGACACTCTGTGACACTCTCTGACACTCTCTGAATCACTCTGAATAGCTCTGACACTCTGTGACACTCTCTGAAACTCTCTGAAACTCCCCGACACTCTCTGACTCTCTCTGAAACTCTCTGAAAATCTCTGACACTCTCTGACACTCTGTGACAATCTCTGACACTCTCAGACACTCTCGGACACTATCTGACACTTTCTGAATCTCTCTGAATCACTTTGACACTCTGTGACACTCTCTGAAACTCTCTGACACTCTCTGAAACTTTCTGACACTCTCTGAAACTCTCTGACACTCTCTGAAACTCTCTGAAACTCTCTGACACTCTCTGACACTCTCTGAAACTCTCTGAAACTCTCTGACACTCTCTGACACTCTCTGAAACTCTCTGACAATCTCTGGCACTCTCAGACACTCTCAGACACTCTCTGAAGATCTCTGAAACTCTCTGACACTATCTGACTCTTTCTGAAACTCTCGGACACTCTCTGACACACTCTGCAACTCTATGACACTATGTGAAACTCTCTGACACTCTCTGAAAGTCCCTGACACTCTCTGAGTCTCTCTGAAACTTTCTGACACTCTCTGACACTCTCTGAACATCGCTGAAACTCTCTGAAAATCTCTGACTCTCTCAGACACACTCCGACACACTCAGAAATTCTCAGAAACTCTCTGGAACTCTCTGGAACTCTCTGACACACTCAGAAAGTCTCTGAAACACACTGACACTCTCTGAAACTCTCTGACACTATCTTACACTCTCTGACACTCTCTGAAACTCTCTGACTCTCTCTGAAACTCTCTGACACTCTCTGAAACTCTCTGAAACTCTCTGACACTCTCTGACACTCTCTGAAACTCTCTGACAATCTCTGACACTCTCAGACACTCTCGGACACTCTCTGACTCTTTCTGAAACTCTCTGAAACTATCTGACACTTTCTGAATCTCTCGGACACTCTCTGAATCTCTCTGAAACTCTCCGACACTCTGTGACACTCTCTGAAACTTTCTTGCAATCTCTGACACTCTCTGAAGATCTCTGACACTCTCTGAAAATCTCTGACACTCTCTGAAACTCTCTGACACTCACTGACACTCTGTGGCACTCACTGACACTCTCCGAAGATCTCTGAAACTCTCTGAAAATCTGTGACATTCTCTGAAACTCTGTGACACTCTCTGAAACACTCTGACACTCTCTGACACTCTCCGGCACACTCAGAAACTGTCAGAAACTCTCAGGCACTCTCTGACACCCTCAGAAATTCTCTGAAACTCTCTGACACTCTCTGAAACCCTCTGACATTCTCTGACACTCTCTGACACTCTCTGAAACTCTCTGACATTCTCTGACACTCCCTGACACTCTCTGAAGCTTTCTGAAACTCTCTGACACTCTGTGACACCCTCTGAAACTCTCTGAAACTCTCGGACACTCTCTGAAACTTTCTGACACTCTCAGAAACTCTCTGAAACTCACTGAAACTCTCTGACACTCTCTGACCCTCTCTGAAACTCTCTGACACTATCTGAGACTCTCTGAAACTCTCTGACACTCTCTGAAATTCTCTGAAACTCTCTGACACTCTCTGACACTCTCTGAAACTCTCTGACACTCTCTGACACTCTGTGACACTCTCAGACACTCTCTGACTCTCTCAGACACACTCCGACACACTCAGAAATTCTCAGAAACTCTCTTGAACTCTCTGGAACTCTCTGACACTCTCAGAAAGTCTCTGAAACACACTGACAATCTCTGAAACTCTGTGACACTCTCTGAAACACTCTGACACTCTCTGACACTCTCCGGCACACTCAGAAACTGTCAGAAACTCTCAGGCACTCTCTGACACTCTCAGAAATTCTCTGAAACTCTCTGACACTCTCTGAAACCCTCTGACATTCTCTGACACTCTCTGACACTCTCTGAAACTCTCTGACACTCTCTGACACTCCCTGACACTCTCTGAAGCTTTCTGAAACTCGCTGACACTCTGTGACACCCTCTGAAACTCTCTGAAACTCTCGGACACTCTCTGAAACTTTCTGACACTCTCTGAAACTCTCTGAAACTCTTTGTAACTCTCTGAAACTCTCAGAAACTCTCAGAAGCTCACTGAAACTCTCTGACACTCTCTGACCCTCTCTGAAACTCTCAGACACTCTCAGACACTCTCTGACACTCTCTGACACTATCTGAGACTCTCTGAAACTCTCTGACACTCTCTGAAATTCTCTGAAACTCTCTGACACTCTCTGAAACTCTCTGACACTCTCTGACACTCTCAGACAATCTCTGACACTCTCTGACACTTTCTGAAACTCTCTGACACTATCTGACACTTTCCGAATCTCTCGGACACTCTCTGAATCTCTCTGAAACTCTCCGACACTCTGTGACACTCTCTGAAACTTTCTTGCAATCTCTGACACTCTCTGAAGATCTCTGACACTCTCTGAAAATCTCTGACACTCTCTGAAACTCTCTGACACTCTCTGAAACCCTCTGACATTCTCTGACACTCTCTGACACTCTCTGAAACCCTCTGACACTCTCTGACACTCCCTGACACTCTCTGAAGCTTTCTGAAACTCTCTGACACTCTGTGACACCCTCTGAAACTCTCTGAAACCCTCGGACACTCTCTGAAACTTTCTGACACTCTCTGAAACTCTCTGAAACTCTTTGTAACTCTCTGAATCTCTCAGAAACTCTCAGAAGCTCACTGAAACTCTCTGAAACTCTCTGACCCTCTCTGAAACTCTCAGACACTCTCAGACACTCTCTGACACTCTCTGACACTATCTGAGACTCTCTGAAACTCTCTGACACTCTCTGAAATTCTCTGAAACTCTCTGACACTCTCTGAAACTCTCTGACACTCTCTGACACTCTCAGACACTCTCTGACACTCTCTGACACTTTCTGAAACTCTCTGACACTATCTGACACTTTCTGAATCTCTCGGACACTCTCTGAATCTCTCTGAAACTCTCCGACACTCTGTGACACTCTCTGAAACTTTCTTGCAATCTCTGACACTCTCTGAAGATCTCTGACACTCTCTGAAAATCTCTGACACTCTCTGAAACTCTGTGGCACTCACTGACACTCTCCGAAGATCTCTGAAACTCTCTGAAAATCTCTGACATTCTCTGAAACTCTGTGACACTCTCTGAAACACTCTGACACTCTCTGACACTCTCCGGCACACTCAGAAACTGTCAGAAACTCTCAGGCACTCTCTGACACTCTCAGAAATTCTCTGAAACTCTCTGACGCTCTCTGAAAACCTCTGACATTCTCTGACACTCTCTGACACTCTCTGAAACTCTTTGACACTCTTTGACACTCTCAGACACTGTCTGACTCTCTCTGAAACTCTCTGACACTCTCTGACACTCTCTGACACTCCCTGACACTCTCTGAAGCTTTCTGAAACTCTCTGACACTCTGTGACACCCTCTGAAACTCTCTGAAACTCTCGGACACTCTCTGAAACTTTCTGACACTCTCTGAAACTCTCTGAAACTCTTTGTAACTCTCTGACACTCTCAGGAACTCTCAGAAGCTCACTGAAACTCTCTGACACTCTCTGACCCTCTTTGAAACTCTCTGACACTCTCTGACACTCTCTGAAACTCTCTGACACTCTCTGACACTCTCAGACACTCTCTGACACTCTGTGACACTTTCTGAAACTCTCTGACACTATCTGACACTTTCTGAATCTCTCGGACACTCTCTGAATCTCTCTGAAACTCTCCGACACTCTGTGACACTCTCTGAATCTTTCTGGCACCCTCTGAGACTCTCTGAAGATCTCTGGCACTCTCTGAAAATCTCTGACACTCTCTGAAACTCTGTGACACTCTCTGAAAGACTCTGACACTCTCTGAAGATCTCTGGCACTCTCTGAAAATCTCGGACACTCTCTGAAACCCTGTGACACTCTCTGAAAGACTCTGACACTCTCTGACACTTTCTGAAACTCTCTGACACTATCTGACTCTTTCTGAATCTCTCGGACACTCTCTGAATCTCTCTGAAACTCTCCAACACTCTGTGACACTCTCTGAAACTTTCTGGCACTCTCTGACACTCTCTGAAGATCTCTGAAACTCTCTGAAAATCTCTGAAACTCTATGAAACTCTCGGAAACACTCTGACACTCTCTGACATTCTCAGACACCCTCTGACACTCTCTGACACTTTCTGAAACTCTCTGACACTATCTGACACATTCTGAAACTCTCGGCCACTCTCTGACACACTCTGCAACTCTGTGTCACTCTGTGACACTCTCTGACACTCTCTGACACTCTCTGAATCTCTCTGAAACTCTCTGACACTCTGTGACACTCTGTAACTCTCTGAAACTCCCTGACACTCTCTGACACTCTCTGAAATTTTCTGACACTCTCTGACACTCTCTGAACATCTCTGAAACTCTCTGAAAATCTCTGACACTCTCTGACACTCTGTGACACTCTCAGATAATCTCTGACTCCCGCAGACACACTTCGACACTCTCAGACACTCTCTGACACTCTCTGACACTTTCTGAAACTCTCTGACTCTATCTGACACTTTCCGAATCTCTCGGACACTCTCTGAATCTCTCTGAAACTCTCCGACACTCTGTGACACTCTCTGAAACTTTCTTGCAATCTCTGACACTCTCTGAAGATCTCTGACACTCTCTGAAAATCTCTGACACTCTCTGAAACTCTCTGACACTCTCTGAAACCCTCTGACATTCTCTGACACTCTCTGACACTCTCTGAAACTCTTTGACACTCTTTGACACTCTCAGACACTGTCTGACTCTCTCTGAAACTCTCTGACACTCTCTGACACTCTCTGACACTCCCTGACACTCTCTGAAGCTTTCTGAAACTCTCTGACACTCTGTGACACCCTCTGAAACTCTCTGAAACTCTCGGACAATCTCTGAAACTTTCTGACACTCTCTGAAACTCTCTGAAACTCTTTGTAACTCTCTGACACTCTCAGGAACTCTCAGAAGCTCACTGAAACTCTCTGACACTCTCTGACCCTCTTTGAAACTCTCTGACACTCTCTGACACTCTCTGAAACTCTCTGACACTCTCTGACACTCTCAGACACTCTCTGACACTCTGTGACACTTTCTGAAACTCTCTGACACTATCTGACACTTTCTGAATCTCTCGGACACTCTCTGAATCTCTCTGAAACTCTCCGACACTCTGTGACACTCTCTGAATCTTTCTGGCACCCTCTGAGACTCTCTGAAGATCTCTGGCACTCTCTGAAAATCTCTGACACTCTCTGAAACTCTGTGACACTCTCTGAAAGACTCTGACACTCTCTGAAGATCTCTGGCACTCTCTGAAAATCTCGGACACTCTCTGAAACCCTGTGACACTCTCTGAAAGACTCTGACACTCTCTGACACTTTCTGAAACTCTCTGACACTCTCTGACATACTCTGCAACACTATGACACTCTGTGACACTCTCTGACACTCTCTGAATCTCTCTGAAAAGCTCTGACACTCTGTGACACTCTCTGAAACTCTCTGAAACTCCCTGACACTCTCTGACTCTCTCTGAAACTCTCTGAAAATCTCTAACACTCTCTGACACTCTGTGACACTCTCAGATACTCTCTGACTCTCTCAGACACACTCCGACTCACTCAGAAACTCTCAGAAACTCTCTGGAACTCTCTGACACTCTCAGAATGTCTCTGAAACTCTCTGACTCTCTCTGAAACTCTCTGACACTCTCTGACGCTCTCTGACACTCTCTGACAATCTGTGACACTCTTTGACACTCTTTGACACTCACTGACTCTCTCTGAAACTGTCTGACACTCTCTGACAATCTCTGACACTCTCTGAATCTCTCTGAATCACTTTGACACTCTGTGACACTCTCTGAAACTCTCTGACACTCTCTGAAAATTTTTCTGACACTCTCTGAAACTCTCTGACACTCTCTGACACTCTCAGACACTCTCTGACACTCTCTGACACTTTCTGAAACTCTCTGACACTATCTGAGACTTTCTGAATCTCTCGGAAACTCTCTGAATCTCTCTGAAACTCTCCGACACTCTGTGACACTCTCTGAAACTTTCTGGCACTCTCCGACACTCTCTGAAGATCTCTGGCACTCTCTGAAAATCTCTGACACTCTCTGAAACTCTGTGACACACTCTGAAAGACTCTGACACTCTCTGACACTTTCTGAAACTCTCTGACACTATCTGACTCTTTCTGAAACTCTCGGACACTCTCTGACATACTCTGCAACTCTATGACACTCTGTGACACTCTCTGACACTCTCTGAATCACTCTGAAAAGCTCTGACACTCTGTGACACTCTCTGAAACTCTCTGAAACTCCCCGACACTCTCTGACTCTCTCTGAAACTCTCTGAAAATCTCTGACACTCTCTGACACTCTGTGACAATCTCTGACACTCTCAGACACTCTCGGACACTATCTGACACTTTCTGAATCTCTCTGAATCACTTTGACACTCTGTGACACTCTCTGAAACTCTCTGACACTGTCTGAAACTTTCTGACACTCTCTGAAACTCTCTGAAGCTCTCTGAAACTCTCTGAAACTCTCTGAAACTCTCTGACACTCTCTGACACTCTCTGAAACTCTCTGAAACTCTCTGACACTCTCTGAAACTCTCTGACACTCTCTGAAACTCTCTGAAACTCTCTGACAATCTCTGGCACTCTCAGACACTCTCTGAAGATCTCTGAAACTCTCTGACACTATCTGACTCTTTCTGAAACTCTCTGACACTCTCTGACACACTCTGCAACTCTATGACACTATGTGACACTCTCTGACACTCTCTGAAAGTCCCTGACACTCTCTGAGTCTCCCTGAAACTTTCTGACACTCTCTGACACTCTCTGAACATCGCTGAAACTCTCTGAAAATCTCTGACACTCTCTGACACTCTGTGACACTCTCAGATACTCTCTGACTCTCTCAGACACACTCCGACACACTCAGAAATTCTCAGAAACTCTCTGGAACTCTCTGGAACTCTTTGACACTCTCAGAAAGTCTCTGAAACACACTGACACTCTCTGAAATCTCTGACACTATCTGACGCTCTCTGACACTCTCTGAAACTCTCTGACACTCTCTGACACTCTCAGACACTCTCTGAAACTCTCTGACACTCTCTGAAACTCTCTGAAACTCTCTGGCACTCTCTGACACTCTCTGAAACTCTCTGAAACTCTCTGACACTCTCTGACACTCTCTGAAACTCTCTGACAATCTCTGGCACTCTCAGACACTCTCTGAAGATCTCTGAAACTCTCTGACACTATCTGACTCTTTTTGAACCTCTCGGACACTCTCTGACACACTCTGCAACTCTATGACACTATGTGACACACTCTGACACACTCTGAATCTCTCTGAAAAGCTCTGACACTCTGTGGCACTCTCTGAAACTCTCTGAAAGTCCCTGACACCCTCTGACTCTCTCTGAAACTCTCTGACACTCACTGACATTCTCTGAAACTCTCTGACACTCTCTGAAACTCTCTGAAACTGTCTGACACTCCCTGACACTCTCTGAAGCTTTCTGAAACTCTCTGACACTCTGTGACACCCTCTGAAAATCTCTGAAACCCTCGGACCCTCTCTGAAACTTTCTGACACTCTCTGAAACTCTCTGAAACTCTTTGTAACTCTCTGACACTCTCAGAAACTCTCAGAAGCTCACTGAAACTCTCAGACACTCTCTGGCACTCTCTGACACTCTCTGAAACTCTCTGAAACTCTCTGACACTCTCTGACACTCTCTGAAACTCTCTGACAATCTCTGGCACTCTCAGACACTCTCAGACACTCTCTGAAGATCTCTGAAACTCTCTGACACTATCTGACTCTTTCTGAAACTCTCGGACACTCTCTGACACACTCTGCAACTCTATGACACTATGTGACACTCTCTGACACTCTCTGAATCTCTCTGAAAAGCTCTGACAGTCTGTGAAACTCTCTGAAACTCTCTGAAGGTCCCTGACACTCTCTGACTCTCTGTGAAACTTTCTGACACTCTCTGACACTCTCTGAACATCGCTGAAACTCTCTGAAAATCTCTGACACTCTCTGACACTCTGTGACCCTCTCAGATACTCTCTGACTCTCTCAGACACACTCCGACACACTCAGAAACTCTCAGAAACTCTCTGGAACTCTCTGACACTCTCAGAAAGTCTCTGAAACACACTGACACTCTCTGAAACTCTCTGACACTATCTGACGCTCTCTGACACTCTCTGAAACTCTGTGACACACTTTGACACTCTCTGACACTCACTGACTCTCTCTGAAACTCTCTGACACTCTCTGAAACTCTCTGAAACTCTCTGACACTCTCTGAAACTCTCTGACACTCTCAGACACTCTCTGACACTCTCTGACACTTTCTGAAACTCTCTGACTCTATCTGACACTTTCTGAATCTCTCGGACACTCTCTGAATCTCTCTGAAACTCTCCGACACTCTGTGACACTCTCTGAAACTTTCTTGCACTCTCTGACACTCTCTGAAGATCTCTGAAACTCTGAAAATCTCTGACACTCTCTGAAACTCTCTGACACTCACTGACACTCTGTGGCACTCACTGACACTCTCTGACACTCTCTGACACTCTCTGAAACTCTTTGACACTCTTTGACACTCTCAGACACTGTCTGACTCTCTCTGAAACTCTCTGACACTCTCTGACACTCTCTGACACTCCCTGACACTCTCTGAAGCTTTCTGAAACTCCCTGACACTCTGTGACACCCTCTGAAACTCTCTGAAACTCTCGGACACTCTCTGAAACTTTCTGACACTCTCTGAAACTCTCTGAAACTCTTTGTAACTCTCTGACACTCTCAGAAACTCTCAGAAGCTCACTGAAACTCTCTGACACTCTCTGACGCTCTCTGAAACTCTCAGACACTCTCAGACACTCTCTGACACTCTCTGACACTATCTGAGACTCTCTGAAACTCTCTGACACTCTCTGAAATTCTCTGAAACTCTCTGACACTCTCTGACACTGTCTGAAACTCTCTGACACTCTCTGACACTCTCAGACACTCTCTGAGACTCTGTGACACTTTCTGAAACTCTCTGACACTATCTAACACTTTCTGAATCTCTCGGAAACTCTCTGAATCTCTCTGAAACTCTCCGACACTCTGTGACACTCTCTGAAACTTTCTGGCACCCTCTGACACTCTCTGAAGATCTCTGAAACTCTCTGAAAATCTCTGACACTCTCTGAAACTCTCTGACACTATCTAACACTTTCTGAATCTCTCGGAAACTCTCTGAATCTCTCTGAAACTCTCCGACACTCTGTGACACTCTCTGAAACTTTCTGGCACCCTCTGACACTCTCTGAAGATCTCTGAAACTCTCTGAAAATCTCTGACACTCTCTGAAACTCTCTGACACTCACTGACACTCTGTGGCACTCACTGACACTCTCTCAAATTCTCTGAAAATCTCTGACACTCTCTGAAACTCTGTGACACTCTCTGAAACACTCTGACACTCTCTGACACTCTCCGGCACACTCAGAAACTGTTAGAAACTCTCAGGCACTCTCTGACACTCTCAGAAATTCTCTGAAACTTTCTGACACTCTCTGAAACCCTCTGACACTCTCTGACACTCTCTGAATCACTCTGAAACTCTTTGACACTCTTTGACACTCTCAGACACTGTCTGACTCTCTATGAAACTCTCTGACACTCTCTGACACTCTCTGACACTCCCTGACACTCTCTGAAGCTTTCTGAAACTCTCTGACACTCTGTGACACCCTCTGACAATCTCTGAAACCCTCGGACACTCTCTGAAACTTTCTGACACTCTCTGAAACTCTCTGAAACTCTTTGTAACTCTCTGACACTCTCAGAAACTCTCAGAAGCTCACTGAAACTCTCTGACACTCTGTGACCCTCTCTGAAACTCTCAGACACTCTCAGACACTCTCTGACAGTCTCTGACACTATCTGAGACTCTCTGAAACTCTCTGACACTCTCTGAAACTCTCTGAAACTCGCTGACACTCTCTGACACTCTCTGAAACTCTCTGACAATCTCTGACACTCTCAGACACTCTCTGACACTCTCTGACACTTTCTGAAACTCTCTGACACTATCTGACACTTTCTGAATCTCTCGGACACTCTCTGAATCTCTCTGAAACTCTCCGACACTCTGTGACACTCTCTGAAACTTTCTTGCACTCTCTGACACTCTCTGACACTCTGTGACACTATCTGAGACTCTCTGAAACTCTCTGACACTCTCTGAAATTCTCTGAAACTCTCTGACACTCTCTGACACTCTCTGACACTCTCTGAAACTCTCTGACACTCTCTGACACTCTCAGACACTCTCTGACACTCTGTGACACTTTCTGAAACTCTCTGACACTATCTGACACTTTCTGAATCTCTCGGACACTCTCTGAATCTCTCTGAAACTCTGCGACACTCTGTGACACTCTCTGACACTCTCTGAAGATCTCTGGCACTCTCTGAAAATCTCTGACACTCTCTGAAACTCTGTGACACTCTCTGAAAGACTCTGACACTCTCTGACACTCTCAGACACTCTCTGACACTCTCTGACACTTTCTGAAACTCTCTGACACTATCTGACTCTTTCTGAAACTCTCGGACACTCTCTGACACACTCTGCAACTCTATGACACTCTGTGACACTCTGTGACACTCTCTGAATCTCTCTGAAAAGCTCTGACACTCTGTGACACTCTCTGAAACTCTCTGAAACTCCCTGACACTCTCTGAAGCTCTCTGAAACTTTCTGACAATCTCTGACACTCTCTGAACATCTCTGAAACTCTCTGAAAATCTCTGACACTCTCTGGCATTCTGTGACACTCTCAGATACTCTCTGACTGTCTCCGACACATTCTGACACACTCAGAAAATCTCAGAAACTCTCTGGAAATCTCTGACACTCTCAGAAAGTCTCTGAAAATCTCTGACCTTCTCTGAAACTCTCTGACACTCTCTGACGCTCTCTGACACTCTCTGAAACTCTGTGACACTCTTTGACACTCTCTGACACTCACTGACGCTCTCTGAAACTCTCTGACACTCTCTGAAACTCTCTGAAACTGTCTGACACTCTCTGACAATCTCTGACACTCTCTGAATCTCTCTGAATCACTCTGACACTATGTGACACTCTCTGAAACTCTCTGACACTCTCTGAAACTTTCTGACACTCTCTGAAACTCTCTGAAACTCTGTGACACTCTCTGAAACTCTCTGACACTCTCTGACACTCTCTGAAACTCCCTGAAACTCTCTGACACTCTCTGACGCGCTCTGAAACTCTCTGACAATCTCTGGCACTCTCAGACACTCTCAGACACTCTCTGAAGATCTCTGAAACTCTCTGACACTATCTGACTCTTTCTGAACCTCTCGGACACTCTCTGACACACTCTGCAACTCTATGACACTATGTGACACACTCTGACACACTCTGAATCTCTCTGAAAAGCTCTGACACTCTGTGACACTCTCTGAAACTCTCTGAAAGTCCCTGACACCCTCTGACTCTCTCTGAAACTCTCTGACACTCACTGACATTCTCTGAAACTCTCTGACACTCTCTGAAACTCTCTGAAACTGTCTGACACTCTCTGACAATCTCTGAAACTCTCTGAATCTCTCTGAATCACTCTGACACTCTGTGACACTCTCTGAAACTCTCTGACACTCTCTGAAACTTTCTGACACTCTCTGAAACTCTCTGAAGCTCTCTGAAACTCTTTGAAAGTCTCTGACACTCTCTGAAACTCTCTGAAACTCTCTGACTCTCTCTGAAACTCTCTGACACTCTCTGACACTCTCTGACACTCCCTGACACTCTCTGAAGCTTTCTGAAACTCTCTGACACTCTGTGACACCCTCTGAAACTCTCTGAAACTCTCGGACACTCTCTGAAACTTTCTGACACTCTCTGAAACTCTCTGAAACTCTTTGTAACTCTCTGACACTCTCAGAAACTCTCAGAAGCTCACTGAAACTCTCTGACACTCTCTGACCCTCTCTGAAACTCTCAGACACTCTCAGACACTCTCTGACACTCTGTGACACTATCTGAGACTCTCTGAAACTCTCTGACACTCTCTGAAATTCTCTGAAACTCTCTGACACTCTCTGACACTCTGTGACACTCTCTGAAACTCTCTGACACTCTCTGACACTCTCAGACACTCTCTGACACTCTGTGACACTTTCTGAAACTCTCTGACACTATCTGAAACTTTCTGAATCTCTCGGACAATCTCTGAATCTCTCTGAAACTCTTTGTAACTCTCTGACACTCTCAGAAACTCTCAGAAGCTCACTGAAACTCTCAGACACTCTCTGGCACTCTCTGACACTCTCTGAAACTCTCTGAAACTCTCTGACACTCTCTGACACTCTCTGAAACTCTCTGACAATCTCTGGCACTCTCAGACACTCTCAGACACTCTCTGAAGATCTCTGAAACTCTCTGACACTATCTGACTCTTTCTGAAACTCTCGGACACTCTCTGACACACTCTGCAACTCTATGACACTATGTGACACTCTCTGACACTCTCTGAATCTCTCTGAAAAGCTCTGACAGTCTGTGAAACTCTCTGAAACTCTCTGAAAGTCCCTGACACTCTCTGACTCTCTGTGAAACTTTCTGACACTCTCTGACACTCTCTGAACATCGCTGAAACTCTCTGAAAATCTCTGACACTCTCTGACACTCTGTGACCCTCTGAGATACTCTCTGACTCTCTCAGACACACTCCGACACACTCAGAAACTCTCAGAAACTCTCTGGAACTCTCTGACACTCTCAGAAAGTCTCTGAAACACACTGACACTCTCTGAAACTCTCTGACACTATCTGACGCTCTCTGACACTCTCTGAAACTCTGTGACACACTTTGACACTCTCTGACACTCACTGACTCTCTCTGAAACTCTCTGACACTCTCTGAAACTCTCTGAAACTCTCTGAAACTCTCTGACACTCTCTGAAACTCTCTGACACTCTCAGACACTCTCTGACACTCTCTGACACTTTCTGAAACTCTCTGACTCTATCTGACACTTTCTGAATCTCTCGGACAATCTCTGAATCTCTCTGAAACTCTCCGACACTCTGTGACACTCTCTGAAACTTTCTTGCACTCTCTGACACTCTCTGAAGATCTCTGAAAATCTCTGAAAATCTCTGACACTCTCTGAAACTCTCTGACACTCACTGACACTCTGTGGCACTCACTGACACTCTCTGAAATTCTCTGAAAATCTCTGACACTCTCTGAAACTCTGTGACACTCTCTGAAATACTCTGACACTCTCTGACACGCTCCGGCAAACTCAGAAACTGTTAGAAACTCTCAGGCAGTCTCTGACACTCTCAGAAATTCTCTGAAACTCTCTGACACTCTCAGACACTGTCTGACTCTCTCTGAAACTCTTTGACACTCTTTGACACTCTCAGACACTGTCTGAAACTCTCTGAAACTCTCTGACACTCTCTGACACTCTCTGACACTCCCTGACACTCTCTGAAGCTTTCTGAAACTCTCTGACACTCTGTGACACCCTCTGAAACTCTCTGAAACTCTCGGACACTCTCTGAAACTTTCTGACACTCTCTGAAACTCTCTGAAACTCTTTGTAACTCGCTGACACTCTCAGAAACTCTCAGAAGCTCACTGAAACTCTCTGACACTCTCTGACCCTCTCTGAAACTCTCAGACACTCTCAGACACTCTCTGACACTCTGTGACACTATCTGAGACTCTCTGAAACTCTCTGACACTCTCTGAAATTCTCTGAAACTCTCTGACACTCTCTGACACTCTCTGACACTCTCTGAAACTCTCTGACACTCTCTGACACTCTCAGACACTCTCTGACACTCTGTGACACTTTCTGAAACTGTCTGACACTATCTGACACTTTCCGAATCTCTCGGACACTCTCTGAATCTCTCTGAAACTCTGCGACACTCTGTGACACTCTCTGACACTCTCTGAAGATCTCTGGCACTCTCTGAAAATCTCTGACACTCTCTGAAACTCTGTGACACTCTCTGAAAGACTCTGACACTCTCTGACACTCTCAGACACTCTCTGACACTCTCTGACACTTTCTGAAACTCTCTGACACTATCTGACTCTTTCTGAAACTCTCGGACACTCTCTGACACACTCTGCAACTCTATGACACTCTGTGACACTCTGTGACACTCTCTGAATCTCTCTGAAAAGCTCTGACACTCTGTGACACTCTCTGAAACTCTCTGAAACTCCCTGACACTCTCTGAAGCTCTCTGAAACTTTCTGACAATCTCTGACACTCTCTGAACATCTCTGAAATTCTCTGAAAATCTCTGACACTCTCTGGCATTCTGTGACACTCTGAGATACTCTCTGACTGTCTCCGACACACTCTGACACACTCAGAAAATCTCAGAAACTCTCTGGAAATCTCTGACACTCTCAGAAAGTCTCTGAAAATCTCTGACCTTCTCTGAAACTCTCTGACACTCTCTGACGCTCTCTGACACTCTCTGAAACTCTGTGACACTCTTTGACACTCTCTGACACTCACTGACGCTCTCTGAAACTCTCTGACACTCTCTGAAACTCTCTGAAACTGTCTGACACTCTCTGACAATCTCTGACACTCTCTGAATCTCTCTGAATCACTCTGACACTATGTGACACTCTCTGAAACTCTCTGACACTCTCTGAAACTTTCTGACACTCTCTGAAACTCTCTGAAACTCTGTGACACTCTCTGAAACTCTCTGACACTCTCTGACGCTCTCTGAAACTCTCTGACAATCTCTGGCACTCTCAGACACTCTCAGACACTCTCTGAAGATCTCTGAAACTCTCTGACACTATCTGACTCTTTCTGAACCTCTCGGACACTCTCTGACAAACTCTGCAACTCTATGACACTATGTGACACACTCTGACACACTCTGAATCTCTCTGAAAAGCTCTGACACTCTGTGACACTCTCTGAAACTCTCTGAAAGTCCCTGACACCCTCTGACTCTCTCTGAAACTCTCTGACACTCACTGACATTCTCTGAAACTCTCTGACACTCTCTGAAACTCTCTGAAACTGTCTGACACTCTCTGACAATCTCTGAAACTCTCTGAATCTCTCTGAATCACTCTGACACTCTGTGACACTCTGTGACACTCTCTGAAACTCTCTGACACTCTCTGAAACTTTCTGACACTCTCTGAAACTCTCTGAAGCTCTCTGAAACTCTCTGAAGCTCTCTGAAACTCTTTGAAAGTCTCTGACACTCTCTGAAACTCTCTGAAACTCTCTGACTCTCTCTGAAACTCACTGACACTCTCTGACACTCTCTGACACTCCCTGACACTCTCTGAAACTCTCTGACACTCTCTGAAACTTTCTGACACTCTCTGAAACTCTCTGACACTCTCTGAAACTCTCTGAAACTCTCTGACACTCTCTGACACTCTCTGACACTCTCTGAAACTCTCTGAAACTGTCTGACACTCTCTGACAATCTCTGACACTCTCTGAATCTCTCTGAATCACTCTGACACTATGTGACACTCTCTGAAACTCTCTGACACTCTCTGAAACTTTCTGACACTCTCTGAAACTCTCTGAAACTCTGTGACACTCTCTGAAACTCTCTGACACTCTCTGACACTCTCTGAAACTCCCTGAAACTCTCTGACACTCTCTGACGCTCTCTGAAACTCTCTGACAATCTCTGGCACTCTCAGACACTCTCAGACACTCTCTGAAGATCTCTGAAACTCTCTGACACTATCTGACTCTTTCTGAACCTCTCGGACACTCTCTGACACACTCTGCAACTCTATGACACTATGTGACACACTCTGACACACTCTGAATCTCTCTGAAAAGCTCTGACACTCTGTGACACTCTCTGAAACTCTCTGAAAGTCCCTGACACCCTCTGACTCTCTCTGAAACTCTCTGACACTCACTGACATTCTCTGAAACTCTCTGACACTCTCTGAAACTCTCTGAAACTGTCTGACACTCTCTGACAATCTCTGAAACTCTCTGAATCTCTCTGAATCACTCTGACACTCTGTGACACTCTCTGAAACTCTCTGACACTCTCTGAAACTTTCTGACACTCTCTGAAACTCTCTGAAGCTCTCTGAAACTCTCTGAAGCTCTCTGAAACTCTTTGAAAGTCTCTGACACTCTCTGAAACTCTCTGAAACTCTCTGACTCTCTCTGAAACTCTCTGACACTCTCTGACACTCTCTGACACTCCCTGACACTCTCTGAAGCTTTCTGAAACTCTCTGACACTCTGTGACACCCTCTGAAACTCTCTGAAACTCTCGGACACTCTCTGAAACTTTCTGACACTCTCTGAAACTCTCTGAAACTCTTTGTAACTCTCTGACACTCTCAGAAACTCTCAGAAGCTCACTGAAACTCTCTGACACTCTCTGACCCTCTCTGAAACTCTCAGACACTCTCAGACACTCTCTGACACTCTGTGACACTATCTGAGACTCTCTGAAATTCTCTGACACTCTCTGAAATTCTCTGAAACTCTCTGACACTCTCTGACACTCTGTGACACTCTCTGAAACTCTCTGACTCTCTCTGACACTCTCAGACACTCTTTGACACTCTGTGACACTTTCTGAAACTCTCTGACACTATCTGACACTTTCTGAATCTCTCGGACACTCTCTGAATCTCTCTGAAACTCTTTGTAACTCTCTGACACTCTCAGAAACTCTCAGAAGCTCACTGAAACTCTCAGACACTCTCTGGCACTCTCTGACACTCTCTGAAACTCTCTGAAACTCTCTGACACTCTCTGACACTCTCTGAAACTCTCTGACAATCTCTGGCACTCTCAGACACTCTCAGACACTCTCTGAAGATCTCTGAAACTCTCTGACACTATCTGACTCTTTCTGAAACTCTCGGACACTCTCTGACACACTCTGCAACTCTATGACACTATGTGACACTCTCTGACACTCTCTGAATCTCTCTGAAAAGCTCTGACAGTCTGTGAAATTCTCTGAAACTCTCTGAAAGTCCCTGACACTCTCTGACTCTCTGTGAAACTTTCTGACACTCTCTGACACTCTCTGAACATCGCTGAAACTCTCTGAAAATCTCTGACACTCTCTGACACTCTGTGACACTCTCAGATACTCTCTGACTCTCTCAGACACACTCCGACACACTCAGAAACTCTCAGAAACTCTCTGGAACTCTCTGACACTCTCAGAAAGACTCTGAAACACACTGACACTCTCTGAAACTCTGTGGCACTCACTGACACTCTCTGAAATTCTCTGAAAATCTCTGACACTCTCTGAAACTCTGTGACACTCTCTGAAATACTCTGACACTCTCTGACACGCTCCGGCAAACTCAGAAACTGTTAGAAACTCTCAGGCACTCTCTGACACTCTCAGAAATTCTCTGAAACTCTCTGACACTCTCTGAAACAATCTGACACTCTCTGACACTCTCTGACACTCTCTGAAACTCTTTGACACTCTTTGACACTCTCAGACACTGTCTGACTCTCTCTGAAACTCTCTGACACTCTCCGACACTCTCTGACACTCCCTGACACTCTCTGAAGCTTTCTGAAACTCTCTGACACTCTGTGACACCCTCTGAAACTCTCTGAAACTCTCGGACACTCTCTGAAACTTTCTGACACTCTCTGAAACTCTCTGAAACTCTCTGACACTCTCTGAAACTCTCTGACACTCTCAGAAACTCTCAGAAGCTCACTGAAACTCTCTGACACTCTCTGACCCTCTCTGAAACTCTCAGACACTCTCAGACACTCTCTGACACTCTGTGACACTATCTGAGACTCTCTGAAACTCTCTGACACTCTCTGAAATTCTCTGAAACTCTCTGACACTCTCTGACACTCTCTGACACTCTCTGAAACTCTCTGACACTCTCTGACACTCTCAGACACTCTCTGACACTCTGTGACACTTTCTGAAACTCTCTGACACTATCTGACACTTTCTGAATCTCTCGGACACTCTCTGAATCTCTCTGAAACTCTGCGACACTCTGTGACACTCTCTGACACTCTCTGAAGATCTCTGGCACTCTCTGAAAATCTCTGACACTCTCTGAAACTCTGTGACACTCTCTGAAAGACTCTGACACTCTCTGACACTCTCAGACACTCTCTGACACTCTCTGACACTTTCTGAAACTCTCTGACACTATCTGACTCTTTCTGAAACTCTCGGACACTCTCTGACACACTCTGCAACTCTATGACACTCTGTGACACTCTGTGACACTCTCTGAATCTCTCTGAAAAGCTCTGACACTCTGTGACACTCTCTGAAACTCTCTGAAACTCCCTGACACTCTCTGAAGCTCTCTGAAACTTTCTGACAATCTCTGACACTCTCTGAACATCTCTGAAACTCTCTGAAAATCTCTGACACTCTCTGGCATTCTGTGACACTCTCAGATACTCTCTGACTGTCTCCGACACACTCTGACACACTCAGAAAATCTCAGAAACTCTCTGGAAATCTCTGACACTCTCAGAAAGTCTCTGAAAATCTCTGACCTTCTCTGAAACTCTCTGACACTCTCTGACGCTCTCTGACACTCTCTGAAACTCTGTGACACTCTTTGACACTCTCTGACACTCACTGACGCTCTCTGAAACTCTCTGACACTCTCTGAAACTCTCTGAAACTGTCTGACACTCTCTGACAATCTCTGACACTCTCTGAATCTCTCTGAATCACTCTGACACTATGTGACACTCTCTGAAACTCTCTGACACTCTCTGAAACTTTCTGACACTCTCTGAAACTCTCTGAAACTCTGTGACACTCTCTGACACTCCCTGACACTCTCTGAAGCTTTCTGAAACTCTCTGACACTCTGTGACACCCTCTGAAACTCTCTGAAACTCTCGGACACTCTCTGAAACTTTCTGACACTCTCTGAAACTCTCTGAAACTCTTTGTAACTCTCTGACACTCTCAGAAACTCTCAGAAGCTCACTGAAACTCTCTGACACTCTCTGACCCTCTCTGAAACTCTCAGACACTCTCAGACACTCTCTGACACTCTGTGACACTATCTGAGACTCTCTGAAACTCTCTGACACTCTCTGAAATTCTCTGAAACTCTCTGACACTCTCTGACACTCTGTGACACTCTCTGAAACTCTCTGACACTCTCTGACACTCTCAGACACTCTCTGACACTCTGTGACACTTTCTGAAACTCTCTGACACTATCTGAAACTTTCTGAATCTCTCGGACAATCTCTGAATCTCTCTGAAACTCTTTGTAACTCTCTGACACTCTCAGAAACTCTCAGAAGCTCACTGAAACTCTCAGACACTCTCTGGCACTCTCTGACACTCTCTGAAACTCTCTGAAACTCTCTGACACTCTCTGACACTCTCTGAAACTCTCTGACAATCTCTGGCACTCTCAGACACTCTCAGACACTCTCTGAAGATCTCTGAAACTCTCTGACACTATCTGACTCTTTCTGAAACTCTCGGACACTCTCTGACACACTCTGCAACTCTATGACACTATGTGACACTCTCTGACACTCTCTGAATCTCTCTGAAAAGCTCTGACAGTCTGTGAAACTCTCTGAAACTCTCTGAAAGTCCCTGACACTCTCTGACTCTCTGTGAAACTTTCTGACACTCTCTGACACTCTCTGAACATCGCTGAAACTCTCTGAAAATCTCTGACACTCTCTGACACTCTGTGACCCTCTGAGATACTCTCTGACTCTCTCAGACACACTCCGACACACTCAGAAACTCTCAGAAACTCTCTGGAACTCTCTGACACTCTCAGAAAGTCTCTGAAACACACTGACACTCTCTGAAACTCTCTGACACTATCTGACGCTCTCTGACACTCTCTGAAACTCTGTGACACACTTTGACACTCTCTGACACTCACTGACTCTCTCTGAAACTCTCTGACACTCTCTGAAACTCTCTGAAACTCTCTGAAACTCTCTGACACTCTCTGAAACTCTCTGACACTCTCAGACACTCTCTGACACTCTCTGACACTTTCTGAAACTCTCTGACTCTATCTGACACTTTCTGAATCTCTCGGACAATCTCTGAATCTCTCTGAAACTCTCCGACACTCTGTGACACTCTCTGAAACTTTCTTGCACTCTCTGACACTCTCTGAAGATCTCTGAAAATCTCTGAAAATCTCTGACACTCTCTGAAACTCTCTGACACTCACTGACACTCTGTGGCACTCACTGACACTCTCTGAAATTCTCTGAAAATCTCTGACACTCTCTGAAACTCTGTGACACTCTCTGAAATACTCTGACACTCTCTGACACGCTCCGGCAAACTCAGAAACTGTTAGAAACTCTCAGGCACTCTCTGACACTCTCAGAAATTCTCTGAAACTCTCTGACACTCTCAGACACTGTCTGACTCTCTCTGAAACTCTTTGACACTCTTTGACACTCTCAGACACTGTCTGAAACTCTCTGAAACTCTCTGACACTCTCTGACACTCTCTGACACTCCCTGACACTCTCTGAAGCTTTCTGAAACTCTCTGACACTCTGTGACACCCTCTGAAACTCTCTGAAACTCTCGGACACTCTCTGAAACTTTCTGACACTCTCTGAAACTCTCTGAAACTCTTTGTAACTCTCTGACACTCTCAGAAACTCTCAGAAGCTCACTGAAACTCTCTGACACTCTCTGACCCTCTCTGAAACTCTCAGACACTCTCAGACACTCTCTGACACTCTGTGACACTATCTGAGACTCTCTGAAACTCTCTGACACTCTCTGAAATTCTCTGAAACTCTCTGACACTCTCTGACACTCTCTGACACTCTCTGAAACTCTCTGACACTCTCTGACACTCTCAGACACTCTCTGACACTCTGTGACACTTTCTGAAACTCTCTGACACTATCTGACACTTTCTGAATCTCTCGGACACTCTCTGAATCTCTCTGAAACTCTGCGACACTCTGTGACACTCTCTGACACTCTCTGAAGATCTCTGGCACTCTCTGAAAATCTCTGACACTCTCTGAAACTCTGTGACACTCTCTGAAAGACTCTGACACTCTCTGACACTCTCAGACACTCTCTGACACTCTCTGACACTTTCTGAAACTCTCTGACACTATCTGACTCTTTCTGAAACTCTCGGACACTCTCTGACACACTCTGCAACTCTATGACACTCTGTGACACTCTGTGACACTCTCTGAATCTCTCTGAAAAGCTCTGACACTCTGTGACACTCTCTGAAACTCTCTGAAACTCCCTGACACTCTCTGAAGCTCTCTGAAACTTTCTGACAATCTCTGACACTCTCTGAACATCTCTGAAATTCTCTGAAAATCTCTGACACTCTCTGGCATTCTGTGACACTCTCAGATACTCTCTGACTGTCTCCGACACACTCTGACACACTCAGAAAATCTCAGAAACTCTCTGGAAATCTCTGACACTCTCAGAAAGTCTCTGAAAATCTCTGACCTTCTCTGAAACTCTCTGACACTCTCTGACGCTCTCTGACACTCTCTGAAACTCTGTGACACTCTTTGACACTCTCTGACACTCACTGACGCTCTCTGAAACTCTCTGACACTCTCTGAAACTCTCTGAAACTGTCTGACACTCTCTGACAATCTCTGACACTCTCTGAATCTCTCTGAATCACTCTGACACTATGTGACACTCTCTGAAACTCTCTGACACTCTCTGAAACTTTCTGACACTCTCTGAAACTCTCTGAAACTCTGTGACACTCTCTGAAACTCTCTGACACTCTCTGACACTCTCTGAAACTCCCTGAAACTCTCTGACACTCTCTGACGCTCTCTGAAACTCTCTGACAATCTCTGGCACTCTCAGACACTCTCAGACACTCTCTGAAGATCTCTGAAACTCTCTGACACTATCTGACTCTTTCTGAACCTCTCGGACACTCTCTGACACACTCTGCAACTCTATGACACTATGTGACACACTCTGACACACTCTGAATCTCTCTGAAAAGCTCTGACACTCTGTGACACTCTCTGAAACTCTCTGAAAGTCCCTGACACCCTCTGACTCTCTCTGAAACTCTCTGACACTCACTGACATTCTCTGAAACTCTCTGACACTCTCTGAAACTCTCTGAAACTGTCTGACACTCTCTGACAATCTCTGAAACTCTCTGAATCTCTCTGAATCACTCTGACACTCTGTGACACTCTGTGACACTCTCTGAAACTCTCTGACACTCTCTGAAACTTTCTGACACTCTCTGAAACTCTCTGAAGCTCTCTGAAACTCTCTGAAGCTCTCTGAAACTCTTTGAAAGTCTCTGACACTCTCTGAAACTCTCTGAAACTCTCTGACTCTCTCTGAAACTCACTGACACTCTCTGACACTCTCTGACACTCCCTGACACTCTCTGAAACTCTCTGACACTCTCTGAAACTTTCTGACACTCTCTGAAACTCTCTGACACTTTCTGAAACTCTCTGAAACTCTCTGACACTCTCTGACACTCTCTGACACTCTCTGAAACTCTCTGAAACTGTCTGACACTCTCTGACAATCTCTGACACTCTCTGAATCTCTCTGAATCACTCTGACACTATGTGACACTCTCTGAAACTCTCTGACACTCTCTGAAACTTTCTGACACTCTCTGAAACTCTCTGAAACTCTGTGACACTCTCTGAAACTCTCTGACACTCTCTGACACTCTCTGAAACTCCCTGAAACTCTCTGACACTCTCTGACGCTCTCTGAAACTCTCTGACAATCTCTGGCACTCTCAGACACTCTCAGACACTCTCTGAAGATCTCTGAAACTCTCTGACACTATCTGACTCTTTCTGAACCTCTCGGACACTCTCTGACACACTCTGCAACTCTATGACACTATGTGACACACTCTGACACACTCTGAATCTCTCTGAAAAGCTCTGACACTCTGTGACACTCTCTGAAACTCTCTGAAAGTCCCTGACACCCTCTGACTCTCTCTGAAACTCTCTGACACTCACTGACATTCTCTGAAACTCTCTGACACTCTCTGAAACTCTCTGAAACTGTCTGACACTCTCTGACAATCTCTGAAACTCTCTGAATCTCTCTGAATCACTCTGACACTCTGTGACACTCTCTGAAACTCTCTGACACTCTCTGAAACTTTCTGACACTCTCTGAAACTCTCTGAAGCTCTCTGAAACTCTCTGAAGCTCTCTGAAACTCTTTGAAAGTCTCTGACACTCTCTGAAACTCTCTGAAACTCTCTGACTCTCTCTGAAACTCTCTGACACTCTCTGACACTCTCTGACACTCCCTGACACTCTCTGAAGCTTTCTGAAACTCTCTGACACTCTGTGACACCCTCTGAAACTCTCTGAAACTCTCGGACACTCTCTGAAACTTTCTGACACTCTCTGAAACTCTCTGAAACTCTTTGTAACTCTCTGACACTCTCAGAAACTCTCAGAAGCTCACTGAAACTCTCTGACACTCTCTGACCCTCTCTGAAACTCTCAGACACTCTCAGACACTCTCTGACACTCTGTGACACTATCTGAGACTCTCTGAAACTCTCTGACACTCTCTGAAATTCTCTGAAACTCTCTGACACTCTCTGACACTCTGTGACACTCTCTGAAACTCTCTGACTCTCTCTGACACTCTCAGACACTCTTTGACACTCTGTGACACTTTCTGAAACTCTCTGACACTATCTGACACTTTCTGAATCTCTCGGACACTCTCTGAATCTCTCTGAAACTCTTTGTAACTCTCTGACACTCTCAGAAACTCTCAGAAGCTCACTGAAACTCTCAGACACTCTCTGGCACTCTCTGACACTCTCTGAAACTCTCTGAAACTCTCTGACACTCTCTGACACTCTCTGAAACTCTCTGACAATCTCTGGCACTCTCAGACACTCTCAGACACTCTCTGAAGATCTCTGAAACTCTCTGACACTATCTGACTCTTTCTGAAACTCTCGGACACTCTCTGACACACTCTGCAACTCTATGACACTATGTGACACTCTCTGACACTCTCTGAATCTCTCTGAAAAGCTCTGACAGTCTGTGAAATTCTCTGAAACTCTCTGAAAGTCCCTGACACTCTCTGACTCTCTGTGAAACTTTCTGACACTCTCTGACACTCTCTGAACATCGCTGAAACTCTCTGAAAATCTCTGACACTCTCTGACACTCTGTGACCCTCTGAGATACTCTCTGACTCTCTCAGACACACTCCGACACACTCAGAAACTCTCAGAAACTCTCTGGAACTCTCTGACACTCTCAGAAAGACTCTGAAACACACTGAAACTCTCTGAAACTCTGTGGCACTCACTGACACTCTCTGAAATTCTCTGAAAATCTCTGACACTCTCTGAAACTCTGTGACACTCTCTGAAATACTCTGACACTCTCTGACACGCTCCGGCAAACTCAGAAACTGTTAGAAACTCTCAGGCACTCTCTGACACTCTCAGAAATTCTCTGAAACTCTCTGACACTCTCTGAAACAATCTGACACTCTCTGACACTCTCTGACACTCTCTGAAACTCTTTGACACTCTTTGACACTCTCAGACACTGTCTGACTCTCTCTGAAACTCTCTGACACTCTCCGACACTCTCTGACACTCCCTGACACTCTCTGAAGCTTTCTGAAACTCTCTGACACTCTGTGACACCCTCTGAAACTCTCTGAAACTCTCGGACACTCTCTGAAACTTTCTGACACTCTCTGAAACTCTCTGAAACTCTCTGACACTCTCTGAAACTCTCTGACACTCTCAGAAACTCTCAGAAGCTCACTGAAACTCTCTGACACTCTCTGACCCTCTCTGAAACTCTCAGACACTCTCAGACACTCTCTGACACTCTGTGACACTATCTGAGACTCTCTGAAACTCTCTGACACTCTCTGAAATTCTCTGAAACTCTCTGACACTCTCTGACACTCTCTGACACTCTCTGAAACTCTCTGACACTCTCTGACACTCTCAGACACTCTCTGACACTCTGTGACACTTTCTGAAACTCTCTGACACTATCTGACACTTTCTGAATCTCTCGGACACTCTCTGAATCTCTCTGAAACTCTGCGACACTCTGTGACACTCTCTGACACTCTCTGAAGATCTCTGGCACTCTCTGAAAATCTCTGACACTCTCTGAAACTCTGTGACACTCTCTGAAAGACTCTGACACTCTCTGACACTCTCAGACACTCTCTGACACTCTCTGACACTTTCTGAAACTCTCTGACACTATCTGACTCTTTCTGAAACTCTCGGACACTCTCTGACACACTCTGCAACTCTATGACACTCTGTGACACTCTGTGACACTCTCTGAATCTCTCTGAAAAGCTCTGACACTCTGTGACACTCTCTGAAACTCTCTGAAACTCCCTGACACTCTCTGAAGCTCTCTGAAACTTTCTGACAATCTCTGACACTCTCTGAACATCTCTGAAACTCTCTGAAAATCTCTGACACTCTCTGGCATTCTGTGACACTCTCAGATACTCTCTGACTGTCTCCGACACACTCTGACACACTCAGAAAATCTCAGAAACTCTCTGGAAATCTCTGACACTCTCAGAAAGTCTCTGAAAATCTCTGACCTTCTCTGAAACTCTCTGACACTCTCTGACGCTCTCTGACACTCTCTGAAACTCTGTGACACTCTTTGACACTCTCTGACACTCACTGACGCTCTCTGAAACTCTCTGACACTCTCTGAAACTCTCTGAAACTGTCTGACACTCTCTGACAATCTCTGACACTCTCTGAATCTCTCTGAATCACTCTGACACTATGTGACACTCTCTGAAACTCTCTGACACTCTCTGAAACTTTCTGACACTCTCTGAAACTCTCTGAAACTCTGTGACACTCTCTGAAACTCTCTGACACTCTCTGACACTCTCTGAAACTCCCTGAAACTCTCTGACACTCTCTGACGCTCTCTGAAACTCTCTGACAATCTCTGGCACTCTCAGACACTCTCAGACACTCTCTGAAGATCTCTGAAACTCTCTGACACTATCTGACTCTTTCTGAACCTCTCGGACACTCTCTGACACACTCTGCAACTCTATGACACTATGTGACACACTCTGACACACTCTGAATCTCTCTGAAAAGCTCTGACACTCTGTGACACTCTCTGAAACTCTCTGAAAGTCCCTGACACCCTCTGACTCTCTCTGAAACTCTCTGACACTCACTGACATTCTCTGAAACTCTCTGACACTCTCTGAAACTCTCTGAAACTGTCTGACACTCTCTGACAATCTCTGAAACTCTCTGAATCTCTCTGAATCACTCTGACACTCTGTGACACTCTCTGAAACTCTCTGACACTCTCTGCAACTTTCTGACACTCTCTGAAACTCTCTGAAGCTCTCTGAAACTCTCTGAAGCTCTCTGAAACTCTTTGAAAGTCTCTGACACTCTCTGAAACTCTCTGAAACTCTCTGACTCTCTCTGAAACTCTCTGACACTCTCTGACACTCTCTGACACTCCCTGACACTCTCTGAAGCTTTCTGAAACTCTCTGACACTCTGTGACACCCTCTGAAACTCTCTGAAACTCTCGGACACTCTCTGAAACTTTCTGACACTCTCTGAAACTCTCTGAAACTCTTTGTAACTCTCTGACACTCTCAGAAACTCTCAGAAGCTCACTGAAACTCTCTGACACTCTCTGACCCTCTCTGAAGATCTCTGGCACTCTCTGAAAATCTCTGACACTCTCTGAAACTCTGTGACACTCTCTGAAAGACTCTGACACTCTCTGACACTCTCAGACACTCTCTGACACTCTCTGACACTTTCTGAAACTCTCTGACACTATCTGACTCTTTCTGAAACTCTCGGACACTCTCTGACACACTCTGCAACTCTATGACACTCTGTGACACTCTGTGACACTCTCTGAATCTCTCTGAAAAGCTCTGACACTCTGTGACACTCTCTGAAGCTCTCTGAAACTCCCTGACACTCTCTGAAGCTCTCTGAAACTTTCTGACAATCTCTGACACTCTCTGAACATCTCTGAAACTCTCTGAAAATCTCTGACACTCTCTGGCATTCTGTGACACTCTCAGATACTCTCTGACTGTCTCCGACACACTCTGACACACTCAGAAACTCTCAGAAACTCTCTGGAAATCTCTGACTCTCTCAGAAAGTCTCTGAAAATCTCTGACCTTCTCTGAAACTCTCTGACACTCTCTGACGCTCTCTGACACTCTCTGAAACTCTGTGACACTCTTTGACACTCTCTGACACTCACTGACGCTCTCTGAAACTCTCTGACACTCTCTGAAACTCTCTGAAACTGTCTGACACTCTCTGACAATCTCTGACACTCTCTGAATCTCTCTGAATCACTCTGACACTATGTGACACTCTCTGAAACTCTCTGACACTCTCTGAAACTTTCTGACACTCTCTGAAACTCTCTGAAACTCTGTGACACTCTCTGAAACTCTCTGACACTCTCTGACACTCTCTGAAACTCCCTGAAACTCTCTGACACTCTCTGACGCTCTCTGAAACTCTCTGACAATCTCTGGCACTCTCAGACACTCTCAGACACTCTCTGAAGATCTCTGAAACTCTCTGACACTATCTGACTCTTTCTGAACCTCTCGGACACTCTCTGACACACTCTGCAACTCTATGACACTATGTGACACACTCTGACACACTCTGAATCTCTCTGAAAAGCTCTGACACTCTGTGACACTCTCTGAAACTCTCTGAAAGTCCCTGACACCCTCTGACTCTCTCTGAAACTCTCTGACACTCACTGACATTCTCTGAAACTCTCTGACACTCTCTGAAACTCTCTGAAACTGTCTGACACTCTCTGACAATCTCTGAAACTCTCTGAATCTCTCTGAATCACTCTGACACTCTGTGACACTCTCTGAAACTCTCTGACACTCTCTGAAACTTTCTGACACTCTCTGAAACTCTCTGAAGCTCTCTGAAACTCTCTGAAGCTCTCTGAAACTCTTTGAAAGTCTCTGACACTCTCTGAAACTCTCTGAAACTCTCTGACACTCTCTGAAACTTTCTGGCACTCTCTGAAACTCTCTGAAGCTCTCTGAAACTCTTTGAAACTCTCTGACACTCTCTGACACTCTCTGAAACTCTCTGAAACTCTCTGACACTCTCTGACACTCTCTGAAACTCTCTGACAATCTCTGGCACTCTCAGACACTCTACGACACTCTCTGAAGATCTCTGAAACTCTCTGACACTATCTGACTCTTTCTGAAACTCTCGGACACTCTCTGACACACTCTGCAACTCTATGACACTATGTGACACTCTCTCACACTCTCTGAATCTCTCTGAAAAGCTCTGACAGTCTGTGAAACTCTCTGAAACTCTCTGAAAGTCCCTGACACTCTCTGACTCTCTCTGAAACTTTCTGACAATCTCTGACACTCTCTGAACATCGCTGAAACTCTCTGAAAATCTCTGACACTCTCTGACACTCTGTGACACTCTCAGATACTCTCTGACTCTCTCAGACATACTCCGACACACACAGAAACTCTCAGAAACTCTCTGAAACTCTCTGACAATCTCCGAAAGTCTCTGAAACACACTGACACTCTCTGAAACTCTCTGACACTATCTGACGCTCTCTGACACTCTCTGACCCTCTCTGAAACTCTCAGACACTCTCAGACACTGTCTGACACTCTGTGACACTATCTGAGACTCTCTGAAACTCTCTGACACTCTCTGAAATTCTCTGAAACTCTCTGACACTCTCTGACACTCTCTGACACTCTCTGAAACTCTCTGACACTCTCTGACACTCTCAGACACTCTCTGACACTCTGTGACACTTTCTGAAACTCTCTGACACTATCTGACACTTTCTGAATCTCTCGGACACTCTCTGACACTCTCTGAAACTCTGCGACACTCTCTGAAACTTTCTGGCACTCTCTGAATCTCTCTGAAGCTCTCTGAAACTCTTTGAAACTCTCTGACACTCTCTGACACTCTCTGAAACTCTCTGAAACTCTCTGACACTCTCTGACACTCTCTGAAACTCTCTGACAATCTCTGGCACTCTCAGACACTCTACGACACTCTCTGAAGATCTCTGAAACTCTCTGACACTATCTGACTCTTTCTGAAACTCTCGGACACTCTCTGACACACTCTGCAACTCTATGACACTATGTGACACTCTCTCACACTCTCTGAATCTCTCTGAAAAGCTCTGACAGTCTGTGAAACTCTCTGAAACTCTCTGAAAGTCCCTGACACTCTCTGACTCTCTCTGAAACTTTCTGACAATCTCTGACACTCTCTGAACATCGCTGAAACTCTCTGAAAATCTCTGACACTCTCTGACACTCTGTGACACTCTCAGATACTCTCTGACTCTCTCAGACATACTCCGACACACTCAGAAACTCTCAGAAACTCTCTGAAACTCTCTGACAATCTCCGAAAGTCTCTGAAACACACTGACACTGTCTGAAACTCTCTGACACTATCTGACGCTCTCTGACACTCTCTGACCCTCTCTGAAACTCTCAGACACTCTCAGACACTCTCTGACACTCTGTGACACTATCTGAGACTCTCTGAAACTCTCTGACACTCTCTAAAATTCTCTGAAACTCTCTGACACTCTCTGACACTCTCTGACACTCTCTGAAACTCTCTGACACTCTCTGACACTCTCAGACACTCTCTGACACTCTGTGACACTTTCTGAATCTCTCGGACACTCTCTGAATCTCTCTGAAACTCTGCGACACTCTGTGACACTCTCTGACACTCTCTGAAGATCTCTGGCACTCTCTGAAAATCTCTGACACTCTCTGAAACTCTGTGACACTCTCTGAAAGACTCTGACACTCTCTGACACTCTCAGACACTCTCTGACACTCTCTGACACTTTCTGAAACTCTCTGACACTATCTTACTCTTTCTGAAACTCTCGGACACTCTCTGACACACTCTGCAACTCTATGACACTCTGTGACACTCTGTGACACTCTCTGAATCTCTCTGAAAAGCTCTGACACTCTGTGACACTCTCTGCAACTCTCTGAAACTCCCTGACACTCTCTGAAGCTCTCTGAAACTTTCTGACAATCTCTGACACTCTCTGAACATCTCTGAAACTCTCTGAAAATCTCTGACACTCTCTGGCATTCTGTGACACTCTCAGATACTCTCTGACTGTCTCCGACACACTCTGACACACTCAGAAACTCTCAGAAACTCTCTGGAAATCTCTGACACTCTCAGAAAGTCTCTGAAAATCTCTGACCTTCTCTGAAACTCTCTGACACTCTCTGACGCTCTCTGACACTCTCTGAAACTCTGTGACACTTTTTGACACTCTCTGACACTCACTGACGCTCTCTGAAACTCTCTGACACTCTCTGAAACTCTCTGAAACTGTCTGACACTCTCTGACACTGTCTGAAACTCTCTGACACTCTCTGACACTCTCTGAAACTCTCTGACACTCTCTGACACTCTCTGACACTCTCTGAAACTCTCTGAAACTGTCTGACACTCTCTGACAATCTCTGACACTCTCTGAATCTCTCTGAATCACTCTGACACTATGTGACACTCTCTGAAACTCTCTGACACTCTCTGATACTTTCTGACACTCTCTGAAACTCTCTGAAACTCTGTGACACTCTCTGAAACTCTCTGACACTCTCTGACACTTTCTGAAACTCCCTGAACTCTCTGACACTCTCTGACGCTCTCTGAAACTCTCTGACAATCTCTGGCACTCTCAGACACTCTCAGACACTCGCTGAAGATCTCTGAAACTCTCTGACACTATCTGACTCTTTCTGAACCTCTCGGACAATCTCTGACACACTCTGCAACTCTATGACACTATGTGACACACTCTGACACACTCTGAATCTCTCTGAAAAGCTCTGACACTCTGTGACACTCTCTGAAACTCTCTGAAAGTCCCTGACACCCTCTGACTCTCTCTGAAACTCTCTGACACTCACTGACATTCTCTGAAACTCTCTGACACTCTCTGAAACTCTCTGAAACTGTCTGACACTCTCTGACAATCTCTGAAACTCTCTGAATCTCTCTGAATCACTCTGACACTCTGTGACACTCTCTGAAACTCTCTGACACTCTCTGAAACTTTCTGACACTCTCTGAAACTCTCTGAAGCTCTCTGAAACTCTCTGAAGCTCTCTGAAACTCTTTGAAAGTCTCTGACACTCTCTGAAACTCTCTGAAACTCTCTGACACTCTCTGAAACTTTCTGGCATTCGCTGAAACTCTCTGAAGCTCTCTGAAACTCTTTGAAACTCTCTGACACTCTCTGACACTCTCTGAAACTCTCTGAAACTCTCTGACACTCTCTGACACTCTCTGAAACTCTCTGACAATCTCTGGCACTCTCAGACACTCTACGACACTCTCTGAAGATCTCGGAAACTCTCTGACACTATCTGACTCTTTCTGAAACTCTCGGACACTCTCTGACACACTCTGCAACTCTATGACACTATGTGACACTCTCTGACACTCTCTGAATCTCTCTGAAAAGCTCTGACAGTCTGTGAAACTCCCTGAAACTCTCTGAAAGTCCCTGACACTCTCTGACTCTCTCTGAAACTTTCTGACAATCTCTGACACTCTCTGAACATCGCTGAAACTCTCTGAAAATCTCTGACACTCTCTGACACTCTGTGACACTCTCAGATACTCTCTGACTCTCTCAGACATACTCCGACACACTCAGAAACTCTCAGAAACTCTCTGAAACTCTCTGACACTCTCAGAAAGTCTCTGAAACACACTGACACTCTCTGAAACTCTCTGACACTATCTGACGCTCTCTGACACTCTCTGAAACTCTGTGACACACTTTGACACTCTCTGACACTCACTGACTCTCTCTGAAACTCTCCGACACTCTCTGAAACTCTCTGACACTCTCTGACACTCTCTGAAACTCTCGGACAATCTCTGACACTCTCAGACACTCTCTGACACTCTCTGACACTTTCTGAAACTCTCTGACACTATCTGACACTTTCTGAATCTCTCGGACAGTCTCTGAATCTCTCTGAAACTCTCCGACACTCTGTGACACTCTCTGAAACTTTCTTGCACTCTCTGACACTCTCTGAAGATCTCTGAAACTCTCTGACACTCTCTGACACTCTCTGAAACTCTCTGACACTCACTGACACTCTGTGGCACTCACTGACACTCTCTGAAGATCTCTGAAACTCTCTGAAAATCTCTGACACTCTCTGAAACGCTGTGACACTCTCTGAAACACTCTGACACTCTCTGACACTCTCCGGCACACTCAGAAACTGTCAGAAACTCTCAGGCACTCTCTGACACTCTCAGAAATTCTCTGAAACTCTCTGACACTCTATGAAACCCTCTGACACTCTCTGACACTCTCTGAACCTCTTTGACACTCTTTGACACTCTCAGACACTGTCTGACTCTCTCTGAAACTCTCTGACACTCTCTGACACTCTCTGACACTCCCTGACACTCTCTGAAGCTTTCTGAAACTCTCTGACACTCTGTGACACACTTTGACACTCTCTGACACTCACTGACTCTCTCTGGAACTCTCTGACACTCTCTGAAACTCTCTGACACTCTGACACTCTCTGAAACTCTCGGACAATCTCTGACACTCTCAGACACTCTCTGACACTCTCTGACACTTTCTGAAACTCTCTGACACTATCTGACACTTTCTGAATCTCTCGGACACTCTCTGACACTATCTGAGACTCTCTGAAACTCTCTGACACTCTCTGAAATTCTCTGAAACTCTCTGACACTCTCTGACACTCTCTGACACTCTGTGACCCTCTCAGATACTCTCTGACTCTCTCAGACACACTCTGACACACTCAGAAACTCTCAGAAACTCTCTGGAACTCTCTGACACTCTCAGAAAGTCTCTGAAACACACTGACACTCTCTGAAACTCTCTGACACTATCTGACGCTCTCTGACACTCTCTGAAATTCTGTGACACACTTTGACACTCTCTGACACTCTCTGAAACTCTCTGAAACTCTCTGACACTCTCTGAAATTCTCTGAAACTCTCTGACACTCTCTGACACTCTCTGACACTCTCAGACACTCTCTGACACTCTGTGACACTTTCTGAAACTCTCTGACACTATCTGACACTTTCTGAATCTCTCGGACACTCTCTGAATCTCTCTGAAACTCTCCGACACTCTGTGACACTCTCTGAAACTTTCTGGCACCCTCTGACACTCTCTGAAGATCTCTGGCACTCTCTGAAAATCTCTGACAATCTCTGACACTCTGTGACCCTCTCAGATACTCTCTGACTCTCTCAGACACACTCCGACACACTCAGAAACTCTCAGAAACTCTCTGGAACTCTCTGACACTCTCAGAAAGTCTCTGAAAATCTCTGACCTTCTCTGAAACTCTCTGACACTCTCTGACGCTCTCTGACACTCTCTGAAACTCTGTGACACTTTTTGACACTCTCTGACACTCACTGACGCTCTCTGAAACTCTCTGACACTCTCTGAAACTCTCTGAAACTGTCTGACACTCTCTGACACTGTCTGAAACTCTCTGACACTCTCTGACACTCTCTGAAACTCTCTGACACTCTCTGACACTCTCTGACACTCTCTGAAACTCTCTGAAACTGTCTGACACTCTCTGACAATCTCTGACACTCTCTGAATCTCTCTGAATCACTCTGACACTATGTGACACTCTCTGAAACTCTCTGACACTCTCTGAAACTTTCTGACACTCTCTGAAACTCTCTGAAACTCTGTGACACTCTCTGAAACTCTCTGACACTCTCTGACACTTTCTGAAACTCCCTGAACTCTCTGACACTCTCTGACGCTCTCTGAAACTCTCTGACAATCTCTGGCACTCTCAGACACTCTCAGACACTCGCTGAAGATCTCTGAAACTCTCTGACACTATCTGACTCTTTCTGAACCTCTCGGACAATCTCTGACACACTCTGCAACTCTATGACACTATGTGACACACTCTGACACACTCTGAATCTCTCTGAAAAGCTCTGACACTCTGTGACACTCTCTGAAACTCTCTGAAAGTCCCTGACACCCTCTGACTCTCTCAGAAACTCTCTGACACTCACTGACATTCTCTGAAACTCTCTGACACTCTCTGAAACTCTCTGAAACTGTCTGACACTCTCTGACAATCTCTGAAACTCTCTGAATCTCTCTGAATCACTCTGACACTCTGTGACACTCTCTGAAACTCTCTGACACTCTCTGAAACTTTCTGACACTCTCTGAAACTCTCTGAAGCTCTCTGAAACTCTCTGAAGCTCTCTGAAACTCTTTGAAAGTCTCTGACACTCTCTGAAACTCTCTGAAACTCTCTGACACTCTCTGAAACTTTCTGGCATTCGCTGAAACTCTCTGAAGCTCTCTGAAACTCTTTGAAACTCTCTGACACTCTCTGACACTCTCTGAAACTCTCTGAAACTCTCTGACACTCTCTGACACTCTCTGAAACTCTCTGACAATCTCTGGCACTCTCAGACACTCTACGACACTCTCTGAAGATCTCGGAAACTCTCTGACACTATCTGACTCTTTCTGAAACTCTCGGACACTCTCTGACACACTCTGCAACTCTATGACACTATGTGACACTCTCTGACACTCTCTGAATCTCTCTGAAAAGCTCTGACAGTCTGTGAAACTCCCTGAAACTCTCTGAAAGTCCCTGACACTCTCTGACTCTCTCTGAAACTTTCTGACAATCTCTGACACTCTCTGAACATCGCTGAAACTCTCTGAAAATCTCTGACACTCTCTGACACTCTGTGACACTCTCAGATACTCTCTGACTCTCTCAGACATACTCCGACACACTCAGAAACTCTCAGAAACTCTCTGAAACTCTCTGACACTCTCAGAAAGTCTCTGAAACACACTGACACTCTCTGAAACTCTCTGACACTATCTGACGCTCTCTGACACTCTCTGAAACTCTGTGACACACTTTGACACTCTCTGACACTCACTGACTCTCTCTGAAACTCTCCGACACTCTCTGAAACTCTCTGACACTCTCTGACACTCTCTGAAACTCTCGGACAATCTCTGACACTCTCAGACACTCTCTGACACTCTCTGACACTTTCTGAAACTCTCTGACACTATCTGACACTTTCTGAATCTCTCGGACACTCTCTGAATCTCTCTGAAACTCTCCGACACTCTGTGACACTCTCTGAAACTTTCTTGCACTCTCTGACACTCTCTGAAGATCTCTGAAACTCTCTGACACTCTCTGACACTCTCTGAAACTCTCTGACACTCACTGACACTCTGTGGCACTCACTGACACTCTCTGAAGATCTCTGAAACTCTCTGAAAATCTCTGACACTCTCTGAAACGCTGTGACACTCTCTGAAACACTCTGACACTCTCTGACACTCTCCGGCACACTCAGAAACTGTCAGAAACTCTCAGGCACTCTCTGACACTCTCAGAAATTCTCTGAAACTCTCTGACACTCTATGAAACCCTCTGACACTCTCTGACACTCTCTGAACCTCTTTGACACTCTTTGACACTCTCAGACACTGTCTGACTCTCTCTGAAACTCTCTGACACTCTCTGACACTCTCTGACACTCCCTGACACTCTCTGAAGCTTTCTGAAACTCTCTGACACTCTGTGACACACTTTGACACTCTCTGACACTCACTGACTCTCTCTGGAACTCTCTGACACTCTCTGAAACTCTCTGACACTCTGACACTCTCTGAAACTCTCGGACAATCTCTGACACTCTCAGACACTCTCTGACACTCTCTGACACTTTCTGAAACTCTCTGACACTATCTGACACTTTCTGAATCTCTCGGACACTCTCTGACACTATCTGAGACTCTCTGAAACTCTCTGACACTCTCTGAAATTCTCTGAAACTCTCTGACACTCTCTGACACTCTCTGACACTCTGTGACCCTCTCAGATACTCTCTGACTCTCTCAGACACACTCTGACACACTCAGAAACTCTCAGAAACTCTCTGGAACTCTCTGACACTCTCAGAAAGTCTCTGAAACACACTGACACTCTCTGAAACTCTCTGACACTATCTGACGCTCTCTGACACTCTCTGAAATTCTGTGACACACTTTGACACTCTCTGACACTCTCTGAAACTCTCTGAAACTCTCTGACACTCTCTGAAATTCTCTGAAACTCTCTGACACTCTCTGACACTCTCTGACACTCTCAGACACTCTCTGACACTCTGTGACACTTTCTGAAACTCTCTGACACTATCTGACACTTTCTGAATCTCTCGGACACTCTCTGAATCTCTCTGAAACTCTCCGACACTCTGTGACACTCTCTGAAACTTTCTGGCACCCTCTGACACTCTCTGAAGATCTCTGGCACTCTCTGAAAATCTCTGACAATCTCTGACACTCTGTGACCCTCTCAGATACTCTCTGACTCTCTCAGACACACTCCGACACACTCAGAAACTCTCAGAAACTCTCTGGAACTCTCTGACACTCTCAGAAAGTCTCTGAAACACACTGACACTCTCTGAAACTCTCTGACACTATCTGACGCTCTCTGACACTCTCTGAAACTCTGTGACACACTTTGACACTCTCTGACACTCACTGACTCTCTCTGAAACTCTCTGACACTCTCTGAAACTCTCTGAAACTCTCTGACACTCTCTGAAACTCTCTGACACTCTCAGACACTCTCTGACACTCTCTGACACTTTCTGAAACTCTCTGACTCTATCTGACACTTTCTGAATCTCTCGGACACTCTCTGAATCTCTCTGAAACTCTCCGACACTCTGTGACACTCTCTGAAACTTTCTTGCACTCTCTGACACTCTCTGAAGATCTCTGAAACCCTCTGAAAATCTCTGACACTCTCTGAAACTCTCTGACACTCACTGACACTCTGTGGCACTCACTGACACTCTCTGAAATTCTCTGAAAATCTCTGACACTCTCTGAAACTCTGTGACACTCTCTGAAACACTCTGACACTCTTTGACACTCTCCAGCACACTCAGAAACTGTTAGAAACTCTCAGGCACTCTCTGACACTCTCAGAAATTCTCTGAAACTCTCTGACACTCTCTGATACCCTCTGACACTCTCTGACACTCTCTGAAACTCTTTGACACTCTTTGACACCCTCAGACACTGTCTGACTCTGTCTGAAAATCTCTGACACTCTCTGACACTCTCTGACACTCCCTGACACTCTCTGAAGCTTTCTGAAACTCTCTGACACTCTGTGACACCCTCTGAAACTCTCTGAAACTCTCGGACACTCTCTGAAACTTTCTGACACTCTCTGAAACTCTCTGAAACTCTTTGTAACTCTCTGACACTCTCAGAAACTCTCAGAAGCTCACTGAAACTCTCTGACACTCTCTGACGCTCTCTGAAACTCTCAGACACTCTCAGACACTCTCTGACACTCTCTGACACTATCTGAGACTCTCTGAAACTCTCTGACACTCTCTGAAATTCTCTGAAACTCTCTGACACTCTCTGACACTGTCTGAAACTCTTTGACACTCTCTGACACTCTCAGACACTCTCTGACACTCTGTGACACTTTCTGAAACTCTCTGACACTATCTGACACTTTCTGAATCTCTCGGAAACTCTCTGAATCTCTCTGAAACTCTCCGACACTCTGTGACACTCTCTGAAACTTTCTGGCACCCTCTGACACTCTCTGAAGATCTCTGAAACTCTCTGAAAATCTCTGACACTCTCTGAAACTCTCTGACACTCTCTGACACTCTGTGGCACTCACTGACACTCTCTCAAATTCTCTGAAAATCTCTGACACTCTCTGAAACTCTGTGACACTCTCTGAAACACTCTGACACTCTCTGACACTCTCCGGCACACTCCGAAACTGTTAGAAACTCTCAGGCACTCTCTGACACTCTCAGAAATTCTCTGAAACTTTCTGACACTCTCTGAAACCCTCTGACACTCTCTGACACTCTCTGAATCTCTCTGAAACTCTTTGACACTCTTTGACACTCTCAGACACTGTCTGACTCTCTCTGAAACTCTCTGACACTCTCTGACACTCTCTGACACTCCCTGACACTCTCTGAAGCTTTCTGAAACTCTCTGACACTCTGTGACACCCTCTGAAAATCTCTGAAACCCTCGGACACTCTCTGAAACTTTCTGACACTCTCTGAAACTCTCTGAAACTCTTTGTAACTCTCTGACACTCTCAGAAACTCTCAGAAGCTCACTGAAACTCTCTGACCCTCTCTGACACTCTCTGAAACTCTCAGACACTCTCAGACACTCTCTGACAATCTCTGACACTATCTGAGACTCACTGAAACTCTCTGACACTCTCTGAAACTCTCTGAAACTCTCTGACACTCTCTGACACTCTCTGAAACTCTCTGACAATCTCTGACACTCTCAGACACTCTCTGACACTCTGTGACACTTTCTGAAACTCTCTGACACTATCTGACACTTTCTGAATCTCTCGGACACTCTCTGAATCTCTCTGAAACTCTCCGACACTCTGTGACACTCTCTGAAACTTTCTTGCACTCTCTGACACTCTCTGAAGATCTCTGAAAATCTCTGAAAATCTCTGACACTCTCTGAAACTCTCTGACACTCACTGACACTCTGTGGCACTCACTGACACTCTCTGAAATTCTCTGAAAATCTCTGACACTCTCTGAAACTCTGTGACACTCTCTGAAATACTCTGACACTCTCTGACACACTCCGGCACACTCAGAAACTGTTAGAAACTCTCAGGCACTCTCTGACACTCTCAGAAATTCTCTGAAACTCTCTGACACTCTCTGAAACAATCTGACACTCTCTGACACTCTCTGACACTCTCTGAAACTCTTTGACACTCTTTGACACTCTCAGACACTGTCTGACTCTCTCTGAAACTCTCTGACACTCTCTGACACTCTCTGACACTCCCTGACACTCTCTGAAGCTTTCTGAAACTCTCTGACACTCTGTGACACCCTCTGAAACTCTCTGAAACTCTCGGACACTCTCTGAAACTTTCTGACACTCTCTGAAACTCTCTGAAACTCTTTGTAACTCTCTGACACTCTCAGAAACTCTCAGAAGCTCACTGAAACTCTCTGACACTCTCTGACCCTCTCTGAAACTCTCAGACACTCTCAGACACTCTCTGACACTCTGTGACACTATCTGAGACTCTCTGAAACTCTCTGACACTCTCTGAAATTCTCTGAAACTCTCTGACACTCTCTGACACTCTCTGACACTCTCTGAAACTCTCTGACACTCTCTGACACTCTCAGACACTCTCTGACACTCTGTGACACTTTCTGGAACTCTCTGACACTATCTGACACTTTCTGAATCTCTCGGACACTCTCTGAATCTCTCTGAAACTCTGCGACACTCTGTGACACTCTCTGACACTCTCTGAAGATCTCTGGCACTCTCTGAAAATCTCTGACACTCTCTGAAACTCTGTGACACTCTCTGAAAGACTCTGACACTCTCTGACACTCTCAGACACTCTCTGACACTCTCTGACACTTTCTGAAACTCTCTGACACTATCTGACTCTTTCTGAAACTCTCGGACACTCTCTGACACACTCTGCAACTCTATGACACTCTGTGACACTCTTTGACACTCTCTGAATCTCTCTGAAAAGCTCTGACACTCTGTGACACTCTCTGAAACTCTCTGAAACTCCCTGACACTCTCTGAAGCTCTCTGAAACTTTCTGACAATCTCTGACACTCTCTGAACATCTCTGAAACTCTCTGAAAATCTCTGACACTCTCTGGCATTCTGTGACACTCTCAGATACTCTCTGACTGTCTCCGACACACTCTGACACACTCAGGAGCTCTCAGAAACTCTCTGGAAATCTCTGACACTCTCAGAAAGTCTCTGAAAATCTCTGACCTTCTCTGAAACTCTCTGACAATCTCTGACGCTCTCTGACACTCTCTGAAACTCTGTGACACTCTTTGACACTCTCTGACACTCACTGATGCTCTCTGAAACTCTCTGACACTCTCTGACCCTCTCTGAAACTCTCAGACACTCTCAGACACTCTCTGACACTCTGTGACACTATCTGAGACTCTCTGAAACTCTCTGACACTCTCTGAAATTCTCTGAAACTCTCTGACACTCTCTGACACTCTCTGACACTCTCTGAAACTCTCTGACACTCTCTGACACTCTCAGACACTCTCTGACACTCTGTGACACTTTCTGAAACTCTCTGACACTATCTGACACTTTCTGAATCTCTCGGACACTCTCTGAATCTCTCTGAAACTCTGCGACACTCTGTGACACTCTCTGACACTCTCTGAAGATCTCTGGCACTCTCTGAAAATCTCTGACACTCTCTGAAACTCTGTGACACTCTCTGAAAGACTCTGACACTCTCTGACACTCTCAGACACTCTCTGACACTCTCTGACACTTTCTGAAACTCTCTGACACTATCTGACTCTTTCTGAAACTCTCGGACACTCTCTGACACACTCTGCAACTCTATGACACTCTGTGACACTCTGTGACACTCTCTGAATCTCTCTGAAAAGCTCTGACACTCTGTGACACTCTCTGAAACTCTCTGAAACTCCCTGACACTCTCTGAAGCTCTCTGAAACTTTCTGACAATCTCTGACACTCTCTGAACATCTCTGAAACTCTCTGAAAATCTCTGACACTCTCTGGCATTCTGTGACACTCTCAGATACTCTCTGACTGTCTCCGACACACTCTGACACACTCAGAAACTCTCAGAAACTCTCTGGAAATCTCTGACACTCTCAGAAAGTCTCTGAAAATCTCTGACCTTCTCTGAAACTCTCTGACACTCTCTGACGCTCTCTGACACTCTCTGAAACTCTGTGACACTCTTTGACACTCTCTGACACTCACTGACGCTCTCTGAAACTCTCTGACACTCTCTGAAACTCTCTGAAACTGTTTGACAATCTCTGACAATCTCTGACACTCTCTGAATCTCTCTGAATCACTCTGACACTATGTGACACTCCCTGAAACTCTCTGACACTCTCTGAAACTTTCTGACACTCTCTGAAACTCTCTGAAACTCTGTGACACTCTCTGAAACTCTCTGACACTCTCTGACACTCTCTGAAACTCCCTGAAACTCTCTGACACTCTCTGACGCTCTCTGAAACTCTCTGACAATCTTTGGCACTCTCAGACACTCTCAGACACTCTCTGAAGATCTCTGAAACTCTCTGACACTATCTGACTCTTTCTGAACCTCTCGGACACTCTCTGACACACTCTGCAACTCTATGACACTATGTGACACACTCTGACACACTCTGAATCTCTCTGAAAAGCTCTGACACTCTGTGACACTCTCTGAAACTCTCTGAAAGTCCCTGACACCCTCTGACTCTCTCTGAAACTCTCTGACACTCACTGACATTCTCTGAAACTCTCTGACACTCTCTGAAACTCTCTGAAACTGTCTGACACTCTCTGACAATCTCTGAAACTCTCTGAATCTCTCTGAATCACTCTGACACTCTGTGACACTCTCTGAAACTCTCTGACACTCTCTGAAACTTTCTGACACTCTCTGAAACTCTCTGAAGCTCTCTGAAACTCTCTGAAGCTCTCTGACACTCTTTGAAAGTCTCTGACACTCTCTGAAGCTCTCTGAAACTCTCTGACTCTCTCTGAAACTCTCTGACACTCTCTGACACTCTCTGACAATCCCTGACACTCTCTGAAGCTTTCTGAAACTCTCAGACACTCTGTGACACCCTCTGAAACTCTCTGAAACTCTCGGACACTCTCTGAAACTTTCTGACACTCTCTGAAACTCTCTGAAACTCTTTGTAACTCTCTGACACTCTCAGAAACTCTCAGAAGCTCACTGAAACTCTCAGACACTCTCTGACCCTCTCTGAAACTCTCAGACACTCTCAGACACTCTCTGACACTCTGTGACACTATCTGAGACTCTCTGAAACTCTCTGACACTCTCTGAAATTCTCTGAAACTCTCTAACACTCTCTGACACTCTCTGACACTCTCTGAAACTCTCTGACACTCTCTGACACTCTCAGACACTCTCTGACACTCTGTGACACTTTCTGAAACTCTCTGACACTATCTGACACTTTCTGAATCTCTCGGACACTCTCTGAATCTCTCTGAAACTCTGCGACACTCTGTGACACTCTCTGACACTCTCTGAAGATCTCTGGCACTCTCTGAAAATCTCTGACACTCTCTGAAACTCTGTGACACTCTCTGAAAGACTCTGACACTCTCTGACACTCTCTGACACTCTCAGACACTCTCTGACACTCTCTGACACTTTCTGAAACTCTCTGACACTATCTGACTCTTTCTGAAACTCTCGGACACTCTCTGACACACTCTGCAACTCTATGACACTCTGTGACACTCTGTGACACTCTCTGAATCTCTCTGAAAAGCTCTGACACTCTGTGACACTCTCTGAAACTCCCTGACACTCTCTGAAACTCTCTGAAACTTTCTGAAAATCTCTGACACTCTCTGGCATTCTGTGACACTCTCAGATACTCTCTGACTGTCTCCGACACACTCTGACACACTCAGAAACTCTCAGAAACTCTCTGGAAATCTCTGACACTCTCAGAAAGTCTCTGAAAATCTCTGACCTTCTCTGAAACTCTCTGACACTCTCTGACGCTCTCTGACACTCTCTGAAACTCTGTGACACTCTTTGACACTCTCTGACACTCACTGACGCTCTCTGAAACTCTCTGACACTCTCTGAAACTCTCTGAAACTGTCTGACACTCTCTGACAATCTCTGACACTCTCTGAATCTCTCTGAATCACTCTGACACGATGTGACACTCTCTGAAACTCTCTGACACTCTCTGAAACTTTCTGACACTCTCTGAAACTCTCTGAAACTCTGTGACACTCTCTGAAACTCTCTGAAACTGTCTGACACTCTCTGACAATCTCTGACACTCTCTGAATCTCTCTGAATCACTCGGACACTATGTGACACTCTCTGAAACTCTCTGACACTCTCTGAAACTTTCTGACACTCTCTGAAACTCTCTGAAACTCTCTGACACTCTCTGACACTCTCTGAAACTCCCTGAAACTCTCTGACACTCTCTGACGCTCTCTGAAACTCTCTGACAATCTCTGGCACTCTCAGACACTCTCAGACACTCTCTGAAGATCTCCGAAACTCTCTGACACTATCTGACTCTTTCTGAACCTCTCGGACACTCTCTGACACACTCTGCAACTCTATGACACTATGTGACACACTCTGACACGCACTGACGCTCTCTGAAACTCTCGGACACTCTCTGAAACTCTCTGAAACTGTCTGACACTCTCTGACAATCTCTGACACTCTCTGAATCTCTCTGAATCACTCTGACACGATGTGACACTCTCTGAAACTCTCTGACACTCTCTGAAACTTTCTGACACTCTCTGAAACTCTCTGAAACTCTGTGACACTCTCTGAAACTCTCTGAAACTGTCTGACACTCTCTGACAATCTCTGACACTCTCTGAATCTCTCTGAATCACTCGGACACTATGTGACACTCTCTGAAACTCTCTGACACTCTCTGAAACTTTCTGACACTCTCTGAAACTCTCTGAAACTCTCTGACACTCTCTGACACTCTCTGAAACTCCCTGAAACTCTCTGACACTCTCTGACGCTCTCTGAAACTCTCTGACAATCTCTGGCACTCTCAGACACTCTCAGACACTCTCTGAAGATCTCTGAAACTCTCTGACACTATCTGACTCTTTCTGAACCTCTCGGACACTCTCTGACACACTCTGCAACTCTATGACACTATGTGACACACTCTGACATACTCTGAATCTCTCTGAAAAGCTCTGACACTCTGTGACACTCTCTGAAACTCTCTGAAAGTCCCTGACACCCTCTGACTCTCTCTGAAACTCTCTGACACTCACTGACATTCTCTGAAACTCTCTGACACTCTCTGAAACTCTCTGAAACTGTCTGACACTCTCTGACAATCTCTGAAACTCTCTGAATCTCTCTGAATCACTCTGACACTCTGTGACACTCTCTGAAACTCTCTGACACTCTCTGAAACTTTCTGACACTCTCTGAAACTCTCTGAAGCTCTCTGAAACTCTCTGAAACTCTCTGAAGCTCTCTGAAACTCTTTGAAAGTCTCTGACACTCTCTGAAACTCTCTGAAACTCTCTGACACTCTCTGAAACTTTCTGACAATCTCTGACACTCTCTGAACATCTCTGAAACTCTCTGAAAATCTCTGACACTCTCTGGCATTCTGTGACACTCTCAGATACTCTCTGACTGTCTCCGACACACTCTGACACACTCAGAAACTCTCAGAAACTCTCTGGAAATCTCTGACACTCTCAGAAAGTCTCTGAAAATCTCTGACCTTCTCTGAAACTCTCTGACACTCTCTGACGCTCTCTGACACTCTCTGAAACTCTGTGACACTCTTTGACACTCTCTGACACTCACTGACGCTCTCTGAAACTCTCTGACACTCTCTGAAACTCTCTGAAACTGTCTGACACTCTCTGACAATCTCTGACACTCTCTGAATCTCTCTGAATCACTCTGACACGATGTGACACTCTCTGAAACTCTCTGACACTCTCTGAAACTTTCTGACACTCTCTGAAACTCTCTGAAACTCTGTGACACACTCTGAAACTCTCTGAAACTGTCTGACACTCTCTGACAATCTCTGACACTCTCTGAATCTCTCTGAATCACTCGGACACTATGTGACACTCTCTGAAACTCTCTGACACTCTCTGAAACTTTCTGACACTCTCTGAAACTCTCTGAAACTCTGTGACACTCTCTGAAACTCTCTGATACTCTCTGACACTCTCTGAAACTCCCTGAAACTCTCTGACACTCTCTGACGCTCTCTGAAACTCTCTGACAATCTCTGGCACTCTCAGACACTCTCAGACACTCTCTAAAGATCTCTGAAACTCTCTGACACTATCTGACTCTTTCTGAACCTCTCGGACACTCTCTGACACACTCTGCAACTCTATGACACTATGTGACACACTCTGACACACTCTGAATCTCTCTGAAAAGCTCTGACACTCTGTGACACTCTCTGAAACTCTCTGAAAGTCCCTGACACCCTCTGACTCTCTCTGAAACTCTCTGACACTCACTGACATTCTCTGAAACTCTCTGACACTCTATGAAACTCTCTGAAACTGTCTGACACTCTCTGACAATCTCTGAAACTCTCTGAATCTCTCTGAATCACTCTGACACTCTGTGACACTCTCTGAAACTCTCTGACACTCTCTGAAACTTTCTGACACTCTCTGAAACTCTCTGAAGCTCTCTGAAACTCTCTGAAACTCTCTGAAGCTCTCTGAAACTCTTTGAAAGTCTCTGACACTCTCTGAAACTCTCTGAAACTCTCTGACACTCTCTGAAACTTTCTGGCACTCTCTGAAACTCTCTGAAGCTCTCTGAAACTCTTTGAAACTCTCTGACACTCTCTGACACTCTCTGAAACTCTCTGAAACTCTCTGACACTCTCTGACACTCTCTGAAACTCTCTGACAATCTCTGGCACTCTCAGACACTCTACGACACTCTCTGAAGATGTCTGAAACTCTCTGACACTATCTGACTCTTTCTGAAACTCTCGGACACTCTCTGACACACTCTGCAACTCTATGACACTATGTGACACTCTCTGACACTCTCTGAATCTCTCTGAAAAGCTCTGACAGTCTGTGAAACTCTCTGAAACTCTCTGAAAGTCCCTGACACTCTCTGACTCTCTCTGAAACTTTCTGACAATCTCTGACACTCTCTGAACATCGCTGAAACTCTCTGAAAATCTCTGACACTCTCTGACACTCTGTGACACTCTCAGATACTCTCTGACTCTCTCAGACATACTCCGACACACTCAGAAACTCTCAGAATCTCTCTGAAACTCTCTGACACTCTCAGAAAGTCTCTGAAACACACTGACACTCTCTGAAACTCTCTGACACTATCTGACGCTCTCTGACACTCTCTGAAACTCTGTGACACACTTTGACACTCTCTGACACTCACTGACTCTCTCTGAAACTCTCCGACACTCTCTGAAACTCTCTGACACTCTCTGACACTCTCTGAAACTCTCGGACAATCTCTGACACTCTCAGACACTCTCTGACACTCTCTGACACTTTCTGAAACTCTCTGACACTATCTGACACTTTCTGAATCTCTCGGACACTCTCTGAATCTCTCTGAAACTCTCCGACACTCTGTGACACTCTCTGAAACTTTCTTGCACTCTCTGACACTCTCTGAAGATCTCTGAAACTCTCTGACACTCTCTGACACTCTCTGAAACTCTCTGACACTCACTGACACTCTGTGGCACTCACTGACACTCTCTGAAGATCTCTGAAACTCTCTGAAAATCTCTGACACTCTCTGAAACGCTGTGACACTCTCTGAAACACTCTGACACTCTCTGACACTCTCCGGCACACTCAGAAACTGTCAGAAACTCTCAGGCACTCTCTGACACTCTCAGAAATTCTCTGAAACTCTCTGACACTCTATGAAACCCTCTGACACTCTCTGACACTCTCTGACACTCTCTGAAACTCTTTGACACTCTCAGACACTGTCTGACTCTCTCTGAAACTCTCTGACACTCTCTGACACTCTCTGACACTCCCTGACACTCTCTGAAGCTTTCTGAAACTCTCTGACACTCTGTGACACACTTTGACACTCTCTGACACTCACTGACTCTCTCTGAAACTCTCTGACACTCTCTGAAACTCTCTGACACTCTGACACTCTCTGAAACTCTCGGACAATCTCTGACACTCTCAGACACTCTCTGACACTCTCTGACACTTTCTGAAACTCTCTGACACTATCTGACACTTTCTGAATCTCTCGGACACTCTCTGACACTATCTGAGACTCTCTGAAACTCTCTGACACTCTCTGAAATTCTCTGAAACTCTCTGACACTCTCTGACACTCTCTGACACTCTCAGACACTCTCTGACACTCTGTGACACTTTCTGAAACTCTCTGACACTATCTGACACTTTCTGAATCTCCCGGACACTCTCTGAATCTCTCTGAAACTCTCCGACACTCTGTGACACTCTCTGAAACTTTCTGGCACCCTCTGACACTCTCTGAAGATCTCTGGCACTCTCTGAAAATCTCTGACACTCTCTGACACTCTGTGACCCTCTCAGATACTCTCTGACTCTCTCAGACACACTCCGACACACTCAGAAACTCTCAGAAACTCTGTGGAACTCTCTGACACTCTCAGAAAGTCTCTGAAACACACTGACACTCTCTGAAACTCTCTGACACTATCTGACGCTCTCTGACACTCTCTGAAACTCTGTGACACACTTTGACACTCTCTGACACTCACTGACTCTCTCTGAAACTCTCTGACACTCTCTGAAACTCTCTGAAACTCTCTGACACTCTCTGAAACTCTCTGACACTCTCAGACACTCTCTGACACTCTCTGACACTTTCTGAAACTCTCTGACTCTATCTGACACTTGCTGAATCTCTCGGACACTCTCTGAATCTCTCTGAAACTCTCCGACACTCTGTGACACTCTCTGAAACTTTCTTGCACTCTCTGACACTCTCTGAAGATCTCTGAAACTCTCTGAAAATCTCTGACACTCTCTGAAACTCTCTGACACTCACTGACACTCTGTGGCACTCACTGACACTCTCTGAAATTCTCTGAAAATCTCTGACACTCTCTGAAACTCTGTGACACTCTCTGAAACACTCTGACACTCTTTGACACTCTCCGGCACACTCAGAAACTGTTAGAAACTCTCAGGCACTCTCTGACACTCTCAGAAATTCTCTGAAACTCTCTGACACTCTCTGATACCCTCTGACACTCTCTGACACTGTCTGACTCTCTCTGAAACTCTCTGACACTCTCTGACACTCTCTGACACTCCCTGACACTCTCTGAAGCTTTCTGAAACTCTCTGACACTCTGTGACACCCTCTGAAACTCTCTGAAACTCTCGGACACTCTCTGAAACTTTCTGACACTCTCTGAAACTCTCTGAAACTCTTTGTAACTCTCTGACACTCTCAGAAACTCTCAGAAGCTCACTGAAACTCTCTGACACTCTCTGACGCTCTCTGAAACTCTCAGACACTCTCAGACACTCTCTGACACTCTCTGACACTATCTGAGACTCTCTGAAACTCTCTGACACTCTCTGAAATTCTCTGAAACTCTCTGACACTCTCTGACACTGTCTGAAACTCTCTGACACTCTCTGACACTCTCAGACACTCTCTGACACTCTGTGACACTTTCTGAAACTCTCTGACACTATCTGACACTTTCTGAATCTCTCGGAAACTCTCTGAATCTCTCTGAAACTCTCCGATACTCTGTGACACTCTCTGAAACTTTCTGGCACCCTCTGACACTCTCCGAAGATCTCTGAAACTCTCTGAAAATCTCTCACACTCTCTGACACTCTGTGACACTTTCTGAAACTCTCTGACACTATCTGACACTTTCTGAATCTCTCGGAAACTCTCTGAATCTCTCTGAAACTCTCCGACACTCTGTGACACTCTCTGAAACTTTCTTGCACTCTCTGACACTCTCTGAAATATCTGAAAATCTCTGAAAATCTCTGACACTCTCTGAAACTCTCTGACACTCACTGACACTCTGTGGCACTCACTGACACTCTCTGAAATTCTCTGAAAATCTCTGACACTCTCTGAAACTCTGTGACACTCTCTGAAATACTCTGACACTCTCTGACACGCTCCGGCACACTCAGAAACTGTTAGAAACTCTCAGGCACTCTCTGACACTCTCAGAAATTCTCTGAAACTCTCTGACACTCTCTGAAACAATCTGACACTCTCTGACACTCTCTGACACTCTCTGAAACTCTTTGACACTCTTTGACACTCTCAGACACTGTCTGACTCTCTCTGAAACTCTCTGACACTCTCTGACACTCTCTGACACTCCCTGACACTCTCTGAAGCTTTCTGAAACTCTCTGACACTCTGTGACACCCTCTGAAACTCTCTGAAACTCTCGGACACTCTCTGAAATTCTCTGAAACTCTCTGACACTCTCTGACACTCTCTGACACTCTCTGAAACTCTCTGACACTCTCTGACACTCTCAGACACTCTCTGACACTCTGTGACACTTTCTGAAACTCTCTGACACTATCTGACACTTTCTGAATCTCTCGGACACTCTCTGAATCTCTCTGAAACTCTGCGACACTCTGTGACACTCTCTGACACTCTCTGAAGATCTCTGGCACTCTCTGAAAATCTCTGACACTCTCTGAAACTCTGTGACACTCTCTGAAAAACTCTGACACTCTCTGACACTCTCAGACACTCTCTGACACTCTCTGACACTTTCTGAAACTCTCTGACACTATCTGACTCTTTCTGAAACTCTCGGACACTCTCTGACACACTCTGCAACTCTATGACACTCTGTGACACTCTGTGACACTCTCTGAATCTCTCTGAAAAGCTCTGACACTCTGTGACACTCTCTGAAACTCTCTGAAACTCCCTGACACTCTCTGAAGCTCTCTGAAACTTTCTGACAATCTCTGACACTCTCTGAACATCTCTGAAACTCTCTGAAAATCTCTGACACTCTCTGGCATTCTGTGACACTCTCAGATACTCTCTGACTGTCTCCGACACACTCTGACACACTCAGAAACTCTCAGAAACTCTCTGGAAATCTCTGACACTCTCAGAAAGTCTCTGAAAATCTCTGACCTTCTCTGAAACTCTCTGACACTCTCTGACGCTCTCTGACACTCTCTGAAACTCTGTGACACTCTTTGACACTCTCTGACACTCACTGACGCTCTCTGAAACTCTCTGACACTCTCTGAAACTCTCTGAAACTGTCTGACACTCTCTGACAATCTCTGACACTCTCTGAATCTCTCTGAATCACTCTGACACTATGTGACACTCTCTGAAACTCTCTGACACTCTCTGAAACTTTCTGACACTCTCTGAAACTCTCTGAAACTCTGTGACACTCTCTGAAACTCTCTGACACTCTCTGACACTCTCTGAAACTCCCTGAAACTCTCTGACACTCTCTGACGCTCTCTGAAACTCTCTGACAATCTCTGGCACTCTCAGACACTCTCAGACACTCTCTGAAGATCTCTGAAACTCTCTGACACTATCTGACTCTTTCTGAACCTCTCGGACACTCTCTGACACACTCTGCAACTCTATGACACTATGTGACACACTCTGACACACTCTGAATCTCTCTGAAATGCTCTGACACTCTGTGACACTCTCTGAAACTCTCTGAAAGTCCCTGACACCCTCTGACTCTCTCTGAAACTCTCTGACACTCACTGACATTCTCTGAAACTCTCTGACACTCTCTGAAACTCTCTGAAACTGTATGACACTCTCTGACAATCTCTGAAACTCTCTGAATCTCTCTGAATCACTCTGACACTCTGTGACACTCTCTGAAACTCTCTGACACTCTCTGAAACTTTCTGACACTCTCTGAAACTCTCTGAAGCTCTCTGAAACTCTCTGAAGCTCTCTGAAACTCTTTGAAAGTCTCTGACACTCTCTGAAACTCTCTGAAACTCTCTGACACTCTCTGAAACTTTTTGGCACTCTCTGAAACTCTCTGAAGCTCTCTGAAACTCTTTGAAACTCTCTGACACTCTCTGACACTCTCTGAAACTCTCTGAAACTCTCTGACACTCTCTGACACTCTCTGAAACTCTCTGACAATCTCTGGCACTCTCAGACACTCTACGACACTCTCTGAAGATCTCTGAAACTCTCTGACACTATCTGACTCTTTCTGAAACTCTCGGACACTCTCTGACACACTCTGCCACTCTATGACACTATGTGACACTCTCTGACACTCTCTGAATCTCTCTGAAAAGCTCTGACAGTCTGTGAAACTCTCTGAAACTCTCTGAAAGTCCCTGACACTCTCTGACTCTCTCTGAAACTTTCTGACAATCTCTGACACTATCTGAACATCGCTGAAACTCTCTGAAAATCTCTGACACTCTCTGACACACTGTGACACTCTCAGATACTCTCTGACTCTCTCAGACACACTCCGACACACTCAGAAACTCTCAGAAACTCTCTGAAACTCTCTGACACTCTCAGAAAGTCTCTGAAACACACTGACACTCTCTGAAACTCTCTGACACTATCTGACGCTCTCTGACACTCTCTGAAACTCTGTGACACACTTTGACACTCTCTGACACTCACTGACTCTCTCTGAAACTCTGCGACACTCTCTGAAACTCTCTGACACTCTCTGACACTCTCTGAAACTCTCGGACAATCTCTGACACTCTCAGACACTCTCTGACACTCTCTGACACTTTCTGAAACTCTCTGACACTATCTGACACTTTCTGAATCTCTCGGACACTCTCTGAATCTCTCTGAAACTCTCCGACACTCTGTGACACTCTCTGAAACTTTCTTGCACTCTCTGACACTCTCTGAAGATCTCTGAAACTCTCTGACACTCTCTGACACTCTCTGAAACTCTCTGACACTCACTGACACTCTGTGGCACTCACTGACACTCTCTGAAGATCTCTGAAACTCTCTGAAAATCTCTGACACTCTCTGAAACGCTGTGACACTCTCTGAAACACTCTGACACTCTCTGACACTCTCCGGCACACTCAGAAACTGTCAGAAACTCTCAGGCACTCTCTGACACTCTCAGAAATTCTCTGAAACTCTCTGACACTCTATGAAACCCTCTGACACTCTCTGACACTCTCTGGCACTCTCTGAAACTCTTTGACACTCTTTGACACTCTCAGACACTGTCTGACTCTCTCTGAAACTCTCTGACACTCTCTGACACTCCCTGACACTCTCTGAAGCTTTCTGAAACTCTCTGACACTCTGTGACACACTTTGACACTCTCTGACACTCACTGACTCTCTCTGAAACTCTCTGACACTCTCTGAAACTCTCTGACACTCTGACACTCTCTGAAACTCTCGGACAATCTCTGACACTCTCAGACACTCTCTGACACTCTCTGACACTTTCTGAAACTCTCTGACACTATCTGACACTTTCTGAATCTCTCGGACACTCTCTGACACTATCTGAGACTCTCTGAAACTCTCTGACACTCTCTGAAATTCTCTGAAACTCTCTGACACTCTCTGACACTCTCTGACACTCTCAGACACTCTCTGACACTCTGTGACACTTTCTGAAACTCTCTGACACTATCTGACACTTTCTGAATCTCTCGGACACTCTCTGAATCTCTCTGAAACTCTCCGACACTCTGTGACACTCTCTGAATCTTTCTGGCACCCTCTGACACTCTCTGAAGATCTCTGGCACTCTCTGAAAATCTCTGACACTCTCTGAAACTCTGTGACACTCTCTGAAAGACTCTGACTCTCTCTGACACTCTCAGACACTCTCTGACACTCTCTGACACTTTCTGAAACTCTCTGACACTATCTGACTCTTTCTGAAACTCTCGGACTCTCTCTGACATACTCTGCAACTCTATGACACTCTCTGACACTCTCTGACACTCTCTGAATCTCTCTGAAACTCCCTGACACTCTCTGAAGCTCTCTGAAACTTTCTGACAATCTCTGACACTCTCTGAACATCTCTGAAACTCTCTGAAAATCTCTGACACTCTCTGACACTCTGTGACACTCTCAGATACTCTCTGACTCTCTCAGACACACTCCGACACACTCAGAAACTCTCAGAAACTCTCTGGAAATCTCTGACACTCTCAGAAAGTCTCTGAAACTCTCTGACCCTCTCTGAAACTCTCTGACACTCTCTGACGCTCTCTGACACTCTCTGAAACTCTGTGACACTCTTTGACACTCTCTGACACACACTGACTCTCTCTGAAACTCTCTGACACTCTCTGAAACTCTCTGAAACTGTCTGACACTCTCTGACAATCTCTGACACTCTCTGAATCTCTCTGAATCACTCTGACACTATGTGACACTCTCTGAAACTCTCTGACACTCTCTGAAACTTTCTGACACTCTCTGAAACTCTGTGACACTCTCTGAAACTCTCTGACACTCTCTGACACTCTCTGAAACTCCCTGAAACTCTCTGAAAATCTCTGACACTCTCTGAAAATCTCTGACAATCTCTGGCACTCTCAGACACTGTCAGACACTCTCTGAAGATCTCTGAAACTCTCTGACACTATCTGACTCTTTCTGAACCTCTCGGACACTCTCTGACACACTCTGCAACTCTATGACACTATGTGACACGCTCTGACACTGTCTGAATCTCTCTGAAAAGCTCTGACACACTGAGACACTCTCTGAAACTCTCTGAAAGTCCCTGAAACTCTCTGACTCTCTCTGAAACTCTCTGACACTCACTGACTCTCTCTGAAACTCTCTGACACTCTCTGAAACTCTCTGACACTCTCTGACACTCTCTGAAACTCTCTGAAACTCTCTGACACTCTCTGACACTCTCTGAAACTCTCTGACAATCTCTGGCACTCTCAGACACTCTACGACACTCTCTGAAGATCTCTGAAACTCTCTGACACTATCTGACTCTTTCTGAAACTCTCGAACACTCTCTGACACACTCTGCAACTCTCTGACACTCTCTGACACTCTCTGACACTCTCTGAATCTCTCTGAAAAGCTCTGACAGTCTGTGAAACTCTCTGAAACTCTCTGAAAGTCCCTGACACTCTCTGACTCTCTCTGAAACTTTCTGACACTCTCTGACACTCTCTGAACATCGCTGAAACTCTCTGAAAATCTCTGACACTCTCTGACACTCTGTGATACTCTCAGATACTCTCTGACTCTCTCAGACACACTCCGACACACTCAGAAACCCTCAGAAACTCTCTGGAACTCTCTGACACTCTCAGAAAGTCTCTGAAACACACTGACACTCTCTGAAACTTTCTGACACTATCTGATGCTCTCTGACACTCTCTGAAACTCTGTGACACACTTTGACACTCTCTGACACTCACTGACTCTCTCTGATACTCTCTGACACTCTCTGAAACTCTCTGAAACTCTCTGACACTCTCTGACACTCTCTGAAACTCTCTGACAATTTCTGACACTCTCAGACACTCTCTGACACTCTCTGACACTTTCTGAAACTCTCTGACACTATCTGACACTTTCTGAATCTCCCGGACACTCTCTGAATCTCTCTGAAACTCTCCGAGACTCTGTGACACTCTCTGAAACTTTCTGGCGATCTCTGAAACTCTCTGAAAATCTCTGACACTCTCTGAAACTCTCTGACACTCACTGACACTCTGTGGCACTCACTGACACTCTCTGAAGATCTCTGAAACTCTCTGAAAATCTCTGACACTCTCTGAAACTCGGTGACACTCTCTGAAACACTCTGACACTCTCTGAAACTCTCCGGCACACTCAGAAACTGTCAGAAACTCTCAGGCACTCTCTGACACTCTCAGAAATTCTCTGAAACTCTCTGACACTCTCTGAAACCCTCTGACACTCTCTGACACTCTCTGACACTCTCTGAAACTCTTTGACACTCTTTGACACTCTCTGACACTCTCTGACACTCTCTGACACTCCCTGACACTCTCTGAAGCTTTCTGAAACTCTCTGACACTCTCTGAAGCTTTCTGAAACTCTCCGACACTCTGTGACACCCTCTGCAACTCTCTGAAACTCTCGGACGCTCTCTGAAACTTTCGTACACTCTCTGAAACTCTCTGAAACTCTTTGTAACTCTCTGACACTCTCAGAAACTCTCAGAAGCTCACTGAAACTCTCTGACACTCTCTGACCCTCTCTGAAACTCTCAGACACTCTCAGACACTCTCTGACACACTCTGACACTATCTGAGACTCTCTGAAACTCTCTGACACTCTCTGAAATTCTCTGAAACTCTCTGACACTCTCTGACACTCTCTGAAACTCTCTGACACTCTCTGACACTCTCAGACACTCTCTGACACTCTGTGACACTTTCTGAAACTCTCTGACACTATCTGACACTTTCTGAATCTCCCTGACACTCTCTGAAGCTCTCTGAAACTTTCTGACAATCTCTGACACTCTCTGACACTCTCTGAATCTCTCTGAAAAGCTCTGACACTCTGTGACACTCTCTGAAACTCTCTGAAACTCCCTGACACTCTCTGAATCTCTCCGAAACTTTCTGACACTCTCTGACACTCTCTGAACATCTCTGAAACTCTCTGAATATCTCTGACACTCTCTGACACTCTCTGAACATCTCTGAAACTCTCTGAAATTCTCTGACACTCTCTGACACTCTGTGACACTCTCAGATACTCTCTGACTCTCTCAGACACACTCCGACACACTCAGAAACTCTCAGAAACCCTCTGGAACTCTCTGACACTCTCAGAAAGTCTCTGAAACACTCTGACACTCTCTGAAACTGTCTGACACTCTCTGACGCTCTCTGACACTCTCTGAAACTCTGTGACACACTTTGACACTCTCTGACACTCACTGACTCTCTCTGAAACTCTCTGACGCTCTCTGAAACTCTCTGAAACTGTCTGAAAATCTCTGGCAATCTCTGACACTCTCTGAATCTCTCTGAATCACTCTGACACTCTGTGACACTCTCTGAAACTCTCTGACACTCTCTGACACTTTCTGACACTCTCTGAAACTCTCTGAAGCTCTCTGAAACTCTCTGAAAATCTCTGACACTCTCTGACACTCTCTGAAACTCTCTGAAAATCTCTGACACTCTCTGACACTCTCTGAAACTCTCTGACAATGTCTGGCACTCTCAGACACTCTCAGACACTCTGTGAAGATCTCTGAAACTCTCTGACACTATCTGACACTTTCTGAATCTCTCGGACACTCTCTGAATCTCTCTGAAACTCTCCGACACTCTGTGACACTCTCTGAAACTTTCTCGCACTCTCTGACACTCTCTGAAGATCTGTGAAACTCTCTGAAACTCTGTGAAACTCTCTGAAACACTCTGACACTCTCTGACATTCTCAGACACTCTCTGACACTCTCTGACACTTTCTGAAACTCTCGGACACTCTCTGACACACTCTGCAACTCTGTGTCACTCTGTGTCACTCTGTGACACTCTCTGACACTCTCTGACACTCTATGAATCTCGCTGAAACTCTCTGACACTCTGTGACACTCTGTAACTCTCTGAAACTCCCTGACACTCTCTGACACTCTCTGAAACTTTCTGACACTCTCTGATACTCTCTGAATCTCTCTGAAACACTCTGAAAATCACTGACACACTCTGACACTCTGTGACACTCTCAGATACTCTCTGACTCCCGCAGACACACTTCGACACACTCAGAAACTCTCAGAAACTCTCTGGTACTCTCTGGCACTCTCAGAAACTCTCTGAAACTCTTTGACAATCTCTGAAACTCTCTGACACTCTCTGACACTCTCTGACACTCTCTGAAACTCTTTGACACTCTTTGACACTCTCAGACACTGTCTGACTCTCTCTGAAACTCTCTGACACTCTCTGACACTCCCTGACACTCTCTGATACTCTCTGACACTCTCTGAAACTCTTTGACACTCTTTGACAATCTCAGACACTGTCTGACTCTATCTGAAACTCTCTGACACTCTCTGACACTCCCTGACACTGTCTGAAGCTCTCTGACACTCTCTGAAACTCTCTGAAACTCTCAGACACTCTGTGACACCCTCTGAAACTCTCTGAAACTCTCGGACGCTCTCTGAAACTTTCGGACACTCTCTGAAACTCTCTGAAACTCTTTGTAACTCTCTGACACTCTCAGAAACTCTCAGAAGCTCACTGAAACTCTCTGACACTCTCTGACCCTCTCTGAAACTCTCAGACACTCTCAGACACTCTCTGACACACTCTGACACTATCTGAGACTCTCTGAAACTCTCTGACACTCTCTGAAATTCTCTGAAACTCTCTGACACTCTCTGACACTCTCTGAAACTCTCTGGCACTCTCTGACACTCTCAGACACTCTCTGACACTCTGTGACACTTTCTGAAACTCTCTGACACTATCTGACACTTTCTGAATCTCCCTGACACTCTCTGAAGCTCTCTGAAACTTTCTGACAATCTCTGACACTCTCTGACACTCTCTGAATCTCTCTGAAAAGCTCTGACACTCTGTGACACTCTCTGAAACTCTCTGAAACTCCCTGACACTCTCTGAATCTCTCCGAAACTTTCTGACACTCTCTGACACTCTCTGAACATCTCTGAAACTCTCTGAATATCTCTGACACTCTCTGACACTCTCTGAACATCTCTGAAACTCTCTGAAAATCTCTGACACACTCTGACACTCTGTGACACTCTCAGATACTCTCTGACTCTCTCAGACACACTCCGACACACTCAGAAACTCTCAGAAACCCTCTGGAACTCTCTGACACTCTCAGAAAGTCTCTGAAACACTCTGACACTCACTGAAACTGTCTGACACTCTCTGACGCTCTCTGACACTCTCTGAAACTCTGTGACACACTTTGACACTCTCTGACACTCACTGACTCTCTCTGAAACTCTCTGACGCTCTCTGAAACTCTCTGAAACTGTCTGAAAATCTCTGGCAATCTCTGACACTCTCTGAATCTCTCTGAATCACTCTGACACTCTGTGACACTCTCTGAAACTCTCTGACACTCTCTGACACTTTCTGACACTCTCTGAAACTCTCTGAAGCTCTCTGAAACTCTCTGAAAATCTCTGACACTCTCTGACACTCTGAAACTCTCTGAAAATCTCTGACACTCTCTGACACTCTCTGAAACTCTCTGACAATCTCTGGCACTCTCAGACACTCTCAGACACTCTGTGAAGATCTCTGAAACTCTCTGACACTATCTGACACTTTCTGAATCTCTCGGACACTCTCTGAATCTCTCTGAAACTCTCCGACACTCTGTGACACTCTCTGAAACTTTCTCGCACTCTCTGAATCTCGCTGAAACTCTCTGACACTCTGTGACACTCTGTAACTCTCTGAAACTCCCTGACACTCTCTGACACTCTCTGAAACTTTCTGACACTCTCTGACACTCTCTGAATCTCTCTGAAACACTCTGAAAATCACTGACACACTCTGACACTCTGTGACACTCTCAGATACTCTCTGACTCCCGCAGACACACTTCGACACACTCAGAAACTCTCAGAAACTCTCTGGCACTCTCTGACACTCTCAGAAACTCTCTGAAACTCTTTGACAATCTCTGAAACTCTCTGACACTCTCTGACACTCTCTGACACTCTCTGAAACTCTTTGACACTCTTTGACACTCTCAGACACTGTCTGACTCTCTCTGAAACTCTCTGACACTCTCTGACACTCCCTGACACTGTCTGAAGCTCTCTGACACTCTCTGAAACTCTCTGAAACTCTCAGACACTCTCTGACACTCTCTGACACTTTCTGAAACTCTCTGACACTATCTGACACTTTCTGAATCTCTCGAACACTCTCTGAATCTCTCTGAAACTCTCCGACTCTCTGTGACACTCTCTGAAACTTTCTGGCATTCTCTGACACTCTCTGAAGATCTCTGAAACTCTCTGAAACTCTCTGACACTCACTGGCACTCTCTGAAACTCTGTGACACTCTCTGAAACACTCTGACACTCTCTGACACTCTCCGGCACACTCAGAAACTGTCAGAAACTCTCAGGCACTCTCTGACCCTCTCAGAAATTCTCTGAAACTCTCTGACACTCTCTGAAACCCTCTGACACTCTCTGACACGCTCTGACACTCTCTGAAACTCTTTGACACTCCCTGACACTCTCTGAAGCTTTCTGAAACTCTCTGAAACTCTCGGACACTCTCTGAAACTTTCTGACACTCTCTGAAACTCTCTGAAACTCTGTCACTCTCTGACACTCTCAGAAGCTCTCAGAAGCTCTCTGAAACTCTCTGACACTCTCTGACACTCTCTGAAACTCTCAGAGACTCTCAGACACTCTCTGACACTCTCTGACACTATCAGAGACTCTCTGAAACTCTCTGACACTCTCTGAAACTCTCTGAAACTCTCTGACACTCTCTGAAACTCTCTGACACTCTCTGACACTCTCAGACACTCTCTGACACTCTGTGACACTTTCTGAAACTCTCTGACACTATCTGACACTTTCTGAATCTCACGGACAATCTCTGAATCTCTCTGAAACTCTCCGACACTCTGTGACACTCTCTGAAACTTTCTGGCACTCTCTGACACTCTCTGAAGATCTCTGGCACTCCCTGTAAATCTCTGACACTCTCTGAAACTCTGTGACACTCTCTGAAAGACTCTGACACTCTCTCACACTCTCAGACACTCTCTGACACTCTCCGGCACACTCAGAAACTGTCAGAAACTCTCAGGCACTCTCTGACCCTCTCAGAAATTCTCTGAAACTCTCTGACACTCTCTGAAACCCTCTGACACTCTCTGACACTCTCTGACACTCTCTGAAACTCTTCGACACTCCCTGACACTCTCTGAAGCTTTCTGAAACTCTCTGAAAATCTCTGACACTCTCTGACACTCTCTGAAACTCTCTGACAATCTCTGGCACTCTCAGACACTCTCAGACACTCTGTGAAGATCTCTGAAACTCTCTGACACTATCTGACACTTTCTGAATCTCTCGGACACTCTCTGAATCTCTCTGAAACTCTCCGTCACTCTGTGACACTCTCTGAAACTTTCTTGCACTCTCTGACACTCTCTGAAGATCTGTGAAACACTCTGAAAATCTCTGACACTCTCTGAAACTCTGTGAAACTCTCTGAAACACTCTGACACTTTCTGAAACTCTCGGACACTCTCTGACACACTCTGCAACTCTGTGTCACTCTGTGACACTCTCTGACACTCTCTGACACTCTCTGAATCTCGCTGAAACTCTCTGACACTCTGTGACACTCTGTAACTCTCTGAAACTCCCTGACACTCTCTGACACTCTCTGAAACTTTCTGACACTCTCTGACACTCTCTGAATCTCTCTGAAACACTCTGAAAATCACTGACACACTCTGACACTCTGTGACACTCTCAGATAATCTCTGACTCCCGCAGACACACTTCGACACACTCAGAAACTCTCAGAAACTCTCTGGCACTCTCTGACACTCTCAGAAACTCTCTGAAACTCTTTGACAATCTCTGAAACTCTCTGACACTCTCTGACACTCTCTGACACTCTCTGAAACTCTTTGACACTCTTTGACACTCTCAGACACTGTCTGACTCTCTCTGAAACTCTCTGACACTCTCTGACACTCCCTGACACTGTCTGAAGCTCTCTGACACTCTCTGAAACTCTCTGAAACTCTCAGACACTCTCTGACACTCTCTGACACTTTCTGAAACTCTCTGACACTATCTGACACTTTCTGAATCTCTCGAACACTCTCTGAATCTCTCTGAAACTCTCCGACTCTCTGTGACACTCTCTGAAACTTTCTGGCATTCTCTGACACTCTCTGAAGATCTCTGAAACTCTCTGAAACTCTCTGACACTCACTGGCACTCTCTGAAACTCTGTGACACTCTCTGAAACACTCTGACACTCTCTGACACTCTCCGGCACACTCAGAAACTGTCAGAAACTCTCAGGCACTCTCTGACCCTCTCAGAAATTCTCTGAAACTCTCTGACACTCTCTGAAACCCTCTGACACTCTCTGACACGCTCTGACACTCTCTGAAACTCTTTGACACTCCCTGACACTCTCTGAAGCTTTCTGAAACTCTCTGAAACTCTCGGACACTCTCTGAAACTTTCTGACACTCTCTGAAACTCTCTGAAACTCTGTCACTCTCTGACACTCTCAGAAGCTCTCAGAAGCTCTCTGAAACTCTCTGACACTCTCTGACACTCTCTGAAACTCTCAGAGACTCTCAGACACTCTCTGACACTCTCTGACACTATCAGAGACTCTCTGAAACTCTCTGACACTCTCTGAAACTCTCTGAAACTCTCTGACACTCTCTGAAACTCTCTGACACTCTCTGACACTCTCAGACACTCTCTGACACTCTGTGACACTTTCTGAAACTCTCTGACACTATCTGACACTTTCTGAATCTCACGGACAATCTCTGAATCTCTCTGAAACTCTCCGACTCTCTGTGACACTCTCTGAAACTTTCTGGCACTCTCTGACACTCTCTGAAGATCTCTGGCACTCCCTGTAAATCTCTGACACTCTCTGAAACTCTGTGACACTCTCTGAAAGACTCTGACACTCTCTCACACTCTCAGACACTCTCTGACACTCTCCGGCACACTCAGAAACTGTCAGAAACTCTCAGGCACTCTCTGATCCTCTCAGAAATTCTCTGAAACTCTCTGACACTCTCTGAAACCCTCTGACACTCTCTGACACTCTCTGACACTCACTGAAACTCTTCGACACTCCCTGACACTCTCTGAAGCTTTCTGAAACTCTCTGAAACTCTCGGACACTCTCTGAAACTTTCTGACACTCTCTGAAACTCTCTGAAACTCTGTCACTCTCTGACACTCTCAGAAGCTCTCAGAAGCTCTCTGAAACTCTCTGACACTCTCTGACACTCTCTGAAACTCTCAGAGACTCTCAGACACTCTCTGACACTCTCTGACACTATCTGAGACTCTCTGAAACTCTCTGACACTCTCTGAAACTCTCTGAAACTCTCTGACACTCTCTGACACTCTCTGAAACTCTCTGACACTCTCTGACACTCTCAGACACTCTCCGACACTCTGTGACACTTTCTGAAACTCTCTGACACTATCTGACACTTTCTGAATCTCTCGGACAATTTCTGAATCTCTCTGAAACTCTCCGACACTCTGTGACACTCTCTGAAACTTTCTGGCACTCTCTGACACTCTCTGAAGATCTCTGGCACTCCCTGTAAATCTCTGACACTCTCTGAAACTCTGTGACACTCTCTGAAAGACTCTGACAATCTCTCACACTCTCAGACACTCTCTGACACTCTCCGGCACACTCAGAAACTGTCAGAAACTCTCAGGCACTCTCTGACCCTCTCAGAAATTCTCTGAAACTCTCTGACACTCTCTGAAACCCTCTGACACTCTCTGACACTCTCTGACACTCTCTGAAACTCTTTGACACTCCCTGACACTCTCTGAAGCTTTCTGAAACTCTCTGAAACTCTCGGACAATCTCTGAAACTTTCTGACACTCTCTGAAACTCTCAGAGACTCTCAGACACTCTCTGACACTCTCTGACACTATCTGAGACACTCTGAAACTCTCTGACACTCTCTGAAACTCTCTGAAACTCTCTGACACTCTCTGACACTCTCTGAAACTCTCTGACACTCTCTGACACTCTCAGACACTCTCTGACACTCTGTGACACTTTCTGAAACTCTCTGACACTATCTGACACTTTCTGAATCTCTCGGACAATCTCTGAATCTCTCTGAAACTCTCCGACACTCTGTGACACTCTCCGAAACGTTCTGGCACTCTCTGAGACTCTCTGAAGATCTCTGGCACTCTCTGTAAATCTCTGACACTCTCTGAAACTCTGTGACACTCTCTGAAAGACTCTGACACTCTCTCACACTCTCAGACACTCTCTGACACTCTCTGACACTTTCTGAAACTCTCTGACAATATCTGACTCTTTCTGAAACTCTCGGACACTCTCTGACACACTCTGCAGCTCTATGACATTCTGTGACACTCTCTGACACTCTCTGAATCTCTCTGAAAAGCTCTGACACTCTGTGACACTCTCTGAAACTATCTGAAACTCCCTGACACTCTCTGACTCTCTCTGACACTCTCTGACACTCTCAGACACTCTCTGACACTCTCTGACACTTTCTGAAAATCTCTGACACTGTCTGACACTTTCTGAATCTCTCAGACACTCTCTGAATCTCTCTGAAACTCTCCGACACTCTGTGACACTCTCTGAAACTTTCTGGCACTCTCTGACATTCTCTGAAGATCTCTGGCACTCTCTGAAAATCTCTGACACTCTCTGAAACTCTGTGACAATCTCTGAAAGACTCTGACACTCTCTGACACTCTCTGACACTCTCAGACACTCTCTGACACTCTCTGACACATTCTGAAACTCTCTGACACTATCTGACTCTTTCTGAAACTCTCGGACACTCTCTGAATCTCTCTGAAATGCTCTGACACTCTGTGACACTCTCTGAAAATCTCTGAAACTCCCTGACACTCTCTGACTCTCTCTGAAACTTTCTGACACTCTCTGACACTCTCAGAATGTCTCTGAAACACTCTGACATTCTCTGAAACTCTCTGACACTCTCTGACGCTCTCTGACACTCTCTGAAACTCTGTCACACTCTTTGACACTCGCTGACACTCACTGACTCTCTCTGGAACTCTCTGACACTCTCTGAATCTCTCTGAAACTGTCTGAAACTCTCTGACAATCTCTGACACTCTCTGAATCTCTCTGAATCACTCTGACACTCTGTGACACTCTCTGAAACTCTCTGACACTCTCTGAAACTTTCTGACACTCTCTGAAACTCTCTGAAGCTCTCTGAAACTCTCTGAAACTCTCGGACACTCTCTGACACTCTCTGAAACTCTCTGAAACTCTCTGCAACTCTCTGACACTCTCAGAAACTGTCAGAAGCTCTCTGAAACTCTCTGACACTCTCTGACACTCTCTGAAACTCTCAGACACTCTCTGACACTCACTGACATTATCTGCGACTCTCTGAAAATCTCTGACAGTCTCTGACACTCTCTGAAACTCTCTGACACTCTCTGGCACTCTCAGACACTCTCTGACGCTCTGCGACACTTTCTGAAACTCTCTGACACTATCTGACACTTTCTGAATCTCTCGTACACTCTCTGAATCTCTCTGACACTCTGTGACACTCTCTGAAACTTTCTGGCACTCTCCGACACTCTCTGAAGATCTCTGACACTCTCTGAAACTCTGTGACACTCTCTGAAACACTCCGACACTCTCTGACACTCTCAGACACTCTCTGACACTCTCTGACACTTTCTGAAACTCTCTGACACTATCTGACTCTTTCTGAAACTCTCGGACACTCTCTGACACTCTCAGAAAGTCTCTGAAACACTCTGACATTCTCTGAAACTCTCTGACACTCTCTGACGCTCTCTGACACTCTCTGAAACTCTGTCACACTCTTTGACAGTCGCTGACACTCACTGACTCTCTCTGGAACTCTCTGACACTCTCTGAATCTCTCTGAAACTGTCTGAAACTCTCTGACAATCTCTGACACTCTCTGAATCTCTCTGAATCACTCTGACACTCTGTGACACTCTCTGAAACTCTCTGACACTCTCTGAAACTTTCTGACACTCTCTGAAACTCTCTGAAGCTCTCTGAAACTCTCTGAAACTCTCGGACACTCTCTGACACTCTCTGAAACTCTCTGAAACTCTCTGCAACTCTCTGACACTCTCAGAAACTCTCAGAAGCTCTCTGAAACTCTCTGACACTCTCTGACACTCTCAGACACTCTCTGACACTCACTGACATTATCTGCGACTCTCTGAAAATCTCTGACAGTCTCTGACACTCTCTGAAACTCTCTGACACTCTCTGGCACTCTCAGACACTCTCTGACGCTCTGCGACACTTTCTGAAACTCTCTGACACTATCTGACACTTTCTGAATCTCTCGTACACTCTCTGAATCTCTCTGACACTCTGTGACACTCTCTGAAACTTTCTGGCACTCTCCGACACTCTCTGAAGATCTCTGACACTCTCTGAAACTCTGTGACACTCTCTGAAACACTCCGACACTCTCTGACACTCTCAGACACTCTCTGACACTCTCTGACACTTTCTGAAACTCTCTGACACTATCTGACTCTTTCTGAAACTCTCGGACACTCTCTGACACTCTCAGAAAGTCTCTGAAACCCTCTGACATTCTCTGAAACTCTCTGACACTCTCTGAAACTCTCTGACACTCTCTGAAACTCTGTCACACTCTTTGACACTCGCTGACACTCACTGACTCTCTCTGAAACTCTCTGACACTCTCTGAATCTCTCTGAAACTGTCTGAAACTCTCTGACAATCTCTGACACTCTCTGAATCTCTCTGAATCACTCTGACACTCTGTGACACTCTCTGAAACTCTCTGACACTCTCTGAAACTTTCTGACACTCTCTGAAACACTCTGAAGCTCTCAGAAACTCTCTGAAACTCTCGGACACTCTCTGACACTCTCTGAAACTCTCTGAAACTCTCTGCAACTCTCTGACACTCTCAGAAACTCTCAGAAGCTCTCTGAAACTCTCTGACACTCTCTGACACTCTCTGAAACTCTCAGACACTCTCTGACACTCACTGACATTATCTGCGACTCGCTGAAAATCTCTGACAGTCTCTGACACTCTCTGAAACTCTCTGACACTCTCTGGCACTCTCAGACACTCTCTGACGCTCTGCGACACTTTCTGAAACTCTCTGACACTATCTGACACTTTCTGAATCTCTCGTACACTCTCTGAATCTCTCTGACACTCTGTGACACTCTCTGAAACTTTCTGGCACTCTCCGACACTCTCTGAAGATCTCTGACACTCTCTGAAACTCTGTGACACTCTCTGAAACACTCCGACACTCTCTGACACTCTCAGACACTCTCTGACACTCGCTGAGACTTTCTGAAACTCTCTGACACTATCTGACTCTTTCTGAAACTCTCGGACACTCTCTGACACACTCTGCAACTCTGTGACACTCTGTGACACTCTCTGACACTCTCTGAATCTCTCTGAAACGCTCTGACACTCTGTGACACTCTCTGAATCTCTCTGAAACTCCCTGACACTCTCTGACTCTCTCTGAAAATTTCTGACAATCTCTGACACTCTCTGAACATCTCTGAAACTCTCTGAAAATCTCTGACACTCTCTGACACTCCGTGGCACTCTCAGATACTCTCTTACTCTCTCAGACACACTCCGACACACTCAGAAACTCTCAGAAACTCTCTGGAACTCTCTGACACTCTCAGAAAGTCTCTGAAACTCTCTGACACACTCTGAAAATCTCTGACACTCTCTGACACTCTCTGAAACTCTGTGACACTCTTTGACACTCTCAGACACTGTCTGACTCTCTCTGAAACTCTCTGAAACTCTCTGAAATTGTCTGACACTCTGTGACAATCTCTGACACTCTCTGAATCTCTCTGAAGCACTACGACACTCTGTGACACTCTCTGAAACTCTCTGACACTCTCTGAAAATTTCTGACACTCTCTGAAACTCTCTGACTCTCTCAGAAACACTCAGAAACTCTCTGAGACTCTCTGAAACTCTCTGACACTCTCTGACACTCTCTGAAACTCTCTGAAACTCTCTGACACTCTCTGACACTTTCTGAATCTCTCGGACACACTCTGAAACTCTCTGACACTCTCTGAAACTGTCTGACACTCTCTGAAACTATCTGACACTCTCTGAAACTCTCAGAAACACTCAGGAACTCTCTGAAACACTCTGACACTCTCTGACACTCTCTGAATCTCTCTGAAGCACTCTGACACTCTGTGACACTCTCTGAAACTCTCTGACACTCTCTGAAACTCTCAGAAACACTCAGGAACTCTCTGAAACTCTCTGACACTCTCTGACACTCTGCGACACTCTCTGAAATTCTCTGACAATCTCTGACACTCTCTGACAAACTCAGAAAGTCTCAGAAACTCTCTGACAGACTCTGAAACTCTCAGACACTCTCTGAAATTCGCTGACAATCTCTGACACTCTCTGAGAAACTCACAAACTCTCAGAAACGCTCGGACACTCTCTGATACTCTCTGACACTCTCTGACAATCACTGACATTCTCTGAAGCTTTCTGAAACACTCTGACACTCTGTGACACCCTCTGAGACTCTCTGAAACTCTCTGACAATCGCTTAAACTTTCTGACACTCTCTGAAACTCTCTGAAACTCTCTGAAACTCTCTGCAACTCTCTGACACTCTCAGAAACTCTCAGAAGCTCTCTGACACTCTCTGAAACTCTCAGACACTCTCTGACACTCACTGACACTATCTGCGACTCTCTGAAAATCTCTGACACTCTCTGAAACGCTCTGATACTCTCTGACACTCTCTGACACTCTCTGAAACTCTCTGACACTCTCTGACACTCTCAGACACTCTCTGACGCATGTGACACTTTCTGAAACTCTCTGACACTATCTGAATCTCTTGGACACTCTCTGAATCTCTCTGAAACTCTCCGACACTCTGTGACACTCTCTGAAACTTTCTGGCACTCTCTGACACTCTCTGAAGATCTCTGACACTCTCTGAAACTCTGTGACACTCTCTGAAACACTCCGACACTCACTGACACTCTCAGACACTCTCTGACACTCTCTGACACTTTCTGAAACTCTCTGACACTATCTGACTCTTTCTGAAACTCTCGGACACTCTCTTGCACACTCTGCAACTCTGTGACAAACTCTGACACTCTCTGAATCTCTCTGAAACGCTCTGACACTCTGTGACACTCTCTGAATCTCTCTGAAACTCCCTGACACTCTCTGACTCCCTCTGAAACTTTCTGACAATCTCTGACACTCTCTGAACATCTCTGAAACTCTCTGAAAATCTCTGACACTCTCTTACACGCTCTGAAACCCTCTGACACTCTCTGACACTCTCTGACACTCTCTGAAACTCTTTGACACTCCCTGTCACTCTCTGAAGCTTTCTGAAACTCTCTGAAACTCTCGGACACTCTCTGAAACTTTCTGACACTCTCTGAAACCCTCTGAAACTCTGTCACTCTCTGACACTCTCAGAAGCTCTCAGAAGCTCTCTGAAACTCTCTGACACTCTCTGACACTCTCTGAAACTCTCAGAGACTCTCAGACACTCTCTGACACTCTCTGACTCTATCAGAGACTCTCTGAAACTCTCTGACACTCTCTGAAACTCTCTGAAACTCTCTGACACTCTCTGACACTCTCTGAAACTCTCTGACACTCTCTGACACTCTCAGACACTCTCTGACACTCTGTGACACTTTCTGAAAGTCTCCGACACTATCTGACACTTTCTGAATCTCTCGGACAATCTCTGAATCTCTCTGAAACTCTCCGACACTCTGTGACACTCTCTGAAACTTTCTGGCACTCTCTGACACTCTCTGAAGATCTCTGGCACTCCCTGTAAACCTCTGACACTCTCTGAAACTCTGTGACACTCTCTGAAAGACTCTGACACTCTCTCACACTCTCAGACACTCTCTGACACTCTCCGGCACACTCAGAAACTGTCAGAAACTCTCAGGCACTCTCTGACCCTCTCAGAAATTCTCTGAAACTCTCTGACACTCTCTGAAACCCTCTGACACTCTCTGACACTCTCTGAAACTCTTTGACACTCCCTGACACTCTCGGAAGCTTTCTGAAACTCTCTGAAACTCTCGGACACTCTCTGAAACTTTCTGACACTCTCTGAAACCCTCTGAAACTCTGTCACTCTCTGACACTCTCAGAAGCTCTCAGAAGCTCTCTGAAACTCTCTGACACTCTCTGACACTCTCTGAAACTCTCAGAGACTCTCAGACACTCTCTGACACTCTCTGACACTATCTGAGACTCTCTGAAACTCTCTGACACTCTCTGAAACTCTCTGAAACTCTCTGACACTCTCTGACACTCTCTGAAACTCTCTGACACTCTCTGACACTCTCAGACACTCTCTGACACTCTGTGACACTTTCTGAAACTCTCTGACACTATCTGACACTTTCTGAATCTCTCGGACAATCTCTGAATCTCTCTGAAACTCTCCGACACTCTGTGACACTCTCTGAAACTTTCTGGCACTCTCTGACACTCTCTGAAAATCTCTGGCACTCTCTGTAAATCTCTGACACTCTCTGAAACTCTGTGACACTCTCTGAAAGACTCTGACACTCTCTCACACTCTCAGACACTCTCTGACACTCTCTGACACTTTCTGAAACTCTCTGACAATATCTGACTCTTTCTGAAACTCTCGGACACTCTCTGACACACTCTGCAACTCTATGACATTCTGTGACACTCTCTGACACTCTCTGAATCTCTCTGAAAAGCTCTGACACTCTGTGATACTCTCTGAAACTATCTGAAACTCCCTGACACTCTCTGACTCTCTCTGACACTCTCTGACACTCTCAGACACTCTCTGACACTCTCTGACACTTTCTGAAAATCTCTGACACTGTCTGACAATTTCTGAATCTCTCAGACACTCTCTGAATCTCTCTGAAACTCTCCGAAACTCTGTGACACTCTCTGAAACTTTCTGGCACTCTCTGACATTCTCTGAAGATCTCTGGCACTCTCTGAAAATCTCTGACACACTCTGCAACTCTGTGTCACTCTGTGACACTCTCTGAATCTCTCTGAAAAGCTCTGACACTCTGTGACACTCTCTGAAACTCTCTGAAACTCCCTGACACTCTCTGACTCTCTCTGAAACTTTCTGACACTCTCTGACACTCTCAGAAAGTCTCTGAAACACTCTGACATTCTCTGAAACTCTCTGACACTCTCTGACGCTCTCTGACACTCTCTGAAACTCTGTCACACTCTTTGACACTCGCTGACACTCACTGACTCTCTCTGAAACTCTCTGACACTCTCTGAATCTCTCTGAAACTGTCTGAAACTCTCTGACAATCTCTGACACTCTCTGAATCTCTCTGAATCACTCTGACACTCTGTGACACTCTCTGAAACTCTCTGACACTCTCTGAAACTTTCTGACACTCTCTGAAACTCTCTGAAGCTCTCTGAAACTCTCTGAAACTCTCGGACACTCTCTGACACGCTCTGAAACTCTCTGAAACTCTCTGCAACTCTCTGACACTCTCTGACACTCTCTGAAACTCCCTGACACTCTCTGACTCTCTCTGAAACTTTCTGACAATCTCTGACACTCTCTGAACATCTCTGAAACTCTCTGAAAATCTCTGACACTCTCTGACACACTGTGACACTCTCAGATACTCTCTGACTCTCTCAGACACACTCCGACACACTCAGAAACTCTCTGGAACTCTCTGACACTCTCAGAAAGTCTCTGAAACTCTCTGACACACTCTGAAACTCTCTGACACTCTCTGACACTCTCTGACACTCTCTGAAACTCTGTGAAACTCTTTGATACACACTGACACTCTCTGACATTCTCAGACACTCTCTGACACTCTCTGACACTTTCTGAAACTCTCTGACAGCATCTGACACTTTCTGAAACTCTCGGACACTCTCTGACACACTCTGACACTCTCTGACACTCTCTGAATCTCTCTGAAACTCTCTGACACTCTGTGACACTCTGTAACTCTCTGAAACTCCCTGACACTCTCTGACACTCTCTGAAATTTTCTGACACTCTCTGACACTCTCTGAACATCTCTGAAACTCTCTGAAAATCTCTGACACTCTCTGACACTCTGTGACACTCTCAGATACTCTCTGAATCCCGCGGACACACTTCGACACACTCAGAAACTCTCAGAAACTCTCTGACATTCTCTGACACTCTCTGAAACTCTTTGACACTCTTTGACACTCTCAGACACTGTCTGACTCTCTCTGAAACTCTCTGACACTCTCTGACACTCCCTGACACTCTCTGAAACTCTCTGACACTGTCTGACTCTATCTGAAACTCTCTGACACTCTCTGACACTCACTGACACTGTCTGAAGCTCTCTGACACTCTCTGAAACTCTCTGAAACTCTCTGACACTCTCTGACACTCTCTGAAACTCTCTGACAATCTCTGACACTCTCAGACACTCTCTGACACTCTCTGAATCTCTCTGAAACTGTCTGAAACTCTCTGACAATCTCTGACACTCTCTGAATCTCTCTGAATCACTCTGACACTCTGTGACACTCTCTGAAACTCTCTGACACTCTCTGAAACTTTCTGACACTCTCTGAAACTCTCTGAAGCTCTCTGAAACTCTCTGAAACTCTCGGACACTCTCTGACACTCTCTGAAACTCTCTGAAACTCTCTGCAACTCTCTGACACTCTCAGAAACTCTCAGAAGCTCTCTCAAACTCTCTGACACTCTCTGAAACTCTCAGACACTCTCTGACACTCACTGACATTATCTGCGACTCTCTGAAAATCTCTGACAGTCTCTGACACTCTCTGAAACTCTCTGACACTCTCTGACACTCTCAGACACTCTCTGACGCTCTGCGACACTTTCTGAAACTCTCTGACACTATCTGACACTTTCTGAATCTCTCGTACACTCTCTGAATCTCTCTGACACTCTGTGACACTCTCTGAAACTTTCTGGCACTCTCCGACACTCTCTGAAGATCTCTGACACTCTCTGAAACTCTGTGACACTCTCTGAAACACTCCAACACTCTCTGACACTCTCAGACACTCTCTGACACTTTCTGAAACTCTCTGACACTATCTGACTCTTTCTGAAACTCTCGGACACTCTCTGACACACTCTGCAACTCTGTGACACTCTCTGACACTCTCTATCACTCTCTGACACTCTCTGACACTCTGTGACACTCTCTGAATCTCTCTGAAACTCCCTGACACTCTCTGACTCTCTCTGAAAATTTCTGACAATCTCTGACACTCTCTGAACATCTCTGAAACTCTCTGAAAATCTCTGACACTCTCTGACACTCTGTGGCACTCTCAGATACTCTCTGACTCTCTCAGACACACTCCGACGCACTCAGAAACTCTCAGAAACTCTCTGGAACTCTCTGACACTCTCAGAAAGTCTCTGAAACTCTCTGACACACTCTGAAACTCTCTGACACTCTCTGAAACTCTGTGACACTCTTTGACACTCTCAGACACTGTCTGACTCTCTCTGAAACTCTCTGACACTCACTGAAACTCTCTGAAATTGTCTGACACTCTGTGACAATCTCTGACACTCTCTGAATCTCTCTGAAGCACTACGACACTCTGTGACACTCTCTGAAACTCTCTGACACTCTCTGAAACTTTCTGACACTCTCTGAAACTCTCTGACTCTCTCAGGAACACTCAGAAACTCTCTGAGACTCTCTGAAACTCTCTGACACTCTCTGACACTCTCTGAAACTCTCTGAAACTCTCTGACACTCTCTGACACTTTCTGAATCTCTCGGACACACTCTGAAACTCTCTGACACTCTCTGAAACTGTCTGACACTCTCTGAAACTATCTGACACTCTCTGAAACTCTCAGAAACACTCAGGAACTCTCTGAAACACTCTGTCACTCTCTGACACTCTCTGAATCTCTCTGAAGCACTCTGACACTCTGTGACACTCTCTGAAACTCTCTGACACTCTCTGAAACTATCTGACACTCTCTGAAACTCTCAGAAACACTCAGGAACTCTCTGAAACTCTCTGACACTCTCTGACACTCTGCGACACTCTCTGAAATTCTCTGACAATCTCTGACACTCTCTGACAAACTCAGAAAGTCTCAGAAACTCTCTGACAGACTCTGAAACTCTCAGACACTCTCTGAAATTCGCTGACAATCTCTGACACTCTCTGAGAAACTCACAAACTCTCAGAAACGCTCGGAGACTCTCTGATACTCTCTGACACTCTCTGACAATCACTGACATTCTCTGAAGCTTTCTGAAACTCTCTGACACTCTGTGACACCCTCTGAGACTCTCTGAAACTCTCTGACAATCTCTTAAACTTTCTGACACTCTCTGAAACTCTCTGAAACTCTCTGAAACTCTCTGCAACTCTCTGACACTCTCAGAAACTCTCAGAAGCTCTCTGACACTCTCTGAAACTCTCAGACACTCTCTGACACTCACTGACACTATCTGCGACTCTCCGAAAATCTCTGACACTCTCTGAAACGCTCTGATACTCTCTGACACTCTGACATTCTCTGAAACTCTCTGACACTCTCTGACACTCTCAGACACTCTCTGACGCTCTGTGACACTTTCTGGAACTCTCTGACACTATCTGAATCTCTTGGACACTCTCTGAATCTCTCTGAAACTCTCCGACACTCTGTGACACTCTCTGAAACTTTCTGGCACTCTCTGACACTCTCTGAAGATCTCTGACACTCTCTGAAACTCTGTGACACTCTCTGAAACACTCCGACACTCACTGACACTCTCAGACACTCTCTGACACTCTCTGACACTTTCTGAAACTCTCTGACACTATCTGACTCTTTCTGAAACTCTCGGACACTCTCTTACACACTCTGCAACTCTGTGACACTCTGTGACAATCTCTGACACTCTCTGAATCTCTGTGAAACGCTCTGACACTCTGTGACACTCTCTGAATCTCTCTGAAACTCCCTGACACTCTCTGACTCTCTCTGAAACTTTCTGACAATCTCTGACACTCTCTGAACATCTCTGAAACTCTCTGAAAATCTCTGACAATCTCTGACACACTGTGACACTCTCAGATACTCTCTGACTCTCTCAGACACACTCCGACACACTCAGAAACTCTCTGGAACTCTCTGACACTCTCAGAAAGTCTCTGAAACTCTCTGACACACTCTGAAACTCTCTGACACTCTCTGACACTCTCTGAAACTCTGTGAAACTCTCTGATACACACTGACACTCTCTGACATTCTCAGACACTCTCTGAAACTCTCTGACACTTTCTGAAACTCTCTGACAGCATCTGACACTTTCTGAAACTCTCGGACACTCTCTGACACACTCTGACACTCTCTGACACTCTCTGAATCTCTCTGAAACTCTCTGACACTCTGTGACACTCTGTAACTCTCTGAAACTCCCTGACACTCTCTGACACTCTCTGAAATTTTCTGACACTCTCTGACACTCTCTGAACATCTCTGAAACTCTCTGAAAATCTCTGACACTCTCTGACACTCTGTGACACTCTCAGATACTCTCTGAATACCGCGGACACACTTCGACACACTCAGAAACTCTCAGAAACTCTCTGACATTCTCTGACACTCTCTGAAACTCTTTGACACTCTTTGACACTCTCAGACACTGTCTGACTCTCTCTGAAACTCTCTGACACTCTCTGACACTCCCTGACACTCTCTGAAACTCTCTGACACTGTCTGACTCTATCTGAAACTCTCTGACACTCTCTGACACTCACTGACACTGTCTGAAGCTCTCTGACACTCTCTGAAACTCTCTGAAACTCTCTGACACTCTCTGACACTCTCTGAAACTCTCTGACAATCTCTGACACTCTCAGACACTCTCTGACACTCTCTGAATCTCTCTGAAACTGTCTGAAACTCTCTGACAATCTCTGACACTCTCTGAATCTCTCTGAATCACTCTGACACTCTGTGACACTCTCTGAAACTCTCTGACACTCTCTGAAACTTTCTGACACTCTCTGAAACTCTCTGAAGCTCTCTGAAACTCTCTGAAACTCTCGGACACTCTCTGACACTCTCTGAAACTCTCTGAAACTCTCTGCAACTCTCTGACACTCTCAGAAACTCTCAGAAGCTCTCTCAAACTCTCTGACACTCACTGAAACTCTCAGACACTCTCTGACACTCACTGACATTATCTGCAACTCTCTGAAAATCTCTGACAGTCTCTGACACTCTCTGAAACTCTCTGACACTCTCTGACACTCTCAGACACTCTCTGACGCTCTGCGACACTTTCTGAAACTCTCTGACACTATCTGACACTTTCTGAATCTCTCGTACACTCTCTGAATCTCTCTGACACTCTGTGACACTCTCTGAAACTTTCTGGCACTCTCCGACACTCTCTGAAGATCTCTGACACTCTCGGAAACTCTGTGACACTCTCTGAAACACTCCGACACTCTCTGACACTCTCAGACACTCTCTGACACTCTCTGACACTTTCTGAAACTCTCTGACACTATCTGACTCTTTCTGAAACTCTCGGACACTCTCTGACACACTCTGCAACTCTGTGACACTCTGTGACACTCTCTGACACTCTCTGAATCTCTCTGAAACGCTCTGACACTCTGTGACACTCTCTGAATCTCTCTGAAACTCCCTGACACTCTCTGACTCTCTCTGAAAATTTCTGACAATTTCTGACACTCTCTGAACATCTCTGAAACTCTCTGAAAATCTCTGACACTCTCTGACACTCTGTGGCACTCTCAGATACTCTCTGACTCTCTCAGACACACTCCGACACACTCAGAAACTCTCAGAAACTCTCTGGAACTCTCTGACACTCTCAGAAAGTCTCAGAAACTCTCTTACAGACTCTGAAACTCTCAGACACTCTCTGAAATTCGCTGACAATCTCTGACATATTCTGAGAAACTCACAAACTCTCAGAAACGCTCGGACACTCTCTGATACTCTCTGACACTCTCTGACAATCACTGACATTCTCTGAAGCTTTCTGAAACTCTCTGACACTCTGTGACACCCTCTGAGACTCTCTGAAACTCTCTGACAATCTCTTAAACTTTCTGACACTCTCTGAAACTCTCTGAAACTCTCTGAAACTCTCTGCAACTCTCTGACACTCTCAGAAACTCTCAGAAGCTCTCTGACACTCTCTGAAACTCTCAGACACTCTCTGACACTCACTGACACTATCTGCGACTCTCTGAAAATCTCTGACACTCTCTGAAACGCTCTGATACTCTCTGACACTCTCTGACATTCTCTGAAACTCTCTGACACTCTCTGACACTCTCAGACACTCTCTGACGCTCTGTGACACTTTCTGAAACTCTCTGACACTATCTGAATCTCTTGGACACTCTCTGAATCTCTCTGAAACTCTCCGACACTCTGTGACACTCTCTGAAACTTTCTGGCACTCTCTGACACTCTCTGAAGATCTCTGACACTCTCTGAAACTCTGTGACACTCTCTGAAACACTCCGACACTCACTGACACTCTCAGACACTCTCTGACACTCTCTGACACTTTCTGAAACTCTCTGACACTATCTGACTCTTTCTGAAACTCTCGGACACTCTCTTACACACTCTGCAACTCTGTGACACTCTGTGACAATCTCTGACACTCTCTGAATCTCTGTGAAACGCTCTGACACTCTGTGACACTCTCTGAATCTCTCTGAAACTCCCTGACACTCTCTGACTCTCTCTGAAACTTTCTGACAATCTCTGACACTCTCTGAACATCTCTGAAACTCTCTGAAAATCTCTGACAATCTCTGACACACTGTGACACTCTCAGATACTCTCTGACTCTCTCAGACACACTCCGACACACTCAGAAACTCTCTGGAACTCTCTGACACTCTCAGAAAGTCTCTGAAACTCTCTGACACACTCTGAAACTCTCTGACACTCTCTGACACTCTCTGAAACTCTGTGAAACTCTCTGATACACACTGACACTCTCTGACATTCTCAGACACTCTCTGAAACTCTCTGACACTTTCTGAAACTCTCTGACAGCATCTGCCACTTTCTGAAACTCTCGGACACTCTCTGACACACTCTGACACTCTCTGACACTCTCTGAATCTCTCTGAAACTCTCTGACACTCTGTGACACTCTGTAACTCTCTGAAACTCCCTGACACTCTCTGACACTCTCTGAAATTTTCTGACACTCTCTGACACTCTCTGAACATCTCTGAAACTCTCTGAAAATCTCTGACACTCTCTGACACTCTGTGACACTCTCAGATACTCTCTGAATACCGCGGACACACTTCGACACACTCAGAAACTCTCAGAAACTCTCTGACATTCTCTGACACTCTCTGAAACTCTTTGACACTCTTTGACACTCTCAGACACTGTCTGACTCTCTCTGAAACGCTCTGACACTCTCTGACACTCCCTGACACTCTCTGAAACTCTCTGACACTGTCTGACTCTATCTGAAACTCTCTGACACTCTCTGACACTCACAGACACTGTCTGAAGCTCTCTGACACTCTCTGAAACTCTCTGAAACTCTCTGACACTCTCTGACACTCTCTGAAACTCTCTGACAATCTCTGACACTCTCAGACACTCTCTGACACTCTCTGAATCTCTCTGAAACTGTCTGAAACTCTCTGACAATCTCTGACACTCTCTGAATCTCTCTGAATCACTCTGACACTCTGTGACACTCTCTGAAACTCTCTGACACTCTCTGAAACTTTCTGACACTCTCTGAAACTCTCTGAAGCTCTCTGAAACTCTCTGAAACTCTCGGACACTCTCTGACACTCTCTGAAACTCTCTGAAACTCTCTGCAACTCTCTGACACTCTCAGAAACTCTCAGAACCTCTCTCAAACTCTCTGACACTCTCTGAAACTCTCAGACACTCTCTGACACTCACTGACATTATCTGCGACTCTCTGAAAATCTCTGACAGTCTCTGACACTCTCTGAAACTCTCTGACACTCTCTGACACTCTCAGACACTCTCTGACGCTCTGCGACACTTTCTGAAACTCTCTGACACTATCTGACACTTTCTGAATCTCTCGTACACTCTCTGAATCTCTCTGACACTCTGTGACACTCTCTGAAACTTTCTGGCACTCTCCGACACTCTCTGAAGATCTCTGACACTCTCGGAAACTCTGTGACACTCTCTGAAACACTCCGACACTCTCTGACACTCTCAGACACTCTCTGACACTCTCTGACACTTTCTGAAACTCTCTGACACTATCTGACTCTTTCTGAAACTCTCGGACACTCTCTGACACACTCTGCAACTCTGTGACACTCTGTGACACTCTCTGACACTCTCTGAATCTCTCTGAAACGCTCTGACACTCTGTGACACTCTCTGAATCTCTCTGAAACTCCCTGACACTCTCTGACTCTCTCTGAAAATTTCTGACAATTTCTGACACTCTCTGAACATCTCTGAAACTCTCTGAAAATCTCTGACACTCTCTGACACTCTGTGGCACTCTCAGATACTCTCTGACTCTCTCAGACACACTCCGACACACTCAGAAACTCTCAGAAACTCTCTGGAACTCTCTGACACTCTCAGAAAGTCTCTGAAACTCTCTGACACACTCTGAAACTCTCTGACACTCTCTGACACTCTCTGACACTCTCTGAAACTCTGTGACACTCTTTGACACTCTCAGACACTGTCTGACTCTCTCTGAAACTCTCTGACACTCACTGAAACTCTCTGAAATTGTCTGACACTCTGTGACAATCTCTGACACTCTCTGAATCTCTCTGAAGCACTACGACACTCTCTGACACTCTCTGAAACTCTCTGACACTCTCTGAAACTTTCTGACACTCTCTGAAACTCTCTGACTCTCTCAGAAACACTCAGAAACTCTCTGAGACTCTCTGAAACTCTCTGACACTCTCTGACACTCTCTGAAACTCTCTGAAACTCTCTGACACTCTCTGACACTTTCTGAATCTCTCGGACACACTCTGAAACTGTCTGACACTCTCTGAAACTATCTGACACTCTCTGAAACTCTCAGAAACACTCAGGAACTCTCTGAAACACTCTGACACTCTCTGAAACTCTCTGAATCTCTCTGAAGCACTCTGACACTCTGTGACACTCTCTGAAACTCTCTGACACTCTCTGAAACTATCTGACACTCTCTGAAACTCTCAGAAACACTCAGGAACTCTCTGAAACTCTCTGACGCTCTCTGACACTCTGCGACACTCTCTGAAATTCTCTGACAATCTCTGACACTCTCTGACAAACTCAGAAAGTCTCAGAAACTCTCTGACAGACTCTGAAACTCTCAGACACTCTCTGAAATTCGCTGACAATCTCTGACACTCTCTGAGAAACTCACAAACTCTCAGAAACGCTCGGACACTCTCTGATACTCTCTGACACTCTCTGACAATCACTGACATTCTCTGAAGCTTTCTGAAACTCTCTGACACTCTGTGACACCCTCTGAGACTCTCTGAAACTCTCTGACAATCTCTTAAACTTTCTGACACTCTCTGAAACTCTCTGAAACTCTCTGAAACTCTCTGCAACTCTCTGACACTCTCAGAAACTCTCAGAAGCTCTCTGACACTCTCTGAAACTCTCAGACACTCTCTGACACTCACTGACACTATCTGCGACTCTCTGAAAATCTCTGACACTCTCTGAAACGCTCTGATACTCTCTGACACTCTCTGACACTCTCTGAAACTCTCTGACACTCTCTGACACTCTCAGACACTCTCTGACGCTCTGTGACACTTTCTGAAACTCTCTGACACTATCTGAATCTCTTGGACACTCTCTGAATCTCTCTGAAACTCTCCGACACTCTGTGACACTCTCTGAAACTTTCTGGCACTCTCTGACACTCTCTGAAGATCTCTGACACTCTCTGAAACTCTGTGACACTCTCTGAAACACTCCGACACTCACTGACACTCTCAGACACTCTCTGACACTCTCTGACACTTTCTGAAACTCTCTGACACTATCTGACTCTTTCTGAAACTCTCGGACACTCTCTTGCACACTCTGCAACTCTGTGACAAACTCTGACACTCTCTGAATCTCTCTGAAACGCTCTGACACTCTGTGACACTCTCTGAATCTCTCTGAAACTCCCTGACACTCTCTGACTCTCTCTGAAACTTTCTGAGAATCTCTGACACTCTCTGAACATCTCTGAAACTCTCTGAAAATCTCTGACACTCTCTGACACTCTCTGAAACCCTCTGACACTCTCTGACACTCTCTGACACTCTCTGAAACTCTTTGACTCTCCCTGACACTCTCTGAAGCTTTCTGAAACTCTCTGAAACTCTCGGACACTCTCTGAAACTTTCTGACACTCTCTGAAACCCTCTGAAACTCTGTCACTCTCTGACACTCTCAGAAGCTCTCAGAAGCTCTCTGAAACTCTCTGACACTCTCTGACACTCTCTGAAACTCTCAGAGACTCTCAGACACACTCTGACACTCTCTGACACTATCAGAGACTCTTTGAAACTCTCTGACACTCTCTGAAACTCTCTGAAACTCTCTGACACTCTCTGACACTCTCTGAAACTCACTGACACTCTCTGACACTCTCAGACACTCTCTGACACTCTGTGACACTTTCTGAAACTCTCTGACACTATCTGACACTTTCTGAATCTCTCGGAGAATCTCTGAATCTCTCTGAAACTCTCCGACACTCTGTGACACTCTCTGAAACTTTCTGGCACTCTCTGACACTCTCTGAAGATCTCTGGCACTCCCTGTAAATCTCTGACACTCTCTGAAACTCTGTGACACTCTCTGAAAGACTCTGACACTCTCTCACACTCTCAGACACTCTCTGACACTCTCCGGCACACTCAGAAACTGTCAGAAACTCTCAGGCACTCTCTGACCCTCTCAGAAATTCTCTGAAACTCTCTGACACTCTCTGAAACCCTCTGACACTCTCTGACACTCTCTGAAACTCTTTGACACTCCCTGACACTCTCGGAAGCTTTCTGAAACTCTCTGAAACTCTCGGACACTCTCTGAAACTTTCTGACACTCTCTGACACTCTCTGAAACTCTGTCACTCTCTGACACTCTCAGAAGCTCTCGGAAGCTCTCTGAAACTCTCTGACACTCTCTGACACTCTCTGAAACTCTCAGAGACTCTCAGACACTCTCTGACACTCTCTGACACTATCTGAGACTCTCTGAAACTCTCTGACACTCTCTGAAACTCTCTGAAACTCTCTGACACTCTCTGACACTCTCTGAAACTCTCTGACACTCTCTGACACTCTCAGACACTCTCTGACGCTCTGTGACACTTTCTGAAACTCTCTGACACTATCTGACACTTTCTGAATCTCTCGGAGAATCTCTGAATCTCTCTGAAACTCTCCGACACTCTGTGACACTCTCTGAAACTTTCTGGCACTCTCTGACACTCTCTGAAGATCTCTGGCACTCTCTGTAAATCTCTGACACTCTCTGAAACTCTGTGACACTCTCTGAAAGACTCTGACACTCTCTCACACTCTCAGACACTCTCTGACACTCTCTGACACTTTCTGAAACTCTCTGACAATATCTGACTCTTTCTGAAACTCTCGGACACTCTCTGACACACTCTGCAACTCTATGACATTCTGTGACACTCTCTGACACTCTCTGAATCTCTCTGAAAAGCTCTGACACTCTGTGACACTCTCTGAAACTATCTGAAACTCCCTGACACTCTCTGACTCTCTCTGACACTCTCTGACACTCTCAGACACTCTCTGACACTCTCTGACACTTTCTGAAAATCTCTGACACTGTCTGACACTTTCTGAATCTCTCAGACACTCTCTGAATCTCTCTGAAACTCTCCGACACTCTGTGACACTCTCTGAAACTTTCTGGCACTCTCTGACATTCTCTGAAGATCTCTGGCACTCTCTGAAAATCTCTGACACTCTCTGAAACTCTGTGACAATCTCTGAAAGACTCTGACACTCTCTGACACTTTCTGAAACTCTCTGACACTATCTGACTCTTTCTGAAACTCTCGGACACTCTCTGACACACTCTGCAACTCTGTGTCACTCTGTGACACTCTCTGAATCTCTCTGAAAAGCTCTGACACTCTGTGATACTATCTGAAACTCTCTGAAACTCCCTGACACTCTCTGACTCTCTCTGAAACTTTCTGACACTCTCTGACACTCTCAGAAAGTCTCTGAAATACTCTGACATTCTCTGAAACTCTCTGACACTCTCTGACGCTCTCTGACACTCTCTGAAACTCTGTCACACTCTTTGACACTCGCTGACACTCACTGACTCTCTCTGAAACTCTCTGACACTCTCTGAATCTCTCTGAAACTGTCTGAAACTCTCTGACAATCTCTGACACTCTCTGAATCTTTCTGAATCACTCTGACACTCTGTGACACTCTCTGAAACTCTCTGACACTCTCTGAAACTTTCTGACACTCTCTGAAACTCTCTGAAGCTCTCTGAAACTCTCTGAAACTCTCGGACACTCTCTGACACTCTCTGAAACTCTCTGAAACTCTCTGCAACTCTCTGACACTCTCAGAAACTCTCAGAAGCTCTCTGAAACTCTCTGACACTCTCTGACAGTCTCTGAAACTCTCAGACACTCTCTGACACTCACTGACATTATCTGCGACTCGCTGAAAATCTCTGACAGTCTCTGACACTCTCTGAAACTCTCTGACACTCTCTGACACTCTCAGACACTCTCTGACGCTCTGCGACACTTTCTGAAACTCTCTGACACTATCTGACACTTTCTGAATCTCTCGTACTCTCTCTGAATCTCTCTGACACTCTGTGACACTCTCTGAAACTTTCTGGCACTCTCCGACACTCTCTGAAGATCTCTGACACTCTCGGAAACTCTGTGACACTCTCTGAAACACTCCGACACTCTCTGACACTCTCAGACACTCTCTGACACTCTCTGACACTTTCTGAAACTCTCTGACACTATCTGACTCTTTCTGAAACTCTCGGACACTCTCTGACACACTCTGCAACTCTGTGACACTCTGTGACACTCTCTGACACTCTCTGAATCTCTCTGAAACGCTCTGACACTCTGTGACACTCTCTGAATCTCTCTGATACTCCCTGACACTCTCTGACTCTCTCTGAAAATTTCTGACAATCTCTGACACTCTCTGAACATCTCTGAAACTCTCTGAAAATCTCTGACACTCTCTGACACTCTGTGGCACTCTCATATACTCTCTGACTCTCTCAGACACACTCCGACACACTCAGAAACTCTCAGAAACTCTCTGGAACTCTCTGACACTCTCAGAAAGTCTCTGAAACTCTCTGACACACTCTGAAACTCTCTGACACTCTCTGAAACTCTGTGACACTCTTTGACACTCTCAGACACTGTCTGACTCTCTCTGAAACTCTCTGACACTCACTGAAACTCTCTGAAATTGTCTGACACTCTGTGACAATCTCTGACACTCTCTGAATCTCTCTGAAGCACTACGACACTCTGTGACACTCTCTGAAACTCTCTGACACTCTCTGAAACTTTCTGACACTCTCTGAAACTCTCTGACTCTCTCAGGAACACTCAGAAACTCTCTGAGACTCTCTGAAACTCTCTGACACTCTCTGACACTCTCTGAAACTCTCTGAAACTCTCTGACACTCTCTGACACTTTCTGAATCTCTCGGACACACTCTGAAACTCTCTGACACTCTCTGAAACTGTCTGACACTCTCTGAAACTATCTGACACTCTCTGAAACTCTCAGAAACACTCAGGAACTCTCTGAAACACTCTGACACTCTCTGACACTCTCTGAATCTCTCTGAAGCACTCTGACACTCTGTGACACTCTCTGAAACTCTCTGACACTCTCTGAAACTATCTGACACTCTCTGAAACTCTCAGAAACACTCAGGAACTCTCTGAAACTCTCTGACACTCTCTGACACTCTGCGACACTCTCTGAAATTCTCTGACAATCTCTGACACTCTCTGACAAACTCAGAAAGTCTCAGAAACTCTCTGACAGACTCTGGAACTCTCAGACACTCTCTGAAATTCGCTGACAATCTCTGACACTCTCTGAGAAACTCACAAACTCTCAGAAACGCTCGGACACTCTCTGATACTCTCTGACACTCTCTGACAATCACTGACATTCTCTGAAGCTTTCTGAAACTCTCTGACACTCTGTGACACCCTCTGAGACTCTCTGAAACTCTCTGACAATCTCTTAAACTTTCTGACACTCTCTGAAACTCTCTGAAACTCTCTGAAACTCTCTGCAACTCTCTGACACTCTCAGAAACTCTCAGAAGCTCTCTGACACTCTCTGAAACTCTCAGACACTCTCTGACACTCACTGACACTATCTGCGACTCTCTGAAAATCTCTGACACTCTCTGAAACGCTCTGATACTCTCTGACACTCTCTGACACTCTCTGAAACTCTCTGACACTCTCTGACACTCTCAGACACTCTCTGACGCTCTGTGACACTTTCTGAAACTCTCTGACACTATCTGAATCTCTTGGACACTCTCTGAATCTCTCTGAAACTCTCCGACACTCTGTGACACTCTCTGAAACTTTCTGGCACTCTCTGACACTCTCTGAAGATCTCTGACACTCTCTGAAACTCTGTGACACTCTCTGAAACACTCCGACACTCACTGACACTCTCAGACACTCTCTGACACTCTCTGACACTTTCTGAAACTCTCTGACACTATCTGACTCTTTCTGAAACTCTCGGACACTCTCTTACACACTCTGCAACTCTGTGACACTCTGTGACAAACTCTGACACTCTCTGAATCTCTCTGAAACGCTCTGACACTCTGTGACACTCTCTTAATCTCTCTGAAACTCCCTGACTTTCTCTGACTCTCTCTGAAACTTTCTGACAATCTCTGACACTCTCTGAACATCTCTGAAACTCTCTGAAAATCTCTGACACTCTCTGACACACTGTGACACTCTCAGATACTCTCTGACTCTCTCAGACACACTCCGACACACTCAGAAACTCTCTGGAACTCTCTGACACTCTCAGAAAGTCTCTGAAACTCTCTGACACACTCTGAAACTCTCTGACACTCTCTGACACTCTCTGACACTCTCTGAAACTCTGTGAAACTCTCTGATACACACTGACACTCTCTGACATTCTCAGACACTCTCTGACACTTTCTGAAACTCTCTGACAGCATCTGACACTTTCTGAAACTCACGGACACTCTCTGACACACTCTGACACTCTCTGACACTCTCTGAATCTCTCTGAAACTCTCTGACACTCTGTGACACTCTGTAACTCTCTGAAACTCCCTGACACTCTCTGACACTCTCTGAAATTTTCTGACACTCTCTGACACTCTCTAAACATCTCTGAAACTCTCTGAAAATCTCTGACACTCTCTGACACTCTGTGACACTCTCAGATACTCTCTGAATCCCGCTGACACACTTCGACACACTCAGAAACTCTCAGAAACTCTCTGGCACTCTCTGACACTCTCAGAAACTCTCTGAAACTCTTTGCCACTCTCTGAAACTCTCTGACATTCTCTGACACTCTCTGAAACTCTTTGACACTCTTTGACACTCTCAGACACTGTCTGACTCTCTCTGAAACTCTCTGACACTCTCTGACACTCCCTGACACTCTCTGAAACTCTCTGACACTGTCTGACTCTATCTGAAACTCTCTGACACTCTCTGACACTCACTGACACTGTCTGAAGCTCTCTGACACTCTCTGAAACTCTCTGAAACTCTCTGACACTCTCTGACACTCTCTGACACTCTCTGAAACTCTCTGACAATCTCTGACACTCTCAGACACTCTCTGACACTCTCTGAAACATTCTGAAACTCTCTGACGCTATCTGACACTTTCTGAATCTCTCGGACACTCTCTGAATCTCTCTGAAACTCTCCGACACTCTGTGACACTCTCTGAAGATCTCTGAAACTCTCCGAAATTCTCTGACACTCTCTGAATCTCTCTGACACTCACTGACACTCTGTGGCACTCACTGACACTCTCTGAAGATCTCTGAAACACTCTGAAAATCTCTGACACTCTCTGAAACTCTGTGACACTCTCTGAAACACTCTGACACTCTCTGACACTGTCCGGAACACTCAGAAACTGTCAGAAACTCTCAGGCACTCTCTGACACTCTCAGAAATTCTCTGAAACTCTCTGACACTCTCAGAAATTCTCTGAAACCCTCTGACACTCTCTGACACTCTCTGAAACTCTTTGACACTCTTTGACACTCTCAGACACTGTCTGACTCTCTCTGAACTCTCTGAATCTCTCTGACACTCTCTGACACTCCCTGACACTCTCTGAAGCTTTCTGAAACTCTCTGACACTCTGTGACACCCTCTGAAACTCTCTGAAACTCTCGGACACTCTCTGAAACTTTCGGACACTCTCTGAAACTCTCTGAAACTCTTTGTAACTCTCTGACACTCTCAGAAACTCTCAGAAGCTCTCTGAAACTCTCTGACACTCTCTGACACTCTCTGAAACTTTCAGACACTCTCTGACACTGTCTGACACTATCTGAGACTCTCTGAAACTCTCTGACACTCTCTGAAACTCTCTGACACTCTCTGATACTCTCTGACACTCTCTGAAACTCTCTGACACTCTCTGACACTCTCAGACACTCTCTGACACTCTGTGACACTTTCTGAAACTCTCTGACACTCTCTGAAACTTTCTGACACTCTCTGAACATCTCTGAAACTCTCTGAAAATCTCTGACACTCTCTGATACTCTGTGACGCTCTCAGACACTCTCTGACTCCCGCAGACACACTTCGACACACTCAGAAACTCTCAGAATCTCTCTGGCACTCTCTGACATTCTCAGAAACTCTCTGAAACTCTTTTACACTCTCTGAAACCCTCTGACAATCTCTGACACTCTCTGACACTCTCTGAAACTCTTTGACACTCTCTGACACTCCCTGACACTCTCTGAAACTCTCTGACTCTCTCTGAAACTCTCTGAATCTCTTTGACACTCTTTGACAATCTCAGACACTGTCTGACTCTATCTGAAACTCTCTGACACTCTCTGACACTCTCTGACACTCCCTGAAACTCTCTGACAATCTCTGACACTCTGTGACACTTTCTGAATCTCTCGGACACTCTGAATCTCTCTGAAACTCTCTGACACTCTGTGACACTGTCTGAAACGTTCTGGCACTCTCTGACACTCTCTGAATATCTCTGGCACTCTCTGACACTCTCAGACACTCTCTGCCACTCTCTGGCACTTTCTGAAACTCTCTGACACTATCTGACTCTTTCTGAAACTCTCGGAAACTCTCTGACACACTCTGCAACTCTATGACACTCTGTGACACTCTCTGAATCTCTCTGAAAAGCTCTGACACTCTGTGACACTCTCTGAAACTCTCTGAAACTCCCTGACACTCTCTGCCTCTCTCTGAAACTTTCTGACACTCTCTGACACTCTCAAAACATCTCTGAAACTCTCCGAAAATCTCTGACACTCTCTGACACTCTCTGACACTCTGTGACACTCTCAGATAGTCTCTGACTCTCTCAGACACACTCCGACACACTCAGAAACGCTCAGAAACTCTCGGGAACTCTCTGACACTCTCAGAAAGTCTCTGAAACTCTCTGACACTCTCTGAAACTCTCTGACACTCTCTGACGCTCCCTGACACTCTCTGAAACTCTGTGACACTCTTTGTTACTCTCTGACACTCACTGACTCTCTCTGAAACTCTCTGACACTCTCTGAAACTCTCTGAAACTGTCTGACACTATCTGACAATCACTGACACTCTCTGAATCTCTCAATCACTCTGACACACTGTGACACTCTCTGAAACTCTCTGACACACTCTGAAACTTTCTGACACTCTCTGAAACTCTCTGAAGCTCTCTGAAACTCTCTGACACTCTCCGACACTCTCTGAAACTCTCTGGCACTCTCTGACACTCTCTGAAACTCTCTGACAATCTCTGGCACTCTCAGACACTCTCAGACACTCTCTGAAGATCTCTGCAACTCTCAGACACTATCTGACACTCTCTGAAACTATTTGACACTCTCTGAAACTCTCAGAAACACTCAGGAACTCTCTGAAACACTCTGACACTCTCTGACACTCTCTGAAACTCTATGAAGCACTCTGACACTCTGTGACACTCTCTGAAACTTTCTCGCACTCTCTGACACTCTCTGAAGATCTCTGAAACTCTCTGAAAATCTCTGACACTGTCTGAAACTCTGTGAAACTCTCTGATACACTCTGACACTCTCTGACATTCTCAGACACTCTCTAACACTCTCTGACACTTTCTGAAACTCTCTGACAGTATCTGACACTTTCTGGATCTCTCGGACACTCTCTGACACACTCTGCAACTCTGTGACACTCTGTGACACTCTCTGACACTCTCTGAATTTTTCTGAATCTCTCTGACACTCTGTGACACTCTGTAACTCTCTGAAACTCCCTGACACTCTCTGACACTCTCTGACATTTTCTGAAACTCTCTGACACTCTCTGAAACTCTCTGAAAATCTCTGACACTCTCTGACACTCTGTGACCCTCTCAGATACTCTCTGAATCCCGCGGACACACTTCGACACACTCAGAAACTCTCAGAAACTCTCTGGCACTCTCTGACACTCTCTGAAACTCTCTGAAACTCTTTGCCACTCTCTGAAACTCTCTGACACTCTCTGACACTCTGTGACACTCTCAGATAGTCTCTGACTCTCTCAGACACACTCCGACACACTCAGAAACGCTCAGAAACTCTCTGGAACTCTCTGACACTCTCAGAAAGTCTCTGAAACTCTCTGACACTCTCTGAAACTCTCTGACACTCTCTGACGCTCCCTGACACTCTCTGAAACTCTGTGACACTCTTTGTTACTCTCTGACACTCACTGACTCTCTCTGAAACTCTCTCACACTCTCTGAAACTCTCTGAAACTGTCTGACACTCTCTGACAATCACTGACACTCTCTGAATCTCTCAATCACTCTGACACTCTGTGGCACTCTCTGAAACTCTCTGACACACTCTGAAACTTTCTGACACTCTCTGAAACTCTCTGAAGCTCTCTGAAACTCTCTGACACTCTCCGACACTCTCTGAAACTCTCTGGCACTCTCTGACACTCTCTGAAACTCTCTGACAATCTCTGGCACTCTCAGACACTCTCAGACACTCTCAGACACTCTCTGAAGATCTCTGCAACTCTCAGACACTATCTGACACTTTCTGAATATCTCGGAAACTCTCTGAATCTCTCTGAAACTCTCCGACACTCTGTGACACTCTCTGAAACTTTCTCGCACTCTCTGACACTCTCTGAAGATCTCTGAAACTCTCTGAAAATCTCTGACACTCTCTGAAACTCTGTGAAACTCTCTGATACACTCTGACGCTCTCTGACATACTCTGACACTCTCTAACACTCTCTGACTCTTTCTGAAACTCTCTGACAGTATCTGACACTTTCTGAAACTCACGGACACTCTCTGACACACTCTGCAACTCTGTGACACTCTGTGACACTCTGTGACACTCTCTGACACTCTCTGAATTTTTCTGAAACTCTCTGACACTCTGTGACATTCTGTAACTCTCTGAAACTCCCTGACACTCTCTGACACTCTCTGAAATTTTCTGAAACTCTCTGACACTCTCTGAAACTCTCTGAAAATCTCTGTCACTCTCTGACACTCTGTGACCCTCTCAGATACTCTCTGAATCCCGCGGACACACTTCGACACACTCAGAAACTCTCAGAAACTCTCTGGCACTCTCTGACACTCTCAGAAACTCTCTGAAACTCTTTGCCACTCTCTGAAACTCTCTGACAGTCTCTGACACTCTCTGAAACTCTTTGACACTCCTTGACACTCTCAGACACTGTCTGACTCTCTCTGAAACTCTCTGACACTCTCTGACACACCCTGACACTCTCTGAAACTCTCTGACACTGTCTGACTCTATCTGAAACTCTCTGATACTCTCTGACACTCCCTGACACTGTCTGAAGCTCTCTGACACTCTCTGAAACTCTCTGAAACTCTCTGACACTCTCTGAAACTCTCTGACAATCTCTGAAACTCTCAGACACTCTCTGACATTCTCTGAAACATTCTGAAACTCTCTGAAACCCTCTGACACTCTCTGAATCTCTCGGACACTCTCTGAAACTCTCTGAAACTCTCCGACACTCTGTGACACTCTCTGAAACTTTCTGGCACTCTCTGACACTCTCTGAAGATCTCTGAAACACTCTGAAAATCTCTGACACTCTCTGAAACTCTGTGACACTCTCTGAAACACTCTGACACTCTCTGACACTCTCCGGCACACTCAGAATCTGTCAGAAACTCTCAGGCACTCTCTGACACTCTCAGAAATTCTCTGAAACTCTCTGACGCTCTCTGAAACCCTCTGACACTCTCTGACACTCTCTGACACTCTCTGAAACACTTTGACACTCTTTGACACTCTCAGACACTGTCTGACTCTCTCTGAAACTCTCTGAAACTCTCTGAAACTCTCGGACACTCTCTGAAACTTTCTGACACTCTCTGAAACTCTCTGAAACTCTTTGTAACTCTCTGACACTCTCAGAAACTCTCAGAAGCTCTCTGAAACTCTCTGACACTCTCTGACACTCTCTGAAACTCTCAGACACTCTCAGACACTCTCTGACACTGTCTGACACTATCTGAGACTCTCTGAAACTCTCTGACACTCTCTGAAACTCTCTGACACTCTCTGACACTCTCTGACACTCTCTGAAACTCTCTGACACTCTCTGACACTCTCAGACACTCTCTGACACTCTGTGACACTTTCTGAAACTCTCTGACACTATCTGACACTTTCTGAATCTCTCGGACACTCTCTGAATCTCTCTGAAATTCTCCGACACTCTGTGACACTCTCTGAAACTTTCTGGCACTCTCTGACACTCTCTGAAGATCTCTGGCACTCTCTGAAAATCTCTGACACTCTCTGAAACTCTGTGACACTCTCTGACACTCACTGACACTGTCTGAAGCTCTCTGACACTCTCTGAAACTCTCTGAAACTCTCTGACACTCTCTGACACTCTCTGACACTCTCTGAAACTCTCTGACAATCTCTGACACTCTCAGACACTCTCTGACACTCTCTGAAACATTCTGAAACTCTCTGAAGCTATCTGACACTTTCTGAATCTCTCGGACACTCTCTGAATCTCTCTGAAACTCTCCGACACTCTGTGACACTCTCTGAAGATCTCTGAAACTCTCCGAAATTCTCTGACACTCTCTGAATCTCTCTGACACTCACTGACACTCTGTGGCACTCACTGACACTCTCTGAAGATCTCTGAAACACTCTGAAAATCTCTGACACTCTCTGAAACTGTGACACTCTCTGAAACACTCTGACACTCTCTGACACTGTCCAGAACACTCAGAAACTGTCAGAAACTCTCAGGCACTCTCTGACACTCTCAGAAATTCTCTGAAACTCTCTGACACTCTCAGAAATTCTCTGAAACCCTCTGACACTCTCTGACACTCTCTGAAACTCTTTGACACTCTTTGACACTCTCAGACACTGTCTGACTCTCTCTGAACTCTCTGAATCTCTCTGACACTCTCTGACACTCCCTGACACTCTCTGAAGCTTTCTGAAACTCTCTGACACTCTGTGACACCCTCTGAAACTCTCTGAAACTCTCGGACACTCTCTGAAACTTTCGGACACTCTCTGAAACTCTCTGAAACTCTTTGTAACTCTCTGACACTCTCAGAAACTCTCAGAAGCTCTCTGAAACTCTCTGACACTCTCTGACACTCTCTGAAACTTTCAGACACTCTCTGACACTGTCTGACACTATCTGAGACTCTCTGAAACTCTCTGACACTCTCTGAAACTCTCTGACACTCTCTGATACTCTCTGACACTCTCTGAAACTCTCTGACACTCTCTGACACTCTCAGACACTCTCTGACACTCTGTGACACTTTCTGAAACTCTCTGACACTCTCTGAAACTTTCTGACACTCTCTGAACATCTCTGAAACTCTCTGAAAATCTCTGACACTCTCTGATACTCTGTGACGCTCTCAGACACTCTCTGACTCCCGCAGACACACTTCGACACACTCAGAAACTCTCAGAATCTCTCTGGCACTCTCTGACATTCTCAGAAACTCTCTGAAACTCTTTTACACTCTCTGAAACCCTCTGACAATCTCTGACACTCTCTGACACTCTCTGAAACTCTTTGACACTCTCTGACACTCCCTGACACTCTCTGAAACTCTCTGACTCTCTCTGAAACTCTCTGAATCTCTTTGACACTCTTTGACAATCTCAGACACTGTCTGACTCTATCTGAAACTCTCTGACACTCTCTGACACTCTCTGACACTCCCTGAAACTCTCTGACAATCTCTGACACTCTGTGACACTTTCCGAAACTCTCTGACACTATCTGACACTTTCTGAATCTCTCGGACACTCTGAATCTCTCTGAAACTCTCTGACACTCTGTGACACTCTCTGAAACGTTCTGGCACTCTCTGACACTCTCTGAATATCTCTGGCACTCTCTGACACTCTCAGACACTCTCTGCCACTCTCTGGCACTTTCTGAAACTCTCTGACACTATCTGACTCTTTCTGAAACTCTCGGAAACTCTCTGACACACTCTGCAACTCTATGACACTCTGTGACACTCTCTGAATCTCTCTGAAAAGCTCTGACACTCTGTGACACTCTCTGAAACTCTCTGAAACTCCCTGACACTCTCTGCCTCTCTCTGAAACTTTCTGACACTCTCTGACACTCTCAAAACTTCTCTGAAACTCTCCGAAAATCTCTGACACTCTCTGACACTCTCTGACACTCTGTGACACTCTCAGATAGTCTCTGACTCTCTCAGACACACTCCGACACACTCAGAAACGCTCAGAAACTCTCGGGAACTCTCTGACACTCTCAGAAAGTCTCTGAAACTCTCTGACACTCTCTGAAACTCTCTGACACTCTCTGACGCTCCCTGACACTCTCTGAAACTCTGTGACACTCTTTGTTACTCTCTGACACTCACTGACTCTCTCTGAAACTCTCTGACACTCTCTGAAACTCTCTGAAACTGTCTGACACTATCTGACAATCACTGACACTCTCTGAATCTCTCAATCACTCTGACACACTGTGACACTCTCTGAAACTCTCTGACACACTCTGAAACTTTCTGACACTCTCTGAAACTCTCTGAAGCTCTCTGAAACTCTCTGACACTCTCCGACACTCTCTGAAACTCTCTGGCACTCTCTGACACTCTCTGAAACTCTCTGACAATCTCTGGCACTCTCAGACACTCTCAGACACTCTCTGAAGATCTCTGCAACTCTCAGACACTATCTGACACTCTCTGAAACTATCTGACACTCTCTGAAACTCTCAGAAACACTCAGGAACTCTCTGAAACACTCTGACACTCTCTGACACTCTCTGAAACTCTATGAAGCACTCTGACACTCTGTGACACTCTCTGAAACTTTCTCGCACTCTCTGACACTCTCTGAAGATCTCTGAAACTCTCTGAAAATCTCTGACACTGTCTGAAACTCTGTGAAACTCTCTGATACACTCTGACACTCTCTGACATTCTCAGACACTCTCTAACACTCTCTGACACTTTCTGAAACTCTCTGACAGTATCTGACACTTTCTGGGACTCTCGGACACTCTCTGACACACTCTGCAACTCTGTGACACTCTGTGACACTCTCTGACACTCTCTGAATTTTTCTGAATCTCTCTGACACACTGTGACACTCTGTAACTCTCTGAAACTCCCTGACACTCTCTGACACTCTCTGACATTTTCTGAAACTCTCTGACACTCTCTGAAACTCTCTGAAAATCTCTGACACTCTCTGACACTCTGTGACCCTCTCAGATACTCTCTGAATCCCGCGGACACACTTCGACACACTCAGAAACTCTCAGAAACTCTCTGGCACTCTCTGACACTCTCAGAAACTCTCTGAAACTCTTTGCCACTCTCTGAAACTCTCTGACACTCTCTGACACTCTGTGACACTCTCAGATAGTCTCTGACTCTCTCAGACACACTCCGACACACTCAGAAACGCTCAGAAACTCTCTGGAACTCTCTGACACTCTCAGAAAGTCTCTGAAACTCTCTGACACTCTCTGAAACTCTCTGACACTCTCTGACGCTCCCTGACACTCTCTGAAACTCTGTGACACTCTTTGTTACTCTCTGACACTCACTGACTCTCTCTGAAACTCTCTCACACTCTCTGAAACTCTCTGAAACTGTCTGACACTCTCTGACAATCACTGACACTCTCTGAATCTCTCAATCACTCTGACACTCTGTGGCACTCTCTGAAACTCTCTGACACACTCTGAAACTTTCTGACACTCTCTGAAACTCTCTGAAGCTCTCTGAAACTCTCTGACACTCTCCGACACTCTCTGAAACTCTCTGGCACTCTCTGACACTCTCTGAAACTCTCTGACAATCTCTGGCACTCTCAGACACTCTCAGACACTCTCAGACACTCTCTGAAGATCTCTGCAACTCTCAGACACTATCTGACACTTTCTGAATATCTCGGAAACTCTCTGAATCTCTCTGAAACTCTCCGACACTCTGTGACACTCTCTGAAACTTTCTCGCACTCTCTGACACTCTCTGAAGATCTCTGAAACTCTCTGAAAATCTCTGACACTCTCTGAAACTCTGTGAAACTCTCTGATACACTCTGACACTCTCTGACATACTCAGACACTCTCTAACACTCTCTGACTCTTTCTGAAACTCTCTGACAGTATCTGACACTTTCTGAAACTCTCGGACACTCTCTGACACACTCTGCAACTCTGTGACACTCTGTGACACTCTGTGACACTCTCTGACACTCTCTGAATTTTTCTGAAACTCTCTGACACTCTGTGACATTCTGTAACTATCTGAAACTCCCTGACACTCTCTGACACTCTCTGAAATTTTCTGAAACTCTCTGACACTCTCTGAAACTCTCTGAAAATCTCTGTCACTCTCTGACACTCTGTGACCCTCTCAGATACTCTCTGAATCCCGCGGACACACTTCGACACACTCAGAAACTCTCAGAAACTCTCTGGCACTCTCTGACACTCTCAGAAACTCTCTGAAACTCTTTGCCACTCTCTGAAACTCTCTGACAGTCTCTGACACTCTCTGAAACTCTTTGACACTCCTTGACACTCTCAGACACTGTCTGACTCTCTCTGAAACTCTCTGACACTCTCTGACACACCCTGACACTCTCTGAAACTCTCTGACACTGTCTGACTCTATCTGAAACTCTCTGATACTCTCTGACACTCCCTGACACTGTCTGAAGCTCTCTGACACTCTCTGAAACTCTCTGAAACTCTCTGAAACTCTCTGACACTCTCTGAAACTCTCTGACAATCTCTGAAACTCTCAGACACTCTCTGACATTCTCTGAAACATTCTGAAACTCTCTGAAACCCTCTGACACTCTCTGAATCTCTCGGACACTCTCTGAAACTCTCTGAAACTCTCCGACACTCTGTGACACTCTCTGAAACTTTCTGGCACTCTCTGACACTCTCTGAAGATCTCTGAAACACTCTGAAAATCTCTGACACTCTCTGAAACTCTGTGACACTCTCTGAAACACTCTGACACTCTCTGACACTCTCCGGCACACTCAGAATCTGTCAGAAACTCTCAGGCACTCTCTGACACTCTCAGAAATTCTCTGAAACTCTCTGACGCTCTCTGAAACCCTCTGACACTCTCTGACACTCTCTGACACTCTCTGAAACACTTTGACACTCTTTGACACTCTCAGACACTGTCTGACTCTCTCTGAAACTCTCTGAAACTCTCTGAAACTCTCGGACACTCTCTGAAACTTTCTGACACTCTCTGAAACTCTCTGAAACTCTTTGTAACTCTCTGACACTCTCAGAAACTCTCAGAAGCTCTCTGAAACTCTCTGACACTCTCTGACACTCTCTGAAACTCTCAGACACTCTCAGACACTCTCTGACACTGTCTGACACTATCTGAGACTCTCTGAAACTCTCTGACACTCTCTGAAACTCTCTGACACTCTCTGACACTCTCTGACACTCTCTGAAACTCTCTGACACTCTCTGACACTCTCAGACACTCTCTGACACTCTGTGACACTTTCTGAAACTCTCTGACACTATCTGACACTTTCTGAATCTCTCGGACACTCTCTGAATCTCTCTGAAATTCTCCGACACTCTGTGACACTCTCTGAAACTTTCTGGCACTCTCTGACACTCTCTGAAGATCTCTGGCACTCTCTGAAAATCTCTGACACTCTCTGAAACTCTGTGACACTCTCTGAAAGACTCTGACACTCTCTCACACTCTCAGACACTCTCTGACACTCTCTGACACTTTCTGAAACTCTCTGACACTATCTGACTCTTTCTGAAACTCTCGGACACTCTCTGACACACTCTGTAACTCTATGACACTATGTGACACTCTGTGACACTCTCTGAATCTCTCTGAAAAGCTCTGACACTCTGTGACACTCTCTGAAAGTCCCTGACACTCACTGACTCTCTCTGAAACTTTCTGACACTCTCTGACACTCTCTGAACATCTCTGAATCTCTCTGAATTTCTCTGACACTCTCTGACTCTCTGTGACACTCTCAGATACTCTCTGACTCTCTCAGACACACTCCGACACACTCAGAAACTCTCAGAAACTCTCTGGAACTCTCTGACACTCTCAGAAAGTCTCTGAAACACTCTGACACTCTCTGAAACTCTCTGACACAATCTGACGCTCTCTGACACTCTCTGAAACTCGGTGACACACTTTGACACTCTCTGACACTCACTGACTCTCTCTGAAAGTCTCTGACACTCTCTGAAACTCTCTGAAACTGTCTGAAACTCTCTGACAATCTCTGACACTCTCTGAATCTCTCTGAATCACCCTGACACTCTGTGACACTCTCTGAAACTCTCTGACACTCTCTGAAACTTTCTGACACACTCTGAAACTCTCTGAAGCTCTCTGAAACTCTCTCAAACTCTCTGACACTCTCTGACACTCTCTGAAGCTCTCTGAAACTCTCTGACACTCTCTGACACTCTCTGAAACTCTCTGACAATCTCTGGCACTGTCAGACACTCTCAGACACTCTCTGAAGATCTCTGAAACTCTCTGACACTATTTGACACTTTCTGAATCTCTCGGACTCTCTCTGAATCTCTCTGAAACTCTCCGACACTCTGTCAAACTCTCTGAAACTTTCTCGCACTCTCTGACACTCTCTGAAGATCTCTGAAACTCTCTGAAAATCTCTGACACTCTCTGAAACTCTGTGAAACTCTCTGATACACTCTGACACTCTCTGACACTTTCTGAAACTCTCTGACTGTATCTGACACTTTCTGAAACTCTCAGACACTCTCTGACACACTCTGCAACTCTGTGTCACTCTGTGACACTCTCTTACACTCTCTGAATCTCTCTGAAACTCTCTGAGACTCCCTGACACTCTCTGACACTCTCTGAAACTTTCTGACACTCTCTGACACTCTCTGAACATCTCTGAAACTCTCTGAAAATCTCTGACACTCTCTGACACTCTGTGACACTCTCAGATACTCTCTGACTCCCGCAGACACACTTCGACAAACTCAGAAACACTCAGAAACTCTCTGGCTCTCTCTGACTTTCTCAGTAACTCTCTGAAACTCTTTGACACTCTCTGAAACTCTCTGAAACTCTCTGACACTCTCTGACACTCTCTGAAACTCTTTGACATTCTTTGACACTCTGTGACACTGTCTGACTCTCTCTGAAACTCTCTGACACTCTCTGACACTCCCTGACACTCTCTGAAACTCTCTGACACTCTCTGAAACTCTTTGACAGTCTTTGACAATCTCTGACACTGTCTGACTCTATCTGAAACTCTCTGACACCCTCTGACACTCTCTGACACTGTCTGAAGCTCTCTGACACTCTCTGAAACTCTCTGAAACTCTCTGAAACTCTCTGACACTCTCTGACACTCTCTGAAATTTTCTGGCACTCTCTGACACTCTCTGAAGATCTCTGAAACTCTCTGAAAATCTCTGACACTCTCTGAAACTCACTGACACTCACTGACACTCTGTGGCACTTACTGACACTCTCTGAAGATCTCTGAAACTCTCTGAAAATCTCTGACACTCTCTGAAACTCACTGACACTCACTGACACTCTGTGACACTCTCTGAAACACTCTGACAATCTCTGAAACTCTCGGGCACACTCAGAAACTGTCAGAAACTCTCAGGCTCTCTCTGACACCCTCAGAAATTCTCTGAAACTCTCTGACACTCTCTGAAACCCTCTGACACTCTCTGACACTCTCTGACACTCTCTGAAACTCTTTGACACTCTTTGAGACTCTCAGACACTGTCTGACTCTCTCTGAAACTCTCTGAAACTCTCTGACACTCTCTGACACTCCCTGACACTCTCTGAAGCTTTCTGAAACTCTCTGACACTCTGTGACACTCTCTGAAACTCTCTGAAACTCTCGGACAATCTCTGAAACTTTCTGACACTCTCTGAAACTCTCTGAAACTCTTTGTAACTCTCTGACACACTCCGAAACACTCAGAAGCTCACTGAAACTCTCTGACTCCCTCTGAAACTCTCAGACACTCTCAGACACTCTCTGACACTCTCTGAGACTATCTGCGTCTCTCTGAAACTCTCTGACACTCTCTGAAATTCTCTGAAACTCTATGACACTTTCTGAAACTCTCTGACACCAGCTGACACTTTCTGAATCTCTCGGACACTCTCTGAATCTCTCTGAAACTCTCCGACACTCTGTGACACTCTCTGAAACTTTCTGGCTCTCCCTGACACTCTCTGAAGATCTCTGGCACTCTCTGAAAATCTCTGACACTCTCTGAAACTCTGTGACACTCTCTGAAAGACGCTGACACTCTCTTACACTCTCAGACACTCTCTGACACTCTCTGACACTTTCTGAAACTCTCTGACACTATCTGAAACTTTCTGAATCTCTCGGACACTCTCTGACACACTCTGCAAATCTATGACACTCGGTGACACTCTCTGACACTCTCTGAATCTCTCTGAAAAGCTCTGACACTCTGTGACACTCTCTGAAACTCTCTGAAAGTCCCTGACACTCTCTGACTCTCTCTGAAACATTCTGACACTCTCTGAACATCTCTGAAACTCTCTGAAGATCTCTGACACTCTCTGACACTCTGTGACACTCTCAGATACTCTCTGACTCTCTCAGACACACTCCGACACACTCAGAAACTCTCAGAAACCCTATGGAACTCTCTGACACTCTCAGAAAGTCTCTGAAACACTCTGACACTCTCTGAAACTCTCTGACACTCTCTGACGCTCTCTGACACTCTCTGAAACTCTGTGACACACGTTGACACTCTCTGACACTCACTGACTCTCTCTGAAACTATCTGACATTCTCTGAAACTCTCTGAAACTGTCTGACAATCTCTGGCAATCTCTGACACTCTCTGAATCTCTCTGAATCACTCTGACACTCTGTGGCACTCTTTGAAACTCTCTGACACTCTCTGAAACTTTCTGGCACTCTCTTAAACTCTCTGAAGCTCTCTGAAACTCTCTGAAACTCTCTGACACTCTCTGACATTCTCTGAAACTCTCTGACACTCTCTGACACTCTCTGACACTCTCTGAAACTCTTTGACACTCTTGGACACTCTCACACACTGTCTGACTCTCTCTGAAACTCTCTGACACTCCCTGACACTCTCTGAAACTCTCTGACTCTCTCTGACACTCTCTGACACTCTCTGACACTCTGTGAAACTCTCTGAAACTCTCTGACACTCTCTGACACTCTATGAAACTCTCTGACAATCTCTGACAGTCTGTGACACTTTCTGAAACTCTCTGTCACTATCTGACACTTTCTGAATCTCTCGGACACTCTCTGAATCTCTCTGAAACTCTCTGACACTCTGTGACACTCTCTGAAACGTTCTGGCACTCTCTGACACTCTCTGAATATCTCTGGCAATCTCTGAAACTCTCGGACACTCTCTGACACACTCTGCAACTCTATGACACTCTGTGACACTCTCTGAATCTCTCTGAAAAGCTCTGACACTCTGTGACACTCTCTGAAACTCTCTGAAACTCCCTGACACTCTCTGACTCTCTCTGACACTCTCTGACACTCTCTGACACTCTGTGACACTCTCAGATACTCTCTGACTCTCTCAGACACACTCCGACACACTCAGAAACGCTCAGAAACTCTCTGGAACTCTCTGACACTCTCAGAAAGTCTCTGAAACTCTGTGACACTCTCTGAAACTCACTGATACTCTCTGACGCTCCCTGACACTCTCTGAAACTCTGTGACACTCTTTGTTACTCTCTGACACTCACTGACTCTCTCTGAAACTCTCTGACACTCTCTGAAACTCTCTGAAACTGTCTGACACTCTCTGACAATCACTGACACTCTCTGAATCTCTCAATCACTCTGACACTCTGTGACACTCTCTGAAACTCTCTGACACACTCTGAAACTTTCTGACACTCTCTGAAACTCTCTGAAGCTCTCTGAAACTCTCTGACACTCTCCGACACTCTCTGAAACTCTCTGACACTCTCTGACACTCTCTGAAACTCTCTGACAATCTCTGGCACTCTCAGACACTCTCAGACACTCTCTGAAGATCTCTGTAACTCTCAGACACTATCTGACACTTTCTGAATATCTCGGAAACTCTCTGAATCTCTCTGAAACTCTCCGACACTCTGTGACACTCTCTGAAACTTTCTCGCATCTCTGACACTCTCTGAAGATCTCTGAAACTCTCCGACACTCTGTGACACTCTCTGAAACTTTCTCGCACTCTCTGACACTCTCTGAAGATCTCTGAAACTCTCTGAAAATCTCTGACACTCTCTGAAACTCTGTGAAACTCTCTGATACACTCTTACACTCTCTGACATTCTCAGACACTCTCTGACACTCTCTGACACTTTCTGAAGCTCTCTGACAGTATCTGACACTTTCTGAAACTCTGTGAAACTCTCTGATACACTCTGACACTCTCTGACATTCTCAGACACTCTCTGACACTCTCTGACACTTTCTGAAACTCTCTGACAGTATCTGACACTTTCTGAAACTCTCGGACATTCTCTGACACACTCTGCAACTCTGTGTCACTCTGTGACACTCTCTGACACTCTCTGACACTCTCTGAATCTCTCTGAATCTCCCTGACACTCTCTGACACTCTCTGAAATTTCCTGACACTCTCTGACACTCTCTGAACATCTGTGAAACTCTCTGAAAATCTCTGACACTCTCTGACACTCTGTGACACTCTCAGATACTCTCTGAATCCCGCGGACACACTTCGACACACTCAGAAACTCTCAGAAACTCTCTGGCACTCTCTGGCACTCTCAGAAACTCTCTGAAACACTTTGCCACTCTCTGAAACTCTCTGAGAGTCTCTGACACTCTCTGAAACTCTTTGATACTCTTTGACACTCTCAGACACTGTCTGACTCTCTCTGAAACTCTCTGACACTCTCTGACACTCTCTGACACTCTCTGAAACTCTCTGACACTGTCTGACTCTATCTGAAACTCTCTAACACTCTCTGACACTCCCTGACACTGTCTGAAGCTCTCTGACACTCTCTGACACTCTCTGAAACTCTCTGAAACTCTCAGACACTCTCTGACACTCTCTGAAACATTCTGAAACTCTCTGACGCTATCTGACACTTTCTGAATCTCTCGGACACTCTCTGATTCTCTCTGAAACTCTCCGACACTCTGTGACACTCTCTGAAACTTTCTGGCACTCTCTGACACTCTCTGAAGATCTCTGAAACTCTCTGACACTCTCTGACACTCCCTGACACTCTCTGAAGCTTTCTGAAACTCTCTGACACTCTGTGACACCCTCTGAAACTCTCTGAAACTCTCGGACACTCTCTGAAACTTTCTGACACTCTCTGAAACTCTCTGAAACTCTTTGTAACTCTCTGACACTCTCAGAAACTCTCAGAAGCTCTCTGAAACTCTCTGACACTCTCTGACACTCTCTGAAACTCTCAGACACTCTCAGACACTCTCTGACACTGTCTGACACTATCTGAGACTCTCTGAAACTCTCTGACAATCTCTGAAACTCTCTGACACTCTCTGACACTCTCTGACACTCTCTGAAACTCTCTGACACTCTCTGACACTCTCAGACACTCTCTGACACTCTGTGACACTTTCTGAAACTCTCTGACACTATCTGACACTTTCTGAATCTCTCGGACACTCTCTGAATCTCTCTGAAACTCTCTGACAGTCTCTGACACTCTCTGAAACTCTTTGACACTCCTTGACACTCTCAGACACTGTCTGACTCTCTCTGAAACTCTCTGACACTCTCTGACACACCCTGACACTCTCTGAAACTCTCTGACACTGTCTGACTCTATCTGAAACTCTCTGATACTCTCTGACACTCCCTGACACTGTCTGAAGCTCTCTGACACTCTCTGAAACTCTCTGAAACTCTCTGAAACTCTCTGACACTCTCTGAAACTCTCTGACAATCTCTGAAACTCTCAGACACTCTCTGACATTCTCTGAAACATTCTGAAACTCTCTGAAACCCTCTGACACTCTCTGAATCTCTCGGACACTCTCTGAAACTCTCTGAAACTCTCCGACACTCTGTGACACTCTCTGAAACTTTCTGGCACTCTCTGACACTCTCTGAAGATCTCTGAAACACTCTGAAAATCTCTGACACTCTCTGAAACTCTGTGACACTCTCTGAAACACTCTGACACTCTCTGACACTCTCCGGCACACTCAGAATCTGTCAGAAACTCTCAGGCACTCTCTGACACTCTCAGAAATTCTCTGAAACTCTCTGACGCTCTCTGAAACCCTCTGACACTCTCTGACACTCTCTGACACTCTCTGAAACACTTTGACACTCTTTGACACTCTCAGACACTGTCTGACTCTCTCTGAAACTCTCTGAAACTCTCTGAAACTCTCGGACACTCTCTGAAACTTTCTGACACTCTCTGAAACTCTCTGAAACTCTTTGTAACTCTCTGACACTCTCAGAAACTCTCAGAAGCTCTCTGAAACTCTCTGACACTCTCTGACACTCTCTGAAACTCTCAGACACTCTCAGACACTCTCTGACACTGTCTGACACTATCTGAGACTCTCTGAAACTCTCTGACACTCTCTGAAACTCTCTGACACTCTCTGACACTCTCTGACACTCTCTGAAACTCTCTGACACTCTCTGACACTCTCAGACACTCTCTGACACTCTGTGACACTTTCTGAAACTCTCTGACACTATCTGACACTTTCTGAATCTCTCGGACACTCTCTGAATCTCTCTGAAATTCTCCGACACTCTGTGACACTCTCTGAAACTTTCTGGCACTCTCTGACACTCTCTGAAGATCTCTGGCACTCTCTGAAAATCTCTGACACTCTCTGAAACTCTGTGACACTCTCTGAAAGACTCTGACACTCTCTCACACTCTCAGACACTCTCTGACACTCTCTGACACTTTCTGAAACTCTCTGACACTATCTGACTCTTTCTGAAACTCTCGGACACTCTCTGACACACTCTGTAACTCTATGACACTATGTGACACTCTGTGACACTCTCTGAATCTCTCTGAAAAGCTCTGACACTCTGTGACACTCTCTGAAAGTCCCTGACACTCACTGACTCTCTCTGAAACTTTCTGACACTCTCTGACACTCTCTGAACATCTCTGAATCTCTCTGAATTTCTCTGACACTCTCTGACTCTCTGTGACACTCTCAGATACTCTCTGACTCTCTCAGACACACTCCGACACACTCAGAAACTCTCAGAAACTCTCTGGAACTCTCTGACACTCTCAGAAAGTCTCTGAAACACTCTGACACTCTCTGAAACTCTCTGACACAATCTGACGCTCTCTGACACTCTCTGAAACTCGGTGACACACTTTGACAATCTCTGACACTCACTGACTCTCTCTGAAAGTCTCTGACACTCTCTGAAACTCTCTGAAACTGTCTGAAACTCTCTGACAATCTCTGACACTCTCTGAATCTCTCTGAATCACCCTGACACTCTGTGACACTCTCTGAAACTCTCTGACACTCTCTGAAACTTTCTGACACACTCTGAAACTCTCTGAAGCTCTCTGAAACTCTCTCAAACTCTCTGACACTCTCTGACACTCTCTGAAGCTCTCTGAAACTCTCTGACACTCTCTGACACTCTCTGACACTCTCTGAAACTCTCTGACACTCTCTGACACTCTCAGACACTCTCTGACACTCTGTGACACTTTCTGAAACTCTCTGACACTATCTGACACTTTCTGAATCTCTCGGACACTCTCTGAATCTCTCTGAAATTCTCCGACACTCTGTGACACTCTCTGAAACTTTCTGGCACTCTCTGACACTCTCTGAAGATCTCTGGCACTCTCTGAAAATCTCTGACACTCTCTGAAACTCTGTGACACTCTCTGAAAGACTCTGACACTCTCTCACACTCTCAGACACTCTCTGACACTCTCTGACACTTTCTGAAACTCTCTGACACTATCTGACTCTTTCTGAAACTCTCGGACACTCTCTGACACACTCTGTAACTCTATGACACTATGTGACACTCTGTGACACTCTCTGAATCTCTCTGAAAAGCTCTGACACTCTGTGACACTCTCTGAAAGTCCCTGACACTCACTGACTCTCTCTGAAACTTTCTGACACTCTCTGACACTCTCTGAACATCTCTGAATCTCTCTGAATTTCTCTGACACTCTCTGACTCTCTGTGACACTCTCAGATACTCTCTGACTCTCTCAGACACACTCCGACACACTCAGAAACTCTCAGAAACTCTCTGGAACTCTCTGACACTCTCAGAAAGTCTCTGAAACACTCTGACACTCTCTGAAACTCTCTGACACAATCTGACGCTCTCTGACACTCTCTGAAACTCGGTGACACACTTTGACAATCTCTGACACTCACTGACTCTCTCTGAAAGTCTCTGACACTCTCTGAAACTCTCTGAAACTGTCTGAAACTCTCTGACAATCTCTGACACTCTCTGAATCTCTCTGAATCACCCTGACACTCTGTGACACTCTCTGAAACTCTCTGACACTCTCTGAAACTTTCTGACACACTCTGAAACTCTCTGAAGCTCTCTGAAACTCTCTCAAACTCTCTGACACTCTCTGACACTCTCTGAAGCTCTCTGAAACTCTCTGACACTCTCTGACACTCTCTGAAACTCTCTGACAATCTCTGGCACTGTCAGACACTCTCAGACACTCTCTGAAGATCTCTGAAACTCTCTGACACTATTTGACACTTTCTGAATCTCTCGGACTCTCTCTGAATCTCTCTGAAACTCTCCGACACTCTGTCAAACTCTCTGAAACTTTCTCGCACTCTCTGACACTCTCTGAAGATCTCTGAAACTCTCTGAAAATCTCTGACACTCTCTGAAACTCTGTGAAACTCTCTGATACACTCTGACACTCTCTGACACTTTCTGAAACTCTCTGACTGTATCTGACACTTTCTGAAACTCTCAGACACTCTCTGACACACTCTGCAACTCTGTGTCACTCTGTGACACTCTCTTACACTCTCTGAATCTCTCTGAAACTCTCTGAGACTCCCTGACACTCTCTGACACTCTCTGAAACTTTCTGACACTCTCTGACACTCTCTGAACATCTCTGAAACTCTCTGAAAATCTCTGACACTCTCTGACACTCTGTGACACTCTCAGATACTCTCTGACTCCCGCAGACACACTTCGACAAACTCAGAAACACTCAGAAACTCTCTGGCTCTCTCTGACTTTCTCAGTAACTCTCTGAAACTCTTTGACACTCTCTGAAACTCTCTGAAACTCTCTGACACTCTCTGACACTCTCTGAAACTCTTTGACATTCTTTGACACTCTGTGACACTGTCTGACTCTCTCTGAAACTCTCTGACACTCTCTGACACTCCCTGACACTCTCTGAAACTCTCTGACACTCTCTGAAACTCTTTGACAGTCTTTGACAATCTCTGACACTGTCTGACTCTATCTGAAACTCTCTGACACCCTCTGACACTCTCTGACACTGTCTGAAGCTCTCTGACACTCTCTGAAACTCTCTGAAACTCTCTGAAACTCTCTGACACTCTCTGACACTCTCTGAAATTTTCTGGCACTCTCTGACACTCTCTGAAGATCTCTGAAACTCTCTGAAAATCTCTGACACTCTCTGAAACTCACTGACACTCACTGACACTCTGTGGCACTTACTGACACTCTCTGAAGATCTCTGAAACTCTCTGAAAATCTCTGACACTCTCTGAAACTCACTGACACTCACTGACACTCTGTGACACTCTCTGAAACACTCTGACAATCTCTGAAACTCTCGGGCACACTCAGAAACTGTCAGAAACTCTCAGGCTCTCTCTGACACCCTCAGAAATTCTCTGAAACTCTCTGACACTCTCTGAAACCCTCTGACACTCTCTGACACTCTCTGACACTCTCTGAAACTCTTTGACACTCTTTGAGACTCTCAGACACTGTCTGACTCTCTCTGAAACTCTCTGAAACTCTCTGACACTCTCTGACACTCCCTGACACTCTCTGAAGCTTTCTGAAACTCTCTGACACTCTGTGACACTCTCTGAAACTCTCTGAAACTCTCGGACAATCTCTGAAACTTTCTGACACTCTCTGAAACTCTCTGAAACTCTTTGTAACTCTCTGACACACTCCGAAACACTCAGAAGCTCACTGAAACTCTCTGACTCCCTCTGAAACTCTCAGACACTCTCAGACACTCTCTGACACTCTCTGAGACTATCTGCGTCTCTCTGAAACTCTCTGACACTCTCTGAAATTCTCTGAAACTCTATGACACTTTCTGAAACTCTCTGACACCAGCTGACACTTTCTGAATCTCTCGGACACTCTCTGAATCTCTCTGAAACTCTCCGACACTCTGTGACACTCTCTGAAACTTTCTGGCTCTCCCTGACACTCTCTGAAGATCTCTGGCACTCTCTGAAAATCTCTGACACTCTCTGAAACTCTGTGACACTCTCTGAAAGACGCTGACACTCTCTTACACTCTCAGACACTCTCTGACACTCTCTGACACTTTCTGAAACTCTCTGACACTATCTGAAACTTTCTGAATCTCTCGGACACTCTCTGACACACTCTGCAAATCTATGACACTCGGTGACACTCTCTGACACTCTCTGAATCTCTCTGAAAAGCTCTGACACTCTGTGACACTCTCTGAAACTCTCTGAAAGTCCCTGACACTCTCTGACTCTCTCTGAAACATTCTGACACTCTCTGAACATCTCTGAAACTCTCTGAAGATCTCTGACACTCTCTGACACTCTGTGACACTCTCAGATACTCTCTGACTCTCTCAGACACACTCCGACACACTCAGAAACTCTCAGAAACCCTATGGAACTCTCTGACACTCTCAGAAAGTCTCTGAAACACTCTGACACTCTCTGAAACTCTCTGACACTCTCTGACGCTCTCTGACACTCTCTGAAACTCTGTGACACACGTTGACACTCTCTGACACTCACTGACTCTCTCTGAAACTATCTGACATTCTCTGAAACTCTCTGAAACTGTCTGACAATCTCTGGCAATCTCTGACACTCTCTGAATCTCTCTGAATCACTCTGACACTCTGTGGCACTCTTTGAAACTCTCTGACACTCTCTGAAACTTTCTGGCACTCTCTTAAACTCTCTGAAGCTCTCTGAAACTCTCTGAAACTCTCTGACACTCTCTGACATTCTCTGAAACTCTCTGACACTCTCTGACACTCTCTGACACTCTCTGAAACTCTTTGACACTCTTGGACACTCTCACACACTGTCTGACTCTCTCTGAAACTCTCTGACACTCCCTGACACTCTCTGAAACTCTCTGACTCTCTCTGACACTCTCTGACACTCTCTGACACTCTGTGAAACTCTCTGAAACTCTCTGACACTCTCTGACACTCTATGAAACTCTCTGACAATCTCTGACAGTCTGTGACACTTTCTGAAACTCTCTGTCACTATCTGACACTTTCTGAATCTCTCGGACACTCTCTGAATCTCTCTGAAACTCTCTGACACTCTGTGACACTCTCTGAAACGTTCTGGCACTCTCTGACACTCTCTGAATATCTCTGGCAATCTCTGAAACTCTCGGACACTCTCTGACACACTCTGCAACTCTATGACACTCTGTGACACTCTCTGAATCTCTCTGAAAAGCTCTGACACTCTGTGACACTCTCTGAAACTCTCTGAAACTCCCTGACACTCTCTGACTCTCTCTGACACTCTCTGACACTCTCTGACACTCTGTGACACTCTCAGATACTCTCTGACTCTCTCAGACACACTCCGACACACTCAGAAACGCTCAGAAACTCTCTGGAACTCTCTGACACTCTCAGAAAGTCTCTGAAACTCTGTGACACTCTCTGAAACTCACTGATACTCTCTGACGCTCCCTGACACTCTCTGAAACTCTGTGACACTCTTTGTTACTCTCTGACACTCACTGACTCTCTCTGAAACTCTCTGACACTCTCTGAAACTCTCTGAAACTGTCTGACACTCTCTGACAATCACTGACACTCTCTGAATCTCTCAATCACTCTGACACTCTGTGACACTCTCTGAAACTCTCTGACACACTCTGAAACTTTCTGACACTCTCTGAAACTCTCTGAAGCTCTCTGAAACTCTCTGACACTCTCCGACACTCTCTGAAACTCTCTGACACTCTCTGACACTCTCTGAAACTCTCTGACAATCTCTGGCACTCTCAGACACTCTCAGACACTCTCTGAAGATCTCTGTAACTCTCAGACACTATCTGACACTTTCTGAATATCTCGGAAACTCTCTGAATCTCTCTGAAACTCTCCGACACTCTGTGACACTCTCTGAAACTTTCTCGCATCTCTGACACTCTCTGAAGATCTCTGAAACTCTCCGACACTCTGTGACACTCTCTGAAACTTTCTCGCACTCTCTGACACTCTCTGAAGATCTCTGAAACTCTCTGAAAATCTCTGACACTCTCTGAAACTCTGTGAAACTCTCTGATACACTCTTACACTCTCTGACATTCTCAGACACTCTCTGACACTCTCTGACACTTTCTGAAGCTCTCTGACAGTATCTGACACTTTCTGAAACTCTGTGAAACTCTCTGATACACTCTGACACTCTCTGACATTCTCAGACACTCTCTGACACTCTCTGACACTTTCTGAAACTCTCTGACAGTATCTGACACTTTCTGAAACTCTCGGACATTCTCTGACACACTCTGCAACTCTGTGTCACTCTGTGACACTCTCTGACACTCTCTGACACTCTCTGAATCTCTCTGAATCTCCCTGACACTCTCTGACACTCTCTGAAATTTCCTGACACTCTCTGACACTCTCTGAACATCTGTGAAACTCTCTGAAAATCTCTGACACTCTCTGACACTCTGTGACACTCTCAGATACTCTCTGAATCCCGCGGACACACTTCGACACACTCAGAAACTCTCAGAAACTCTCTGGCACTCTCTGGCACTCTCAGAAACTCTCTGAAACACTTTGCCACTCTCTGAAACTCTCTGAGAGTCTCTGACACTCTCTGAAACTCTTTGATACTCTTTGACACTCTCAGACACTGTCTGACTCTCTCTGAAACTCTCTGACACTCTCTGACACTCTCTGACACTCTCTGAAACTCTCTGACACTGTCTGACTCTATCTGAAACTCTCTAACACTCTCTGACACTCCCTGACACTGTCTGAAGCTCTCTGACACTCTCTGACACTCTCTGAAACTCTCTGAAACTCTCAGACACTCTCTGACACTCTCTGAAACATTCTGAAACTCTCTGACGCTATCTGACACTTTCTGAATCTCTCGGACACTCTCTGATTCTCTCTGAAACTCTCCGACACTCTGTGACACTCTCTGAAACTTTCTGGCACTCTCTGACACTCTCTGAAGATCTCTGAAACTCTCTGACACTCTCTGACACTCCCTGACACTCTCTGAAGCTTTCTGAAACTCTCTGACACTCTGTGACACCCTCTGAAACTCTCTGAAACTCTCGGACACTCTCTGAAACTTTCTGACACTCTCTGAAACTCTCTGAAACTCTTTGTAACTCTCTGACACTCTCAGAAACTCTCAGAAGCTCTCTGAAACTCTCTGACACTCTCTGACACTCTCTGAAACTCTCAGACACTCTCAGACACTCTCTGACACTGTCTGACACTATCTGAGACTCTCTGAAACTCTCTGACAATCTCTGAAACTCTCTGACACTCTCTGACACTCTCTGACACTCTCTGAAACTCTCTGACACTCTCTGACACTCTCAGACACTCTCTGACACTCTGTGACACTTTCTGAAACTCTCTGACACTATCTGACACTTTCTGAATCTCTCGGACACTCTCTGAATCTCTCTGAAACTCTCCGACACTCTGTGACACTCTCTGAAACTTTCTGGCACTCTCTGACACTCTCTGAAAATCTCTGACACTCTCTGAAACTCTGTGACACTCTCTGAAAGACTCTGAAACTCTCGGACACTCTCTGACACACTCTGCAGCTCTATGACTCTATGTGACACTCTGTGACACTCTCTGAATCTCTCTGAAAAGCTCTGACACTCTGTGACACTCTCTGAAACTCTCTGAAAGTCCCTGACACTCTCTGACTCTCTCTGAAACTTTTCTGACACTCTCTGACACTCTCTGAACATCTCTGAATCTCTCTGAAAATCTCTGACACTCTCTGAAACTCTGTGACACTCTCAGATACTCTCTGACTCTCTCAGACACACTCCGACTCACTCAGAAACTCTCAGAAACTCTCTGGAACTCTCTGACACTCTCAGAATGTCTCTGAAACACTCTGACACTCTCTGAAACTCTCTGACACTATCTGACGCTCTCTGACACTCTCTGAAACTCTGTGACACACTTTGACACTCTCTGACACTCACTGACTCTCTCTGAAAGTCTCTGACACTCTCTGAAACTCTCTGAAACTGTCTGAAACTCTCTGACAATCTCTGACACTCTCTGAATCTCTCTGAATCACCCTGACACTCTGTGACACTCTCCGAAACTCTCTGACACTCTCTGAAACTTTCTGACAGACTCTGAAACTCTCTGAAGCTCTGTGAAACTCTCTCAAACTCTCTGAAACTCTCTGACACTCTCTGAAACTCTCTGAAACTCTCTGACACTCTCTGACACTCTCTGAATCTCTCTGAAACTCTCTGACAATCTCTGGCACTCTCAGACACTCTCAGGCACTCTCTGAAGATCTCTGAAACTCTCTGACACTATCTGACACTTTCTGAATCTCTCGGACACTCTCTGAATCTCTCTGAAACTCTCCGACACTCTGTCAAACTCTCTGAAACTTTCTCGCACTCTCTGACACTCTCTGAAGATCTCTGAAAATCTCTGACACTCTCTGAAACTCTGTGAAACTCTCTGAAACACTCTGACACTCTCTGACATTCTGAGACACGCTCTGACACTCTCTGACACTTTCTGAAACTCTCTGACTTTATCTGACACTTTCTGAAACTCTCGGACACTCTCTGACACACTCTGCAACTCTGTGTCACTCTGTGACACTCTCTGACTCTCTCTGAAACTTTCTGACACTCTCTGACACTCTCTGAACATCTCTGAAACTCTCTGAAAATCTCTGACACTCTCTGACACTCTGTGACACTCTCAGATACTCTCTGACTCCCGCAGACACACTTCGACACACTCAGAAACACTCAGAAAGTCTCTGGCTCTCTCTGACTTTCTCAGTAACTCTCGGAAACTCTTTGACACTCTCTGAAACTCTCTGAAACTCTCTGACACTCTCTGACACTCTCTGAAACTCTTTGACACTCTTTGACACTCTGTGACACTGTCTGACTCTCTCTGAAACTCTCTGACACTCTCTGACACTCCCTGACACTCTCTGAAACTCTCTGACACTCTCTGAAACTCTTTGACAGTCTTTGACAATCTCAGACACTGTCTGACTCTATCTGAAACTCTCTGACACTCTCTGACACTGTCTGAAGCTCACTGACAGTCTCTGACACTCTCTGAAACTCTCTGAAACTCTCTGACACTCTCTGACACTCTCTGAAACTCTCTGACAATCTCTGACACTCTCAGACACTCTCTGACACTCTCTGACACTTTCTGAAACTCTCTGACACTATCTGACACTTTCTGAATCTCTCGGACACTCTCTGAATCTCTCTGAAACTCTCCGGCTCTCTGTGACACTCTCTGAAACTTTCTGGCACTCTCTGACACTCTCTGAAGATCTCTGAAACTCTCTGAAAATCTCTGACACTCTCTGAAACTCTCTGACACTCACTGATACTTTGTGGCACTTACTGACAATCTCTGAAGATCTCTGAAACTCTCTGAAAATCTCTGACACCCTCTGAAACTCTGCGACACTCTCTGAAACTCTCTGACAATCTCTGAAACTCTCGGGCACACTCAGAAACTGTCAGAAACTCTGAGGCTCTCTCTGACACTCTCAGAAATTCTCTGAAACTCTCTGACACTCTCTGAAACTCTCTGGCACTCTCAGACACTCTCAGACACTCTCTAAAGATCTCTGAAACTCTCTGACACTATCTGACTCTTTCTGAAACTCTCGGACACTCTCTGACACATTCTGCAACTCTATGACACTATGTGACACTCTCTGACACTCTCGGAATCTCTCTGAAATTCTCTGAAACTCTCTGACACTCTCTGACACTCTCTGAAACTCTCTGACACTCTCTGACACTCTCAGACACTCTCTGACACTCTGTGACACTTTCTGAAACTCTCTGACACTATCTGACACTTTCTGAATCTCTCGGACACTCTCTGAAACTCTCCGAAACTCTGTGACACTCTCTGAAACTTTCTGGCACTCTCTGACACTCTCTGAAGATCTCTGGCACTCTCTGACAATCTCTGACACTCTCTGAAACTCTGTGACACTCTCTGAAAGAGTCTGACACTTCCTGTCACTCTCAGACACTCTCTGACACTCTCTGACACTTTCTGAAACTCTCTGACACTATCTGACTCTTTCTGAAACTCTCGGACACTCTCTGACACACTCTGCAATTCTATGACACTCTCTGACAGTCTCTGACACTCTCCGAATCTCTCTGAAAAGCTCTGACGCTCTGTGACACTCTCTGAAACTCTCTGAAAGTCCCTGACACTCTCTGAAACTTTCTGACACTCTCTGACACTCTCTGAACATCTCTGAATCTCTCTGAAAATCTCTGACACTCTCTGACCCTCTGTGACACTCTCAGATACTCTCTGACTCTCTCAGACACACTCCGACACACTCAGAATCTCTCAGAAACTCTCTGGAACTCTCTGACACTCTCAGAAAGTCTCTGAAACAATCTGACACTCTCTGAAACTCTCTGACACAATCTGACGCTCTCTGACACTCTCTGAAACTCTGTGACACACTTTGACACTCTCTGACACTCACTGACTCTCTCTGAAATTCTCTGACACTCACTGAAACTGTCTGAAACTGTCTGAAACTCTCTGACAATCTCTGACACTCTCTGAATCTCTCTGAATCACCCTGACACTCTGTGACACTCTCTGAAACTCTCTGACACTCTCTGAAACATTCTGACACACTCTGAAACTCTCTGAAGCTCTCTGAAACTCTCTGAAACTCTCTGACACTCTCTGACACTCTCTTAAACTCTCTGAAACTCTCTGACACTCTCTGACACTCTCTGAAACTCTCTGACAATCTCTGGCACTCTCAGACACTCTCTGAAGATCTCTGAAACTCACTGACACTCTCTGACACTTTCTGAATCTCTCGGACACGCTCTGAATCTCTCTGAAACTCTCCGACACTCTGTCAAACTCTCTGAAACTTTCTCGGACTCTCTGACACTCTCTGAAGATCTCTGAAACACTCTGAAAATCTCTGACACTCTCTGAAACTCTGTGAAACTCTCTGAAACACTCTGACACTCTCTGACATTCTCAGACACTATCTGACACTCTCTGACACTTTCTGAAACTCTCTGACAGTATCTGACACTTTCTGAAACTCTCGGACACTCTCTGACACACTCTGCAACTCTGTGTCACTCTGTGACACTCTCAGTCACTGTCTGACTCTCTCTGAAACTCTCTGAAACTCTCTGACACTCTGTGACACTCCCTGACACTCTCTGAAGATTTCTGAAACTCTCTGACACTCTGTGACACTCTCTGAAACTCTCGGACAATCTCTGAAACTTTCTGACACTCTCTGAAACTCTCTGAAACTCTTTGTAACTCCCTGACACTCTCCGAAACTCTCAGAAGCTCACTGAAACTCTCTGACACTCTCTGAAACTCTCAGACACTCTCAGACAGTCTCTGACACTCTCTGACACTATCTGAGACTCTCTGAAACTCTCTGACACTCTCTGAAATTCTCTGAAACTCTCTGACACTTTCTGAAACTCTCTGACACTATCTGACACTTTCTGAATCTCTCGGACACTCTCTGAATCTCTCTGAAACTCTCCGACACTCTGTGACACTCTCTGAAACTTTCTGGCACTCTCTGACACTCTCTGAAGATCTCTGGCACTCTCTGAAAATCTCTGACACTCTCTGAAACTCTGTGACCCTCTCTGAAGGACTCTGACACTCTCTTACACTCTCAGACACTCTCTGACACTCTCTGACACTTTCTGAAACTCTCTGACACTATCTGACTCTTTCTGAAACTCTCGGACACTCTCTGACACACTCTGCAACTCTATGACACTCGGTGACACTCTCTGACACTCACTGATACTTTGTGGCACTTACTGACACTCTCTGAAGATCTCTGAAACTCTCTGAAAATCTCTGACACCCTCTGAAACTCTGCGACACTCTCTGAAACTCTCTGACAATCTCTGAAACTCTCGGGCACACTCAGAAACTGTCAGAAACTCTGAGGCTCTCTCTGACACTCTCAGAAATTCTCTGAAACTCTCTGACACTCTCTGAAACTCTCTGGCACTCTCAGACACTCTCAGACACTCTCTAAAGATCTCTGAAACTCTCTGACACTATCTGACTCTTTCTGAAACTCTCGGACACTCTCTGACACACTCTGCAACTCTATGACACTATGTGACACTCTCTGACACTCTCGGAATCTCTCTGAAATTCTCTGAAACTCTCTGACACTCTCTGACACTCTCTGACACTCTCAGACACTCTCTGACACTCTGTGACACTTTCTGAAACTCTCTGACACTATCTGACACTTTCTGAATCTCTCGGACACTCTCTGAAACTCTCTGAAAATCTCTGACACTCTCTGACACTCTGTGACACTCTCAGATACTCTCTGACTCCCGCAGACACACTTCGACACACTCAGAAACACTCAGAAAGTCTCTGGCTCTCTCTGACTTTCTCAGTAACTCTCGGAAACTCTTTGACACTCTCTGAAACTCTCTGAAACTCTCTGACACTCTCTGACACTCTCTGAAACTCTTTGACACTCTTTGACACTCTGTGACACTGTCTGACTCTCTCTGAAACTCTCTGACACTCTCTGACACTCCCTGACACTCTCTGAAACTCTCTGACACTCTCTGAAACTCTTTGACAGTCTTTGACAATCTCAGACACTGTCTGACTCTATCTGAAACTCTCTGACACTCTCTGACACTGTCTGAAGCTCACTGACAGTCTCTGACACTCTCTGAAACTCTCTGAAACTCTCTGACACTCTCTGACACTCTCTGAAACTCTCTGACAATCTCTGACACTCTCAGACACTCTCTGACACTCTCTGACACTTTCTGAAACTCTCTGACACTATCTGACACTTTCTGAATCTCTCGGACACTCTCTGAATCTCTCTGAAACTCTCCGGCTCTCTGTGACACTCTCTGAAACTTTCTGGCACTCTCTGACACTCTCTGAAGATCTCTGAAACTCTCTGAAAATCTCTGACACTCTCTGAAACTCTCTGACACTCACTGATACTTTGTGGCACTTACTGACAATCTCTGAAGATCTCTGAAACTCTCTGAAAATCTCTGACACCCTCTGAAACTCTGCGACACTCTCTGAAACTCTCTGACAATCTCTGAAACTCTCGGGCACACTCAGAAACTGTCAGAAACTCTGAGGCTCTCTCTGACACTCTCAGAAATTCTCTGAAACTCTCTGACACTCTCTGAAACTCTCTGGCACTCTCAGACACTCTCAGACACTCTCTAAAGATCTCTGAAACTCTCTGACACTCTCTGACACTCTCTGAAACTCTCTGACACTCTCTGACACTCTCTGAAACTCTCTGACAATCTCTGACACTCTCAGACACTCTCTGACACTCTCTGACACTTTCTGAAACTCTCTGACACTGTCTGACACTTTTTGAATCTCTCGGACACTCTCTGAATCTCTCTGAAACTCTCCGGCACTCTGTGACACTCTCTGAAACTTTCTGGCACTCTCTGACACTCTCTGAAGATCTCTGAAACTCTCTGGAAATCTCTGACACTCTCTGAAACTCTCTGACACTCACTGACACTCTGTGGCACTCACTGACACTCTCTGACAATCTCTGACACTCATAGACACTCTCTGACACTCTCTGACACTTTCTGAAACTCTCTGACACTATCTGACACTTTCTGAATCTCTCGGACACTCTCTGAATCTCTCTGAAACTCTCCGGCACTCTGTGACACTCTCTGAAACTCTCTGACACTCTCTGAAACTCTGTGACACTCTCTGAAACACTCTGACAATCTCTGACACTCTCGGGCACTCTCAGACACTCTCTGACACTCTCTGACACTTTCTGAAACTCTCTGACACTATCTGACACTTTCTGAATCTCTCGGACACTCTCTGAATCTCTCTGAAACTCTCCGGCACTCTCTGACACTCTCTGAAACTCTCTGACACTCTCTGAAACTCTGTGACACTCTCTGAAACACTCTGACAATCTCTGACACTCTCGGGCACACTCAGAAACTCTCAGGCTCTCTCTGACACTCTCAGAAATTCTCTGAAACTCTCTGACACTCTCTGAAACCCTCTGACACTCTCTGATACTCTCTGACACTCTCTGAAACTCTTTGACACTCTTTGACACTCTCAGTCACTGTCTGACTCTCTCTGAAACTCTCTGAAACTCTCTGACACTCTGTGACACTCCCTGACACTCTCTGAAGCTTTCTGAAACTCTCTGACACTCTGTGACACTCTCTGAAACTCTCTGACAATCTCTGGCACTCTCAGACACTCTCTGAAGATCTCTGAAACTCACTGACACTCTCTGACACTTTCTGAATCTCTCGGACACGCTCTGAATCTCTCTGAAACTCTCCGACACTCTGTCAAACTCTCTGAAACTTTCTCGGACTCTCTGACACTCTCTGAAGATCTCTGAAACACTCTGAAAATCTCTGACACTCTCTGAAACTCTGTGAAACTCTCTGAAACACTCTGACACTCTCTGACATTCTCAGACACTATCTGACACTCTCTGACACTTTCTGAAACTCTCTGACAGTATCTGACACTTTCTGAAACTCTCGGACACTCTCTGACACACTCTGCAACTCTGTGTCACTCTGTGACACTCTCAGTCACTGTCTGACTCTCTCTGAAACTCTCTGAAACTCTCTGACACTCTGTGACACTCCCTGACACTCTCTGAAGATTTCTGAAACTCTCTGACACTCTGTGACACTCTCTGAAACTCTCGGACAATCTCTGAAACTTTCTGACACTCTCTGAAACTCTCTGAAACTCTTTGTAACTCCCTGACACTCTCCGAAACTCTCAGAAGCTCACTGAAACTCTCTGACACTCTCTGAAACTCTCAGACACTCTCAGACAGTCTCTGACACTCTCTGACACTATCTGAGACTCTCTGAAACTCTCTGACACTCTCTGAAATTCTCTGAAACTCTCTGACACTTTCTGAAACTCTCTGACACTATCTGACACTTTCTGAATCTCTCGGACACTCTCTGAATCTCTCTGAAACTCTCCGACACTCTGTGACACTCTCTGAAACTTTCTGGCACTCTCTGACACTCTCTGAAGATCTCTGGCACTCTCTGAAAATCTCTGACACTCTCTGAAACTCTGTGACCCTCTCTGAAGGACTCTGACACTCTCTTACACTCTCAGACACTCTCTGACACTCTCTGACACTTTCTGAAACTCTCTGACACTATCTGACTCTTTCTGAAACTCTCGGACACTCTCTGACACACTCTGCAACTCTATGACACTCGGTGACACTCTCTGACACTCACTGATACTTTGTGGCACTTACTGACACTCTCTGAAGATCTCTGAAACTCTCTGAAAATCTCTGACACCCTCTGAAACTCTGCGACACTCTCTGAAACTCTCTGACAATCTCTGAAACTCTCGGGCACACTCAGAAACTGTCAGAAACTCTGAGGCTCTCTCTGACACTCTCAGAAATTCTCTGAAACTCTCTGACACTCTCTGAAACTCTCTGGCACTCTCAGACACTCTCAGACACTCTCTAAAGATCTCTGAAACTCTCTGACACTATCTGACTCTTTCTGAAACTCTCGGACACTCTCTGACACACTCTGCAACTCTATGACACTATGTGACACTCTCTGACACTCTCGGAATCTCTCTGAAATTCTCTGAAACTCTCTGACACTCTCTGACACTCTCTGACACTCTCAGACACTCTCTGACACTCTGTGACACTTTCTGAAACTCTCTGACACTATCTGACACTTTCTGAATCTCTCGGACACTCTCTGAAACTCTCTGAAAATCTCTGACACTCTCTGACACTCTGTGACACTCTCAGATACTCTCTGACTCCCGCAGACACACTTCGACACACTCAGAAACACTCAGAAAGTCTCTGGCTCTCTCTGACTTTCTCAGTAACTCTCGGAAACTCTTTGACACTCTCTGAAACTCTCTGAAACTCTCTGACACTCTCTGACACTCTCTGAAACTCTTTGACACTCTTTGACACTCTGTGACACTGTCTGACTCTCTCTGAAACTCTCTGACACTCTCTGACACTCCCTGACACTCTCTGAAACTCTCTGACACTCTCTGAAACTCTTTGACAGTCTTTGACAATCTCAGACACTGTCTGACTCTATCTGAAACTCTCTGACACTCTCTGACACTGTCTGAAGCTCACTGACAGTCTCTGACACTCTCTGAAACTCTCTGAAACTCTCTGACACTCTCTGACACTCTCTGAAACTCTCTGACAATCTCTGACACTCTCAGACACTCTCTGACACTCTCTGACACTTTCTGAAACTCTCTGACACTATCTGACACTTTCTGAATCTCTCGGACACTCTCTGAATCTCTCTGAAACTCTCCGGCTCTCTGTGACACTCTCTGAAACTTTCTGGCACTCTCTGACACTCTCTGAAGATCTCTGAAACTCTCTGAAAATCTCTGACACTCTCTGAAACTCTCTGACACTCACTGATACTTTGTGGCACTTACTGACAATCTCTGAAGATCTCTGAAACTCTCTGAAAATCTCTGACACCCTCTGAAACTCTGCGACACTCTCTGAAACTCTCTGACAATCTCTGAAACTCTCGGGCACACTCAGAAACTGTCAGAAACTCTGAGGCTCTCTCTGACACTCTCAGAAATTCTCTGAAACTCTCTGACACTCTCTGAAACTCTCTGGCACTCTCAGACACTCTCAGACACTCTCTAAAGATCTCTGAAACTCTCTGACACTCTCTGACACTCTCTGAAACTCTCTGACACTCTCTGACACTCTCTGAAACTCTCTGACAATCTCTGACACTCTCAGACACTCTCTGACACTCTCTGACACTTTCTGAAACTCTCTGACACTGTCTGACACTTTTTGAATCTCTCGGACACTCTCTGAATCTCTCTGAAACTCTCCGGCACTCTGTGACACTCTCTGAAACTTTCTGGCACTCTCTGACACTCTCTGAAGATCTCTGAAACTCTCTGGAAATCTCTGACACTCTCTGAAACTCTCTGACACTCACTGACACTCTGTGGCACTCACTGACACTCTCTGACAATCTCTGACACTCATAGACACTCTCTGACACTCTCTGACACTTTCTGAAACTCTCTGACACTATCTGACACTTTCTGAATCTCTCGGACACTCTCTGAATCTCTCTGAAACTCTCCGGCACTCTGTGACACTCTCTGAAACTCTCTGACACTCTCTGAAACTCTGTGACACTCTCTGAAACACTCTGACAATCTCTGACACTCTCGGGCACTCTCAGACACTCTCTGACACTCTCTGACACTTTCTGAAACTCTCTGACACTATCTGACACTTTCTGAATCTCTCGGACACTCTCTGAATCTCTCTGAAACTCTCCGGCACTCTCTGACACTCTCTGAAACTCTCTGACACTCTCTGAAACTCTGTGACACTCTCTGAAACACTCTGACAATCTCTGACACTCTCGGGCACACTCAGAAACTCTCAGGCTCTCTCTGACACTCTCAGAAATTCTCTGAAACTCTCTGACACTCTCTGAAACCCTCTGACACTCTCTGATACTCTCTGACACTCTCTGAAACTCTTTGACACTCTTTGACACTCTCAGTCACTGTCTGACTCTCTCTGAAACTCTCTGAAACTCTCTGACACTCTGTGACACTCCCTGACACTCTCTGAAGCTTTCTGAAACTCTCTGACACTCTGTGACACTCTCTGAAACTCTCGGACAATCTCTGAAACTTTCTGACACTCTCTGAAACTCTCTGAAACTCTTTGTAACTCCCTGACACTCTCCGAAACTCTCAGAAGCTCACTGAAACTCTGTGACACTCTCTGAAACTCTCAGACACTCTCAGACAGTCTCTGACACTCTCTGACACTATCTGAGACTCTCTGAAACTCTCTGACACTCTCTGAAATTCTCTGAAACTCTCTGACACTTTCTGAAACTCTCTGACATTATCTGACACTTTCTGAATCTCTCGGACACTCTCTGAATCTCTCTGAAACTCTCCGACACTCTGTGACACTCTCTGAAACTTTCTGGCACTCTCTGACACTCTCTGAAGATCTCTGGCACTCTCTGAAAATCTCTGACACTCTCTGAAACTCTGTGACCCTCTCTGAAGGACTCTGACACTCTCTTACACTCTCAGACACTCTCTGACACTCTCTGACACTTTCTGAAACTCTCTGACACTATCTGACTCTTTCTGAAACTCTCGGACACTCTCTGAAGATCTCTGAAACTCTCTGGAAATCTCTGACACTCTCTGAAACTCTCTGACACTCACTGACACTCTGTGGCACTCACTGACACTCTCTGACAATCTCTGACACTCATAGACACTCTCTGACACTCTCTGACACTTTCTGAAACTCTCTGACACTATCTGACACTTTCTGAATCTCTCGGACACTCTCTGAATCTCTCTGAAACTCTCCGGCACTCTGTGACACTCTCTGAAACTCTCTGACACTCTCTGAAACTCTGTGACACTCTCTGAAACACTCTGACAATCTCTGACACTCTCGGGCACTCTCAGACACTCTCTGACACTCTCTGACACTTTCTGAAACTCTCTGACACTATCTGACACTTTCTGAATCTCTCGGACACTCTCTGAATCTCTCTGAAACTCTCCGGCACTCTCTGACACTCTCTGAAACTCTCTGACACTCTCTGAAACTCTGTGACACTCTCTGAAACACTCTGACAATCTCTGACACTCTCGGGCACACTCAGAAACTCTCAGGCTCTCTCTGACACTCTCAGAAATTCTCTGAAACTCTCTGACACTCTCTGAAACCCTCTGACACTCTCTGATACTCTCTGACACTCTCTGAAACTCTTTGACACTCTTTGACACTCTCAGTCACTGTCTGACTCTCTCTGAAACTCTCTGAAACTCTCTGACACTCTGTGACACTCCCTGACACTCTCTGAAGCTTTCTGAAACTCTCTGACACTCTGTGACACTCTCTGAAACTCTCGGACAATCTCTGAAACTTTCTGACACTCTCTGAAACTCTCTGAAACTCTTTGTAACTCCCTGACACTCTCCGAAACTCTCAGAAGCTCACTGAAACTCTGTGACACTCTCTGAAACTCTCAGACACTCTCAGACAGTCTCTGACACTCTCTGACACTATCTGAGACTCTCTGAAACTCTCTGACACTCTCTGAAATTCTCTGAAACTCTCTGACACTTTCTGAAACTCTCTGACATTATCTGACACTTTCTGAATCTCTCGGACACTCTCTGAATCTCTCTGAAACTCTCCGACACTCTGTGACACTCTCTGAAACTTTCTGGCACTCTCTGACACTCTCTGAAGATCTCTGGCACTCTCTGAAAATCTCTGACACTCTCTGAAACTCTGTGACCCTCTCTGAAGGACTCTGACACTCTCTTACACTCTCAGACACTCTCTGACACTCTCTGACACTTTCTGAAACTCTCTGACACTATCTGACTCTTTCTGAAACTCTCGGACACTCTCTGACACACTCTGCAACTCTATGACACTCGGTGACACTCTCTGACACTCTCTGAATCTCTCTGAAAAGCTCTGACACTCTTTGACACTCTCTGAAACTCTCTGAAAGTCCCTGACACTCTCTGACTCTCTCTGAAACATTCTGACACTCTCTGAACATCTCTGAAACTCTCTGAAAATCTCTGACACTCTCTGACACTCTGTGACACTCTCAGATACTCTCTGACTCTCTCAGACACAATCCGACACACTCAGAAACTCTCAGAAACCCTATGGATCTCTGTGACACTCTCAGAAAGTCTCTGAAACACTCTGACACTCTCTGAAACTCTCTGACACTCTCTGACGCTCTCTGACACTCTCTGAAACTCTGTGACACACTTTGACACTCTCTGACACTCACTGACTCTCTATGAAACTCTCTGACATTCTCTGAAACTCTCTGAAACTGTCTGACAATCTCTGAAACTCTCTGACACTCTCTGAAACTCTCTGACACTCTCTGAAACTTTCTGACACTCTCTGAAACTCTCTGAAGCTCTCTGACACTCTCTGAAACTCTCTGAAACTCTCTGACACTCTCTGAAACTCTCTGACAGTCTCTGGCACTCTCAGACACTCTCAGACACTCTCTGAAGATCTCTGAAACTCTCTGACACTATCTGACACTTTCTGAATCTCTCGGACACTCTCAGAATCTCTCTGAAACTCTCCGACACTCTGTCACACTCTCTGAAACTTTCTCGCACTCTCTGACACTCTCTGAAGATCTCTGAGACTCTCTGACATTCTCAGACACTCTCTGACACTCTCTGACACTTTCTGAAACTCTCTGACACTATCTGACACTTTCTTAAAATCTCGGACGCTCTCTGACACACTCTGCAACTCTGTGTCACTCTGTGACACTCTCTGACACTTTCTGACACTCTCTGAATCTCTCTGAAACTATCTGACACTCTGTGACACTCTGTAACTCTCTGAAACTCCCTGACACTCTCTGACACTGTCTGAAACTTTCTGACACTCTGTGACACTCTCTGAACATCTCTGAAACCATCTGAAAATCTCTGACACTCTCTGAAACTCTGTGACACTCTCAGATACTCTCTGACTCACGCAGACACACTTCGACACACTCAGAAACTCTCAGAAACTCTTTGACACTCTGAAACTCTCTGACACTCTCTGACACTCTCTGACACTCTCTGAAACCCTTTGACACTCTTTGACACTCTCAGACACTGTCTGACTCTCTCTGAAACTCTCTGACACTCTCTGACACTCCCTGACACTCCCTGACACTCTCTGAAACTCTCTGACACTCTCTGAAACTCTTTGACGCTCTTTGACAATCTCAGAAACTGACTGACTCTATCTGAAACTCTCTGACACTCTCTGACACTCCCTGACACTGTCTGAAGCTCTCAAACACTCTCTGACACTCTCTGAAACTCTCTGAAACTCTCTGACACTCTCTGACAATCTCTGAAACTCTCTGACAATCTCTGACACTCTCAGACACTCTCTGACACTCTCTGACACTTTCTGAAACTCTCTGACACTATCTGACACTTTCTGAATCTCGCGGACACTCTCTGAATCTCTCTGAAACTCTCCGACACTCTGTGACACTCTCTGAAACTTTCTGGCACTCTCTGACACTCTCTGAAGATCTCTGAAACACTCTGAAAATCACTGACACTCTCTGAAACTCTCTGACACTCACTGACACTCTGTGGCACTCACTGACACTCTCTGAAGATCTCTGAAACTCTCTGAAAATCTCTGACACTCTCTGAAACTCTGTGACACTCTCTGAAACACTCTGACACTCTCTGACATTCTCCGGTACTCTCAGAAACTGTCAGAAACTCTCAGGCACTCTCTGACACTCACAGAAATTCTCTGAAACTCTCTGACACTCTCTGAAACCCTCTGACACTCTCTGACACTCTCTGAAACTTCTTGACACTCTTTGACACTCTCAGACATTGTCTGACTCTCTCTGAAACTCTCTGAAACTCTCTGACACTCTCTGACACTCCCTGACACTCTCTGAAACTTTCTGAAACTCTCTGACACTCTGTGAGACCCTCTGAAACTCTCTGAACCTCTCGGACACTCTCTGAAACTTTCTGACACTCTCTGAAACTCTTTGTAACTCTCTGACACTCTCAGAAAATCTCAGAAGCTCACTGAAACTCTCTGACACTCTCTGACACTCTCTGAATCTCTGTGACACACTTTGACACTCTCTGACACTCACTGACTCTCTCTGAAACTCTCTGACAATCTCTGACACTCTCTGAATCTCTCTGAATCACCCTGACACTCTGTGACACTCTCTGAAACTCTCTGACACTCTCTGAAACTTTCTGACACACTCTGAAACTCTCTGAAGCTCTCTGAAACTCTCTGAAACTCTCTGACACTCTCTGACACTCTCTGAAACTCTCTGAAACTCTCTGACACTCTCTGACACTCTCTGAAACTCTCTGACAATCTCTGGCACTCTCAGACACTCTCAGACACTCTCTGAAGATCTCTGAAACTCTCTGACACTCTCTGACACTTTCTGAATCTCTCGGACACGCTCTGAATCTCTCTGAAACTCTCCGACACTCTGTCAAACTCTCTGAAACTTTCTCGCACTCTCTGACACTCTCTGAAGATCTCTGAAACACTGTGAAAATCTCTGACACTCTCTGAAACTCTGTGAAACTCTCTGAAACACTTTGACACTCTCTGACATTCTCACACACTCTCTGACACTCTCTGACACTTTCTGAAACTCTCTGACACTCCCTGACACTCTCTGAATCTTTCTGACACTCTCTGACACTCTCTGAACATCTCTGAAACTCTCTGAAAATCTCTGACACTCTCTGACACTCTGTGACACTCTCAGATAATCTCTGACTCCCGTAGACACACTTCGACACACTCAGAAACTCTCAGAAACTCTCTGGCTCTCTCTGACTTTCTCAGTAACTCTCTGAAACTCTTTGACACTCTCTGAAACTCTCTGAAACTCTCTGACACTCTCTGACACTCTCTGAAACTCTTTGACACTCTTTGACACTCTGTGACACTGTCTGACTCCCTCTGAAACTCTCTGACACTCTCTGACACTCCCTGACACTCTCTGAAACTCTCTGACACTCTCTGAAACTCTTTGACAGTCTTTGACAATCTCAGACACTGTCTGACTCTATCTGAAACTCTCTGACACTCTCTGACACTCTCTGACACTCTCTGACACTGTCTGAAGCTCTCTGACACTCTCTGACACTCTCTGACACTCTCTGACACTCTCTGACACTCTCTGAAACTCTCTGACAATCTCTGACACTCTCAGACACTCTCTGACACTCTCTGACACTTTCTGAAACTCTCTGACACTATCTGACACTCTCTGAATCCCTCTGAAACTCTCCGGCACTCTGTGACACTCTCTGAAACTTTCTGGCACTCTCTGACACTCTCTGAAGATCTCTGAAACTCTCTGGAAATCTCTGACACTCTCTGAAACTCTCTGACACTCACTGACACTCTGTGGCACTCACTGACACTCTCTGACAATCTCTGACACTCTCAGACACTCTCTGACACTCTCTGACAATTTCTGAAACTCTCTGACACTATCTGACACTTTCTGAATCTCTCGGACACTCTCTGAATCTCTCTGAAACTCTCCGGCACTCTGTGACACTCTCTGATACTTTCTGGCACTCTCTGACACTCTCTGAAACTCTCTGACACTCTCTGAAACTCTGTGACACTCTCTGAAACACTCTGACAATCTCTGACACTCTTGGGCACACTCAGAAACTCTCAGGCTCTCTCTGACACTCTCAGAAATTCTCTGAAACTCTCTGACACTCTCTGAAACCCTCTGACACTCTCTGACACTCTCTGACACTCTCTGAAGCTTTCTGAAACTCTCTGACACTCTGTGACACTCTCTGAAACTCTCGGACAATCTCTGAAACTTTCTGACACTCTCTGAAACTCTCTGAAACTCTTTGCAACTCCCTGACACTCTCCGAAACTCTCAGAAGCTCACTGAAACTCTCTGACACTCTCTGAAACTCTCAGACACTCTCAGACACTCTCTGACACTCTCTGACACTATCTGAGACTCTCTGAAACTCTCTGACACTCTCTGAAATTCTCTGAAACTCTCTGACACTTTCTGAAACTCTCTGACACTATCTGACACTTTCTGAATCTCTCGGACACTCTCTGAATCTCTCTGAAACTCTCCGACACTCTCTGACACTCTCTGAAACTTTCTGGCACTCTCTGACACTCTCTGAAGATCTCTGGCACTCTCTGAAAATCTCTGACAATCTCTGAAATTCTGTGACCCTCTCTGAAGGACTCTGACACTCTATTACACTCTCAGACACTCTCTGACACTCTCTGACACTTTCTGAAACTCTCTGACATTATCTGACTCTTTCTGAAACTCTCGGACACTCTCTGACACACTCTGCAACTCTATGACACTCTCTGAAACTCTCTGACACTCTCTGAATCTCTCTGAAAAGCTCTGACACTCTGTGACACTCTCTGAAACTCTCTGAAAGTCCCTGACACTCTCTGACTCTCTCTGAAACATTCTGACACTCTCTGAACATCTCTGAAACTCTCTGAAAATCTCTGAAACTCTCTGACACTCTGTGACACTCTCAGATACTCTCTGACTCTCTCAGACACACTCTGACACACTCAGAAACTCTCAGAAACCCTATGGATCTCTGTGACACTCTCAGAAAGTCTCTGAAACACTCTGACACTCTCTGAAACTCTCTGACACTCTCTGACGCTCTCTGACACTCTCTGAAACTCTGTGACACACTTTGACACTCTCTGACACTCACTGACTCTCTATGAAACTCTCTGACATTCTCTGAAACTCTCTGAAACTCTCTGACAATCTCAGAAAATCTCAGAAACTCTCTGAAACTCTCTGACACTCTCTGAAACTCTCTGACACTCTGTGACAATCTCTGAAACTCTCTGACACTCTCTGACAATCGATGACTCTCTCTGAATCTCGCAGACACTCTCTGATACTCTCTGACAATCACTGACACTATCTGACACAGTCTGACAATCTCTGAAACGCTCTGACACTCACAGACACTCTGTGGCACTCACTGACACTCTCTGAAGATCTCTGACACTCTCTGAAAATCTCTGACACTCTCTGAAACTCTGTGACACTCTCTGAAACACTCTGACACTCTCTGACACTCTCCGGCACACTCAGAAAATGTCAGAAACTCTCAGGCACTCTCTGAATCTCTCTGAAACTCTCTGACACTGTGTGACACTCTGTAACTCTCTGAAACGCCCTGACACTGTCTGACACTCTCTGAAACTTTCTGACACTCTGTGACACTCTCTGAACATCTCTGAAACTCTCTGAAAATCTCTGATACTCTCTGACACACTGTGACACTCTCAGATACTCTCTGACTCCCGCAGACACACTTCGACACACTCAGAAACTCTCAGAAACTCTCTGGCACTCTCTGACACTCTCAGAAACCCTTTGACACTCTTTGACACTCTCAGACACTGTCTGACTCTCTCTGAAACTCTCTGACACTCTCTGACACTCCCTGACACTCTCTGAAACTCTCTGACACTCTCTGACACTCTCTGACATTCTCTGACACTCTCTGAAACTCTCTGACACTCTCTGAAACTCTCTGACACTCTCTGAATCTCTCTGAAACTTTCTGACACTCTCGGACAATCTCTGAAAATCTCTGAAACTCTCTGAAAATCTCCGACACACTGAGAAACTTTCAGAAACTCTCTGAAAATCTCTGACACTCTCTGACACTCTCTGACACTCTCTGACACTCTGTGACACTCTCTGAAATTCTCTGACAATCTCTGACACACTCTTACAAACTCAGAAACTCTCAGAAACTCTCTGACACTCTCAGACACTCTCTGAAACTCTCTGACTCTCTCTGAAAATCTCAGAAACTCTCAGAAGGTCTCTCACACTCTCTGACACTCTGTGACACTCTCTGAAAATCTCTGACGCTCTCGGAAACTCTCTTACAAACTCTGAAACTCTCAGAAACTCTCTGACACTCTCTGAAACTCTCTGACACACTCTGACTCTCTCTGAAACTCTCTGACACTGTGACACTCTCTGAAACTCTCTGACATTCTCTGACACTCTCTGACACTCCCTGACACTCTCTGAATCTCTCTGAAACTCTCTGACACACACTGACAATCTCTGAACCTCTCTGAAACCATCTGACAATCTCTGACGCGCTCTGAAACACTCTGACACTCTCTGACACTCTGTGACACTCTCTGAAACTCTATGACACTCTCCGACACACTCAGAATCTGTCAGAAACTCTCAGGCACTCTCTGACACTCTCAGAAAGTCTCTGAAACTCTCTGTAACTCTCTGAAACTCTCTGAAACCCTTTGACACTCTTTGACTCTCTCAGACACTGTCTGACTCTCTCTGAAACTCTCTACTCTCTCTGACACTCTCTGACACTCTCTGAAGCTCTCTGATACTCTCTGACACTCTCTGAAGCTCTCTGATACTCTCTGAAAGGCTCTGACACTCTCTGAAACTCTCAGAAACTCTCTGAAAGTCTCTGACACTCTCTGACACTCTCTGACAAACTCAGAAACTCTCTGACATTCTCTGAAACTCTCTGACACTCTCTGAAACTCTCAGACACTCTCTGACATTCTCTGACACTCTCTGAAACACTCTGACACTCTCTGAAACTCTCTGATACTCTCTGACAATCTCTGACACGCTCTGAAACTCTCTGACACTCTCTGACACTCTCAGCCACTCTCTGACACTCTCTGACACTTTCTGAATCTCTCTGACACTATCTGACACTTTCTGAAACTTTCTGACACTCTCCGACACTCTCTGATAATCTCTGACACTCTCGGACAATCTCTGACACTCTCTGACAAACTCACAAACTCTCAGAAACTCTCTGACTCTTTCTGACACTCTCTGAAACACTTTGACACCCTTTGGCACTCTCAGTAAGTGTTTGACTCTCTCTGAAACTCTCTGACACTCTCTGAAACTGACTGAAACTCTCTGACACTCTCTGACACTCCCTGAAGCTCCCTGAAACTCTATGACACCCCGTGACATTCTCTGAAACTCTCTGACAGGCTCTGACACTCTCTGAAACTCTCTGAAGCTCTCTGAAACTCTCTGAAAGGCTCTGACACTCTCTGAAACTCTCTGAAGCTCTCTGAAACTCTCTGAAACTCTCAGAAACACTCAGAAACTCTCTGAAAGTCTCTGACACTCTCTGACAAACTCAGAAACTCTCTGAAACTCTCTGATACTCTCTGAAACTCTCTGACACTCTCTGAAACTCTCAGACACTCTCTGACATTCTCTGACACTCTCTGAAACTCTCTGAAACTCTCTGATACTCTCTGACAATCTCTGACACGCTCTGAAACTCTCTGACACTCTCTGAAACTCTCAGACACTCTCTGAAACTCTCTGACACTTTCTGAATCTCTCTGACACTATCTGATACTTTCTGAAACTTTCTCACACTCTCTGATACTCTCTGACACTCTCGGACAATCTCTGACACTCTCTGACAAAATCACAAACTCTCAGAAACTCTCTGACTCTCTCTGACTCTCTCAGTAACTCTCAGAAACCCACTGGCACTCTCTGACACTCTCAGAAAATCTCTGAAACTCTCTGACACTCTCTGAAACTCTTTGACACTCACTGAAACTCTCTGAAACTCTCTGACACTCTCTGACACTCTCTGAATCTCTCAGACACACTCTGACACTCTCTGACACTCTCTGGAAATCTCTGACACTCTCTGACACTCTCAGATACTCTCTGACTCCCGCAGACACACTTCGACACACTCAGAAACTCTCAGAAACTCTCTGGCACTCTCAGACACTGTCTGACTCTCTCTGAAACTCTCTGACACTCTCTGACACTCCCTGACACTCTCTGAAGCTCTCTGACACTCTCTGACACTCTCTGACACTCTCTGACACTCTCTGACACTCTCTGACACTCTCAGATACTCTCTGACTCCCGCAGACACACTTCGACACACTCAGAAACTCTCAGAAACTCTCTGGCACTCTCAGACACTGTCTGACTCTCTCTGAAACTCTCTGACACTCTCTGACACTCCCTGACACTCTCTGAAGCTCTCTGACACTCTCTGACACTCTCTGAAACTCTTTGACACTCTTTGACAATCTCAGACACTGTCTGACTCTATCTGAAACTCTCTGACACTCTCTGACACTGCCTGACACTGTCTGAAACTCTCTGACACTCTGTGACACTCTCTGAAAATCTGTGACATTCTCTGAGTCTCTCCGATACACTCAGAAACTGTCAGAAACTCTCAGGCACTCTCTGAAACTATCAGAATGTCTCTGAAACTCTCTGACACTCTCTGAAACTCTCTGACAGTCTCAGACACTTTCTGACTCTCTCTGAAACTCTCTACTATCTCTGACACTCTCTGACACTCTCTGAAGCTCTCTGATACTCTCTGACATTCCGTGACACTCTCTGAATTTCTCTAAAGGTCTATGATACTCTCTGACACTCTCTTGAAACTTTCCGACACTCTCTGAAACACTCTGAAACACTCTGAAGCTCTCTGAAACTCTCTGAAACTCTCTGACAATCTCAGAAAATCTCAGAAAATCTCTGAAACTCTCTGAAAATCTCAGAAACTCTCTGACACTCTGTGACACTCTCTGAAACCCTCTGACACTCTCTGAAACTTTCTGACGCTCTCTGAAACTCTCTGAAGCTCTCTGAAACTCTCTGAAACTCTCTGACACTCTCTGACACTCTCTGAAACTCTCTGAAACTCTCTGAAACTCTCTGACACTCTCTGAAACTCTCTGACAATCTCTGGCACTCTCAGACACTCTCAGACACTCTCTGAAGATCTCTGAAAATCTCTGACACTATCTGACACTTTCTGAATCTCTCGGACAATCTCTGAATCTCTCTGAAACTCTCTGACACTCTGGGACACTCTCTGAAACTTTCTCGCACTCTCTGACACTCTCTGAAGATCTCTGAAACTCTCTGAAAATCTCTGACACTCCCTGAAACTCTGTGAAACACTCTGAAACACTCTGACACTCTCTGACATTCTCAGACACTCTCTGACACTCTCTGACACTTTCTGAAACTCTCTGACAGTATCTGACACTTTCGGAAACTCTCGGACACTCTCTGACACACTCTGCAACTCTGTGTCACTCTGTGACACTCTCTGACACTCCCTGAATCTCTCTGAAACTCTCTGACACTCTGTGACACTCTGTAACTCTCTGAAACTCCCTGACACTCTCTGAAACTCTCTGAACATCTCTGAAACTCTCTGAAAATCTCTGACACTCTCTGACACTCTGTGACACTCTCAGATACTCTCTGACTCCCGCAGACACACTTCGACACACTCAGAAACTCTCAGAAACACTCTGGCACTCTCTGACACTCTCAGAACCTCTCTGAAACTCTTTGACACTCTCTGAAACTCTCTGACACTCTCAGACACTTTCTGACTCTCTCTGAAACTCTCTACTATCTCCGACACTCTCTGACACTCTCTGAAGCTCTCTGATACTCTCTGACATTCCGTGACACTCTCTGAATTTCTCTAAAAGTCTATGACACTCTCTGACACTCTCTAGAAACTTTCCGACACTCTCTGAAACACTCTGAAGCTCTCTGAAACTCTCTGAAACTCTCTGACAATCTCAGAAAATCTCAGAAACTCTCTGAAACTCTCTGAAACTCTCTGACACTCTGTGACAATCTCTGAAACTCTCTGACACTCGATGACTCTCTCTGAATCTCGCAGACACTCTCTGATACTCTCTGACAATCACTGACACTATCTGACACAGTCTGACAATCTCTGAAACGCTCTGACACTCACTGACACTCTGTGGCACTCACTGACACTCTCTGAAGATCTCTGAAACTCTCTGAAAATCTCTGACACTTTCTGAAACTCTGTGACACTCTCTGAAACACTCTGAAACTCTCTGACACTCGATGACTCTCTCTGAATCTCGCAGACACTATCTGATACTCTCTGACAATCACTGACACTATCTGACACAGTCTGACAATCTCTGAAACGCTCTGACACTCACTGACACTCTGTGGCACTCACTGACACTCTCTGAAGATCTCTGAAACTCTCTGAAAATCTCTGACACTCTCTGAAACTCTGTGACACTCTCTGAAACACTCTGACACTCTCTGACACTCTCCGGCACACTCAGAAGCTGTCAGAAACTCTCAGGCACTCTCTGAATCTCTCTGAAACTCTCTGACTCTGTGTGACACTCTGTAACTCTCTGAAACTCCCTGACACTCTCTGACACTCTCTGAAACTTTCTGACACTCTGTGACACTCTCTGAACATCTCTGAAACTCTCTGAAAATCTCTGACACTCTCTGACACTCTGTGACACTCTCAGATACTCTCTGACCCCCGCAGACACACTTCGACACACTCAGAAACTCTCAGAAACTCTCTGACACTCTCAGATACTGTCTGACACTCGCTGAAACTCTCTGACACATTCTGAAACTCTCTGACAGTCTCTGACTCTCCCTGACACTCTCTGAATCTCTCTGAAACTTTCTGACCCTCTCGGGCAATCTCTGAAAATCTCTGAAACTCTCTGAAAATCTCCGACACTCTCAGAAACGTTCAGAAACTCTCTGAAACACTTTGACACTCTCTGACACTCTCTGACACTCTGTGACACTCTCTGAAATTCTCTGTCAATCTCTGACACACTCTTACAAACTCAGAAACTCTCAGAAACTCTCTGACACTCTCTGACACTCTCAGACACTCTCTGAAACTCTCTGACACTCTCTGAAAATCTCAGAAACTCTCAGAAGGTCTCTGACACTCTCTGACACTCTGTGACACTCTCTGAAAATCTCTGACACTCTCGGACACTCTCTTACAAACTCCGAAACTCTCAGAAACTCTCTGACACTCTCTGAAACTCTCTGACACTCTCTGACTCTCTCTGAAACTCTCTGACACTGTCACACTCTCTGAAACTCTCTGACATTCTCTGACACTCGCTGACACTCCCTGACACTCTCTGAATCTCTCTGAAACTCTCTGACACACTCTGACATTCTCTGAAACTCTCTGAAACCATCTGACAATCTCTGACGCGCTCTGAAACTCTCTGACACTCTCTGACACTCTGTGACACTCTCTGAAACTCTATGACACTCTCCGACACACTCAGAATCTGTCAGAAACTCTCAGGCACTCTCTGACACTCTCAGAAAGTCTCTGAAACTCTCTGTAACTCTCTGTCACTCTCTGAAACCCTTTGACACTCTTTGACTCTCTCGGACACTGTCTGACTCTCTCTGAAACTCTCTACTCTCTCTGACACTCTCTGACACTCTCTGAAGCTCTCTGATACTCTCTGACACTCTGTGACACTCTCTGAAACTCTCTGAAAGGCTCTGACACTCTCTGAAACTCTCAGAAACTCTCTGAAAGTCTCTGACACTCTCTGACCCTCTCTGACAAACTCAGAAACTCTCTGACATTCTCTGAAACTCTCTGACACTCTCTGAAACTCTCAGACACTCTCTGACATTCTCTGACACTCTCTGAAACACTCTGACACTCTCTGAAACTCTCTGATACTCTCTGACAATCTCTGACATGCTCTGAAACTCTCGGACACTCTCAGAATCTCTCTGAAACTCTCCGACACTCTGTCACACTCTCTGAAACTTTCTCGCACTCTCTGACACTCTCTGAAGATCTCTGAGACTCTCTGACATTCTCAGACACTCTCTGACACTCTCTGACACTTTCTGAAACTCTCTGACACTTTCTGACACTTTCTGAAACTCTCGGACACTCTCTGGCACACTCTGCAACTCTGTGTCACTCTGTGACACTCTCTGACATTTTCTGACACTCTCTGAATCTCTCTGAAACTCTCTGACACTCTGTGACACTCTGTAACTCTCTGAAACTCCCTGACAATCTCTGACACTCTCTGAAACTTTCTGACACTCTGTGACACTCTCTGAACATCTCTGAAACTCTCTGAAAATCTCTGACACTCTCTGACACGCTCTGAAACTTCCTGACAATCTCTGACAATCTCTGACACTCTCTGACACTCTCTGAAGCTCTCTGACACTCCCGCAGACACACTTCGACACACTCAGAAACTCTCAGAAACTCTTTGACACTCTCTGAAACTCTCTGACACTCTCTGACACTCTCTGAAACCCTTTGACACTCTTTGACACTCTCAGACACTGTCTGACTCACTCTGAAACTCTCTGACACTCCCTGACACTCCCTGACACTCTCTGAAACTCTCTCACACTCTCTGACACTCTCTGAAACTCTTTGACATTCTTTGACAATCTCAGAAACTGTCTGACTCTATCTGAAACTCTCTGACACTCTCTGACACTCCCTGACACTGTCTGAAGCTCTCTGACACTCTCTGAAACTCTCTGAAACTCTCTGACACTCTCTGACAATCTCAGAAACTCTCTGACAATCTCTGGCACTCTCAGACACTCTCTGACACTCTCTGACACTTTCTGAAAGTCTCTGACACTATCTGACACTTTCTGAATCTCGCGGACACTCTCTGAATCTCTCTGAAACTCTCCGACACTCTGTGACACTCTCTGAAACTTTCTGGCACTCTCTGACACTCTCTGAAGATCTCTGAAACTCTCTGAAAATCACTAACACTCTCTGAAACTCTGTGACACTCACTGAAACACTCTGACACTCTCTGACACTCTCCGGTACACTCAGAAACTGTCAGAAACTCTCAGGCACTCTCTGACACTCACAGAAATTCTCTGAAACTCTCTGACACTCTCTGAAACCCTCTGACACTCTCTGACACTCTCTGACACTCTCTGAAACTTTTTGACACTCTTTGACACTCTCAGACATTGTCTGACTCTCTCTGAATCTCTCTGAAACTCTCTGACACTCTCTGACACTCCCTGACACTCTCTGAAACTTTCTGAATCTCTCTGACACTCTGTGACACCCTCTGAAACTCTCTGAAACTCTCGGACACTCTCTGAAACTTTCTGACACTCTCTGAAACTCTTTGTAACTCTCTGACACTCTCAGAAACTCTCAGAAGCTCACTGAAACTCTCTGACACTCTCTGACAATCTCTGAAACTCTCAGGCACTCTCAGACACTCTCTGACACTCTCTGACACTATCTGAGACTCTCTGAAACTCTCTGACACTCTCTGAAATTCTCTGAAACTCTCTGACACTCTCTGACACTCTGAATCTCTCTGACACTCTCTGACACTCTCAGACACTCTCTGACACTCTCTGACACTTTCTGAAATTCTCTGACACTATCTGACACTTTCTGAATCTCTCGGACACTCTCTGAATCTCTCTGAAACTCTCCGACACTCTGTGACACTCTCTGAAACTTTCTGGCACTCTCTGACACACTCTGAAGATCTCTGGCACTCTCTGAAAATCTCTGACACTCTCTGAAACTCTGTGACACTCTCTGAAAGACTCTGAAACTCTCTGACACTCTCAGACACTCTCTGACACTCTCTGACACTTTCTGAAACTCTCTGACACTCTCTGACACTCTCTGAAACTTTTTGACACTCTTTGACACTGTCAGACATTGTCTGACTCTCTCTGAAACTCTCTGAAACTCTCTGACACTCTCTGACACTCCCTGACACTCTCTGAAGCTTTCTGAAACTCTCTGACACTCTGTGACACCCTCTGAAACTCTCTGAAACTCTCTGAAACTTTCTGACACTCTCTGAAACTCTTTGTAACTCTCTGACACTCTCAGAAACTCGCAGAAGCTCACTGATGCTCTCTGACACTCTCTGACAATCTCTGAAACTCTCAGGCACTCTCAGACACTCTCTGACACTCTCTGACACTATCTGAGACTCTCTGAAACTCTCTGACACTCTCTGATATTCTCTGAAACTCTCTGACACTCTCTGACACTCTGAATCTCTCTGACACTCTCTGACACTCTCAGACACTCTCTGACACTCTCTGACACTTTCTGAAATTCTCTGACACTATCTGACACTTTCTGAATCTCTCGGACACTCTCTGAATCTCTCTGAAACTCTCCGACACTCTGTGACACTCTCTGAAACTTTCTGGCACTCTCTGACACACTCTGAAGATCTCTGGCACTCTCTGAAACTCTGTGACACTCTCTGAAAGACTCTGAAACTCTCTGACACTCTCTGACACTCTCTGACACTCTCTGACACTTTCTGAAACTCTCTGACACTATCTGACTCTTTCTGAAACTCTCGGACACTCTCTGACACACTCTGCAACTCTATGACACTCTGTGACACTCTCTGACACTCTCTGAATCTCTCTGAAATGCTCTGACACTCTGTGACACTCTCTGAAACTCTCTGAAACTCCCTGACAATCTCTGACTCTCTCTGAAACTCTCTGAAAATCTCTGACACTCTCTGACACTCTGTGACACTCTCAGATACTCTCTGACTCTCTCAGACACACTCCGACACACTCAGAAACTCTCAGAAACTCTCTGGAACTCTCTGACACTCTCAGAAAGTCTCTGAAACTCTCTGACTCTCTCTGAAACTCCCTGACACTCTCTGACGCTCTCTGACACTCTCTGAAACTCTGTGACACTCTTTGACACTCTCTGACACTCACTGACTCTCTCTGAAACTCTCTGACACTCTCTGAAAATCTCTGAAACTGTCTGAAACTCTCTGACAATCTCTGACACTCTCTGAATCTCTCTGAATCACTCTGACACTCTGTGACACACTCTGAAACTCTCTGAAACTCTCTGACAATCTCTGGCACTCTCTGAAACTCTCTGACAATCTCTGAAGTTCTCTGAAACTCTCTGACACTATCTGACTCTTTCTGAAACTCTCGGACACTCTCTGACACACTCTGCAACTCTATGACACTATGTGACACTCTCTGACACTCTCTGAATCTGTCTGAAAAGCTCTGACACTCTGTGAAACTCTCTGAAACTCTCTGACAGTCACTGACACTCTCTGACTCTCTCTGAAACTTTCTGACACTCTCTGACACTCTCTGAACATCTCTGAATCTCTCTGAAAATCTCTGAGACTCTCTGACACTCTGTGACACTCTCAGAATCTCTCAGAAACTCTCTGGAACTCTCTGACACTCTCAGAAAGTCTCTGAAACACTCTGACACTCTCTGAAACTCTCTGACACTATCTGACGCTCTCTGACACTCTCTGAAACTCTGTGACACACTTTGACACTCTCTGACACTCTCCGAAACTCTCTGAAACTCTCTGACACTCTCTGACACTCTCTGAAACTCTCTGACAATCTCTGACACTCTCAGACACTCTCTGACACTCTCTGACTCTTTCTGAAACTCTCTGACACTATCTGACACTTTCTGAATCTCTCGGACACTCTCTGAATCTCTCTGAAACTCTCAGACACTCTGTGACACTCTCTGAAACTTTCTGGCACTCTCTGACACTCTCTGAAGATCTCTGGCACTCTCTGAAAATCTCTGACACTCTCTGAAACTCTCTGACACTCCCTGACACTCTATGGCACTCACTGACACTCTTTGAAGATCTCTGAAAATCTCTGAAAATCTCTGACACTCTCTGAAACTCTCTGACACTCCCTGACACTCTATGGCACTCACTGACACTCTCTGAAGATCTCTGAAACTCTCTGAAAATCTCTGACACTCTCTAAAAATCTGTGACACTCTCTGAAACACTCTGTGACACTCTCTGACACTCTCCGGCACACTCAGAAACTGTCAGAAACTCTCAGGCCCTCTCTGACACTCTCAGAAATTCTCTGAAACTCTCTGACACTCTCTGAAACCCTCTGACACTCTCTTACACTCTCTGAAACTCTTTGACACTCTTTGACACTCTCAGACACTGTCTGACTCTCTCTGAAACTCTCTGAAACTCTCTGACACTCCCTGACACTCTCTGAAGCTTTCTGAAACTCTGTGACACTCTGTGACACCCTCTGAAACTCTCTGAAACTCTCGGACACTCTCTGAAACTTTCTGACACTCTCTGAAACTCTCTGAAACTCTTTATAACTCTCTGACACTCTCAGAAACTCTCAGAAGCTCACTGAAACTCTCTGACACTCTCTGACACTCTCTGAAACTCTCAGACACACTCAGACACTCGCTGGCACTCTCTGACACTATCTGAGACTCTCTGAAACTCTCTGACACTCTCTGAAATTCTCTGAAACTCTCTGACACTCTCTGACACTCTCTGAAACTCTCTGACTCTCTCTGACACTCTCAGACACTCTCTGACACTCTGTGACACTTTCTGAAACTCTCTGACACTATCTGACACTTTCTGAAGCTTTCTGAAACTCTCTGACACTCTGTGACACCCTCTGAAACTCTCTGAAACTCTCGGACACTCTCTGAAACTTTCTGACACTCTCTGAAACTCTCTGAAACTCTTTATAACTCTCTGACACTCTCAGAAACTCTCAGAAGCTCAGTGAAACTCTCTGACACTCTCTGACACTCTCTGAAACTCTCAGACACACTCAGACACTCGCTGGCACTCTCTGACACTATCTGAGACTCTCTGAAACTCTCGGACACTCTCTGAAACTCTCCGACACTCTGTGACACTCTCTGAAACTTTCTGGCACTCTCTGACACTCTCTGAAGATCTCTGGCACTCTCTGAAAATCTCTGACACTCTCTGAAACTCTGTGACACTCTCTGAAAGAGTCTGACACTCTCTGACACTCTCAGACACTCTCTGACACTCTCTGACACTTTCTGAAACTCTCTGACACTATCTGACTCTTTCTGAAACTCTCGGACACTCTCTGACACACTCTGCAAATCTATGACACTCTGTGACAGTCTCTGACACTCTCTGAATCTCTCTGAAAAGCTCTGACACTCTGTGACACTCTCTGAAACTCTCTGAAACTCCCTGACACTCTCTGACTCTCTCTGAAACTTTCTGACACTCTCTGACACTCTCTGAACATCTCTGAAACTCTCTGAAAATCTCTGACACTCTCTGACACTCTGTGACACTCTCAGATACTCTCTGAATCTCTCAGACACACTCCGACTCACTCAGAAACTCTCAGAAACTCTCCGGAACTCTCTGACACTCTCAGAAAGTCTCTGAAACTCTCTGACACTCTCTGAAAATCTCTGACACTCTCTGACGCTCTCTGACACTCTCTGAAACTCTGTGACACTCTTTGACACTCTCTGACACTCACTGACTCTCTCTGAAACTCTCTGACACTCTCTGAAACTCTCTGAAACTGTCTGACACTCTCTGACAATCTCTGACACTCTCTGAATCTCTCTGAATCACTCTGACACTCTGTGACACTCTCTGAAAATTTCTGACACTCTCTGAAAATCTCTGAAGCTCTCTGAAACTCTCTGAAACTCTCTGACACTCTCTGACACTCTCTGAAACTCTCTGAAACTCTCTGACACTCTCTGAAACTCTCTGACAATCTCTGGCACTCTCAGACACTCTCAGACACTCTCTGAAGATCTCTGAAACTCTCTGACACTATCTGACACTTTCTGAATCTCTCGGACAATCTCTGAATCTCTCTGAAACTCTCCGACACGCTGGGACACTCTCTGAAACTTTCTCGCACTCTCTGACACTCTCTGAAGATCTCTGAAACTCTCTGAAAATCTCTGACTCTCTCTGAAACTCTGTGAAACTCTCTGAAACACTCTGACACTCTCTGACATTCTCAGACACTCTCTGACACTTTCTGAAACTCTCTGACAGTATCTGACACATTCGGAAACTCTCGGACACTCTCTGACACACTCTGCAACTCTGTGTCACTGTGTGACACTCTGTGACACTCTCTGAATCTCTCTGAAACTCTCTGACACTCTGTGACACTCTGTAACTCTCTGAAACTCCCTGACACTCTCTGAAACTCTCTGAACATCTCTGAAACTCTCTGAAAATCTCTGACACTCTCTGACACTCTGTGACACTCTCAGATACTCTCTGTCTCCCGCAGACACACTTCGACACACTCAGAAACTCTCAGAAACTCTCTGGCACTCTCTGACACTCTCTGACACCCTCTGAAACACTTTGACACTCTTTGACACTCTCAGACACTGTCTGACTCTCTCTGAAACTCTCTGACACTCTCTGACACTCCCTGACACGCTCTGAAGCTCTCTGACACTCTCTGACACTCTCTTAAACTCTTTGACACTTTTTGACAATCTCAGACACTGTCTGACTCTATCTGAAACTCTCTGACACTCTCTGACACTCCCTGACACTGTCTGAAGCTCTCTGACACTCTCTGACACTCTCTGAAACTCTCTGACACTCTCTGACACTCTGTGACACTCTCTGAAAATCTGTGACATTCTCTGAGTCTCTCCGATACACTCAGAAACTGTCAGAAACTCTCAGGCACTCCCTGACACTATCAGAATTTCTCTGAAACTCTCTGACACTCTCTGAAACTCTCTGACACTCTCGGACACTTTCTGACTCTCTCTGAAACTCTCTACTATCTCTGACACTCTCTGACACTCTCTGAAGCTCTCTGATACTCTCTGACATTCCGTGACACTCTCTGAATTTCTCTAAAAGTCTATGACACTCTCTGACACTCTCTTGAAACTTTCCGACACTCTCTGAAACACTCTGAAACACTCTGAAGCTCTCTGAAACTCTCTGAAACTCTCTGACAATCTCAGAAAATCTCAGAAACTCTCTGAAACTCTCTGAAACTCTCTGAAACTCTCTGACACTCTGTGACAATCTCTGAAACTCTCTGACACTCTCTGACACTCGATGACTCTCTCTGAATCTCGCAGACACTCTCTGATACTCTGTGACAATCACTGACACTATCTGACACAGTCTGACAATCTCTGAAACGATCTGACACTCACTGACACTCTGTGGCACTCACTGACACTCTCTGAAGATCTCTGAAACACTCTGAAAATCTCTGACACTCTCTGAAACTCTGTGACACTCTCTGAAACACTCTGACACTCTCTGACACTCTCCGGCACACTCAGAAAATGTCAGAAACTCTCAGGCACTCTCTGAATCTCTCTGAAACTCTCTGACACTGTGTGACACCCTGTAACTCTCTGAAACTCCCTGACACTCTCTGACACTCTCTGAAACTTTCTGACACTCTGTGACACTCTCTGAACATCTCTGAAACTCTCTGAAAATCTCTGACACTCTCTGACACTCTGTGACACTCTCAGATAATCTCTGACTCCCGCAGACACACTTCGACACACTCAGAAACTCTCTGGCACTCTCTGACACTCTCAGAATCTCTCTGAAACTCTTTGACACTCTCTGAAACTCTCTGACACTCTCTGACACTCTCTGAAACCCTTTGACAATCTTTGACACTCTCAGACACTGTCTGACTCTCTCTGAAACTCTCTGACACTCTCTGACACTCCCTGACACTCTCTGAAACTCTCTGACACTCTCTGACACTCTCTGACATTCTCTGACACTCTCTGAAACTCTCTGACACTCTCTGAAACTCTCTGAAACTCTCTGACAATCTCTGACACGCTCTGAAACTCGCTGACACTCTCTGACACTCTCTGACACTCTCTGACAACTTCTGAATCTCTCTGAATCTTTCTGACACTATCTGACACTTTCTGAAACTTTCTGACACTCTCTGACACTCTCTGACACTCTCTGGATCTCGTTGATACTCTCTGGCACTCTCGGACACTCTCTGAAACTCGTTGAAACTCTCTGACACTCTCGGACACTCTCACATATTGTCTGACACTCGCTGAAACTCTCTGACACATTCTGAAACTCTCTGACACTCTCTGACTCTCCCTGACACTCTCTGAATCTCTCTGAAACTTTCTGACACTCTCGGACAATCTCTGAAAATCTCTGAAACTCTCTGAAAATCTCCGACACTCTCGGAAACTTTCAGAAACTCTCTGAAACTCTCTGACACTCTCTGACACTCTCTGACACTCTCTGACACTCTGTGACACTCTCTGAAATTCTCTGACAATCTCTGACACACTCTTACAAACTCAGAAACTCTCAGAAACTCTCTGACACTCTCTGACACTCTCAGACACTCTCTGAAACTCTCTGACACTCTCTGAAAATCTCAGAAACTCTCAGAAGGTCTCTGACACTCTCTGACACACTGTGACACTCTCTGAAAATCTCTGACACTCTCGGACACTCTCTTACAAACTCCGAAACTCTCAGAAACTCTCTGACACTCTCTGAAACTCTCTGAAACTCTCTGACACTGTGACACTCTCTGAAACTCTCTGACATTCTCTGACACTCTCTGACACTCCCTGACACTCTCTGAATCTCTCTGAAACTCTCTGACACACTCTGACATTCTCTGAAACTCTCTGTAACGATCTGACAATCTCTGACGCGCTCTGAAACACTCTGACACTCTCTGACACTCTGTGACACTCTCTGAAACTCTATGACACTCTCCGACACACTCAGAATCTGTCAGAAACTCTCAGGCACTCTCTGACACTCTCAGAAAGTCTCTGAAACTCTCTGTAACTCTCTGACACTCTCTGAAACCCTTTGACACTCTTTGATTCGCTCAGACACTGTCTGACTCTCTCTGAAACACGCTACTCTCTCTGAAACTCTCTGACACTCTCTGAAGCTCTCTGATACTCTCTGACACTCTGTGACACTCTCTGAAACTCTCTGAAAGGCTCTGACACTCTCTGAAACTCTCAGAAACTCTCTGAAAGTCTCTGACACTCTCTGACACTCTCTGACAAACTCAGAAACTCTCTGACATTCTCTGAAACTCTCTGAAACTCTCAGACACTCTCTGACACTCTCTGACACTCTCTGAAACACTCTGACTCTCTCTGAAACTCTCTGATACTCTCTGACAATCTCTGACACGCTCTGAAACTCTCTGACACTCTCTGACACTCTCAGCCACTCTCTGACACTCTCTGACACTTTCTGAATCTCTCTGACACTATCTGACACTTTCTGAAACTTTCTGACACTCTCCGACACTCTCTGATACTCTCTGACACTCTCGGACAATCACTGACACTCTCTGACAAACTCACAAACTCTCAGAAACTCTCTGACTCTTTCTGACACTCTCTGAAACACTTTGACACCCTTTGACACTCTCAGACAGTGTCTGACTCTCTCTGAAACTCTCTGACACTCTCTGAAACTGACTGAAACTCTCTGACACTCTCTGACACTCTCTGACACTCTCTGAAGCTCTCTGAAACTCTATGACACCCCGTGACATTCTCTGAAACTCTCTGACAGGCTCTGAAACTCTCTGAAACTCTCTGAAGCTCTCTGAAACACTCTGAAAGGCTCTGACACTCTCTGAAACTCTCTGAAGCTCTCTGAAACTCTCTGAAACTCTCAGAAACAATCAGAAACTCTCTGAAAGTCTCTGACACTCTCTGACAAACTCAGAAACTCTCTGAAACTCTCTGACACTCTCTGAAACTCTCTGACGCTCTCTGAAACTCTCAGACACTCTCTGACATTCTCTGACACTCTCTGAAACTCTCTGAAACTCTCAGACACTCTCTGACATTCTCTGACACTCTCTGAAACACTCTGACACTCTCTGAAACTCTCAGCCACTCTCTGACACTCTCTGACACTTTCTGAATCTCTCTGACACTATCTGACACTTTCTGAAACTTTCTGACACTCACCGACACTCTCTGATACTCTCTGACACTCTCGGACAATCACTGACACTCTCTGACAAACTCACAAACTCTCAGAAACTCTCTGACTCTTTCTGACACTCTCTGAAACACTTTGACACCCTTTGACACTCTCAGACAGTGTCTGACTCTCTCTGAAACTCTCTGACACTCTCTGAAACTGACTGAAACTCTCTGACACTCTCTGACACTCTCTGACACTCTCTGAAGCTCTCTGAAACTCTATGACACCCCGTGACATTCTCTGAAACTCTCTGACAGGCTCTGAAACTCTCTGAAACTCTCTGAAGCTCTCTGAAACACTCTGAAAGGCTCTGACACTCTCTGAAACTCTCTGAAGCTCTCTGAAACTCTCTGAAACTCTCAGAAACAATCAGAAACTCTCTGAAAGTCTCTGACACTCTCTGACAAACTCAGAAACTCTCTGAAACTCTCTGACACTCTCTGAAACTCTCTGACGCTCTCTGAAACTCTCAGACACTCTCTGACATTCTCTGACACTCTCTGAAACTCTCTGAAACTCTCTGATACTCTCTGACAATCTCTGACACGCTCAGAAACTCTCTGACACTCTCTGAAACTCTCCGACACTCTCTGAAACTCTCTGACACTTTCTGAATCTCTCTGACACTATCTGATACTTTCTGAAACTTTCTGACTCTCTATGACACTCTCTGATACTCTCTGACACTCTCGGACAATCTCTGACACTCTCTGACAAAATCACAAACTCTCAGAAACTCTCTGACTCTCTCTGACACTCTCAGAAACTCTCAGAAACTCTCAGAAACCCACTGGCACTCTCTGACACTCTCAGAAAATCTCTGAAACTCTCTGACACTCTCTGACACTCTCTGAAACTCTCTGACACTCTCTGAAACTCTTTGACACTCACTGAAACTCTCTGAAACTCTCTGACACTCTCTGACACTCTCTGAATCTCTCAGACACACTCTGACACTCTCTGACAATCTCTGAAAATCTCTGACACTCCCTGACACTCTCTGAAGCTCTCTGACACTCTCTGACACTCTCTGACACTCTGTGACACTCTCAGATACTCTCTGACTCACGCAGACACACTTCGAAACACTCAGAAACTCTCAGAATCTCTCTGGCACTCTCTGACACTCTCAGAACCTCTCTGAAACTCTTTGACACTCTCTGAAACTCTCTGACACTCTCTGATGCTCTCTGAAACTCTTTGACACTCTTTGACAATCTCAGACACTGTCTGACTCTATCTGAAACTCTCTGACACTCTCTGACACTCCCTGACACTGTCAGAAGCTCTCTGACACTCTCTGACACTCTCTGAAACTCTCTGACACTCTCTGACACTCTCTGAAACTCTTTGACCCTCTTTGACAATCTCAGACACTGTCTGACTCTATCTGAAACTCTCTGACACTCTCTGACACTCCCTGACACTGTCTGAAGCTCTCTGACACTCTCTGACACTCTCTGAAACTCTCTGAAACTCTCTGACACTCTGTGACACTCTCTGAAAATCTGTGACATTCTCTGAGTCTCTCCGATACACTCAGAAACTGTCAGAAACTCTCAGGCACTCTCTGACACTATCAGAATATCTCTGAAACTCTCTGACACTCTCTGAAACTCTCTGACACTCTCAGACACTTTCTGACTCTCTCTGAAACTCTCTACTATCTCAGACACTCTCTGACACTCTCTGAAGCTCTCTGATACTCTCTGACATTCCGTGACACTCTCTGAATTTCTCTAAAAGTCTATGACACTCTCTGACACACTCTTGAAACTTTCCGACACTCTCTGAAACACTCTGAAACACTCTGAAGCTCTCTGAAACTCTCTGAAGCTCTCTGACACTCTGTGACAATCTCTGAAACTCTCTGACACTCTCTGACACTCGATGACTCTCTCTGAATCTCGCAGACACTCTCTGATACTCTCTGACAATCACTGACACTATCTGACACAGTCTGACAATCTCTGAAACGCTCTGACACTCACTGACACTCTGTGGCACTCACTGACACTCTCTGAAGATCTCTGAAACTCTCTGAAAATCTCTGACACTCTCTGAAACTCTGTGACACTCTCTGAAACACTCTGACACTCTCTGACACTCTCCGGCACACTCAGAAACTGTCAGAAACTCTCAGGCACTCTCAGAATCTCTCTGAAACTCTCTGACACTGTGTGACACTCTGTAACTCTCTGAAACTCCCTGACACTCTCTGAAACTTTCTGACACTCTGTGACACTCTCTGAACATCTCTGAAACTCTCTGAAAATCTCTGACACTCTCTGACACTCTGTGACACTCTCAGATACTCTCTGACTCCCGCAGACACACTTCGACAGACTCAGAAACTCTCAGAAACTCTCTGGCACTCTCTGACACTCTCAGAAACTCTCTGAAACTCTTTGACACTCTCTGAAACTCTCTGACACTCTCTGACACTCTCTGACACTCTCTGAAAACCTTTGACACTCTTTGACACTCTCAGACACTGTCTGACTCTCTCTGAAACACTCTGACTCTCTCTGACACTCTGTGACACTCTCTGACACTCTCTGAAACTCTCTGACACTCTCTGAAACTCTCTGATACACTCTGACAATCTCTGACACGCTCTGAAACTCGCTGACACTCTCTGACACTCTCTGACACTCTCTGACAACTTCTGAATCTCTCTGAATCTTTCTGACACTATCTGACACTTTCTGAAACTTTCTGACACTCTCTGACACTCTCTGACACTCTCTGACACTCTCTGGATCTCTCTGATACTCTCTGACACTCTCGGACAATCTCTGACACTCTTTGAAACTCTCTGACACTCTCTGACACTCTCAGATACTGCCTGACACTCGCTGAAACTCTCTGACACTTTCTGAAACTCTCTGACACTCTCTGACTCTCCCTGACACTCTCTGAATCTCTCTGAAACTTTCTGACACTCTCGGACAATCTCTGAAAATCTCTGAAACTCTCTGAAAATCTCTGACACTCTCGGAAACTTTCAGAAACTCTCTGAAACTCTCTGACACTCTCTGACACTCTCTGACACTCTGTGACACTCTCTGAAATTCTCTGACAATCTCTGACACACTCTTACAAACTCAGAAACTCTCAGAAACTCTCTGACACTCTCTGACACTCTCAGACACTCTCTGAAACTCTCTGACACTCTCTGAAAATCTCAGAAACTCTCAGAAGGTCTCTGACACTCTCTGACACACTGTGACACTCTCTGAAAATCTCTGACACTCTCGGACACTCTCTTACAAACTCCGAAACTCTCAGAAACTCTCTGACACTCTCTGAAACTCTCTGACACTCTCTGACTCTCTCTGAAACTCTCTGACACTGTGACACTCTCTGAAACTCTCTGACATTCTCTGACACTCTCTGACACTCCCTGACACTCTCTGAATCTCTCTGAAACTCTCTGACACACTCTGACATTCTCTGAAACTCTCTGAAACGATCTGACAATCTCTGACGCGCTCTGAAACACTCTGAAACTCTCTGACACTCTGTGACACTCTCTGAAACTCTATGACACTCTCCGACACACTCAGAATCTGTCAGAAACTCTCAGGCACTCTCTGACACTCTCAGAAAGTCTCTGAAACTCTCTGTAACTCTCTGACACTCTCTGAAACCCTTTGACACTCTTTGACTTGCTCAGACACTGTCTGACTCTCTCTGAAACTCTCTACTCTCTCTGACACTCTCTGACACTCTCTGAAGCTCTCTGATACTCTCTGACACTCTGTGACACTCTCTGAAACTCTCTGAAAGGCTCTGACACTCTCTGAAACTCTCAGAAACTCTCTGAAAGTCTCTGACACTCTCTGACACTCTCTGACAAACTCAGAAACTCTCTGACATTCTCTGAAACTCTCTGAAACTCTCAGACACTCTCTGACATTCTCTGAAACTCTCTGAAACTCTCTGACACTCTCTGAAAATCTCAGAAGGTCTCTGACACTCTCTGACACACTGTGACACTCTCTGAAAATCTCTGACACTCTCGGACACTCTCTTACGAACTCCGAAACTCTCAGAAACTCTCTGACACTCTCTGAAACTCTCAGACACTGTGACACTCTCTGAAACTCTCTGGCATTCTCTGACACTCTCTGACACTCCCTGACACTCTCTGAATCTCTCTGAAACTCTCTGACACACTCTGACATTCTCTGAAACTCTCTGAATCGATCTGACAATCTCTGACGCGCTCTGAAACACTCTGACACTCTCTGACACTCTGTGACACTCTCTGAAACTCTATGACACTCTCCGACACACTCAGAATCTGTCATAAACTCTCAGGCACTCTCTGACACTCTCAGAAAGTCTCTGAAACTCTCTGTAACTCTCTGACACTCTCTGAAACCCTTTGACACTCTTTGACTCGCTCAGACACTGTCTGACTCTCTCTGAAACTCTCTACTCTCTCTGACACTCTCTGACACTCTCTGAAGCTCTCTGATACTCTCTGACACTCTGTGACACTCTCTGAAACTCTCTGAAAGGCTCTGACACTCTCTGAAACTCTCAGAAACTCTCTGAAAGTCTCTGACACTCTCTGACACTCTCTGACAAACTCAGGAACTCTCTGACATTCTCTGAAACTCTCTGAAACTCTCAGACACTCTCTGACATTCTCTGAAACTCTCTGAAACTCTCTGACACTCTCTGAAAATCTCAGAAACTCTCAGAAGGTCTCTGACACTCTCTGACACACTGTGGCACTCTCTGAAAATCTCTGACACTCTCGGACACTCTCTTACGAACTCCGAAACTCTCAGAAACTCTCTGACTCTCTCTGAAACTCTCAGACACTGTGACACTCTCTGAAACTCTCTGGCATTCTCTGACACTCTCTGACACTCCCTGACACTCTCTGAATCTCTCTGAAACTCTCTGACACACTCTGACATTCTCTGAAACTCTCTGAATCGATCTGACAATCTCTGACGCGCTCTGAAACTCTCTGACACTCTCTGACACTCTGTGACACTCTCTGAAACTCTATGACACTCTCCGACACACTCAGAATCTGTCATAAACTCTCAGGCACTCTCTGACACTCTCAGAAAGTCTCTGAAACTCTCTGTAACTCTCTGACACTCTCTGAAACCCTTTGACACTCTTTGACTCGCTCAGACACTGTCTGACTCTCTCTGAAACTCTCTACTCTCTCTGACACTCTCTGACACTCTCTGAAGCTCTCTGATACTCTCTGACACTCTGTGACACTCTCTGAAACTCTCTGAAAGGCTCTGACACTCTCTGAAACTCTCAGAAACTCTCTGAAAGTCTCTGACACTCTCTGACACTCTCTGACAAACTCAGAAACTCTCTGACATTCTCTGAAACTCTCTGAAACTCTCAGACACTCTCTGACATTCTCTGACACTCTCTGAAACACTCTGACACTCTCTGAAACTCTCAGCCACTCTCTGACACTCTCTGACACTTTCTGAATCTCTCTGACACTATCTGACACTTTCTGAAACTTTCTGACACTCACCGACACTCTCTGATACTCTCTGACACTCTCGGACAATCACTGACACTCTCTGACAAACTCACAAACTCTCAGAAACTCTCTGACTCTTTCTGACACTCTCTGAAACACTTTGACACCCTTTGACACTCTCAGACAGTGTCTGACTCTCTCTGAAACTCTCTGACACTCTCTGAAACTGACTGAAACTCTCTGACACTCTCTGACACTCTCTGACACTCTCTGAAGCTCTCTGAAACTCTATGACACCCCGTGACATTCTCTGAAACTCTCTGACAGGCTCTGAAACTCTCTGAAACTCTCTGAAGCTCTCTGAAACACTCTGAAAGGCTCTGACACTCTCTGAAACTCTCTGAAGCTCTCTGAAACTCTCTGAAACTCTCAGAAACAATCAGAAACTCTCTGAAAGTCTCTGACACTCTCTGACAAACTCAGAAATTCTCTGAAACTCTCTGACACTCTCTGAAACTCTCTGACGCTCTCTGAAACTCTCAGACACTCTCTGACATTCTCTGACACTCTCTGAAACTCTCTGAAACTCTCTGATACTCTCTGACAATCTCTGACACGCTCTGAAACTCTCTGACACTCTCTGAAACTCTCAGACACTCTCTGAAACTCTCTGACACTTTCTGAATCTCTCTGACACTATCTGATACTTTCTGAAACTTTCTGACTCTCTCTGACACTCTCTGATACTCTCTGACACTCTCGGAAAATCTCTGACACTCTCTGACAAAATCACAAACTCTCAGAAACTCTCTGACTCTCTCTGACTCTCTCAGAAACTCTCAGAAACTCTCAGAAACCCACTGGCACTCTCTGACACTCTCAGAAAGTCTCTGAAACTCTCTGACACTCTCTGAAACTCTCTGACACTCTCTGAAACTCTTTGACACTCACTGAAACTCTCTGAAACTCTCTGACACTCTCTGACACTCTCTGAATCTCTCAGACACACTCTGACACTCTCTGACACTCTCTGAAAATCTCTGACACTCCCTGACACTCTCTGAAGCTCTCTGACACTCTCTGACACTCTCTGACACTCTGTGACACTCTCAGATACTCTCTGACTCCCGCAGACACACTTCGAAGCAGTCAGAAACTCTCAGAATCTCTCTGGCACTCTCTGACACTCTCAGAACCTCTCTGAAACTCTTTGACACTCTCTGAAACTCTCTGACACTCTCTGACACTCTCTGACACCCTCTGAAACACTTTGACACTCTTTGACACTCTCAGACACTGTCTGACTCTCTCTGAAACTCTCTGACACTCTCTGACACTCCCTGACACTCTCTGAAGCTCTCTGACACTCTCTGACACTCTCTGAAACTCTTTGACACTCTTTGACAATCTCAGACACTGTCTGACTCTATCTGAAACTCTCTGACACTCTCTGACACTCCCTGACACTGTCTGAAGCTCTCTGACACTCTCTGACACTCTCTGAAACTCTCTGACACTCTGTGACACTCTCTGAAAATCTGTGACATTCTCTGAGTCTCTCCGATACACTCAGAAACTGTCAGAAACTCTCAGGCACTCTCTGACACTATCAGAATATCTCTGAAACTCTCTGACACTCTCTGAAACTCTCTGACACTCTCAGACACTTTCTGACTCTCTCTGAAACTCTCTACTATCTCAGACACTCTCTGACACTCTCTGAAGCTCTCTGATACTCTCTGACATTCCGTGACACTCTCTGAATTTCTCTAAAAGTCTATGACACACTCTGACACTCTCTTGAAACTTTCCGACACTCTCTGAAACACTCTGAAGCTCTCTGAAACTCTCTGAAACTCTCTGAAACTCTCTGACACTCTGTGACAATCTCTGAAACTCTCTGAGACGCTCTGACACTCGATGACTCTCTCTGAATCTCGCAGACACTCTCTGATACTCTCTGACAATCACTGACACTATCTGACACAGTCTGACAATCTCTGAAACGCTCTGACACTCACTGACACTCTCTGAAGATCTCTGAAACTCTCTGAAAATCTCTGACACTCTCTGAAACTCTGTGACACTCTCTGAAACACTCTGACACTCTCTGACACTCTCCGGCACACTCAGAAACTGTCAAAAACTCTCAGGCACTCTCTGAATCTCTCTGAAACTCTCTGACACTGTGTGACACTCTGTAACTCTCTGAAACTCCCTGACACTCTCTGAAACTTTCTGACACTCTGTGACACTCTCTGAACATCTCTGAAACTCTCTGACACTCTCTGAAACACACTGAAGCTCTCTGAAACTCTCTGAAACTCTCTGACAATCTCAGGAACTCTCTGAAACTCTCTGACACTTTCTGACACTCTCTGACACTCTGTCACACTCTCTCAAGCTCTCTGACACTCTCTGAAACTCTCTGACACTCTCTGACACTCGCTGCACTCTCTGCCTCCGCTGACACTCTCTGATACTCTTTGACACTCACTGACACTATCTGACACTCTCTGAAACTCTCTGACACTCACTGACACTCTGTGACACTCTCTGAAACTCTCTAACACTCTCTGACACTCTCTGAAAATCTCTGAAACTCTCTGACACACTCAGAAAATCTCAGTGCCCTCTGACAGTCTCTGAAACTCTCTGACATTCTCTGACACTCTGTGAATATCTCTGAAAGTCTCTGAAACTCCCTGACATTCTGTCAAACTCTGTGACACTCTCTGAAAATCTCTGACACTCTCTGACACACTCAGAAAATCTCAGAGCCCTCTGACACTCTCTGAAACTCTCTAACACGCTCTGACACTCTCTGAAAATCTCTGACACTCTCTGACACACTCAGAAAATCTCAGAGCCCTCTGACAGTCTCTGAAACTCTCTGACATTCTCCGACACTCTGTGAATATCTCTGAAACTCTCTGAAACTCCCTGACACTCTCTCAAACTCTGTGACACTCTCTGACACTCTCTGACACTCTCCGACACACTCAGTAACTCTCAGAAAACTCTCTGGCACTCTCTGACACTCTCAGAAAGTCTCTGAGACTCTCTGACACTCTCTGAAACTCTCGGAAACTCTCTGACACTCTCTGACGCTCTCTGAAACACTTTGACACTCTTTGACACTATCAGACACTGTCTGAAACTCTCTGAAACTCTCTGACACTCTCTGAAACTGTCTGAAATTATCTGACACTCTCTGACACTCTCTGAAGCTCTCTGAAACTCTCTGACACACTGTGACACTCTCTGAAACTCTATGACACTCTCTGACACACTCAGAATCTGTCAGAAACTCTCAGGCACTCTCTGCACTCTCAGAAAGTCTCTGAAACTCTCTGTAACTCTCTGACACTCTCTGAAACCCTTTGACACTCTTTGACTCTCTCAGACACTGTCTGACTCTCTCTGAAACTCTCTACTCTCTTTGACACTCTCTGACACTCTCTGAAGCTCTCTGATACTCTCTGACACTCTGTGACACTCTCTGAAACTCTCTGAAAGGCTCTGACACTCTCTGGCACTCCGAAACTTTCCGACACTCTCTGAAACACACTGAAGCTCTCTGAAACTCTCTGAAACTCTCTGACACTCTCAGAAACTCTCAGAAACTCTCTGAAACTCTCTGACACTCTCTAACAATCTCTGACACTATCGGACACTCTCCGACACACTCAGAAACTCTCTGGCACTCTCTTACACTCTCAGAAAGTCTTTGAGACTCTCTGACATTCTCTGAAACTCTCTGAAACTCTCTGACACTCTCTGACACTCTCTGAAACACTTTGACACTCTTTGACACTCTCAGACACTGTCTGACTCTCTCTGAAACTCTCTGACACTCTCTGAAACTGACTGAAACTCTCTGACACACTCTGACACTCTCTGAAACTCTCTGAAACTCTCTGACGCCCTGTGACACTCTCTGAAACTCTCTGACAGGCTCTGACGATCTCTGAAACTGTCTGCAGCTCTCTGAAAGTCTCTGAAGCTCTCTGAAACTCTCAGAAACTCTCAGAAACTCTCTGAAAGTCTCTGACACTCCGTGGCACTCTGTGACACTCTCTGAAAATCTCTGACACTCTCTGACCAGCTGAGAAACTCTCAGAAACTCTCTGACACTCTCTGAAACTCTCTGACACTCTCTGACATTCTCTGACACTCTCTGAAACACTCTGACACTCTCTGAAACTCTCTGACACTCTCTGAAACTGACTGAAACTCTCTGACACACTCTGACACTCTCTGAAACTCTCTGACGCCCTGTGACACTCTCTGAAACTCTCTGACAGGCTCTGACGATCTCTGAAACTGTCTGCAGCTCTCTGAAAGTCTCTGAAGCTCTCTGAAACTCTCAGAAACTCTCAGAAACTCTCTGAAAGTCTCTGACACTCCGTGGCACTCTGTGACACTCTCTGAAAATCTCTGACACTCTCTGACCAGCTGAGAAACTCTCAGAAACTCTCTGACACTCTCTGAAACTCTCTGACACTCTCTGACATTCTCTGACACTCTCTGAAACACTCTGACACTCTCTGAAACTCTCTGATACTCTCTGACACTCTCTGAAACTCTCTGATACTCTCTGACAATCTCTGACACGCTCTGAAACTCGCTGACACTCTCTGACACTCTCTGACACTCTCTGACAATTTCTGAATCTCTCTGAATCTCTCTGACACTATCGGAAACTTTCTGACACTCTCTGACACTCTCTGGCTCTCTCTGATACTCTCTGACACTCTTGGACACTCTCTGACACTCTCTGAAACTCTCTGACACTCTCTGACACTCTCAGATACTGTCTGACACTCGCTGAAACTCTCTGACACTCTCTGAAACTCTCTGACACTCTCTGACTCTCCCTCACACTCTCTGAATCTCTCTGAATCTTTCTGACACTCTCGGACGATCTCTGAAAATCTCTGAAACTCTCTGAAAATCTCCGACACTCTCAGAAACTTTCAGATACTCTCTGAAACTCTCTGACACTCTCTGACACGCTGTGACACTCTCTGAAATTCTCTGACAATCTCTGACACACTCTTACAAACTCAGAAACTCTCAGAAACTCTCTGACACTCTCTGACACTCTCAGACACTCTCTGAAACTCTCTGGCACTCTCTGAAAATCTCAGAAACTCTCAGAAGGTCTCTGACACTCTCTGACACTCTGTGACACTCTCTGAAAATCTCTGACACTCTCGGAAGCTCTCTGACAAACTCAGAAACTCTCAGAAACTCTCTGACACTCTCTGAAACTCTCTGACACTCTCTGACTCTCTCTGAAACTCTCTGACACTGTGACACTCTCTGAAACTCTCTGACATTCTCTGACACTCTCTGACACTCTCTGACACTCCCTGACACTCTCTGAAACTCTCTGACACACTCTGACATTCTCTGAAACTCTCTGAAACCATCTGACAACCTCTGACGCGCTCTGAAACTCTCTGACACTCTCTGACACTCTGTGACACTCTCTGAAACTCTATGACACTCTCCGACACACTCAGAATCTGTCAGAAACTCTCAGGCACTCTCTGACACTCTCAGAAAGTCTCTGAAACTCTCTGACACTCTCTGAAACCCTTTGACACTCTTTGACTCTCTCAGACACTGTCTGACTCTCTCTGAAACTCTCTACTCTGTCTGACACTCTCTGAAGCTCTCTGATACTCTCTGACACTCTGTGACACTCTCTGAAACTCTCTGAAAGGCTCTGACACTCTCTGGCACTCCGAAACTTTCCAACACTCTCTGAAACACACTGAAGCTCTCTGAAACTCTCTGAAACTCTCTGACACTTTCAGAAACTCTCAGAAACTCTCTGAAACTCTCAGACACTCTCTGAAACTCTCTGACACTCACTGACACTCTGTGACACTCTCTGAAACTCTCTGACAGTCTCTGACACTCTCTGAAACTCTCTAACACTCTCTGACACTATCTGACACTCTCTGAAAATCTCGGACACTCTCTGACACTCTGCGACACACTGTGTATCTCTCTGACACTGTCTGACACTTTCTGACACTGACACTCTTTGGCACTCTCTGAAACTCTCTGACAGTCTCTGACACTCTCTGAAACTCTCTGACACTCTCTGACTCTCGCTGACACTCTCTGATACTCTCTGACACTCGCTGATACTCTCCGACTCTCGCTGACACTCTCTGATACTCTCTGACACTCACTGGCACTATCTGACACTCTCTGAAACTCTCTGACATTCACTGACACTCTGTGACAATCTCTGAAACTCTCCGACACTCTCTGGCACTCTCTGAATTCTCTCTGACACTCTCTGACACACTCAGAAAATCTCAGAGCCCTCTGACAGTCTCTGAAACGCTCTGAAGCTCTCTGAAACTCTCTGAAACTCTCTGACACTTTCAGAAACTCTCAGAAACTCTCTGAAACTCTCTGACATTCTCTGAAACTCTCTGAAACTCTCTGACACTCTCTGAAACACTTTGACACTCTTTGACACTCTCAGACACTGTCTGACTCTCTCTGAAACTCTCTGACACTCTCTGAAACTGACTGAAACTCTCTGAAACTCTCTGAAACTCTCTGAAACCCTCTGGCACTCTCTGAAATTCTCTGACAATCTCTGACACACTCTTACAAACTCAGAAACTCTCAGAAACTCTCTGACACTCTCTGACACTCTCAGACACTCTCTGAAACTCTCTGGCACTCTCTGAAAATCTCAGAAACTCTCAGAAGGTCTCTGACACTCTCTGACACTCTGTGACACTCTCTGAAAATCTCTGACACTCTCGGAAGCTCTCTGACAAACTCAGAAACTCTCAGAAACTCTCTGACACTCTCTGAAACTCTCTGACACTCTCTGACTCTCTCTGAAACTCTCTGACACTGTGACACTCTCTGAAACTCTCTGACATTCTCTGACACTCTCTGACACTCCCTGACACTCTCTGAAACTCTCTGACACACTCTGACATTCTCTGAAACTCTCTGAAACCATCTGACAACCTCTGACGCGCTCTGAAACTCTCTGACACTCTCTGACACTCTGTGACACTCTCTGAAACTCTATGACACTCTCCGACACACTCAGAATCTGTCAGAAACTCTCAGGCACTCTCTGACACTCTCAGAAAGTCTCTGAAACTCTCTGACACTCTCTGAAACCCTTTGACACTCTTTGACTCTCTCAGACACTGTCTGACTCTCTCTGAAACTCTCTACTCTGTCTGACACTCTCTGAAGCTCTCTGATACTCTCTGACACTCTGTGACACTCTCTGAAACTCTCTGAAAGGCTCTGACACTCTCTGGCACTCCGAAACTTTCCAACACTCTCTGAAACACACTGAAGCTCTCTGAAACTCTCTGAAACTCTCTGACACTTTCAGAAACTCTCAGAAACTCTCTGAAACTCTCAGACACTCTCTGAAACTCTCTGACACTCACTGACACATCTGTGACACTCTCTGAAACTCTCTGACAGTCTCTGACACTCTCTGAAACTCTCTAACACTCTCTGACACTATCTGACACTCTCTGAAAATCTCGGACACTCTCTGACACTCTGCGACACACTGTGTATCTCTCTGACACTGTCTGACACTTTCTGACACTGACACTCTTTGGCACTCTCTGAAACTCTCTGACAGTCTCTGACACTCTCTGAAACTCTCTGACACTCTCTGACTCTCGCTGACACTCTCTGATACTCTCTGACACTCGCTGATACTCTCCGACTCTCGCTGACACTCTCTGATACTCTCTGACACTCACTGGCACTATCTGACACTCTCTGAAACTCTCTGACATTCACTGACACTCTGTGACAATCTCTGAAACTCTCCGACACTCTCTGGCACTCTCTGAATTCTCTCTGACACTCTCTGACACACTCAGAAAATCTCAGAGCCCTCTGACAGTCTCTGAAACGCTCTGAAGCTCTCTGAAACTCTCTGAAACTCTCTGACACTTTCAGAAACTCTCAGAAACTCTCTGAAACTCTCTGACATTCTCTGAAACTCTCTGAAACTCTCTGACACTCTCTGAAACACTTTGACACTCTTTGACACTCTCAGACACTGTCTGACTCTCTCTGAAACTCTCTGACACTCTCTGAAACTGACTGAAACTCTCTGAAACTCTCTGAAACTCTCTGAAACCCTCTGGCACCCTCTGAAACTCTCTGACTCGCTCTGACACTTTCTGAAACTCCCTGACACTCTCTGACACTCTCTGACACTTTCTGGCACTCTCTGACACTCTCTGACACTCTCTGAAAATCTCTGAAACTCTCTGACACTCTCTGAAACTCTCTGAAACCCTCTGGCACCCTCTGAAACTCTCTGACTCGCTCTGACACTTTCTGACACTCTCTGACACTCTCTGAAGCTCTCTCAAACTGTCTGACACCCTGTGACACTCTCTGAAACTCTCTGACAGGCTCTGACACTCTCTGAAACATTCTGAAACTCTCTGAAACTCTCTGAAACTCTCTGAAAGTCTCTGACACTCTCTGACACTCTGTGACACTCTCTGAAAATCTCTGACACTCTCTGACACTCTCTGACAAACTCAGAAACTGTCAGAAACTCTCTGACACTCTCTGAAACTCTCTGACAATCTCTGACACGCTCTGAAACTCTCTGACACTCTCTGACAGTCTCAGACACTCTCTGACACTCTCTGACACTTTCTGAAACTCTTTGACACTATCTGACACTTTCATAAACTTCCTATCACTCTCTGACAATCTCTGACACTCTCTGACACTCTCTGATACTCTCTGACACTCTCAGACAATCTCTGACACTCTCTGACAAACTCACAAACTCTCAGAAACTCTATGACTCTCTCAGACACTCTCAGACACTCTCTGGCACTCTCTGAAACACTCTGACACTCTCTGAAACGCACTGAAGCTCTCTGAAACTCTCTGAAACTCTCTGACAATCTCAGGAACTCTCTGAAACTCTCTGACACTTTCTGACACTCTCTGACACTCTGTCACACTCTCTCAAGCTCTCTGACACTCTCTGAAACTCTCTGACACTCTCTGACACTCGCTGCACTCTCTGCCTCCGCTGACACTCTCTGATACTCTCTGACACTCACTGACACTATCTGACACTCTCTGAAACTCTCTGACACTCACTGACACTCTGTGACACTCTCTGAAACTCTCTAACACTCTCTGACACTCTCTGAAAATCTCTGAAACTCTCTGACACACTCAGAAAATCTCAGTGCCCTCTGACAGTCTCTGAAACTCTCTGACATTCTCTGACACTCTGTGAATATCTCTGAAAGTCTCTGAAACTCCCTGACATTCTGTCAAACTCTGTGACACTCTCTGAAAATCTCTGACACTCTCTGACACACTCAGAAAATCTCAGAGCCCTCTGACACTCTCTGAAACTCTCTAACACGCTCTGACACTCTCTGAAAATCTCTGACACTCTCTGACACACTCAGAAAATCTCAGAGCCCTCTGACAGTCTCTGAAACTCTCTGACATTCTCCGACACTCTGTGAATATCTCTGAAACTCTCTGAAACTCCCTGACACTCTCTCAAACTCTGTGACACTCTCTGACACTCTCTGACACTCTCCGACACACTCAGTAACTCTCAGAAAACTCTCTGGCACTCTCTGACACTCTCAGAAAGTCTCTGAGACTCTCTGACACTCTCTGAAACTGTCTGAAATTATCTGACACTCTCTGACACTCTCTGAAGCTCTCTGAAACTCTCTGACACACTGTGACACTCTCTGAAACTCTATGACACTCTCTGACACACTCAGAATCTGTCAGAAACTCTCAGGCACTCTCTGCACTCTCAGAAAGTCTCTGAAACTCTCTGTAACTCTCTGACACTCTCTGAAACCCTTTGACACTCTTTGACACTCTCTGAAACTCTCTGAAAGGCTCTGACACTCTCTGGCACTCCGAAACTTTCCGACACTCTCTGAAACACACTGAAGCTCTCTGAAACTCTCTGAAACTCTCTGACACTCTCAGAAACTCTCAGAAACTCTCTGAAACTCTCTGACACTCTCTAACAATCTCTGACACTATCGGACACTCTCCGACACACTCAGAAACTCTCTGGCACTCTCTTACACTCTCAGAAAGTCTTTGAGACTCTCTGACATTCTCTGAAACTCTCTGAAACTCTCTGACACTCTCTGACACTCTCTGAAACACTTTGACACTCTTTGACACTCTCAGACACTGTCTGACTCTCTCTGAAACTCTCTGACACTCTCTGAAACTGACTGAAACTCTCTGACACACTCTGACACTCTCTGAAACTCTCTGAAACTCTCTGACGCCCTGTGACACTCTCTGAAACTCTCTGACAGGCTCTGACGATCTCTGAAACTGTCTGCAGCTCTCTGAAAGTCTCTGAAGCTCTCTGAAACTCTCAGAAACTCTCAGAAACTCTCTGAAAGTCTCTGACACTCCGTGGCACTCTGTGACACTCTCTGACATTCTCTGACACTCTCTGAAACACTCTGACACTCTCTGAAACTCTCTGATACTCTCTGACAATCTCTGACACGCTCTGAAACTCGCTGACACTCTCTGACACTCTCTGACACTCTCTGACAATTTCTGAATCTCTCTGAATCTCTCTGACACTATCTGAAACTTTCTGACACTCTCTGACACTCTCTGGCTCTCTCTGATACTCTCTGACACTCTTGGACACTCTCTGACACTCTCTGAAACTCTCTGACACTCTCTGACACTCTCAGATACTGTCTGACACTCGCTGAAACTCTCTGACACTCTCTGAAACTCTCTGACACTCTCTGACTCTCCCTCACACTCTCTGAATCTCTCTGAATCTTTCTGACACTCTCGGACGATCTCTGAAAATCTCTGAAACTCTCTGAAAATCTCCGACACTCTCAGAAACTTTCAGATACTCTCTGAAACTCTCTGACACTCTCTGACACGCTGTGACACTCTCTGAAATTCTCTGACAATCTCTGACACACTCTTACAAACTCAGAAACTCTCAGAAACTCTCTGACACTCTCTGACACTCTCAGACACTCTCTGAAACTCTCTGGCACTCTCTGAAAATCTCAGAAACTCTCAGAAGGTCTCTGACACTCTCTGACACTCTGTGACACTCTCTGAAAATCTCTGACACTCTCGGAAGCTCTCTGACAAACTCAGAAACTCTCAGAAACTCTCTGACACTCTCTGAAACTCTCTGACACTCTCTGACTCTCTCTGAAACTCTCTGACACTGTGACACTCTCTGAAACTCTCTGACATTCTCTGACACTCCCTGACACTCTCTGAAACTCTCTGACACACTCTGACATTCTCTGAAACTCTCTGAAACCATCTGACAACCTCTGACGCGCTCTGAAACTCTCTGACACTCTCTGACACTCTGTGACACTCTCTGAAACTCTATGACACTCTCCGACACACTCAGAATCTGTCAGAAACTCTCAGGCACTCTCTGACACTCTCAGAAAGTCTCTGAAACTCTCTGACACTCTCTGAAACCCTTTGACACTCTTTGACTCTCTCAGACACTGTCTGACTCTCTCTGAAACTCTCTACTCTGTCTGACACTCTCTGAAGCTCTCTGATACTCTCTGACACTCTGTGACACTCTCTGAAACTCTCTGAAAGGCTCTGACACTCTCTGGTACTCCGAAACTTTCCAACACTCTCTGAAACACACTGAAGCTCTCTGAAACTCTCTGAAACTCTCTGACACTTTCAGAAACTCTCAGAAACTCTCTGAAACTCTCAGACACTCTCTGAAACTCTCTGACACTCACTGACACTCTGTGACACTCTCTGAAACTCTCTGACAGTCTCTGACACTCTCTGAAACTCTCTAACACTCTCTGACACTATCTGACACTCTCTGAAAATCTCGGACACTCTCTGACACTCTGCGACACACTGTGTATCTCTCTGACACTGTCTGACACTTTCTGACACTGACACTCTTTGGCACTCTCTGAAACTCTCTGACAGTCTCTGACACTCTCTGAAACTCTCTGACACTCTCTGACTCTCGCTGACACTCTCTGATACTCTCTGACACTCGCTGATACTCTCCGACTCTCGCTGACACTCTCTGATACTCTCTGACACTCACTGGCACTATCTGACACTCTCTGAAACTCTCTGACATTCACTGACACTCTGTGACAATCTCTGAAACTCTCCGACACTCTCTGGCACTCTCTGAATTCTCTCTGACACTCTCTGACACACTCAGAAAATCTCAGAGCCCTCTGACAGTCTCTGAAACGCTCTGACACACTCTGACACTCACAGATAATTTCTGAAACTCTCTGACACTATCTGACACTTTCTGAAACTCTCTGACACTCTGACATTCTCTGACACTCTGTGAATATCTCTGAATCTCTCCGAAACTCTCTGAAACACCCTGACAATCTCTGACACTCTCTGAAACTCTGTGACACTCTCTGAAAATCTCTGAAGATCTACGAAACTCTCTGACTCTCTGTGACACTCTCTGACACTCTCTGAAACACTTTGACACTCTTTGACACTCTCTGACACTGTCTGAATCTCTCTGAAACTCGCTGACACTCTCTGAAACTGACTGACACTCTCTGACACCCTCTGACACTCTCTGAAGCTCTCTGAAACTATCTGACACTCTCTGACATTCTCTGAAACTCTCTGAAGCTCTCCGAAAGTTTCTGAAACTCTCTGAAACAGAGTGTCAGAGAGTGTCAAAGAGTTTCAGAAAGTGTCAGAGAGTGTCAGAGAGTGTCTGAGAGTGTCAGAGAGTGTCAGAGAGTTTCAGAGAGTTTCAGAGGGTGCCAGAGAGTGTCAGTGAGATTCAGAGAGTGTCAGAGAGTGTCAGAGAGTTTCAGAGAGTTTCAGAGTGTGTCTGAGAGTGTCAAAGAGAGTCAGAGAGTTTCTGAGAGTTTGTGAGTTTGTCAGAGAGTGTCAGAGATTGTCCGAGAGTGTCAGAGAGTATCAGAGAGTGTCAGAGAGTGTTAGAGAGTTTCAGGAAGTTTCAGAAAGTGTCAGATAGTGTCAAAGGGTTTCAGAAAGTGTCGGAGAGTGTCAGAGAGTTTCTGAGAGTGTCAGAGAGTGTCAGAGAGTTTCTGAGAGTTTCTGAGTTTGTCAGAGAGTGTCAGAGAGCGTCCGAGATTTTCAGAGAGTGTCACAGAGTGTCAGAGAGTGTCAGAGACTTTAAGAGAGTTTCTGAGTGTTTCTGAGAGTTTCAGAGAGTTTCAGAGAGCTTCAGAGAGTTTCAGAGAGTGTCAGAGCCTGTCAGAGAGTTTCAGAGAATGTCACGGAGTGTCAGAGAGTTTCAGAGAGCTTCAGAGAGTGTCAGAGAGTGTCAGAGAGTGTCAGAGACTTTCAGTCAGTTTCAGAGAGTGTCAGAGACTTTCAGAGACAGTCAGACACTGTCTGAGAGTGTCAAAGAGTGCCAAAGTGTTTCAGAGAGTGTCAGAAAGAGTCAGAGAGTTTCTGAGTGTTTGTGAGTTTGTCGGAGAGTGTCAGAGATTGTCTGAGAGTGTCAGAGAGTATCAGAGAGTGTCAGAGAGTGTCAGAAAGTTTCAGAAAGTGTCAGATAGTGTCAGAGAGATTCAGAAAGTGTCAGAGAGTGTCAGAGAGTGGCTGAGAGTGTCAGAGAGTGTCAGAGAGTTTCAGAGCGTGTCAGAGATTGGCAGAGAGTATCAGAGATTTTCAGAGAGTGTCAGAGAGGTTCCGAGATTGTCAGAGAATGTCAGAGAGTGTCTGAGAGTTTCAGAGAGTGTCAGAGAGTTTCAGAGAGTGTCAGAGAGTTTCTGAGAGTTTCTGAGTCTCAGAAACTCCCTGAAAGTCTCTGTCACTCTCTGACACTCTGTGACTCTCTCTGAAACTCTCTGACACTCTCTGAAACTCTCTGACTCTCACTGACGCTCTGTGACACTATCTGAAACTCTCTGACACTCTCTGACACTCTCTGTAACTCTTCGGCACTCTCTGACACTCTCAGATAATGTCTGACACTCTCTGAAACTCTCTGACACTCTCTGAAATTCTCTGACACTCTCTGATACTCCCTGACACTCTCTGAATCTCTCTGAAGCTCTCTGACACTCGGTGACACTCTCTGAAACTTTCTGGCACTCTCCGAAACTCTCTGACACTCTCTGACACTCGCTGACACTCTCTGATTCTCGCTGACACTCTCTGATACTCTCTGACACTCACTGACACTCTGTGACACTCTCTGAAACTCTCTGAAAGTCTCTGACACGCTCTGACACTCTCTGACACTCTGTGACACTCTCTGAAAATATCTGACACTCCCTTACACTCTCTGACACTCTCTGACTCTCGCTGACACTCTCTGATACTCTCTGACATTCACTGACACTATCTGACTCTCGCTGACAATCTCTGATACTCTCTGACACTCACTGAAATATCTGACACTCTCTGAAACTCTCTGACAGTCTCACACACTCTATGACACTCTCTGACAGTCTGTGACACTCTCTGAAAATCTCTGACACTCTCTGAAACTCTCTGACTCTCTCTGACACACTCAGAAAGTCTCAGTGCCCTCTGAATGTCTCTGACACTCTGTGACAAACGTAGAAACTCTCAGAAACTCTCTGACAATCTCTGACAATCTCTGACACTCTCTGACTCTCGCTGACACTCTCTGATACTCTCTGACCCTCAATGACATATCTGACACTCTCTGCAACTGTCTGACACTCACTGACACTCTGTGACACTTTCTGAAACTCTCTGACACTCTCTGACACACTCAGAAAATCTCAGAGCCCTCTGACAGTCTCTGAAACTCTCTGACACACTCTGACACTCACAGATAATTTCTGAATCTCTCTGACACTCTCTGAAATTCTCTGACACTCTGTGAATATCTCTGAAACTCTCCGAAACTCTGTGACACTCTCTGAAACTCTCTGAAACTCCCTGACACTCTCTGACACTGTCTGAAACTCTGTGACACTCTCTGAAAATCTCTGAAGATCTCCGAAACTCACTGAAACTCTGTGACAATCTCTGACACTCTCCGACACACTCAGAAACTCTCAGAAACGCTCTGGCACTCTCTTACACTCTCAGAAAGTCTTTGAGACTCTCTGACATTCTCTGAAACTCTCTGAAACTCTCTGACACTCTCTGAAACACTTTGACACTCTTTGACACTCTCAGACACTGTCTGACTCTCTCTGAAACTCTCTGACACTCTCTGAAACTGACTGAAACTCTCTGAAACTCTCTGAAACTCTCTGAAACCCTCTGGCACCCTCTGAAACTCTCTGACTCGCTCTGACACTTTCTGAAACTCCCTGACACTCTCTGACACTCTCTGACACTTTCTGGCACTCTCTGACACTCTCTGACACTCTCTGAAAATCTCTGAAACTCTCTGACACTCTCTGAAACTCTCTGAAACCCTCTGGCACCCTCTGAAACTCTCTGACTCGCTCTGACACTTTCTGACACTCTCTGACACTCTCTGAAGCTCTCTCAAACTGTCTGACACCCTGTGACACTCTCTGAAACTCTCTGACAGGCTCTGACACTCTCTGAAACATTCTGAAACTCTCTGAAACTCTCAGAAACTCTCTGAAAGTCTCTGACACTCTCTGACACTCTGTGACACTCTCTGAAAATCTCTGACACTCTCTGACACTCTCTGACAAACTCAGAAACTGTCAGAAACTCTCTGACACTCTCTGAAACTCTCTGACAATCTCTGACACGCTCTGAAACTCTCTGACACTCTCTGACAGTCTCAGACACTCTCTGACACTCTCTGACACTTTCTGAAACTCTTTGACACTATCTGACACTTTCATAAACTTCCTATCACTCTCTGACAATCTCTGACACTCTCTGACACTCTCTGATACTCTCTGACACTCTCAGACAATCTCTGACACTCTCTGACAAACTCACAAACTCTCAGAAACTCTATGACTCTCTCAGACACTCTCAGACACTCTCTGGCACTCTCTGAAACACTCTGACACTCTCTGAAACACACTGAAGCTCTCTGAAACTCTCTGAAACTCTCTGACAATCTCAGGAACTCTCTGAAACTCTCTGACACTTTCTGACACTCTCTGACACTCTGTCACACTCTCTCAAGCTCTCTGACACTCTCTGAAACTCCCTGACACTCTCTCAAACTCTGTGACACTCTCTGACACTCTCTGACACTCTCCGACACACTCAGTAACTCTCAGAAAACTCTCTGGCACTCTCTGACACTCTCAGAAAGTCTCTGAGACTCTCTGACACTCTCTGAAACTCTCGGAAACTCTCTGACACTCTCTGACACTCTCTGACACTCTCTGAAGTTCTTTGACACTCTTTGACACTATCAGACACTGTCTGAAACTCTCTGAAACTCTCTGACACTCTCTGAAACTGTCTGAAATTATCTGACACTCTCTGACACTCTCTGAAGCTCTCTGAAACTCTCTGACACACTGTGACACTCTCTGAAACTCTATGACACTCTCTGACACACTCAGAATCTGTCAGAAACTCTCAGGCACTTTCTGCACTCTCAGAAAGTCTCTGAAACTCTCTGTAACTCTCTGACACTCTCTGAAACCCTTTGACACTCTTTGACTCTCTCAGACACTGTCTGACTCTCTCTGAAACTCTCTACTCTCTTTGACACTCTTTGACACTCTCTGAAGCTCTCTGATACTCTCTGACACTCTGTGACACTCTCTGAAACTCTCTGAAAGGCTCTGACACTCTCTGGCACTCCGAAACTGTCCGACACTCTCTGAAACACACTGAAGCTCTCTGAAACTCTCTGAAACTCTCTGACACTCTCAGAAACTCTCAGAAACTCTCTGAAACTCTCTGACACTCTCTAACAATCTCTGACACTATCGGACACTCTCCGACACACTCAGAAACTCTCTGGCACTCTCTTACACTCTCAGAAAGTCTTTGAGACTCTCTGACATTCTCTGAAACTCTCTGAAACTCTCTGACACTCTCTGACACTCTCTGAAACACTTTGACACTCTTTGACACTCTCAGACACTGTCTGACTCTCTCTGAAACTCTCTGACACTCTCTGAAACTGACTGAAACTCTCTGACACACTCTGACACTCTCTGAAACTCTCTGAAACTCTCTGACGCCCTGTGACACTCTCTGAAACTCTCTGACAGGCTCTGACGATCTCTGAAACTGTCTGCAGCTCTCTGAAAGTCTCTGAAGCTCTCTGAAACTCTCAGAAACTCTCAGAAACTCTCTGAAAGTCTCTGACACTCCGTGGCACTCTGTGACACTCTCTGAAAATCTCTGACACTCTCTGACCAGCTGAGAAACTCTCAGAAACTCTCTGACACTTTCTGAAACTCTCTGACACTCTCTGACATTCTCTGACACTCTCTGAAACACTCTGACACTCTCTGAAACTCTCTGATACTCTCTGACAATCTCTGACACGCTCTGAAACTCGCTGACACTCTCTGACACTCTCTGACACTCTCTGACAATTTCTGAATCTCTCTGAATCTCTCTGACACTATCTGAAACTTTCTGACACTCTCTGACACTCTCTGGCTCTCTCTGATACTCTCTGACACTCTTGGACACTCTCTGACACTCTCTGAAACTCTCTGACACTCTCTGACACTCTCAGATACTGTCTGACACTCGCTGAAACTCTCTGACACTCTCTGAAACTCTCTGACACTCTCTGACTCTCCCTCACACTCTCTGAATTCTCTGAATCTTTCTGACACTCTCGGACGATCTCTGAAAATCTCTGAAACTCTCTGAAAATCTCCGACACTCTCAGAAACTTTCAGATACTCTCTGAAACTCTCTGACAGTCTCTGACACGCTGTGACACTCTCTGAAATTCTCTGACAATCTCTGACACACTCTTACAAACTCAGAAACTCTCAGAAACTCTCTGACACTCTCTGACACTCTCAGACACTCTCTGAAACTCTCTGGCACTCTCTGAAAATCTCAGAAACTCTCAGAAGGTCTCTGACACTCTCTGACACTCTGTGACACTCTCTGAAAATCTCTGACACTCTCGGAAGCTCTCTGACAAACTCAGAAACTCTCAGAAACTCTCTGACACTCTCTGAAACTCTCTGACACTCTCTGACTCTCTCTGAAACTCTCTGACACTGTGACACTCTCTGAAACTCTCTGACATTCTCTGACACTCTCTGACACTCCCTGACACTCTCTGAAACTCTCTGACACACTCTGACATTCTCTGAAACTCTCTGAAACCATCTGACAACCTCTGACGCGCTCTGAAACTCTCTGACACTCTCTGACACTCTGTGACACTCTCTGAAACTCTATGACACTCTCCGACACACTCAGAATCTGTCAGAAACTCTCAGGCACTCTCTGACACTCTCAGAAAGTCTCTGAAACTCTCTGACACTCTCTGAAACCCTTTGACAAGCTTTGACTCTCTCAGACACTGTCTGACTCTCTCTGAAACTCTCTACTCTGTCTGACACTCTCTGAAGCTCTCTGATACTCTCTGACACTCTGTGACACTCTCTGAAACTCTCTGAAAGGCTCTGACAGTCTCTGGCACTCCGAAACTTTCCAACACTCTCTGAAACACACTGAAGCTCTCTGAAACTCTCTGAAACTCTCTGACACTTTCAGAAACTCTCAGAAACTCTCTGAAACTCTCAGACACTCTCTGAAACTCTCTGACACTCACTGACACTCTGTGACACTCTCTGAAACTCTCTGACAGTCTCTGACACTCTCTGAAACTCTCTAACACTCTCTGACACTATCTGACACTCTCTGAAAATCTCGGACACTCTCTGACACTCTGCGACACACTGTGTATCTCTCTGACACTGTCTGACACTTTCTGACACTGACACTCTTTGGCACTCTCTGAAACTCTCTGACAGTCTCTGACACTCTCTGAAACTCTCTGACACTCTCTGACTCTCGCTGACACTCTCTGATACTCTCTGACACTCGCTGATACTCTCCGACTCTCGCTGACACTCTCTGATACTCTCTGACACTCACTGGCACTATCTGACACTCTCTGAAACTCTCTGACATTCACTGACACTCTGTGGCAATCTCTGAAACTCTCCGACACTCTCTGGCACTCTCTGAATTCTCTCTGACACTCTCTGACACACTCAGAAAATCTCAGAGCCCTCTGACAGTCTCTGAAACGCTCTGACACACTCTGACACTCACAGATAATTTCTGAAACTCTCTGACACTATCTGACACTTTCTGAAACTCTCTGACACTCTGACATTCTCTGACACTCTGTGAATATCTCTGAATCTCTCCGAAACTCTCTGAAACACCCTGACAATCTCTGACACTCTCTGAAACTCTGTGACACTCTCTGAAAATCTCTGAAGATCTACGAAACTCTCTGACTCTCTGTGACACTCTCTGACACTCTCTGAAACACTTTGACACTCTTTGACACTCTCTGACACTGTCTGAATCTCTCTGAAACTCGCTGACACTCTCTGAAACTGACTGACACTCTCTGACACTCTCTGACACCCTCTGACACTCTCTGAAGCTCTCTGAAACTATCTGACACTCTCTGACATTCTCTGAAACTCTCTGAAGCTCTCCGAAAGTCTCTGAAACTCTCTGAAACAGAGTGTCAGAGAGTGTCAAAGAGTTTCAGAAAGTGTCAGAGAGTGTCAGAGAGTGTCTGAGAGTGTCAGAGAGTGTCAGAGAGTTTCAGAGAGTTTCAGAGGGTGCCAGAGAGTGTCAGTGAGATTCAGAGAGTGTCAGAGAGTGTCAGAGAGTTTCAGAGAGTTTCAGAGTGTGTCTGAGAGTGTCAAAGAGAGTCAGAGAGTTTCTGAGAGTTTGTGAGTTTGTCAGAGAGTGTCAGAGATTGTCCGAGAGTGTCAGAGAGTATCAGAGAGTGTCAGAGAGTGTTAGAGAGTTTCAGGAAGTTTCAGAAAGTGTCAGATAGTGTCAAAGGGTTTCAGAAAGTGTCGGAGAGTGTCAGAGAGTTTCTGAGAGTGTCAGAGAGTGTCAGAGAGTTTCTGAGAGTTTCTGAGTTTGTCAGAGAGTGTCAGAGAGCGTCCGAGATTTTCAGAGAGTGTCACAGAGTGTCAGAGAGTGTCAGAGACTTTCAGAGAGTTTCTGAGTGTTTCTGAGAGTTTCAGAGAGTTTCAGAGAGCTTCAGAGAGTTTCAGAGAGTGTCAGAGCCTGTCAGAGAGTTTCAGAGAATGTCACGGAGTGTCAGAGAGTTTCAGAGAGCTTCAGAGAGTGTCAGAGAGTGTCAGAGAGTGTCAGAGAGTGTCAGAGACTTTCAGTCAGTTTCAGAGAGTGTCAGAGACTTTCAGAGAGAGTCAGACACTGTCTGAGAGTGTCAAAGAGTGCCAAAGTGTTTCAGAGAGTGTCAGAAAGAGTCAGAGAGTTTCTGAGTGTTTGTGAGTTTGTCGGAGAGTGTCAGAGATTGTCCGAGAGTGTCAGAGAGTATCAGAGAGTGTCAGAGAGTGTCAGAAAGTTTCAGAAAGTGTCAGATAGTGTCAGAGAGATTCAGAAAGTGTCAGAGAGTGTCAGAGTGTGGCTGAGAGTGTCAGAGAGTGTCAGAGAGTTTCAGAGCGTGTCAGAGATTGGCAGAGAGTATCAGAGATTTTCAGAGAGTGTCAGAGAGGTTCCGAGATTGTCAGAGAATGTCAGAGAGTGTCTGAGAGTTTCAGAGAGTGTCAGAGAGTTTCAGAGAGTGTCAGAGAGTTTCTGAGAGTTTCTGAGTCTCAGAAACTCCCTGAAAGTCTCTGTCACTCTCTGACACTCTGTGACTCTCTCTGAAACTCTCTGACACTCTCTGAAACTCTCTGACTCTCACTGACGCTCTGTGACACTATCTGAAACTCTCTGACACTCTCTGACACTCTCTGTAACTCTTCGGCACTCTCTGACACTCTCAGATAATGTCTGACACTCTCTGAAACTCTCTGACACTCTCTGAAATTCTCTGACACTCTCTGATACTCCCTGACACTCTCTGAATCTCCCTGAAGCTCTCTGACACTCGGTGACACTCTCTGAAACTTTCTGGCACTCTCCGAAACTCTCTGACACTCTCTGACACTCGCTGACACTCTCTGATTCTCGCTGACACTCTCTGATACTCTCTGACACTCACTGACACTCTGTGACACTCTCTGAAACTCTCTGACACTCTCTGAAACTCTCTGATACTCTGCGGCACTCTCTGACACTCTCAGATACTGTCCGACACTCTCTGAAACTCTCTGAAATTCTCTGACACTCTCTGACACTCCCTGACACTCTCTGAATCTCTCTGAAGCTCTCTGACACTCTGTGACACTCTCTGAAACTTTCCGGCACTCTCTGAAACTCTCTGAAGATCTCTGAAACTCTCTGAAAATCTCTGACACTCTCTGAAACTCTGTGACACTCTCTGAAACACTCTGACACTCTCTGAAACTCTCCGACACACCCAGAAACTGTCAGAAACTCTCAGGCACTCTCCGACAATCTCAGAAAGTCTCTGAAACTCTCTGACACTATCTGAACCTCTCTGACACTCTCTGACACTCTCTGACACTCTCTGACACTCTCTGAAACTCTTTGACACTCTCTGAAACTCTCAGACACTGTCTGACTCTCTCTGAAACTCTCCGAAACTCTCTGACACTCTCTGAAACTCCCTGAAACTCTCTGAAGCTCTCTGAAATTCTCTGACGCACCCCGACACTCTCTGAAACTCTCTGAAACTCTCTGACACTCTCTGACACTCTCTGAATCTCTCAGACACTCGCTGACACTCTCTGATGCTCTCTGAAACTCTCTGACACGCTCTGACACTCTCTGAAACTCTCTGAAGCTCTCTGGCACTCTCTGAAACTCTCTGACACTCTCTGACACTCTGTGACACTCTCCGAAACTTCCTGACACTCTCCGACACTCTCCGACAAAGTGCGAAACTCTCAGAAACTCTCTGACACTCTCTGACACTCGCTGAAACTATCTGACACTCACTGACACTCTGTGACACTCTCTGAAACTCTCTAACACTCTCTGACACTCTCTGAAAATCTCTGACACTCTCTGACACACTCAGAAAATCTCAGAGCCCTCTGAAAGTCTCTGAAACTCTCTGACATTCTCTGACACTGTGTGAATATCTCTGAAACTCTCTGAAATTCTCCCTGACATTCTCTCAATCTCTGTGACACTCTCCGAAGATCTCTGAATGTCTCCGAAACTCTCTGACACTCTGTGACACTCTGTGACACACTCTGACACTCCCTGACACTCTCCGACACACTCAGCAACTCTCAGAAAACTCTCTGGAACTCTCTGACACTCTCAGAATGTTTCTGAGACTCTCTGACACTCTCTGAAACTCTCTGAAACTCTCTGACACTCTCTGACATTCTCTGAAACACTTTGACACTCTCAGACAATGTCTGAAACTCTCTGAAACTCTCTGACACTCTCTGAAACTGTCTGAAACTATCTGACACTCTCTGACACTCTCTGAAGCTCTCTGAAACTCTCTGACACCCTGTGACACTCTCTGAAACTCTATGAAACTCTCCGACACGCTCTGACACTCTGTGACACTCTCTGAAAATCTCTGACACTCCCTTACACTCTCTGACACTCTCTGACCTTCGCTGACACTCTCTGATACTCTCTGACATTCACTGACACGATCTGACTCTCGCTGACTCTCGCTGACACTCTCTGACACTCACTGACAATATCTGACTCTCTCTGAAACTCTCTGACACGCACTGACCCTCTGATGAACTCTGTGAAACTCTCTGACAGTCTCTGACACTCTCTGACACTCTCTGACAGTCTGTGACACTCTCTGAAACATTCTGACACTCTCCGACACTCTCCGACAAACTGAGAAACTCTCAGAAACTCTCTGACACTCTCTGACACTCGCTGAAACTCTCTGACACTCACTGACACTCTGTGACACTCTCTGAAACTCTCTAACACTCTCTGACACTCTCTGAAAATCTCTGACACTCTCTGACACACTCAGAAAATCTCAGAGCCCTCTGACAGTCTCTGAAACTCTCTGACATTCTCTGACACTCTGTGAATATCTCTGAAACTCTCTGAAACTCCCTGACATTCTCTCAAACTCTGTGAAACTCTCTGAAAATCTCTGAATGTCTCCGAAACTCTCTGACACTCTGTGACACTCTGTGACACTCTGTGACACACTCTGACTCTCCCTGACACTGTCCGACACACTCAGTAACTCTCAGAAAGCTCTCTGGCACTCTCTGACACTCTCAGAAAGTCTCTGAGACTCTCTGACACTCTCTGAAACTCTCTGAAACTCTCTGACACACTCTGACACTCTCTGAAACACTTTGACACTCTTTGACACTCTCAGACAATGTCTGAAACTCTCTGAAACTCTCTGACACTCTCTGACCCTCTGAGACACTCTCTGAAACTCTCTGACAGTCTCTGACACTCTCTGACAGTCTGTGACACTCTCTGAAACATTCTGGCACTCTCTGACACTCTCTGAAGATCTCTGAAACTCTCTGAAAATCTCTGACGCTCTCTGAAACTCTGTGACAGTCTCGGAAACACTGTGACACTCTCTGACACTCTCCGACACACTCAGAAACTGTCAGAAACTCTCAGGCACTCTCCGACACTCTCAGCAATTCTCTGAAACTCTCTGACACTCACTGACACACTGTGACACTCTCTGAAACTCTCTGACATTCTCTGACACTCTCCGACAAACTCAGAAACTCTCAGAAACTCTCTGACACTCTCTGACACTCGCTGACACTCTCTGACTCTCACTGAATGTCTCTGATACTCTCTAACACTCACTGAAACTAACTGACGCTCTCTGAAACTCTCTGACACTCACTGACACTCTGTGACACTCTCTGAAACTCTCTGACACTCTCTGACACTCTCCGACACTCTCTGAAACTCTCTGACACTCTCTGACACTCGCTGACACTCTCTGACACTCTCTGACACTCACTGACACTCTGTGACACTCTCTGAAACTCTCTGACACTCTCTGAAACTCTCTGTAACTCTTCGGCACTCTCTGACACTCTCAGATACTGTCTGACACTCTCTGAAACTCTCTGACACTCTCTGAAATTCTCTGACACTCTCTGACACTCCCTGACACTCTCTGAATCTCTCTGAAGCTCTCTGACACTCTGTGACACTCGCTGACACTCTCTGATTCTCGCTGACACTCTCTGATACTCTCTGACACTCACTGACACTCTCTGACACTCTCTGAAACTCTCTGACATTCTCTGACACTCTCTGACACTCTCTGAAACTCTCTGACTCTCACCGACGCTCTGTGACACTCTCTGAAACTCTCTGACACTCTCTGACACTCTCTGAAACTCTTCGGCACTCTCTGACACTCTCCGATATTTTCTGACACTCTCTGAAACTCTCTGACACTCTCTGAAACTCTCTGACACTCTCGGACACTCCCTGACACTCTCTGAATCTCTCTGAAGCTCTCTGACACTCTGTGACCCTCTCTGAAACTTTCCGGCAGTCTCTGACACTCTCTGAAGATCTCTGAAAATCTCTGAAAATCTCTGACACTCTCTGAAACTCTGTGCCACTCTCTGAAACACTCTGACACTCTCTGAAACTCTCCGACACACTCAGAAACTGTCAGAAACTCTCAGGCACTCTCCGACACTCTCAGAAAGTCTCTGAAACTCTCTGACACTCCCTGACACTCTCTGAAGCTCTCTGAAACTCTCTGACACTCCCCGACACTCTCTGAAACTCTCTGAAACTGTTTGACACTCTCTGACAATCTCTGACACTGTCTGACACTCTCAGAAACTCTCAGAAAATCTCTGAAACTCTCTGACACTCTCTGAGACTCTGTGACACTCTCCGAAACTCTCTGATACTCTCCGACACTCTCCGACAAACTGAGAAACTCTCAGAAACTCTCTGACACTCTCTGACACTCTGTGACACTCTCTGAAACTCTCTGACACTCTCTGACACTCTCTGACACTCTGTGACACTCTCTGAAACTCTCTGACACTCTCTGACACTCTCTGACACTCTCTTAAACACTTCGGCACTCTCTGACACTCTCAGATACTGTCTGACACTCTCTGAAACTCTCTGACACTCTCTGAAGTTCTTTGACACTCTCTGACACTCCCCGACACTCTCTGAATCTCTCTGAAGCTCTCTGACAATCTGTGACACTCTCTGAAACTCTCTGACACTCACTGACACTCTCTGACACTCTCTGACACTCTCTGAAACTCTTCGGCACTCTCTGACACTCTCAGATACTGCCTGACACTCTCTGAAACTCTCTGACACTCTCTGAAGTTCTTTGACACTCTCTGACACTCCCCGATACTCTCTGACACTCTCTGAAACTCTCTGACACGCTCTGACACTCTCTGAAACCCTCTGAAGCTCTCTGGCACTCTCTGAAACTCTCTGAATCTCTCTGACACTCTCTGACACTCTCAGACACTCTCTGACACTTTCTGAAACTCTCTGATACTATCTGACACTTCCTGAATCTTTCTGACAATCTCTTACACTCTCAGAAACTCTCAGAAAATCTCTGAAACTCTCTGACACTCTCTGACACTCACTGACACTCTCTGATACTCTCTGACACTCTCTGACACTCTCCGACAAACTCAGAAACTCTCAAAAATTCTCTGACACTCTCTGACACTCGCTGAAACTCTCTGACTCTCAGTGAAAGTGTCTGATAGTCTCTAACACTCACTGACACTATCTGACACTCTCTGAAATTCTCTGACACTCTCTGACACTCCCTGACACTCTCTGAATCTCTCTGAAGCTCTCTGACACTCTGTGACACTCTCTGAAACTTTCCGGCACTCTCTGACACTCTCTGAAGATCTCTGAAAATCTCTGAAAATCTCTGACACTCTCTGAAACTCTGTGACACTCTCTGAAACTCTCTGACACTCTCTGAAGTTCTTTGACACTCTCTGACACTCCCCGATACTCTCTGACACTCTCTGAAACTCTCTGACACGCTCTGACACTCTCTGAAACCCTCTGAAGCTCTCTGGCACTCTCTGAAACTCTCTGAATCTCTCTGACACTCTCTGACACTCTCAGACACTCTCTGACACTTTCTGAAACTCTCTGATACTATCTGACACTTCCTGAATCTTTCTGACAATCTCTTACACTCTCAGAAACTCTCAGAAAATCTCTGAAACTCTCTGACACTCTCTGACACTCACTGACACTCTCTGAAACTCTCTGACACTCTCTGACACTCTCCGACAAACTCAGAAACTCTCAAAAATTCTCTGACACTCTCTGACACTCGCTGAAACTCTCTGACTCTCAGTGAAAGTGTCTGATAGTCTCTAACACTCACTGACACTATCTGACACTCTCTGAAATTCTCTGACACTCTCTGACACTCCCTGACACTCTCTGAATCTCTCTGAAGCTCTCTGACACTCTGTGACACTCTCTGAAACTTTCCGGCACTCTCTGACACTCTCTGAAGATCTCTGAAAATCTCTGAAAATCTCTGACACTCTCTGAAACTCTGTGACACTCTCTGAAACTCTCCGACACACTCAGAAACTGTCAGAAACTCTCAGGCACTCTCCGACACTCTCAGAAAGTCTCTGAAACTCTCTGACACTATCTGAACCTCTCTGACACTCTCTGACACTCCCTGACACTCTCTGAAGCTCTCTGAAACACTCTGACACTCCCCAACACTCTCTGAAACTCTCTGAAACTCTCTGACACTCTCTGACACTCTCTGAATCTCTCAGACACTCGCTGACACTCTCTGACGCTCTCTGAAACTCTCTGACACGCTCTGACACTCTCTGAAACTCTCTGAAGCTCTCTGGCACTCTCTGAAACTCTCTGAATTAGAATTAGAATTAGAATTAGAATATTACAGCGCAGTACAGGCCCTTCGGCCCTCGATGTTGCGCCGATCATCTGACCTACACTATTCCATTTACATCCATATGTCTATCCAATGACCACTTAAATGCCCTTAAAGTTGGCGAGTCTACTACTGTTGCAGGCAGGGCGTTCCACGCCCCTACTACTCTCTGCGTAAAGAAACTACCTCTGACATCTGTCCTATATCTTTCACCCCTCAACTTAAAGCTATGTCCCCTCGTGTTTGCCATCCTCATCCGAGGAAAAAGACTCTCACTATCCACCCTATCTAACCCTCTGATTATCTTGTATGTCTCTATTAAGTCACCTCTCCTCCTCCTTCTCTCTAACGAAAACAACCCCAAGTCCCTCAGCCTTTCCTCGTAAGACCTTCCTTCCATACCAGGCAACATCCTAGTAAATCTCCTCTGCACCCTTTCCAAAGCTTCGACATCCTTCCTATAATGCGGTGACCAGAACTGCACGCAATACTCCAGGTGCGGCCTCACCAGAGTTTTGTACAGCTGCATCATGACCCCGTGGCTCTGAAACTCGATCCCCCTACTAATAAAGGCTAACACACCATATGCCTTCTTAACAGCCCTATTAACCTGGGTAGCAACTTTCAGGGATTTATGTACCTGGATACCAAGATCTCTCTGCTCATCTACACTACCAAGAATCTTCCCATTAGCCCAGTACTCTGCATTGCTGTTACTCCTTCCAAAGTGAATCACCTCACACTTCTCCGCATTAAACTTCATTTGCCATCTCTCAGCCCAGCTCTGCAGCCTATCTATGTCCCTCTGTACCCTACAACACCCTTCGACACTATCCACAACTCCACCGACCTTCGTGCCATCCGCAAATTTACTAACCCACCCTTCTACACCCTCATCCAGGTCGTTTATAAAAATGACAAACAGCAGTGGCCCCAAAACAGAACCTTGCGGTACACCACTAGTAACTAAACTCCAGGATGAACATTTGCCATCAACCACCACCCTCTGTCTTCTTTCAGCTAGCCAATTTCTGATCCAAAGCTCTAAATCACCTTCAACCCCATACTTGCGTATTTTCTGCAATAGCCTACCGTGGGGAACCTTATCAAACGCCTTACTGAAATCCATATACACCACATCCACGGCTTTACCCTCATCCACCTGTTTGGTCACCTTCTCGAAAAACTCAATAAGGTTTGTGAGGCACGACCTACCTTTCACAAAACCGTGCTGACTATCGCAAATCAACTTATTCTTTTCAAGATGATTATAAATCCTGTCTCTTATAACCTTTTCCAACATTTTACCCACAACCGAAGTAAGGCTCACAGGTCTATGATTACCAGGGCTGTCTCTACTCCCCTTCTTGAACAAGGGGACAACATTTGCTATCCTCCAGTCCTCCGGCACTACTCCTGTCGACAATGACGACTTGAAGATCAACAACAACGGCTCTGCAATCTCCTCCCTGGCTTCCCAGAGAATCCTAGGATAAATCCCATCTGGCCCAGGGGACTTATCTATTTTCACTCTTTCCAAAATTGCTAACACCTCCTCCTTGTGAATCTCAATCCCATCTAGCCTAGTAGGCTGTATCTCAGTAATCTCCTCGGCAACATTTTCTTTCTCTACTGTAAATACTGACGAAAAATATTCATTTAACGCTTCCCCTATCTCCTCTGATTCCGCACACAACTTCCCACTACTATCCTTGATTGGCCCTGTTCTAACTCTTATCATTCGTTTATTCCTGATATACCTATAGAAAGCCTTAGGGTTTTCTTTGATCCTATCCGCCAATGACTTCTCGTGTCCTCTCCTTGCTCTTCTTAGCCCTCCCTTTGGATCCTTCCTGGCTAGCTTGTAACTCTCAAGCGCCCTAACTGAGCCTTCACGTCTCATCCTAACATAAGCCGCCCTCTTCCTCTTGACAAGCGCTTCAACTTCTTGAGTAAACCACGGCTCCCTTGCTCGACAACTTCCTCCCTGCCTGACAGGTACATACTTATCAAGGACACGCATTAGCTGCTCCTTGAATAAGCTCCACATTTCGTTTGTGCCCATCCCCTGCAGTTTCCTTCCCCATCCTACACATCCTAAATCTTGCCTAATCGCGTCATAATTTCCTTTCCCCCAGCTATAATTCTTGCCCTGCGGTATATACCTGTCCCTGCCCATTGCTAAGGTAAACCTAACCGAATTGTGATCACTATCGCCAAAGTGCTCACCTACATCTAAATCGAACACCTGGCCGGGTTCATTACCCAGTACCAAATCCAATGTGGCATCGCCCCTGGTTGGCCTGTCCACATACTGTGTCAGAAAACCCTCCTGCACACACTGGACAAAAACAGACCCATCTAAAGTACTCGAACTATAGTATTTCCAGTCAATATTTGGAAAGTTAAAGTCCCCCATAACCACTACCCTGTTACTCTCGCTCCTGTCGAGAATCATCTTCGCTATCCTTTCCTCTACATCTCTGGAACTATTCGGAGGTCTATAGAAAACTCCCAACAGGGTGACCTCTCCTCTCCTGTTTCTAACCTCGGCCCATACTGCCTCAGTAGACGAGTCCTCAAACGTCCTTTCTGCCGCTGTAATACTTTCCTTGATTAACAATGCCACCCCCCCCCCCCTCTTTTACCCTCTTCTCTGTTCTTTCTGAAACATCTAAATCCCGGAACCTGCAACATCCATTCCTGCCCCTGCTCTACCCATGTCTCCGAAATGGCCACAACATCAGGATCCCAGGTACCAACCCATGCTGCAAGCTCACCCACCTTATTCCGGATGCTCCTGGCATTGAAGTAGACACACTTTAAACCAAGTTCTTGCTTGCCAGTGCCCTCTTGCGTCCCTGTAACCTTATCCCCTACCTCACTACTCTCAACAGCCTGTACACTGGCACTGCAATTTAGGTTCCCATTCCCCTGCTGATTTAGTTTAAACCCCCCCGAAGAGACTAACAAATCTCCCCCCCAGGATATTGGTACCGCTCTGGTTCAGGTGAAGACCATCCTGTTTGTAGAGGTCCCACCTACCCCAGAAAGAGCCCCAATTATCCAGGAAACCAAAACCCTCCCTCCTACACCATCCCTGCAGCCACGTGTTCAACTCCTCTCTCTCCCTATTCCTCTCTTCGCTAGCACGTGGCACAGGCAACAACCCAGAGATAACAACTCTGCTTGTTCTCGCTCTAAGCTTCCACCCTAGCTCCCTGAATTTCTGCCTTAAATCCCCATCTCTCTTCCTACCTATGTCGTTGGTGCCTATGTGGACCACGACTTGGGGGTGCTCCCCCTCCCCCTTAAGGATCCCAAAAACACGATCGGAGACATCACGTACCCTGGCACCTGGGAGGCAACACACCAACCGTGAGTCTCTCTCGTTCCCACAGAACCTCCTATCTGTTCCCCTAACTATGGAGTCCCCAATGACTAATGCTCTGCTCCTCTTCCCTTTTCCCTTCTGAGCAACAGGGACAGACTCTGTGCCAGAGACCTGCACCCCATTGCTTACCCCTGGTAAGTCGTCCCCCCCAACAGTATCCAAAACGGTATACCTGTTGTTGAGGGAAACGGCCACAGGGGATCCCTGCACTGCCTGCTGGTTCCCTTTCCTTCCCCTGACGGTAACCCATCTACCTACTTCTTTTACCTGAGGTGTGACTGCCTCCCTATAACTCCTGTCAATAATCCCCTCCGCCTCCCGAATGATCCGAAGTTCATCCAGCTCCAGCTCCAGTTCCCTAACGCGGTCTGCGAGGAGCTGGAGTTGGGTGCACTTCCCGCAGATGCAGTCAGCAGGGACACCCAGAGTGTCTGACACTCTCTGAATCTCTCTGACACTCTCTGACAATCTCTGACTCTCTCTGACACTCTCAGAAACTCTCTGAAACTCTCTGACACTCTCTGACACTCTGTGACACTCTCCGAAACTCTCTGACACTCTCCGACACTCTCCGACAAACTGAGAAACTCTCAGAAACTCTCTGACACTCTCTGACACTCGCTGAAACTCTCTGACACTCTCTGACACTCTGTGACACTCTCTGAAACTCTCTGACACTCTCTGACACTCTCTGACACTCTCTGAAACTCTCTGACACTCTCTGACACTCGCTGACACTCTCTGATTCTCGCTGACACTCTCTGATACTCTCTGACACTCACTGACACTCTGTGACACTCTCTGAAACTCTCTGACACTCTCTGACACTCTCTGACACACTCTGAAAATCTCTGACTCTCACTGACGCTCTGTGACACTCTCTGAAACTCTCTGACACTCTGACACTCTCTGAAACTCTTCGGCGCTGTCTGACACTCTCAGATACTGTCTGACACTCTCTGAAACTCTCTGACACTCTCTGAAATTCTCTGACACTCTATGACACTCCCTGACACTCTCTGAATCTCTCTGAAACTCTCTGACACTCTGTGACACTCTCTGAAACTTTCTGGCACTCTCTGACACTCTCTGAAGATCTCTGAAACTCTCTGAAAATCTCTGACACTCTCTGAAATTCTGTGACACTCTCTGAAACACTCTGACACTCTCTGACACTCTCCGACACACTCAGAAACTGTCAGAAACTCTCAGGCACTTTCTGACACTCTCAGAAAGTCTCTGAAACTCTCTGATACTCTCTGATTCTCGCTAACCCTCTCTGATACTCTCTGACACTCACTGACACTCTGTGACACTCTCTGAAACTCTCTGACACTCTCTGACACTCCGTGACACTCTCTGAAACTCTCAGGCACTCTCTGACACTCTCAGAAAGTCTCTGAAACTCTCTGACAATATCTGAACCTCTCTGACACTCTCTGACACTCTCTGAAACTCTTTGACACTCTCTGACACTCTCAGACACTGTCTGACTCTCTCTGAAACTCTCCGAAACTCTCTGAAATTCTCTGACACTCTATGACACTCCCTGACACTCTCTGAATCTCTCTGAAACTCTCTGACACTCTGTGACACTCTCTGAAACTTTCTGGCACTCTCTGACACTCTCTGAAGATCTCTGAAACTCTCTGAAAATCTCTGACACTCTCTGAAATTCTGTGACACTCTCTGAAACACCCTAACACTCTCTGACACTCTCCGACACACTCAGAAACTGTCAGAAACTCTCAGGCACTTTCTGACACTCTCAGAAAGTCTCTGAAACTCTCTGATACTCTCTGATTCTCGCTAACCCACTCTGATAATCTCTGACACTCACTGACACTCTGTGACACTCTCTGAAACTCTCTGACACTCTCTGACACTCCGTGACACTCTCTGAAACTCTCAGGCACTCTCTGACACTCTCAGAAAGTCTCTGAAACTCTCTGACAATATCTGAACCTCTCTGACACTCTCTGACACTCTCTGAAACTCTTTGACACTCTCTGACACTCTCAGACACTGTCTGACTCTCTCTGAAACTCTCCGAAACTCTCTGAAATTCTCTGACACTCTATGACACTCCCTGACACTCTCTGAATCTCTCTGAAACTCTCTGACACTCTGTGACACTCTCTGAAACTTTCTGGCACTCTCTGACACTCTCTGAAGATCTCTGAAACTCTCTGAAAATCTCTGACACTCTCTGAAATTCTGTGACACTCTCTGAAACACCCTAACACTCTCTGACACTCTCCGACACACTCAGAAACTGTCAGAAACTCTCAGGCACTTTCTGACACTCTCAGAAAGTCTCTGAAACTCTCTGATACTCTCTGATTCTCGCTAACCCACTCTGATAATCTCTGACACTCACTGACACTCTGTGACACTCTCTGAAACTCTCTGACACTCTCTGACACTCCGTGACACTCTCTGAAACTCTCAGGCACTCTCTGACACTCTCAGAAAGTCTCTGAAACTCTCTGACAATATCTGAACCTCTCTGACACTCTCTGACACGCTCTGACACTCTCTGAAACTCTTTGACACTCTCTGACACTCTCAGACACTGTCTGACTCTCTCTGAAACTCTCCGAAACTCTCTGACACTCTCTGACACTCCCTGACACTCTCTGAAGCTCTCTGAAACTCTCTGACAGTCTCCGACACTCTCTGAAACTCTCTGAAACTCTCTGACACTCTCTGACACTCTCTGAATCTCTCAGACACTCTCTGACACTCTCTGAAACTCTCTGACACGCTCTGACAATCTCTGAAACCCTCTGAAGCTCTCTGGCACTCTCTGAAACTCTCTGAATCTCTCTGACACACTCTGACACTCTCAGACACTCTCTGACACTTTCTGAAACTCTCTGATACTATCTGACACTTTCTGAATCTTTCTGACAATCTCTGACACTCTGTGACACTCTCAGAAACTCTCAGAAAATCTCTGACACTCTCTGAGACTCTGTGACACTCTCTGAAACTCTCTGACACTCTCTGACACTCTCCGACAAACTCAGAAACTTTCAAAAACTCTCTGTCCCTCTCTGACACTCGATGACACTCTCTGACTCTCACTGAAAGTCTCTGATACTCTCTAACACTCACTGACACTATCTGACACTCTCTGAAACTGTCTGACACTCACTGACACTCTGTGACACTCTCTGAAACTCTCTGACACTCTCTGACACTCTCTGAAACTCTCTGACAATCTCTGACACTCGCTGACACTCTCTGATTCTCGCTGACACTCTCTGATACTCTCTGACACTCACTGACACTCTGTGACACTCTCTGAAACTCTCTGACACTCTCTGACACTCTGTGACACGCTCTGAAACTCTCTGACACTCTCTGACACTCTCTGAAACTCTCTGACACTCTGACACTCTCTGAAACTCTTCGGCACTCTCTGACACTCTCAGATACTGTCTGACACTCTCTGAAACTCTCTGACCCTCTATGAAATTCTCTGACACTCTCTGACACTCCCTGACACTCTCTGAATCTCTCTGAAGCTCTCTGACACTCTGTGACACTCTCTGAAACTTTCTGACACTCTCTGACACTCTCTGAAGATCTCTGAAACTCTCTGAAAATCTCTGACACTCTCTGAAATTCTGTGACACTCGCTGAAATACTCTGACACTCTCTGACACTCTCCGACACACTCAGAATCTGTCAGAAACTCTCAGGCACTCTCTGACACTCTCAGAAAATCTCTGTAAATCTCTGACACTCGCTGACACTCTGTGATTCTCGCTGACCCTCTCTGATACTCTCTGACACTCACTGACACTCTGTGACACTCTCTGAAACTCTCTGACACTCTCTGACACACTCTGACACTCTCTGAAACACTTCGGCACTCTCTGACACTCTCAGATACTGTCTGACACTCTCTGAAACTCTCTGACACTCTCTGAAGTTCTTTGACACTTTCTGACACTCCTCGACACTCTCTGAATCTCTCTGAAGCTCTCTGACAATCTGTGACACTCTCTGAAACTCTCTGACACTCTCTGACACTCTCTGACACTCTCTGAAACTCTTCGGCACTCTCTGACACTCTCAGATACTGTCTGACACTCTCTGAAACTCTCTGACACTCTCTGAAGTTCTTTGACACTCTCCGACACTCCCCGACACTCTCTGACACTCTCTGAAACTCTCTGACACGCTCTGACACTCTCTGAAACCCTCTGAAGCTTTCTGGCACTCTCTGAAACTCTCTGAATCTCTCTGACACACTCTGACACTCTCAGACACTCTCTGACACTTTCTGAAACTCTCTGATACTATTTGACACTTTCTGAATCTTTCTGACAATCTCTGACACTCTGTGACACTCTCAGAAACTCTCAGAAAATCTCTGACACTTCTGACACTCTGTGACACTCTCTGAAACTCTCTGACACTCTCTGACACTCTCCGACAAACTCAGAAACTTTCAAAAACTCTCTGTCCCTCTCTGACACTCGATGACACTCTCTGACTCTCACTGAAAGTCTCTGATACTCTCTAAAACTCACTGACACTATCTGTCACTCTCAAAATCTCTGACACTCACTGACACTCTGTGACACTCTCTGAAACTCTCTGACATTCTCTGACACTCTCTGACACTCTCTGAAACTCTCTGACACTCTCTGACACTCGCTGACACTCTCTGATTCTCGCTGACACTCTCTGATACTCTCTGACACTCACTGACACTCTGTGACACTCTCTGACACTCTGTGACACTCTCTGACACTCTGTGACACTCTCTGAAACTCTCTGACACTCTCTGACACTCTCTGAAACTCTCTGACACTCTGACACTCTCTGAAACTCTTCGGCACTCTCTGACACTCTCAGATACTGTCTGACACTCTCTGAAACTCTCTGAAACTCTCTGAAATTCTCTGACACTCTCTGACACTCCCTGACACTCTCTGAATCTCTCTGAAGCTCTCTGACACTCTGTGACACTCTCTGAAACTTTCTGACACTCTCTGACACTCTCTGAAGATCTCTGAAACTCTCTGAAAATCTCTGACACTCTCTGAAATTCTGTGACACTCGCTGAAACACTCTGACACTCTCTGACACTCTCCGACACACTCAGAATCTGTCAGAAACTCTCAGGCACTCTCTGACACTCTCAGAAAATCTCTGAAACTCTCTGACACTCACTGACACTCTGTGACACTCTCTGAAACTCTCTGACACTCTCTGACACTCTCTGAAACACTTCGGCACTCTCTGACACTCTCAGATACTGTCTGACACTCTCTGAAACTCTCTGACACTCTCTGAGATTCTTTGACACTCTCTGACACTCCCCGACACTCTCTGAATCTCTCTGAAGCTCTCTGACAATCTGTGACACTCTCTGAAACTCTCTGACACTCTCTGACACTCTCTGAAATTCTTCGGCACTCTCTGACACTCTCAGATACTGTATGACACTCTCTGAAACTCTCTGACACTCTCTGAAACTCTCTGACACGCTCTGACACTCTCTGAAACCCTCTGAAGCTCTCTGGCACTCTCTGAAACTCTCTGAATCTCTCTGACACTCTCTGAAACTCTCTGAAACTGACTGAAACTCTCTAACACTCTCTGACACTCTCTGACACTCTCTGAAGCTCTCTGAAACTCTCTGACACCCCGTGACATTCTCTGAAACTCTCTGACAGGCTCTGACACTCTCTGAAACTCTCTGAAGTTCTCTGAAGCTCTCTGAAACTCTCAGAAACACTCAGAAACTCTCTGAAAGTCTCTGACACTCTCTGACACTCTGTGACACTGTCTGAAAATCTCTGACACTCTCTGACACTCTCTGACAAACTCAGGATCTCTCAGAAACTCTCTGACACTCTCTGAAACTCTCTGACACTGTCTGAAACTCTCAGACACTCTCTGACATTCTCTGACACTCTCTGAAACTCTCTGACAGTCTCTGAAACTTTCTGATACTCTCTGACAATCTCTGACACGCTCTGAAACTCTCTGACACTCTCTGAAACTCTCAGACACTCACGGAAACTCTCTGACACTTTCTGAATCTCTCTGACACTATCTGATACATTCTGAAACTTTCTGACACTCTCTGACACTCGCTGATACTCTCTGACACTCTCGGACAATCTCTGATACTCTCTGACAAACTCACAAACTCTCAGAAACTCTCTGACTCTCTCTGACTCTCTCAGACACTCTCTGAAACTCTCTGAAACTCTCTGACACTCTCTGACACTCTCTGAATCTCTCAGACACTCTCTGACACTCTCTGACACACTCTGAAAATCGCTGACTCTCTCTGACATTCTCTGCTACTCTCTGACACTCTCGGACAATCTCTGACATTCTCTGACAAACTCACAAACTCTCAGAAACTCTCTGACTCTTTCTGACACTCTCTGAAACAGTTTGACACTCTTTGACAATCTCAGACAGAGTCTGACTGTCTCTGAAACTCTCTGACACTCTCTGAAACTGACTGAAACTCTCTAACACTCTCTGACACTCTCTGACACTCTCTGAAGCTCTCTGAAACTCTCTGACACCCCGTGACATTCTCTGAAACTCTCTGACAGGCTCTGACACTCTCTGAAACTCTCTGAAGTTCTCTGAAACTCTCTGAAACTCTCAGAAACACTCAGAAACTCTCTGAAAGTCTCTGACACTCTCTGACACTCTGTGACACTCTCTGAAAATCTCTGACACTCTCTGACACTCTCTGACAAACTCAGAAACTCTCAGAAACTCTCTGACACTCTCTGAAACTCTCTGACACTGTCTGAAACTCTCAGACACTCTCTGACATTCTCTGACACTCTCTGAAACTCTCTGACAGTCTCTGAAACTTTCTGATACTCTCTGACAATCTCTGACACGCTCTGAAACTCTCTGACACTCTCTGAAACTCTCAGACACTCACGGAAACTCTCTGACACTTTCTGAATCTCTCTGACACTATCTGATACTTTCTGAAACTTTCTGACACTCTCTGACACTCGCTGATACTCTCTGACACTCTCGGACAATCTCTGACACTCTCTGACAAACTCACAGACTCTCAGAAACTCTCTGACTGTCTCTGACTCTCTCAGACACTCTCTGAAACTCTCTGAAACTCTCTGACACTCTCTGACACTCTCTGAATCTCTCAGACACTCTCTGACACTCTCTGACACTCTCTGAAACTCTCTGAAACTCTCCGGCACCCTCTGAAACTCTCTGAAACTCTCTGAAACTCTCTGACACTTTCTGAAACTCTCTGACACTCTCTGACACTCTCAGACACTCCCTGACACTCTCTGACACTTTCTGACTCTCTCTGAAACTCTCTGAAGCTCTCTCAAACTGTCTGACACCCTGTGACACTCTCTGAATCTCTCTGACAGGCTCCGACACTATCTGAAACATTCTGAAACTCTCTGAAACTCTCAGAAACTCTCTGAAAGTCTCTGACACTCTCTGACACTCTGTGACACTCTCTGAAAATCTCTCACACTCTCTGACACTCTCTGACAAACTCAGAAACTGTCAGAAACTCTCTGACACTCTCTGAAACTCTCTGACAATCTCTGACACGCTCTGAAACTCTCTGACACTCTCTGACACTCTCAGACACTCTCTGACACTCTCTGACACTTTCTGAAACTCTCTGACACTATCTGACACTTTCTGAAACTTCCTGACCCTCTCTGACAATCTCTGACACTCTCTGACAGTCTCTGATACTCTCTGACACTCTCGGACAATCTCTGACACTCTCTGACAAACTCACAAACTCTCAGAAACTCTATGACTCTCTCAGACACTCTCAGACACTCTCTGGCACTCTCTGAAACTTTCTGACACTCTCTGAAACACACTGAAGCTCTCTGAAACTCTCTGAAAATCTCTGACACTCTCTGACACTCTCTGAAACTCTCTGAAACTCTCCGGCACCATCTGAAACTCTCTGACACTCTCTGACACTTTCTGAAACTCTCTGACACTGTCTGACACTCTCCGACACTGTCTGACACTCTCTGACACTTTCTGACTCTCTCTGACACTCTCTGAAGCTCTCTCAAACTGTCTGACACCCTGTGACACTCTCTGAAACTCTCTGACAGGCTCTGACACTCTCTGAAACATTCTGAAACTCTCTGAAACTCTCTGAAACTCTCAGAAACACTCAGAAACTCTCTGAAAGTCTCTGACACTCTCTGACACTCTGTGACACTCTCCGAGAATCTCTGACACTCTCTGACACTCTCTGACAAACTCAGAAACTGTCAGAAACTCTCTGACACTCTCTGAAACTCTCTGACAATCTCTGACACGCTCTGAAACTCTCTGACACTCTGTGACACTCTCAGACACTCTCTGACACTCTCTGACACTTTCTGAAACTCTCTGACACTATCTGACACTTTCTGAAACTTCCTGACACTCTCTGACAATCTCTGACACTCTCTGACACATTCTGACACTCTCTGACACACTGCCACACTCTCTGAAGCTCTCTGACACTCTCTGAAACTCTTTGACACTCTCTGAGACTCTCAGAAACTCTCTGACACTCTCTGACACTCTCTGACACTCACTGACACTATCTGACACTCTCTAAAATTCTCTGACACTCTCAGCCACTCTCTGACACTCTCTGAATCTCTCTGACACTATCTGACACTTTCTGAAACTTTCTGACACTCTCTGACACTCTCTGATACTCTCTGACACTCTCGGACTATCTCTGACACTCTCTGACAAACTCACAAACTCTCAGAAACTCTCTGACTCTTTCTGACACTCTCTGAAACACTTTGACACTCTTTGACAATCTCAGACAGTGTCTGACTGTTTCTGAAACTCTCTGACACTCTCTGAAACTGACTGAAACTCTCTAACACTCTCTGACACTCTCTGAAGCTCTCTGAAACTCTCTGACACCCCGTGACATTCTCTGAAACTCTCTGACAGGCTCTGACACTCTCTGAAACTCTCTGAAGTTCTCTGAAACTCTCTGAAACTCTCACAAACACTCAGAAACTCTCTGAAAGTCTCAGACACTCTCTGACACTCTCTGACACTTTCTGACTCTCTCTGACACTCTCTGAAGCTCTCTCAAACTGTCTGACACCCTGTGACACTCTCTGAAACTCTCTGACAGGCTCTGACACTTTCTGAATCTCTCTGACACTATCTGATACTTTCTGAAACTTTCTGACACTCTCTGACACTCTCTGATACTCTCTGACACTCTCGGACAATCTCTGACACTCTCTGACAAACTCACAAACTCTCAGAAACTCTCTGACTCTCTCTGACTCTCTCAGACACTCTCTGAAACTCTCTGAAACTCTCTGACACTCTCTGAAACTCTCTGAAAGTCTCTGACACTCTGTGACACTCTCTGAAAATCTCTGACACTCTCTGACACTCTCTGACAAACTCAGAAACTGTCAGAAACTCTCTGACACTCTCTGAAACTCTCTGACAATCTCTGACACGCTCTGAAACTCTCTGACACTCTCTGACACTCTCAGACACTCTCTGACACTCTCTGACACTTTCTGAAACTCTCTGACACTATCTGACACTTTCTGAAACTTCCTGACAATCTCTGACAATCTCTGACACTCTCTGACACTCTCTGATACTCTCTGACACTCTCGGACAATATCTGACACTCTCTGACAAACTCACAAACTCTCAGAAACTCTATGACTCTCTCAGACACTCTCAGACACTCTCTGGCACTCTCTGAAACTTTCTGACACTCTCTGAAACACACTGAAGCACTCTGAAACTCTCTGAAACTCTCTGACAATCTCAGGAACTCTCTGAAACTCTCTGACACATTCTGACACTCTCTGACACACTGCCACACTCTCTGAAGCTCTCTGACACTCTCTGAAACTCTTTGCCACTCTCTGAGACTCTCAGCCACTCTCTGACACTCTCTGACACTCTCTGATAATCTCTGACACTCTCGGACTATCTCTGACACTCTCAGAAACTCTCTGACTCTTTCTGACACTCTCTGAAACACTTTGACACTCTTTGACAATCTCAGACAGTGTCTGACTGTCTCTGAAACTCTCTGACATTCTCTGAAACTGACTGAAACTCTCTAACACTCTCTGACACTCTCTGAAGCTCTCTGAAACTCTCTGACACCCCGTGACATTCTCTGAAACTCTCTGACAGGCTCTGACACTCTCTGAAACTCTCTGAAGTTCTCTGAAACTCTCTGAAACTCTCAGAAACACTCAGAAACTCTCTGAAAGTATCTGACACTCTCTGACACTCTGTGACACTCTCTGAAAATCTCTGACACTCTCTGACACTCTGACAAACTCAGAAACTCTCAGAAACTCTCTGACACTCTCTGAAACACTCTGACACTCTCTGAAACTCTCAGACACTCTCTGACAACTTCTGACACGCTCTGAAACTCTCTGACACTCTCTGAAACTCTCAGACACTCTCGGGAACTGTCTGACACTTTCTGAATCTCTCTGACACTATCTGATACTTTCTGAAACTTTCTGACTCTCTCTGACACTCTCTGATACTCTCTGACACTCTTGGACAATCTCTGACACTCTCTGACAAACTCACAAACTCTCAGAAACTCTCTGACTCTCTCTGACTCTCTCAGACACTCTCTGAAACTCTCTGAAACTCTCTGACACTCTCTGACACTCTCTGAATCTCTCAGACACTCTCTGACACTCTCTGAAAGTCTCTGACACTCTCTGACACTCTCTGAAACTCTCTGAAACTCTCCGGACCCTCTGAAACTCTCTGAAACTCTCTGACACTCTCTGACACTTTCTGAAACTCTCTGACACTCTCTGGCACTCTCAGACACTCTCTGACACTCTCTGACACTTTCTGACTCTCTCTGACACTCTCTGAAGCTCTCTCAAACTGTCTGACACCCTGTGACACTCTCTGAAACTCTCTGACAGGCTCTGACACTTTCTGAATCTCTCTGACACTATCTGATACTTTCTGAAACTTTCTGACACTCTCTGACACTCTCTGATACTCTCTGACACTCTCGGACAATCTCTGACACTCTCTGACAAACTCACAAACTCTCAGAAACTCTCTGACTCTCTCTGACTCTCTCAGACACTCTCTGAAACTCTCTGAAACTCTCTGACACTCTCTGAAACTCTCTGAAAGTCTCTGACACTCTGTGACACTCTCTGAAAATCTCTGACACTCTCTGACACTCTCTGACAAACTCAGAAACTGTCAGAAACTCTCTGACACTCTCTGAAACTCTCTGACAATCTCTGACACGCTCTGAAACTCTCTGACACTCTCTGACACTCTCAGACACTCTCTGACACTCTCTGACACTTTCTGAAACTCTCTGACACTATCTGACACTTTCTGAAACTTCCTGACAATCTCTGACAATCTCTGACACTCTCTGACACTCTCTGATACTCTCTGACACTCTCGGACAATATCTGACACTCTCTGACAAACTCACAAACTCTCAGAAACTCTATGACTCTCTCAGACACTCTCAGACACTCTCTGGCACTCTCTGAAACTTTCTGACACTCTCTGAAACACACTGAAGCACTTTGAAACTCTCTGAAACTCTCTGACAATCTCAGGAACTCTCTGAAACTCTCTGACACATTCTGACACTCTCTGACACACTGCCACACTCTCTGAAGCTCTCTGACACTCTCTGAAACTCTTTGACACTCTCTGAGACTCTCAGCCACTCTCTGACACTCTCTGACACTCTCTGATAATCTCTGACACTCTCGGACTATCTCTGACACTCTCTGAAACACTTTGACACTCTTTGACAATCTCAGACAGTGTCTGACTGTCTCTGAAACTCTCTGACATTCTCTGAAACTGACTGAAACTCTCTAACACTCTCTGACACTCTCTGAAGCTCTCTGAAACTCTCTGACACCCCGTGACATTCTCTGAAACTCTCTGACAGGCTCTGACACTCTCTGAAACTCTCTGAAGTTCTCTGAAACTCTCTGAAACTCTCAGAAACACTCAGACACTCTCTGAAAGTCTCTGACACTCTCTGACACTCTGTGACACTCTCTGAAAATCTCTGACACTCTCTGACACTCTGACAAACTCAGAAACTCTCAGAAACTCTCTGACACTCTCTGAAACACTCTGACACTCTCTGAAACTCTCAGACACTCTCTGACAACTTCTGACACGCTCTGAAACTCTCTGACACTCTCTGAAACACTCAGACACTCTCGGAAACTCTCTGACACTTTCTGAATCACTCTGACACTGTCTGATACTTTCTGAAACTTTCTGAAACTCTCTGACACTCTCTGACACTCTCTGATACTCTCTGACACTCTCGGACAATCTCTGACACTCTCTGACAAACTCACAAACTCTCAGAAACTCTCTGACTCTCTCTGACTCTCTCAGACACACTCTGAAACTCTCTGAAACTCTCTGAAACTCTCTGACAGTCTCTGACTCTCTCAGACACTCTCTGACACTCTCTGACACTCTCTGAAAATCTCTGACACTCTCCGACACTGTCTGAAATTCTCTGGAACTCTCCGGCTCCCTCGGAAGCTCTCTGAAACTCTCTGACACTCTCTGACACTTTCTGAAACTCTCTGACACTCTTTGACAATCTCAGACACTCTCTGACACACTCTGACACTTTCGGACACTCTCTGACACTCTCTGAAGCTCTCTCAAACTGTCGGACACCCTGTGACACTCTCTGAAACTCTCTGACAGGCTCTGACACTCTGTGAAACATTCTGAAACTCTCTGAAACTCTCAGAAACTCTCAGAAACTCTAATGAAAGTCTCTGACACTCTCTGACACTCTGTGACACTCTCTGAAAATCTCTGACACTCTCTGACACTCTCTGACAAACTCAGTAACTGTCAGAAACTCTCTGACACTCTCTGAAACTCTCTGACAATCTCTGACACGCTCTGAAACTTTCTGACCCTCTCTGACACTCTCAGACACTCTCTGACACTCTCTGACACTTTCTGAAACTCGTTGACACTATCTGACACTTTCTGAAACTTCCTGACACTGTCTGACAATCTCTGACACTCTCTGACACTCTCTGATCCTCTCTGACACTCTCGGACAATCTCTGACACTCTCTGACAAACTCACAAACTCTCAGAAACTCTATGACTCTCTCAGACACTCTCAGACACTCTCTGGCACTCTCTGAAACTTTCTGACACTCTCTGAAACACACTGAAGCTCTCTGAAACTCTCTGAAACGCTCTGACAATCTCAGGAACTCTGTGAAACTCTCTGACACATTCTGACACTCTCTGACACTCTGCCACAATCTCTGAAGCTCTCTGACACTCTCTGAAACTCTTTGACACTCTCTGAGACTCTAAGAAACTCTCTGACACTCTCTGACACTCACTGACACTCTCTGACACTCTCTAAAACTCTCTGACACTCACTGACACTCTGTGAAACTCTCTGAAACTCTCTAACACTCTCTGACACTCTCTGAAAATCTCTGACACTCTCTGACACACTCAGAAAATATCAGAGCCCTCTGACAGTCTCTGAAACTCTCTGACATTCTCTGACACTCTGTGAATATCTCTGAAACTCTCTGAAACTCCCTGACATTCTCTCAAACTCTCTGACACTCTCTGACACTCACTGACACTATCTGACACTCTCTAAAACTCTCTGACACTCTCAGCCACTCTCTGACACTCTCTTTCACGTTCTGAATCTCTCTGACACTATCTGACACTTTCTGAAACTTTCTGACACTCTCTGACAATCTCTGATACTCTCTGACACTCTCGGACTATCTCTGACACACTCTGACAAACTCACAAACTCTCAGAAACTCTCTGACTCTTTCTGACACTCTCTGAAACACTTTGACACTCTTTGACAATCTCAGACAGTGTCTGACTCTCTCTGAAACTCTCTGACACTCTCTGAAACTGACTGAAACTCTCTAACACTCTCTGACACTCTCTGAAGCTCTCTGAAACTCTCTGACACCCCGTGACATTCTCTGAAACTCTCTGACAGGCTCTGACACTCTCTGAAACTCTCTGAAGTTCTCTGAAACTCTCTGAAACTCTCAGAAACACTCAGAAACTCATTGAAAGTCTCTGACACTCTCTGACACTCTGTGACACTCTCTGAAAATCTCTGACACTCTCTGACACTCTGACAAACTCAGAAACTCTCAGAAACTCTCTGACACTCTCTGAAACTCTCTGACACTCTCTGAAACTCTCAGACACTCTCTGAAACTCTCAGACACTCTCGGAAACTCTCTGACACTTTCAGAATCACTCTGACACTGTCTGATACTTTCTGAAACTTTCTGACACTCTCTGACACTCTCTGACACTCTCTGATACTCTCTGACACTCTCGGACATTCTCTGACACTCTCTGACAAACTCACAAACTCTCAGAAACTCTCTGACTCTCTCTGACTCTCTCAGACACTCTCTGAAACTCTCTGAAACTCTCTGAAACTCCCTGACACTCTCTGAATCTCTCAGACACTCTCCGACACTGTCTGAAATTCTCTGAAACTCTCTGACACTTTCTGAAACTCTCTGACACTCTCTGACAATCTCAGACACTCTCTGACACACTCTGACACTTTCTGACACTCTCTGACACTCTCTGAAGCTCTCTCAAACTGTCTGACACCCTGTGACACTCTCTGAAACTCTCTGACAGGCTCTGACACTCTCTGAAACATTCTGAAACTCTCTGAAACTCTCAGAAACTCTCAGAAACTCTCAGAAACTCTAATGCAAGTCTCTGACACTCTCTGACACTCTGTGACACTCTCTGAAAATCTCTGACACTCTCTGACACTCTCTGACAAACTCAGAAACTTTCAGAAACTCTCTGACACTCTCTGAAACTCTCTGACAATCTCCGACACGCTCTGAAATTATCAGACACTCTCTGACACTCTCTGAAACTCTCTGAAACTCTCTGACACTCTCTGACACTCTCTGAAACACTTTGACACTCTTTGACTCTCTCAGACAATGTCTGAAAATCTCTGAAACTCTCTGACACTCTCTGAAACTGTCTGAAACTATCTGACACTCTCTGACACTCTCTGAAGCTCTCTGAAACTCTCTGACACCGTGTGACACTCTCTGAAACTCTCTGAAGCGCTCTGAAACTCTCTGAAACTCTCTGAAACTCTATGAAACTCCCTGACATTCTCTCAAACTCTCTGACACTCACTGACACTATCTGACACTCTCTAAAACTTTCTGACACTCTCAGCCACTCTCTGACACTCTCTTTCACGTTCTGAATCTCTCTGACACTATCTGACACTTTCTGAAAATTTCTGACACTCTCTGACACTCTCGGATACTCTCGGACTATCTCTGACACACTCTGACAAACTCACAAACTCTCAGAAACTCTCTGACTCTTTCTGACACTCTCTGAAACACTTTGACACTCTTTGACAATCTCAGACAGTGTCTGGCTGTCTCTGAAACTCTCTGACACTCTCTGAAACTGACTGAAACTCTCTAACACTCTCTGACACTCTCTGAAGCTCTCTGAAACTCTCTGACACCCCGTGACATTCTCTGAAACTCTCTGACAGGCTCTGACACTCTCTGAAACTCTCTGAAGTTCTCTGAAACTCTCTGAAACTCTCAGAAACACTCAGAAACTCACTGAAAGTCTCTGACACTCTCTGACACTCTGTGACACTCTCTGAAAATCTCTGACACTCTCTGACACTCTGACAAACTCAGAAACTCTCAGAAACTCTCTGACACTCTCTGAAACACTCTGACACTCTCTGAAACTCTCAGACACTCTCTGACAACTTCTGACACGCTCTGAAACTCTCTGACACTCTCTGAAACTCTCAGACACTCTCGGAAACTCTCTGACACTTTCTGAATCACTCTGACACTGTCTGATACTTTCTGAAACTTTCTGACACTCTCTGACACTCTCTGACACTCTCTGATAATCTCTGACACTCTCGGACAATCTCTGACGCTCTCTGACAAACTCACAAACTCTCAGAAACTCTCTGACTCTCTCTGACTCTCTCTGACACTCTCTGACACTCTCTGATACTCTCTGACACTCTCGGACAATCTCTGACACTCTCTGACAAACTCACAAAATCTCAGAAACTCTCTGACTCTCTCTGACTATCTCAGACACTCTCTGAAACTCTCTGAAAATCTCTGAAACTCCCTGACACTCTCTGAATCTCTCAGACACTCTCTGACACACTCTGACACTCTCTGAAAATCTCTGACACTCTCCGACACTGTCTGAAATTCTCTGAAACTCTCCGGCTCCCTCGGAAGCTCTCTGAAACTCTCTGACACTCTCTGACACTTTCTGAAACTCTCTGACACTCTCTGACAATCTCAGACACTCTCTGACACACTCTGACACTTTCTGACACTCTCTGACACTCTCTGAAGCTCTCTCAAACTGTCTGACACCCTGTGACACTCTCTGAAACTCTCTGACAGTCTCTGACATGCTCTGAAACATTCTGAAACTCTCTGAAACTCTCAGAAATTCTCAGAAACTCTAATGCAAGTCTCTGACACTCTCTGACACGCTGTGACACTCTCTGAAAATCTCCGACTCTCTCTGACACTCTCTGACAAACTCAGAAACTGTCAGAAACTCTCTGACACTCTCTGAAACTCTCTGACAATCTCTGACACGCTCTGAAACTTTCTGACACTCTCTGACACTCTCAGACACTCTCTGACACTCTCTGACACTCTCTGAAACTCTCTGACAATCTCTGACACGCTCTGAAACTTCCTGACACTCTCTGACAATCTCTGACACTCTCTGACACTCTCTGATCCTCTCTGACACTCTCGGACAATCTCTGACACTCTCTGACAAACTCACAAACTCTCAGAAACTCTATGACTCTCTCAGACACTCTCAGACACTCTCTGGCACTCTCTGAAACTTTCTGACACTCTCTGAAACACACTGAAGCTCTCAGAAACTCTCTGAAACTCTCTGACAATCTCAGGAACTCTCTGAAACTCTCTGACACATTCTGACACTCTCTGACACTCTGCCACACTCTCTGAAGCTCTCTGACACTCTCTGAAACTCTTTGACACTCTCTGAGACTTTAAGAAACTCTCTCACACTCTCTGACACTCACTGACACTCTCTGACACTCTCTAAAACTCTCTGACACTCACTGACACTCTGTGACACTCTCTGAAACTCTCTAACACTCTCTGACACTCTCTGACACTCTCTGAAACACTCAGAAAATCTCAGAGCCCTCTGACAGTCTCTGAAACTCTCTGACATTCTCTGACACTCTCCGAAAATCTCTGAATGTCTCTGAAACTCTCTGACACTCTGTGACACTCTGTGACACTCTGTGACACACTCTGACACTCCCTGACACTCTCCGACACACTCAGTAACTCTCAGAAAACTCTCTGGCACTCTCTGACACTCTCAGAAAGTCTCTGAGACTCTCTGACACTCTCTGAAACTCTCTGAAACTCTCTGACACTCTCTGACACTCTCTGAAACACTTTGACAGTCTTTGACACTCTCAGACAATGTCTGAAAATCTCTGAAACTCTCTGACACTCTCTGAAACTGTCTGAAACTATCTGACACTCTCTGACACTCTCTGAAGCTCTCTGAAACTCTCTGACACCCTGTTACACTCTCTGAAACTCTCTGACAGGCTCTGACACTCTACGAAACTCTCTGAAGCTCTCTGAAACTCTCTGAAACTCTCTGAAACTCTATGAAACTCCCTGACATTCTCTCAAACTCTCTGACACTCTCTGACACTCACTGACACTATCTGACACTCTCTAAAACTCTCTGACACTCTCAGCCACTCTCTGACACTCTCTTTCACGTTCTGAATCTCTCTGACACTATCTGACACTTTCTGAAACTTTCTGACACTCTCTGACACTCTCGGACACTCTCGGACTATCTCTGACACACTCTGACAAACTCACAAACTCTCAGAAACTCTCTGACTCTTTCTGACACTCTCTGAAACACTTTGACACTCTTTGACACTCTCAGACAATGTCTGACAGTCTCTGAAACTCTCTGACACTCTCTGAAACTGACTAAAACTCTCTAACACTCTCTGACACTCTCTGAAACTCTCTGACACCCCGTGACATTCTCTGAAACTCTCCGACAGGCTCTGACACTCTCTGAAACTCTCTGAAGTTCTCTGAAACTCTCTGAAACTCTCAGAAACACTCAGAAACTCTCTGAAAGTCTCTGACACTCTCTGACACTCTGTGACACTCTCTGAAAATCTCTGACACTCTCTGACACTCTGACAAACTCAGAAACTCTCAGAAACTCTCTGACACTCTCTGAAACACTCTGACACTCTCTGAAACTCTCAGACACTCTCCGACAACTTCTGTCACGCTCTGAAACTCTCTGACACTCTCTGAAACACTCAGACACTCTCGGAAACTCTCTGACACTTTCTGAATCACTCTGACACTGTCTGATACTTTCTGAAACTTTCTGACACTCTCTGACACTCTCTGACACTCTCTGATACTCTCTGACACTCTCGGACAATCTCTGACACTCTCTGACAAACTCACAAACTCTCAGAAACTCTCTGACTCTCTCTGACTCTCTCAGACACTCTCTGAAACTCTCTGAAACTCTCTGAAACTCCCTGACACTCTCTGAATCTCTCAGACACTCTCTGACACTCTCTGACACTCTCTGAAAATCTCTGACACTCTCCGACACTGTCTGAAATTCTCTGAAACTCTCCGGCTCCCTCGGAAGCTCTCTGAAACTCTCTGACACTCTCTGACACTTTCTGAAACTCTCTGACACTCTCTGAAGCTCTCTCAAACTGTCTGACACCCTGTGACACTCTCTGAAACTCTCTGACAGGCTCTGACACTCTCTGAAACATTCTGAAACTCTCTGAAACTCTCAGAAACTCTCCGAAACTCTAATGCAAGTCTCTGACACACTCTGACACTCTCTGACAAACTCAGAAACTGTCAGAAACTCTCTGACACTCTCTGAAACTCTCTGACAATCTCTGACACGCTCTGAAACTTTCTGACACTCTCTGACACTCTCAGACACTCTCTGACACTCTCTGACACTCTCTGAAACTCTCTGACACGCTCTGAAACTTCCTGACACTCTCTGACAATCTCTGACAATCTCTGACACTCTCTGACAAACTCACAAACTCTCAGAAACTCTATGACTCTCTCAGACACTCTCAGACACTCTCTGGCACTCTCTGAAACTTTCTGACACTCTCTGAAACACACTGAAGCTCTCTGAAACTCTCTGAAACTCTCTGACAATCTCAGGAACTCTCTGAAACTCTCTGACACATTCTGACACTCTCTGACACTCTGCCACACTCTCTGAAGCTCTCTGACACTCTCTGAAAGTCTCTGACACTCTCTGACACTCTCTGATACTCTCTGACACTCTCGGACAATCTCTGACACTCTCTGACAAACTCACAAACTCTCAGAAACTCTCTGACTCTCTCTGACTCTCTCTGACACTCTCTGACACTCTCTGATACTCTCTGACACTCTCGGACAATCTCTGACACTCTCTGACAAACTCACAAACTCTCAGAAACTCTCTGACACTCTCGGACAATCTCTGACACTCTCTGACAAACTCAGAAACTCTCAGAAACTCTCTGACACTCTCTGAAACTCTCTGACACTCTCTGAAACTCTCAGACACTCTCTGACAATTTCTGACACGCTCTGAAACTCTCTGACACTCTCTGAAACTCTCAGACACTCTCGGAAACTCTCTGACAATTTCTGAATCACTCTGACACTGTCTGATACTTTCTGAAACTTTCTGACACTCTCTGACACTCTCTGACACTCTCTGCTACTCTCTGACACTCTCGGACAATCTCTGACACTCTCTGACAAACTCACAAACTCTCAGAAACTCTCTGACTCTCTCTGACTCACTCAGACACTCTCTGAAACTCTCTGAAACTCTCTGAAACTCCCTGACACTCTCTGAATCTCTCAGACACTCTCTGACACTCTCTGACACTCTCTGAAAATCTCTGACACTCTCCGACACTGTCTGAAATTCTCTGAAACTCTCCGGCTCCCTCGGAAGCTCTCTGAAACTCTCTGACACTCTCTGACACTTTCTGAAACTCTCTGACACTCTCTGACAATCTCAGACACTCTCTGACACACTCTGACACTTTCTGACAGTCTCTGACACTCTCTGAAGCTCTCCCAAACTGTCTGACACCCTGTGACACCCTCTGAAACTCTCTGACAGGCTCTGACACTCTCTGAAACATTCTGAAACTCTCAGAAACTCTCAGAAACTCTCAGAAACTCTAATGCAAGTCTCTGACACTCTCTGACACTCTGTGACACTCTCTGAAAATCTCTGACACTCTCTGACACTCTCTGACAAACTCAGAAACTGTCAGAAACTCTCTGACACGCTCTGAAACTTTCTGACACTCTCTGACACTCTCTGACACTCTCTGACACTTTCTGAAACTCTTTGACACTATCTGAAACTTTCTGAAACTTCCTGACACTCTCTGACAATCTCTGACACTCTCTGACAGTCTCTGACACTCTCGGACAATCTCTGACACTCTCTGACAAACTCAAAATCTCTCAGAAACTCTATGACTCTCTCAGACACTCTCAGACACTCTCTGGCACTCTCTGAAACTTTCTGACACTCTCTGAAACACACTGAAGCTCTCTGAAACTCTCTGAAACTCTCTGACAATCTCAGGAACTCTCTGAAACTCTCTGACACATTCTGACACTCTCTGACAATCTGCCACACTCTCTGAAGCTCTCTGACACTCTCTGAAACTCTTTGACACTATCTGAGACTTTAAGAAACTCTCTCACACTCTCTGACACTCACTGACACTCTCTGACACTCTCTAAAACTCTCTGACACTCACTGACACTCTGTGACACTCTCTGAAACTCTCTAACACTCTCTGACACTCTCTGACACTCTCTGACACACTCAGAAAATCTCAGAGCCCTCTGACAGTCTCTGAAACTCTCTGACATTCTCTGACACTCTCTGAAAATCTCTGAATGTCTCTGAAACTCTCTGACACTCTGTGACACTCTGTGACACTCTGTGACACACTCTGACACTCCCTGACACTCTCCGACACACTCAGTAACTCTCAGAAAACTCTCTGGCACTCTCTGACACTCTCTGAAAGTCTCTGAGACTCTCTGACACTCTCTGACACTCTCTGAAACACTTTGACACTCTTTGACACTCTCAGACAATGTCTGAAACTCTCTGAAACTCTCTGACACTCTCTGAAACTGTCTGAAACTATCTGACACTCTCTGACACTCTCTGAAGCTCTCTGAAACTCTCTGACACCCTGTGACACTCTCTGAAACTCTCTGACAGGCTCTGACACTCTCTGAAACTCTCTGAAGCTCTCTGAAACTCTCTGAAACTCTATGAAACTCTCTGACAGTCTCTGACATTCTCTGACACTCTCTGACAGTCTGTGACACTCTCTGAAACATTCTGGCACTCTCTGACACTCTCTGAAGATCTCTGAAACTCTCTGAAAATCTCTGACACTCTCTGAAACTCTGTGACACTCTCGGAAACACTCTGGCACTCTCTGACAATCTCCGACACACTCAGAAATTGTCCGAAACTGTCAGGCACTCTCTGACACTCTCAGAAAGTCTCTGAAACTCTCTGACACTCTCTGACACTCTCTGATTCTCGCTGACACTCTCTGATACTCTCTGACACTCACTGACACGCTGTGACACTCTCTGAAAGTCTCTGACATTCTCTGACACTCTCCGACAAACTCAGAAACTCTCAGAAACTCTCTGACACTCTCTGACACTAGCTGACACTCTCTGACTCTCACTGAAAGTCTCTGATACTCTCCAACACTCACTGACACTATCTGACACTCTCTGAAACTCTCTGACACTCTCTGTAACTCTTCGGCACTCTCTGACACTCTCAGATACTGTCTGACACTCTCTGAAACTCTCTGACACTATCTGAAATTCTCTGACACTCTCTGACACTCCCTGACACTCTCTGAATCTCTCTGAAGCTCTCTGACACTCTGTGACACTCTCTGAAACTTTCTGGCACTCTCCGAAACTCTCTGACACTCTCTGACACTCGCTGACACTCTCTGATTCTCGCTGATACTCTCTGATACTCTCTGACACTCACTGACACTCTGTGACACTCTCTGAAACTCTCTGACATTCTCTGACACTCTCTGACACTCTCTGACACTCTCTGACACTCTCTGAAACTCTCTGACACTCTCTGACACTCTCTGAAACTCTTCGGCACTCTCTGACACTCTCAGATACTGTCTGACACTCTCTGAAACTCTCTGACACTCTCTGAAATTCTCTGACACACTCTGACACTCCCTGACACTCTCTGAAACTCTCTGAAGCTCTCTGACACTCTGTGACACTCTCTGAAACTTTCCGGCACTCTCTGACACTCTCTGAAGATCTCTGAAACTCTCTGAAAATCTCTGACACTCGCTGAAGCTCTGTGACACTCTCTGAAACACTCTGACATTCTCTGAAACTCTCCGACACACTCAGAAACTGTCAGAAACTCTCAGGCACTCTCCGACACTCTCAGAAAGTCTCTGAAACTCTCTGACACTATCTGAACCTTTCTGACACTCTCTGACACTCTCTGAAACTCTTTGACACTCTCTGAAACTCTCAGACACTCTCTGACTCTCTCTGAAACTCTCCGAAACTCTCTGAAACACTCAGACACTCCCCGACACTCTCTGAAACTCTCTGACACTCTCTGACACTCTCTGAATCTCTCAGACACTCGCTGACACTCTCTGACGCTCTCTGAAACACTCTGACACGCTCTGACACTCTCTGAAACTCTCTGAAGCTCTCTGGCACTCTCTGAAACACTCTGAATCTCTCTGACACTCTCTGACAATCTTTGACACTCTCTGACACTCTCAGAAACTCTCAGAAAATCTCTGAAACTCTCTGACACTCTCTGACACTCTGTGACACTCTCCGAAACTCTCTGACACTCTCCGACACTCTCCGACAAACTGAGAAACTCTCAGAAACTCTCTGACACTCTCTGACACTCGCTGAAACTCTCTGACACTCACTGACACTCTGTGACATTCTCTGAAAATCTCTGACACTCTCTGACACACTCAGAAAATCTCAGAGCCCTCTGACAGTCTCTGAAACTCTCTGACATTCTCTGACACACTGTGAATATCTCTGAAACTCTCTGAAACTCCCTGACATTCTCTCAAACTCTGTGACACTCTCTGAAAATCTCTGAATGTCTCTGAAACTCTCTGACACTCTGTGACACACTCTGACACTCCCTGACACTCTCGGACACACTCAGTAACTCTCAGAAAACTCTCTGGCACTCTATGACACTCTCAGAAAGTCTCTGAGACTCTCTGACACTCTCTGAAACTCTCTGAAACTCTCAGACACTCTCTGACACTCTCTGACACTCTCTGAAACACGCTATCACTCTCTATCAGTCTCTGACACTCTCTGACACTCTCTGACACTCTCTATCACTCTCTATCACTCTCTGACACTCTCTGACACTCTCTGACTCTCTCTGACAATCTCTGACACTCTCTATCACTCTCTATCACTCTCTATCACTCTCTGACACTCTCAGACACTCTCTGACACTCTCTGAAACTCTATCACTCTCTGACACTCTCAGACACTCACTATCACTCTCTGAAAATCTCTGACACTCTCTGACACTCTCTATCACTCTCTATCACTCTCTGACACTCTCGATCACTCTCTATCACTCTCTGAAACTCTCAGACACTCTCTGACACTTTCTATCACTCTCTATCACTCTCTATCACTCTCTGACACTCTCTGACACTCTCAGACACTCTCTGACACTCTCTGAAACTCTCTATCACTCTCTATCACTCTCTGACACTCTCTGACACTCTCTGACACTCTCTATCACTCTCTATCACTCTCTGACACTCTCTGACACTCTCTGACTCTCTCTGGCAATATCTGACACTCTCTATCACTCTCTATCACTCTCTGACACTCTCAGACACTCTCTGACACTCTCTGAAACTCTCTGAAACTCTCTATCAATCTCTGACACTCTCAGACACTCACTATCACTCTCTGAAAATCTCTGACACTCTCTGACACTCTCTATCACTCTTTATCACTCTCTGACACTCTCTGACACTCTCTATCACTCTCTGACACTCTCTATCACTCTCTGACACTCTCCATCACTCTCTGACACTCACTATCACTCTCTGACACTCTCTGACACTCTCTATCACTCTCTGACACTCTCTGGCACGCTCTGACACTCTCTGACACTCTCTGACACTCTCTTTCACTCTCTATCACTCTCTGACACTCTCAGACACTCTCTATCACTCTCTGACACTCTCTGACACTCTCGATCACTCTCTATCACTCTCTGAAACTCTCAGACACTCTCTGACACTCTCTGACACTCTCTGAAACACTCTATCACTCTCTATCACTCTCTGACACTCTCTGACACTCTCAGACACTCACTATCACTATCTGACACTCTCTGACACTCTCAGACACTCACTATCACTATCTGACACTCTCTGACACTCTCTAGCACTCTCTGACACTCTCTATCACTCTCTGACACTCTCAGACACTCACTATCACTATCTGACACTCTCTGACACTCTCTGACACTCTCTATCAATCTCTGACACTCTCTGACACTCTCTGACACTCTCAGACACACTCTGACACTCTCTGACACACTCTGACAATCTCTGTCACACTCTATCACTCTCAGACACTCTCTGACACTCTCAGACACTCACTATCACTATCTGACACTCTCTGACACTCTCTGACACTCTCTATCACTCTCTGACACTCTCTGACACTCTCTGACACTCTCAGACACACTCTGACAATCTCTGTCACTCTCTATCACTCTCTGACACTCTCTGAAACTCTATATCACTCTCTATCACTCTCTATCACTCTCTGACACTCTCTGACACTCTCTGACATTCTCTGAAACTCTTTATCACTCTCTATCGCTCTCTGACACACTCTATCACTCTCTATCACTCTCTGACACTCTCTGACACACTCTGACATTCTCAGACACTCACTATCACTCTCTGACACTCTCTGACACTCTCTGACACTCTCTATCACTCTCTATCACTCTCTGACACTCTCTATCACTCTCTGACACTCTCTGAAACTCTCTGAAACTCTCTATCACTCTCTGACACTCTCTATCACTCTCTATCACTCTCTGACACTCTCTAGCACTCTCTATCACTCTCTGACTCTCTCTGACACTCTCTGACACTCACTATCACTCTCTGACACTCTCTGACACTCTCTGACACTCTCTATCACTCTCTGACACTCTCTGACTCTCTCTGACACTCACTATCACTCTCTGACACTCTCTGACACTCTCTGACACTCTCTAGCACTCTCTAGCACTCTCTATCACTCTCTGACACTCTCTGACACTCACTATCACTCTCTGACACTCTCTGACACTCTCTAGCACTCTCTGACACTCACTATCACTCTCTGACACTCTCTGACACACTCTGACACTCTCTGACACTCTCTAGCACTCTCTATCACTCTCTGACACTCTCAGACACTCTCTGACACTCTCTGAAACTCTCTATCACTCTCTATCACTCTCTGACACTCTCTATCACTCTCAGACACTCACTATCACTCTCTGACACTCTGTGACACTCTCTGACACTCTCTGACACTCTCTAGCACTCTCCAGCACTTTCTATCACTCTCTGACACTCTCTGAAACTCACTATCACTCTCTGACCCTCTCTGACACTCTCTGACACTCTCTATCACTCTCTGACACTCTCTCGCACTCTCTATCACTCTCTGACACTCTCAGACACTCTCTGACACTCTCTGACACTCTCTATCACTCTCTATCACTCTCTGACACTCTCTGACACTCTCTGACACTCTCTGACACTCTCTAGCACTCTCCAGCACTCTCTGACACTCTCTATCACTCTCTATCACTCTCTGACACTCTCTGACACTCTCTGACACTCTCTGACACTCTCTAGCACTCTCCAGCACTCTCTGACACTCTCTGACACTCACTATCACTCTCTGACACTCTCTGACACTCACTATCACTCTCTGACACTCTCTGACACTCTCTATCAGTCTCTGACACTCTCTGACACTCTCTGACACTCTCTGACACTCACTATCACTCTCTGACACTCACTATCACTCTCTGACACTCACTATCACTCTCTGACACTCTCTGACACTCTCTGACACTCTCTATCACTCTCTGACACTCTCTGACACTCTCTGACACTCACTATCACTCTCTGACACTCACTATCACTTTCTATCACTCTCTGACACTCTCTGACACTCTCTGACACTCACTATCACTCTCTGACACTCTCTGACACTCTCTGACACTCTCTATCACTCTCTGACACTCTCTGACACTCTCTGACACTCTCTATCACTCTCTGACACTCTCTGACACTCTCTGACACTCTCTATCACTCTCTGACACTCTCTAACACTCTCTGACACTCTCTGACACGCTCTGACACTCTCTGACACTCTCTGACACTCTCTGACACTCTCTTTCACTCTCTATCACTCTCTGACACTCTCAGACACTCTCTATCACTCTCTGACACTCTCTGACACTCTCGATCACTCTCTATCACTCTCTGAAACTCTCAGACACTCTCTGACACTCTCTGACACTCTCTGAAACACTCTATCACTCTCTATCACTCTCTGACACTCTCTGACACTCTCTGACACTCTCAGACACTCACTATCACTATCTGACACTCTCTGACACTCTCAGACACTCACTATCACTATCTGACACTCTCTGACACTCTCTAGCACTCTCTGACACTCTCTATCACTCTCTGACACTCTCAGACACTCACTATCACTATCTGACACTCTCTGACACTCTCTGACACTCTCTATCACTCTCTGACACTCTCTGACACTCTCTGACACTCTCAGACACACTCTGACACTCTCTGACACACTCTGACAATCTCTGTCACTCTCTGACACACTCTGACAATCTCTGTCACTCTCTATCACTCTCAGACACTCTCTGACACTCTCTGACACTCTCTGAAACTCTCTATCACTCTCTATCACTCTCTATCACTCTCTGACACTCTCTGACAATCTCTGAAACACTTTATCACTCTCTATCGCTCTCTGACACTCTCTATCACTCTCTGACACTCTCTGAAACTCTCTATCACTCTCTATCACTCTCTATCACTCTCTGACACTCTCTGACACTCTCTGACACTCTCTGAAACTCTCTATCACTCTCTATCACTCTCTGACACTCTCTGACACACCCTGACATTCTCAGACACTCACTATCACTCTCTGACACTCTCTGACACTCTCTGACACTCTCTATCACTCTCTGACACTCTCTATCACTCTCTGACACTCTCTGAAACTCTCTGAAACTCTCTATCACTCTCTGACACTCTCTATCACTCTCTATCACTCTCTGACACTCTCTGACACCCTCTGACACTCTCTAGCACTCTCTATCACTCTCTGACTCTCTCTGACACTCTCTGACACTCACTATCACTCTCTGACACTCTCTGACACTCTCTGACACTCTCTATCACTCTCTGACACTCTCTGACACTCTCTGACACTCACTATCACTCTCTGACACTCTCCGACACTCTCTGACACTCTCTAGCACTCTCTATCACTCTCTGACACTCTCTGACACTCACTATCACTCTCTGACACTCTCTGACACTCTCTGACACTCTCTAGCACTCTCTAGCACTCTCTGACACTCACTATCACTCTCTGACACTCTCTGACACACTCTGACACTCTCTGACACTCTCTAGCACTCTCTATCACTCTCTGACACTCTCAGACACTCTCTGACACTCTCTGAAACTCTCTATCACTCTCTATCACTCTCTGACACTCTCTGACACTCTCTATCACTCTCAGACACTCACTATCACTCTCTGACACTCTGTGACACTCTCTGACACTCTCTAGCACTCTCCATCACTTTCTATCACTCTCTGACACTCTCTGAAACTCACTATCACTCTCTGACCCTCTCTGACACTCTCTGACACTCTCTATCACTCTCTGACACTCTCTGACACTCTCTCGCACTCTCTATCACTCTCTGACACTCTCAGACACTCTCTGACACTCTCTGACACTCTCTATCACTCTCTATCACTCTCTGACACACTCTGACACTCCCTGACACTCTCTAGCACTCTCCAGCACTCTCTGACACTCTCAGACACTCTCAGACACTCTCAGACACTCTCTGACACTCTCTATCACTCTCTGACACTCCTTGACACTCTCTGACACTCTCTGAAACACTCTATCACTCTCTATCACTCTCTGACACTCTCTGACACTCTCTGACACTCTCTATCACACTCTATCACTCTCTGACACTCTCTGACACTCTCTGACTCTCTCTGACAATCTCTGACACTCTCTATCACTCTCTATCACTCTCTATCACTCTCTGACACTCTCAGACACTCTCTGACACTCTCTGAAACTATCTATCACTCTCTGACACTCTCAGACACTCACTATCACTCTCTGAAAATCTCTGACAATCTCTGACACTCTCTATCACTCTCTATCACTCTCTGACACTCTCAGACACTCTCTGACACTCTCTGAAACTCTCTATCACTCTCTGACACTCTCTTACAATCTCTGACACTCTCTATCACTCTCTGACACTCTCTGACACTCTCTGACACTCTCTGACACTCACTATCACTCTCTGACACTCACTATCACTCTCTGACACTCTCTGACACTCTCTATCACTCTCTGACACTCTCTGACACTCTATATCACTCTCTGACACTCTCTATCACTCTCTATCACTCTCTGACACTCTCTGACACTCTCAGACACTCTCTGACACTCTCTATCACTCTCTGACACTCTCTGACACTCTCTGACACTCTCTGACACTCTCTATCACTCTCTATCACTCTCTGACACTCTGTGACACTCTCTGACACTCTCAGACACTCTCTGACACTCTCAGACACTCTCTGACACTCTCTATCACTCTCTGACACTCTCTGACACTCACTATCACTCTCTGAAAATCTCTGACAATCTCTGACACTCTCTATCACTCTCTATCACTCTCTGACACTCTCAGACACTCTCTGACACTCTCTGAAACTCTCTATCACTCTCTATCACTCTCTGACACTCTCTTACAATCTCTGACACTCTCTATCACTCTCTGACACTCTCTGACACTCTCTGACACTCTCTGACACTCACTATCACTCTCTGACACTCACTATCACTCTCTGACACTCTCTGACACTCTCTATCACTCTCTGACACTCTCTGACACTCTATATCACTCTCTGACACTCTCTATCACTCTCTATCACTCTCTGACACTCTCTGACACTCTCAGACACTCTCTGACACTCTCTATCACTCTCTGACACTCTCTGACACTCTCTGACACTCTCTGACACTCTCTATCACTCTCTATCACTCTCTGACACTCTGTGACACTCTCTGACACTCTCAGACACTCTCTGACACTCTCTGAAACTCTCTATCACTCTCTGACACTCTCTGACACTCTCTGACACTCTCTATCACTCTCTATCACTCTCTGACACTCTCTGACACTCTCTGAAACTCTCTATCACTCTCTGACACTCTCTGACACTCTCTATCACTCTCTATCACTCTCTGACACTCTCTGACACTCTCAGACACTCACTATCACTCTCTATCACTCTCTGACACTCTCTGACACTCTCTGACACTCACTATCACTCTCTGACACTCTCTGACACTCTCTATCACTCTCTGACACTCTCTGACACTCTCTGACACTCTCTGACACTCACTATCACTCTCTGACACTCACTATTACTCTCTGACACTCACTATCACTCTCTGACACTCTCTGACACTCTCTGACACTCTCTATCACTCTCTGACACTCTCTGACACTCTCTGACACTCACTATCACTCTCTATCACTCTCTGACACTCTCTGACACTCACTATCACTCTCTGACACTCTCTGACACTCACTATCACTCTCTGACACTCTCTGACACTCTCTATCACTCTCTGACACTCTCTGACACTCTCTGACACTCTCTGACACTCACTATCGCTCTCTGACACTCACTATCACTCTCTGACACTCACTATCACTCTCTGACACTCTCTGACACTCTCTGACACTCTCTATCACTCTCTGACACTCTCTGACACTCTCTGACACTCACTATCACTCTCTGACACTCACTATCACTTTCTATCACTCTCTGACACTCTCTGACACTCACTATCACTCTCTGACACTCTCTGACACTCTCTGACACTCTCTGACACTCTCTATCACTCTCTGACACTCTCTGACACTCTCTGACACTCTCTATCACTCTCTGACACTCTCTGACACTCTCTGACACATTCTGACACTCTCTATCACTCTCTGACACTCTCTGACACTCTCTGACACTCACTATCACTCTCTGACACTCTCTGACACTCTCTGACACTCTCTATCACTCTCTGACACTCTCAGACACTCACTATCACTCTCTGACACTCTCTGACACTCTCTGACACTCTCTGACACTCTCTAGCACTCTCTATCACTCTCTGACACTCTCTGACACTCTCTGACACTCTCTGACACTCTCTAGCACTCTCTATCACTCTCTAGCACTCTCTGACACTCTCTGACACTCTCTTACACTCTCTATCACTCTCAGACACTCACTATCACTCTCTGACACTCTCTGACACTCTCTGACACTCTCTGACACTCTCTAGCACTCTCTAGCACTCTCCATCACTCTCTGACACTCTCTGACACTCTCTGACACTCACTATCACTCTCTGACCCTCTCTGACACTCTCTATCACTCTTTGACACTCTCTGACACTCTCTGACACTCTCTGACACTCTCTAGCGCTCTCTGACACTCTCAGACACTATCTGACATTCTCTGACACTCTCAGACACTCACTATCACTATCTGACACTCTCTGACACTCTCTGACACTCTCTATCACTCTCTGACACTCTCTGACACTCTCAGACACACTCTGACACACTCTGACACACTCTGACAATCTCTGTCACTCTCTATCACTCTCAGACACTCTCTGAAACTCTCTTACACTCTCTGAAACTCTCTATCACTCTCTATCACTCTCTATCACTCTCTGACACTCTCTGACACTCTCTGACACTCTCTGAAACTCTCTATCACTCTCTATCGCTCTCTGACACTCTCTATCACTCTCTGACACTCTCTGAAACTCTCTATCACTCTCTATCACTCTCTATCACTCTCTGACACTCTCTGACACTCTCTGACACTCTCTGAAACTCTCTATCACTCTCTATCACTCTCTGACACTCTCTATCACTCTCTGACACTCTCTGACACACTCTGACACTCTCTGACACTCTCTAGCACTCTCTATCACTCTCTAGCACTCTCTGACACTCTCTTACCCTCTCTATCACTCTCAGACACTCACTATCACTCTCTGACACTCTCTGACACTCTCTGACACTCTCTAGCACTCTCTAGCACTCTCCATCACTCTCTGACACTCTCTGACACTCACTATCACACTCTGACCCTCTCTGACACTCTCTATCACTCTCTGACACTCTCTGACACTCTCTGACACTCTCTAGCACTCTCTGACACTCTCAGACACTATCTGACACTCTCTGACACTCTCAGACACTCACTATCACTATCTGACACTCTCTGACACTCTCTGACACTCTCTATCACTCTCTGACACTCTCTGACACTCTCAGACACACTCTGACACTCTCTGACACACTCTGACAATCTCTGTCACTCTCTATCACTCTCAGACACTCACTATCACTATCTGACACTCTCTGACACTCTCTGACACTCTCTAGCACTCTCTAGCACTCTCCATCACTCTCTGACACTCTCTGACACTCTCTGACACTCACTATCACTCTCTGACACTCTCTATCACTCTCTGACACTCTCTGACACTCTCTGACACTCTCTGACACTCTCTAGCACTCTCTGACACTCTCAGACACTATCTGACACTCTCTGACACTCTCAGACACTCACTATCACTATCTGACACTCTCTGACACTCTCTGACACTCTCTATCACTCTCTGACACTCTCTGACACTCTCAGACACACTCTGACACTCTCTGACACACTCTGACAATCTCTGTCACTCTCTATCACTCTCAGACACTCACTATCACTATCTGACACTCTCTGACACTCTCTGACACTCTCTATCACTCTCTGACACTCTCTGACACTCTCAGACACCCTCTGACAATCTCTGACACACTCTGACAATCTCTGTCACTCTCTATCACTCTCAGACACTCTCTGAAACTCTCTGACACTCTCTGAAACTCTCTATCACTCTCTATCACTCTCTATCACTCTCTGACACTCTCTGACACTCTCTGACACTCTCTGAAACTCTCTAACACTCTCTATCGCTCTCTGACACTCTCTATCATCTCTGACACTCTCTGAAACTCTCTATCACTCACTATCACTCTCTATCACTCTCTGACACTCTCTGACACTCTGTGACACTCTCTGAAACTCTCTATCACTCTCTATCACTCTCTGACACTCTCTATCACTCTCTGACACTCTCTGACACACTCTGACATTCTCAGACACTCTCTATCATTCTCTATCACTCGCTGACACTCTCTATCACTCTCTGACACTCTCTGAAACTCTCTGAAACTCTCTATCACTCTCTAACAGTCTCTATCACTCTCTATCACTCTCTGACACTCTCTGACACTCTCTGACACTCTCTGACACTCTCTAGCACTCTCTATCACTCTCTGACTCTCTCTGACACTCTCTGACACTCACTATCACTCTCTGACACTCTCTGACACTTTCTATCACTCTCTGACACTCTCTGACACTCTCTAGCACTCTCTATCACTCTCTGACTCTCTCTGACACTCTCTGACACTCACTATCACTCTCTGACACTCTCTGACACTTTCTATCACTCTCTGACACTCTCTGACACTCACTATCACACTCTGACACTCTGACACTCTCTGACACTCTCTGACACTCTCTGACACTCTCTAGCACTCTCTAGCACTCTCTAGCACTCTGCATCACTCTCTGACACTCTCTGACACTCACTATCACTCTCTGACCCTCTCTGACACTCTCTGACACTCTCAATCACTCTCTGACACTCTCTGACACTCTCTGACACTCTCTGACACTCACTATCACTCTCTGACACTCTCTGACACTCTCTGACACTCTCTATCACTCTCTGACACTCTCTGACACTCTCTGACACTCACTATCACTCTCTGACACTCTCTGACACTCTCTAGCACTCTCTATCAATCTCTGACACTCTCAGACACTCACTATCACTCTCTGACACTCTCTGACACTCTCTGACACTCTCTAGCACTCTCTACCACTCTCTGACACTCTCAGACACTCTCTGACACTCTCAGAAACTCTCTACCAGTCTCTATCACTCTCTGACACTCTCTGACACTCTCTATCACTCTCTGAAACTCTCTGACACTCTCTGACACTCTCTAGCACTCTCTATCACTCTCTGACACTCTATATCACTCTCAGACACTCACTATCACTCTCTGACACTCTCTGACACTCTCTGACACTCTATATCACTCTCTGACACTCTCTATCACTCTCTATCACTCTCTGACACTCTCTGACACTCTCAGACACTCTCTGACACTCTCTATCACTCTCTGACACTCTCTGACACTCTCTGACACTCTCTGACACTCTCTATCACTCTCTATCACTCTCTGACACTCTGTGACACTCTCTGACACTCTCAGACACTCTCTGACACTCTCAGACACTCTCTGACACTCTCAGACACTCTCTGACACTCTCTATCACTCTCTGACACTCTCTGACACTCACTATCACTCTCTGAAAATCTCTGACAATCTCTGACACTCTCTATCACTCTCTATCACTCTCTGACACTCTCTGACACTCTCTGAAACTCTCTATCACTCTCTATCACTCTCTGACACTCTCTTACAATCTCTGACACTCTCTATCACTCTCTGACACTCTCTGACACTCTCTGACACTCTCTGACACTCACTATCACTCTCTGACACTCACTATCACTCTCTGACACTCTCTGACACTCTCTATCACTCTCTGACACTCTCTGACACTCTATATCACTCTCTGACACTCTCTATCACTCTCTATCACTCTCTGACACTCTCTGACACTCTCAGACACTCTCTGACACTCTCTATCACTCTCTGACACTCTCTGACACTCTCTGACACTCTCTGACACTCTCTATCACTCTCTATCACTCTCTGACACTCTGTGACACTCTCTGACACTCTCAGACACTCTCTGACACTCTCTGAAACTCTCTATCACTCTCTGACACTCTCTGACACTCTCTGACACTCTCTATCACTCTCTATCACTCTCTGACACTCTCTGACACTCTCTGAAACTCTCTATCACTCTCTGACACTCTCTGACACTCTCTATCACTCTCTATCACTCTCTGACACTCTCTGACACTCTCAGACACTCACTATCACTCTCTATCACTCTCTGACACTCTCTGACACTCTCTGACACTCACTATCACTCTCTGACACTCTCTGACACTCTCTATCACTCTCTGACACTCTCTGACACTCTCTGACACTCACTATCACTCTCTGACACTCACTATTACTCTCTGACACTCACTATCACTCTCTGACACTCTCTGACACTCTCTGACACTCTCTATCACTCTCTGACACTCTCTGACACTCTCTGACACTCACTATCACTCTCTATCACTCTCTGACACTCTCTGACACTCACTATCACTCTCTGACACTCTCTGACACTCACTATCACTCTCTGACACTCTCTGACACTCTCTATCACTCTCTGACACTCTCTGACACTCTCTGACACTCTCTGACACTCACTATCGCTCTCTGACACTCACTATCACTCTCTGACACTCACTATCACTCTCTGACACTCTCTGACACTCTCTGACACTCTCTATCACTCTCTGACACTCTCTGACACTCTCTGACACTCACTATCACTCTCTGACACTCACTATCACTTTCTATCACTCTCTGACACTCTCTGACACTCACTATCACTCTCTGACACTCTCTGACACTCTCTGACACTCTCTGACACTCTCTATCACTCTCTGACACTCTCTGACACTCTCTGACACTCTCTATCACTCTCTGACACTCTCTGACACTCTCTGACACATTCTGACACTCTCTATCACTCTCTGACACTCTCTGACACTCTCTGACACTCACTATCACTCTCTGACACTCTCTGACACTCTCTGACACTCTCTATCACTCTCTGACACTCTCAGACACTCACTATCACTCTCTGACACTCTCTGACACTCTCTGACACTCTCTGACACTCTCTAGCACTCTCTATCACTCTCTGACACTCTCTGACACTCTCTGACACTCTCTAGCACTCTCTATCACTCTCTAGCACTCTCTGACACTCTCTGACACTCTCTTACACTCTCTATCACTCTCAGACACTCACTATCACTCTCTGACACTCTCTGACACTCTCTGACACTCTCTGACACTCTCTAGCACTCTCTAGCACTCTCCATCACTCTCTGACACTCTCTGACACTCTCTGACACTCACTATCACTCTCTGACCCTCTCTGACACTCTCTATCACTCTTTGACACTCTCTGACACTCTCTGACACTCTCTGACACTCTCTAGCGCTCTCTGACACTCTCAGACACTATCTGACATTCTCTGACACTCTCAGACACTCACTATCACTATCTGACACTCTCTGACACTCTCTGACACTCTCTATCACTCTCTGACACTCTCTGACACTCTCAGACACACTCTGACACACTCTGACACACTCTGACAATCTCTGTCACTCTCTATCACTCTCAGACACTCTCTGAAACTCTCTTACACTCTCTGAAACTCTCTATCACTCTCTATCACTCTCTATCACTCTCTGACACTCTCTGACACTCTCTGACACTCTCTGAAACTCTCTATCACTCTCTATCGCTCTCTGACACTCTCTATCACTCTCTGACACTCTCTGAAACTCTCTATCACTCTCTATCACTCTCTGACACTCTCTGACACTCTCTGACACTCTCTGAAACTCTCTATCACTCTCTATCACTCTCTGACACTCTCTATCACTCTCTGACACTCTCTGACACACTCTGACACTCTCTGACACTCTCTAGCACTCTCTATCACTCTCTAGCACTCTCTGACACTCTCTTACACTCTCTATCACTCTCAGACACTCACTATCACTCTCTGACACTCTCTGACACTCTCTGACACTCTCTAGCACTCTCTAGCACTCTCCATCACTCTCTGACACTCTCTGACACTCACTATCACTCTCTGACCCTCTCTGACACTCTCTATCACTCTCTGACACTCTCTGACACTCTCTGACACTCTCTAGCACTCTCTGACACTCTCAGACACTATCTGACACTCTCTGACACTCTCAGACACTCACTATCACTATCTGACACTCTCTGACACTCTCTGACACTCTCTATCACTCTCTGACACTCTCTGACACTCTCAGACACACTCTGACACTCTCTGACACACTCTGACAATCTCTGTCACTCTCTATCACTCTCAGACACTCACTATCACTATCTGACACTCTCTGACACTCTCTGACACTCTCTAGCACTCTCTAGCACTCTCCATCACTCTCTGACACTCTCTGACACTCTCTGACACTCACTATCACTCTCTGACACTCTCTATCACTCTCTGACACTCTCTGACACTCTCTGACACTCTCTGACACTCTCTAGCACTCTCTGACACTCTCAGACACTATCTGACACTCTCTGACACTCTCAGACACTCACTATCACTATCTGACACTCTCTGACACTCTCTGACACTCTCTATCACTCTCTGACACTCTCTGACACTCTCAGACACACTCTGACACTCTCTGACACACTCTGACAATCTCTGTCACTCTCTATCACTCTCAGACACTCACTATCACTATCTGACACTCTCTGACACTCTCTGACACTCTCTATCACTCTCTGACACTCTCTGACACTCTCAGACACACTCTGACACTCTCTGACACACTCTGACAATCTCTGTCACTCTCTAGCACTCTCTGACACTCTCAGACACTATCTGACACTCTCTGACACTCTCAGACACTCACTATCACTATCTGACACTCTCTGACACTCTCTGACACTCTCTATCACTCTCTGACACTCTCTGACACTCTCAGACACACTCTGACACTCTCTGACACACTCTGACACTCTCTGACACTCTCTATCACTCTCTGATACTCTCTGACACTCTCAGACACCCTCTGACAATCTCTGACACACTCTGACAATCTCTGTCACTCTCTATCACTCTCAGACACTCTCTGAAACTCTCTGACACTCTCTGAAACTCTCTATCACTCTCTATCACTCTCTATCACTCTCTGACACTCTCTGACACTCTCTGACACTCTCTGAAACTCTCTAACACTCTCTATCGCTCTCTGACACTCTCTATCATCTCTGACACTCTCTGAAACTCTCTATCACTCACTATCACTCTCTATCACTCTCTGACACTCTCTGACACTCTCTGACACTCTCTGAAACTCTCTATCACTCTCTATCACTCTCTGACACTCTCTATCACTCTCTGACACTCTCTGACACACTCTGACATTCTCAGACACTCTCTATCATTCTCTATCACTCGCTGACACTCTCTATCACTCTCTGACACTCTCTGAAACTCTCTGAAACTCTCTATCACTCTCTAACAGTCTCTATCACTCTCTATCACTCTCTGACACTCTCTGACACTCTCTGACACTCTCTGACACTCTCTAGCACTCTCTATCACTCTCTGACTCTCTCTGACACTCTCTGACACTCACTATCACTCTCTGACACTCTCTGACACTTTCTATCACTCTCTGACACTCTCTGACACTCACTATCACACTCTGACACTCTGACACTCTCTGACAATCTCTGACACTCTCTGACACTCTCTAGCACTCTCTAGCACTCTCTAGCACTCTGCATCACTCTCTGACACTCTCTGACACTCTCTGACACTCACTATCACTCTCTGACCCTCTCTGACACTCTCTGACACTCTCAATCACTCTCTGACACTCTCTGACACTCTCTGACACTCTCTGACACTCACTATCACTCTCTGACACTCTCTGACACTCTCTGACACTCTCTATCACTCTCTGACACTCTCTGACACTCTCTGACACTCACTATCACTCTCTGACACTCTCTGACACTCTCTAGCACTCTCTATCACTCTCTGACACTCTCAGACACTCACTATCACTCTCTGACACTCTCTGACACTCTCTGACACTCTCTAGCACTCTCTACCACTCTCTGACACTCTCAGACACTCTCTGACACTCTCAGAAACTCTCTACCAGTCTCTATCACTCTCTGACACTCTCTGACACTCTCTATCACTCTCTGAAACTCTCTGACACTCTCTGACACTCTCTAGCACTCTCTATCACTCTCTGACACTCTATATCACTCTCAGACACTCACTATCACTCTCTGACACTCTCTGACACTCTCTGACACTCTCTAGCACTCTCTAGCACTCTCCATCACTCTCTGACACTCTCTGACACTCACTATCACTCTCTGACCCTCTCTGACACTCTCTGACCCTCTCAATCACTCTCTGACACTCTCTGACACTCTCTGACACTCTCTGACACTCACTATCACTCTCTGACACTCTCTGACCCTCTCTAGCACTCTCTATCACTCTCTGACACTCTCAGACGCTCACTATCACTCTCTGACACTCTCTGACACTCTCTAGCACTCTCTATCACTCTCTGACACTCTCAGACACTCTCTGACACTCTCTAGCACTCTCTGACACTCTCAGACACTATCTGACACTCTCTGACACTCTCAGACACTCACTATCACTATCTGACACTCTCTGACACTCTCTGACACTCTCTATCACTCTCTGACACTCTCTGACACTCTCAGACACACTCTGACACTCTCTGACACACTCTGACAATCTCTGTCACTCTCTATCACTCTCAGACACTCACTATCACTATCTGACACTCTCTGACACTCTCTGACACTCTCTATCACTCTCTGACACTCTCTGACACTCTCAGACACCCTCTGACAATCTCTGACACACTCTGACAATCTCTGTCACTCTCTATCACTCTCAGACACTCTCTGAAACTCTCTGACACTCTCTGAAACTCTCTATCACTCTCTATCACTCTCTATCACTCTCTGACACTCTCTGACACTCTCTGACACTCTCTGAAACTCTCTAACACTCTCTATCGCTCTCTGACACTCTCTGTCATCTCTGACACTCTCTGAAACTCTCTATCACTCACTATCACTCTCTATCACTCTCTGACACTCTCTGACACTCTCTGAGACTCTCTGAAACTCTCTATCACTCTCTATCACTCTCTGACACTCTCTATCACTCTCTGACACTCTCTGACACACTCTGACATTCTCAGACACTCACTATCATTCTCTATCACTCGCTGACACTCTCTATCACTCTCTGACACTCTCTGAAACTCTCTGAAACTCTCTATCACTCTCTAACAGTCTCTATCACTCTCTATCACTCTCTGACACTCTCTGACACTCTCTGACACTCTCTGACACTCTCTAGCACTCTCTATCACTCTCTGACTCTCTCTGACACTCTCTGACACTCACTATCACTCTCTGACACTCTCTGACAATCTCTGACACTTTCTATCACTCTCTGACACTCTCTGACACTCACTATCACACTCTGACACTCTGACACTCTCTGACACTCTCTGACACTCTCTGACACTCTCTAGCACTCTCTAGCACTCTCCATCACTCTCTGACACTCTCTGACACTCACTATCACTCTCTGACCCTCTCTGACACTCTCTGACACTCTCTATCACTGTCTGACACTCTCTGACACTCTCTGACACTCTCTGACACTCACTATCACTCTCTGACACTCCCTGACACTCTCTAACACTCTCTATCACTCTCTGACACTCTCAGACACTCACTATCACTCTCTGAAACTCTCTGACACTCTCTAGCACTCTCTATCACTCTCTGACACTCTCTGACACTCTCTGACACTCTCTAGCACTCTCTATCACTCTCTGACACTCTCAGACACTCTCTGACACTCTCTGAAACTCTCTACCAGTCTCTATCACTCTCTGACACTCTCAGACACTCACTATCACTCTCTGAAACTCTCTGACACTCTCTAGCACTCTCTATCACTCTCTGACACTCTCTGACACTCTCTGACACTCTCTAGCACTCTCTATCACTCTCTGACACTCTCAGACACTCTCTGACACTCTCTGAAACTCTCTACCAGTCTCTATCACTCTCTGACACTCTCTATCACTCTCTGACACTCTCTGACACTCTCTGACACTCTCTAGCACTCTCTATCACTCTCTGACACTCTATATCACTCTCAGACACTCACTATCACTCTCTGACACTCTCTGACACTCTCTGACACTCTCTAGCAGTCTCTAGCACTCTCCATCACTCTCTGACACTCTCTGACACTCTCTGACACTCACTATCACTCTCTGACCCTCTCTGACACTCTCTGACACTCTCAATCACTCTCTGACACTCTCTGACACTCTCTGACACTCTCTGACATTCACTATCACTCTCTGACACTCTCTGACACTCTCTAGCACTCTCTATCACTCTCTGACACTCTCAGACGCTCACTATCACTCTCTGACACTCTCTGACACTCTCTAGCACTCTCTATCACTCTCTGACACTCTCAGACACTCTCTGACACTCTATGAAACTCTCTACCACTCTCTATCACTCTCTGACACTCTCTGACACTCTCTATCACTCTCTGACACTCTCTGACACTCTCTGACACTCTCTAGCACTCTCTATCACTCTCTGACACTCTCAGACACTCTCTGACACTCTCTGAAACTCTCTACCACTCTCTATCACTCTCCGACACTCTCTGACACTCTCTATCACTCTCTGACACTCTCTGACTCTCTCTAGCACTCTCTGACACTCTCTGACACTCTCAGACACTCTCTGACACTCTCTGAAACTCTCTACCACTCTCTATCACTCTCTGACACTCTCTGACACTCTCTACCACTCTCTAGCACTCACTGACACTCTCAGACACTATCTGACACTCTCTGACACTCTCAGACACTCACTATCACTATCTGACACTCTCTGACACTCTCTGACACTCTCTATCACTCTCTGACACTCTCTGACACTCTCAGACACCCTCTGACAATCTCTGACACACTCTGACAATCTCTGTCACTCTCTATCACTCTCAGACACTCTCTGAAACTCTCTGACACTCTCTGAAACTCTCTATCACTCACTATCACTCTCTATCACTCTCTGACACTCTCTGACACTCTCTGACACTCTCTGAAACTCTCTATCACTCTCTATCACTCTCTGACACTCTCTATCACTCTCTGACACTCTCTGACACACTCTGACATTCTCAGACACTCTCTATCATTCTCTATCACTCGCTGACACTCTCTATCACTCTCTGACACTCTCTGAAACTCTCTGAAACTCTCTATCACTCTCTAACAGTCTCTATCACTCTCTATAACTCTCTGACACTCTCTGACACTCTCTGACACTCTCTGACACTCTCTAGCACTCTCTATCACTCTCTGACTCTCTCTGACACTCTCTGACACTCACTATCACTCTCTGACACTCTCTGACACTCTCTGACACTTTCTATCACTCTCTGACACTCTCTGACACTCACTATCACACTCTGACACTCTGACACTCTCTGACACTCTCTGACACTCTCTGACACTCTCTAGCACTCTCTAGCACTCTCTAGCACTCTGCATCACTCTCTGACACTCTCTGACACTCTCTGACACTCACTATCACTCTCTGACCCTCTCTGACACTCTCTGACACTCTCAATCACTCTCTGACACTCTCTGACACTCTCTGACACTCTCTGACACTCACTATCACTCTCTGACACTCTCTGACACTCTCTGACACTCTCTATCACTCTCTGACACTCTCTGACACTCACTATCACTCTCTGACACTCTCTGACACTCTCTAGCACTCTCTATCACTCTCTGACACTCTCAGACACTCACTATCACTCTCTGACACTCTCTGACACTCTCTGACACTCTCTAGCACTCTCTACCACTCTCTGACACTCTCAGACACTCTCTGACACTCTCAGAAACTCTCTACCAGTCTCTATCACTCTCTGACACTCTCTGACACTCTCTATCACTCTCTGAAACTCTCTGACACTCTCTGACACTCTCTAGCACTCTCTATCACTCTCTGACACTCTATATCACTCTCAGACACTCACTATCACTCTCTGACACTCTCTGACACTCTCTGACACTCTCTAGCACTCTCTAGCACTCTCCATCACTCTCTGACACTCTCTGACACTCTCTGACACTCACTATCACTCTCTGACCCTCTCTGACACTCTCTGACACTCTCAATCACTCTCTGACACTCTCTGACACTCTCTGACACTCTCTGACACTCACTATCACTCTCTGACACTCTCTGACCCTCTCTAGCACTCTCTATCACTCTCTGACACTCTCAGACGCTCACTATCACTCTCTGACACTCTCTGACACTCTCTAGCACTCTCTATCACTCTCTGACACTCTCAGACACTCTCTGACACTCTCTAGCACTCTCTGACACTCTCAGACACTATCTGACACTCTCTGACACTCTCAGACACTCACTATCACTATCTGACACTCTCTGACACTCTCTGACACTCTCTATCACTCTCTGACACTCTCTGACACTCTCAGACACACTCTGACACTCTCTGACACACTCTGACAATCTCTGTCACTCTCTATCACTCTCAGACACTCTCTATCACTATCTGACACTCTCTGACACTCTCTGACACTCTCTATCACTCTCTGACACTCTCTGACACTCTCAGACACCCTCTGACAATCTCTGACACACTCTGACAATCTCTGTCACTCTCTATCACTCTCAGACACTCTCTGAAACTCTCTGACACTCTCTGAAACTCTCTATCACTCTCTATCACTCTCTATCACTCTCTGACACTCTCTGACACTCTCTGACACTCTCTGAAACTCTCTAACACTCTCTATCGCTCTCTGACACTCTCTGTCATCTCTGACACTCTCTGAAACTCTCTATCACTCACTATCACTCTCTATCACTCTCTGACACTCTCTGACACTCTCTGAGACTCTCTGAAACTCTCTATCACTCTCTATCACTCTCTGACACTCTCTATCACTCTCTGACACTCTCTGACACACTCTGACATTCTCAGACACTCACTATCATTCTCTATCACTCACTGACACTCTCTATCAATCTCTGACACTCTCTGAAACTCTCTGAAACTCTCTATCACTCTCTAACAGTCTCTATCACTCTCTATCACTCTCTGACACTCTCTGACACTCTCTGACACTCTCTGACACTCTCTAGCACTCTCTATCACTCTCTGACTCTCTCTGACACTCTCTGACACTCACTATCACTCTCTGACACTCTCTGACAATCTCTGACACTTTCTATCACTCTCTGACACTCTCTGACACTCACTATCACACTCTGACACTCTGACACTCTCTGACACTCTCTGACACTCTCTGACACTCTCTGACACTCTCTAGCACTCTCTAGCACTCTCCATCACTCTCTGACACTCTCTGACACTCACTATCACTCTCTGACCCTCTCTGACACTCTCTGACACTCTCTATCACTGTCTGACACTCTCTGACACTCTCTGACACTCTCTGACACTCACTATCACTCTCTGACACTCCCTGACACTCTCTAACACTCTCTATCACTCTCTGACACTCTCAGACACTCACTATCACTCTCTGACACTCTCTGACACTCTCTAGCACTCTCTATCACTCTCTGACACTCTCTGACACTCTCTGACACTCTCTAGCACTCTCTATCACTCTCTGACACTCTCAGACACTCTCTGACACTCTCTGAAACTCTCTACCAGTCTCTATCACTCTCTGACACTCTCTATCACTCTCTGACACTCTCTGACACTCTCTGACACTCTCTAGCACTCTCTATCACTCTCTGACACTCTATATCACTCTCAGACACTCACTATCACTCTCTGACACTCTCTGACACTCTCTGACACTCTCTAGCAGTCTCTAGCACTCTCCATCACTCTCTGACACTCTCTGACACTCTCTGACACTCACTATCACTCTCTGACCCTCTCTGACACTCTCTGACACTCTCAATCACTCTCTGACACTCTCTGACACTCTCTGACACTCACTATCACTCTCTGACACTCTCTGACACTCTCTAGCACTCTCTATCACTCTCTGACACTCTCAGACGCTCACTATCACTCTCTGACACTCTCTGACACTCTCTAGCATTCTCTATCACTCTCTGACACTCTCAGACACTCTCTGACACTCTATGAAACTCTCTACCACTCTCTATCACTCTCTGACACTCTCTGACACTCTCTATCACTCTCTGACACTCTCTGACACTCTCTGACACTCTCTAGCACTCTCTATCACTCTCTGACACTCTCAGACACTCTCTGACACTCTCTGAAACTCTCTACCACTCTCTATCACTCTCCGACACTCTCTGACACTCTCTATCACTCTCTGACACTCTCTGACACTCTCTAGCACTCTCTGACACTCTCTGACACTCTCAGACACTCTCTGACACTCTCTGAAACTCTCTACCACTCTCTATCACTCTCTGACACTCTCTGACACTCTCTACCACTCTCTAGCACTCACTGACACTCTCAGACACTATCTGACACTCTCTGACACTCTCAGACACTCACTATCACTATCTGACACTCTCTGACACTCTCTGACACTCTCTATCACTCTCTGACACTCTCTGACACTCTCAGACACACTCTGACACACTCTGACAATCTCTGTCACTCTCTATCACTCTCAGACACTCACTATCACTATCTGACACTCTCTGACACTCTCTGACACTCTCTATCACTCTCTGACACTCTCTGACACTCTCAGACACACTCTGACACACTCTGACAATCTCTGTCACTCTCTATCACTCTCAGAAACTCTCTGAAACTCTCTGACACTCTCTGAAACTCTCTATCACTCTCTATCACTCTCTATCACTCTCTGACACTCTCTCACACTCTCTGACACTCTCTGAAACTCTCTATCACTCTCTATCACTCTCTATCACTCTCTGACACTCTCTGACACTCTCTGAAACTCTCTACCACTCTCTATCACTCTCTGACACTCTCTGACACTCTCTATCACTCTCTGACACTCTCTGACACTCTCTAGCACTCTCTATCACTCTCTGACACTCTCTATCACTCTCTGACACTCTCTGACACTCTCTGACACTCTCTATCACTCTCTGACACTCTCTGACACTCTCAGACACACTCTGACACACTCTGACAATCTCTGTCACTCTCTATCACTCTCAGACACTCACTATCACTATCTGACACTCTCTGACACTCTCTGACACTCTCTATCACTCTCTGACACTCTCTGACACTCTCAGACACACTCTGACACACTCTGACAATCTCTGTCACTCTCTATCACTCTCAGAAACTCTCTGAAACTCTCTGACACTCTCTGAAACTCTCTATCACTCTCTATCACTCTCTATCACTCTCTGACACTCTCTCACACTCTCTGACACTCTCTGAAACTCTCTATCACTCTCTATCACTCTCTATCACTCTCTGACACTCTCTGACACTCTCTGAAACTCTCTACCACTCTCTATCACTCTCTGACACTCTCTGACACTCTCTATCACTCTCTGACACTCTCTGACACTCTCTGACACTCTCTAGCACTCTCTATCACTCTCTGACACTCTCTATCACTCTCTGACACTCTCAGACACTCTCTACCACTCTCTATCACTCTCCGACACTCTCTGACACTCTCTATCACTCTCTGACACTCTCTGACACTCTCTAGCACTCTCTGACACTCTCTGACACTCTCAGACACTCTCTGACACTCTCTGAAACTCTCTACCACTCTCTATCACTCTCTGACACTCTCTGACACTCTCTACCACTCTCTAGCACTCACTGACACTCTCAGACACTATCTGACACTCTCTGACACTCTCAGACACTCACTATCACTATCTGACACTCTCTGACACTCTCTGACACTCTCTATCACTCTCTGACACTCTCTGACACTCACTATCACTATCTGACACTCTCTGACACTCTCTGACACTCTCTATCACTCTCTGACACTCTCTGACACTCTCAGACACACTCTGACACACTCTGACAATCTCTGTCACTCTCTATCACTCTCAGACACTCACTATCACTATCTGACACTCTCTGACACTCTCTGACACTCTCTATCACTCTCTGACACTCTCTGACACTCACTATCACTATCTGACACTCTCTGACACTCTCTGACACTCTCTATCACTCTCTGACACTCTCTGACACTCTCAGACACACTCTGACACACTCTGACAATCTCTGTCACTCTCTATCACTCTCAGACACTCACTATCACTCTCAGACACTCTCTGACACTCTCTGACACTCTCTATCACTCTCTGACACTCTCTGACACTCTCAGACACACTCTGACACACTCTGACAATCTCTGTCACTCTCTATCACTCTCAGAAACTCTCTGAAACTCTCTGACACTCTCTGAAACTCTCTATCACTCTCTATCACTCTCTATCACTCTCTGACACTCTCTCACACTCTCTGACACTCTCTGAAACTCTTTATCACTCTCTATCGCTCTCTGACACTCTCTATCACTCTCTGACACGCTCTGAAACTCTCTATCACTCTCTATCACTCTCTATCACTCTCTGACACTCTCTGACACTCTCTGACACTCTCTGAAACTCTCTATCACTCTCTATCACTCTCTGACACTCTCTATCACTCTCTGACACTCTCTGACACACTCTGACACTCTCTGACACTCTCTAACACTCTCTATCACTCTCTAGCACTCTCTGACACTCTCTTACACTCTCTATCACTCTCAGACACTCACTATCACTCTCTGACACTCTCTGACACTCTCTGACACTCTCTAGCACTCTCTAGCACTCTCCATCACTCTCTGACACTCTCTGACACTCACTATCACTCTCTGACCCTCTCTGACACTCTCTATCACTCTCTGACACTCTCTGACACTCTCTGACACTCTCTAGCACTCTCTGACACTCTCAGACACTATCTGACACTCTCTGACACTCTCAGACACTCACTATCACTATCTGACACTCTCTGACACTCTCTGACACTCTCTATCACTCTCTGACACTCTCTGACACTCTCAGACACACTCTGACACTCTCTGACACACTCTGACAATCTCTGTCACTCTCTATCACTCTCAGACACTCTCTGAAACTCTCTGACACTCTCTGAAACTCTCTATCACTCTCTATCACTCTCTGATACTCTCTGACACTCTCTGACACTCTCTGAAACTCTCTAACACTCTCTATCGCTCTCTGACACTCTCTATCACTCTCTGACACTCTCTGAAACTCTCTATCACTCTCTATCACTCTCTATCACTCTCTGACACTCTCTGACACTCTCTGACACTCTCTGAAACTCTCTATCACTCTCTATCACTCTCTGACACTCTCTATCACTCTCTGACACTCTCTGACACACTCTGATATTCTCAGACACTCTCTATCACTCTCTATCACTCGCTGACACTCTCTATCACTCTCTGACACTCTCTGAAACTCTCTGAAACTCTCTATCACTCTCTAACAGTCTCTATCACTCTCTATCACTCTCTGACACTCTCTGACACTCTCTGACACTCTCTGACACTCTCTAGCACTCTCTATCACTCTCTGACTCTCTCTGACACTCTCTGACACTCACTATCACTCTCTGACACTCTCTGACACTCTCTGACACTTTCTATCACTCTCTGAAACTCTCTGACACTCTCTGACACTCACTATCACACTCTGACACTCTCTGACACTCTCTGACACTCTCTGACACTCTCTAGCACTCTCTAGCACTCTCTATCACTCTCTGACACTCTATATCACTCTCAGACACTCACTATCACTCTCTGACACTCTCTGACACTCTCTAGCACTCTCTAGCACTCTCCATCACTCTCTGACACTCTCTGACACTCTCTGACACTCACTATCACTCTCTGACCCTCTCTGACACTCTCTGACACTCTCTATCACTCTCTGACACTCTCTGACACTCTCTGACACTCTCTGACACTCACTATCACTCTCTGACACTCTCTGACACTCTCTGACACTCTCTATCACTCTCTGACACTCTCTGACACTCTCAGACACACTCTGACACTCTCTGACACACTCTGACAATCTCTGTCACTCTCTATCACTCTCAGACACTCTCTGAAACTCTCTGACACTCTCTGAAACTCTCTATCACTCTCTATCACTCTCTGATACTCTCTGACACTCTCTGACACTCTCTGAAACTCTCTAACACTCTCTATCGCTCTCTGACACTCTCTATCACTCTCTGACACTCTCTGAAACTCTCTATCACTCTCTATCACTCTCTATCACTCTCTGACACTCTCTGACACTCTCTGACACTCTCTGAAACTCTCTATCACTCTCTATCACTCTCTGACACTCTCTATCACTCTCTGACACTCTCTGACACACTCTGATATTCTCAGACACTCTCTATCACTCTCTATCACGAGCTGACACTCTCTATCACTCTCTGACACTCTCTGAAACTCTCTACCACTCTCTATCACTCTCTGACACTCTCTGACACTCTCTACCACTCTCTAGCACTCACTGATACTCTCAGACACTATCTGACACTCTCTGACACTCTCAGACACTCACTATCACTATCTGACACTCTCTGACACTCTCTGACACTCTCTATCACTCTCTGACACTCTCTGACACTCTCAGACACACTCTGACACACTCTGACAATCTCTGTCACTCTCTATCACTCTCAGACACTCACTATCACTATCTGACACTCTCTGACACTCTCTGACACTCTCTATCACTCTCTGACACTCTCTGACACTCTCAGACACACTCTGACACACTCTGACAATCTCTGTCACTCTCTATCACTCTCAGAAACTCTCTGAAACTCTCTGACACTCTCTGAAACTCTCTATCACTCTCTATCACTCTCTATCACTCTCTGACACTCTCTCACACTCTCTGACACTCTCTGAAACTCTTTATCACTCTCTATCGCTCTCTGACACTCTCTATCACTCTCTGACACTCTCTGAAACTCTCTATCACTCTCTATCACTCTCTATCACTCTCTGACACTCTCTGACACTCTCTGACCCTCTCTGAAACTCTCTATCACTCTCTATCACTCTCTGACACTCTCTATCACTCTCTGACACTCTCTGACACACTCTGACACTCTCTGACACTCTCCAACACTCTCTATCACTCTCTAGCACTCTCTGACACTCTCTTACACTCTCTATCACTCTCAGACACTCACTATCACTCTCTGACACTCTCTGACACTCTCTGACACTCTCTAGCACTCTCTAGCACTCTCCATCACTCTCTGACACTCTCTGACACTCTCTGACACTCACTATCACTCTCTGACCCTCTCTGACACTCTCTATCACTCTCTGACACTCTCTGACACTCTCTGACACTCTCTAGCACTCTCTGACACTCTCAGACACTATCTGACACTCTCTGACACTCTCAGACACTCACTATCACTATCTGACACTCTCTGACACTCTCTGACACTCTCTATCACTCTCTGACACTCTCTGACACTCTCAGACACACTCTGACACTCTCTGACACACTCTGACAATCTCTGTCACTCTCTATCACTCTCAGACTCTCTCTGAAACTCTCTGACACTCTCTGAAACTCTCTATCACTCTCTATCACTCTCTGATACTCTCTGACACTCTCTGACTCTCTCTGAAACTCTCTAACACTCTCTATCGCTCTCTGACACTCTCTATCACTCTCTGACACTCTCTGAAACTCTCTATCACTCTCTATCACTCTCTATCACTCTCTGACACTCTCTGACACTCTCTGACACTCTCTGAAACTCTCTATCACTCTCTATCACTCTCTGACACTCTCTATCACTCTCTGACACTCTCTGACACACTCTGATATTCTCAGACACTCTCTATCACTCTCTATCACTCGCTGACACTCTCTATCACTCTCTGACACTCTCTGAAACTCTCTGAAACTCTCTATCACTCTCTAACAGTCTCTATCACTCTCTATCACTCTCTGACACTCTCTGACACTCTCTGACACTCTCTGACACTCTCTAGCACTCGCTATCACTCTCTGACTCTCTCTGACACTCTCTGACACTCACTATCACTCTCTGACACTCTCTGACACTCTCTGACACTTTCTATCACTCTCTGAAACTCTCTGACACTCTCTGACACTCACTATCACACTCTGACACTCTCTGACACTCTCTGACACTCTCTAGCACTCTCTAGCACTCTCTATCACTCTCTGACACTCTATATCACTCTCAGACACTCACTATCACTCTCTGACACTCTCTGACACTCTCTAGCACTCTCTAGCACTCTCCATCACTCTCTGACACTCTCTGACACTCTCTGACACTCACTATCACTCTCTGACCCTCTCTGACACTCTCTGACACTCTCTATCACTCTCTGACACTCTCTGACACTCTCTGACACTCTCTGACACTCACTATCACTCTCTGACACTCTCTGACACTCTCTGACACTCTCTATCACTCTCTGACACTCTCTGACACTCTCAGACACACTCTGACACTCTCTGACACACTCTGACAATCTCTGTCACTCTCTATCACTCTCAGACACTCTCTGAAACTCTCTGACACTCTCTGAAACTCTCTATCACTCTCTATCACTCTCTGATACTCTCTGACACTCTCTGACACTCTCTGAAACTCTCTAACACTCTCTATCGCTCTCTGACACTCTCTATCACTCTCAGACACTCACTATCACTATCTGACACTCTCTGACACTCTCTGACACTCTCTATCACTCTCTGACACTCTCTGACACTCTCAGACACACTCTGACACACTCTGACAATCTCTGTCACTCTCTATCACTCTCAGAAACTCTCTGAAACTCTCTGACACTCTCTGAAACTCTCTATCACTCTCTATCACTCTCTATCACTCTCTGACACTCTCTCACACTCTCTGACACTCTCTGAAACTCTTTATCACTCTCTATCGCTCTCTGACACTCTCTATCACTCTCTGACACTCTCTGAAACTCTCTATCACTCTCTATCACTCTCTATCACTCTCTGACACTCTCTGACACTCTCTGACACTCTCTGAAACTCTCTATCACTCTCTATCACTCACTGACACTCTCTATCACTCTCTGACACTCTCTGACACACTCTGACACTCTCTGACACTCTCTAACACTCTCTATCACTCTCTAGCACTCTCTGACACTCTCTTACACTCTCTATCACTCTCAGACACTCACTATCACTCTCTGACACTCTCTGACACTCTCTGACACTCTCTAGCACTCTCTAGCACTCTCCATCACTCTCTGACACTCTCTGACACTCTCTGACACTCACTATCACTCTCTGACCCTCTCTGACACTCTCTATCACTCTCTGACACTCTCTGACACTCTCTGACACTCTCTAGCACTCTCTGACACTCTCAGACACTATCTGACACTCTCAGACACTCACTATCACTATCTGACACTCTCTGACACTCTCTGACACTCTCTATCACTCTCTGACACTCTCTGACACTCTCAGACACACTCTGACACTCTCTGACACACTCTGACAATCTCTGTCACTCTCTATCACTCTCAGACACTCTCTGAAACTCTCTGACACTCTCTGAAACTCTCTATCACTCTCTATCACTCTCTGATACTCTCTGACACTCTCTGAAACTCTCTGAAACTCTCTAACACTCTCTATCGCTCTCTGACACTCTCTATCACTCTCTGACACTCTCTGAAACTCTCTATCACTCTCTATCACTCTCTATCACTCTCTGACACTCTCTGACACTCTCTGACACTCTCTGAAACTCTCTATCACTCTCTGACACTCTCTATCACTCTCTGACACTCTCTGACACACTCTGATATTCTCAGACACTCTCTATCACTCTCTATCACTCGCTGACACTCTCTATCACTCTCTGACACTCTCTGAAACTCTCTGAAACTCTCTATCACTCTCTAACAGTCTCTATCACTCTCTATCACTCTCTGACACTCTCTGACACTCTCTGACACTCTCTGACACTCTCTAGCACTCGCTATCACTCTCTGACACTCTCTGACACTCTCTGACACTTTCTATCACTCTCTGAAACTCTCTGACACTCTCTGACACTCACTATCACACTCTGACACTCTCTGACACTCTCTGACACTCTCTAGCACTCTCTAGCACTCTCTATCACTCTCTGACACTCTATATCACTCTCAGACACTCACTATCACTCTCTGACACTCTCTGACACTCTCTAGCACTCTCTAGCACTCTCCATCACTCTCTGACACTCTCTGACACTCTCTGACACTCACTATCACTCTCTGACCCTCTCTGACACTCTCTGACACTCTCTATCACTCTCTGACACTCTCTGACACTCTCTGACACTCTCTGACACTCACTATGACTCTCTGACACTCTCTGACACTCTCTGACACTCTCTATCACTCTCTGACACTCTCTGACACTCTCAGACACACTCTGACACTCTCTGACACACTCTGACAATCTCTGTCACTCTCTATCACTCTCAGACACTCTCTGAAACTCTCTGACACTCTCTGAAACTCTCTATCACTCTCTATCACTCTCTGATACTCTCTGACACTCTCTGACACTCTCTGAAACTCTCTAACACTCTCTATCGCTCTCTGACACTCTCTATCACTCTCTGACACTCTCTGAAACTCTCTATCACTCTCTATCACTCTCTATCACTCTCTGACACTCTCTGACACTCTCTGAAACTCTCTATCACTCTCTATCACTCTCTGACACTCTCTATCACTCTCTGACACTCTCTGACACACTCTGATATTCTCAGACACTCTCTATCACTCTCTATCACTCGCTGACACTCTCTATCACTCTCTGACACTCTCTGAAAGTCTCTGAAACTCTCTATCACTCTCTAACAGTCTCTATCACTCTCTATCACTCTCTGACACTCTCTGACACTCTCTGACACTCTCTAGCACTCTCTGACACTCTCTGACACTCTCTGACACTTTCTATCACTCTCTGACACTCTCTGACACTCTCTGACACTCACTATCACACTCTGACACTCTCTGACACTCTCTGACACTCTCTGACACTCTCTAGCACTCTCTAGCACTCTCTATCACTCTCTGACACTCTATATCACTCTCAGACACTCACTATCACTCTCTGACACTCTCTGACACTCTCTAGCACTCTCTAGCACTCTCCATCACTCTCTGACACTCTCTGACACTCTCTGACACTCACTATCACTCTCTGACCCTCTCTGACACTCTCTGACACTCTCTATCACTCTCTGACACTCTCTGACACTCTCTGACACTCTCTGACACTCACTATCACTCTCTGACACTCTCTGACACTCTCTAGCACTCTCTATCACTCTCTGACACTCTCAGACACTCACTATCACTCTCTGACACTCTCTGACACTCTCTGACACTCTCTAGCACTCTCTATCACTCTCTGAAACTCTCAGACACTCTCTGACACTCTCTGAAACTCTCTACCACTCTCTATCACTCTCTGACACTCTCTGACACTCTCTATCACTCTCTGACACTCTCTGACACTCTCTGACACTCTCTAGCACTCTCTATCACTCTCTGACACTCTATATCACTCTCAGACACTCACTATCACTCTCTGACACTCTCTGACACTCTCTATCACTCTCTAGCACTCTCCATCACTCTCTGACACTCTCTGACACTCTCTGACACTCACTATCACTCTCTGACCCTCTCTGACACTCTCAATCACTCTCTGACACTCTCTGACACTCTCTGACACTCTCTGACACTCACTATCACTCTCTGACACTCTCTGACACTCTCAGCACTCTCTATCACTCTCTGAAACTCTCAGACACTCACTATCACTATCTGACACTCTCTGACACTCTCTAGCACTCTCTATCACTCTTTGACACTCTCAGACACTCTCTGACACTCTCTGAAACACTCTACCACTCTCTATCACTCTCTGACACTCTCTGACACTCTCTATCACTCTCTGACACTCTCTGACACTCTCTGACACTCTCTAGCACTCTCTATCACTCTCTGACACTCTCAGACACTCTCTGAAACTCTCTACCACTCTCTATCACTCTCCGACACTCTCTGACACTCTCTATCACTCTCTGACACTCTCTGACACTCTCTGACACTCTCTAGCACTCTCTGACACTCTCTGACACTCTCTGACACTCTCAGACACTCTCTGACACTCTCTGAAACTCTCTACCACTCTCTATCACTCTCTGACACTCTCTGACACTCTCTATCACTCTCTGACACTCACTATCACTCTCTGACACTCTCAGACACTCTCAGACACTCTCTGACACTCTCAGACACTCACTATCACTATCTGACACTCTCTGACACTATCTGACACTCTCTATCACTCTCTATCAATCTCTATCACTCTCTATCACTCTCTGACACTCTCTGACACTCTCAGAAACTCACTATCACTATCTGACACTCTCTGACACTCTCTAGCACTCTCTATCACTCTCTGACTCTCTCTGACACTCTCAGACACTCACTATCACTATCTGACACTCTCTGACACTCTCTGACACTCTCTATCACTCTCTGACACTCTCAGACACTCACTATCACTATCTGACACTCTCTGACACTCTCTGACACTCTCTATCACTCTCTGACACTCTCTGACACTCTCTGACACTCTCAGACACACTCTGACACTCTCTGACACACTCTGACAATCTCTGTCACTCTCTATCACTCTCAGACACTCTCTATCACTATCTGACACTCTCTGACACTCTCTATCACTGTCTGACACTCTCTGACACTCTCAGACACACTCTGACACTCTCTGACACACTCTGACAATCTCTGTCACTCTCTATCACTCTCAGACACTCTCTGACACTCTCTGACACTCTCTGAAACTCTCTATCACTCTCTATCACTCTCTGACACTCTCTGACACTCTCTGACATTCTCTGAAACTCTTTATCACTCACTATCGCTCTCTGACACTCTCTATCACTCTCTGACACTCTCTGAAACTCTCTATCACTCTCTATCACTCTCTATCACTCTCTGACACTCTCTGACACTCTCTGACACTCTCTGAAACTCTCTATCAGTCTCTATCACTCTCTGACACTCTCTGACACACTCTGACATTCTCAGACACTCACTATCACTCTCTGACACTCTCTGACACTCTCTGACACTCTCTATCACTCTCTATCACTCTCTGACAATCTCTATCACTCTCTGACACTCTCTGAAACTCTCTGAAACTCTCTATCACTCTCTGACACTCTCTATCGCTCTCTATCACTCTCTGACACTCTCTGACACTCTCTGACACTCTCTAGCACTCTCTATCACTCTCTGACTCTCGCTGACACTCTCTGACACTCACTATCACTCTCTGACACTCTCTGACACTCTGTGACACTCTCTATCACTCTCTGACACTCTCTGACACTCTCTGACACTCACTATCACTCTCTGACACTCTCTGACACTCTCTAGCACTCTCTAGCACTCTCTATCACTCTCTGACACTCTCTGACACTCACTATCACTCTCTGACACTCTCTGACACTCTCTGACACTCTCTAGCACTCTCTAGCACTCTCTGACACTCACTATCACTCTCTGACACTCTCTGACACACTCTGACACTCTCTGACACTCTCTAGCACTCTCTATCACTCTCTGACACTCTCAGACACTCTCTGACACTCTCTGAAACTCTCTATCACTCTCTAGCACTCTCTGACACTCTCTGACACTCTCTATCACTCTCAGACACTCACTATCACTCTCTGACACTCTCTGACACTCTCTGACACTCTCTAGCACTCTCATAGAACATAGAACATAGAACATAGAACATACAGCACAGAACAGGCCCTTCGGCCCACAATGTTGTGCCGATCCTTTGTCCTCTGTCAAGGACAATTTAATCTATACCCCATCATTCTCCTTTATCCATATACCTATCCAAAAGCCTTTTGAAAATCCCTAAAGTTTCTGACTCAACAACTTCCCCGGGCAAGGCATTCCATGCCTCGACCACTCTCTGGGTAAAGAACCTTCCCCTGACATCCCCCTTATATCTCCCACCCTTCACCTTAAATTTATGACCCCTTGTAACGCTTTGCTCCACCCGGGGAAAAAGTTTCTGACTGTCTACCCTATCTATTCCCCTGATCATCTTATAAACCTCTATCATGTCACCCCTCATCCTTCTCCTTTCTAATGAGAAGAGGCCTAGAATGTTCAGCCTTTCCTCGTAAGACTTATTCTCCATTCCAGGCAACATCCTGGTAAATCTCCTCTGCACCCTCTCCAAGGCTTCCACATCCTTCCTAAAATGAGGCGACCAGAACTGCACACAGTACTCCAAATGAGGCCTTACCAAGGTCCTGTACAGCTGCATCATCACCTCACGGCTCTTAAATTCAATCCCTCTGCTAATGAACGCTAACACCCCATATGCCTTCTTCACAGCCCTATCCACTTGAGTTGCAACTTTCAATGATCTATGCACATAGACCCCAAGGTCTCTCTGCTCCTCCACATGCCCAAGAACCCTACCGTTAACCCAGTATTTTGCATTCATGTTTGTCCTTCCAAAATGGACGACCTCACACTTTTCAGGGTTAAACTCCATCTGCCACTTTTCAGCCCAGCACTGCAACCTATCCAAGTCCCCCTGCAGACGACAATAGCCCTCCTCGGTATCCACAACTCCACCAACCTTTGTATCATCTGCAAATTTACTGACCCACCCTTCGACTTCCTCATCCAAGTCGTTAATAAAAATCACAAACAGGAGAGGACCCAGAACTGATCCCTGCGGCACGCCACTGGTAACTGGGCTCCAGGCTGAGTATTTACCATCTAAGACCACTCTCTGCCTTCTATCAGTTAGCCAATTCTTAATCCAACTGGCCACATTCCCCACTATCCCATGCCTCCTGACTTTCTCCATAAGTCTACCATGGGGGACCTTATCAAATGCCTTACTAAAATCCATGTACACCACATCCACTGGTTTACCCTCATCCACTTGCTTGGTCACCTGCTCAAAGAATTCAATCAGGCTTGTGAGGCAAGACCTGCCCCTCACAAAACCGTGCTGACTGTCCCGAATCAAGCAGTGTCTTTCCAGATGCTCAGAAATCCTATCCCTCAGCACCTTTTCCATCAACTTGCCTACCACCGAAGTAAGACTAACTGGCCTGTAATTCCCAGGGTTGTTCCTATTCCCTTTCTTGAACAGGGGCACAACATTTGCCACCCTCCAATCACCTGGTACCACCCCCGTCAGCAGAGAAGATGAAAAGATCATTGCCAGCGGCTCTGCAATTTCATCCCTTGCTTCCCATAACATCCTTGGATATACCCCGTCAGGCCCGGGAGACTTGTCTATCTTCAAGTTATTCAAAAACCCCAACACATCTTCCCTCCTAACGAGCACTTCCTCGAGCTTACCAGTCTGTTTCACACCGTCCTCTTCAGTAATACACCCCTTCTCATTCGTAAATACCGAAGAGAAGTACTCATTCAAAACCTCACTTATCTCTTCCGGCTCAACACACAGTCTCCCGCTATTGTCCTTGACCGGACCTATGGTCCCCCTGGTCATCCTCATATTTCTGACATACGCGTAAAAGGCCTTGGGGTTTTCTTTTATCCTACCCGCCAAGCATTTTTCATGCCCTCTCTTAGCTCTCCTAATCCCTTTCTTCAGATCCTTCCTGGCCATCTTGTATCCCTCCAGAGCTATGCCTGTGCCCTTTTTCCTCAACTTTATATACGCATCCTTCTTCTTCCTAACAAGACTCTCAACCTCTCTTGTCAACCACGGTTCCCTCACATGACCATCCCTTCCCTGTCTGACAGGGACATGCTTATCAATGGCCCCTACTATCTGCTCCTTGAAAAAGTTCCACATTTCGACCGTGCCCTTCCCTGCCAGCATATGCTCCCAACTTATGCTCCTCAGTTCCTGCCTGACAGCATCATATCTACCCTTCCCCCAATTGTAAACCTTGCCCTGTTGCACATACCTAGCCCTCTCCATTACCACAGTGAATGCTACAGAATTGTGATCACTATCTCCAAAGTGCTCGCCCACCAACAGCTCTATCACTTGCCCTGGATCATTACCTAGTACCAAATCCAATATTGCCTCCCCTCTCCAGCACTTTCTATCACTCTCTGACACTCTCTGACACTCACTATCACTCTCTGACCCTCTCTGACACTCTCTGACCCTCTCTGACACTCTCTGACACTCTCTATCACTCTCTGACACTCTCTGACACTCTCTCGCACTCTCTATCACTCTCTGACACTCTCAGACACTCTCTGACACTCTCTGACACTCTCTATCACTCTCTATCACTCTCTGACACTCTCTGACACTCTCTGACAATCTCTGACACTCTCTAGCACTCTCCAGCACTCTCTGACACTCTCAGACACTCTCTGACACTCTCTGACACTCTCTATCACTCTCTGACACTCTCTGACACTCTCTATCAATCTCTGACACTCTCTATCACTCTCTGACACTCTCTATCACTCTCTATCACTCTCTGACATTCTCAGACACTCTCTGACACTCTCTGACACTCTCTATCACTCTCTATCACTCTCTGACACTCTCTGACTCTCTCTGACACTCTCTGACACTCTCTAGCACTCTCTGACACTCTCTGACACTCTCTATCACTCTCTGACACTCTCAGACACTCTCTGACACTCTCTATCACTCTCTGACACTCTCTGTCACTCTCTGACACTCTCTGAAACTCTCTGAAACTCTATATCACTCTCTGACACTCTCAGACACTCGCTATCACTCTCTGACACTCTCTGACACTCTCTGACACTCTCTAGCACTCTCTAGCACTCTCTGACACTCTCTAGCACTCTCTATCACTCTCTGACACTCTCAGACACTCTCTGACACTCTCTGACACTCTCTATCACTCTCTATCACTCTCAGACACTCGCTATCACTCTCTGACACTCACTGACACTCTCTGACACTCTCTGACACTCTCTAGCACTCTCTAGCACTCCCTGACACTCTCTAGCACTCTCTATCACTCTCTGACACTCTCAGACACTCTCTGACACTCTCTATCACTCTCTGACACTCTCTGACACTCTCTGACACTCTCTGACACTCTCTAGCACTCTCTAGCACTCTCTGACACTCTCTAGCACCCTCTGTGACTCTCTGACACTCTCAGACACTCTCTGACACTCTCTGACACTCTCTATCACTCTCTATCACTCTCTGACACTCTCTGACACTCTCTGCCACTCTCTGACACTCTCTAGCACTCTCTAGCACTCTCTATCACTCTCTGACACTCTCAGACAGTCTCTATCACTCTCTATCACTCTCTGACATTCTCTATCACTCTCTGACACTCTCTGACACTCTCTGAAACTCTCTATCACTCTCTATCTATCTCTGACACTCTCTGACACTCTCTATCACTCTCAGACACTCACTATCACTCTCTGACACTCTCTGACACTCTCTAGCACTCTCTAGCACTCTCTACCAATCTCTGACCCTCTCTGACACTCTCTGACACTCTCTGACACTCTCTATCACTCTCTGACACTCTCTGAAACTCTCTATCACTCTCTGACACTCTCTGACACTCTCTGAAACTCTCTATCACTCTCTATCGCTCTCTGACACTCTCTATCACTCTCTGACACTCTCTGAAACTCTCTATCACTCACTATCACTCTCTGACACTCTCTGACACTCTCTGACACTCTCTATCACTCTCTATCACTCTCTGACACTCTCAGACACTCTCTGACACTCTCTATCACTCTCTGACACTCTCTGACACTCTCTATCGCTCTCTGACACTCTCTGGCACTCTCTGACACTGTCTGACACTCTCAGACACTCTCTGACACTCTCTATCACTCTCTGACACTCTCTGACACTCGCTATCACTCTCTGACACTCTCTATCACTCTCTATCACTCTCTGACACTCTCAGACACACTCTGACACTCTCTGAAACTCTCTAAAACTCTCTGACACTCTCTATCACTCTCTGACACTCTCTATCACTCTCTGACACTCTCTATCACTCTCTATCACTCTCTGACACTCTCAGACACACTCTGACACTCTCTGACACTCTCTGAGACTCTCTGACACTCTCTAGCACTCTCTATCACTCTCTGACACTCTCTGACACTCTCTGAAACTCTCTATCACTCTCTATCGCTCTCTGACACTCTACATCACTCTCTGACACTCTCTGAAACTCTCTATCACTCTCTATCACTCTCTGACAATCTCAGACACTCACTATCACTCTCTGACACTCTCTGACACTATCTGACACTCTCCATCACTCTCTGACACTCTCTGAAACTCTCTGATACTCTCTATCACTCTCTGACACTCTCTATCACTCTCTATCACTCTCTGACACTCTCTGACACTCTCTGACACTCTCTATCACTCTCTGACACTCTCTGACACTCTCTGACACTCACTATCACTCTCTGACCCTCTCTGACACTCTCTGACACTCTCTATCACTCTCTGACACTCTCTGACACTCTCTGACACTCACTATCACTCTCTGACACTCTCTGACACTCTCTGACACTCTCTGACACTCTCTAGCACTCTCTAGCACTCTCTATCACTCTCTAACACTCTCTGACACTCTCTGACACTCTCTGACACTCTCTATCACTCTCAGACACTTCACTATGACTCTCTGACACTCTCTGACACTCTCTGACCCTCTCTGACACTCTCTGACACTCTCTGACACTCTCTATCACTCTCTGACACTCTCTGACACTCTCTAACACTCTCTAGCACTCTCGATCACTCTCTGACACTCTCAGACACTCACTATCACTTTCTGACACTCTCTGACACTCTCTGACACTCTCTGACACTCTCTAGCACTCTCTATCACTCTCTGACACTCTCAGACACTCTCTGACACTCTCTGAAACTCTCTATCTCTCTCTGACACTCACTATCACTCTCTGACACTCTCTGACACTCTCTGACACACTCTATCACTCTCTGACACTCTCTAGCACTCTCTATCACTCACTATCACTCTCAGACACTCACTATCACTCTCTGACACTCTCTGACACTCTCTGACACTCTCTAGCACTCTCTATCACTCTCTGACACTCTCAGACACTCTCTGACACTCTCTGAAACTCTCTATCACTCTCTATCACTCTCTGACACTCACTATCACTCTCTGACACTCTCTGACACTCTCTGACACTCTCTATCACTCTCTGACACTCTCTGACATTCTCTATCACTCTCTGACACTCTCTGACACTCTCTGACACTCTCTATCACTCTCTGACACTCTCTATCACTCTCTGACACTCTCTGACACTCTCTATCACTCTCTGACACTCTCTATCACTCTCTGACACTCTCTGACACTCTCTAGCACTCTCTATCACTCTCTGACACTCTCAGACACTCTCTGACACTCTCTGAAACTCTCTATCACTCTCTGACACTCACTATCACTCTCTGACACTCTCTGACACTCTCTGACACACTCTATCACTCTCTGACACTCTCTAGCACTCTCTATCACTCACTATCACTCTCAGACACTCACTATCACTCTCTGACACTCTCTGACACTCTCTGACACTCTCTAGCACTCTCTATCACTCTCTGACACTCTCAGACACTCTCTGACACTCTCTGAAACTCTCTATCACTCTCTATCACTCTCTGACACTCACTATCACTCTCTGACACTCTCTGACACTCTCTGACACTCTCTATCACTCTCTGACACTCTCTAGCACTCTCTATCACTCACTATCACTCTCAGACACTCACTATCACTCTCTGACACTCTCTGACACTCTCTGACACTCTCTAGCACTCTCTATCACTCTCTGACACTCTCAGACACTCTCTGACACTCTCTGAAACTCTCTATCACTCTCTATCACTCTCTGACACTCACTATCACTCTCTGACACTCTCTGACACTCTCTGACACTCTCTATCACTCTCTGACACTCTCTGACACTCTCTATCACTCTCTGACACTCTCTGACACTCTCTGACACTCTCTATCACTCTCTGACACTCTCTATCACTCTCTGACACTCTCTGACACTCTCTATCACTCTCTGACACTCTCTATCACTCTCTGACACTCTCTGACACTCTCTAGCACTCTCTATCACTCTCTGACACTCTCAGACACACTCTGACACTCTCTGAAACTCTCTAAAACTCTCTGACACTCACTATCACTCTCTGACACTCTCTGACACTCTCTGACACACTCTATCACTCTCAGACACTCTCTAGCACTCTCTATCACTCACTATCACTCTCAGACAATCACTATCACTCTCTGACACTCTCTGACACTCTCTGACACTCTCTAGCACTCTCTATCACTCTATGACACTCTCAGACACTCTCTGAAACTCTCTATCACTCTCTATCACTCTCTGACACTCACTATCACTCTCTGACACTCTCTGACACTCTCTGACACTCTCTATCACTCTCTGACACTCTCTGACAATCTCTATCACTCTCTGACACTCTCTGACGCTCTCTATCACTCTCTGACACTCTCTATCACTCTCTGACACTCTCTGACACTCTCTATCACTCTCTGACACTCTCTATCACTCTCTGACACTCTCTATCACTCTCTGACACTCTCTATCACTCTCTGACACTCTCTGACACTCTCTATCACTCTCTATCACTCTCTGACACTCTCAGACACTCACTATCACTCTCTGACACTCTCTGACACTCTCTATCTCTCTCTATCACTCTCTGACAATCTCAGACACTCTCTGACACTCACTATCACTCTCTGACACTCTCTGACACTCGCTATCACTCTCTGACACTCTCTGACACCCTCTGACACTCTCTGACACTCTCTAGCACTCTCTATCACTCTCTGACTCTCTCTGACACTCACTATCACTCTCTGACACTCTCTGACACTCTCTATCACTCTCTATCACTCTCTGACACTCTCAGACACTCTCTGACACTCTCTATCACTCTCTGACACTCTCTGACACTCTCTATCACTCTCTGACACTCTCTGACACTCTCTGACACTTTCAGACACTCTCTGACACTTTCTATCACTCTCTGACACTCTCTGACACTCTCTATCACTCTCTGACACACTCTATCACTCTCTATCACTCTCTGACACTCTCTATCACTCTCTGACACTCTCTATCACTCTCTGACACTCTCTGACACTCTCTGACACTCACTATCACTCTCTGACACTCTCTGACACTCGCTATCACTCTCTGACACTCTCTGACACCCTCTGACACTCTCTGACGCTCTCTAGCACTCTCTATCACTCTCTGACTCTCTCTGACACTCTCTGACACTCACTAACACTCTCTGACACTCTCTGACACTCTCTATCACTCTCTATCACTCTCTGACACTCTCAGACACTCTCTGACACTCTCTATCACTCTCTGACACTCTCTGACACTCTCTATCACTCTCTGACACTCTCTGACACTCTAATTCACTCTCTGACACTCTCTGACACTCGCTATCACTCTCTGACACTCTCTATCACTCTCTATCACTCTCTGACTCTCTCTGACACTCTCTGACACTCACTATCACTCTCTGACACTCTCTGACACTCTCTATCACTCTCTATCACTCTCTGACACTCTCAGACACTCTCTGACACTCTCTATCACTCTCTGACACTCTCTGACACTCTCTGACACTCTCTATCACTCTCTGACACTCTCTGACACTCTCTGACACTCTCAGACACTCTCTGACACTCTCTATCACTCTCTGACACTCTCTGACACTCTCTATCACTCTCTGACACACTCTATCACTCTCTATCACTCTCTGACACTCTCTATCACTCTCTGACACTCTCTATCACTCTCTGACAATCTCAGACACTCTCCGACACTCACTATCACTCTCTGACACTCTCTGACACTCTCTATCCCTCTCTATCACTCTCTGACACTCTCAGACACTCTCTATCACTCTCTGACACTCACTATCACTATCTGACACACTCTGACACTCTCTAGCACTCTCTATCACTCACTATCACTCTCAGACACTCACTATCACTCTCTGACACTCTCTGACACTCTCTGACACTCTCTAGCACTCTCTATCACTCTCTGACACTCTCAGACACTCTCTGACACTCTCTGAAACTCTCTATCACTCTCTATCACTCTCTGACACTCACTATCACTCTCTGACACTCTCTGACACTCTCTGACACTCTCTATCACTCTCTGACACTCTCTAGCACTCTCTATCACTCACTATCACTCTCAGACACTCACTATCACTCTCTGACACTCTCTGACACTCTCTGACACTCTCTAGCACTCTCTATCACTCTCTGACACTCTCAGACACTCTCTGACACTCTCTGAAACTCTCTATCACTCTCTATCACTCTCTGACACTCACTATCACTCTCTGACACTCTCTGACACTCTCTGACACTCTCTATCACTCTCTGACACTCTCTATCACTCTCTGACACTCTCTGACACTCTCTGACACTCTCTATCACTCCCTGACACTCTCTATCACTCTCTGACACTCTCTGACACTCTCTATCACTCTCTGACACTCTCTATCACTCTCTGACACTCTCTGACACTCTCTAGCACTCTCTATCACTCTCTGACACTCTCAGACACTCTCTGACACTCTCTGAAACTCTCTATCACTCTCTGACACTCACTATCACTCTCTGACACTCTCTGACACTCTCTGACACACTCTATCACTCTCTGACACTCTCTAGCACTCTCTATCACTCACTATCACTCTCAGACACTCACTATCACTCTCTGACACTCTCTGACACTCTCTGACACTCTCTAGCACTCTCTATCACTCTCTGACACTCTCAGACACTCTCTGAAACTCTCTATCACTCTCTATCACTCTCTGACACTCACTATCACTCTCTGACACTCTCTGACACTCTCTGACACTCTCTATCACTCTCTGACACTCTCTGACAATCTCTATCAGTCTCTGACACTCTCTGACACTCTCTATCACTCTCTGACACTCTCTATCACTCTCTGACACTCTCTGACACTCTCTATCACTCTCTGACACTCTCTATCACTCTCTGACACTCTCTATCACTCTCTGACACTCTCTATCACTCTCTGACACTCTCTGACACTCTCTATCACTCTCTGACACTCTCTGACACTCTCTATCTCTCTCTATCACTCTCTGACAATCTCAGACACTCTCTGACACTCACTATCACTCTCTGACACTCTCTGACACTCGCTATCACTCTCTGACACTCTCTGACACCCTCTGACACTCTCTGACACTCTCTAGCACTCTCTATCACTCTCTGACTCTCTCTGACACTCACTATCACTCTCTGACACTCTCTGACACTCTCTATCACTCTCTATCACTCTCTGACACTCTCAGACACTCTCTGACACTCTCTATCACTCTCTGACACTCTCTGACACTCTCTGACACTCTCAGACACTCTCTGACACTTTCTATCACTCTCTGACACTCTCTGACACTCTCTATCACTCTCTGACACACTCTATCACTCTCTATCACTCTCTGACACTCTCTATCACTCTCTGACACTCTCTGACACTCTCTGACACTCACTATCACTCTCTGACACTCTCTGACACTCGCTATCACTCTCTGACACTCTCTGACACCCTCTGACACTCTCTGACACTCTCTAGCACTCTCTATCACTCTCTGACTCTCTCTGACACTCTCTGACACTCACTATCACTCTCTGACACTCTCTGACACTCTCTATCACTCTCTATCACTCTCTGACACTCTCAGACACTCTCTGACACTCTCAGAAACTCTCTGACACTCTCTATCACTCTCTGACACTCTCTGACACTCTCTATCACTCTCTGACACACTCTATCACTCTCTATCACTCTCTGACACTCTCTATCACTCTCTGACACTCTCTATCACTCTCTGACACTCTCTATCACTCTCTGACAATCTCAGACACTCTCTGACACTCACTATCACTCTCTGACACTCTCTATCCCTCTCTATCACTCTCTGACACTCTCAGACACTCTCTATCACTCTCTGACACTCACTATCACTATCTGACACACTCTGACACTCTCTGACACTCTCTATCACTCTCTATCACTCTCTGACACTCTCTGACACTCTCAGACACTCACTGACACTCTCTGAATCTCTCTATCACTCTCCATCACTCTCTGACACCATCTGACACACTCTGACATTCTCAGACACTCACTATCACTCTCTGACACTCTCTGACACTCTCTGACACTCTCTATCACTCTCTATCACTCTCTGACACTCTCTATCACTCTCTGACACTCTCTGAAACACTCTGATACTCTCTAGCACTCTCTATCACTCTCTGACACTCTCAGACACTCACTATCACTTTCTGACACTCTCTGACACTCTCTGAGACTCTCTGACACTCTCTGACACACTCTATCACTCTCTATCACTCTCTATCACTCTCTGACAATCTCAGACACTCTCTGACACTCACTATCACTCTCTGACACTCTCTGACACTCTCTGACACTCTCTGACACTCTCAGACACTCACTATCACTCTCTGACACTCTCTGACACTCTCTATCACTCTCTATCACTCTCTGACAATCTCAGACACTCTCTGACACTCACTATCACTCTCTGACACTCTCTGACACTCGCTATCACTCTCTGACACTCTCTGACACCCTCTGACACTCTCTGACACTCTCTAGCACTCTCTATCACTCTCTGACTCTCTCTGACACTCACTATCACTCTCTGACACTCTCTGACACTCTCTATCACTCTCTGACACTCTCAGACACTCTCTGACACTCTCTATCACACTCTGACACTCTCTGACACTCTCTGACACTCTCTATCACTCTCTGACACTCTCTGACACTCTCTGACACTCTCAGAGACTCTCTGAAACTTTCTATCACTCTCTGACACTCTCTGACACTCTCTATCACTCTCTGACACACTCTATCACTCTCTATCACTCTCTGACACTCTCTATCACTCTCTGACACTCTCTATCACTCTCTGACACTCTCTGACACTCTCTGACACTCACTATCACTCTCTGACACTCTCTGACACTCGCTATCACTCTCTGACACTCTCTGACACCCTCTGACACTCTCTGACACTCTCTCGCACTCTCTATCACTCTCTGACTCTCTCTGACACTCTCTGACACTCACTATCACTCTCTGACACTCTCTGACACTTTCTATCACTCTCTATCACTCTCTGACACTCTCAGACACTCTCTGACACTCTCTATCACTCTCTGACATTCTCTGACACTCTCTATCACTCTCTGACACTCTCTGACACTCTCTGACACTCTCAGACACTCTCTGACACTCTCTATCACTCTCTGACACTCTCTGACACTCTCTATCACTCTCTGACACACTCTATCACTCTCTATCACTCTCTGACACGCTCTATCACTCTCTGACACTCTCTATCACTCTCTGACACTCTCTATCACTCTCTGACAATCTCAGACACTCTCTGACACTCACTATCACTCTCTGACACTCTCTGACACTCTCTATCACTCTCTATCACTCTCTGACACTCTCAGACACTCTCTATCACTCTCTGACACTCACTATCACTATCTGACACACTCTGACACTCTCTGACACTCTCTATCACTCTCTATCACTCTCTGACACTCTCTGACACTCTGAGACACTCACTGACACTCTCTGAATCTCTCTATCACTCTCTGACTCTCTCTGACACTCACTATCACTCTCTGACACTCTCTGACACTCTCTATCACTCTCTATCACTCTCTGACACTCTCTATCACTCTCTGACACTCTCTATCACTCTCTGACACTCTCTGACACTCTCTATCACTCTCTGACACTCTCTTACACTCTCTGACACTCTCAGACACTCTCTGACACTTTCTATCACGCTCTGACACTCTCTGACACACTCTATCACTCTCTGACACACTCTATCACTCTCTATCACTCTCTGACACTCTCTATCACTCTCTGACACTCTCTATCACTCTCTGACAATCTCTGACACTCTCTGACACTCACTATCACTCTCTGACACTCTCTGACACTCGCTATCACTCTCTGACACTCTCTGACACCCTCTGACACTCTCTGACACTCTCTAGCACTCTCTATCACTCTCTGACTCTCTCTGACACTCTCTGACACTCACTATCACTCTCTGACACTCTCTGACACTCTCTATCACTCTCTATCACTCTCTGACACTCTCAGACACTCTCTGACACTCTCTATCACTCTCTGACACTCTCTGACACTCTCTATCACTCTCTGACACTCTCTGACACTCTAATTCACTCTCTGACACTCTCTGACACTCGCTATCACTCTCTGACACTCTCTATCACTCTCTATCACTCTCTGACACTCTCAGACACTCTCTGACACCCTCTGAAACTCTCTATCACTCTCTATCACTCTCTGACACTCTCTGACACTCTCGATCACTCTCTGACACTCTCTATCACTCTCTATCCCTCTCTGACACTCTCTGACACTCTCTGACACTCTCTATCACTCTCTATCACTCTCTGACACTCTCTGACACTGTCTGACACTCTCTGACACTCACTATCACTCTCTGACCCTCTCTGACACTCTCTGACACTCTCTATCACTCTCTGACACTCTCTGACTCTCTCTGACACTCACTATCACTCTCTGACACTCTCTGACACTCTCTGACACTCTCTAGCACTCTCTATCACTCTCTAACACTCTCTGACACTCTCTGACTCTCTGACACTCTCTGTCACTCTCAGACACTCACTAAGACTCTCTGACACTCTCTGACACTCTCTGACACTCCCTGACACTCTCTAGCACCCTCTAGCACTCTCTATCACTCTCTGACACTCTCTGACACTCACTGACACTCACTATCACTCTCTGACACTCTCTAACACTCTCTAGCACTCTCTATCACTCTCTGACACTCTCAGACACTCACTATCACTCTCTGACACTCTCTGACACTCTCTGACACTCTCTAGCACTCTCTATCACTCTCTGACACTCTCAGACACTCTCTGACACTCTCTGAAACTCTCTATCACTTTCTGACACTCTCAGACACTCTCTGACACTCTCTATCACTCTCTGACACTCTCTGACACTCTCTATCACTCTCTGTCACTCTCTGACACTCTCTATCACTCTCTGACACTCTCTATCACTCTCTGACACTCTCTGACACTCTATCACTCTCTGACACTCTCTGACACTCTCTATCACTCTCTGACACTCTCTGACACTCTCTGACACTCTCAGACACTCTCTGACACTCTCTATCACTCTCTGACACTCTCTGACACTCTCTATCACTCTCTGACACACTCTATCACTCTCTATCACTCTCTGACACTCTCTATCACTCTCTGACACTCTCTATCACTCTCTGACAATCTCAGACACTCTCTGACACTCACTATCACTCTCTGACACTCTCTATCACTCTCTATCACTCTCTGACACTCTCAGACACTCTCTATCACTCTCTGACACTCACTATCACTATCTGACACACTCTGACACTCTCTGACACTCTCTATCACTCTCTATCACTCTCTGACACTCTCTGACACTCTCTGACACTCTCAGACACTCACTGACACTCTCTGAATCTCTCTATCACTCTCCATCACTCTCTGACACTCTCTGACACACTCTGACATTCTCAGACACTCACTATCACTCTCTGACACTCTCTGACACTCTCTGACACTCTCTGTCACTCTCTGACACTCTCTATCACTCTCTGACACTCTCTGAAACTCTCTGATACTCTATATCACTCTCTGACACTCTCTATCACTCTCTATCACTCTCTGACACTCTCTGACACTCTCTGACACTCTCTATCAATCTCTATCACTCTCTGACACTCTCTGACACTCTCTGACACTCTCTGCCGCTCTCTATCACTCTCTGGCACTCTCTGACACTCACTATCACTCTCTGACACTCTCTGACACTCTCTGACACTCTCTAGCACTCTCTATCACTCTCTGACACTCTCTGACACTCTCTGACACTCTCTATCACTCTCACACACTCACAATGACTCTCTGACACTCTCTGACACTCTCTGACACTCTCTGACACTCTCTAGCACTCTCTATCACTCTCTGACACTCTCTGACACTCACTGACACTCACTCTCACTCTCTGACCCTCTCTGACACTCTCTGACACTCTCTATCACTCTCTGACACTCTCTGACACTCTCTGACACTCTCTGACATTCACTATCACTCTCTGACACTCTCTGACACTCTCTGACACTCACTAGCACTCTCTATCACTCTCTGAAACTTTCAGACACTCACTATCACTCTCTGACACTCTCTGACACTCTCTGACACTCTCTGACACTCTCTAGCACTCTTTGACACTCTCTATCACTCTCTGACACTCTCTATCACTCTCTGACACTCTCTGACACTCTCTAGCACTCTCTATAACTCTCTGACACTCTCTGACACTCTCTGACACACTCTGAAACTCTCTATCACTCTCTGACACTCTCAGACATTCTCTGACACTCTCTATCACTCTCTGACACTCTCTGACACTCTCTGACACTCTCTACCACTCTCTGACACTCTCTGACACTCTCTATCACTCTCTGACACTCTCTGACACTCTCTATCACTCTCTGACACTCTCTATCACTCTCTGACACTCTCTGACACTCTCTATCACTCTTTGACACTCTCTATCACTCTCTGACACTCTCTATCACTCTCTGACACTCTCTGACACTCTCTATCACTCTCTATCACTCTCTGACTCTCTCAGACACTCACTATCACTCTCTGACACTCACTATCACTCTCTGACACTCTCTGACACTCTCTAGCACACTCTATCACTCTCTATCACTCTCTGACACTCTCTGACACTCTCTGACACTCTCTATCACTCTCAGACACTCACTATGACTCTCTGACACTCTCTGACACTCTCTGACACTCTCTGACACTCTCTAGCACTCTCTATCACTCTCTGACACTCTCTGACACTCACTGACACTCACTATCACTCTCTGACCCTCTCTGACACTCTCTGACACTCTCTATCACTCTCTGACACTCTCTGACACTCTCTGACACTCTCTGACACTCACTATCACTCTCTGACACTCTCTGACACTCTCTGACACTCTCTAGCACTCTCTATCACTCTCTGAAACTTTCAGACACTCACTATCACTCTCTGACACTCTCTGACACTCTCTGACACTCTCTAGCACTCTCTATCACTCTCTGACACTCTCTGACACTCTCTAGCACTCTCTATCACTCTCTGACACTCTCTGACACTCTCTGACACTCTCTGAAACTCTCTATCACTCTCTGACACTCTCAGACACTCTCTGACACACTCTATCACTCTCTGACACTCTCTGACACTCTCTGACACTCTCTATCACTCTCTGACACTCTCTGACACTCTCTATCACTCTCTGAAACTCTCTGACACTCTCTATCACTCTCTGACACTCTCTATCACTCTCTGACACTCTCTGACACTCTCTATCACTCGTTGACACTCTCTATCACTCTCTGACACTCTCTATCACTCTCTGACACTCTCTGACACTCTCTACCACTCTCTATCACTCTCTGACTCTCTCAGACACTCACTATCACTCTCTGACACTCTCTGACACTCTCTATCACTCTCTGACAATCTCAGACACTCTCTGACACTCACTATCACTCTCTGACACTTTCTGACACTCTCTAGCACTCTCTATCACTCTCTGACTCTCTCTGACACTCACTATCACTCTCTGACACTCTCTGACACTCTCTATCACTCTCTATCACTCTCTGACACTCTCAGACACTCTCTGACACTCTCTATCACTCTCTGACACTCTCTGACACTCTCTATCACTCTCTGACACTCTCTGACACTCTCTGACACTCTCTGACACTTTCTATCACTCTCTGACACTCTCTGACACTCTCTATCACTCTCTGACACACTCTATCACTCTCTATAACTCTCTGACACTCTCTACCACTCTCTGACACTCTCTATCACTCTCTGACACTCTCTATCACTCTCTGACACTCTCTGTCACTCTCAGACACTCACTAAGACTCTCTGACACTCTCTGACACTCTCTGACACTCCCTGACACTCTCTAGCACCCTCTAGCACTCTCTATCACTCTCTGACACTCTCTGACACTCACTGACACTCACTATCACTCTCTGACACTCTCTAACACTCTCTAGCACTCTCTATCACTCTCTGACACTCTCAGACACTCACTATCACTCTCTGACACTCTCTGACACTCTCTGACACTCTCTAGCACTCTCTATCACTCTCTGACACTCTCAGACACTCTCTGACACTCTCTGAAACTCTCTATCACTTTCTGACACTCTCAGACACTCTCTATCACTCTCTGACACTCTCTGACACTCTCTGACACTCTCAGACACTCTCTGACACTCTCTATCACTCTCTGACACTCTCTGACACTCTCTATCACTTTCTGACACACTCTATCACTCTCTATCACTCTCTGACACTCTCTATCACTCTCTGACACTCTCTATCACTCTCTGACACTCTCTATCACTCTCTGACAATCTCAGACACTCTCTGACACTCACTATCACTCTCTGACACTCTCTATCACTCTCTATCACTCTCTGACACTCTCAGACACTCTCTATCACTCTCTGACACTCACTATCACTATCTGACACACTCTGACACTCTCTGACACTCTCTATCACTCTCTATCACTCTCTGACACTCTCTATCACTCTCTGACACTCTCTATCACTCTCTGACACTCTCTATCACTCTCTGACAATCTCAGACACTCTCTGACACTCACTATCACTCTCTGACACTCTCTATCACTCTCTATCACTCTCTGACACTCTCAGACACTCTCTATCACTCTCTGACACTCACTATCACTATCTGACACTCTCTGACACTCTCAGACACTCACTGACACTCTCTGAATCTCTCTATCACTCTCCATCACTCTCTGACACTCTCTGACACACTCTGACATTCTCAGACACTCACTATCACTCTCTGACACTCTCTGACACTCTCTGACACTCTCTGTCACTCTCTGACACTCTCTATCACTCTCTGACACTCTCTGAAACTCTCTGATACTCTATATCACTCTCTGACACTCTCTAGCACTATCTATCACTCTCTGACTCTCTCTGACACTCACTATCACTCTCTGACACTCTCTGACACTCTCTATCACTCTCTATCACTCTCTGACAATCTCAGACACTCTCTGACACTCACTATCACTCTCTGACACTCTCTGACACTCGCTATCACTCTCTGACACTCTCTGACACCCTCTGACACTCTCTGACACTCTCTAGCACTCTCTATCACTCTCTGACTCTCTCTGACACTCACTATCACTCTCTGACACTCTCTGACACTCTCTATCACTCTCTGACACTCTCAGACACTCTCTGACACTCTCTATCACACTCTGACACTCTCTGACACTCTCTGACACTCTCTATCACTCTCTGACACTCTCTGACACTCTCTGACACTCTCAGAGACTCTCTGAAACTTTCTATCACTCTCTGACACTCTCTGACACTCTCTATCACTCTCTGACACACTCTATCACTCTCTATCACTCTCTGACACTCTCTATCACTCTCTGACACTCTCTATCACTCTCTGACACTCTCTGACACTCTCTGACACTCACTATCACTCTCTGACACTCTCTGACACTCGCTATCACTCTCTGACACTCTCTGACACCCTCTGACACTCTCTGACACTCTCTCGCACTCTCTATCACTCTCTGACTCTCTCTGACACTCTCTGACACTCACTATCACTCTCTGACACTCTCTGACACTTTCTATCACTCTCTATCACTCTCTGACACTCTCAGACACTCTCTGACACTCTCTATCACTCTCTGACATTCTCTGACACTCTCTATCACTCTCTGACACTCTCTGACACTCTCTGACACTCTCAGACACTCTCTGACACTCTCTATCACTCTCTGACACTCTCTGACACTCTCTATCACTCTCTGACACACTCTATCACTCTCTATCACTCTCTGACACTCTCTATCACTCTCTGACACTCTCTATCACTCTCTGACACTCTCTATCACTCTCTGACAATCTCAGACACTCTCTGACACTCACTATCACTCTCTGACACTCTCTGACACTCTCTATCACTCTCTATCACTCTCTGACACTCTCAGACACTCTCTATCACTCTCTGACACTCACTATCACTATCTGACACACTCTGACACTCTCTGACACTCTCTATCACTCTCTATCACTCTCTGACACTCTCTGACACTCTGAGACACTCACTGACACTCTCTGAATCTCTCTATCACTCTCTGACTCTCTCTGACACTCACTATCACTCTCTGACACTCTCTGACACTCTCTATCACTCTCTATCACTCTCTGACACTCTCTATCACTCTCTGACACTCTCTATCACTCTCTGACACTCTCTGACACTCTCTATCACTCTCTGACACTCTCTTACACTCTCTGACACTCTCAGACACTCTCTGACACTTTCTATCACGCTCTGACACTCTCTGACACACTCTATCACTCTCTGACACACTCTATCACTCTCTATCACTCTCTGACACTCTCTATCACTCTCTGACACTCTCTATCACTCTCTGACAATCTCTGACACTCTCTGACACTCACTATCACTCTCTGACACTCTCTGACACTCGCTATCACTCTCTGACACTCTCTGACACCCTCTGACACTCTCTGACACTCTCTAGCACTCTCTATCACTCTCTGACTCTCTCTGACACTCTCTGACACTCACTATCACTCTCTGACACTCTCTGACACTCTCTATCACTCTCTATCACTCTCTGACACTCTCAGACACTCTCTGACACTCTCTATCACTCTCTGACACTCTCTGACACTCTCTATCACTCTCTGACACTCTCTGACACTCTAATTCACTCTCTGACACTCTCTGACACTCGCTATCACTCTCTGACACTCTCTATCACTCTCTATCACTCTCTGACACTCTCAGACACTCTCTGACACCCTCTGAAACTCTCTATCACTCTCTATCACTCTCTGACACTCTCTGACACTCTCGATCACTCTCTGACACTCTCTATCACTCTCTATCCCTCTCTGACACTCTCTGACACTCTCTGACACTCTCTATCACTCTCTATCACTCTCTGACACTCTCTGACACTGTCTGACACTCTCTGACACTCACTATCACTCTCTGACCCTCTCTGACACTCTCTGACACTCTCTATCACTCTCTGACACTCTCTGACTCTCTCTGACACTCACTATCACTCTCTGACACTCTCTGACACTCTCTGACACTCTCTAGCACTCTCTATCACTCTCTAACACTCTCTGACACTCTCTGACTCTCTGACACTCTCTGTCACTCTCAGACACTCACTAAGACTCTCTGACACTCTCTGACACTCTCTGACACTCCCTGACACTCTCTAGCACCCTCTAGCACTCTCTATCACTCTCTGACACTCTCTGACACTCACTGACACTCACTATCACTCTCTGACACTCTCTAACACTCTCTAGCACTCTCTATCACTCTCTGACACTCTCAGACACTCACTATCACTCTCTGACACTCTCTGACACTCTCTGACACTCTCTAGCACTCTCTATCACTCTCTGACACTCTCAGACACTCTCTGACACTCTCTGAAACTCTCTATCACTTTCTGACACTCTCAGACACTCTCTGACACTCTCTATCACTCTCTGACACTCTCTGACACTCTCTATCACTCTCTGTCACTCTCTGACACTCTCTATCACTCTCTGACACTCTCTATCACTCTCTGACACTCTCTGACACTCTATCACTCTCTGACACTCTCTGACACTCTCTATCACTCTCTGACACTCTCTGACACTCTCTGACACTCTCAGACACTCTCTGACACTCTCTATCACTCTCTGACACTCTCTGACACTCTCTATCACTCTCTGACACACTCTATCACTCTCTATCACTCTCTGACACTCTCTATCACTCTCTGACACTCTCTATCACTCTCTGACAATCTCAGACACTCTCTGACACTCACTATCACTCTCTGACACTCTCTATCACTCTCTATCACTCTCTGACACTCTCAGACACTCTCTATCACTCTCTGACACTCACTATCACTATCTGACACACTCTGACACTCTCTGACACTCTCTATCACTCTCTATCACTCTCTGACACTCTCTGACACTCTCTGACACTCTCAGACACTCACTGACACTCTCTGAATCTCTCTATCACTCTCCATCACTCTCTGACACTCTCTGACACACTCTGACATTCTCAGACACTCACTATCACTCTCTGACACTCTCTGACACTCTCTGACACTCTCTGTCACTCTCTGACACTCTCTATCACTCTCTGACACTCTCTGAAACTCTCTGATACTCTATATCACTCTCTGACACTCTCTATCACTCTCTATCACTCTCTGACACTCTCTGACACTCTCTGACACTCTCTATCAATCTCTATCACTCTCTGACACTCTCTGACACTCTCTGACACTCTCTGACGCTCTCTATCACTCTCTGGCACTCTCTGACACTCACTATCACTCTCTGACACTCTCTGACACTCTCTGACACTCTCTAGCACTCTCTATCACTCTCTGACACTCTCTGACACTCTCTGACACTCTCTATCACTCTCACACACTCACAATGACTCTCTGACACTCTCTGACACTCTCTGACACTCTCTGACACTCTCTAGCACTCTCTATCACTCTCTGACACTCTCTGACACTCACTGACACTCACTCTCACTCTCTGACCCTCTCTGACACTCTCTGACACTCTCTATCACTCTCTGACACTCTCTGACACTCTCTGACACTCTCTGACATTCACTATCACTCTCTGACACTCTCTGACACTCTCTGACACTCTCTAGCACTCTCTATCACTCTCTGAAACTTTCAGACACTCACTATCACTCTCTGACACTCTCTGACACTCTCTGACACTCTCTGACACTCTCTAGCACTCTTTGACACTCTCTATCACTCTCTGACACTCTCTATCACTCTCTGACACTCTCTGACACTCTCTAGCACTCTCTATAACTCTCTGACACTCTCTGACACTCTCTGACACACTCTGAAACTCTCTATCACTCTCTGACACTCTCAGACATTCTCTGACACTCTCTATCACTCTCTGACACTCTCTGACACTCTCTGACACTCTCTACCACTCTCTGACACTCTCTGACACTCTCTATCACTCTCTGACACTCTCTGACACTCTCTATCACTCTCTGACACTCTCTATCACTCTCTGACACTCTCTGACACTCTCTATCACTCTTTGACACTCTCTATCACTCTCTGACACTCTCTATCACTCTCTGACACTCTCTGACACTCTCTATCACTCTCTATCACTCTCTGACTCTCTCAGACACTCACTATCACTCTCTGACACTCACTATCACTCTCTGACACTCTCTGACACTCTCTAGCACACTCTATCACTCTCTATCACTCTCTGACACTCTCTGACACTCTCTGACACTCTCTATCACTCTCAGACACTCACTATGACTCTCTGACACTCTCTGACACTCTCTGACACTCTCTGACACTCTCTAGCACTCTCTATCACTCTCTGACACTCTCTGACACTCACTGACACTCACTATCACTCTCTGACCCTCTCTGACACTCTCTGACACTCTCTATCACTCTCTGACACTCTCTGACACTCTCTGACACTCTCTGACACTCACTATCACTCTCTGACACTCTCTGACACTCTCTGACACTCTCTAGCACTCTCTATCACTCTCTGAAACTTTCAGACACTCACTATCACTCTCTGACACTCTCTGACACTCTCTGACACTCTCTAGCACTCTCTATCACTCTCTGACACTCTCTGACACTCTCTAGCACTCTCTATCACTCTCTGACACTCTCTGACACTCTCTGACACTCTCTGAAACTCTCTATCACTCTCTGACACTCTCAGACACTCTCTGACACACTCTATCACTCTCTGACACTCTCTGACACTCTCTGACACTCTCTGACACTCTCTATCACTCTCTGACACTCTCTGACACTCTCTATCACTCTCTGAAACTCTCTGACACTCTCTATCACTCTCTGACACTCTCTATCACTCTCTGACACTCTCTGACACTCTCTATCACTCGTTGACACTCTCTATCACTCTCTGACACTCTCTATCACTCTCTGACACTCTCTGACACTCTCTACCACTCTCTATCACTCTCTGACTCTCTCAGACACTCACTATCACTCTCTGACACTCTCTGACACTCTCTATCACTCTCTGACAATCTCAGACACTCTCTGACACTCACTATCACTCTCTGACACTTTCTGACACTCTCTAGCACTCTCTATCACTCTCTGACTCTCTCTGACACTCACTATCACTCTCTGACACTCTCTGACACTCTCTATCACTCTCTATCACTCTCTGACACTCTCAGACACTCTCTGACACTCTCTATCACTCTCTGACACTCTCTGACACTCTCTATCACTCTCTGACACTCTCTGACACTCTCTGACACTCTCTGACACTTTCTATCACTCTCTGACACTCTCTGACACTCTCTATCACTCTCTGACACACTCTATCACTCTCTATAACTCTCTGACACTCTCTACCACTCTCTGACACTCTCTATCACTCTCTGACACTCTCTATCACTCTCTGACACTCTCTGTCACTCTCAGACACTCACTAAGACTCTCTGACACTCTCTGACACTCTCTGACACTCCCTGACACTCTCTAGCACCCTCTAGCACTCTCTATCACTCTCTGACACTCTCTGACACTCACTGACACTCACTATCACTCTCTGACACTCTCTAACACTCTCTAGCACTCTCTATCACTCTCTGACACTCTCAGACACTCACTATCACTCTCTGACACTCTCTGACACTCTCTGACACTCTCTAGCACTCTCTATCACTCTCTGACACTCTCAGACACTCTCTGACACTCTCTGAAACTCTCTATCACTTTCTGACACTCTCAGACACTCTCTATCACTCTCTGACACTCTCTGACACTCTCTGACACTCTCAGACACTCTCTGACACTCTCTATCACTCTCTGACACTCTCTGACACTCTCTATCACTTTCTGACACACTCTATCACTCTCTATCACTCTCTGACACTCTCTATCACTCTCTGACACTCTCTATCACTCTCTGACACTCTCTATCACTCTCTGACAATCTCAGACACTCTCTGACACTCACTATCACTCTCTGACACTCTCTATCACTCTCTATCACTCTCTGACACTCTCAGACACTCTCTATCACTCTCTGACACTCACTATCACTATCTGACACACTCTGACACTCTCTGACACTCTCTATCACTCTCTATCACTCTCTGACACTCTCTATCACTCTCTGACACTCTCTATCACTCTCTGACACTCTCTATCACTCTCTGACAATCTCAGACACTCTCTGACACTCACTATCACTCTCTGACACTCTCTATCACTCTCTATCACTCTCTGACACTCTCAGACACTCTCTATCACTCTCTGACACTCACTATCACTATCTGACACTCTCTGACACTCTCAGACACTCACTGACACTCTCTGAATCTCTCTATCACTCTCCATCACTCTCTGACACTCTCTGACACACTCTGACATTCTCAGACACTCACTATCACTCTCTGACACTCTCTGACACTCTCTGACACTCTCTGTCACTCTCTGACACTCTCTATCACTCTCTGACACTCTCTGAAACTCTCTGATACTCTATATCACTCTCTGACACTCTCTATCACTCTCTATCACTCTCTGACACTCTCTGACACTCTCTGACACTCTCTATCAATCTCTATCACTCTCTGACACTCTCTGACACTCTCTGACACTCTCTGACGCTCTCTATCACTCTCTGGCACTCTCTGACACTCACTATCACTCTCTGACACTCTCTGACACTCTCTGACACTCTCTAGCACTCTCTATCACTCTCTGACACTCTCTGACACTCTCTGACACTCTCTATCACTCTCAGACACTCACAATGACTCTCTGACACTCTCTGACACTCTCTGACACTCTCTGACACTCTCTAGCACTCTCTATCACTCTCTGACACTCTCTGACACTCACTGACACTCACTCTCACTCTCTGACCCTCTCTGACACTCTCTGACACTCTCTATCACTCTCTGACACTCTCTGACACTCTCTGACACTCTCTGACATTCACTATCACTCTCTGACACTCTCTGACACTCTCTGACACTCTCTAGCACTCTCTATCACTCTCTGAAACTTTCAGACACTCACTGTCACTCTCTGACACTCTCTGACACTCTCTGACACTCTCTGACACTCTCTAGCACTCTTTGACACTCTCTATCACTCTCTGACACTCTCTATCACTCTCTGACACTCTCTGACACTCTCTAGCACTCTCTATAACTCTCTGACACTCTCTGACACTCTCTGACACACTCTGAAACTCTCTATCACTCTCTGACACTCTCAGACATTCTCTGACACTCTCTATCACTCTCTGACACTCTCTGACACTCTCTGACACTCTCTACCACTCTCTGACACTCTCTGACACTCTCTATCACTCTCTGACACTCTCTGACACTCTCTATCACTCTCTGACACTCTCTATCACTCTCTGACACTCTCTGACACTCTCTATCACTCTTTGACACTCTCTATCACTCTCTGACACTCTCTATCACTCTCTGACACTCTCTGACACTCTCTATCACTCTCTATCACCCTCTGACTCTCTCAGACACTCACTATCACTCTCTGACACTCACTATCACTCTCTGACACTCTCTGACACTCTCTGACACTCTCTAGCACACTCTATCACTCTCTATCACTCTCTGACACTCTCTGACACTCTCTGACACTCTCTATCACTCTCAGACACTCACTATGACTCTCTGACACTCTCTGACACTCTCTGACACTCTCTGACACTCTCTAGCACTCTCTATCACTCTCTGACACTCTCTGACACTCACTGACACTCACTATCACTCTCTGACCCTCTCTGACACTCTCTGACACTCTCTATCACTCTCTGACACTCTCTGACACTCTCTGACACTCTCTGACACTCACTATCACTCTCTGACACTCTCTGACACTCTCTGACACTCTCTAGCACTCTCTATCACTCTCTGAAACTTTCAGACACTCACTATCACTCTCTGACACTCTCTGACACTCTCTGACACTCTCTAGCACTCTCTATCACTCTCTGACACTCTCTGACACTCTCTAGCACTCTCTATCACTCTCTGACACTCTCTGACACTCTCTGACACTCTCTGAAACTCTCTATCACTCTCTGACACTCTCAGACACTCTCTGACACACTCTATCACTCTCTGACACTCTCTGACACTCTCTGACACTCTCTATCACTCTCTGACACTCTCTGACACTCTCTATCACTCTCTGAAACTCTCTGACACTCTCTATCACTCTCTGACACTCTCTATCACTCTCTGACACTCTCTGACACTCTCTATCACTCTTTGACACTCTCTATCACTCTCTGACACTCTCTATCACTCTCTGACACTCTCTATCACTCTCTGACACTCTCTGACACTCTCTACCACTCTCTATCACTCTCTGACTCTCTCAGACACTCACTATCACTCTCTGACACTCTCTGACACTCTCTATCACTCTCTGACAATCTCAGACACTCTCTGACACTCACTATCACTCTCTGACACTTTCTGACACTCTCTAGCACTCTCTATCACTCTCTGACTCTCTCTGACACTCACTATCACTCTCTGACACTCTCTGACACTCTCTATCACTCTCTATCACTCTCTGACACTCTCAGACACTCTCTGACACTCTCTATCACTCTCTGACACTCTCTGACACTCTCTATCACTCTCTGACACTCTCTGACACTCTCTGACACTCTCTGACACTTTCTATCACTCTCTGACACTCTCTGACACTCTCTATCACTCTCTGACACACTCTATCACTCTCTATAACTCTCTGACACTCTCTACCACTCTCTGACACTCTCTATCACTCTCTGACACTCTCTATCACTCTCTGACACTCTCTGACACTCTCTGACACTCACTATCACTCTCTGACACTCTCTGACACTCGCTATCACTCTCTGACACTCTCTGACACCCTCTGACACTCTCTGACACTCTCTAGCACTCTCTATCACTCTCTGACTCTCTCTGACACTCTCTATCACTCTCTATTACTCTCTGACACTCTCAGACACTCTCTGACACTCACTATCACTCTCTGACACTCTCTGACACTCTCTATCACTCTCTATTACTCTCTGACACTCTCAGACACTCTCTGACACTCTCTATCACTCTCTGACACTCTCTGACAGTCTCTATCACTCTCTGACACTCTCTGACACTCTCTGACACTCTCAGACACTCTCTGACACACTCTATCACTCTCTATCACTCTCTGACATTCTCTATCACTCTCTGACACTCTCTATCACTCTCTGACACTCTCTATCACTCTCTGACAATCTCAGACACTCTCTGACACTGACTATCGCTCTCTGACACTCTCTGACACTCTCTATCACTCTCTATCACTCTCTGACACTCTCAGACACTCTCTATCACTATCTGACACTCACTATCACTATCTGACACACTCTGACACTCTCTGACACTCTCTATCACTCTCTATCACTCTCTGACACTCTCTGACACTCTCTGACATTCTCAGACACTCACTATCACTCTCTGACACTCTCTGACACTCTCTGACACTCTCTATCACTCTCTATCACTCTCGGACACTCTCTATCACTCTCTGACACTCTCTGAATCTCTCTGATACTCTCTATCACTCTCTGACACTCTCTATCACTCTCTATCACTCTCTGACACTCTCTGACACTCTCTGACACTCTGTGACACTCTCTATCACTCTCTATCACTCTCTGACACTCTCTGACACTCTCTGACACTCTCTGACGCTCTCTATCACTCTCTGACACTCTCTGACACTCTCTGACACTCACTATCACTCTCTGACACTCTCTGACACTCTCTGACACTCTCTGACACTCTCTAGCACTCTCTATCACTCTCTATCACTCTCTGACACTCTCTGACACTCTCTGACGCTCTCTATCACTCTCTGACACTCTCTGACACTCTCTGACACTCACTATCACTCTCTGACACTCTCTGACACTCTCTGACACTCTCTAGCACTCTCTATCACTCTCTATCACTCTCTGACACTCTCTGACACTCTCTAGCACTCTCTATCACTCTCTGACACTCTCTGACACTCACTGACACTCACTATCACTCTCTGACCCTCTCTGACCCTCTCTGACACTCTCTGACACTCTCTATCACTCTCTGACACTCTCTGACACTCTCTGACACTCACTATCACTCTCTGGCACTCTCTGACACTCTCTGACACTCTCTAGCACTCTCTATCACTCTCTGACACTTTCAGACACTCACTATCACTCTCTGACACTCTCTGACACTCTCTGACACTCTCTAGCACTCTCTATCACTCTCTGACACTCTCTAGCACTCTCTGTCACTCTCAGACACTCTCTGACACTCTCTGACACTCTCTGAAACGCTCTATCACTCTCTGACACTCTCTGACACTCTCTGACACTCTCTTTCACTCTCTGACACTCTCTATCACTCTCTGACACTCTCAGACACTCTCTGACACTCTCTGACACTCTCAGACACTCACTCTCACTATCTGACACTCTCTGACACTCTCTGACACTCTCTGACACTCTCTATCACTCTCTATCACTCTCTGACACTCTCAGACACACTCTGACACTCTCTGACACACTCTGACAATCTCTGTCACTCTCTATCACTCTCAGACACTCTCTGACACTCTCTGACTCTCTCTGAAACTCTCTATCACTCTCTATCACTCTCTGACACTCTCTGACACTCTCTGAATCTCTCTATCACTCTCTATCGCTCTCTGACATTCTATATCACTCTCTGACACTCTCTGAAACTCTCTATCACTCACTATCACTCTCTGACACTCTCTGACACTCTCTGACACTCTCTATCACTCTCTATCACTCTCTGATACTCTCAGACACTCTCTGACACTCTCTATCACTCTCTGACACTCTCTGACACTCTCTATCACTCTCTGACACTCTCTGACACTCTCTGACACTGTCTGACACTCTCAGACACTCTCTGACACTCTAATTCACTCTCTGACACTCTCTGACACTCGCTATCACTCTCTGACACTCTCTATCACTCTCTATCACTCTCTGACACTCTCAGACACTCTCTGACACTCTCTGAAACTCTCTATCACTCTCTATCACTCTCTGACACTCTCTGACACTCTCTATCACTCTCTATCACTCTCTGACACTCTCTATCACTCTCTGACACTCTCTGACACTCTCTGACACTCTCTATCACTCTCTATCACTCTCTGACACTCTCTGACACTCTCTGACACTCTCTGACACTCACTATCACTCTCTGACCCTCTCTGACACTCTCTGACACTCTCTATCACTCTCTGACACTCTCTGACACTCTCTGACTCTCACTATCACTCTCTGACACTCTCTGACACTCTCTGACACTCTCTAGCACTCTCTATCACTCTCTAACACTCTCTGACACTCTCTGACTCTCTGACACTCTCTGTCACTCTCAGACACTCACTAAGACTCTCTGACACTCTCTGACACTCCCTGACACTCTCTAGCACTCTCTAGCACTCTCTATCACTCTCTGACACTCTCTGACACTCACTGACACTCACTATCACTCTCTGACACTCTCTGACACTCTCTGACACTCTCTGACACTCTATATCACTCTCTGACACTCTCTGACACTCTCTAACACTCTCTAGCACTCTCTATCACTCTCTGACACTCTCAGACACTCACTATCACTCTCTGACACTCTCTGACACTCTCTGACACTCTCTAGCACTCTCTATCACTCTCTGACACTCTCAGACACTCTCTGACACTCTCTGAAACTCTCTATCACTCTCTATCACTCTCTGACACTCACTATCACTCTCTGACACTCTCTGACACTCTCTGACACTCCCTGACACTCTCTAGCACTCTCTAGCACTCTCTATCACTCTCTGACACTCTCTGACACTCACTGACACTCACTATCACTCTCTGACACTCTCTGACACTCTCTGACACTCTCTAGCACTCTCTATCACTCTCTGACACTCTCTGACACTCACTGACACTCACTATCACTCTCTGACACTCTCTGACACTCTCTGACACTCTCTATCACTCTCTGACACTCTCTGACACTCTCTAACACTCTCTAGCACTCTCTATCACTCTCTGACACTCTCAGACACTCACTATCACTCTCTGACACTCTCTGACACTCTCTGACACTCTCTAGCACTCTCTATCACTCTCTGACACTCTCAGACACTCTCTGACACTCTCTGAAACTCTCTATCACTCTCTATCACTCTCTGACACTCACTATCACTCTCTGACACTCTCTGACACTCTCTGACACTCTATCACTCTCTATCACTTTCTGACACTCTCAGACACTCTCTGACACTCTCTATCAATCTCTGACACTCTCTGACACTCTCTATCACTCTCTGTCACTCTCTGACACTCTCTATCACTCTCTGACACTCTCTATCACTCTCTGACACTCTCTGACACTCTATCACTCTCTGACACTCTCTATCACTCTCTATCACTCTCTGACACTCTCTATCACTCTCTGACACTCCCTATCACTCTCTGATACTCTCTGACACTCTCTGACACTCTATATCACTCTCTATCACTCTCTGACACTCTCAGACACTCACTAACACTCTCTGACACTCTCTGACACTCTCTATCACTCTCTAGCACTCTCTATCACTCTCTAACACTCTCTGACACTCTCTGACTCTCTGACACTCTCTGTCACTCTCAGACACTCACTAAGACTCTCTGACACTCTCTGACACTCTCTGACACTCCCTGACACTCTCTAGCACTCTCTAGCACTCTCTATCACTCTCTGACACTCTCTGACACTCACTGACACTCACTATCACTCTCTGACACTCTCTGACACTCTCTGACACTCTCTATCACTCTCTGACACTCTCTGACACTCTCTAACACTCTCTAGCACTCTCTATCACTCTCTGACACTCTCAGACACTCACTATCACTCTCTGACACTCTCTGACACTCTCTGACACTCTCTAGCACTCTCTGACACTCTCTGACACTCTCAGACACTCTCTGACACTCTCAGACACTCTCTGACACTCTCTATCACTCTCTAGCACTCTCTATCACTCTCTAACACTCTCTGACACTCTCTGACTCTCTGACACTCTCTGTCACTCTCTGACACTCACTAAGACTCTCTGACACTCTCTGACACTCTCTGACACTCCCTGACACTCTCTAGCACTCTCTAGCACTCTCTATCAATCTCTGACACTCTCTGACACTCACTGACACTCACTATCACTCTCTGACACTCTCTGACACTCTCTGACACTCTCTATCACTCTCTGACACTCTCTGACACTCTCTAACACTCTCTAGCACTCTCTATCACTCTCTGACACTCTCAGACACTCACTATCACTCTCTGACACTCTCTGACACTCGCTGACACTCTCTGACACTCTCTAGCACTCTCTATCACTCTCTGACACTCTCAGACACTCTCTGACACTCTCTGAAACTCTCTATCACTCTCTATCACTCTCTGACACTCACTATCACTCTCTGACACTCTCTGACACTCTCTGACACTCTCTATCACTCTCTATCACTTTCTGACACTCTCAGACACTCTCTGACACTCTCTATCACTCTCTGACACTCTCTGACACTCTCTATCACTCTCTGTCACTCTCTGACACTCTCTATCACTCTCTGACACTCTCTATCACTCTCTGACACTCTCTGACACTCTATCACTCTCTGACACTCTCTATCACTCTCTATCACTCTCTGACACTCTCTATCACTCTCTGACACTCTCTATCACTCTCTGACACTCTCTGACACTCTCTGACACTCTATATCACTCTCTATCACTCTCTGACACTCTCAGACACTCACTATCACACTCTGACACTCTCTGACACTCTCTATCACTCTCTATCACTCTCTGACAATCTCAGACACTCTCTGACACTCACTATCACTCTCTGACACTCTCTGACACTCGCTATCACTCTCTGACACTCTCTGACACCCTCTGACACTCTCTGACACTCTCTGGCACTCTCTATCACTCTCTGACTCTCTCTGACACTCTCTGACACTCACTATCACTCTCTGACACTCTCTGACACTCACTATCACTCTCTATCACTCTCTGACACTCTCAGACACTCTCTGACACTCTCTATCACTCTCTGACACTCTCTGACACTCTCTATCACTCTCTGACACTCTCTGACACTCTCTGACACTCTCAGACACTCTCTGACACTCTCTATCACTCTCTGACATTCTCTGACACTCTCTATCACTCTCTGACACACTCTATCACTCTCTATCACTCTCTGACACTCTCTATCACTCTCTGACACTCTCTATCACTCTCTGACACTCACTATCACTATCTGACACACTCTGACACTCTCTGACACTCTCTATCACTCTCTATCACTCTCTGACACTCTCTGACACTCTCTGACACTCTCAGACACTCACTGACACTCTCTGAATATCTCTATCACTCTCTATCACTCTCTGACACTCTCTGACACACTCTGACATTCTCAGTCACTCACTATCAAACTCTGACACTCTCTGACACTCTCTGACACTCTCTATCACTCTCTATCACTCTCTGACACTCACTATCACTCTCTGACACTCTCTGACACTCTCTATCACTCTCTATCACTCTCTGACACTCTCAGACACTCTCTATCACTCTCTGACACTCACTATCACTATCTGACACACTCTGACACTCTCTGACACTCTCTATCACTCTCTATCACACTCTGACACTCTCTGACACTCTCTGACACTCTCAGACACTCACGGACACTCTCTGAATATCTCTATCACTCTCTATCACTCTCTGACACTCTCTGACACACTCTGACATTCTCAGACACTCACTATCACTCTCTGACACTCTCTGACACTCTCTGACACTCCCTATCACTCTCTATCACTCTCTGACACTCTCTATCACTCTCTGACACTCTCTGAAACTCTCTGATACTCTCTATCACTCTCTGACACTCTCTATCACTCTCTATCACTCTCTGACACTCTCTGACACTCTCTGACACTCTCTATCACTCTCTATCACTCTCTGACACTCTCTGACACTCTCTGACACTCACTATCACTCTCTGACCCTCTCTGACACTCTCTGACGCTCTCTATCACTCTCTGACACTCTCTGACACTCTCTGACACTCACTATCACTCTCTGACTCTCTCTGACACTCTCTGACACTCTCTAGCACTCTCTATCACCCTCTATCACTCTCTGACACTCTCTGACACTCTCTATCACTCTCAGACACTCACTATGAATCTCTGACACTCTCTGACACTCTCTGACACTCTCTATCACTCTCTAGCACTCTCTATCACTCTCTGACACACTCTGACACTCATTGACACTCACTATCACTCTCTGACCCTCTCTGACACTCTCTGACACTCTCTATCACTCTCTGACACTCTCTGACACTCTCTGACACTCACTATCACTCTCTGACACTCTCTGACACTCTCTGACACTCTCTGACACTCTCTAGCACTCTCTATTACTCTCTGACACTCTCAGACACTCACTATCACTCTCTGACACTCTCTGACACTCTCTGACACTCTCTAGCACTCTCTATCGCTCTCTGACACTCTCTGACACTCTCTAGCACTCTCTCTCACTCTCTGACACTCTCTGACACTCTCTGACACTCTCTGAAACTCTCTATCACTCTCTATCGCTCTCTGACACTCTCTGACACTCTCTATCACTCTCTGACACTCTCTGACACTCTCTGACACTCTCAGACACTCAATCTCACTATCTGACACTCTCTGACACTCTCTGACACTCTCTGACACTCTCAGACACTCACTCTCACTTTCTGACACTCTCTGACACTCTCTGACACTCTCTGACACTCTCTATCACTCTCTATCACTCTCTGACACTCTCAGACACACTCTGACACTCTCTGACACACTCTGACAATCTCTGTCACTCTCTATCACTCTCAGACACTCACTCTCACTATCTGACACTCTCTGACTCTATCTGACACTCTCAGACACTCACTCTAACTATCTGACACTCTCTGACACTCTCTGACACTCTCTGACACTCTCTATCACTCTCTATCACTTTCTGACACTCTCAGACACACTCTGACACTCTCTGACACTCTCTGACAATCTCTGTCACTCTCTATCACTCTCAGACACTCTCTGACACTCTCTGACACTCTCTGAAACTCTCTATCACTCTCTATCACTCTCAGACACTCACTCTCACTATCTGACACTCTCTGACACTATCTGACACTCTCAGACACTCACTCTCACTATCTGACACTCTCTGACACTCTCTGACACTCTCTGACACTCTCTATCACTCTCTATCACTTTCTGACACTCTCAGACACACTCTGACACTCTCTGACACTCTCTGACAATCTCTGTCACTCTCTATCACTCTCAGACACTCTCTGACACTCTCTGACACTCTCTGAAACTCTCTATCACTCTCTGACACTCTCAGACACTCACTATCACTCTCTGACACTCTCTGACACTCTCTGACACTCTCTAGCACTCTCTATCACTCTCTGACACTCTCTGACACTCTCTAGCACTCTCTCTCACTCTCTGACACTCTCTGACACTCTCTGACACTCTCTGAAACTCTCTATCACTCTCTATCACTCTCTGACAATCTCTGACACTCTCTATCATTCTCTGACACTCTCTATCACTCTCTGACACTCTCTGACACTCTCTGACACTCTCAGACACTCACTCTCACTATCTGACACTGTCTGACACTCTCTGACACTCTCTGACACTCTCAGACACTCACTCTCACTATCTGACACTCTCTGACACTCTCTGACACTCTCTATCACTCTCTATCACTCTCTGACACTCTCAGACACACTCTGACACTCTCTGACACACTCTGACAATCTCTGTCACTCTCTATCACTCTCAGACACTCACTCTCACTATCTGACACTCTCTGACACTCTCTAACACTCTCTGACACTCTCAGACACTCACTCTCACTATCTGACACTCTCTGACACTCTCTGACACTCTCTATCACTCTCTATCACTCTCTGACACTCTCAGACACACTCTGACACTCTCTGACACACTCTAACAATCTCTGTCACTCTCTATCACTCTCAGACACTCTCTGACACTCTCTGACACTCTCTGAAACTCTCTATCACTCTCTGACACTCTCTGACACTCTCTGAAACTCTCTATCACTCTCTATCGCTCTCTGACACTCTCTATCACTCTCTGACACTCTCTATCACTCTCTATCACTCTCTGACACTCTCTATCACTCTCTGACACTCTCTGAATCTCTCTGATACTCTCTATCACTCTCTGACACTCTCTATCACTCTCTATCACTCTCTGACACTCTCTGACACTCTGTGACACTCTCTATCACTCTCTATCACTCTCTGACACTCTCTGACACTCTCTGACACTCTCTGACGCTCTCTATCACTCTCTGACACTCTCTGACACTCACTATCACTCTCTGACACTCTCTGACACTCTCTGACACTCTCTGACACTCTCTAGCAATCTCTATCACTCTCTATCACTCTCTATCACTCTCTGACACTCTCTGACACTCTCTGACGCTCTCTATCACTCTCTGACACTCTCTGACACTCTTTGACACTCTCTAGCACTCTCTATCACTCTCTATCACTCTCTGACACTCTCTGACACTCTCTAGCACTCTCTATCACTCTCTGACACTCTCTGACACTCACTGACACTCACTATCACTCTCTGACCCTCTCTGACCCTCTCTGACACTCTCTGACACTCTCTATCACTCTCTGACACTCTCTGACACTCTCTGACACTCTCTGACACTCACTATCACTCTCTGACACTCTCTGACACTCTCTGACACTCTCTAGCACTCTCTATCACTCTCTGACACTTTCAGACACTCACTATCACTCTCTGACACTCTCTGACACTCTCTGACACTTTCTGACACTCTCTAGCACTCTCTATCACTCTCTGACACTCTCTAGCACTCTCTGTCACTCTCAGACACTCTCTGACACTCTCTGACACTCTCTGAAACTCTCTATCACTCTCTGACACTCTCTGACACTCTCTGACACTCTCTTTCACTCTCTGACACTCTCTATCACTCTCTGACACTCTCAGACACTCTCTGACACTCTCTGACACTCTCAGACACTCACTCTCACTATCTGACACTCTCTGACACTCTCTGACACTCTCTGACACTCTCTATCACTCTCTATCACTCTCTGACACTCTCAGACACACTCTGACACTCTCTGACACACTCTGACAATCTCTGTCACTCTCTATCACTCTCAGACACTCTCTGACACTCTCTGACTCTCTCTGAAACTCTCTATCACTCTCTATCACTCTCTGACACTCTCTGACAATCTCTGAAACTCTCTATCACTCTCTATCGCTCTCTGACACTCTATATCACTCTCTGACACTCTCTGAAACTCTCTATCACTCACTATCACTCTCTGACACTCTCTGACACTCTCTGACACTCTCTATCACTCTCTATCACTCTCTGATACTCTCAGACACTCACTGACACTCTCTATCACTCTCTGACACTCTCTGACACTCTCTATCACTCTCTGACACTCTCTGACACTCTCTGACACTCTCTGACACTGTCTGACACTCTCAGACACTCTCTGACACTCTAATTCACTCTCTGACACTCTCTGACACTCGCTATCACTCTCTGACACTCTCTATCACTCTCTATCACTCTCTGACACTCTCAGACACTCTCTGACACTCTCTGAAACTCTCTATCACTCTCTATCACTCTCTGACACTCTCTGACACTCTCTATCACTCTCTGACACTCTCTATCACTCTCTATCACTCTCTGACACTCTCTGACACTCTCTGACACTCTCTATCACTCTCTATCACTCTCTGACACTCTCTGACACTCTCTGACACTCTCTGACACTCACTATCACTCTCTGACCCTCTCTGACACTCTCTGACACTCTCTATCACTCTCTGACACTCTCTGACACTCTCTGACTCTCACTATCACTCTCTGACACTCTCTGACACTGTCTGACACTCTCTAGCACTCTCTATCACTCTCTAACACTCTCTGACACTCTCTGACTCTCTGACACTCTCTGTCACTCTCAGACACTCACTAAGACTCTCTGACACTCTCTGACACTCTCTGACACTCCCTGACACTCTCTAGCACTCTCTAGCACTCTCTATCACTCTCTGACACTCTCTGACACTCACTGACACTCAGTATCTCTCTCTGACACTCTGTGACACTCTCTGTCACTCTCTATCACTCTCTGACACTCTCTGACACTCTCTAACACTCTCTAGCACTCTCTATCACTCTCTGACACTCTCAGACACTCACTATCACTCTCTGACACTCTCTGACACTCTCTGACACAACCTAGCACACTCTATCACTCTCTGACACTCTCAGACACTCTCTGACACTCTCTGAAACTCTCTATCACACTCTATCACTCTCTGACACTCACTATCACTCTCTGACACTCTCTGACACTCTCTGACACTCTCTATCACTCTCTATCAATTTCTGACACTCTCAGACACTCACTAACACTCTCTGACACTCTCTGACACTCTCTATCACTCTCTAGCACTCTCTATCACTCTCTGACACTCTCTGTCACTCTCAGACACTCACTAAGACTCTCTGACACTCTCTGACACTCTCTGACACTCCCTGACACTCTCTAGCACTCTCTAGCACTCTCTATCACTCTCTGACACTCTCTGACACTCACTGACACTCACTATCACTCTCTGACACTCTCTGACACTCTCTATCACTCTCTGACACTCTCTATCACTCTCTGACACTCTCTATCACTCTCTGACACTCTCTGACACTCTCTGACACTCTATATCACTCTCTATCACTCTCTGACACTCTCAGACACTCACTAACACTCTCTGACACTCCCTGACACTCTCTAGCACTCTCTAGCACTCTCTATCACTCTCTGACACTCTCTGACACTCACTGACACTCACTATCACTCTCTGACACTCTCTGACACTCTCTGACACTCTCTATCACTCTCTGACACACTCTGACACTCTCTAACACTCTCTAGCACTCTCTATCACTCTCTGACACTCTCAGACACTCACTATCACTCTCTGACACTCTCTGACAACCTCTGACACTCTCTGACACTCTCTAGCACTCTCTATCACTCTCTGACACTCTCAGACACTCTCTGACACTCTCTGAAACTCTCTATCACTCTCTATCACTCTCTCACACTCACTATCACTCTCTGACACTCTCTGACACTCTCTGACACTCCCTGACACTCTCTAGCACTCTCTAGCACTCTCTATCACTCTCTGACACTCTCTGACACTCACTGACACTCACTATCACTCTCTGACACTTTCTGACACTCTCAGACACTCTCTGACACTCTCTATCACTCTCTGAAACTCTCTGACACCCTCTATCACTCTCTGTCACTCTCTGACACTCTCTATCACTCTCTGACACTCTCTATCACTCTCTGACACTCTCTGACACTCTATCACTCTCTGACACTCTCTATCACTCTCTATCACTCTCTGACACTCTCTATCACTCTCTGACACTCTCTATCACTCTCTGACACTCTCTGACACTCTATATCACTCTCTATCACTCTCTGACACTCTCAGACACTCACTATCACTCTCTGACACTCTCTGACACTCTCTATCACTCTCTATCACTCTCTGACAATCTCAGACACTCTCTGACACTCACTATCACTCTCTGACACTCTCTGACACTCTCTGACACTCTCTATCACTCTCTATCACTCTCTGACAATCTCAGACACTCTCTGACACTCACTATCACTCTCTGACACTCTCTGACACTCGCTATCACTCTCTGACACTCTCTGACACCCTCTGACACTCTCTGACACTCTCTAGCACTCTCTATCACTCTCTGACTCTCTCTGACACTCTCTGACACTCACTATCACTCTCTGACACTCTCTGACACTCACTATCACTCTCTATCACTCTCTGACACTCTCAGACACTCTCTGACACTCTCTATCACTCTCTGACACTCTCTGACACTCTCTATCACTCTCTGACACTCTCTGACACTTTCTGACACTCTCAGACACTCTCTGACACTCTCTATCACTCTCTGACATTTTCTGACACTCTCTATCACTCTCTGACACACTCTATCACTCTCTGACACTCTCTGACACTCTCTATCACTCTCTGACACTCTCTATCACTCTCTGACACTCACTATCACTATCTGACACACTCTGACACTCTCTGACACTCTCTATCACTCTCTATCACTCTCTGACACTCTCTGACACTCTCTGACACTCTCAGACACTCACTGACACTCTCTGAATATCTCTATCACTCTCTATCACTCTCTGACACTCTCTGACACACTCTGACATTCTCAGACACTCACTATCAAACTCTGACACTCTCTGACACTCTCTGACACTCTCTATCACTCTCTATCACTCTCTGACACTCACTATCACTCTCTGACACTCTCTGACACTCTCTATCACTCTCTATCACTCTCTGACACTCTCAGACACTCTCTATCACTCTCTGACACTCACTATCACTATCTGACACACTCTGACACTCTCTGACACTCTCTATCACTCTCTATCACACTCTGACACTCTCTGACACTCTCTGACACTCTCAGACACTCACGGACACTCTCTGAATATCTCTATCACTCCCTATCACTCTCTGACACTCTCTGACACACTCTGACATTCTCAGACACTCACTATCACTCTCTGACACTCTCTGACACTCTCTGACACTCCCTATCACTCTCTATCACTCTCTGACACTCTCTATCACTCTCTGACGCTCTCTGAAACTCTCTGATACTCTCTATCACTCTCTGACACTCTCTATCACTCTCTATCACTCTCTGACACTCTCTGACACTCTCTGACACTCTCTATCACTCTCTATCACGCTCTGACACTCTCTGACACTCTCTGACACTCACTATCACTCTCTGACCCTCTCTGACACTCTCTGACGCTCTCTATCACTCTCTGACACTCTCTGACACTCTCTGACACTCACTATCACTCTCTGACACTCTCTGACACTCTCTGACACTCTCTAGCACTCTCTATCACTCTCTATCACTCTCTGACACTCTCTGACACTCTCTGACACTCTCTATCACTCTCAGACACTCACTATGAATCTCTGACACTCTCTGACACTCTCTGACACTCTCTAGCACTCTCTAGCACTCTCTATCACTCTCTGACACTCTCTGACACTCATTGACACTCACTATCACTCTCTGACCCTCTCTGACACTCTCTGACACTCTCTATCACTCTCTGACACTCTCTGACACTCTCTGACACTCTCTGACACTCACTATCACTCTCTGACACTCTCTGACACTCTCTGACACTCTCTGACACTCTCTAGCACTCTCTATCACTCTCTGACACTCTCAGACACTCACTATCACTCTCTGACACTCTCTGACAATCTCTGACACTCTCTAGCACTCTCTATCACTCTCTGACACTCTCTGACACTCTCTAGCACTCTCTCTCACTCTCTGACACTCTCTGACACTCTCTGACACTCTCTGAAACTCTCTGAAACTCTCTATCACTCTCTATCACTCTCTGACACTCTCTGACACTCTCTATCACTCTCTGACACTCTCTATCACTCTCTGACACTCTCTGACACTCTCTGACACTCTCAGACACTCAATCTCACTATCTGACACTCTCTGACACTCTCTGACACTCTCTGACACTCTCAGACACTCACTCTCACTTTCTGACACTCTCTGACACTCTCTGACACTCTCTGACACTCTCTATCACTCTCTATCACTCTCTGACACTCTCAGACACTCTCAGACACTCTCTGACACACTCTGACAATCTCTGTCACTCTCTATCACTCTCAGACACTCACTCTCACTATCTGACACTCTCTGACACTCTCTGACACTCTCTGACACTCTCTGACACTCTCTATCACTCTCTATCACTCTCTGACACTCTCAGACACACTCTGACACTCTCTGACACACTCTGACAATCTCTGTCACTCTCTATCACTCTCAGACACTCTCTGACACTCTCTGACAATCTCTATCACTCTCAGACACTCTCTGACACTCTCTGACACTCTCTGAAACTCTCTATCACTCTCTGACACTCTCAGACACTCACTATCACTCTCTGACACTCTCTGACACTCTCTGACACTCTCTAGCACTCTCTATCACTCTCTGACACTCTCTGACACTCTCTAGCACTCTCTCTCACTCTCTGACACTCTCTGACACTCTCTGACACTCTCTGAAACTCTCTATCACTCTCTGACACTCTCTGACACTCTCTATCACTCTCTGACACTCTCTATCACTCTCTGACACTCTCTGACACTCTCTGACACTCTCTGACACTCTCAGACACTCACTCTCACTATCTGACACTCTCTGACACTCTCTGACACTCTCTGACACTCTCTATCACTCTCTATCACTCTCTGACACTCTCAGACACACTCTGACACTCTCTGACACACTCTGACAATCTCTGTCACTCTCTATCACTCTCAGACACTCACTCTCACTATCTGACACTCTCTGACACTCTCTGACACTCTCTGACACTCTCAGACACTCACTCTCACTATCTGACACTCTCTGACACTCTCTGACACTCTCTGACACTCTCTATCACTCTCTATCACTCTCTGACACTCTCAGACACACTCTGACACTCTCTGACACACTCTGACAATCTCTGTCACTCTCTATCACTCTCAGACACTCTCTGACACTCTCTGACACTCTCTGAAACTCTCTATCACTCTCTGACACTCTCTGACACTTTCTGAAACTCTCTATCACTCTCTATCGCACTCTGACACTCTCTATCACTCTCTGACACTCTCTGAAACTCTCTATCACTCACTATCACTCTCTGACACTCTCTGACACTCTCTATCACTCTCTATCACTCTCTGACACTCTCAGACACTCTCTGACACTCTCTATCACTCTCTGACACTCTCTGACACTCTCTATCACTCTCTGACACTCTCTGACACTCTCTGACACTGTCTGACACTCTCAGACACTCTCTGACACTCTCTATCACTCTCTGACAATCTCTGACACTCGCTATCACTCTCTGACACTCTCTATCACTCTCTATCACTCTCTGACACTCTCAGACACTCTCTGACACTCTCAGACACTCACTCTCACTCTCTGACACTCTCTGACACTCTCTATGACTCTCTGACACTCTCTATCACTCTCTATCACTCTCTGACACTCTCAGACACACTCTGACACTCTCTGACACACTCTGACAATCTCTGTCACTCTCTATCACTCTCAGACACTCTCTGACACTCTCTGACACTCTCTGAAACTCTCTATCACTCTCTGACACTCTCTGACACTCTCTGAAACTCTCTATCACTCTCTATCGCTCTCTGACACTCTCTATCACTCTCTGACACTCTCTGAAACTCTCTATCACTCACTATCACTCTCTGACACTCTCTGACACTCTCTGACACTCTCTATCACTCTCTATCACTCTCTGACACTCTCAGACACTCTCTGACACTCTCTATCACTCTCTGACACTCTCTGACACTCTCTATCGCTCTCTGACACTCTCTGGCACTCTCTGACACTGTCTGACACTCTCAGACACTCTCTGACACTCTCTATCACTCTCTGACACTCTCTGACACTCGCTATCACTCTCTGACACTCTCTATCACTCTCTATCACTCTCTGACACTCTCAGACACACTCTGACACTCTCTGAAACTCTCTAAAACTCTCTGACACTCTCTATCACTCTCTGACACTCTCTATCACTCTCTGACACACTCTATCACTCTCTATCACTCTCTGACACTCTCAGACACACTCTGACACTCTCTGACACACTCTGACAATCTCTGTCACTCTCTATCACTCTCAGACACTCTCTGACACTCTCTGAAACTCTCTATCACTCTCTGACACTCTCTGACACTCTCTGAAACTCTCTATCACTCTCTATCGCTCTCTGACACTCTCTATCACTCTCTGACACTCTCTGAAACTCTCTATCACTCACTATCACTCTCTGACACTCTCTGACACTCTCTACCACTCTCTATCACTCTCTGACACTCTCAGACACTCTCTGAAACTCTCTATCACTCTCTGACACTCTCTGACACTCTCTATCACTCTCTGACACTCTCTGACACTCTCTGACACTGTCTGACACTCTCAGACACTCTCTGACACTCTCTATGACTCTCTGACACTCTCTGACACTCGCTATCACTCTCTGACACTCTCTATCACTCTCTATCACTCTCTGACACTCTCAGACACTCTCTGACACTCTCTGAAACTCTCTATCACTCTCTGACACTCTCTATCACTCTCTGACACTCTCAGACACTCTCTGACACTCTCTGACACTCTCAGACACTCACTCTCACTATCTGACACTCTCTGACACTCTCTATCACTCTCTATCACTCTCTGACACTCTCAGACACACTCTGACACTCTCTGACACAATCTGACAATCTCTGTCACTCTCTATCACTCTCAGACACTCTCTGACACTCTCTGACACTCTCTGAAACTCTCTATCACTCTCTATCACTCTCTGACACTCTCTGACACTCTCTTAAACTCTCTATCACTCTCTATCGCTCTCTGACACTCTCTATCACTCTCTGACACTCTCTGAAACTCTCTATCACTCACTATCACTCTCTGACACTCTCTGACACTCTCTGACAATCTCTGTCACTCTCTATCACTCTCAGATACTCTCAGACACTCACTCTCACTATCTGACACTCTCTGACACTCTCTATCACTCTCTATCACTCTCTGACACTCTCAGACACACTCTGACACTCTCTGACACAATCTGACAATCTCTGTCACTCTCTATCACTCTCAGACACTCTCTGACACTCTCTGACACTCTCTGAAACTCTCTATCACTCTCTATCACTCTCTGACACTCTCTGACACTCTCTTAAACTCTCTATCACTCTCTATCGCTCTCTGACACTCTGTATCACTCTCTGACACTCTCTGAAACTCTCTATCACTCACTATCACTCTCTGACACTCTCTGACACTCTCTGACACTCTCTATCACTCTCTATCACTCTCTGACACTCTCAGACACACTCTGACACTCTCTGACACACTCTGACAATCTCTGTCACTCTCTATCACTCTCAGACACTCTCTGACACTGTCTGACACTCTCTGAAACTCTCTATCACTCTCTATCACTCTCTGACACTCTCAGACACACTCTGACACTCTGTGACACACTCTGACAATCTCTGTCACTCTCTATCACTCTCAGACACTCTCTGACACTCTCTGACACTCTCTGAAACTCTCTATCACTCTCTATCACTCTCTGACACTCTCAGACAAACTCTGACACTCTCTGACACACTCTGACAATCTCTGTCACTCTCTATCACTCTCAGACACTCTCTGACACTCTCTGACACTCTCTGAAACTCTCTATAACTCTCTATCACTCTCTGACACTCTCAGACACACTCTGACACTCTCTGACACACTCTGACAATCTCTGTCACTCTCTATCACTCTCTATCACTCTCTGACACTCTCTGACACTCTCTGAAACTCTCTATCACTCTCTATCGCTCTCTGACACTCTCTATCACTCTCTGACACTCTCTGAAGCTCTCTATCACTCACTATCACTCTCTGACACTCTCTGACACTCTCTGACACTCTCTATCACTCTCTATCACTCTCTGACACTCTCAGACACTCTCTGACACTCTCTATCACTCTCTGACACTCTCTGACACTCTCTATCACTCTCTGACACTCTCTGACACTGTCTGACACTCTCAGACACTCTCTGACACTCTCTATCACTCTCTGACACTCTCTGACACTCTCTATCACTCTCTGACACTCTCTATCACTCTCTATCACTCTCTGACACTCTCTGACACTCTCTATCACTCTCTATCACTCTCTGACACTCTCAGACACTCACTATCACTCTCTGACACTCTCTGACACTCTCTATCACTCTCTATCACTCTCTATCACTCTCTGACAATCTCAGACACTCTCTGACACTCTCTATCACTCTCGGACACTCTCTGACACTCTCTATCACTCTCTATCACTCTCTATCAGTCTCTGACAATCTCAGACACTCTCTGACACTCTCTATCACTCTCGGACAATCTCTGACACTCTCTATCACTCTCTGACACACTCTATCACTCTCTATCACTCTCTGACACTCTCTATCACTCTCTATCACTCTCTGACACTCTCTGACACTCTCTATCACACTCTATCACTCTCTGACACTCTCAGACACTCACTATCACTCTCTGACACTCTCTGACACTCTCTGACACTCTCTATCACTCTCTATCACTCTCTGACAATCTCAGACACTCTCTGACACTCACTATCACTCTCTGACACTCTCTGACACTCTCTATCACTCTCTATCGCTCTCTGACACTCTCAGACACTCTCTATCACTCTCTGACACTCACTATCACTATCTGACACACTCTGACACTCTCTGACACTCTCTATCACTCTCTGACACTCTCTATCACACTCTATCACTCTCTGACACTCTCAGACACTCACTATCACTCTCTGACACTCTCTGACACTCTCTATCACTCTCTATCACTCTCTGACAATCTCAGACACTCTCTGACACTCACTATCACTCTCTGACACTCTCTGACACTCTCTATCACTCTCTATCACTCTCTGACACTCTCAGACACTCTCTATCACTCTCTGACACTCACTATCACTATCTGACACACTCTGACACTCTCTGACACTCTCTATCACTCTCTAACACTCTCTGACACTCTCTGACACTCTCTGACACACTCAGACACTCACTGACACTCTCTGAATCTCTCTATCACTCTCTATCACTCTCTGACACTCTCTGACACTCTCTGACACTCTCAGACACTCTCAGACACTCACTATCACTCTCTATCAATCTCTATCACTCTCTGACACTCTCAGACACTCTCTGACACTCTCAGACACTGACTATCACTCTCTGACACTCTCTGACACTCTCTGACACACTCTGACACTCTCTATCACTCTCAGACACACACTATCACTCTCAGACACTCACTATCACTCTCAGACACTCACTATCACTCTCTGACACTCTCTGACACTCTCTATCACTCTCTGACACTCTCTGACACTGTCTGACACTCTCGGACACTCTCTATCACTCTCTAACACTCTCTGACCCTCTCTGTCACTCTCTATCACTCTCTGACACTCTCAGACACTCACTGTCACTCTCTGACACTCTCTGACACTCTCTATCACTCTCTATCACTCACTGACACTGTCTGACACTCTCTGACACTCTCTATCACTCTCTGACACTCTCAGACACTCACTATCACTCTCTGACACTCTCTGACACTCTCTATCACTCTCTATCACTCTCTGACACTGTCTGACACTGTCTGACACTCTCTGACACTGTCTGACACTCTCTGACACTATCTATCACTCTCTGACACTCTCAGACACTCACTATCACTCTCTGACACTCTCTGACATTTTCTATCACTCTCTATCACTCTCTGACACTTTCTGACACTCTCTATCGCTCTCGATCACTCCCTGACACTCTCTGACACTCTCTGACACTCTCTGACACTCTCTATCACTCTCTATCACTCTCTGACACTCTCAGACACTCTCTGACACTCTCTGACACACTCTGAAACTCTCTGATACTCTCTATCACTCTCTATCACTCTCTGACACTCTCAGACATAATCTGACACTCTCTGAAACTCTCTATCACTTTCAGACACTCTCTGACACTCTCTGACACTGTCTGACACTCTCTGACACTCTATATCACTCTCTGACACCGTCTGACACTCTCTGACACTCTCTATCACTCTCTATCACTCTCTATCTCTCTCTGACACTCTCAGACACTCTCTGACACTCTCTGAAACTCTCTATCACTCTCTATCACTCTCTGTCACGCTCTGACACTCACTGACACTCTCTGAAACTCTCTATCACTCTCTATCACTCTATATCACTCTCTGACACTATCTGACACTCTCAGACACTCACTATCACTCTCTGACACTGTCTGACACTCTCTGACACTCTCTATCACTCTCTGACACTGTTTGTCACTCTCTGACAATCTCTATCACTCTCTATCACTCTCTGACACTCTCAGACACTCTCTGACACTCTCAGAGACTCTCTGACACTCTCTATCACTCTCTGACACTCTCAGACACTCTCTGACACTCTCAGACAATCTCTATCACTCTCTGACACTGTCTGACACTCTCTGACACTCTCCATCACTCTCTGACACTCTCTGACACTCTATCACTCTCTACCACTCTCTGACACTCTATCACTCTCTATCACTCTCTGACACTCTCAGACACTCTCTGACACTCTCTGACACTCTCTGATACTCTCTATCACTCTCTGACACTCTCTGACACTCTCTAGCACTCTCTAGCGCTCACTATCACTCTCTGACCCTCTCTGACACTCTCTGACACTCTCTATCACTCTCTGAAACACTCTGACACTCTCTGACACTCTCTGACACTCACTATCACTCTCTGACACTCTGTGACACTCTCTGACACTCTCTAGCACTCTCTATCACTCTCTATCACTCTCTGACACTGTCTGACACCATCTATCACTCTCAGACACTCACTATCGCTCTCTGACACTCTCTGACACTCTCTGACACTCTCTGACACTCTCTAGCACTCTCTAGCACTCTCTATCACTCTCTGACACTCTCTGACACTCTCTGACACTCACTATCACTCTCTGACCCTCTCTGACACTCTCTGACACTCTCTATCACTCTCTGACACTCTCTGACACTCTCTGACACTCACTATCACTCTCTGACACTCTCTGACACTCTCTGACACTCTCTAGCACTCTCTATCACTCTCTGACACTCTCAGACACTCACTATCGCTCTCTGACACTCTCGGACGCTCTCTGACACTCTCTGACACTCTCTAGCACTCTCTATCACTCTCTGACACTCTCTGACACTCTCTATCACTCTCTGACACTCTCTATCACTCTCTGACACTCTCAGACACTCACTATCACTCTCTATCACTCTCTATCACTCTCTGACATTCTCTGACACTCTCTGACACTCTCTGAAACTCTCTATCACTCTCTATCACTCTCTGACACTCTCTATCACTCTCTGACACTCTCTGAAACTCTCTATCACTCTCTATCACTCTCTGACACTCTCTGACACTCTCTGACACTCTCTATCACTCTCCATCACTCTCTGACACTCTCTATCACTCTCTGACACTCTCTGAAACTCTCTGAAACTCTCTATCACTCTCTGACACTCTCAGACACTCGCTATCACTCTCTGACACTCTCTGACACTCTCTGACACTCTCTATCACTCTCTATCACTCTCTGACACTGTCTGACACTCTCTGACACTCTCTATCACTCTCTGACACTCTCTGACACTCTTTATCACTCTCTATCACACTCTGACACTCTCTGACACTCTCTGACACTCTCTATCACTCTCTATCACTCTCTGACACTGTCTGACACTCTCTGACACTATCTATCACTCTCTGACACTCTCTGACACTCTCTATCACTCTCTATCACTCTCTGACACTCTCAGACACTCTCTGACACTCTCTGACACACTCTGAAACTCTGACACTCTCTATCACTCTCTATCACTCTCTGACACTCTCAGACATAATCTGACACTCTCTGAAACTCTCTATCACTCTCAGACACTCTCTGACACTCTCTATCACTCTCAGACACTCTCTATCACTCTCAGACACTCTCTGACACTCTCTGACACACTCCGACAATCTCTTACACACTCTATCACTTTCAGACACTCTCTGACACTCTCTGACAATCTCTGAAACTCTCTATCACTCTCTATCACTCTCTGACACTCTCTGACACTCTCTGACACTCTCTGAAACTCTCTATCACTCTCTATCGCTCTCTGACACTCTCTATCACTCTCTGACACTCTCTGAAACTCTCTATCACTCACTATCACTCTCTGACACTCTCTGACACTCTCTATCACTCTCTATCACTCTCTGACACTCTCTATCACTCTCTGACACTCACTATCACTCTCTGACACTCTCTGAAACTCTCTGAAACTCTCTATCACTCTCTGACACTCTCAGACACTCGCTATCACTCTCTGACACTCTCTGACACTCTCAGACACTCTCTGACACTCTCTGACACACTCTGAAACTCTCTGACACTCTCTATCACTCGCTATCACTGTCTGACACTCTCAGACATAATCTGACACTCTCTGAAACTCTCTATAACTCTCAGACACTCTCTGACACTCTCTATCACTCTCAGACACTCTCTGAAACTCTCAGACACTCTCTGACACTCTCTGACACACTCTGAAACTCTCTGACACTCTCTATCACTCTCTATCACTCTCTGACACTCTCAGAAATAATATGACACTCTCTGAAACTCTCTATAACTCTCAGACACTCTCTGACACTCTCTATCACTCTCAGACACTCTCTGACACTCTCTGACACTCTCTGACACTCTCAGACACTCTCTGACAGTATCTGACACTCTCAGACACTCACCATCACTCTCTGACACTGTCTGACACTCTCTGACACTCTCTATCACTCTCTGACACTGTCTGACACTCTCTGACAATCTCTATCACTCTCTATCACTCTCTGACACTCTCAGACACTCTCAGAGACTCTCAGAGACTCTCTGACACTCTCTATCACTCTCTGACACTCTCAGACACTCTCTGACACTCTCAGACAATCACTGTCACTCTCTGACACTGTCTGACACTCTATAACTCTCTATCCCTCTCTGACACTCTCTGACACTCTATCACTCTCTATCACTCTCTATCACTCTCTGACACTCTCAGACACTCTCTGACACTCTCAGACACTCTCTGACACTCTCTGACACTCTCTATCACTCTCAGACACTCTCTGACACTCTCTGACACTCTCTATCACTCTCAGACACTCACTATCACTCTCTGACACTCTCTGACACTCTCTAGCACTTTCTATCACTCTCTGACACTCTCTGACACTCACTATCACTCTCTGACCCTCTCTGACACTCTCTGACACTCTCTATCACTCTCTGACACTCTCTGACACTCTCTGACACTCACTATCACTCTCTGACACTCTCTGACACTCTCTGACACTCTCTATCACTCTCTATCACTCTCTGACACTGTCTGACACTGTCTGACACTCTCTGACACTGTCTGACACTCTCTGACACTATCTATCACTCTCTGACACTCTCAGACACTCACTATCACTCTCTGACACTCTCTGACACTCTCTATCACTCTCTATCACTCTCTGACACTGTCTGACACTCTTTGACGCTCTCTATCACTCTCTGACACTCTCTGACACTCTCTGACACTCTCTGACACTCTCTATCACTCTCTATCACTCTCTGACACTCTCAGACACTCTCTGACACTCTCTGACACACTGAAACTCTCTGATACTCTCTATCACTCTCTATCACTCTCTGACACTCTCAGACATAATCTGACACTCTCTGAAACTCTCTATCACTCTCAGACACTCTCTGACACTCTCTATCACTCTCAGACACTCTCTATCACTCTCAGACACTCTCTGACACTCTCTGACACTCTCTGACACTCTCTATCACTCTCTATCACTCTCTGACACTCTCAGACACACTCTGACACTCTCTGACACACTCTGACAATCTCTGACACACTCTATCACTTTCAGACACTCTCTGACACTCTCTGACAATCTCTGAAACTCTCTATCACTCTCTATCACTCTCTGACACTCTCTGACACTCTCTGACACTCTCTGAAACTCTCTATCACTCTCTATCGCTCTCTGACACTCTCTATCACTCTCTGACACTCTCTGAAACTCTCTATCACTCACTATCACTCTCTGACACTCTCTGACACTCTCTATCACTCTCTATCACTCTCTGACACTCTCTATCACTCTCTGACACTCACTATCACTCTCTGACACTCTCTGAAACTCTCTGAAACTCTCTATCACTCTCTGACACTCTCAGACACTCGCTATCACTCTCTGACACTCTCTGACACTCTCAGACACTCTCTGACACTCTCTGACACACTCTGAAACTCTCTGACACTCTCTATCACTCGCTATCACTCTCTGACACTCTCAGACATAATCTGACACTCTCTGAAACTCTATAACTCTCAGACACTCTCTGACACTCTCTATCACTCTCAGACACTCTCTGAAACACTCAGACACTCTCTGACACTCTCTGACACACTCTGAAACTCTCTGACACTCTCTATCACTCTCTATCACTCTCTGACACTCTCAGACATAATAGGACACTCTCTGAAACTCTCTATAACTCTCAGACACTCTCTGACACTCTCTATCACTCTCAGACACTCTCTGACACTCTCTGACACTCTCAGACACTCTCTGACACTCTCTGACACTGTCTGACACTCTCTGACACTCTCTGACACTCTCTATCACTCTCTGACACTGTCTGACACTCTCTGACACTCTCTATCACTCTCTGTCACTCTCTATCACTCTCTGACACTCTCAGACACTCTCTGACACTCTCAGACACTCTCTGACACTCTCTGACAGTATCTGACACTCTCAGACACTCACTATCACTCTCTGACACTGTCTGACACTCTCTGACACTCTCTATCACTCTCTGACACTGTCTGACACTCTCTGACAATCTCTATCACTCTCTATCACTCTCTGACACTCTCAGACACTCTCAGAGACTCTCAGAGACTCTCTGACACTCTCTATCACTCTCTGACACTCTCAGACACTCTCTGACACTCTCAGACAATCACTGTCACTCTCTGACACTGTCTGACACTCTATAACTCTCTATCCCTCTCTGACACTCTCTGACACTCTATCACTCTCTATCACTCTCTGACACTCTCAGACACTCTCTGACACTCTCAGACACTCTCTGACACTCTCTGACACTCTCTATCACTCTCAGACACTCTCTGACACTCTCTGACACTCTCTATCACTCTCAGACACTCACTATCACTCTCTGACACTCTCTGACACTCTCTGACACTCTCTGGCACTCTCTAGCACTCTCTATCACTCTCTGACACTCTCTGACACTCACTATCACTCTCTGACCCTCTCTGACACTCTCTGACACTCTCTATCACTCTCTGACACTCTCTGACACTCTCTGACACTCTCTGACACTCACTATCACTCTCTGACACTCTCTGACACTCTCTGACACTCTCTGACACTCTCTATCACTCTCTATCACTCTCTGACACTGTCTGACACTGTCTGACACTCTCTGACACTGTCTGACACTCTCTGACACTATCTATCACTCTCTGACACTCTCAGACACTCACTATCACTCTCTGACACTCTCTGACACTCTCTATCACTCTCTATCACTCTCTGAGACTTTCTGACACTCTCTGACGCTCTCTATCACTCTCTGACACTCTCTGACACTCTCTGACACTCTCTGACACTCTCTATCACTCTCTATCACTCTCTGACACTCTCAGACACTCTCTGACACTCTCTGACACACTCTGAAACTCTCTGATACTCTCTATCACTCTCTATCACTCTCTGACACTGTCTGACACTCTCTGACAATCTCTATCACTCTCTATCACTCTCTGACACTCTCAGACACTCTCAGACACTCTCAGAGACTCTCTGACACTCTCTATCACTCTCTGACACTCTCAGACACTCTCTGACACTCTCAGACAATCTCTATCACTCTCTGACACTGTCTGACACTCTCTGACACTCTCCATCACTCTCTGACACTCTCTGACACTGTATCACACTCTCTGACGCTCTCTATCACTCTCTGACACTCTCTGACACTCTCTGACACTCTCTATCACTCTCTATCACTCTCTGACACTCTCAGACACTCTCTGACACTCTCTGACACACTCTGAAACTCTCTGATACTCTCTATCACTCTCTATCACTCTCTGACACTCTCAGACATAATCTGACACTCTCTGAAACTCTCTATCACTCTCTGACACTCTCTGAAACTCTCTGAAACTCTCTATCACTCTCTGACACTCTCAGACACTCGCTATCACTCTCTGACACTCTCTGACACTCTCTGACACTCTCTATCACTCTCTATCACTCTCTGACACTGTCTGACACTCTCTGACACTCTCTATCACTCTCTGACACTCTCTGACACTCTTTATCACTCTCTATCACACTCTGACACTCTCTGACACTCTCTGACACTCTCTATCACTCTCTATCACTCTCTGACACTGTCTGACACTCTCTGACACTCTCTATCACTCTCTGACACTCTCTGACACTCTCTATCACTCTCTATCACTCTCTGACACTCTCAGACACTCTCTGACACTCTCTGACACAATCTGAAACTCTGACACTCTCTATCACTCTCTATCACTCTCTGACACTCTCAGACATAATCTGACACTCTCTGAAACTCTCTATCACTCTCAGACACTCTCTGACACTCTCTATCACTCTCAGACACTCTCTATCACTCTCAGACACACTCTGACACTCTCTGACACACTCCGACAATCTCTGACACACTCTATCACTTTCAGACACTCTCTGACACTCTCTGACAATCTCAGAAACTCTCTATCACTCTCTATCACTCTCTGACACTCTCTGACACTCTCTGACACTCTCTGAAACTCTCTATCACTCTCTATCGCTCTCTGACACTCTCTATCACTCTCTGACACTCTCTGAAACTCTCTATCACTCACTATCACTCTCTGTACTCTCTGACACTCTCTATCACTCTCTATCACTCTCTGACACTCTCTATCACTCTCTGACACTCACTATCACTCTCTGACACTCTCTGAAACTCTCTGAAACTCTCTATCACTCTCTGACACTCTCAGACACTCGCTATCACTCTCTGACACTCTCTGACACTCTCAGACACTCTCTGACACTCTCTGACACACTCTGAAACTCTCTGACACTCTCTATCACTCGCTATCACTGTCTGACACTCTCAGACATAATCTGACACTCTCTGAAACTCTCTATAACTCTCAGACACTCTCTGACACTCTCTATCACTCTCAGACACTCTCTGAAACTCTCAGACACTCTCTGACACTCTCTGACACACTCTGAAACTCTCTGACACTCTCTATCACTCTCTATCACTCTCTGACACTCTCAGAAATAATATGACACTCTCTGAAACTCTCTATAACTCTCAGACACTCTCTGACACTCTCTATCACTCTCAGACACTCTCTGACACTCTCTGACACTCTCTGACACTCTCAGACACTCTCTGACAGTATCTGACACTCTCAGACACTCACTATCACTCTCTGACACTGTCTGACACTGTCTGACACTCTCTATCACTCTCTGACACTGTCTGACACTCTCTGACAATCTCTATCACTCTCTATCACTCTCTGACACTCTCAGACACTCTCAGAGACTCTCAGAGACTCTCTGACACTCTCTATCACTCTCTGACACTCTCAGACACTCTCTGACACTCTCAGACAATCACTGTCACTCTCTGACACTGTCTGACACTCTATAACTCTCTATCCCTCTCTGACACTCTCTGACACTCTATCACTCTCTATCACTCTCAGACACTCTCAGAGACTCTCAGAGACTCTCTGACACTCTCTATCACTCTCTGACACTCTCAGACACTCTCTGACACTCTCAGACAATCACTGTCACTCTCTGACACTGTCTGACACTCTATAACTCTCTATCCCTCTCAGACACTCTCTGACACTCTCAGACACTCTCTGACACTCTCTGACACTCTCTATCAATCTCAGACACTCTCTGACACTCTCTGACACTCTCTATCACTCTCAGACACTCACTATCACTCTCTGACACTCTCTGACACTCTCTAGCACTCTCTAGCACTTTCTATCACTCTCTGACACTCTCTGACACTCACTATCACTCTCTGACCCTCTCTGACACTCTCTGACACTCTCTATCACTCTCTGACACTCTCTGACACTCTCTGACACTCACTATCACTCTCTGACACTCTCTGACACTCTCTGACACTCTCTGACACTCTCTATCACTCTCTATCACTCTCTGACACTGTCTGACACTGTCTGACACTCTCTGACACTGTCTGACACTCTCTGACACTATCTATCACTCTCTGACACTCTCAGACACTCACTATCACTCTCTGACACTCTCTGACACTCTCTATCACTCTCTATCACTCTCTGACACTGTCTGACACTCTTTGACGCTCTCTATCACTCTCTGACACTCTCTGACACTCTCTGACACTCTCTGACACTCTCTATCACTCTCTATCACTCTCTGACACTCTCAGACACTCTCTGACACTCTCTGACACACTGAAACTCTCTGATACTCTCTATCACTCTCTATCACTCTCTGACACTCTCAGACATAATCTGACACTCTCTGAAACTCTCTATCACTCTCAGACACTCTCTGACACTCTCTATCACTCTCAGACACTCTCTATCACTCTCAGACACTCTCTGACACTCTCTGACACTCTCTGACACTCTCTATCACTCTCTATCACTCTCTGACACTCTCAGACACACTCTGACACTCTCTGACACACTCTGACAATCTCTGACACACTCTATCACTTTCAGACACTCTCTGACACTCTCTGACAATCTCTGAAACTCTCTATCACTCTCTATCACTCTCTGACACTCTCTGACACTCTCTGACACTCTCTGAAACTCTCTATCACTCTCTATCGCTCTCTGACACTCTCTATCACTCTCTGACACTCTCTGAAACTCTCTATCACTCACTATCACTCTCTGACACTCTCTGACACTCTCTATCACTCTCTATCACTCTCTGACACTCTCTATCACTCTCTGACACTCACTATCACTCTCTGACACTCTCTGAAACTCTCTGAAACTCTCTATCACTCTCTGACACTCTCAGACACTCGTTATCACTCTCTGACACTCTCTGACACTCTCAGACACTCTCTGACACTCTCTGACACACTCTGAAACTCTCTGACACTCTCTATCACTCGCTATCACTCTCTGACACTCTCTATCACTCTCTGACACTCTCTGAAACACTCTGGTACTCTCTAGCACTCTCTATCACTCTCTGACACTCTCTGACACTCTCTATCACTCTCTGACACTTTCAGACACTCTCTGACACTCTCAGACAATCACTGTCACTCTCTGACACTGTCTGACACTCTATAACTCTCTATCCCTCTCTGACACTCTCTGACACTCTATCACTCTCTATCACTCTCTGACACTCTCAGACACTCTCTGACACTCTCTGACACTCTCTATCACTCTCAGACACTCTCTGACACTCTCTGACACTCTCTATCACTCTCAGACACTCACTATCACTCTCTGACACTCTCTGACACTCTCTGACACTCTCTGGCACTCTCTAGCACTCTCTATCACTCTCTGACACTCTCTGACACTCACTATCACTCTCTGACACTCTCAGACACTCTCTGACACTCTCTATCACTCTCTGACACTCTCTGACACTCTCTGACACTCTCTGACACTCACTATCACTCTCTGACACTCTCTGACACTCTCTGACACTCTCTGACACTCTCTATCACTCTCTATCACTCTCTGACACTGTCTGACACTGTCTGACACTCTCTGACACTGTCTGACACTCTCTGACACTATCTATCACTCTCTGACACTCTCAGACACTCACTATCACTCTCTGACACTCTCTGACACTCTCTATCACTCTCTATCACTCTCTGAGACTTTCTGACACTCTCTGACGCTCTCTATCACTCTCTGACACTCTCTGACACTCTCTGACACTCTCTGACACTCTCTATCACTCTCTATCACTCTCTGACACTCTCAGACACTCTCTGACACTCTCTGACACACTCTGAAACTCTCTGATACTCTCTATCACTCTCTATCACTCTCTGACACTCTCAGACATAATCTGACAATCTCTGAAACTCTCTATCACTCTCAGACACTCTCTGACACTCTCTGACACTGTCTGACACTCTCTGACACTCTCTATCACTCTCTGACACCGTCTGACACTCTCTGACACTCTCTATCACTCTCTATCACTCTCTGACACTCTCTGACACTCTCTGAAACTCTCTATCACTCTCTATCACTCTCTGACACTCTCAGACACTCTCTGACACTCTCTGAAACTCTCTATCACTCTCTATCACTCTCTGTCACGCTCTGACACTCACTGACACTCTCTGAAACTCTCTATCACTCTCTATCACTCTATATCACTCTCTGACACTATCTGACACTCTCAGACACTCACTATCACTCTCTGACACTGTCTGACACTCTCTGACACTCTCTATCACTCTCTGACACTGTCTGACACTCTCTGACAATCTCTATCACTCTCTATCACTCTCTGACACTCTCAGACACTCTCAGACACTCTCAGAGACTCTCTGACACTCTCTATCACTCTCTGACACTCTCAGACACTCTCTGACACTCTCAGACAATCTCTATCACTCTCTGACACTGTCTGACACTCTCTGACACTCTCCATCACTCTCTGACACTCTCTGACACTGTATCACACTCTCTGACGCTCTCTATCACTCTCTGACACTCTCCGACACTCTCTGACACTCTCTATCACTCTCTATCACTCTCTGACACTCTCTATCACTCTCTATCACTCTCTGACACTCTCAGACACTCACTATCACTCTCTGACACTGTCTGACACTCTCTGACACTCTCTATCACTCTCTGACACTGTCTGACACTCTCTGACAATCTCTATCACTCTCTATCACTCTCTGACACTCTCAGACACTCTCAGACACTCTCAGAGACTCTCTGACACTCTCTATCACTCTCTGACACTCTCAGACACTCTCTGACACTCTCAGACAATCTCTATCACTCTCTGACACTGTCTGACACTCTCTGACACTCTCCATCACTCTCTGACACTCTCTGACACTGTATCACACTCTCTGACGCTCTCTATCACTCTCTGACACTCTCCGACACTCTCTGACACTCTCTATCACTCTCTATCACTCTCTGACACTCTCAGACACTCTCTGACACTCTCTGACACACTCTGAAACTCTCTGATACTCTCTATCACTCTCTATCACTCTCTGACACTCTCAGACATAATCTGACACTCTCTGAAACTCTCTATCACTCTCTGACACTCTCTGAAACTCTCTGAAACTCTCTATCACTCTCTGACACTCTCAGACACTCGCTATCACTCTCTGACACTCTCTGACACTCTCTGACACTCTCTATCACTCTCTATCACTCTCTGACACTGTCTGACACTCTCTGACACTCTCTATCACTCTCTGACACTCTCTGACACTCTTTATCACTCTCTATCACACTCTGACACTCTCTGACACTCTCTGACACTCTCTATCACTCTCTATCACTCTCTGACACTGTCTGACACTCTCTGACACTCTCTATCACTCTCTGACACTCTCTGACACTCTCTATCACTCTCTATCACTCTCTGACACTCTCAGACACTCTCTGACACTCTCTGACACACTCTGAAACTCTGACACTCTCTATCACTCTCTATCACTCTCTGACACTCTCAGACATAATCTGACACTCTCTGAAACTCTCTATCACTCTCAGACACTCTCTGACACTCTCTATCACTCTCAGACACTCTCTATCACTCTCAGACACACTCTGACACTCTCTGACACACTCCGACAATCTCTGACACACTCTATCACTTTCAGACACTCTCTGACACTCTCTGACAATCTCTGAAACTCTCTATCACTCTCTATCACTCTCTGACACTCTCTGACACTCTCTGACACTCTCTGAAACTCTCTATCACTCTCTATCGCTCTCTGACACTCTCTATCACTCTCTGACACTCTCTGAAACTCTCTATCACTCACTATCACTCTCTGACACTCTCTGACACTCTCTATCACTCTCTATCACTCTCTGACACTCTCTATCACTCTCTGACACTCACTATCACTCTCTGACACTCTCTGAAACTCTCTGAAACTCTCTATCACTCTCTGACACTCTCAGACACTCGCTATCACTCTCTGACACTCTCTGACACTCTCAGACACTCTCTGACACTCTCTGACACACTCTGAAACTCTCTGACACTCTCTATCACTCGCTATCACTGTCTGACACTCTCAGACATAATCTGACACTCTCTGAAACTCTCTAAAACTCTCAGACACTCTCTGACACTCTCTATCACTCTCAGACACTCTCTGAAACTCTCAGACACTCTCTGACACTCTCTGACACACTCTGAAACTCTCTGACACTCTCTATCACTCTCTATCACTCTCTGACACTCTCAGAAATAATATGACACTCTCTGAAACTCTCTATAACTCTCAGACACTCTCTGACACTCTCTATCACTCTCAGACACTCTCTGACACTCTCTGACACTCTCTGACACTCTCTGACACTCTCAGACACTCTCTGACAGTATCTGACACTCTCAGACACTCACTATCACTCTCTGACACTGTCTGACACTCTCTGACACTCTCTATCACTCTCTGACACTGTCTGACACTCTCTGACAATCTCTATCACTCTCTATCACTCTCTGACACTCTCAGACACTCTCAGAGACTCTCAGAGACTCTCTGACACTCTCTATCACTCTCTGACACTCTCAGACACTCTCTGACACTCTCAGACAATCACTGTCACTCTCTGACACTGTCTGACACTCTATAACTCTCTATCCCTCTCTGACACTCTCTGACACTCTATCACTCTCTATCACTCTCTATCACTCTCAGACACTCTCAGAGACTCTCAGAGACTCTCTGACACTCTCTATCACTCTCTGACACTCTCAGACACTCTCTGACACTCTCAGACAATCACTGTCACTCTCTGACACTGTCTGACACTCTATAACTCTCTATCCCTCTCAGACACTCTCTGACACTCTCAGACACTCTCTGACACTCTCTGACACTCTCTATCAATCTCAGACACTCTCTGACACTCTCTGACACTCTCTATCACTCTCAGACACTCACTATCACTCTCTGACACTCTCTGACACTCTCTAGCACTCTCTAGCACTTTCTATCACTCTCTGACACTCTCTGACACTCACTATCACTCTCTGACCCTCTCTGACACTCTCTGACACTCTCTATCACTCTCTGACACTCTCTGACACTCTCTGACACTCACTATCACTCTCTGACACTCTCTGACACTCTCTGACACTCTCTGACACTCTCTATCACTCTCTATCACTCTCTGACACTGTCTGACACTGTCTGACACTCTCTGACACTGTCTGACACTCTCTGACACTATCTATCACTCTCTGACACTCTCAGACACTCACTATCACTCTCTGACACTCTCTGACACTCTCTATCACTCTCTATCACTCTCTGACACTGTCTGACACTCTTTGACGCTCTCTATCACTCTCTGACACTCTCTGACACTCTCTGACACTCTCTGACACTCTCTATCACTCTCTATCACTCTCTGACACTCTCAGACACTCTCTGACACTCTCTGACACACTGAAACTCTCTGATACTCTCTATCACTCTCTATCACTCTCTGACACTCTCAGACATAATCTGACACTCTCTGAAACTCTCTATCACTCTCAGACACTCTCTGACACTCTCTATCACTCTCAGACACTCTCTATCACTCTCAGACACTCTCTGACACTCTCTGACACTCTCTGACACTCTCTATCACTCTCTATCACTCTCTGACACTCTCAGACACACTCTGACACTCTCTGACACACTCTGACAATCTCTGACACACTCTATCACTTTCAGACACTCTCTGACACTCTCTGACAATCTCTGAAACTCTCTATCACTCTCTATCACTCTCTGACACTCTCTGACACTCTCTGACACTCTCTGAAACTCTCTATCACTCTCTATCGCTCTCTGACACTCTCTATCACTCTCTGACATTCTCTGAAACTCTCTATCACTCACTATCACTCTCTGACACTCTCTGACACTCTCTATCACTCTCTATCACTCTCTGACACTCTCTATCACTCTCTGACACTCACTATCACTCTCTGACACTCTCTGAAACTCTCTGAAACTCTCTATCACTCTCTGACACTCTCAGACACTCGCTATCACTCTCTGACACTCTCTGACACTCTCAGACACTCTCTGACACTCTCTGACACACTCTGAAACTCTCTGACACTCTCTATCACTCGCTATCACTCTCTGACACTCTCAGACATAATCTGACACTCTCTGAAACTCTCTATAACTCTCAGACACTCTCTGACACTCTCTATCACTCTCAGACACTCTCTGAAACACTCAGACACTCTCTGACACTCTCTGACACACTCTGAAACTCTCTGACACTCTCTATCACTCTCTATCACTATCTGACACTCTCAGACATAATAGGACACTCTCTGAAACTCTCTATAACTCTCAGACACTCTCTGACACTCTCTATCACTCTCAGACACTCTCTATCACTCTCTATCACTCTATATCACTCTCTGACACTATCTGACACTCTCAGACACTCACTATCACTCTCTGACACTGTCTGACACTCTCTGACACTCTCTATCACTCTCTGACACTGTCTGACACTCTCTGACAATCTCTATCACTCTCTATCACTCTCTGACACTCTCAGACACTCTCAGACACTCTCAGAGACTCTCTGACACTCTCTATCACTCTCTGACACTCTCAGACACTCTCTGACACTCTCAGACAATCTCTATCACTCTCTGACACTGTCTGACACTCTCTGACACTCTCCATCACTCTCTGACACTCTCTGACACTGTATCACACTCTCTGACGCTCTCTATCACTCTCTGACACTCTCTGACACTCTCTGACACTCTCTATCACTCTCTATCACTCTCTGACACTCTCAGACACTCTCTGACACTCTCTGACACACTCTGAAACTCTCTGATACTCTCTATCACTCTCTATCACTCTCTGACACTCTCAGACATAATCTGACACTCTCTGAAACTCTCTATCACTCTCTGACACTCTCTGAAACTCTCTGAAACTCTCTATCACTCTCTGACACTCTCAGACACTCGCTATCACTCTCTGACACTCTCTGACACTCTCTGACACTCTCTATCACTCTCTATCACTCTCTGACACTGTCTGACACTCTCTGACACTCTCTATCACTCTCTGACACTCTCTGACACTCTTTATCACTCTCTATCACACTCTGACACTCTCTGACACTCTCTGACACTCTCTATCACTCTCTATCACTCTCTGACACTGTCTGACACTCTCTGACACTCTCTATCACTCTCTGACACTCTCTGACACTCTCTATCACTCTCTATCACTCTCTGACACTCTCAGACACTCTCTGACACTCTCTGACACACTCTGAAACTCTGACACTCTCTATCACTCTCTATCACTCTCTGACACTCTCAGACATAATCTGACACTCTCTGAAACTCTCTATCACTCTCAGACACTCTCTGACACTCTCTATCACTCTCAGACACTCTCTATCACTCTCAGACACACTCTGACACTCTCTGACACACTCCGACAATCTCTGACACACTCTATCACTTTCAGACACTCTCTGACACTCTCTGACAATCTCTGAAACTCTCTATCACTCTCTATCACTCTCTGACACTCTCTGACACTCTCTGACACTCTCTGAAACTCTCTATCACTCTCTATCGCTCTCTGACACTCTCTATCACTCTCTGACACTCTCTGAAACTCTCTATCACTCACTATCACTCTCTGACACTCTCTGACACTCTCTATCACTCTCTATCACTCTCTGACACTCTCTATCACTCTCTGACACTCACTATCACTCTCTGACACTCTCTGAAACTCTCTGAAACTCTCTATCACTCTCTGACACTCTCAGACACTCGCTATCACTCTCTGACACTCTCTGACACTCTCAGACACTCTCTGACACTCTCTGACACACTCTGAAACTCTCTGACACTCTCTATCACTCGCTATCACTGTCTGACACTCTCAGACATAATCTGACACTCTCTGAAACTCTCTAAAACTCTCAGACACTCTCTGACACTCTCTATCACTCTCAGACACTCTCTGAAACTCTCAGACACTCTCTGACACTCTCTGACACACTCTGAAACTCTCTGACACTCTCTATCACTCTCTATCACTCTCTGACACTCTCAGAAATAATATGACACTCTCTGAAACTCTCTATAACTCTCAGACACTCTCTGACACTCTCTATCACTCTCAGACACTCTCTGACACTCTCTGACACTCTCTGACACTCTCTGACACTCTCAGACACTCTCTGACAGTATCTGACACTCTCAGACACTCACTATCACTCTCTGACACTGTCTGACACTCTCTGACACTCTCTATCACTCTCTGACACTGTCTGACACTCTCTGACAATCTCTATCACTCTCTATCACTCTCTGACACTCTCAGACACTCTCAGAGACTCTCAGAGACTCTCTGACACTCTCTATCACTCTCTGACACTCTCAGACACTCTCTGACACTCTCAGACAATCACTGTCACTCTCTGACACTGTCTGACACTCTATAACTCTCTATCCCTCTCTGACACTCTCTGACACTCTATCACTCTCTATCACTCTCTATCACTCTCAGACACTCTCAGAGACTCTCAGAGACTCTCTGACACTCTCTATCACTCTCTGACACTCTCAGACACTCTCTGACACTCTCAGACAATCACTGTCACTCTCTGACACTGTCTGACACTCTATAACTCTCTATCCCTCTCAGACACTCTCTGACACTCTCAGACACTCTCTGACACTCTCTGACACTCTCTATCAATCTCAGACACTCTCTGACACTCTCTGACACTCTCTATCACTCTCAGACACTCACTATCACTCTCTGACACTCTCTGACATTCTCTAGCACTCTCTAGCACTTTCTATCACTCTCTGACACTCTCTGACACTCACTATCACTCTCTGACCCTCTCTGACACTCTCTGACACTCTCTATCACTCTCTGACACTCTCTGACACTCTCTGACACTCACTATCACTCTCTGACACTCTCTGACACTCTCTGACACTCTCTGACACTCTCTATCACTCTCTATCACTCTCTGACACTGTCTGACACTGTCTGACACTCTCTGACACTGTCTGACACTCTCTGACACTATCTATCACTCTCTGACACTCTCAGACACTCACTATCACTCTCTGACACTCTCTGACACTCTCTATCACTCTCTATCACTCTCTGACACTGTCTGACACTCTTTGACGCTCTCTATCACTCTCTGACACTCTCTGACACTCTCTGACACTCTCTGACACTCTCTATCACTCTCTATCACTCTCTGACACTCTCAGACACTCTCTGACACTCTCTGACACACTGAAACTCTCTGATACTCTCTATCACTCTCTATCACTCTCTGACACTCTCAGACATAATCTGACACTCTCTGAAACTCTCTATCACTCTCAGACACTCTCTGACACTCTCTATCACTCTCAGACACTCTCTATCACTCTCAGACACTCTCTGACACTCTCTGACACTCTCTGACACTCTCTATCACTCTCTATCACTCTCTGACACTCTCAGACACACTCTGACACTCTCTGACACACTCTGACAATCTCTGACACACTCTATCACTTTCAGACACTCTCTGACACTCTCTGACAATCTCTGAAACTCTCTATCACTCTCTATCACTCTCTGACACTCTCTGACACTCTCTGACACTCTCTGAAACTCTCTATCACTCTCTATCGCTCTCTGACACTCTCTATCACTCTCTGACATTCTCTGAAACTCTCTATCACTCACTATCACTCTCTGACACTCTCTGACACTCTCTATCACTCTCTATCACTCTCTGACACTCTCTATCACACTCTGACACTCACTATCACTCTCTGACACTCTCTGAAACTCTCTGAAACTCTCTATCACTCTCTGACACTCTCAGACACTCGCTATCACTCTCTGACACTCTCTGACACTCTCAGACACTCTCTGACACTCTCTGACACACTCTGAAACTCTCTGACACTCTCTATCACTCGCTATCACTCTCTGACACTCTCAGACATAATCTGACACTCTCTGAAACTCTCTATAACTCTCAGACACTCTCTGACACTCTCTATCACTCTCAGACACTCTCTGAAACACTCAGACACTCTCTGACACTCTCTGACACACTCTGAAACTCTCTGACACTCTCTATCACTCTCTATCACTATCTGACACTCTCAGACATAATAGGACACTCTCTGAAACTCTCTATAACTCTCAGACACTCTCTGACACTCTCTATCACTCTCAGACACTCTCTGACACTCTCTGACACTCTCAGACACTCTCTGACACTCTCTGACACTGTCTGACACTCTCTGACACTCTCTGACACTCTCTATCACTCTCTGACACTGTCTGACACTCTCTGACACTCTCTATCACTCTCTATCACTCTCTATCACTCTCTATCACTCTCTGACACTCTCAGACACTCTCTGACACTCTCAGACACTCTCTGACACTCTCTGACAGTATCTGACACTCTCAGACACTCACTATCACTCTCTGACACTGTCTGACACTGTCTGACACTCTCTATCACTCTCTGACACTGTCTGACACTCTCTGACAATCTCTATCACTCTCTATCACTCTCTGACACTCTCAGACACTCTCAGAGACTCTCAGAGACTCTCTGACACTCTCTATCACTCTCGGACACTCTCAGACACTCTCTGACACTCTCAGACAATCACTGTCACTCTCTGACACTGTCTGACACTCTATAACTCTCTATCCCTCTCTGGCACTCTCTGACACTCTATCACTCTCTATCACTCTCTATCACTCTCTGACACTCTCAGACACTCTCTGACACTCTCAGACACTCTCTGACACTCTCTGACACTCTCTATCACTCTCAGACACTCTCTGACACTCTCTGACACTCTCTATCACTCTCAGACACTCACTATCACTCTCTGACACTCTCTGACACTCTCTGACACTCTCTGGCACTCTCTAGCACTCTCTATCACTCTCTGACACTCTCTGACACTCACTATCACTCTCTGACCCTCTCTGACACTCTCTGACACTCTCTATCACTCTCTGACACTCTCTGAAACTCTCTGACACTCTCTGACACTCACTAACACTCTCTGACACTCTCTGACACTCTCTGACACTCTCTGACACTCTCTATCACTCTCTATCACTCTCTGACACTGTCTGACACTGTCTGACACTCTCTGACACTGTCTGACACTCTCTGACACTATCTATCACTCTCTGACACTCTCTGAAACTCTCTGACACTCTCTGACACTCACTAACACTCTCTGACACTCTCTGACACTCTCTGACACTCTCTGACACTCTCTGACACTCTCTATCACTCTCTGACACTGTCTGACACTGTCTGACACTCTCTGACACTGTCTGACACTCTCTGACACTATCTATCACTCTCTGACACTCACTATCACTCTCTGACACTCTCTGACACTCTCTATCACTCTCTATCACTCTCTGAGACTTTCTGACACTCTCTGACGCTCTCTATCACTCTCTGACACTCTCTGACACTCTCTGACACTCTCTGACACTCTCTATCACTCTCTATCACTCTCTGACACTCTCAGACACTCTCTGACACTCTCTGACACACTCTGAAACTCTCTGATACTCTCTATCACTCTCTATCACTCTCTGACACTCTCAGACATAATCTGACAATCTCTGAAACTCTCTATCACTCTCAGACACTCTCGAACACTCTCTGACACTGTCTGACACTCTCTGACACTCTCTATCACTCTCTGACACCGTCTGACACTCTCTGACACTCTCTATCACTCTCTATCACTCTCTGACACTCTCTGACACTCTCTGAAACTCTCTATCACTCTCTATCACTCTCTGACACTCTCAGACACTCTCTGACACTCTCTGAAACTCTCTATCACTCTCTATCACTCTCTGTCACGCTCTGACACTCACTGACACTCTCTGAAACTCTCTATCACTCTCTATCACTCTATATCACTCTCTGACACTATCTGACACTCTCAGACACTCACTATCACTCTCTGACACTGTCTGACACTCTCTGACACTCTCTATCACTCTCTGACACTGTCTGACACTCTCTGACAATCTCTATCACTCTCTATCACTCTCTGACACTCTCAGACACTCTCAGACACTCTCAGAGACTCTCTGACACTCTCTATCACTCTCTGACACTCTCAGACACTCTCTGACACTCTCAGACAATCTCTATCACTCTCTGACACTGTCTGACACTCTCTGACACTCTCCATCACTCTCTGACACTCTCTGACACTGTATCACACTCTCTGACGCTCTCTATCACTCTCTGACACTCTCTGACACTCTCTGACACTCTCTATCACTCTCTATCACTCTCTGACACTCTCAGACACTCTCTGACACTCTCTGACACACTCTGAAACTCTCTGATACTCTCTATCACTCTCTATCACTCTCTGACACTCTCAGACATAATCTGACACTCTCTGAAACTCTCTATCACTCTCAGACACTCTCTGACACTCTCTGACACTCTCTGACACTCTCTATCACTCTCTGACACCGTCTGACACTCTCTGACACTCTCTATCACTCTCTATCACTCTCTGACACTCTCTGACACTCTCTGACACTCTCTGAAACTCTCTATCACTCTCTATCACTCTCTGACACTCTCTATCACTCTCTGACACTCTCTGAAACTCTCTATCACTCTCTATCACTCTCTGTCACGCTCTGACACTCACTGACACTCTCTGAAACTCTCTATCACTCTCTATCACTCTATATCACTCTCTGACACTATCTGACACTGTCAGACACTCACTATCACTCTCTGACACTGTCTGACACTCTCTGACACTCTCTATCACTCTCTGACACTGTCTGACACTCTCTGACAATCTCTATCACTCTCTATCACTCTCTGACACTCTCAGACACTCTCAGACACTCTCAGAGACTCTCTGACACTCTCTATCACTCTCTGACACTCTCAGACACTCTCTGACACTCTCAGACAATCTCTATCACTCTCTGACACTGTCTGACACTCTCTGACACTCTCCATCACTCTCTGACACTCTCTGACACTCTATCACTCTCTATCACTCTCTGACACTCTATCACTCTCTATCACTCTCTGACACTCTCAGACACTCTCTGACACTCTCAGACACTCTCTGACACTCTCTGAAACTCTCTATCACTCTCTGACACTCTCTGACACTCACTATCACTCTCTGACACTCTCTGACACTCTCTGAAACTCTCTGACACTCTCTAGCACTCTCTAGCACTCACTATCACTCTCTGACCCTCTCTATCACTCTCTGAAACACTCTGACACTCTCTGACACTCTCTGACACTCACTATCACTCTCTGACACTCTCAGACACTCTCTATCACTCTCAGACACTCTCTATCACTCTCAGACACTCTCTGACACTCTCTGACACTCTCTGACACTCTCTATCACTCTCTATCACTCTCTGACACTCTCAGACACACTCTGACACTCTCTGACACACTCTGACAATCTCTGACACACTCTATCACTTTCAGACACTCTCTGACACTCTCTGACAATCTCTGAAACTCTCTATCACTCTCTATCACTCTCTGACACTCTCTGACACTCTCTGACACTCTCTGAAACTCTCTATCACTCTCTATCGCTCTCTGACACTCTCTATCACTCTCTGACACTCTCTGAAACTCTCTATCACTCACTATCACTCTCTGACACTCTCTGACACTCTCTATCACTCTCTATCACTCTCTGACACTCTCTATCACTCTCTGACACTCACTATCACTCTCTGACACTCTCTGAAACTCTCTGAAACTCTCTATCACTCTCTGACACTCTCAGACACTCGCTATCACTCTCTGACACTCTCTGACACTCTCAGACACTCTCTGACACTCTCTGACACACTCTGAAACTCTCTGACACTCTCTATCACTCGCTATCACTCTCTGACACTCTCAGACATAATCTGACACTCTCTGAAACTCTCTATAACTCTCAGACACTCTCTGACACTCTCTATCACTCTCAGACACTCTCTGAAACACTCAGACACTCTCTGACACTCTCTGACACACTCTGAAACTCTCTGACACTCTCTATCACTCTCTATGACTATCTGACACTCTCAGACATAATAGGACACTCTCTGAAACTCTCTATAACTCTCAGACACTCTCTGACACTCTCTATCACTCTCAGACACTCTCTGACACTCTCTATCACTCTCAGACACTCTCTGAAACACTCAGACACTCTCTGACACTCTCTGACACACTCTGAAACTCTCTGATACTCTCTATCACTCTCTATCACTCTCTGACACTCTCAGACATAATCTGACAATCTCTGAAACTCTCTATCACTCTCAGACACTCTCGAACACTCTCTGACACTGTCTGAAACTCTCTGACACTCTCTATCACTCTCTGACACCGTCTGACACTCTCTGACACTCTCTATCACTCTCTATCACTCTCTGACACTCTCTGACACTCTCTGAAACTCTCTATCACTCTCTATCACTCTCTGACACTCTCAGACACTCTCTGACACTCTCTGAAACTCTCTATCACTCTCTATCACTCTCTGTCACGCTCTGACACTCACTGACACTCTCTGAAACTCTCTATCACTCTCTATCACTCTATATCACTCTCTGACACTATCTGACACTCTCAGACACTCACTATCACTCTCTGACACTGTCTGACACTCTCTGACACTCTCTATCACTCTCTGACACTGTCTGACACTCTCTGACAATCTCTATCACTCTCTATCACTCTCTGACACTCTCAGACACTCTCAGACACTCTCAGAGACTCTCTGACACTCTCTATCACTCTCTGACACTCTCAGACACTCTCTGACACTCTCAGACAATCTCTATCACTCTCTGACACTGTCTGACACTCTCTGACACTCTCCATCACTCTCTGACACTCTCTGACACTGTATCACACTCTCTGACGCTCTCTATCACTCTCTGACACTCTCTGACACTCTCTGACACTCTCTATCACTCTCTATCACTCTCTGACACTCTCAGACACTCTCTGACACTCTCTGACACACTCTGAAACTCTCTGATACTCTCTATCACTCTCTATCACTCTCTGACACTCTCAGACATAATCTGACACTCTCTGAAACTCTCTATCACTCTCAGACACTCTCTGACACTCTCTGACACTCTCTGACACTCTCTATCACTCTCTGACACCGTCTGACACTCTCTGACACTCTCTATCACTCTCTATCACTCTCTGACACTCTCTGACACTCTCTGACACTCTCTGAAACTCTCTATCACTCTCTATCACTCTCTGACACTCTCTATCACTCTCTGACACTCTCTGAAACTCTCTATCACTCTCTATCACTCTCTGTCACGCTCTGACACTCACTGACACTCTCTGAAACTCTCTATCACTCTCTATCACTCTATATCACTCTCTGACACTATCTGACACTGTCAGACACTCACTATCACTCTCTGACACTGTCTGACACTCTCTGACACTCTCTATCACTCTCTGACACTGTCTGACACTCTCTGACAATCTCTATCACTCTCTATCACTCTCTGACACTCTCAGACACTCTCAGACACTCTCAGAGACTCTCTGACACTCTCTATCACTCTCTGACACTCTCAGACACTCTCTGACACTCTCAGACAATCTCTATCACTCTCTGACACTGTCTGACACTCTCTGACACTCTCCATCACTCTCTGACACTCTCTGACACTCTATCACTCTCTATCACTCTCTGACACTCTATCACTCTCTATCACTCTCTGACACTCTCAGACACTCTCTGACACTCTCAGACACTCTCTGACACTCTCTGAAACTCTCTATCACTCTCTGACACTCTCTGACACTCACTATCACTCTCTGACACTCTCTGACACTCTCTGAAACTCTCTGACACTCTCTAGCACTCTCTAGCACTCACTATCACTCTCTGACCCTCTCTATCACTCTCTGAAACACTCTGACACTCTCTGACACTCTCTGACACTCACTATCACTCTCTGACACTCTCAGACACTCTCTATCACTCTCAGACACTCTCTATCACTCTCAGACACTCTCTGACACTCTCTGACACTCTCTGACACTCTCTATCACTCTCTATCACTCTCTGACACTCTCAGACACACTCTGACACTCTCTGACACACTCTGACAATCTCTGACACACTCTATCACTTTCAGACACTCTCTGACACTCTCTGACAATCTCTGAAACTCTCTATCACTCTCTATCACTCTCTGACACTCTCTGACACTCTCTGACACTCTCTGAAACTCTCTATCACTCTCTATCGCTCTCTGACACTCTCTATCACTCTCTGACACTCTCTGAAACTCTCTATCACTCACTATCACTCTCTGACACTCTCTGACACTCTCTATCACTCTCTATCACTCTCTGACACTCTCTATCACTCTCTGACACTCACTATCACTCTCTGACACTCTCTGAAACTCTCTGAAACTCTCTATCACTCTCTGACACTCTCAGACACTCGCTATCACTCTCTGACACTCTCTGACACTCTCAGACACTCTCTGACACTCTCTGACACACTCTGAAACTCTCTGACACTCTCTATCACTCGCTATCACTCTCTGACACTCTCAGACATAATCTGACACTCTCTGAAACTCTCTATAACTCTCAGACACTCTCTGACACTCTCTATCACTCTCAGACACTCTCTGAAACACTCAGACACTCTCTGACACTCTCTGACACACTCTGAAACTCTCTGACACTCTCTATCACTCTCTATGACTATCTGACACTCTCAGACATAATAGGACACTCTCTGAAACTCTCTATAACTCTCAGACACTCTCTGACACTCTCTATCACTCTCAGACACTCTCTGACACTCTTTGACACTCTCAGACACTCTCTGACACTCTCTGACACTGTCTGACACTATCTGACACTCTCTGACACTCTCTATCACTCTCTGACACTGTCTGACACTCTCTGACACTCTCTATCACTCTCTATCACTCTCTATCACTCTCTATCACTCTCTGACACTCTCAGACACTCTCTGACACTCTCAGACACTCTCTGACACTCTCTGACAGTATCTGACACTCTCAGACACTCACTATCACTCTCTGACACTGTCTGACACTCTCTGACACTCTCTATCACTCTCTGACACTGTCTGACACTCTCTGACAATCTCTATCACTCTCTATCACTCTCTGACACTCTCAGACACTCTCAGAGACTCTCAGAGACTCTCTGACACTCTCTATCACTCTCTGACACTCTCAGACACTCTCTGACACTCTCAGACAATCACTGTCACTCTCTGACACTGTCTGACACTCTATAACTCTCTATCCCTCTCTGACACTCTCTGACACTCTATCACTCTCTATCACTCTCTATCACTCTCTGACACTCTCAGACACTCTCTGACACTCTCAGACACTCTCTGACACTCTCTGACACTCTCTATCACTCTCAGACACTCTCTGACACTCTCTGACACTCTCTATCACTCTCAGACACTCACTATCACTCTCTGACACTCTCTGACACTCTCTGACACTCTCTGGCACTCTCTAGCACTCTCTATCACTCTCTGACACTCTCTGACACTCACTATCACTCTCTGACCCTCTCTGACACTCTCTGACACTCTCTATCACTCTCTGACATTCTCTGAAACTCTCTGACACTCTCTGACACTCACTAACACTCTCTGACACTCTCTGACACTCTCTGACACTCTCTGACACTCTCTATCACTCTCTATCACTCTCTGACACTGTCTGACACTGTCTGACACTCTCTGACACTGTCTGACACTCTCTGACACTATCTATCACTCTCTGACACTCTCAGACACTCACTATCACTCTCTGACACTCTCTGACACTCTCTATCACTCTCTATCACTCTCTGAGACTTTCTGACACTCTCTGACGCTCTCTATCACTCTCTGACACTCTCTGACACTCTCTGACACTCTCTGACACTCTCTATCACTCTCTATCACTCTCTGACACTCTCAGACACTCTCTGACACTCTCTGACACACTCTGAAACTCTCTGATACTCTCTATCACTCTCTATCACTCTCTGACACTCTCAGACATAATCTGACAATCTCTGAAACTCTCTATCACTCTCAGACACTCTCTGACACTCTCTGACACTGTCTGACACTCTCTGACACTCTCTATCACTCTCTGACACCGTCTGACACTCTCTGACACTCTCTATCACTCTCTATCACTCTCTGACACTCTCTGACACTCTCTGAAACTCTCTATCACTCTCTATCACTCTCTGACACTCTCAGACACTCTCTGACACTCTCTGAAACTCTCTATCACTCTCTATCACTCTCTGTCACGCTCTGACACTCACTGACACTCTCTGAAACTCTCTATCACTCTCTATCACTCTATATCACTCTCTGACACTATCTGACACTCTCAGACACTCACTATCACTCTCTGACACTGTCTGACACTCTCTGACACTCTCTATCACTCTCTGACACTGTCTGACACTCTCTGACAATCTCTATCACTCTCTATCACTCTCTGACACTCTCAGACACTCTCAGACACTCTCAGAGACTCTCTGACACTCTCTATCACTCTCTGACACTCTCAGACACTCTCTGACACTCTCAGACAATCTCTATCACTCTCTGACACTGTCTGACACTCTCTGACACTCTCCATCACTCTCTGACACTCTCTGACACTGTATCACACTCTCTGACGCTCTCTATCACTCTCTGACACTCTCTGACACTCTCTGACACTCTCTATCACTCGCTATCACTCTCTGACACTCTCAGACACTCTCTGACACTCTCTGACACACTCTGAAACTCTCTGATACTCTCTATCACTCTCTATCACTCTCTGACACTCTCAGACATAATCTGACACTCTCTGAAACTCTCTATCACTCTCAGACACTCTCTGACACTCTCTGACACTCTCTGACACTCTCTATCACTCTCTGACACCGTCTGACACTCTCTGACACTCTCTATCACTCTCTATCACTCTCTGACACTCTCTGACACTCTCTGACACTCTCTGAAACTCTCTATCACTCTCTATCACTCTCTGACACTCTCAGACACTCTCTGACACTCTCTGAAACTCTCTATCACTCTCTATCACTCTCTGTCACGCTCCGACACTCACTGACACTCTCTGAAACTCTCTATCACTCTCTATCACTCTATATCACTCTCTGACACTATCTGACACTGTCAGACACACACTATCACTCTCTGACACTGTCTGACACTCTCTGACACTCTCTATCACTCTCTGACACTGTCTGACACTCTCTGACAATCTCTATCACTCTCTATCACTCTCTGACACTCTCAGACACTCTCAGACACTCTCAGAGACTCTCTGACACTCTCTATCACTCTCTGACACTCTCAGACACTCTCTGACACTCTCAGACAATCTCTATCACTCTCTGACACTGTCTGACACTCTCTGACACTCTCCATCACTCTCTGACACTCTCTGACACTCTATCACTCTCTATCACTCTCTGACACTCTATCACTCTCTATCACTCTCTGACACTCTCAGACACTCTCTGACACTCTCAGACACTCTCTGACACTCTCTGAAACTCTCTATCACTCTCTGACACTCTCTGACACTCACTATCACTCTCTGACACTCTCTGACACTCTCTGAAACTCTCTGACACTCTCTAGCACTCTCTAGCACTCACTATCACTCTCTGACCCTCTCTGACACTCTCTGACACTCTCTATCACTCTCTGAAACACTCTGACACTCTCTGACACTCTCTGACACTCACTATCACTCTCTGACACTCTGTGACACTCTCTGACACTCTCTAGCACTCTCTATCACTCTCTAACACTCTCTGACACTCTCTGACACCCTCTATCACTCTCAGACACTCACTATCGCTCTCTGACACTCTCTGACACTCTCTGACACTCTCTGACACTCTCTAGCACTCTCTAGCACTCTCTATCACTCTCTGACACTCTCTGACACTCTCTGACACTCAGTATCACTCTCTGACACTGTCTGACACTCTCTGACACTCTCTAGCACTCTCTATCACTCTCTGACACTCTCAGACACTCACTATCACTCTCTGACACTCTCGGACGCTCTCTGACACTCTCTGACACTCTCTAGCACTCTCTATTACTCTCTGACACTCTCAGACACTCACTATCACTCTCTGACACTCTCGGACGCTCTCTGACACTCTCTGACACTCTCTAGCACTCTCTATCACTCTCTGACACTCTCTGACACTCTCTATCACTCTCTGACACTCTCTATCACTCTCTGACACTCTCAGACACTCTCAGACACTCACTATCACTATCTGACACTCTCTGACGCTCTCTATCACTCTCTATCACTCTCTGACACTCTCAGACACACTCTGACACTCTCTATCACTCTCTATCACTCTCTGACATTCTCTGACACTCTCTGACACTCTCTGACACTCTCTGAAACTCTCTAACACTCTCTATCGCTCTCTGACACTCTCTATCACTCTCTGACACTCTCTGAAACTCTCTATCACTCACTATCACTCTCTGACACTCTCTGACACTCTCTGACACTCTCTATCGCTCTCCATCACTCTCTGACACTCTCTATCACTCTCTGACACTCTCTGAAACTCTCTGAAACTCTCTATCACTCTCTGACACTCTCAGACACTCGCTATCGCTCTCTGACACTCTCTGACACTCTCTATCACTCTCTATCACTCTCCGACACTGTCTGACACTCTCTGACACTCTCTATCACTCTCTGACACTCTCTGACACTCTCTATCACTCTCTATCACTCTCTGCAACTCTCTGACACTCTCTATCACTCTCTATCACTCTCTGACACTGTCTGACACTCTCTGACACTCTCTATCACTCTCTGACACTCTCTGACACTCTCTATCACTCTCTATCACTCTCTGACACTCTCAGACACTCTCTGACACACTCTGAAACTCTCTGACACTCTCTATCACTCTCTATCACTCTCTGACACTCTCAGACATAATCTGACACTCTCTGAAACTCTCTATCACTCTCAGAAACTCTCTGACACTCTATATCACTCTCAGACACTCTCTATCACTCTCAGACACTCTCTGACACTCTCTGACACTCTCTGACACTCTCTATCACTCTCTATCACTCTCTGACAATCTCAGACACACTCTGACACTCTCTGACACACTCTGACAATCTCTGACACACTCTATCACTTTCAGACACTCTCTGACACTCTCTGACAATCTCTGAAACTCTCTATCACTCTCTGACACTCTCTGACACTCTCTGACACTCTCTGACACTCTCTGAAACTCTCTATCACTCTCTATCGCTCTCTGACACTCTCTATCACTCTCTGACACTCTCTGAAACTCTCTATCACTCACTATCACTCTCTGACACTCTCTGACACTCTCTATCACTCTCTATCACTCTCTGACACTCTCTATCACTCTCTGACACTCTCTATCACTCTCTGACACTCTCTGAAACTCTCTGAAACTCTCTATCACTCTCTGACACTCTCAGACACTCGCTATCACTCTCTGACACTCTCTGACACTCTCAGACACTCTCTGACACTCTCTGACACACTCTGAAACTCTCTGACACTCTCTATCACTCGCTATCACTCTCTGACACTCTCAGACATAATCTCACACTCTCTGAAACTCTCTATAACTCTCAGACACTCTCTGACACTCTCTATCACTCTCAGACACTCTCTGACACTCTCAGACACTCTCTGACACTCTCTGACACACTCTGAAACTCTCTGACACTCTCTATCACTCTCTATCACTCTCTGACACTCTCAGACATAATATGACACTCTCTGAAACTCTCTATAACTCTCAGACACTCTCTGACACTCTCTATCACTCTCAGACACTCTCTGACACTCTCTGACACTCTCTGACACTCTCAGACACTCTCTGACACTCTCTGACACTGTCTGACACTCTCTGACACTCTCTATCACTCTCTGACACTGTCTGACACTCTCTGACACTCTCTATCACTCTCTATCACTCTCTATCACTCTCTGACACTCTCAGACACTCTCTGACACTCTCTGACACTGTCTGACACTCTCTGACACTCTCTATCACTCTCTGACACTGTCTGACACTCTCTGACAATCTCTATCACTCTCTATCACTCTCTGACACGCTCAGACACTCTCAGAGACTCTCAGAGACTCTCTGACACTCTCTATCACTCTCTGACACTCTCAGACACTCTCTGACACTCTCAGACAATCACTGTCACTCTCTGACACTGTCTGACACTCTATAACTCTCTATCCCTCTCTGACACTCTCTGACACTCTATAACTCTCTATCACTCTCTGACACTGTCTGACACTCTCTGACAATCTCTATCACTCTCTATCACTCTCTGACACGCTCAGACACTCTCAGAGACTCTCAGAGACTCTCTGACACTCTCTATCACTCTCTGACACTCTCAGACACTCTCTGACACTCTCAGACAATCACTGTCACTCTCTGACACTGTCTGACACTCTATAACTCTCTATCCCTCTCTGACACTCTCTGACACTCTATAACTCTCTATCACTCTCTGACACTCTCAGACACTCTCTGACACTCTCAGACACTCTCTGACACTCTCTGACACTCTCTATCACTCTCAGACACTCTCTGACACTCTCTGACACTCTCTGACACTCTCTGACACTCTCTAGCACTCTCTAGCACTCTCCTTCACTCTCTGACACTCTCTGACACTCACTATCACTCTCTGACCCTCTCTGACACTCTCTGACACTCTCTATCACTCTCTGACACTCTCTGACACTCACTATCACTCTCTGACACTCTCTGACACTCTCTGACACTCTCTGACACTCTCTAGCACTCTCTATCACTCTCTATCACTCGCTGACAATCTCTGACACTCTCTATCACTCTCAGACACTCACTATCACTCTCTGACACTCTCTGACACTCTCTGACACTCTCTGACACTCTCTAGCACTCTCTAGCACTCTCTATCACTCTCTGACACTCTCTGACACTCTCTAGCACTCTCTAGCACTCCCTGGCACTCTCTGACACTCTGACACTCACTATCACTCTCTGACACTCTCTGACACTCTCTGACACTCTCTGACATTCTCTAGCACTCTCTATCACTCTCTGACACTCTCTGACACTCACTATCACTCTCTGACACTCTCTGACACTATCCAGCACTCTCTGACACGCTCAGACACTCTCAGACACTCACTATCACTCTCTGACACTCTCTGACACTCTCTAGCACTCTCTGACACTCTCAGACACTCTCTGACACTCTCTATCACTCTCTGACACTCTCAGACACTCTCTGACACTCTCTAGCACTCTCTATCACTCTCAGACACTCTCTGACACTCTCTATCACTCTCTGACACTCTTTGAAACTCTCTATCACTCTCTATCACTCTCTGACACTCTCTGACACTCTCTATCACTCTCTGACACTCTCTATCACTCTCTGACACTCTCAGACACTCTCTGACACTCTCTGACACTCTCAGACACTCACTATCACTATCTGACACTCTCTGACACTCTCAGACACTCTCTGACACTCTTTGAAACTCTCTATCACTCTCTATCACTCTCTGACACTCTCTGACATTCTCAATCACTCTCAGACACTCACTATCACTATCTGACACTCTCTGACACTCTCTGACACTCTCTATCACTGTCTATCACTCTCTATCACTCCCTGACACTCTCTGACACTCTCTGACACTCTCTGAAAATCTCTATCACTCTCTATCGCTCTCTGACACTCTCTATCACTCTCTGACACTCTCTATCACTCTCTGACACTCTCAGACACTCTCTGACACTCTCTGACACTCTCAGACACTCACTATCACTGTCTGACACTCTCTGACACTCTCTGACACTCTCTATCACTCTCTATCACTCTCTATCACTCTCTGACACTCTCTGACACTCTCTGACACTCTCTGAACCTCTCTATCACTCTCTATCGCTCTCTGACACACTCTATCACTCTCTGACACTCTCTGAAACTCTCTGTCACTCTCTATCACTCTCTGACACTCTCTATCACTCTCTGACACTCTCTGACACTCTCTGACACTCTCTATCACTCTCTATCACTCTCTATCACTCTCTGACACTCTCTGACACTCTCTGACACTCTCTGAACCTCTCTATCACTCTATCGCTCTCTGACACACTCTATCACTCTCTGACACTCTCTGAAACTCTCTGTCACTCTCTATCACTCTCTATCACTCTCAGACACTCTCAGCGACTCTCAGAGACTCTCAGACACTCTCTGACACTCTCAGACAATCACTATCACTCTCTGACACTGTCTGACACTCTCTGACACTCTCTATCACTCTCTTACACTCTCTGACACTCTATAACTCTCTATCACTCTCTGACACTCTCTGACACTCTATCACTCTCTATCACTCTCTGACACTCTCTGACACTCTCAGACACTCTCTGACACTCTCTGAAACTCTCTATCACTCTCTATCACTCTCTGACACTCTCTGACACTCTCTATCACTCTCAGACACTCACTATCACTCTCTGACACTGTCTGACACTCTCTGACACTCTCTATCACTCTCTGACACTCTATAACTCTCTATCACTCTCTGACACTCTCTGACACTCTATCACTATCTATCACTCTCTGACACTCTCAGACACTCTCTGACACTCTCTGACACTCTCAGACACTCTCTGACACTCTCTGAAACTCGATATCACTCTCTGACACTCTCTGACACTCTCTGACTCTCTCTATCACTCTCAGACACTCACTATCACTCTCTGACACTCTCTGACACTCTATGACACTCTCTAGCACTCTCTAGCACTCTCTAGCACTCTCTGACACTCTCTGACACTCTCTGACACTCACTATCACTCTCTGACCCTCTCTGACACTCTCTGACACTCTCTATCACTCTCTGACACTCTCTGACACTCTCTGACACTCACTATCACTCTCTGACACTCTCTGACACTCTCTGACACTCTCTGACACTCTCTAGCACTCTCTTGCACTCACTATCACTCTCTGACCCTCTCTGACACTCTCTGACACTCTCTATCACTCTCTGAAACACTCTGACACTCTCTGACACTCTCTGACACTCACTATCACTCTCTATCACTCTCTGACACTCTCAGACACTCTCAGAGACTCTCAGAGACTCTCAGACACTCTCTGACACTCTCAGACAATCACTATCACTCTCTGACACTCTCTGACACTCTCTGACACTCTCTATCACTCTCTTACACTCTCTGACACTCTATAACTCTCTATCACTCTCTGACACTCTCTGACACTCTCAGACACTCTCTGACACTCTCTGAAACTCTCTATCACTCTCTATCACTCTCTGACACTCTCTGACACTCTCTATCACTCTCAGACACTCACTATCACTCTCTGACACTGTCTGACACTCTCTGACACTCTCTATCACTCTCTGACACTCTATAACTCTCTATCACTCTCTGACACTCTCTGACACTCTATCACTATCTATCACTCTCTGACACTCTCAGACACTCTCTGACACTCTCTGACACTCTCAGACACTCTCTGACACTCTCTGAAACTCGATATCACTCTCTGACACTCTCTGACACTCTCTGACTCTCTCTATCACTCTCAGACACTCACTATCACTCTCTGACACTCTCTGACACTCTATGACACTCTCTGGCACTCTCTAGCACTCTCTAGCACTCTCTGACACTCTCTGACACTCTCTGACACTCACTATCACTCTCTGACCCTCTCTGACACTCTCTGACACTCTCTGACACTCTCTATCACTCTCTGACACTCTCTGACACTCTCTGACACTCACTATCACTCTCTGACACTCTCTGACACTCTCTGACACTCTCTGACACTCTCTAGCACTCTCTTGCACTCACTATCACTCTCTGACCCTCTCTGACACTCTCTGACACTCTCTATCACTCTCTGAAACACTCTGACACTCTCTGACACTCTCTGACACTCACTATCACTCTCTGACACTCTGTGACACTCTCTGACACTCTCAAGCACTCTCTATCACTCTCTATCACTCTCTGACACTCTCTGACACCCTCTATCACTCTCAGACACTCACTATCGCTCTCTGACACTCTCTGACACTCTCTGACACTCTCTGACACTCTCTAGCACTCTCTAGCACTCTCTATCACTCTCTGACACTCTCTGACACTCTCTGACACTCACTATCACTCTCTGACACTCTCTGACACTCTCTGACACTCTCTATCGCTCTCTGACACTCTCTGACACTCTCTGACACTCACTATCACTCTCTGACACTCTCTGACACTCTCTGACACTCTCTAGCACTCTCTATCACTCTCTGACACTCTCAGACACTCACTATCACTCTCTGACACTCTCGGACGCTCTCTATCACTCTCTATCACTCTCTGACACTCTCAGACACACTCTGACACTCTCTATCACTCTCTATCACTCTCTATCACTCTCTGACATTCTCTGACACTCTCTGACACTCTCTGACACTCTCTGAAACTCTCTATCACTCTCTATCGCTCTCTGACACTCTCTATCACTCTCTGACACTCTCTGAAACTCTCTATCACTCACTATCACTCTCTGACACTCTCTGACACTCTCTGACACTCTCAGACACTCTCTGACTCTCTCAGACACTCTCTGACACTCTCTGACAGTATCTGACACTCTCAGGCACTCACTATCACTCTCTGACACTGTCTGACACTCTCTGACACTCTCTATCACTCTCTGACACTGTCTGACACTCTCTGACAATCTCTATCACTCTCTATCACTCTCTGACACTCTCAGACACTCTCAGAGACTCTCTGACACTCTCTATCACTCTCTGACACTCTCAGACACTCTCTGACACTCTCAGACACTCTCTGACACTCTCTGACACTCTCAGACACTCACTATCACTCTCTGACACTCTCGGACGCTCTCTATCACTCTCTATCACTCTCTGACACTCTCAGACACACTCTGACACTCTCTATCACTCTCTATCACTCTCTATCACTCTCTGACATTCTCTGACACTCTCTGACACTCTCTGACACTCTCTGAAACTCTCTATCACTCTCTATCGCTCTCTGACACTCTCTATCACTCTCTGACACTCTCTGAAACTCTCTATCACTCACTATCACTCTCTGACACTCTCTGACACTCTCTGACACTCTCAGACACTCTCTGACTCTCTCAGACACTCTCTGACACTCTCTGACAGTATCTGACACTCTCAGGCACTCACTATCACTCTCTGACACTGTCTGACACTCTCTGACACTCTCTATCACTCTCTGACACTGTCTGACACTCTCTGACAATCTCTATCACTCTCTATCACTCTCTGACACTCTCAGACACTCTCAGAGACTCTCTGACACTCTCTATCACTCTCTGACACTCTCAGACACTCTCTGACACTCTCAGACAATCACTGTCACTCTCAGACACTCTCTGACACTCTCTGAAACTCTCTATCAGTCTCTATCACTCTCTGACACTCTCTGACACTCTCTATCACTCTCAGACACTCACTATCACTCTCTGACACTGTCTGACACTCTCTGACACTCTCTATCACTCTCTGACACTCTATAACTCTCTATCACTCTCTGACACTCTCTGACACTCTATCACTATCTATCACTCTCTGACACTCTCAGACACTCTCTGACACTCTCTGACACTCTCAGACACTCTCTGACACTCTCTGAAACTCGATATCACTCTCTGACACTCTCTGACACTCTCTGACTCTCTCTATCACTCTCAGACACTCACTATCACTCGCTGACACTCTCTGACACTCTATGACACTCTCTAGCACTCTCTAGCACTCTCTAGCACTCTCTGACACTCTCTGACACTCTCTGACACTCACTATCACTCTCTGACCCTCTCTGACACTCTCTGACACTCTCTATCACTCTCTGACACTCTCTGACACTCTCTGACACTCACTATCACTCTCTGACACTCTCTGACACTCTCTGACACTCTCTGACACTCTCTAGCACTCTCTTGCACTCACTATCACTCTCTGACCCTCTCTGACACTCTCTGACACTCTCTATCACTCTCTGAAACACTCTGACACTCTCTGACACTCACTATCACTCTCTGACACTCTCAGACACTCTCTGACACTCTCACACACTCTGAAACTCTCTGACACTCTCTATCACTCTCTATCACTCTCTGACACTCTCAGACATAATCTGACACTCTCTGAAACTCTCTATCACTCTCAGACACTCTCTGACACTCTATATCACTCTCAGACACTCTCTATCACTCTCAGACACTCTCAGACACTCTCTGACACTCTCTGACACTCTCTGACACTCTCTATCACTCTCTATCACTCTCTGACACTCTCAGACACACTCTGACACTCTCTGACACACTCTGACAATCTCTGACACACTCTATCACTTTCAGACACTCTCTGACACTCTCTGACAATCTCTGAAACTCTCTATCACTCTCTATCACTCTCTATCACTCTCTATCACTCTCTGACACTCTCTGACACTCTCTGACACTCTCTGAAACTCTCTATCACTCTCTATCACTCTCAGACACTCTCTGACACTCTCTGACACTCTCAGACACTCTCTGACACTCTCTGACACTGTCTGACACTCTCTGACACTCTCTATCACTCTCTGACACTGTCTGACACTCTCTGACACTCTCTATCACTCTCTATCACTCTCTATCACTCTCTGACACTCTCAGACACTCTCTGACACTCTCAGACTCTCTCTGACACTCTCTGAAAGTATCTGACACTCTCAGACACTCACTATCACTCTCTGACACTGTCTGACACTCTCTGACACTCTCTATCACTCTCTGACACTGTCTGACACTCTCTGACAATCTCTATCACTCTCTATCACTCTCTGACACGCTCAGACACTCTCAGAGACTCTCAGAGACTCTCTGACACTCTCTATCACTCTCTGACACTCTCAGACACTCTCTGACACTCTCAGACAATCACTGTCACTCTCTGACACTGTCTGACACTCTATAACTCTCTATCCCTCTCTGACACTCTCTGACACTCTATAACTCTCTATCACTCTCTGACACTCTCAGACACTCTCTGACACTCTCAGACACTCTCTGACACTCTCTGACACTCTCTATCACTCTCAGACACTCTCTGACACTCTCTGACACTCTCTGACACTCTCTAGCACTCTCTAGCACTCTCCTTCACTCTCTGACACTCTCTGACACTCACTATCACTCTCTGACCCTCTCTGACACTCTCTGACACTCTCTGACACTCTCTGACACTCTCTGACACTCACTATCACTCTCTGACACTCTCTGACACTCTCTGACACTCTCTGACACTCTCTAGCACTCTCTATCACTCTCTATCACTCGCTGACAATCTCTGACACTCTCTATCACTCTCAGACACTCACTATCACTCTTTGACACTCTCTGACACTCTCTGACACTCTCTGACACTCTCTAGCACTCTCTAGCACTCTCTATCACTCTCTGACACTCTCTGACACTCTCTGACACTCTCTAGCACTCTCTAGCACTCCCTGGCACTCTCTGACACTCTCTGACACTCACTACCACTCTCTGACACTCTCTGACACTCTCTGACATTCTCTAGCACTCTCTATCACTCTCTGACACTCTCTGACACTCACTATCACTCTCTGACACTCTCTGACACTATCTAGCACTCTCTGACACGCTCAGACACTCTCAGACACTCACTATCAATCTCTGACACTCTCTGACACTCTCTAGCACTCTCTGACACTCTCAGACACTCTCTGACACTCTCTATCACTCTCTGACACTCTCAGACACTCTCTGACACTCTCTAGCACTCTCTGACACTCTCAGACACTCTCTGACACTCTCTATCACTCTCTGACACTCTCAGACACTCTCTGACACTCTTTGAAACTCTCTATCACTCTCTGACACTCTCTGACACTCTCTATCACTCTCTGACACTCTCTATCACTCTCTGACACTCTCAGACACTCTCTGACACTCTCTGACACTCTCAGACACTCACTATCACTATCTGACACTCTCTGACACTCTCAGACACTCTCTGACACTCTTTGAAACTCTCTATCACTCTCTATCGCTCTCTGACACTCTCTGACACTCTCTATCACTCTCAGACACTCACTATCACTATCTGACACTCTCTGACACTCTCTGACACTCTCTATCACTGTCTATCACTCTCTATCACTCTCTGACACTCTCTGACACTCTCTAGCACTCTCTAGCACTCCCTGGCACTCTCTGACACACTCTATCACTCTCTATCACTCTCTGACACTCTCTGACACTCTCTATCACTCTCTATCACTCTCTATCAATCTCTGACACTCTCTGACACTCTCTGACACTCTCTGTCAGTCTCTATCACTCTCTATCACTCTCTGACACTCTCTATCAATCTCTGACACACTCTGACACTCTCTGACAGTCTCTATCACTCTCTATCACTCTCTATCACTCTCTATCACTCTCTGACACTCTCTGACACTCTCTGACACTCTCTATCACTCTCTATCACTCTCTGACACTCTCTGACACCCTCTATCACTCTCTATCACTCTCTGACACTCTCTGACACTCTCTATCACTCTCTATCACTCTCTATCAATCTCTGACACTCTCTGACACTCACTATCACTATCTGACTCTCTGACACTCTCTATCACTCTCTATCACTCTCTGACACTCTCTGACACTCTCTATCACTCTCTATCACTCTCTATCAATCTCTGACACTCTCTGACACTCTCTGACAATCTCTGACAGTCTCTATCACTCTCTATCACTCTCTGACACTCTCTGACACTCTCTCTCACTCTCTATCACTCACTATCAATCTCTGACACTCTCTGACACTCTCTGACACTCTCTGACAGTCTATATCACTCTCTATCACTCTCAGACACTCTCAGACACTCACTGTCACTATCTGACACTCTCTGACACTCTCTATCACTCTCTATCACTCTCTGACACTCTCTGACACTCTCTATCACTCTCTATCACTCTCTATCAATCTCTGACACTCTCTGACACTCTCTGACACTCTCTGACAGTCTCTATCACTCACTATCACTCTCTGACACTCTCAGACAGTCTCAGACAGTCTCTGACACTCTCTGACACTCTCTGACACTCTCTGACACTCTCTGAAACTCTCTATCACTCTCTGACACTCTCTGAAACTCTCTGACACTCTCTGACACTCTCTGACACTCTCTATCACTCTCTATCACTCTCTGACACTCTCAGACACTCTCAGACACTCTCTGAAACTCTCTGAAACTCTCTATCACTCTCTATCACTCTCTGACACTCTCTGACAATCTCTATCACTCTCTATCACTCTCTGACAATCTCTGACACTCACTATCACTCTCTGAAACTCTCTATCACTCTCTATCACTCTCTGACACTCTCTGACACTCACTATCACACTCTGACACTCTCTGACACTCTCTGACACTCTCTATCACTCTCTATCACTCTCTGACACTCTCTGACACTCTCAATCACTCTCCATCACTCTCTGACACTCACTATCACACTCTGACACTCTCTGACACTCTCTGACACTCTCTATCACTCTCCATCACTCTCTGACACTCTCAGACACTCTCTGACACTCTCTGAAACTCGCTATCACTCTCTATCACTCTCTGACACTCTCTGACACTCTCTGACACTCACTATCACTCTCTGACACTCTTTGACACTCTCTGACACTCTCTATCACTCTCTATCACTCTCTGACACTCTCTATCACTCTCTATCACTCTCTGACACTCTCAGACACTCTCTGACACTCTCTGAAACTCTCTATCACTCTCTGTCACTCTCTGACACTCTCTGACACTCACTATCACTCTCTGACTCTCTCTGACACTCTCTGACACACTCTGACACTCTCTGACACTCTCTGACACTCTCTATCACTCTGAATCACTCTCTGACACTCTCAGACAGTCTCTGACACTCTCTGAAACTCTCTATCACTCTCTATCACTCTCTGACACTCTCTGACACTCTCTGACACTCACTATCACTCTCTGACACTCTCTGACACTCTCTATCACTCTATCACTCTCTGACACTCTCTGACACTCTCTATCACTCTCTATCACTCTCTGACACTCTCTGACACTCTCTGACACACTCAGACACTCACTGTCACTATCTGACACTCTCTATCACTCTCTATCACTCTCTGACACTCTCTGACACTCTCTATCACTCTCCATCACTCTCTATCACTCTCTGACACTCTCTGACACTCTCTATCACACTCTGACACTCTCAGACACTCACTGTCACTCTCTGACACTCTCTGAAACACTCAGACACTCTCTATCACTCTCTATCACTCTCAGACACTGTCAGACACTCTCTGTCACTATCTGACACTCTCTATCACTCTCTATCTCTCTCTGACACACTCTGACACTCTCTATCACTCTCTATCAGTCTCTGACACTCTCTGACACTCTCTGACAGTCTCTATCACTCTCTATCACTCTCTGACACTCTCAGACACTCTCTGACACTCACTGTCACTATCTGACACTCTCTATCACTCTCTATCACCCTCTGACACTCTCTGACACTCTCTATCACTCTCTATCACTCTCTATCACTCTCTGACACTCTCTGACACTCTCTATCACACTCTGACACTCTCAGACACTCACTGTCACTCTCTGACACTCTCTGACACACTCAGACACTCTCTATCACTCTCTATCACTCTCAGACACTGTCAGACACTCTCTGTCACTATCTGACACTCTCTATCACTCTCTATCTCTCTCTGACACACTCTGACACTCTCTATCACTCTCTATCAGTCTCTGACACTCTCTGACACTCTCTGACAGTCTCTATCACTCTCTATCACTCTCTGACACTCTCAGACACTCTCTGACACTCTCTGACACTCTCTATCACTCTCTATCACTCTCTATCAATCTCTGACTCTCTCTGACACTCTCTGACAGTCTCTATCACTCTCTATCACTCTCTGACACTCTCAGACACTCACTGTCACTATCTGACACTCTCTGACACTCTCTATCACTCTCTATCATTCTCTATCACTCTCTGACACTCTCTGACACTCTCTATCACTCTCTATCACTCTCTATCAATCTCTGACACTATCTGACACTCTCTGGCACTCTCTGACACTCTCTGACAGTCTCTATCACTCTCTGTCACTCTCTGACACTCTCTATCACTCTCTATCACTCTCTATCAATCTCTGACCCTCTCTGACACTCTCTGACAGTCTCTATCACTCTCTATCACTCTCTGACACTCTCAGACACTCTCAGACACTCTCTGACACTCTCTGACACTCTCTATCACTCTCTATCACTCTCTATCAATCTCTGACACTCTCTGACACTCTCTGACAGTCTCTATCACTCTCTATCACTCTCTGACACTCTCAGACACTCACTATCACTATCTGACTCTCTCTGACACTCTCTATCACTCTCTATCACTCTCTATCACTCTCTGACACTCTCTGACACTCTCTATCACTCTCTATCACTCTCTATCAATCTCTGACACTCTCTGACACTCTCTGACAGTCTCTATCACTCTCTATCACTCTCTGACACTCTCAGACACTCTCTGACACTCTCTGACACTCTCTGACACTCTCTGACACTCTCTATCACTCTATATCACTCTCTGACACTCTCTGACAATCTCTATCACTCTCTATCACTCTCTGACACTCTCAGACACTCACTATCACTCTCTGAAACTCTCTATCACTCTCTATCACTCTCTGACACTCTCTGACACTCACTATCACACTCTGACACTCTCTGATACTCTCTGACACTCTCTATCACTCTCTATCACTCTCTGACACTCTCAGACACTCTCTGACACTCTCTGAAACTCTCTATCACTCTCTATCACTCTCTGACACTCTCTGACACTCTCTGACACTCACTATCACTCTCTGACACTCTCTGACACTCTCTATCACTCTCTATCACTCTCTGACACTCTCTATCACTCTCTATCACTCTCTGACACTCTCAGACACTCTCTGACACTCTCTGAAACTCTCTATCACTCTCTATCACTCTCTGACACTCTCTGACACACTCTATCACACTCTGACACTCTCTGACACTCTCTGACACTCTCTATCACTCTCTATCACTCTCTGACACTCTCTATCACTCTCTGACACTCTCTGAAACTCTCTATCACTCTCTATCACTCTCTGACACTCTCTGACACTCTCTGACACTCACTGTCACTCTCTGACACTCTCTGACACTCTCTGACACTCTCTATCACTCTCTATCACTCTCTGACACTCTCTGACACTCTCTATCACTCTCTATCACTCTCTGACACTCTCTGACACTCTCTGACACTCTCAGACACTCACTGTCACTATCTGACACTCTCTATCACTCTCTATCACTCTCTGACACTCTCTGACACTCTCTATCACTCTCTATCACTCTCTATCAATCTCTGACACTCTCTGACACTCTCCGAAACCCTCTGACAGTCTCTATCACTCTCTATCACTCTCTGACTCTCTCTATCACTCTCTGACACTCTCTATCACTCTCTGACACTCTCTGACACACTCAGACACTCACTGTCACTATCTGACACTCTCTATCACTCTCTATCAATCTCTGACACTCCCTGACACTCTCTATCACTCTCTATCACTCTCTATCAATCTCTGACACTCTCTGACACTCTCTGAAACTCTCTGACAGTCTCTATCGCTCTCTATCACTCTCTGACACTCTCAGACACTCTCAGACACTCTCTGACATTCTCTGACACTCTCTATCACTCTCTATCACTCTCTATCACTCTCTGACACTCTCTGACACTCTCTGACACTCTCTGACACTCTCTATCACTCTATATCAATCTCTGACACTCTCTGACACTCTCTGAAACTCTCTGACAGTCTCTATCGCTCTCTCTCACTCTCTGACACTCTCAGACACTCTCAGACACTCTCTGACACTCTCTGACACTCTCTATCACTCTCTATCACTCTCTATCAATCTCTGACACTCTCTGACACTCTCTGACACTCTCTGACAGTCTCTATCACTCTCTATCACTCTCTGACACTCTCTGACACTCTCTATCACTCTCTATCACTCTCTATCAATCTCTGACACTCTCAGACACTCACTGTCACTATCTGACACTCTCTATCACTCTCTATCACTCTCTGACACTCTCTGACACTCTCTATCACTCTCTATCACTCTCTATCAATCTCTGACACTCTCTGACACTCTCCGAAACCCTCTGACAGTCTCTATCACTCTCTATCACTCTCTGACTCTCTCTATCACTCTCTGACACTCTCTATCACTCTCTGACACTCTCTGACACACTCAGACACTCACTGTCACTATCTGACACTCTCTATCACTCTCTATCAATCTCTGACACTCCCTGACACTCTCTATCACTCTCTATCACTCTCTATCAATCTCTGACACTCTCTGACACTCTCTGAAACTCTCTGACAGTCTCTATCGCTCTCTATCACTCTCTGACACTCTCAGACACTCTCAGACACTCTCTGACATTCTCTGACACTCTCTATCACTCTCTATCACTCTCTATCACTCTCTGACACTCTCTGACACTCTCTGACACTCTCTGACACTCTCTATCACTCTATATCAATCTCTGACACTCTCTGACACTCTCTGAAACTCTCTGACAGTCTCTATCGCTCTCTCTCACTCTCTGACACTCTCAGACACTCTCAGACACTCTCTGACACTCTCTGACACTCTCTATCACTCTCTATCACTCTCTATCAATCTCTGACACTCTCTGACACTCTCTGACACTCTCTGACAGTCTCTATCACTCTCTATCACTCTCTGACACTCTCAGACACTCTCTGACACTCTCTGAAACTCTCTATCACTCTCTATCACTCTCTGACACTCTCTGACACTCACTATCACTCTCTGACAGTCTCTGACACTCTCTGACACTCTCTATCACTCTCTATCACTCTCTGACACTCTCTGACACTCTCTATCACTCTCTGACACTCTCTGACACTCTCTGACACTCACTATCACTCTCTGACAGTCTCTGACACTCTCTGACACTCTCTATCACTCTCTGACACTCTCAGACACTCTCTGACACTGTTTAACACTCTCTGAAACACTTCTATCACTCTCTATCACTCTCTGACACTCTCTGACACTCTCTATCACTCTCTGACACTCTCAGACACTCTCTGACACTCTCTGAAACTCTCTATCACTCTCTATCACTCTCTGACACTATCTGACAATCTCTATCACTCTCTCTCACTCTCTGACACTCTCAGACACTCACTAACACTCTCTGAAACTCTCTATCACTCTCTATCAATCTCTGACACTCTCTGACACTCTCTGACACTCTCTATCACTCTCTATCACTCTCTGAAATTCTCTGACACTCTCTATCATTCTCTATCACTCTCTATCACTCTCTGACACTCTCAGACACTCTCTGAAACTCTCTATCACTCTCTGTCACTCTCTGACACTCTCTGACACTCTCTGACACTCTCTATCACTCTCTATCACTCTCTGACACTCTCTGACACTCTCTATCACTCTCTATCACTCTCTGACACTCTCAGACACTCTCTGGCACTCTCTGAAACTCTCTATCACTCTCTATCACTCTCTATCACTCTCTGACACTCTCAGACACTCACTGTCACTATCTGACACTCTCTGACACTCTCTATCACTCTCTATCACTCTCTATCACTCTCTGACACTCTCTGACACTCTCTATCACTCTCTATCACTCTCTATCAATCTCTGACACTCTCTGACACTCTCTGACAGTCTCTATCACTCTCTATCACTCTCTGACACTCTCTATCACTGTCTATCACTCTCTGACACTCTCAGACACTCACTGTCACTATCTGACACTCTCTGACACTCTCTATCACTCTCTATCTCTCTCTGACACTCTCTGACACTCTCTATCACTCTCTATCACTCTCTATCAATCTCTGACACTCTCTGACACTCTCTGACAGTCTCTATCACTCTCTATCACTCTCTGACACTCTCTATCATTCTATATCACTCTCTGACACTCTCAGACACTCACTGTCACTATCTGACACTCTCTGACACTCTCTATCACTCTCTATCACTCTCTATCACTGTCTGACACTCTCTGACACTCTCTATCACTCTCTATCACTCTCTATCAATCTCTGACACTCTCTGACACTCTCTGACAATCTCTATCACTCTCTATCACTCTCTGACACTCTCAGACACTCTCAGACACTCTCTGACACTCTCTGACACTCTCTGACACTCTCTATCACTCTATATCACTCTCTGACACTCTCTGACAATCTCTATCACTCTCTATCACTCTCTGACACTCTCAGACACTCACTATCACTCTCTGAAACTCTCTATCACTCTCTGAAACTCTCTGACACTCTCTGACACTCACTATCACTCTCTGACACTCTCTGACACTCTCTGACACTCTCTATCACTCTATATCACTCTCTGACACTCTCTGACACTCTCTATCACTCTATATCAATCTCTGACACTCTCTGACACTCTCTGAAACTCTCTGACAGTCTCTATCGCTCTCTCTCACTCTCTGACACTCTCAGACACTCTCAGACACTCTCAGACACTCTCTGACACTCTCTATCACTCTCTATCACTCTCTATCAATCTCTGACACTCTCTGACACTCTCTGACACTCTCTGACAGTCTCTATCACTCTCTATCACTCTCTGACACTCTCAGACACTCTCTGACACTCTCTGAAACTCTCTATCACTCTCTATCACTCTCTGACACTCTCTGACACTCACTATCACTCTCTGACAGTCTCTGACACTCTCTGACACTCTCTATCACTCTCTATCACTCTCTGACACTCTCTGACACTCTCTATCACTCTCTGACACTCTCTGACACTCTCTGACACTCACTATCACTCTCTGACAGTCTCTGACACTCTCTGACACTCTCTATCACTCTCTGACACTCTCAGACACTCTCTGACACTCTTTAACACTCTCTGAAACACTTCTATCACTCTCTATCACTCTCTGACACTCTCTGACACTCTCTATCACTCTCTGACACTCTCAGACACTCTCTGACACTCTCTGAAACTCTCTATCACTCTCTATCACTCTCTGACACTATCTGACAATCTCTATCACTCTCTCTCACTCTCTGACACTCTCAGACACTCACTAACACTCTCTGAAACTCTCTATCACTCTCTATCAATCTCTGACACTCTCTGACACTCTCTGACACTCTCTATCACTCTCTATCACTCTCTGAAATTCTCTGACACTCTCTATCATTCTCTATCACTCTCTATCACTCTCTGACACTCTCAGACACTCTCTGAAACTCTCTATCACTCTCTGTCACTCTCTGTCACTCTCTGACACTCTCTGACACTCTCTGACACTCTCTATCACTCTCTATCACTCTCTGACACTCTCTGACACTCTCTATCACTCTCTATCACTCTCTGACACTCTCAGACACTCTCTGGCACTCTCTGAAACTCTCTATCACTCTCTATCACTCTCTGACACTCTCAGACACTCACTGTCACTATCTGACACTCTCTGACACTCTCTATCACTCTCTATCACTCTCTATCACTCTCTGACACTCTCTGACACTCTCTATCACTCTCTATCACTCTCTATCAATCTCTGACACTCTCTGACACTCTCTGACAGTCTCTATCACTCTCTATCACTCTCTGACACTCTCTATCACTCTCTATCACTCTCTGACACTCTCAGACACTCACTGTCACTATCTGACACTCTCTGACACTCTCTATCACTCTCTATCTCTCTCTGACACTCTCTGACACTCTCTATCACTCTCTATCACTCTCTATCAATCTCTGACACTCTCTGACACTCTCTGACAGTCTCTATCACTCTCTATCACTCTCTGACACTCTCTATCACTCTATATCACTCTCTGACACTCTCAGACTCTCACTGTCACTATCTGACACTCTCTGACACTCTCTATCACTCTCTATCACTGTCTGACACTCTCTGACACTCTCTATCACTCTCTATCACTCTCTATCAATCTCTGACACTCTCTGACACTCTCTGACAATCTCTATCACTCTCTATCACTCTCTGACACTCTCAGACACTCTCAGACACTCTCTGACACTCTCTGACACTCTCTGACACTCTCTATCACTCTATATCACTCTCTGACACTCTCTGACAATCTCTATCACTCTCTATCACTCTCTGACACTCTCAGACACTCACTATCACTCTCTGAAACTCTCTATCACTCTCTGAAACTCTCTGACACTCTCTGACACTCACTATCACACTCTGACACTCTCTGACACTCTCTGAAACTCTCTATCACTCGCTATCACTCTCTGACACTCTCTGACACTCTCTATCACACTCTATCACTCTCTGACACTCTCAGACACTCTCTGACACTCTCTGAAACTCTCTATCACTCTCTATCACTCTCTGACACTCTCTGACACTCTCTGACACTCACTATCACTCTCTGACACTCTCTGACACTCTCTATCACTCTCTGACACTCTCTGACACTCTCAATCACTCTCTATCACTCTCTGACACTCTCTGACACTCTCTGACACTCTCAGACACTCACTGTCACTATCTGACACTCTCTATCACTCTCTATCACTCTCTGACACACTCTGACACTCTCTATCACTCTCTATCACTCTCTATCAATCTCTGACACTCTCTGACACTCTCTGAATCTCTCTGACAGTCTCTATCACTCTCTATCACTCTCTGACACTCTCTATCACTCTCTGACACTCTCTGACACACTCTATCACTCTCTATCACTCTCTATCAATCTCTGACACTCTCTGACACTCTCTGAAAATCTCTGACAGTCTCTATCACTCTCTATCACTCTCTGACACTCTCAGACACTCTCAGACACTCTCTGACACTCTCTGACACTCTCTGACACTCTCTATCACTCTCTATCACTCTCTATCAATCTCTGACACTCTCTGACACTCTCTGACACTCTCTGACAGTCTCTATCACTCTCTATCACTCTCTGACACTCTCAGACACTCTCTGACACTCTCTGAAACTCTCTATCACTCTCTATCACTCTCTGACACTCTCTGACACTCACTATCACTCTCTGACAGTCTCTGACACTCTCTGACACTCTCTATCACTCTCTATCACTCTCTGACACTCTCTGACACTCTCTATCACTCTCTGACACTCTCTGACACTCTCTGACACTCACTATCACTCTCTGACAGTCTCTGACAGTCTCTGACACTCTCTGACACTCTCTATCACTCTCTGACACTCTCAGACACTCTCTGACACTCTTTAACACTCTCTGAAACACTTCTATCACTCTCTATCACTCTCTGACACTCTCTGACACTCTCTATCACTCTCTGACACTCTCAGACACTCTCTGACACTCTCTGAAACTCTCTATCACTCTCTATCACTCTCTGACACTATCTGACAATCTCTATCACTCTCTCTCACTCTCTGACACTCTCAGACACTCACTAACACTCTCTGACACTCTCTATCACTCTCTATCAATCTCTGACACTCTCTGACACTCTCTGACACTCTCTATCACTCTCTATCACTCTCTGAAATTCTCTGACACTCTCTATCACTCTCCATCACTCTCTATCACTCTCTGACACTCTCAGACACACTCTGAAACTCTCTATCACTCTCTGTCACTCTCTGTCACTCTCTGACACTCTCTGACACTCTCTGGCACTCTCTATCACTCTCTATCACTCTCTGACACTCTCTGACACTCTCTATCACTCTCTATCACTCTCTGACACTCTCAGACACTCTCTGGCACTCTCTGAAACTCTCTATCACTCTCTGACACTCTCTGACACTCTCTGACACACTCTATCACTCTCTATCACTCTCTGGCACTCTCTGACACGCTCTATCACTCTCTATCAGTCTCTGACACTCTCTGACACTCTCTGACACTCGCTATCACTCTCTGACACTCTCTGACACTCTATCACTCTCTATCAATCTCTGACACTCTCAGACACTCTCTGACACTCTCTGAAACTCCCTATCACTCTCTATCACTCTCTGACACTCTCTGACACTCTCTATCACTCTCTATCACTCTCTGACACTCTCAGACACTCTCTGACACTCTCTGAAACTCTCTGACACTCTCTGACACTCTCTGACACTCTCTATCACTCTCTATCACTCTCTGACACTCTCAGACACTCTCATACACTCTCTGACACTCTCTGAAACTCCCTGACACTCTATCACTCTCTTTCACACTCTGACACTCTCTATCACTCACTGACACTCTCTGACACTCTCTATCACTCTCTATCACTCTCTGACACTCTCAGACACTCTCTGATACTCTCTGAAACTCTCTATCACTCTCTATCACTCTCTGACACTCTCTGACACTCTCTATCACTCTCTATAACTCTCTGACACTCTCAGACACTCACAGACACTCTCTGACACTCTCTGAAACTCTCTATCACTCTCTATCACTCTCTGACACTCTCAGACACTCTCTGAAACTCTCTATCACTCTCTGTCACTCTCTGACACTCTCTGACACTCTCTGACACTCTCTATCACTCTCTATCACTCTCTGACACTCTCTGACACTCTCTGACACTCTCTGACACTCTCTATCACTCTCTATCACTCTCTGACACTCTCTGACACTCACTATCACTCTCTGACACTCTCTGACACTCTCTGACACACTCTATCACTCTCTATCACAGTCTGACACTCTCTATCACTCTCTGACACTCTCTGACACTCTCTGACACTCACTATCACTCTCTGAAACTCTCTGACACTCTCTATCACTCTCTATCACTCTCTGACACTCTCTGACACTCTCTATCACTCTCTATCACTCTCTGACACTCTCAGACACTCTCTGACACTCTCTGAAACTCTCTATCACTCTCTATCACTCTCTGACACTATCTGAAACTCTCTATCACTCTCTGACACTCTCAGACACGCTCAGACACTCTCTGACACTCTCTGACACTCTCTATCACTCTCTATCACTCTCTGAAACTCTCTGACACTCTCTATCACTCTCTATCACTCTCTGACACTCTCAGACACTCTCTGACACTCTCTGAAACTCTCTATCACTCTCTATCACTCTCTGACACTATCTGAAACTCTCTATCACTCTCTATCACTCTCTGACACTCTCAGACACGCTCAGACATTCTCTGACACTCTCTGACACTCTCTATCACTCTCTATCACTCTCTGACACTCTCTATCACTCTCTGACACTCTCTGATACTCTCTATCACTCTCTATCATCCTCTGACACTCTCAGACACTCTCTGACACTCTCTGAAACTCTCTATCACTCTCTATCACTCTCTGACACTCTCTGACACTCTCTGACACTCTCAGACACTCTCAGACACTCTCTGACACTCTCTGACACTCTCTGACACTCTCTGAAACTCTCTGACACTCACTGACACTCTCTATCACTCTATATCACTCTCTGACACTATCTGACAATCTCTATCACTCTCTCTCACTCTCTGACACTCTCAGACACTCACTATCACTCTCTGAAACTCTCTATCACTCTCTATCACTCTCTGACACTCTCTGACACTCACTATCACACTCTGACACTCTCTGACTCTCTCTGACACTCTCTATCACTCTCTATCACTCTCTGACACTCTCTGACACTCTCTATCACTCTCTATCACTCTCTGACACTCTCAGACACTCTCTGAAACTCTCTATCACTCTCTGACACTCTCTGACACTCTCTGACACTCTCTATCACTCTCTATCACTCTCTGACACTCTCTGACACTCTCTATCACTCTCTATCACTCTCTGACACTCTCAGACACTCTCTGACACTCTCTGAAACTCTCTATCACTCTCTATCACTCTCTGACACTCTCTGACACTCACTATCACTCTCTGACACTCTCTGACACTCTCTATCACTCTTATCACTCTCTGACACTCTCTGACACTCTCTGACACGCACTATCACTCTCTGACACTCTCTGACACTCTCTATCACTCTCTATCACTCTCTGACACTCTCTGACACTCTCTATCACTCTCTATCACTCTCTGACACTCTCAGACACTCTCTGACACTCTCTGACACTCTCTATCACTCTCTATCACTCTCTGACACTCTCAGACACTCTCAGACACTCTCTGACACTCTCTGAAACTCTCTATCACTCTCTATCACTCTCTGACACTCTCTGACACTCTCCTACACTCACTATCACTCTCTGACACTCTCTATCACTCTCTATCACTCTCTGACACTCTCTGACACTCTCTATCACTCTCTATCACTCTCTATCACTCTCTGACACTCTCAGACACTCTCTGACACTCTCTGAAACTCTCTATCACTCTCTATCACTCTCTGACACTCTCTGACACTCACTATCACTCTCTGACACTCTCTGACACTCTCTGACACTCTCTATCACTCTCTGACACACTCTATCACTCTCTGACACTCTCAGACACTCACTATCACTCTCTGACACTCTCTGACACTCTCTGACACGCTCTATCACTCTCTATCACTCTCTATCACTCTCTGACACTCTCTATCACTCTCTATCACTCTCTGACACTCTCAGACACTCACTATCACTCTCTGAAACTCTCTGAAACTCTCTATCACTCTCTATCACTCTCTGACACTCTCTGACACTCTCAGACACTCACTATCACTCTCTGAAACTCTCTGAAACTCTCTATCACTCTCTATCACTCTCTGACACTCTCTGACACTCACTATCACTCTCTGACACTCTCTGACACTCTCTATCACTCTCTATCACTCTCTGACACTCTCTGACACTCTCTATCACTCTCTGACACTCTCTATCACTCTCTATCACTCTCTGACAATCTCTGACACTCACTATCACTCTCTGACACTCTCTGACACTCTCTATCACTCTCTATCACTCTCTGACACTCTCTGACACTCACTATCACTCTCTGACAGTCTCTGACACTCTCTGACACTCTCTATCACTCTCTATCACTCTCTGACACTGTCAGACACGCTCAGACATTCTCTGACACTCTCTGACACTCTCTATCACTCTCTATCACTCTCTGACACTCTCTATCACTCTCTGACACTCTCTGATACTCTCTATCACTCTCTATCATCCTCTGACACTCTCAGACACTCTCTGACACTCTCTGAAACTCTCTATCACTCTCTATCACTCTCTGACACTCTCTGACACTCTCTGACACTCTCAGACACTCTCAGACACTCTCTGACACTCTCTGACACTCTCTGACACTCTCTGAAACTCTCTGACACTCACTGACACTCTCTATCACTCTCTATCACTCTCTGACACTCTCTGACACTCTCTATCACTCTCTGACACTCTCTATCACTCTCTATCACTCTCTGACAATCTCTGACACTCACTATCACTCTCTGACACTCTCTGACACTCTCTGACACTCACTATCACTCTCTGACAGTCTCTGACACTCTCTGACACTCTCTATCACACTCTATCACTCTCTGACACTCTCTGACACTCTGTCATGAGTGAAAGAATTTTCGAGGAGGATCTGCCGACTGAGGCACTGTGGGTTGAGGTCAGGAACAGGAAAGGAGCAGTCACCTTGATGGGAGTTTTAGAACATAGAACATAGAAAAATACAGCACAGAACAGGCCCTTCGGCCCACGATGTTGTGCCGATCCTTTGTCCTCTGTCAAGGACAATTTAATCTATACCCCATCATTCTCCTTTATCCATATACCTATCTAAAAGCCGTTTGAAAGTCCCTAGAGTTTCTGACTCAACAACTTCCCCAGGCAAGGCATTCCATGCCCCGACCACTCTCTGGGTAAAGAACCTTCCCCTGACATCCCCCTTATATCTCCCACCCTTCACCTTAAATTTATGACCCCTTGTAACGCTTTGCTCCACCCGGGGAAAAAGTTTCTGACTGTCTACCCTATCTATTCCCCTGATCATCTTATAAACCTCTATCATGTCACCCCTCATCCTTCTCCGTTCTAATGAGAAGAGGCCTAGAATGTTCAGCCTTTCCTCGTAAGACTTATTCTCCATTCCAGGCAACATCCTGGTAAATCTCCTCTGCACCCTCTCCAAGGCTTCCACATCCTTCCTAAAATGAGGCGACCAGAACTGCACACAGTACTCCAAATGAGGCCTTACCAAGGTCCTGTACAGCTGCATCATCACCTCACGGCTCTTAAATTCAATCCCTCTGCTAATGAACGCTAACACCCCATATGCCTTCTTCACAGCCCTATCCACTTGAGTTGCAACTTTCAACGATCTGTGCACATAGACCCCAAGGTCTCTCTGCTCCTCCACATGCCCAAGAACCCTACCGTTAACCCAGTATTTTGCATTCGTGTTTGTCCTTCCAAAATGGACGACCTCACACTTTTCAGGGTTAAACTCCATCTGCCACTTTTCAGCCCAGCACTGCAACCTATCCAAGTCCCTTTGCAGACGACAATAGCCCTCCTCGGTATCCACAACTCCACCAACCTTTGTATCATCTGCAAATTTACTGACCCACCCTTCGACTTCCTCATCCAAGTCGTTAATAAAAATCACAAACAGGAGAGGACCCAGAACTGATCCCTGCGGCACGCCACTGGTAACTGGGCTCCAGGCTGAGTATTTACCATCTAAGACCACTCTCTGCCTTCTATCAGTTAGCCAATTCTTAATCCAACTGGCCACATTCCCCACTATCCCATGCCTCCTGACTTTCTCCATAAGTCTACCATGGGGGACCTTATCAAATGCCCTATCGGCCCCCCAATAGCAGCAGGGAGGTGGAAGAGCAGATTGGGAAACAGATTTTGGAAAGGAGCAGAAGTCACAGGGTAGTAATTATGGGGGATTTCAACTTCCCAAATATTGATTGGCAACTCTTTAGATCGAATAGTTTGGATGGGGTAGTGTTTGTGCAGTATGTCCAGGAAGCTTTTCTGACTCAGTATGTAGACTGCCCGACCAGAGGGGAGGCAATATTGGATTTGGTACTAGGTAATGAACCAGGGCAAGTGATAGAGCTGTTGGTGGGCGAGCACTTTGGAGATAGTGATCACAATTCTGTAGCATTCACTGTGGTAATGGAGAGGGATAGGTATGTGCAACAGGGCAAGGTTTACAATTGGGGGAAGGGTAGATATGATGCTGTCAGGCAGGAACTGAGGAGCATAAGTTGGGAGCATATGCTGGCAGGGAAGGGCACGGTCGAAATGTGGAACTTTTTCAAGGAGCAGATAGTAGGGGCCATTGATAAGCATGTCCCTGTCAGACAGGGAAGGGATGGTCATGTGAGGGAACCGTGGTTGACAAGAGAGGTTGAGAGTCTTGTTAGGAAGAAGAAGGATGCGTATATAAGGTTGAGGAAAAAGGGCACAGGCATAGCTCTGGAGGGATACAAGATGGCCAGGAAGGATCTGAAGAAAGGGATTAGGAGAGCTAAGAGAGGGCATGAAAAATGCTTGGCGGGTAGGATAAAAGAAAACCCCAAGGCCTTTTACGCGTATGTCAGAAATATGAGGATGACTAGGGGGACCGTAGGTCCGGTCAAGGACAATAGCGGGAGACTGTGTGTTGAGCCGGAAGAGATAAGTGAGGTTTTGAATGAGTACTTCTCTTCGGTATTTACGAATGAGAAGGGGTGTATTACTGAAGAGGACGGTGTGAAACAGACTGGTAAGCTCGAGGAAGTGCTCGTTAGGAGGGAAGATGTGTTGGGGTTTTTGAATAACTTGAAGATAGACAAGTCTCCCGGGCCTGACGGGGTATATCCAAGGATGTTATGGGAAGCAAGGGATGAAATTGCAGAGCCGCTGGCAATGATCTTTTCATCTTCTCTGTTGACGGGGGTGGTACCAGGTGATTGGAGGGTGGCAAATGTTGTGCCCCTGTTCAAGAAAGGGAATAGGAACAACCCTGGGAATTACAGGCCAGTTAGTCTTACTTCGGTGGTAGGCAAGTTGATGGAAAAGGTGCTGAGGGATAGGATTTCTGAGCATCTGGAAAGACACTGCTTGATTCGGGACAGTCAGCACGGTTTTGTGAGGGGTAGGTCTTGCCTCACAAGCCTGATTGAATTCTTTGAGCAGGTGACCAAGCAAGTGGATGAGGGTAAACCAGTGGATGTGGTGTACATGGATTTTAGTAAGGCATTTGATAAGGTCCCCCATGGTAGACTTATGGAGAAAGTCAGGAGGCATGGGATAGTGGGGAATGTGGCCAGTTGGATTAAGAATTGGCTAACTGATAGAAGGCAGAGAGTGGTCTTAGATGGTAAATACTCAGCCTGGAGCCCAGTTACCAGTGGCGTGCCACAGGGATCAGTTCTGGGCCCTCTCCTGTTTGTGATTTTTATTAACGACTTGGATGAGGAAGTCGAAGGGTGGGTCAGTAAATTTGCAGATGATACAAAGGTTGGTGGAGTTGTGGATACCGAGGAGGGCTATTGTCGTCTGCAAAGGGACTTGGATAGGTTGCAGTGCTGGGCTGAAAAGTGGCAGATGGAGTTTAACCCTGAAAAGTGTGAGGTCGTCCATTTTGGAAGGACAAACACGAATGCAAAATACTGGGTTAACGGTAGGGTTCTTGGGCATGTGGAGGAGCAGAGAGACCTTGGGGTCTATGTGCATAGATCGTTGAAAGTTGCAACTCAAGTGGATAGGGCTGTGAAGAAGGCATATGGGGTGTTAGCGTTCATTAGCAGAGGGATTGAATTTAAGAGCCGTGAGGTGATGATGCAGCTGTACAGGACCTTGGTAAGGCCTCATTTGGAGTACTGTGTGCAGTTCCTCATTTTAGGAAGGATGTGGAAGCCTTGGAGAGGGTGCAGAGGAGATTTACCAGGATGTTGCCTGGAATGGAGAATAAGTCTTACGAGGAAAGGCTGAACATTCTAGGCCTCTTCTCATTAGAACGGAGAAGGATGAGGGGTGACATGATAGAGGTTTATAAGATGATCAGGGGAATAGATAGGGTAGACAGTCAGAAACTTTTTCCCCGGGTGGAGCAAAGCGTTACAAGGGGTCATAAATTTAAGGTGAAGGGTGGGAGATATAAGGGGGATGTCAGGGGAAGGTTCTTTACCCAGAGAGTGGTCGGGGCATGGAATGCCTTGCCTGGGGAAGTTGTTGAGTCAGAAACTCTAGGGACTTTCAAACGGCTTTTAGATAGGTATATGGATAAAGGAGAATGATGGGGTATAGATTAAATTGTCCTTGACAGAGGACAAAGGATCGGCACAACATCGTGGGCCGAAGGGCCTGTTCTGTGCTGTATTTTTCTATGTTCTATGTTCTATGTTCTATGTTCTATCACTCTCTGACACTCTCTGACACTCTCTGACACTCACTATCACTCTCTGACAGTCTCTGACACTCTCTGACACTCTCTATCACTCTCTGACACTCTCAGACGCTCTCTGACACTCTTTAACACTCTCTGAAACACTTCTATCACTCTCTATCATTCTCTGACATTCTCTGACACTCTCTATCACTCTCTGACACTCTCAGACACTCTCTGACACTCTCTGAAACTCTCTATCACTCTCTATCACTCTCTGACACTCTCTGACACTCTCTATCACTCTCTTACAATCTCAGACACTCTCTGCCACTCTCTGACACTCTCTGAAACTCTCTATCACTCTCTATCACTCTCTGACACTCTCTGACACTCTCTGACACTCTCTGACACTCTCTGTCACTCTCTGACACTCTCTGACAGTCTCCGACACTCTCTGAAACTCTCAGACACTCACTATCACTCTCTGACACTCTCTGACACTCTCTGACACTCTCTATCACTCTCTGACACTCTCTATCACTCTCTGACACTCTCTGACACTCTCAGACACTCTCAGGCACTCACTATCACTCTCTGACACTCTCTGACACTCTCCATCACTCTCTATCACTCTCTGACACTATCTGACACTCTCTTGTACTTAATTAAGGGGTAATTGAGTAAAAGAAATGGCAGCCAGGGGAGTGCAGTGCTCCTCCTGCAGTATGTTCGAGGTGAGGGGAACCTCCGGTGACCCTGCCGACTTCACCTGCTGGAAGTGCATCCGTCTCCAGCTCCTATCAGACCGTGTTAGGGAACTGGAGCTGGAGCTGGATGAACTGAGGATCATTCGGGAAGCTGAGGGGGTGATAGATAGAAGCTACAGGGATGTCGTTACTCCACAAAACAAAGGCAGCTGGGTAACAGTTAGAGGTGGGAAGAGGTCAGTGCAGGGATCTCCTGTGGTCGTTCCCCTCAGCAACAAGTATACAGTTTTAGATACTGTTGGGGGGGACGGCCTATCGGGGGCAGGCTGCAGTGAACGGGCCTCTGGCACGGGGTCCTGCACTGTGGCTCAGAAGGGAAGGAGGGAGAATGGGAGAGCACTAGTCATCGGGGACTCGATGGTGAGGAGTACCGACAGGCGGTTCTGTGGGCGCAAGCGAGACGCACGGATGGTTTGTTGCCTACCTGGTGCCAGGGTCCGTGATGTTTGTGATCGCGTCTTCAGGATCCTTAAAGGGGAGGGGGAGCAGCCAGAGGTCGTGGTGCACATTGGCACCAACGACGTAGGAAGGAAGGGTGGCACAGATGTTAGAAGTGAGTTTAGGGAGTTAGGCTGGAAGCTGAAAGCTCGGACGGACAGAGTTGTTATCTCTGGTTTGTTGCCAGCGCCACGTGATAGTGAGGCTAGGAATAGGGAGAGAGCACAGCTGAACACGTGGCTGCAGGAATGGTGTAGAAGAGAGGGCTTCCAGTTCTTGGATAATTGGACTGCATTCTGGGGAAGATGGGACCTGTTCAAACAGGACGGGCTGCATCTGAACCAGAGGGGCACCAATATCCTGGGAGGGAGGTTTGCTAGTACTGTTCGGGAGGGTTTAAACTAGTTTGGGAGGGGGATGGGAACCGGACTTGTAGTCCAGGGACCAGTGGGTCCACTCAGAAAGACAAAGAGTGTAGTGAGGTATTGGGGAAGGTAGCACTGTCGCAGAGGACAGATGGGCACGGAGAAGGGTTAAAGTGCGTATACTTCAACGCAAGAAGCATCAGGAATAAGGTGAGTGAATTGAAGGCGTGGATGGGCACTTGGGACTACGATGTTGTGGCCATCACTGAAACGTGGATAGGTGAGGGGGAGGAATGGTTCTTGGAGGTACCTGGTTATAGATGTTTTCATAAGATTAGGAATGGTGGTAAAAGAGGTGGGGGGGTGGCATTGTTAGTTAGAAATAGTGTAACAACTGCTGAAAGAATTTTCGAGGAGGATCTGCCGACTGAGGCACTGTGGGTTGAGGTCAGGAACAGGAAAGGAGCAGTCACCTTGATGGGAGTTTTCTATCGGCCCCCCAATAGCAGCAGGGAGGTGGAAGAGCAGATTGGGAAACAGATTTTGGAAAGGAGCAGAAGTCACAGGGTAGTAATTATGGGGGATTTCAACTTCCCAAATATTGATTGGCAACTCTTTAGATCGAATAGTTTGGATGGGGTAGTGTTTGTGCAGTATGTCCAGGAAGCTTTTCTGACTCAGTATGTAGACTGCCCGACCAGAGGGGAGGCAATATTGGATTTGGTACTAGGTAATGAACCAGGGCAAGTGATAGAGCTGTTGGTGGGCGAGCACTTTGGAGATAGTGATCACAATTCTGTAGCATTCACTGTGGTAATGGAGAGGGATAGGTATGTGCAACAGGGCAAGGTTTACAATTGGGGGAAGGGTAGATATGATGCTGTCAGGCAGGAACTGAGGAGCATAAGTTGGGAGCATATGCTGGCAGGGAAGGGCACGGTCGAAATGTGGAACTTTTTCAAGGAGCAGATAGTAGGGGCCATTGATAAGCATGTCCCTGTCAGACAGGGAAGGGATGGTCATGTGAGGGAACCGTGGTTGACAAGAGAGGTTGAGAGTCTTGTTAGGAAGAAGAAGGATGCGTATATAAGGTTGAGGAAAAAGGGCACAGGCATAGCTCTGGAGGGATACAAGATGGCCAGGAAGGATCTGAAGAAAGGGATTAGGAGAGCTAAGAGAGGGCATGAAAAATGCTTGGCGGGTAGGATAAAAGAAAACCCCAAGGCCTTTTACGCGTATGTCAGAAATATGAGGATGACTAGGGGGACCGTAGGTCCGGTCAAGGACAATAGCGGGAGACTATGTGTTGAGCCGGAAGAGATAAGTGAGGTTTTGAATGAGTACTTCTCTTCGGTATTTACGAATGAGAAGGGGTGTATTACTGAAGAGGACGGTGTGAAACAGACTGGTAAGCTCGAGGAAGTGCTCGTTAGGAGGGAAGATGTGTTGGGGTTTTTGAATAACTTGAAGATAGACAAGTCTCCCGGGCCTGACGGGGTATATCCAAGGATGTTATGGGAAGCAAGGGATGAAATTGCAGAGCGGCTGGCAATGATCTTTTCATCTTCTCTGTTGACGGGGTGGTACCAGGTGATTGGAGGGTGGCAAATGTTGTGCCCCTGTTCAAGAAAGGGAATAGGAACAACCCTGGGAATTACAGGCCAGTTAGTCTTACTTCGGTGGTAGGCAAGTTGATGGAAAAGGTGCTGAGGGATAGGATTTCTGAGCATCTGGAAAGACACTGCTTGATTCGGGACAGTCAGCACGGTTTTGTGAGGGGTAGGTCTTGCCTGACAAGCCTGATTGAATTCTTTGAGCAGGTGACCAAGCAAGTGGATGAGGGTAAACCAGTGGATGTGGTGTACATGGATTTTAGTAAGGCATTTGATAAGGTCCCCCATGGTAGACTTATGGAGAAAGTCAGGAGGCATGGGATAGTGGGGAATGTGGCCAGTTGGATTAAGAATTGGCTAACTGATAGAAGGCAGAGAGTGGTCTTAGATGGTAAATACTCAGCCTGGAGCCCAGTTACCAGTGGCGTGCCACAGGGATCAGTTCTGGGTCCTCTCCTGTTTGTGATTTTTATTAACGACTTGGATGAGGAAGTCGAAGGGTGGGTCAGTAAATTTGCAGATGATACAAAGGTTGGTGGAGTTGTGGATACCGAGGAGGGCTATTGTCGTCTGCAAAGGGACTTGGATAGGTTGCAGTGCTGGGCTGAAAAGTGGCAGATGGAGTTTAACCCTGAAAAGTGTGAGGTCGTCCATTTTGGAAGGACAAACACGAATGCAAAATACTGGGTTAACGGTAGGGTTCTTGGGCATGTGGAGGAGCAGAGAGACCTTGGGGTCTATGTGCATAGATCGTTGAAAGTTGCAACTCAAGTGGATAGGGCTGTGAAGAAGGCATATGGGGTGTTAGCGTTCATTAGCAGAGGGATTGAATTTAAGAGCCGTGAGGTGATGATGCAGCTGTACAGGACCTTGGTAAGGCCTCATTTGGAGTACTGTGTGCAGTTCTGGTCGCCTCATTTTAGGAAGGATGTGGAAGCCTTGGAGAGGGTGCAGAGGAGATTTACCAGGATGTTGCCTGGAATGGAGAATAAGTCTTACGAGGAAAGGCTGAACATTCTAGGCCTCTTCTCATTAGAACGGAGAAGGATGAGGGGTGACATGATAGAGGTTTATAAGATGATCAGGGGAATAGATAGGGTAGACAGTCAGAAACTTTTTCCCCGGGTGGAGCAAAGCGTTACAAGGGGTCATAAATTTAAGGTGAAGGGTGGGAGATATAAGGGGGATGTCAGGGGAAGGTTCTTTACCCAGAGAGTGGTCGGGGCATGGAATGCCTTGCCTGGGGAAGTTGTTGAGTCAGAAACTTTAGGGACTTTCAAACGGCTTTTAGATAGGTATATGGATAAAGGAGAATGATGGGGTATAGATTAAATTGTCCTTGACAGAGGACAAAGGATCGGCACAACATCGTGGGCCGAAGGGCCTGTTCTGTGCTGTATTTTTCTATGTTCTATGTTCTATGTTCTATGTTCTATCACTCTCTGACACTCTCTGACACTCTCTGACACTCACTATCACTCTCTGACAGTCTCTGACACTCTCTGACACTCTCTATCACTCTCTGACACTCTCAGACGCTCTCTGACACTCTTTAACACTCTCTGAAACACTTCTATCACTCTCTATCATTCTCTGACATTCTCTGACACTCTCTATCACTCTCTGACACTCTCAGACACTCTCTGACACTCTCTGAAACTCTCTATCACTCTCTATCACTCTCTGACACTCTCTGACACTCTCTATCACTTTCTTACAATCTCAGACACTCTCTGCCACTCTCTGACACTCTCTGAAACTCTCTATCACTCTCTATCACTCTCTGACACTCTCAGACACTCTCTGAGACTCTCTGACACTCTCTGAAACTCTCTATCACTCTCTATCACTCTCTGACACTCTCTGACACTCTCTGACACTCTCTGACACTCTCTGTCACTCTCTGACACTCTCTGACACTCTCCGACACTCTCTGAAACTCTCAGACACTCACTATCACTCTCTGACACTCTCTGACACTCTCTGACACTCTCTATCACTCTCTGACACTCTCTGACACTCTCAGACACTCTCAGGCACTCACTATCACTCTCTGACACTCTCTGACACTCTCCATCACTCTCTATCACTCTCTGACACTATCTGACACTCTCTTGTACTTAATTAAGGGGTAATTGAGTAAACGAAATGGCAGCCAGGGGATTGCAGTGCTCCTCCTGCAGTATGTTCGAGGTGAGGGGAACCTCCGGTGACCCTGCCGACTTCACCTGCTGGAAGTGCATCCATCTCCAGCTCCTATCAGACCGTGTTAGGGAACTGGAGCTGGAGCTGGATGAACTGAGGATCATTCGGGAAGCTGAGGGGGTGATAGATAGAAGCTACAGGGATGTCGTTACTCCACAAAACAAAGGCAGCTGGGTAACAGTTAGAGGTGGGAAGAGGTCAGTGCAGGGATCTCCTGTGGTCGTTCCCCTCAGCAACAAGTATACAGTTTTAGATACTGTTGGGGGGGACGGCCTATCGGGGGCAGGCTGCAGTGAACGGGCCTCTGGCACGGGGTCCTGCACTGTGGCTCAGAAGGGAAGGAGGGAGAATGGGAGAGCACTAGTCATCGGGGACTCGATGGTGAGGAGTACCGACAGGCGGTTCTGTGGGCGCAAGCGAGACGCACGGATGGTTTGTTGCCTACCTGGTGCCAGGGTCCGTGATGTTTGTGATCGCGTCTTCAGGATCCTTAAAGGGGAGGGGGAGCAGCCAGAGGTCGTGGTGCACATTGGCACCAACGACGTAGGAAGGAAGGGTGGCACAGATGTTAGAAGTGAGTTTAGGGAGTTAGGCTGGAAGCTGAAAGCTCGGACGGACAGAGTTGTTATCTCTGGTTTGTTGCCAGCGCCACGTGATAGTGAGGCTAGGAATAGGGAGAGAGCACAGCTGAACACGTGGCTGCAGGAATGGTGTAGAAGAGAGGGCTTCCAGTTCTTGGATAATTGGACTGCATTCTGGGGAAGATGGGACCTGTTCAAACAGGACGGGCTGCATCTGAACCAGAGGGGCACCAATATCCTGGGAGGGAGGTTTGCTAGTACTGTTCGGGAGGGTTTAAACTAGTTTGGGAGGGGGATGGGAACCGGACTTGTAGTCCAGGGACCAGTGGGTCCACTCAGAAAGACAAAGAGTGTAGTGAGGTATTGGGGAAGGTAGCACTGTCGCAGAGGACAGATGGGCACGGAGAAGGGTTAAAGTGCGTATACTTCAACGCAAGAAGCATCAGGAATAAGGTGAGTGAATTGAAGGCGTGGATGGGCACTTGGGACTACGATGTTGTGGCCATCACTGAAACGTGGATAGGTGAGGGGGAGGAATGGTTCTTGGAGGTACCTGGTTATAGATGTTTTCATAAGATTAGGAATGGTGGTAAAAGAGGTGGGGGGGTGGCATTGTTAGTTAGAAATAGTGTAACAACTGCTGAAAGAATTTTCGAGGAGGATCTGCCGACTGAGGCACTGTGGGTTGAGGTCAGGAACAGGAAAGGAGCAGTCACCTTGATGGGAGTTTTCTATCGGCCCCCCAATAGCAGCAGGGAGGTGGAAGAGCAGATTGGGAAACAGATTTTGGAAAGGAGCAGAAGTCACAGGGTAGTAATTATGGGGGATTTCAACTTCCCAAATATTGATTGGCAACTCTTTAGATCGAATAGTTTGGATGGGGTAGTGTTTGTGCAGTATGTCCAGGAAGCTTTTCTGACTCAGTATGTAGACTGCCCGACCAGAGGGGAGGCAATATTGGATTTGGTACTAGGTAATGAACCAGGGCAAGTGATAGAGCTGTTGGTGGGCGAGCACTTTGGAGATAGTGATCACAATTCTGTAGCATTCACTGTGGTAATGGAGAGGGATAGGTATGTGCAACAGGGCAAGGTTTACAATTGGGGGAAGGGTAGATATGATGCTGTCAGGCAGGAACTGAGGAGCATAAGTTGGGAGCATATGCTGGCAGGGAAGGGCACGGTCGAAATGTGGAACTTTTTCAAGGAGCAGATAGTAGGGGCCATTGATAAGCATGTCCCTGTCAGACAGGGAAGGGATGGTCATGTGAGGGAACCGTGGTTGACAAGAGAGGTTGAGAGTCTTGTTAGGAAGAAGAAGGATGCGTATATAAGGTTGAGGAAAAAGGGCACAGGCATAGCTCTGGAGGGATACAAGATGGCCAGGAAGGATCTGAAGAAAGGGATTAGGAGAGCTAAGAGAGGGCATGAAAAATGCTTGGCGGGTAGGATAAAAGAAAACCCCAAGGCCTTTTACGCGTATGTCAGAAATATGAGGATGACTAGGGGGACCGTAGGTCCGGTCAAGGACAATAGCGGGAGACTATGTGTTGAGCCGGAAGAGATAAGTGAGGTTTTGAATGAGTACTTCTCTTCGGTATTTACGAATGAGAAGGGGTGTATTACTGAAGAGGACGGTGTGAAACAGACTGGTAAGCTCGAGGAAGTGCTCGTTAGGAGGGAAGATGTGTTGGGGTTTTTGAATAACTTGAAGATAGACAAGTCTCCCGGGCCTGACGGGGTATATCCAAGGATGTTATGGGAAGCAAGGGATGAAATTGCAGAGCCGCTGGCAATGATCTTTTCATCTTCTCTGTTGACGGGGGTGGTACCAGGTGATTGGAGGGTGGCAAATGTTGTGCCCCTGTTCAAGAAAGGGAATAGGAACAACCCTGGGAATTACAGGCCAGTTAGTCTTACTTCGGTGGTAGGCAAGTTGATGGAAAAGGTGCTGAGGGATAGGATTTCTGAGCATCTGGAAAGACACTGCTTGATTCGGGACAGTCAGCACGGTTTTGTGAGGGGTAGGTCTTGCCTCACAAGCCTGATTGAATTCTTTGAGCAGGTGACCAAGCAAGTGGATGAGGGTAAACCAGTGGATGTGGTGTACATGGATTTTAGTAAGGCATTTGATAAGGTCCCCCATGGTAGACTTATGGAGAAAGTCAGGAGGCATGGGATAGTGGGGAATGTGGCCAGTTGGATTAAGAATTGGCTAACTGATAGAAGGCAGAGAGTGGTCTTAGATGGTAAATACTCAGCCTGGAGCCCAGTTACCAGTGGCGTGCCACAGGGATCAGTTCTGGGTCCTCTCCTGTTTGTGATTTTTATTAACGACTTAGATGAGGAAGTCGAAGGGTGGGTCAGTAAATTTGCAGATGATACAAAGGTTGGTGGAGTTGTGGATACCGAGGAGGGCTATTGTCGTCTGCAAAGGGACTTGGATAGGTTGCAGTGCTGGGCTGAAAAGTGGCAGATGGAGTTTAACCCTGAAAAGTGTGAGGTCGTCCATTTTGGAAGGACAAACACGAATGCAAAATACTGGGTTAACGGTAGGGTTCTTGGGCATGTGGAGGAGCAGAGAGACCTTGGGGTCTATGTGCATAGATCGTTGAAGGTTGCAACTCAAGTGGATAGGGCTGTGAAGAAGGCATATGGGGTGTTAGCGTTCATTAGCAGAGGGATTGAATTTAAGAGCCGTGAGGTGATGATGCAGCTGTACAGGACCTTGGTAAGGCCTCATTTGGAGTACTGTGTGCAGTTCTGGTCGCCTCATTTTAGGAAGGATGTGGAAGCCTTGGAGAGGGTGCAGAGGAGATTTACCAGGATGTTGCCTGGAATGGAGAATAAGTCTTACGAGGAAAGGCTGAACATTCTAGGCCTCTTCTCATTAGAACGGAGAAGGATGAGGGGTGACATGATAGAGGTTTATAAGATGATCAGGGGAATAGATAGGGTAGACAGTCAGAAACTTTTTCCCCGGGTGGAGCAAAGCGTTACAAGGGGTCATAAATTTAAGGTGAAGGGTGGGAGATATAAGGGGGATGTCAGGGGAAGGTTCTTTACCCAGAGAGTGGTCGGGGCATGGAATGCCTTGCCTGGGGAAGTTGCTGAGTCAGAAACTTTAGGGACTTTCAAACGGCTTTTAGATAGGTATATGGATAAAGGAGAATGATGGGGTATAGATTAAATTGTCCTTGACAGAGGACAACGGATCGGCACAACATCGTGGGCCGAAGGGCCTGTTCTGTGCTGTATTTTTCTATGTTCTATGTTCTATGTTCTATGTTCTATCACTCTCTGACACTCTCTGACACTCTCTGACACTCACTATCACTCTCTGACAGTCTCTGACACTCTCTGACACTCTCTATCACTCTCTGACACTCTCAGACGCTCTCTGACACTCTTTAACACTCTCTGAAACACTTCTATCACTCTCTATCACTCTCTGACACTGTCAGACACTCACTATCACTCTCTGACACTCTCTGACACTCTCTGACACTCTCTATCACTCTCTATCACTCTCTGACACTCTCTATCACTCTCTATCACGCTCTGACACTCTCAGACACTCACTATCACTCTCTGAAACTCTCTGAAACTCTCTATCACTCTCTATCACTCTCTGACACTCTCTGACACTCTCTATCACTCTCTATCACTCTCTGACACTCTCTGACACTCTCTATCACTCTCTATCACTCTCTGACACTGTCTATCACTCTCTATCACTCTCTGACACTCTCTGACACTCACTATCACTCTCTGACACTCTCTGACACTCTCTATCACTCTCTATCACTCTCTGACACTCTCTGACACTCTCTATCACTCTCTATCACTCTCTGACACTCTCAGACACTCTCTGACACTCTCTGAAACTCTCTATCACTCTCTATCACTCTCTGACACTCTCTGACACTCACTATCACTCTCTGACAGTCTCTGACACTCTCTGACACACTCTATCACTCTCTATCACTCTCTGACACTCTCTGACACTCTCTATCACTCTCTGACACTCTCTGACACTCTCTGACACTCACTATCACTCTCTGACAGTCTCTGACACTCTCTGACACTCTCTATCACTCTCTGACACTCTCAGACGCTCTCTGACACTCTTTAACACTCTCTGAAACACTTCTATCACTCTCTATCACTCTCTGACATTCTCTGACACTCTCTATCACTCTCTGACACTCTCAGACACTCTCTGACACTCTCTGAAACTCTCTATCACTCTCTATCACTCTCTGACACTCTCTGACACTCTCTATCACTCTCTTACAATCTCAGACACTCTCTGCCACTCTCTGCCACTCTCTGACACTCTCTGAAACTCTCTATCACTCTCTATCACTCTCTGACACTCTCAGACACTCTCTGAGACTCTCTGACACTCTCTGAAACTCTCTATCACTCTCTATCACTCTCTGACACTCTCTGACACTCTCTGACACTCTCTATCACTCTCTGACACTCTCTGACACTCTCTGACACTCTCTATCACTCTCTGACACTCTCTGACACTCTCAGACACTCTCAGGCACTCACTATCACTCTCTGACACTCTCTGACACTCTCCATCACTCTCTATCACTCTCTGACACTATCTGACACTCTCTATCACTCTCTATCACTCTCTGACACTCTCAGACACTCTCTGACACACTCTGAAACTCTCTATCACTCTCTATCACTCTCTGACACTCTCTGACACTCTCTGACACTCACTATCACTCTCTGACACTCTCTGACACTCTCTATCACTCTCTGACACTCTCTGACACTCTCTATCACTCTCTATCACTCTCTGACACTCTCAGACACTCTCTGACACTCTCTGAAACTCTCTATCACTCTCTATCACTCTCTGACACTCACTATCACTCTCTGACACTCTCTGACACTCTCTGACACTCTCTATCACTCTCTATCACTCTCTGAAACTCTCTATCACTCTCTATCACTCTCTGACACTCTCTGACACTCTCTGACACTCACTATCACTCTCTGACACTCTCTGACACTCTCTATCACTCTCTGACACTCTCTGACACTCTCTATCACTCTCTGACACTCTCTGACACTCTCTGACACTCTCTGACACTCTCTATCACTCTCTATCACTCTCTGACGCTCTCAGACACTCACTATCACTCTCTGACACTCTCTGACACTCTCTGACACTCTCTATCACTCTCTATCACTCTCTGACACTCTCTGAAACTCTCTATCACTCTCTATCACTCCCTGACACTATCTATCACTCTCTATCACTCTCTGACAGTCTCTGACACTCACTATCACTCGCTGACACTCTCTGACACTCTCTATCACTCTCTATCACTCTCTGACACTCTCTGACACTCTCCATCACTCTCTATCACTCTCTGACACTCTCAGACACTCTCTGACACTCTCTGAAACTCTCTATCACTCTCTATCACTCTCTGACACTCTCTGACACTCTCTGACACTCACTATCACTCTCTGACAGTCTCTGACAGTCTCTGACACTCTCTGACACTCTCTATCACTCTCTATCACTCTCTGACACTCTCTGACACTCTCTATCACTCTCTGACACTCTCTGACACTCTCTGACACTCACTGTCACTCTCTGACAGTCTCTGACACTCTCTGACACTCTCTCTCACTCTCTGACACTCTCACACACTCTCTGACACTCTTTAACACTCTCTGAAACACTTCTATCACTCTCTATCACTCTCTGACACTCTCTGACACTCTCTATCACTCTCTGACACTCTCAGACACTCTCTGACACTCTCTGAAACTCTCTATCACTCTCTATCACTCTCTGACACTCTCTGACACTCTCTATCACTCTCTTACAATTTCAGACACTCTCTGCCACTCTCTGACACTCTCTGAAACTCTCTATCACTCTCTATCACTCTCTAACACTCTCAGACACTCTCTGAGACTCTCTGACACTCTCTGAAACTCTCTATCACTCTCTATCACTCTCTGACACTCTCTGACACTCTCTATCACTCTCTGACACTCTCTGACATTCTCTGACACTCTCTGAAACTCTCAGACACTCACTATCACTCTCTGCCACTCTCTGACACTCTCTGAAACTCTCTATCACTCTCTATCACTCTCTAACACTCTCAGACACTCTCTGACACTCTCTGACACTCTCTGAAACTCTCTATCACTCTCTATCACTCTCTGACACTCTCTGACACTCTCTGACACTCTCTGACACTCTCTATCACTCTCTGACACTCTCTGACACTCTCAGACACTCTCAGGCACTCACTATCACTCTCTGACACTCTCTGACACTCTCAGACACTCTCTGACACTCTCTGAAACTCTCTATCACTCTCTATCACTCTCTGACACCCTCTGACACTCTCAGACACTCTCTGACACACTCTGACATTCTCTGAAACTCTCTCTCACTCTCTATCACTCTCTATCACTCTCTGACACTCTCTGACACTCTCAGACACTCTCTGAAACTCTCTATCACTCTCTATCACTATCTGACACTCTCTGACACTCTCTGACACTCTCTGACACTCTCTGACACTCTCTGAAAGTCTCTATCACTCTCTGACACTCTCTGACACTCTCAGACACTCTCTATCACTCTCTGACACTCTCAGACACTCTCTGACAGTCTCTATCACTCTCAGACAATCTCAGACACTCTCTGACATTCTCTGACACTCTCTGAAACTCTCTATCACTCTCTATCACTCTCTGACACTCTCTGACACTCTCTGACACTCTCTGACACTCTCTATCCCTCTCTATCGCTCTCTGACACTCTCTGACACACTCTGACACTCTCTATTACTCTCTATCACTCTCTGACACTCTCAGACTCTCTCTGACAGTCTCTATCACTCTCTATCACTCTCAGACAATCTCAGACACTCTCTGACACTCTCTGACACTCTCTGAAACTCTCTATCCCTCTCTATCGCTCTGTGACACTCTCTGACACTCTCTGACACTCTCTGACACTCTCTATCACTCTCTATCACTCTCTGACACTCTCTGAAACTCTCTATCACTCTCTATCACTCTCTGACACTCTCTGACACTCTCTATCACTCTCTATCACTCTCCATCACTCTCTGACACTCTCAGACACTCACTATCACTCTCTGACACTCTCTGAAACTCTCTATCACTCTCTATCACTCTCTGACACTCTCTATCACTCTCTATCACTTTCCATCACTCTCTGACACTCTTTGACACTCTCTGAGACTCTCTGAAACTCTCTATCACTCTCTGAAACTCTCTATCACTCTCTGACAATCTCTGAAACTCTCTGACACTCTCTGACACTCTCTATCACTCTCTATCACTCTCAGACACTCTCTGACACTCTCTGACACTCTCTGAAACTCTCTATCACTCTCTATCTCTCTCTGACACTCTCTGACACTCTCTCTCACTCTCTGACACTCTCAGACACTCTCTGACACTCTTTAACACTCTCTGAAACACTTCTATCACTCTCTATCACTCTCTGACACTCTCTGACACTCTCTATCACTCTCTGACACTCTCAGACACTCTCTGACACTCTCTGAAACTCTCTATCACTCTCTATCACTCTCTGACACTCTCTGACACTCTCTATCACTCTCTTACAATTTCAGACACTCTCTGCCACTCTCTGACACTCTCTGAAACTCTCTATCACTCTCTATCACTCTCTAACACTCTCAGACACTCTCTGAGACTCTCTGACACTCTCTGAAACTCTCTATCACTCTCTATCACTCTCTGACACTCTCTGACACTCTCTATCACACTCTGACACTCTCTGACATTCTCTGACACTCTCTGAAACTCTCAGACACTCACTATCACTCTCTGCCACTCTCTGACACTCTCTGAAACTCTCTATCACTCTCTATCACTCTCTAACACTCTCAGACACTCTCTGACACTCTCTGACACTCTCTGAAACTCTCTATCACTCTCTATCACTCTCTGACACTCTCTGACACTCTCTGACACTCTCTGACACTCTCTATCACTCTCTGACACTCTCTGACACTCTCAGACACTCTCAGGCACTCACTATCACTCTCTGACACTCTCTGGCACTATCAGACACTCTCTGACACTCTCTGAAACTCTCTATCACTCTCTATCACTCTCTGACACCCTCTGACACTCTCAGACACTCTCTGACACACTCTGACATTCTCTGAAACTCTCTCTCACTCTCTATCACTCTCTATCACTCTCTGACACTCTCTGACACTCTCTGACACTCTCAGACACTCTCTGAAACTCTCTATCACTCTCTATCACTATCTGACACTCTCTGACACTCTCTGACACTCTCTGACACTCTCTGACACTCTCTGAAAGTCTCTATCACTCTCTGACACTCTCTGACACTCTCTGACACTCTCTATCACTCTCTGACACTCTCAGACACTCTCTGACAGTCTCTATCACTCTCAGACAATCTCAGACACTCTCTGACATTCTCTGACACTCTCTGAAACTCTCTATCACTCTCTATCACTCTCTGACACTCTCTGACACTCTCTGACACTCTCTGACACTCTCTATCCCTCTCTATCGCTCTCTGACACTCTCTGACACACTCTGACACTCTCTATCACTCTCTATCACTCTCTGACACTCTCAGACTCTCTCTGACAGTCTCTATCACTCTCTATCACTCTCAGACAATCTCAGACACTCTCTGACACTCTCTGACACTCTCTGAAACTCTCTATCCCTCTCTATCGCTCTGTGACACTCTCTGACACTCTCTGACACTCTCTGACACTCTCTATCACTCTCTATCACTCTCTGACACTCTCTGAAACTCTCTATCACTCTCTATCACTCTCTGACACTCTCTGACACTCTCTATCACTCTCTATCACTCTCCATCACTCTCTGACACTCTCAGACACTCACTATCACTCTCTGACACTCTCTGACACTCTCTGAAACTCTCTATCTCTCTCTATCACTCTCTGACACTCTCTATCACTCTCTATCACTCTCCATCACTCTCTGACACTCTTTGACACTCTCTGAGACTCTCTGAAACTCTCTATCACTCTCTGAAACTCTCTATCACTCTCTGACAATCTCTGAAACTCTCTGACACTCTCTGACACGCTCTATCACTCTCTATCACTCTCAGACACTCTCTGACGCTCTCTGACACTCTCTGAAACTCTCTATCACTCTCCATCTCTCTCTGACACTCTCTGACACTCTCTGACACTCTCTATCACTCTCTGACACTCTCTGAAACTCTCTATCACTCTCTATCACTCTCTGACACTCTCTGACACTCTCTATCACTCTCTATCACTCTCTGACACTCTCTGAAACTCTCTATCACTCTCTATCACTCTCTGACACTCTCTATCACTCTCTATCACTCTCTATCAGTCTCTATCACTCTCCATCACTCTCTGACACTCTCTGACACTCTCAGATACTCACTATCACTCTCTGACACTCTCTGACACTCTCTGAAACTCTCTATCACTCTCTATCACTCTCTGACACTCTCTGGCACTCTCTATCACTCTCTGACACTCTCTGTCACTCTCTGACACTCTCTGACACTCTCTGAAACTCTCTATCACTCTCTATCACTCTCTGACACTCTCTATCACTCTCTATCACTCTCCATCACTCTCTGACACTCTTTGACACTCTCTGAGACTCTCTGAAACTCTCTATCACTCTCTGAAACTCTCTATCACTCTCTGACAATCTCTGAATCTCTCTGACACTCTCTGACACTCTCTATCACTCTCTATCACTCTCAGACACTCTCTGACACTCTCTGACACTCTCTGAAACTCTCTATCACTCTCTATCTCTCTCTGACACTCTCTGACACTCTCTGACACTCTCTATCACTCTCTGACACTCTCTGACACTCTGAAACTCTCTATCACTCTCTATCACTCTCTGACACTCTCTGACACTCTCTATCACTCTCTATCACTCTCTGACACTCTCTGAAACTCTCTATCACTCTCTATCACTCTCTGACACTCTCTATCACTCTCTATCACTCTCTATCACTCTCTATCACTCTCCATCACTCTCTGACACTCTCTGACACTCTCAGACACTCACTATCACTCTCTGACAGTCTCTGACACTCTCTGAAACTCTCTATCACTCTCTATCACTCTCTGACACTCTCTGGCACTCTCTATCACTCTCTGACACTCTCTGTCACTCTCTGACACTCTCTGACACTCTCTGAAACTCTCTATCACTCTCTATCACTCTCTGACACTCTCTGGCACTCTCTATCACTCTCTATCACTCTCCATCACTCTCTGACACTCTTTGACACACTCTGACACTCTCTGAAACTCTCTGAAACTCTCTGACACTCTCTGAAACTCTCTGACACTCTCTGACACTCTCTATCACTCTCTGACACTCTCAGACACTCTCTGACACTCTCTGAAACTCTCTATCACTCTCTATCACTCTCTATCACTCTCTATCACTCTCTGACACTCTCTGACACTCTCTGACACTCTCTATCACTCTCTGACACTCTCTGACACTCTCTGACACTCTCTATCCCTCTCTATCGCTCTCTGACACTCTCTGACACTCTCTGACACTCTCTATCACTCTCTATCACTCTCTGACTCTCTCTGACACTCTCTGGCACTCTCTTTCACTCTCTATCACTCTCCATCACTCTCTGACACTCTTTGACACTCTCTGACACTCTCTGAAACTCTCTGAAACTCTCTGACACTCTCTGAAACTCTCTATCACTCTCTATCACTCTCTGACACTCTCTGGCACTCTCTATCACTCTCTATCACTCTCTATCACTCTCTGACACTCTTTGACACTCTCTGACACTCTCTGAAACTCTCTGAAACTCTCTGACACTCTCTGAAACTCTCTGACACTCTCTGACACTCTCTATCACTCTCTGACTCTCTCAGACACTCTCTGACACTCTCTGACACTCTTTGTCACTCTCTATCACTCTCTGACACTCTCTGGCACTCTCTATCACTCTCTGACACTCTCTGTCACTCTCTGACACTCTCTGACACTCTCTGAAACTCTCTATCACTCTCTATCACTCTCTGACACTCTCTGGCACTCTCTATCACTCTCTATCACTCTCCATCACTCTCTGACACTCTTTGACACACTCTGACACTCTCTGAAACTCTCTGAAACTCTCTGACACTCTCTGAAACTCTCTGACACTCTCTGACACTCTCTATCACTCTCTGACACTCTCAGACACTCTCTGACACTCTCTGAAACTCTCTATCACTCTCTATCACTCTCTATCACTCTCTATCACTCTCTGACACTCTCTGACACTCTCTGACACTCTCTATCACTCTCTGACACTCTCTGACACTCTCTGACACTCTCTATCCCTCTCTATCGCTCTCTGACACTCTCTGACACTCTCTGACACTCTCTATCACTCTCTATCACTCTCTGACTCTCTCTGACACTCTCTGGCACTCTCTTTCACTCTCTATCACTCTCCATCACTCTCTGACACTCTTTGACACTCTCTGACACTCTCTGAAACTCTCTGAAACTCTCTGACACTCTCTGAAACTCTCTATCACTCTCTATCACTCTCTGACACTCTCTGGCACTCTCTATCACTCTCTATCACTCTCTATCACTCTCTGACACTCTTTGACACTCTCTGACACTCTCTGAAACTCTCTGAAACTCTCTGACACTCTCTGAAACTCTCTGACACTCTCTGACACTCTCTATCACTCTCTGACTCTCTCAGACACTCTCTGACACTCTCTGACACTCTTTGTCACTCTCTATCACTCTCTGACACTCTCAGACACTCTCTGACACTCTCTGAAACACTTCTATCACTCTCTATCACTCTATGACACTCTCTGACACTCTCTATCACTCTCTGACACTCTCAGACACTCTCTGACACTCTCTGAAACTCTCTATCACTCTCTATCACTCTCTGACACTCTCTGACACTCTCTATCACTCTCTTACAATCTCAGACACTCTCTGCCACTCTCTGACACTCTCTGAAACTCTCTATCACTCTCTATCACTCTCTGACACTCTCAGACACTCTCTGAGACTCTCTGACACTCTCTGAAACTCTCTATCACTCTCTATCACACTCTGACACTCTCTGACACTCTCTGACACTCTCTATCACTCTCTGACACTCTCTGACACTCTCTGACACTCTCTGAAACTCTCAGACACTCACTATCACTCTCTGACACTCTCTGACACTCTCTGACACTCTCTGACACTCTCTATCACTCTCTGACACTCTCTGACACTCTCAGACACTCTCAGGCACTCACTATCACTCTCTGACACTCTCTGACACTCTCTGACACTCTCCATCACTCTCGATCACTCTCTGACACTCTCAGACACTCTCTGACACTCTCTGAAACTCTCTATCACTCTCTATCACTCTCTGACACTATCTGACACTCTCTATGACTCTCTATCACTCTCTGACACTCTCAGACACTCTCTGACACTCTCTGAAACTCTCTATCACTCTCTATCACTCTCTGACACTCTCTGACACTCTCTGACACTCACTATCACTCTCTGACACTCTCTGACACTCTCTATCACTCTCTATCACTCTCTGACACTCTCTGACACTCTCTATCACTCTCTATCACTCTCTGACACTCTCAGACACTCTCTGACACTCTCTGAAACTCTCTATCACTCTCTATCACTCTCTGACACTCTCTGACACTCTCTGACACTCTCTGACACTCTCTATCACTCTCTATCACTCTCTGACACTCTCTATCACTCTCTGACACTCTCAGACGCTCTCTGACACTCTCTGAAACTCTCTATCACTCTCTATCACTATCTGACATTCTCTGACACTCTCTGACACTCTCTGACACTCTCTATCACTCTCTATCACTCTCTGACACTCTCAGACACTCACTATCACTCTCTGAAACTCTCTGAAACTCTCTATCACTCTCTATCACTCTCTGACACTCTCTGACACTCACTATCACTCTCTGACTCTCTCTGACACTCTCTATCACTCTCTATCACTCTCTGACACTCTCTGACACTCTCTATCACTCTCTATCACTCTCTGACACTCTCTATCACTCTCTATCACTCTCTGACACTCTCAGGCACTCACTATCACTCTCTGACACTCTCTGACACTCTCCATCACTCTCGATCACTCTCTGACACTCTCAGACACTCTCTGACACTCTCTGAAACTCTCTATCACTCTCTATCACTCTCTGACACTATCTGACACTCTCTATCACTCTCTATCACTCTCTGACACTCTCAGACACTCTCTGACACTCTCTGAAACTCTCTATCACTCTCTATCACTCTCTGACACTCTCTGACACTCTCTGACACTCACTATCACTCTCTGACACTCTCTGACACTCTCTATCACTCTCTGACACTCTCTGACACTCTCTGACACTCTCTATCACTCTCTATCACTCTCTGACACTCTCAGACACTCTCTGACACACTCTGAAACTCTCTATCACTCTCTATCACTCTCTGACACTCTCTGACACTCTCTGACACTCTCTGACACTCTCTATCACTCTCTATCACTCTCTGACACTCTCTATCACTCTCTGACACTCTCAGCCGCTCTCTGACACTCTCTGAAACTCTCTATCACTCTCTATCACTCTCTGACATTCTCTGACACTCTCTGACACTCTCTGAAAGTCTCTATCACTCTCTGACACTCTCTGACACTCTCTGACACTCTCTATCACTCTCTGACACTCTCAGACACTCTCTGACAGTCTCTATCACTCTCAGACAATCTCAGACACTCTCTGACATTCTCTGACACTCTCTGAAACTCTCTATCACTCTCTATCACTCTCTGACACTCTCTGACACTCTCTGACACTCTCTGACACTCTCTATCCCTCTCTATCGCTCTCTGACACTCTCTGACACACTCTGACACTCTCTATCACTCTCTATCACTCTCTGACACTCTCAGACTCTCTCTGACAGTCTCTATCACTCTCTATCACTCTCAGACAATCTCAGACACTCTCTGACACTCTCTGACACTCTCTGAAACTCTCTATCCCTCTCTATCGCTCTGTGACACTCTCTGACACTCTCTGACACTCTCTGACACTCTCTATCACTCTCTATCACTCTCTGACACTCTCTGAAACTCTCTATCACTCTCTATCACTCTCTGACACTCTCTGACACTCTCTATCACTCTCTATCACTCTCCATCACTCTCTGACACTCTCAGACACTCACTATCACTCTCTGACACTCTCTGACACTCTCTGAAACTCTCTATCACTCTCTATCACTCTCTGACACTCTCTATCACTCTCTATCACTCTCCATCACTCTCTGACACTCTTTGACACTCTCTGAGACTCTCTGAAACTCTCTATCACTCTCTGAAACTCTCTATCACTCTCTGACAATCTCTGAAACTCTCTGACACTCTCTGACACTCTCTATCACTCTCAGACACTCTCTGACGCTCTCTGACACTCTCTGAAACTCTCTATCACTCTCTATCTCTCTCTGACACTCTCTGACACTCTCTGACACTCTCTATCACTCTCTGACACTCTCTGAAACTCTCTATCACTCTCTATCACTCTCTGACACTCTCTGACACTCTCTATCACTCTCTATCACTCTCTGACACTCTCTGAAACTCTCTATCACTCTCTATCACTCTCTGACACTCTCTATCACTCTCTATCACTCTCTATCACTCTCTATCACTCTCCATCACTCTCTGACACTCTCTGACACTCTCAGATACTCACTATCACTCTCTGACACTCTCTGACACTCTCTGAAACTCTCTATCACTCTCTATCACTCTCTGACACTCTCTGACACTCTCTGACACTCTCTGACACTCTCTATCACTCTCTATCACTCTCTGACACTCTCTATCACTCTCTGACACTCTCAGACGCTCTCTGACACTCTCTGAAACTCTCTATCACTCTCTATCACTATCTGACATTCTCTGACACTCTCTGACACTCTCTGACACTCTCTATCACTCTCTATCACTCTCTGACACTCTCAGACACTCACTATCACTCTCTGAAACTCTCTGAAACTCTCTATCACTCTCTATCACTCTCTGACACTCTCTGACACTCACTATCACTCTCTGACTCTCTCTGACACTCTCTATCACTCTCTATCACTCTCTGACACTCTCTGACACTCTCTATCACTCTCTATCACTCTCTGACACTCTCTATCACTCTCTATCACTCTCTGACACTCTCAGGCACTCACTATCACTCTCTGACACTCTCTGACACTCTCCATCACTCTCGATCACTCTCTGACACTCTCAGACACTCTCTGACACTCTCTGAAACTCTCTATCACTCTCTATCACTCTCTGACACTATCTGACACTCTCTATCACTCTCTATCACTCTCTGACACTCTCAGACACTCTCTGACACTCTCTGAAACTCTCTATCACTCTCTATCACTCTCTGACACTCTCTGACACTCTCTGACACTCACTATCACTCTCTGACACTCTCTGACACTCTCTATCACTCTCTATCACTCTCAGACACTCTCTGACACTCTCTGACACTCTCTGAAACTCTCTATCACTCTCTATCTCTCTCTGACACTCTCTGACACTCTCTGACACTCTCTATCACTCTCTGACACTCTCTGACACTCTGAAACTCTCTATCACTCTCTATCACTCTCTGACACTCTCTGACACTCTCTATCACTCTCTATCACTCTCTGACACTCTCTGAAACTCTCTATCACTCTCTATCACTCTCTGACACTCTCTATCACTCTCTATCACTCTCTATCACTCTCTATCACTCTCCATCACTCTCTGACACTCTCTGACACTCTCAGACACTCACTATCACTCTCTGACAGTCTCTGACACTCTCTGAAACTCTCTATCACTCTCTATCACTCTCTGACACTCTCTGGCACTCTCTATCACTCTCTGACACTCTCTGTCACTCTCTGACACTCTCTGACACTCTCTGAAACTCTCTATCGCTCTCTATCACTCTCTGACACTCTCCGGCACTCTCTATCACTCTCTATCACTCTCCATCACTCTCTGACACTCTTTGACACACTCTGACACTCTCTGAAACTCTCTGAAACTCTCTGACACTCTCTGAAACTCTCTGACACTCTCTGACACTCTCTATCACTCTCTGACACTCTCAGACACTCTCTGACACTCTCTGACACTCTCTGAAACTCTCTATCACTCTCTATCACTCTCTATCACTCTCTATCACTCTCTGACACTCTCTGACACTCTCTGACACTCTCTATCACTCTCTGACACTCTCTGACACTCTCTGACACTCTCCATCCCTCTCTATCGCTCTCTGACACTCTCTGACACTCTCTGACACTCTCTATCACTCTCTATCACTCTCTGACTCTCTCTGACACTCTCTGGCACTCTCTTTCACTCTCTATCACTCTCCATCACTCTCTGACACTCTTTGACACTCTCTGACACTCTCTGAAACTCTCTGAAACTCTCTGACACTCTCTGAAACTCTCTATCACTCTCTATCACTCTCTGACACTCTCTGGCACTCTCTATCACTCTCTATCACTCTCTATCACTCTCTGACACTCTTTGACACTCTCTGACACTCTCTGAAACTCTCTGAAACTCTCTGACACTCTCTGAAACTCTCTGACACGCTCTGACACTCTCTATCACTCTCTGACTCTCTCAGACACTCTCTGACACTCTCTGACACTCTTTGTCACTCTCTATCACTCTCTGACACTCTCAGACACTCTCTGACACTCTCTGAAACACTTCTATCACTCTCTATCACTCTATGACACTCTCTGACACTCTCTATCACTCTCTGACACTCTCAGACACTCTCTGACACTCTCTGAAACTCTCTATCACTCTCTATCACTCTCTGACACTCTCTGACACTCTCTATCACTCTCTTACAATCTCAGACACTCTCTGCCACTCTCTGACACTCTCTGAAACTCTCTATCACTCTCTATCACTCTCTGACACTCTCAGACGCTCTCTGAGACTCTCTGACACTCTCTGAAACTCTCTATCACTCTCTATCACACTCTGACACTCTCTGACACTCTCTGACACTCTCTATCACTCTCTGACACTCTCTGACACTCTCTGACACTCTCTGAAACTCTCAGACACTCACTATCACTCTCTGACACTCTCTGACACTCTCTGACACTCTCTGACACTCTCTATCACTCTCTGACACTCTCTGACACTCTCAGACACTCTCAGGCACTCACTATCACTCTCTGACACTCTCTGACACTCTCTGACACTCTCCATCACTCTCGATCACTCTCTGACACTCTCAGACACTCTCTGACACTCTCTGAAACTCTCTATCACTCTCTATCACTCTCTGACACTATCTGACACTCTCTATGACTCTCTATCACTCTCTGACACTCTCAGACACTCTCTGACACTCTCTGAAACTCTCTATCACTCTCTATCACTCTCTGGCACTCTCTGACACTCTCTGACACTCACTATCACTCTCTGACACTCTCTGACACTCTCTATCACTCTCTATCACTCTCTGACACTCTCTGACACTCTCTATCACTCTCTATCACTCTCTGACACTCTCAGACACTCTCTGACACTCTCTGAAACTCTCTATCACTCTCTATCACTCTCTGACACTCTCTGACACTCTCTGACACTCTCTGACACTCTCTATCACTCTCTATCACTCTCTGACACTCTCTATCACTCTCTGACACTCTCAGACGCTCTCTGACACTCTCTGAAACTCTCTATCACTCTCTATCACTATCTGACATTCTCTGACACTCTCTGACACTCTCTGACACTCTCTATCACTCTCTATCACTCTCTGACACTCTCAGACACTCACTATCACTCTCTGAAACTCTCTGAAACTCTCTATCACTCTCTATCACTCTCTGACACTCTCTGACACTCACTATCACTCTCTGACTCTCTCTGACACTCTCTATCACTCTCTATCACTCTCTGACACTCTCTGACACTCTCTATCACTCTCTATCACTCTCTGACACTCTCTATCACTCTCTATCACTCTCTGACACTCTCAGGCACTCACTATCACTCTCTGACACTCTCTGACACTCTCCATCACTCTCGATCACTCTCTGACACTCTCAGACACTCTCTGACACTCTCTGAAACTCTCTATCACTCTCTATCACTCTCTGACACTATCTGACACTCTCTATCACTCTCTATCACTCTCTGACACTCTCAGACACTCTCTGACACTCTCTGAAACTCTCTATCACTCTCTATCACTCTCTGACACTCTCTGACACTCTCTGACACTCACTATCACTCTCTGACACTCTCTGACACTCTCTATCACTCTCTGACACTCTCTGACACTCTCTGACACTCTCTATCACTCTCTATCACTCTCTGACACTCTCAGACACTCTCTGACACACTCTGAAACTCTCTATCACTCTCTATCACTCTCTGACACTCTCTGACACTCTCTGACACTCTCTGACACTCTCTATCACTCTCTATCACTCTCTGACACTCTCTATCACTCTCTGACACTCTCAGCCGCTCTCTGACACTCTCTGAAACTCTCTATCACTCTCTATCACTCTCTGACATTCTCTGACACTCTCTGACACTCTCTGACACTCTCTATCACTCTCTATCACTCTCTGACACTCTCAGACACTCACTATCACTCTCTGAAACTCTCTGAAACTCTCTATCACTCTCTATCACTCTCTGACACTCTCTGACACTCACTATCACTCTCTGACTCTCTCTGACACTCTCTATCCCTCTCTATCACTCTCTGACACTCTCTGACACACTCTATCACTCTCTATCACTCTCTGACACTCTCTATCACTCTCTATCACTCTCTGACACTCTCTGACACTCACTATCACTCGCTGACACTCTCTGACACTCTCTATCACTCTCTATCACTCTCTGACACTCTCTGACACTCTCTGACACTCTCTATCACTCTCTATCACTCTCTGACACTCTCAGACACTCTCTGACACTCTCTGAAACTCTCTATCACTCTCTGACACTCTCTGACACTCTCTATCACTCTCTGACAGTCTCTGACACTCTCTGACACTCTCTATCACTCTCTATCACTCTCTGACACTCTCTGACACTCTCTGACACTCACTATCACTCTCTGACAGTCTCTGACACTCTCTGACACTCTCTATCACTCTCTGACACTCTCAGACACTCTCTGACACTCTTTAACACTCTCTGAAACACTTCTATCACTCTCTATCACTCTCTGACACTCTCTGACACTCTCTATCACTCTCTGACACTCTCAGACACTCTCTGACACTCTCTGAAACTCTCTATCACTCTCTATCACTCTCTGACACTCTCGGACACTCTCTATCACTCTCTTACAATCTCAGACACTCTCTGCCACTCTTTGACACTCTCTGAAACTCTCTATCACTCTCTATCACTCTCTAACACTCTCAGACACTCTCTGAGACTCTCTGACACTCTCTGAAACTCTCTATCACTCTCTATCACTCTCTGACACTCTCTGACACTCTCTGGCACTCTCTATCTCACTCTGACACTCTCTGACAGTCTCTGACACTCTCTGAAACTCTCAGACACTCTCTGACACTCTCAGACACTCTCAGGCACTCACTATCACTCTCTGACACTCTCTGACACTCTCTGACACTCTCCATCACTCTCGATCACTCTCTGACACTCTCAGACACTCTCTGACACTCTCTGAAACTCTCTATCACTCTCTATCACTCTCTGACACTCTCTGACACTCTCTGACACTCACTATCACTCTCTGACACCCTCTGACACTCTCAGACACTCTCTGACACACTCTGACATTCTCTGAAACTCTCTCTCACTCTCTATCACTCTCTATCACTCTCTGACACTCTCTGACACTCTCAGACACTCTCTGACACTCTCTATCACTCTCTATCACTATCTGACACTCTCAGACACTCTCTGACACTCTCTGAAACATTCTATCACTCTCTGACACTCTCTGACACTCTCTGACACTCTCTGAAACTCTCTAACACTCTCTGACACTCTCTGACAATCTCTATCACTCTCTGACACTCTCAGACACTCTCTGACAGTCTCTATCACTCTCTATCACTCTCAGACAATCTCAGACACTCTCTTACATTCTCTGACACTCTCTGAAACTCTCTATCACTCTCTATCACTCTCTGACACTCTCTGACACTCTCTGACACTCTCTGACACTCTCTATCCCTCTCTATCGCTCTCTGACACTCTCTGACACACTCTGACACTCTCTATCACTCTCTATCACTCTCTGACACTCTCAGACACTCTCTGACAGTCTCTATCACTCTCTATCACTCTCAGACAATCTCAGACACTCTCTGACACTCTCTGACACTCTCTGAAACTCTCTATCCCTCTCTATCGCTCTGTGACACTCTCTGACACTCTCTGACACTCTCTGACACTCTCTGACACTCTCTATCACTCTCTATCACTCTCTGACACTCTCTGAAACTCTCTATCACTCTCTGACACTCTCTATCACTCTCCATCACTCTCTGACACTCTCAGACACTCACTATCACTCTCTGACACTCTCTGACACTCTCTGAAACTCTCTATCACTCTCTATCACTCTCTGACACTCTCTGGCACTCTCTATCACTCTCTATCACTCTCCATCACTCTCTGACACTCTTTGACACTCTCTGACACTCTCTGAAACTCTCTATCACTCTCTGAAACTCTCTATCAATCTCTGACACTCTCAGACACTCACTATCACTCTCTGACACTCTCTGACACTCTCTGAAACTCTCTATCACTCTCTATCACTCTCTGACACTCTCTGGCACTCTCTATCACTCTCTATCACTCTCCATCACTCTCTGACACTCTTTGACACTCTCTGACACTCTCTGAAACTCTCTATCACTCTCTGAAACTCTCTATCAATCTCTGACAATCTCTGAAACTCTCTGACACTCTCTGACACTCTCTATCACTCTCTGACACTCTCTATCACTCTCTATCACTCTCTGACACTCTCTGACACTCTCTATCACTCTCTGACACTCTCTATCACTCTCTGACACTCTCTGACACTCTCTGAAACTCTCTATCACTCTCTATCACTCTCAGACACTCTATGACACTCTCTATCACTCTCTGACACTCTCTGACACTCTCTATCACTCTCTATCACTCTCCATCACTCTCCGACACTCTCAGACACTCACTATAACTCTCTGACACTCTCTGACACTCTCTGAAACTCTCTATCACTCTCCATCATTCTCTGAAACTCTCTGGCACTCTCTATCACTCTCAGACACTCACTATCACTCTCTGACACTCTCTGACACTCTCTGAAACTCTCTATCACTCTCTATCACTCTCTGACACTCTCTGGCACTCTCTATCACTCTCTATCACTCTCCATCACTCTCTGACACTCTTTGACACTCTCTGACACTCTCTGAAACTCTCTGAAACTCTCTGACACTCTCTGAAACTCTCTGACACTCTCTGACACTCTCTATCACTCTCTGACACTCTCAGACACTCTCTGACACTCTCTGAAACTCTCTATCACTCTCCATCACTCTCTGAAACTCTCTGGCACTCTCTATCACTCTCAGACACTCACTATCACTCTCTGACACTCTCTGACACTCTCTGAAACTCTCTATCACTCTCTATCACTCTCTGACACTCTCTGGCACTCTCTATCACTCTCTATCACTCTCCATCACTCTCTGACACTCTTTGACACTCTCTGACACTCTCTGAAACTCTCTGAAACTCTCTGACACTCTCTGAAACTCTCTGACACTCTCTGACACTCTCTATCACTCTCTGACACTCTCAGGCACTCTCTGACACTCTCTGAAACTCTCTAACACTCTCTATCACTCTCTGGCAATCTCTGACACTATCTATCACTCTCTATCACCCTCTGACACTCTCCGAAACTCTCTATCACTCTCTATCACTCTCTGACACTCTCTGACACTCTCTATCACTCTCTATCACTCTCCGACACTCTCTGACACTCTCAGACACTCTCTGACACTCTCTGACACTCTCTGACACTCTCTGAAACTCTCTGACACTCACTGACACTCTCTATCACTCTATATCACTCTCTGACACTATCTGACAATCTCTATCACTCTCTCTCACTCTCTGACACTCTCAGACACTCACTATCACTCTCTGAAACTCTCTATCACTCTCTATCACTCTCTGACACTCTCAGACACTCACTATCACACTCTGACACTCTCTGACACTCTCTATCACTCTCTGACACTCTCTGACACTATCTATCACTCTCTATCACCCTCTGACACTCTCTGAAACTCTCTATCACTCTCTATCACTCTCTGACACTCTCTGACACTCTCTATCACTCTCTATCACTCTCTATCACTCTCCATCACTCTCTGACACTCTCCATCACTCACAGACACTCTCTGACACTCTCTGACACTCTCTGACACTCTCTGAAACTCTCTGACACTCTCTGAAACTCTCTATCACTCTCTATCACTCTCTGACACTCTCTATCACTCTCTATCACTCTCTATCACTCTCCATCACTCTCTGACACTCTCTGACACTCTCAGACACTCACTATCACTCTCTGACACTCTCTGACACTCTCTGAAACTCTCTATCACTCTCTATCACTCTCTGACACTCTCTGGCACTCTCTATCACTCTCCATCACTCTCTGACACTCTTTGACACTCTCTGACACTCTCTGAAACTCTCTGAAACTCTCTGACACTCTCTGAAACTCTCTGACACTCTCTGACACTCTCTATCACTCTCTGACACTCTCAGACACTCTCTGACACTCTCTGAAACTCTCTATCACTCTCTATCACTCTCTGACACTCTCTGACACTCTCTGACACTCTCTATCACTCTCTGACACACTCTGACACTCTCTGACACTCTCTATCCCTCTCTATCGCTCTCTGACACTCTCTGACACTCTCTGACACTCTCTATCACTCTCTATCACTCTCTGACACTCTCTGACACTCTCTGGCACTCTCTTTCAATCTCTATCACTCTCCATCACTCTCTGACACTCTTTGACACTCTCTGACACTCTCTGAAACTCTCTGAAACTCTCTGACACTCTCTGAAACTCTCTATCACTCTCTATCACTCTCTGACACTCTCTGGCACTCTCTATCACTCTCTATCACTCTCCATCACTCTCTGACACTCTTTGACACTCTCTGACACTCTCTGAAACTCTCTGAAACTCTCTGACACTCTCTGAAACTCTCTATCAATCTCTATCACTCTCTGACACTCTCTGGCACTCTCTATCACTCTCAGACACTCACTATCACTCTCTGACACTCTCTGACACTGTCTGAAACTCTCTATCACTCTCTATCACTCTCTGACACTCTCTGGCACTCTCTATCACTCTCTATCACTCTCCATCACTCTCTGACACTCTTTGACACTCTCTGACACTCTCTGAAACTCTCTGAAACTCTCTGACACTCTCTGAAACTCTCTGACACTCTCTGACACTCTCTATCACTCTCTGACACTCTCTATCACTCTCTGACACTCACTATCACTCTCTGACACTCTCTGACACTGTCTGAAACTCTCTATCACTCTCTATCACTCTCTGACACTCTCTGGCACTCTCTATCACTCTCTATCACTCTCCATCACTCTCTGACACTCTTTGACACTCTCTGACACTCTCTGAAACTCTCTGAAACTCTCTGACACTCTCTGAAACTCTCTGACACTCTCTGACACTCTCTATCACTCTCTGACACTCTCAGACACTCTCTGACACTCTCTGAAACTCTCTATCACTCTCTATCACTCTCTGACACTCTCTGACACTCTCTGACACTCTCTATCACTCTCTGACACTCTCTGACACTCTCTGACACTCTCTATCCCTCTCTATCGCTCTCTGACACTCTCTGACACTCTCTGACACTCTCTATCACTCTCTATCACTCTCTGACACTCTCTGACAATCTCTGGCACTCTCTTTCACTCTCTATCACTCTCCATCACTCTCTGACACTCTTTGACACTCTCTGACACTCTCTGAAACTCTCTGAAACTCTCTGACACTCTCTGAAACTCTCTATCACTCTCTATCACTCTCTGACACTCTCTGGCACTCTCTATCACTCTCTATCACTCTCCATCACTCTCTGACACTCTTTGACACTCTCTGACACTCTCTGACACTCTCTGAAACTCTCTGACACTCTCTGAAACTCTCTGACACTCTCTGACACTCTCTATCACTCTCTGACACTCTCAGACACTCTCTGACACTCTCTGACACTCTCTGAAACTCTCTATCACTCTCTATCACTCTCTGACACTCTCTGACACTCTCTGACACTCTCTATCACTCTCTATCACTCTCTGACACTCTCTGACACTCTCTGACACTCTCTGACAATCTCTATCCCTCTCTATCGCTCTCTGGCACTCTCTGACACTCTCTATCACTCTCTATCACTCTCTGACACTCTCAGACACTCTCTGACAGTCTCTATCACTCTCTATCACTCTCAGACACTCTCTGACACTCTCTGACACTCTCTGACAATCTCTATCCCTCTCTATCGCTCTCTGGCACTCTCTGACACTCTTTGACACTCTCTATCACTCTCTATCACTCTCAGACACTCTCTGACAGTCTCTATCACTCTCTATCACTCTCAGACAATCTCAGACACTCTCTGACACTCTCTGACACTCTCTGAAACTCTCTATCACTCTCTATCACTCTCTGCCACTCTCTGACACTCTCTGACACTCTCTGACACTCTCTATCCCTTTCTATCGCTCTCTGACACTCTCTGACACTCTCAGACACTCACTATCACTCTCTGACACTCTCTGAAACTCTCTATCACTCTCTATCACTCTCTGACAATCTCTGACACTATCTATCACTCTCTATCACACTCTGACACTCTCTGAATCTCTCTATCACTCTCTATCACTCTCTGACACTCTCTGACACTCTCTATCACTCTCTATCACTCTCCATCACTCTCTGACATTCTCAGACACTCTCTGACACTCTCTGACACTCTCTGACACTCTCTGACACTCTCTGAAACTCTCTGACACTCACTGACACTCTCTATCACTCTATATCACTCTCTGACACTATCTGAAAATCTCTATCACTCTCTCTCACTCTCTGACACTCTCAGACACTCACTATCACTCTCTGAAACTCTCTATCACTCTCTATCACTCTCTGACACTCTCAGACACTCACTATCACACTCTGACACTCTCTGACACTCTCTGACACTCTCTATCACTCTCTATCACTCTCTGACACTCTCTGACACTATCTATCACTCTCTATCACCCTCTGACACTCTCTGAAACTCTCTATCACTCTCTATCACTCTCTGACACTCTCTGACACTCTCTGACACTCTCTATCACACTCTGACACTCTCTGACACTCTCTGACACTCTCTGACACTCTCTGAAACTCTCTGACACTCACTGACACTCTCTATCACTCTATATCACTCTCTGACACTATCTGACAATCTCTATCACTCTCTCTCACTCTCTGACACTCTCAGACACTCACTATCACTCTCTGAAACTCTCTATCACTCTCTATCACTCTCTGACACTCTCAGACACTCACTATCACACTCTGACACTCTCTGACACTCTCTGACACTCTCTATCACTCTCTATCACTCTCTGACACTCTCTGACACTATCTATCACTCTCTATCACCCTCTGACACTCTCTGAAACTCTCTATCACTCTCTATCACTCTCTGACACTCTCTGACACTCTCTGACACTCTCTATCACACTCTGACACTCTCTGACACTCTCTGACACTCTCTATCACTCTCTATCACTCTCTATCACTCTCTGACACTATCTATCACTCTCTATCACCCTCTGACACTCTCTGAAACTCTCTCTCACTCTCTATCACTCTCTGACACTCTCTGACACTCTCTATCACTCTCTATCACTCTCTATCACTCTCCATCACTCTCTGACACTCTCTGACATTCTCTGACACTCTCTGACACTCTCTGAAACTCTCTGACACTCACTGACACTCTCTATCACTCTATATCACTCTCTGACACTATCTGACAATCTCTATCACTCGCTCTCACTCTCTGAAACTCTCTGACACTATCTATCACTCTCTATCACCCTCTGACACTCTCTGAAACTCTCTATCACTCTCTATCACTCTCTGACACTCTCTGACACTCTCTATCACTCTCTATCACTCTCCATCACTCTCTGACACTCTCAGACACTCTCTGACACTCTCTGACACTCTCTGACACTCTCTGAAACTCTCTGACACTCACTGACACTCTCTATCACTCTATATCACTCTCTGATACTATCTGACAATCTCTATCACTCTCTCTCACTCTCTGACACTCTCAGACACTCACTATCACTCTCTGAAACTCTCTATCACTCTCTATCACTCTCTGACACTCTCAGACACTCACTATCACCCTCTGACACTCTCTGAAACTCTCTATCACTCTCTATCACTCTCTGACACTCTCTGACACTCTCTATCACACTCTGACACTCTCTGACACTCTCTGACACTCTCTATCACTCTCTATCACTCTCTGACACTCTCTGACACTATCTATCACTCTCTATCACCCTCTGACACTCTCTGAAACTCTCTATCACTCTCTATCACTCTGTGACACTCTCTGACACTCTCTATCACTCTCTATCACTCTCTATCACTCTCCATCACTCTCTGACACTCTCTGACACTCTCTGACACTCTCTGAAACTCTCTGACACTCACTGACACTCTCTATCACTCTATATCACTCTCTGACACTATCTGACAATCTCTATCACTCTCTCTCACTCTCTGACACTCTCAGACACTCACTATCACTCTCTGAAACTCTCTATCACTCTCTATCACTCTCTGACACTCTCTGACACTCACTATCACACTCTGACACTCTCTGACACTCTCTGACACTCTCTATCACTCTCTATCACTCTCTGACACTCTCTGACACTCTCTATCACTCTCTATCACTCTCTGACACTCTCAGACACTCTCTGAAACTCTCTATCACTCTCTGTCACTCTCTGACACTCTCTGACACTCTCTGACACTCTCTATCACTCTCTATCACTCTCTGACACTCTCTGACACTCTCTATCACTCTCTATCACTCTCTGACACTCTCAGACACTCTCTGACACTCTCTGAGACTCTCTATCACTCTCTATCACTCTCTGACACTCTCTGACACTCACTATCACTCTCTGACACTCTCTGACACACTCTATCACTCTCTATCACTCTCTGACACTCTCTGACACTCTCTATCACTCTCTATCACTCTCTGACACTCTCTGACACTCTCTGACACTCACTATCACTCTCTGACACTCTCTGACACTCTCTATCACTCTCTATCACTCTCTGACACTCTCTGACACTCTCTGACACTCTCTATCACTCTCTATCACTCTCTGACACTCTCAGAGACTCTCTGAAACTCTCTATCACTCTCTATCACTCTCTATCACTCTCTGACACTCTCTGACACTCTCTATCACTCTCTATCACTCTCTGACACTCTCAGACACTCTCTGACACTCTCTGAAACTCTCTGAAACTCTCTATCACTCGCTGACACTCTGTGACACTCTCTGACACTCACTATCACTCTCTGACACTCTCTGACACTCTCTATCACTCTCTATCACTCTCTGACACTCTCAGGCACTCTCTGACACTCTCTGAAACTCTCTATCACTCTTTTCACTCTCTGACACTCTCTGACACTCACTATCACTCTCTGACACTCTCTGACACTCTCTATCACTCTCTATCACTCTTTGACACTCTCAGACACTCACTATCACTCTCTGACACTCTCTGACACTCTCTGACACTCTCTATCACTCTCTATCACTCTCTGACACTCTCAGACACTCTCTATCACTCTCTATCCCTCTCTGACACTCTCTGACACTCTCTATCACTCTCTGACACTCTCTATCACTCTCTGACACTCTCTGAAACTCTCTATCACTCTCTATCACTCTCTGACACTCTCTGACACTCTCTATCACTCTCTATCACTCTTTGACACTCTCAGACACTCACTATCACTCTCTGACACTCTCTGACACTCTCGGACACTCTCTATCACTCTCTATCACTCTCTGACACTCTCAGACACTCACTATCACTCTCTGAAACTCTCTATCACTTTCTGACACTCTCTGACACTCACTATCACTCTCTGAAACTCTCTATCACTCTCTATCACTCTCTGACACTCGCTGACACTCACTATCACTCTCTGACACGCTCTGACACTCTCTATCACTCTCTATCACTCTCTGACACTCTCAGACACTCACTATCACTCTCTGAAACTCTCTATCACTCTCTGACACTCTCTGACACTCACTATCACTCTCTGAAACTCTCTATCACTCTCTATCACTCTCTGACACTCTCTGACACTGACTATCACTCTCTGACACTCTCTGACGCTCTCTATCACTCTCTATCACTCTCTGACACTCTCTGACACTCTCTATCACTCTCTATCACTCTCTGACACTCTCAGACTCTCTCTGACACTCTCTGAAACTCTCTATCACTCTCTATCACTCTCTGACACTCTCTGACACTCTCTATCTCTCTCTGACACTCTCAGACACTCTCTGAAACTCTTTAACACTCTCTGAAACACTTCTATCACTCTATCACTCTCTGACACTCTCTGACACTCTCTGACACTCTCTATCACTCTCTGACACTCTCAGACACTCTCTGACACTCTCTGAAACTCTCTATCACTCTCTATCACTCTCTGACACTCTCTGACACTCTCTATCACTCTCTTACAATCTCAGACACTCTCTGCCACTCTCTGACACTCTCTGACACTCTCTATCACTCTCTGACACTCTCTGACACTCTCAGACACTCTCTGACACTCTCTGACACTCTCTGAAACTCTCTATCACTCTGTATCACTCTCTGACACTCTCTGACACTCTCTGACACTCTCTGACACTCTCTATCGCTCTCTGACACTCTCTGACACTCTCTGAAACTCTCAGACACTCACTATCACTCTCTGACACTCTCTGACACTCTCTGACAATCTCTATCACTCTCTGACACTCTCAGACACTCTCAGGCACTCACTATCACTCTCTGACACTCTCTGACACTCTCCATCACTCTCGATTACTCTCTGACACTCTCAGACACTCTCTGACACTCTCTGAAACTCTCTATCACTCTCTATCACTCTCTGACACCCTCTGACACTCTCAGACACTCTCTGACACACTCTGACATTCTCTGAAACTCTCTCTCACTCTCTATCACTCTCTGTCACTCTCTGACACTCTCTGACACTCTCAGACACTCTCTGACACTCTCTATCACTCTCTATCACTATCTGACACTCTCAGACACTCTCTGACACTCTCTGAAACTCTCTATCACTCTCTGACACTCTCTGACACTCTCTGACACTCTCTGAAGCTCTCTGAAGCTCTCTATCACTCTCTGACACTCTCTGACACTCTCTGACACTCTCTATCACTCTCTGACACTCTCAGACACTCTCAGACACTCTCTGACACTCTCTGACACTCTCTGAAACTCTCTATCACTCTCTGACACTCTCTGACACTCTCTGACACTCTCTATCACTCTCTGACACTCTCAGACACTCTCTGACACTCTCTGACACTCTCTGACACTCTCTATCACTCTCTGACACTCTCTGAAACTCTCTATCACTCTCTATCACTCTCTGACACTCTCTGACACTCTCAGACACTCTCTGACAGTCTCTATCACTCTCTATCACTCTCAGACAATCACAGACACTCTCTGACACTCTCTGAAACTCTCTATCACTCTCTATCACTCTCTGACACTCTCTGACACTCTCTGACAGTCTCTATCCCTCTCTATCACTCTCTGACACTCTCTGACACACTCTGACACTCTCTATCACTCTCTATCACTCTCTGACACTCTCAGACACTCTCTGACAGTCTCTATCACTCTCTGAAACTCTCTATCACTCTCTATCACTCTCTGACACTCTCTGACTCTCTCTGACACTCTCTGACACTCTCTATCACTCTCTGACACTCTCTGACGCTCTCTATCACTCGCTATCACTCTCTGACACTCTCTGACACTCTCTATCACTCTCTATCACTCTCTGACACTCTCAGACTCTCTCTGACACTCTCTGAAACTCTCTATCACTCTCTATCACTCTCTGACACTCTCTGACACTCTCTGACAGTCTCTATCCCTCTCTATCACTCTCTATCACTCTCTGACACTCTCTGACACTGACTATCACTCTCTGACACTCTCTGACGCTCTCTATCACTCTCTATCACTCTCTGACACTCTCTGACACTCTCTATCACTCTCTATCACTCTCTGACACTCTCAGACTCTCTCTGACACTCTCTGAAACTCTCTATCACTCTCTATCACTCTCTGACACTCTCTGACACTCTCTATCTCTCTCTGACACTCTCAGACACTCTCTGAAACTCTTTAACACTCTCTGAAACACTTCTATCACTCTCTATCACTCTCTGACACTCTCTGACACTCTCTGACACTCTCTATCACTCTCTGACACTCTCAGACACTCTCTGACACTCTCTGAAACTCTCTATCACTCTCTATCACTCTCTGACACTCTCTGACACTCTCTATCACTCTCTTACAATCTCAGACACTCTCTGCCACTCTCTGACACTCTCTGACACTCTCTATCACTCTCTGACACTCTCTGACACTCTCAGACACTCTCTGACACTCTCTGACACTCTCTGAAACTCTCTATCACTCTGTATCACTCTCTGACACTCTCTGACACTCTCTGACACTCTCTGACACTCTCTATCGCTCTCTGACACTCTCTGACACTCTCTGAAACTCTCAGACACTCACTATCACTCTCTGACACTCTCTGACACTCTCTGACAATCTCTATCACTCTCTGACACTCTCAGACACTCTCAGGCACTCACTATCACTCTCTGACACTCTCTGACACTCTCCATCACTCTCGATTACTCTCTGACACTCTCAGACACTCTCTGACACTCTCTGAAACTCTCTATCACTCTCTATCACTCTCTGACACCCTCTGACACTCTCAGACACTCTCTGACACACTCTGACATTCTCTGAAACTCTCTCTCACTCTCTATCACTCTCTGTCACTCTCTGACACTCTCTGACACTCTCAGACACTCTCTGACACTCTCTATCACTCTCTATCACTATCTGACACTCTCAGACACTCTCTGACACTCTCTGAAACTCTCTATCACTCTCTGACACTCTCTGACACTCTCTGACACTCTCTGACACTCTCTGAAGCTCTCTGAAGCTCTCTATCACTCTCTGACACTCTCTGACACTCTCTGACACTCTCTATCACTCTCTGACACTCTCAGACACTCTCAGACACTCTCTGACACTCTCTGACACTCTCTGAAACTCTCTATCACTCTCTGACACTCTCTGACACTCTCTGACACTCTCTATCACTCTCTGACACTCTCAGACACTCTCTGACACTCTCTGACACTCTCTGACACTCTCTATCACTCTCTGACACTCTCTGAAACTCTCTATCACTCTCTATCACTCTCTGACACTCTCTGACACTCTCAGACACTCTCTGACAGTCTCTATCACTCTCTATCACTCTCAGACAATCACAGACACTCTCTGACACTCTCTGAAACTCTCTATCACTCTCTATCACTCTCTGACACTCTCTGACACTCTCTGACAGTCTCTATCCCTCTCTATCACTCTCTGACACTCTCTGACACACTCTGACACTCTCTATCACTCTCTATCACTCTCTGACACTCTCAGACACTCTCTGACAGTCTCTATCACTCTCTGAAACTCTCTATCACTCTCTATCACTCTCTGACACTCTCTGACTCTCTCTGACACTCTCTGACACTCTCTATCCCTCTCTATCGCTCTCTGACACTCTCTGACACTCTCTGACACTCTCTGAAACTCTCTATCACTCTCGATCACTCTCTGACACTCTCTGACACTCTCTATCACTCTCTATCACTCTCTGACAATCTCGGAAACTCTCTATCACTCTCTATCACTCTCTGACACTCTCTCACACTCTCTATCACTCTCTATCACTCTCCATCACTCTCTGACACTCTCTCACACTCTCAGACACTCACTATCACTCTCTGACACTCTCTGAAACTCTCTATCACTCTCTATCACTCTCTGACACTCTCTGGCACTCTCTATCACTCTCTATCACTCTCCATCACTCTCTGACACTCTTTGACACTCTCTGACACTCTCTGAAACTCTCTATCACTCTCTGACAATCTCTGAAACTCTCTGACACTCTCTGACACTCTCTATCACTCTCTGACACTCTCTGAAACTCTCTATCACTCTCTATCACTCTCTGACACTCTCTGACACTCTCAGACACTCTCTGACAGTCTCTATCACTCTCAGACAATCACAGACACTCTCTGACACTCTCTGAAACTCTCTATCACTCTCTATCACTCTCTGACACTCTCTGACACTCTCTGACACTCTCTATCCCTCTCTATCACTCTCTGACACTCTCTGACACACTCTGACACTCTCTATCACTCTCTATCACTCTCTGACACTCTCAGACACTCTCTGACAGTCTCTATCACTCTCTGAAACTCTCTATCACTCTCTATCACTCTCTGACACTCTCTGACACTCTCTGGCACTCTCTGACACTCTCTATCCCTCTCTATCGCTCTCTGACACTCTCTGACACTCTCTGACACTCTCTGACACTCTCTGAAACTCTCTATCACTCTCGATCACTCTCTGACACTCTCTGACACTCTCTATCACTCTCTATCACTCTCTGACACTCTCTGAAACTCTCTATCACTCTCTATCACTCTCTGACACTCTCTCACACTCTCTATCACTCTCTATCACTCTCCATCACTCTCTGACACTCTCTGACATTCTCAGACACTCACTATCACTCTCTGACACTCTCTGACACTCACTATCACTCTCTGAAACTCTCTATCACTCTCTATCACTCTCTGACACTCGCTGACACTCACTATCACTCTCTGACACGCTCTGACACTCTCTATCATTCTCTATCACTCTCTGACACTCTCAGACACTCACTATCACTGTCTGAAACTCTCTATCACTCTCTGACACTCTCTGACACTCACTATCACTCTCTGAAACTCTCTATCACTCTCTATCACTCTCTGACACTCTCTGACACTGACTATCACTCTCTGACACTCTCTGACGCTCTCTATCACTCTCTATCACTCTCTGACACTCTCTGACACTCTCTATCACTCTCTAGCACTCTCTGACACTCTCAGACTCTCTCTGACACTCTCTGAAACTCTCTATCACTCTCTATCACTCTCTGACACTCTCTGACACTCTCTATCTCTCTCTGACACTCTCAGACACTCTCTGAAACTCTTTAACACTCTCTGAAACACTTCTATCACTCTCTATCACTCTCTGACACTCTCTGACACTCTCTGACACTCTCTATCACTCTCTGACACTCTCAGACACTCTCTGACACTCTCTGAAACTCTCTATCACTCTCTATCACTCTCTGACACTCTCTGACACTCTCTGCCACTCTCTGACACTCTCTGACACTCTCTATCACTCTCTGACACTCTCTGACACTCTCAGACACTCTCTGACACTCTCTGACACTCTCTGAAACTCTCTATCACTCTGTATCACTCTCTGACACTCTCTGACACTCTCTGACACTCTCTGACACTCTCTATCGCTCTCTGACACTCTCTGACACTCTCTGAAACTCTCAGACACTCACTATCACTCTCTGACACTCTCTGACACTCTCTGACACTCTCTATCACTCTCTGACACTCTCAGACACTCTCAGGCACTCACTATCACTCTCTGACACTCTCTGACACTCTCCATCACTCTCGATTACTCTCTGACACTCTCAGACACTCTCTGACACTCTCTGAAACTCTCTATCACTCTCTATCACTCTCTGACACCCTCTGACACTCTCAGACACTCTCTGACACACTCTGACATTCTCTGAAACTCTCTCTCACTCTCTATCACTCTCTGACACTCTCTGACACTCTCAGACACTCTCTGACACTCTCTATCACTCTCTATCACTATCTGACACTCTCAGACACTCTCTGACACTCTCTGAAACTCTCTATCATCTCTCTGACACTCTCTGACACTCTCTGACACTCTCTGACACTCTCTGAAGCTCTCTGAAGCTCTCTATCACTCTCTGACACTCTCTGACACTCTCTGACACTCTCTATCACTCTCTGACACTCTCAGACACTCTCTGACACTCTCTGACACTCTCTGACACTCTCTGAAACTCTCTATCACTCTCTGACACTCTCTGAAACTCTCTATCACTCTCTGAAACTCTCTATCACTCTCTATCACTCTCTGACACTCTCTGGCACTCTCTATCACTCTCTATCACTCTCCATCACTCTCTGACACTCTTTGACACTCTCTGACACTCTCTGAAACTCTCTATCACTCTCTGACAATCTCTGAAACTCTCTGACACTCTCTGACACTCTCTATCACTCTCTGACACTCTCTGAAACTCTCTATCACTCTCTATCACTCTCTGACACTCTCTGACACTCTCAGACACTCTCTGACAGTCTCTATAACTCTCTATCACTCTCAGACAATCACAGACACTCTCTGACACTCTCTGAAACTCTCTATCACTCTCTATCACTCTCTGACACTCTCTGACACTCTCTATCCCTCTCTATCACTCTCTGACACTCTCTGACACACTCTGACACTCTCTATCACTCTCTATCACTCTCTGACACTCTCAGACACTCTCTGACAGTCTCTATCACTCTCTGAAACTCTCTATCACTCTCTATCACTCTCTGACACTCTCTGACACTCTTTGGCACTCTCTGACACTCTCTATCCCTCTCTATCGCTCTCTGACACTCTCTGACACTCTCTGACACTCTCTGACACTCTCTGAAACTCTCTATCACTCTCGATCACTCTCTGACACTCTCTGACACTCTCTATCACTCTCTATCACTCTCTGACACTCTCTGAAACTCTCTATCACTCTCTATCACTCTCTGACACTCTCTCACACTCTCTATCACTCTCTATCACTCTCCATCACTCTCTGACACTCTCTGACACTCTCAGACACTCACTATCACTCTCTGACACTCTCTGACACTCTGTGAAACTCTCTATCACTCTCTATCACTCTGTGACACTCTCTGCACTCTCTATCACTCTCTATCACTCTCCATCACTCTCTGACACTCTTTGACACTCTCTGACACTCTCTGAAACTCTCTATCACTCTCTGACACTCTGTGACACTCTCTGACACTCACTATCACTCTCTGACACTCTCTGACACTCTCTATCACTCTCTATCACTCTCTGACACTCTCTGACACTCTCTATCACTCTCTATCACTCTCTGACACTCTCAGACACTCTCTGACACTCTCTGAAACTCTCTATCACTCTCTTTCACTCTCTGACACTCTCTGACACTCACTATCACTCTCTGACACTCTCTGACACTCTCTATCACTCTCTATCCCTCTCTGACACTCTCTGACACTCTCTATCACTCTCTGACACTCTCAGACGCTCTCTGACACTCTCTGAAACTCTCTATCACTCTCTATCACTCTCTGACACTCTCTGACACTCTCTATCACTCTCTATCACTCTCTGACACTCTCAGACACTCACTATCACTCTCTGACACTCTCTGACACTCTCTGACACTCTCTATCACTCTCTATCACTCTCTGACACTCTCAGACACTCACTATCACTCTCTGAAACTCTCTATCACTCTCTGACACTCTCTGACACTCACTATCACTCTCTGAAACTCTCTATCACTCTCTATCACTCTCTGACACTCGCTGACACTCACTATCACTCTCTGACACGCTCTGACACTCTCTATCACTCTCTATCACTCTCTGACACTCTCTGACACTCTCTATCACTCTCTATCACTCTCTGACACTCTCAGACACTCTCTGACACTCTCTGAAACTCTCTATCACTCTCTATCACTCTCTGACACTCTCTGACACTCTCTGAAACTCTCTATCACTCTCTGACACTCTCTGACACTCACTATCACTCTCTGAAACTCTCTATCACTCTCTATCACTCTCTGACACTCGCTGACACTCACTATCACTCTCTGACACGCTCTGACACTCTCTATCACTCTCTATCACTCTCTGACACTCTCTGACACTCTCTATCACTCTCTATCACTCTCTGACACTCTCAGACACTCACTATCACTCTCTGAAACTCTATATCACTCTCTGACACTCTCTGACACACACTATCACTCTCTGAAACTCTCTATCACTCTCTATCACTCTCTGACACTCTCTGACACTCACTATCACTCTCTGATACTCTCTGACACTCTCTATCACTCTCTATCACTCTCTGACACTCTCTGACACTCTCTATCACTCTCTATCACTCTCTGACACTCTCAGACACTCTCTGACACTCTCTGAAACTCTCTATCACTCTCTATCACTCTCTGACACTCTCTGACACTCTCTGACACTCACTATCACTCTCTGACAGTCTCTGACACTCTCTGACAATCTCTATCACTCTCTATCACTCTCTGACACTCTCTGACACTATCTATCACTCTCTGACACTCTCAGACTCTCTCTGACACCCTCTGAAACTCTCTATCACTCTCTATCACTCTCTGACACTCTCTGACACTCTCTATCTCTCTCTGACACTCTCAGACACTCTCTGAAACTCTTTAACACTCTCTGAAACACTTCTATCACTCTCTATCACTCTCTGATACTCTCTGACACTCTCTGACACTCTCTATCACTCTCTGACACTCTCTGACACTCACTATCACTCTCTGACAGTCTCTGACACTCTCTGACAATCTCTATCACTCTCTATCACTCTCTGACACTCTCTGACACTATCTATCACTCTCTGACACTCTCAGACTCTCTCTGACACTCTCTGAAACTCTCTATCACTCTCTATCACTCTCTGACACTCTCTGACACTCTCTATCTCTCTCTGACACTCTCAGACACTCTCTGAAACTCTTTAACACTCTCTGAAACACTTCTATCACTCTCTATCACTCTCTGATACTCTCTGACACTCTCTGACACTCTATATCACTCTCTGACACTCTCAGACACTCTCTGACACTCTCTGAAACTCTCTATCACCCTCTATCACTCTCTGACACTCTCTGACACTCTCTTACAATCTCAGACACTCTCTGCCACTCTCTGACACTCTCTGAAACTCTCTATCACTCTCTGACACTCTCTGACACTCTCAGACACTCTCTGACACTCTCTGAAACTCTCTATCACTCTGTATCACTCTCTGACACTCTCTGACACTCTCTGACACTCTCTGACACTCTCTATCACTCTCTGACACTCTCAGACACTCTCTGACACTCTCTGAAACTCTCTATCACTCTGTATCACTCTCTGACACTCTTTGACACTCTCTGACACTCTCTGAAACTCTCTATCACTCTCTGACAATCTCTGAAACTCTCTGACACTCTCTGACACTCTCTATCACTCTCTGACACTCTCTGAAACTCTCTATCACTCTCTATCACTCTCTGACACTCTCTGACACTCTCAGACACTCTCTGACAGTCTCTATCACTCTCTATCACTCTCAGACAATCACAGACACTCTCTGACACTCTCTGAAACTCTCTATCACTCTCTATCACTCTCTGACACTCTCTGACACTCTCTGACACTCTCTATCCCTCTCTATCACTCTCTGACACTCTCTGACACACTCTGACACTCTCTATCACTCTCTGACACTCTCAGACACTCTCTGACAGTCTCTATCACTCTCTGAAACTCTCTATCACTCTCTATCACTCTCTGACACTCTCTGACACTCTCTGGCACTATCTGACACTCTCTATCCCTCTCTATCGCTCTCTGACACTCTCTGACACTCTCTGACACTCTCTGACACTCTCTGAAACTCTCTATCACTCTCGATCACTCTCTGACACTCTCTGACACTCTCTATCACTCTCTATCACTCTCTGACACTCTCTGAAACTCTCTATCACTCTCTATCACTCTCTGACACTCTCTCACACTCTCTATCACTCTCTATCACTCTCCATCACTCTCTGACACTCTCTGACACTCTCAGACACTCACTATCACTCTCTGACACTCTCTGACACTCTGTGAAACTCTCTATCACTCTCTATCACTCTGTGACATTCTCTGCACTCTCTATCACTCTCTATCACTCTCCATCACTCTCTGACATTCTTTGACACTCTCTGACACTCTCTGAAACTCTCTATCACTCTCTGACACTCTGTGAGACTCTCTGACACTCACTATCACTCTCTGACACTCTCTGACACTCTCTATCACTCTCTATCACTCTCTGACACTCTCTGACACTCTCTATCACTCTCTATCACTCTCTGACACTCTCAGACACTCTCTGACACTCTCTGAAACTCTCTATCACTCTCTTTCACTCTCTGACACTCTCTGACACTCACTATCACTCTCTGACACTCTCTGACACTCTCTATCACTCTCTATCCCTCTCTGACACTCTCTGACACTCTCTATCACTCTCTGACACTCTCAGACGCTCTCTGACACTCTCTGAAACTCTCTATCACTCTCTATCACTCTCTGACACTCTCTGACACTCTCTATCACTCTCTATCACTCTCTGACACTCTCAGACACTCACTATCACTCTCTGACACTCTCTGACACTCTCTATCACTCTCTATCACTCTCTGACACTCTCAGACACTCACTATCACTCTCTGAAACTCTCTATCACTCTCTGACACTCTCTGACACTCACTATCACTCTCTGAAACTCTCTATCACTCTCTATCACTCTCTGACACTCGCTGACACTCACTATCACTCTCTGACACGCTCTGACACTCTCTATCACTCTCTATCACTCTCTGACACTCTCTGACACTCTCTATCACTCTCTATCACTCTCTGACACTCTCAGACACTCACTATCACTCTCTGAAACTCTCTATCACTCTCTGACACTCTCTGACACTCACTATCACTCTCTGAAACTCTCTATCACTCTCTATCACTCTCTGACACTCTCTGACACTCACTATCACTCTCTGACACTCTCTGACACTCTCTATCACTCTCTATCACTCTCTGACACTCTCTGACACTCTCTATCACTCTCTATCACTCTCTGACACTCTCAGACACTCTCTGACACTCTCTGAAACTCTCTATCACTCTCTATCACTCTCTGACACTCTCTGACACTCTCTGAAACTCTCTATCACTCTCTGACACTCTCTGACACTCACTATCACTCTCTGAAACTCTCTATCACTCTCTATCACTCTCTGACACTCGCTGACACTCACTATCACTCTCTGACACGCTCTGACACTCTCTATCACTCTCTATCACTCTCTGACACTCTCTGACACTCTCTGAAACTCTTTAACACTCTCTGAAACACTTCTATCACTCTCTATCACTCTCTGATACTCTCTGACACTCTCTGACACTCTCTATCACTCTCTGACACTCTCAGACACTCTCTGACACTCTCTGAAACTCTCTATCACCCTCTATCACTCTCTGACACTCTCTGACACTCTCTTACAATCTCAGACACTCTCTGCCACTCTCTGACACTCTCTGAAACTCTCTATCACTCTCTGACACTCTCTGACACTCTCAGACACTCTCTGACACTCTCTGAAACTCTCTATCACTCTGTATCACTCTCTGACACTCTCTGACACTCTCTGACACTCTCTGACACACTCTATCACTCTCTGACACTCTCAGACACTCTCTGACACTCTCTGAAACTCTCTATCACTCTGTATCACTCTCTGACACTCTTTGACACTCTCTGACACTCTCTGAAACTCTCTATCACTCTCTGACAATCTCTGAAACTCTCTGACACTCTCTGACACTCTCTATCACACTCTATCACTCTCTGAAACTCTCTATCACTCTCTATCACTCTCTGACACTCTCTGACACTCTCTGGCACTCTCTGACACTCTCTATCCCTCTCTATCGCTATCTGACACTCTCTGACACTCTCTGACACTCTCTGACACTCTCTGAAACTCTCTATCACTCTCGATCACTCTCTGACACTCTCTGACACTCTCTATCACTCTCTATCACTCTCTGACACTCTCTGAAACTCTCTATCACTCTCTATCACTCTCTGACACTCTCTCACACTCTCTATCACTCTCTATCACTCTCCATCACTCTCTGACACTCTCTGACACTCTCAGACACTCACTATCACTCTCTGACACTCTCTGACACTCTGTGAAACTCTCTATCACTCTCTATCACTCTGTGACATTCTCTGCACTCTCTATCACTCTCTATCACTCTCCATCACTCTCTGACACTCTTTGACACTCTCTGACACTCTCTGAAACTCTCTATCACTCTCTGACACTCTGTGAGACTCTCTGACACTCACTATCACTCTCTGACACTCTCTGACACTCTCTATCACTCTCTATCACTCTCTGACACTCTCTGACACTCTCTATCACTCTCTATCACTCTCTGACACTCTCAGACACTCTCTGACACTCTCTGAAACTCTCTATCACTCTCTTTCACTCTCTGACACTCTCTGACACTCACTATCACTCTCTGACACTCTCTGACACTCTCTATCACTCTCTATCCCTCTCTGACACTCTCTGACACTCTCTATCACTCTCTGACACTCTCAGACGCTCTCTGACACTCTCTGAAACTCTCTATCACTCTCTATCACTCTCTGACACTCTCTGACACTCTCTATCACTCTCTATCACTCTCTGACACTCTCAGACACTCACTATCACTCTCTGACACTCTCTGACACTCTCTGACACTCTCTATCACTCTCTATCACTCTCTGACACTCTCAGACACTCACTATCACTCTCTGAAACTCTCTATCACTCTCTGACACTCTCTGACACTCACTATCACTCTCTGAAACTCTCTATCACTCTCTATCACTCTCTGACACTCGCTGACACTCACTATCACTCTCTGACACGCTCTGACACTCTCTATCACTCTCTATCACTCTCTGACACTCTCTGACACTCTCTATCACTCTCTATCACTCTCTGACACTCTCAGACACTCACTATCACTCTCTGAAACTCTCTATCACTCTCTGACACTCTCTGACACTCACTATCACTCTCTGAAACTCTCTATCACTCTCTGACACTCTCTGACACTCACTATCACTCTCTGACACTCTCTGACACTCTCTATCACTCTCTATCACTCTCTGACACTCTCTGACACTCTCTATCACTCTCTATCACTCTCTGACACTCTCAGACACTCTCTGACACTCTCTGAAACTCTCTATCACTCTCTATCACTCTCTGACACTCTCTGACACTCTCTGAAACTCTCTATCACTCTCTGACACTCTCTGACACTCACTATCACTCTCTGAAACTCTCTATCACTCTCTATCACTCTCTGACACTCGCTGACACTCACTATCACTCTCTGACACGCTCTGACACTCTCTATCACTCTCTATCACTCTCTGACACTCTCTGACACTCTCTGAAACTCTTTAACACTCTCTGAAACACTTCTATCACTCTCTATCACTCTCTGATACTCTCTGACACTCTCTGACACTCTCTATCACTCTCTGACACTCTCAGACACTCTCTGACACTCTCTGAAACTCTCTATCACCCTCTATCACTCTCTGACACTCTCTGACACTCTCTTACAATCTCAGACACTCTCTGCCACTCTCTGACACTCTCTGAAACTCTCTATCACTCTCTGACACTCTCTGACACTCTCAGACACTCTCTGACACTCTCTGAAACTCTCTATCACTCTGTATCACTCTCTGACACTCTCTGACACTCTCTGACACTCTCTGACACTCTCTATCACTCTCTGACACTCTCAGACACTCTCTGACACTCTCTGAAACTCTCTATCACTCTGTATCACTCTCTGACACTCTTTGACACTCTCTGACACTCTCTGAAACTCTCTATCACTCTCTGACAATCTCTGAAACTCTCTGACACTCTCTGACACTCTCTATCACTCTCTATCACTCTCTGAAACTCTCTATCACTCTCTATCACTCTCTGACACTCTCTGACACTCTCTGGCACTCTCTGACACTCTCTATCCCTCTCTATCGCTCTCTGACACTCTCTGACACTCTCTGACACTCTCTGACACTCTCTGAAACTCTCTATCACTCTCGATCACTCTCTGACACTCTCTGACACTCTCTATCACTCTCTATCACTCTCTGACACTCTCTGAAACTCTCTATCACTCTCTATCACTCTCTGACACTCTCTCACACTCTCTATCACTCTCTATCACTCTCCATCACTCTCTGACACTCTCTGACACTCTCAGACACTCACTATCACTCTCTGACACTCTCTGACACTCTGTGAAACTCTCTATCACTCTCTATCACTCTGTGACATTCTCTGCACTCTCTATCACTCTCTATCACTCTCCATCACTCTCTGACACTCTTTGACACTCTCTGACACTCTCTGAAACTCTCTATCACTCTGTATCACTCTCTGACACTCTCTGACACTCTCTGACACTCTCTGACACTCTCTATCACTCTCTGACACTCTCAGACACTCTCTGACACTCTCTGAAACTCTCTATCACTCTGTATCACTCTCTGACACTCTTTGACACTCTCTGACACTCTCTGAAACTCTCTATCACTCTCTGACAATCTCTGAAACTCTCTGACACTCTCTGACACTCTCTATCACTCTCTGACACTCTCTGAAACTCTCTATCACTCTCTATCACTCTCTGACACTCTCTGACACTCTCAGACACTCTCTGACAGTCTCTATCACTCTCTATCACTCTCAGACAATCACAGACACTCTCTGACACTCTCTGAAACTCTCTATCACTCTCTATCACTCTCTGACACTCTCTGACACTCTCTGACACTCTCTATCCCTCTCTATCACTCTCTGACACTCTCTGACACACTCTGACACTCTCTATCACTCTCTGACACTCTCAGACACTCTCTGACAGTCTCTATCACTCTCTGAAACTCTCTATCACTCTCTATCACTCTCTGACACTCTCTGACACTCTCTGGCACTATCTGACACTCTCTATCCCTCTCTATCGCTCTCTGACACTCTCTGACACTCTCTGACACTCTCTGACACTCTCTGAAACTCTCTATCACTCTCGATCACTCTCTGACACTCTCTGACACTCTCTATCACTCTCTATCACTCTCTGACACTCTCTGAAACTCTCTATCACTCTCTAACACTCTCTGACACTCTCTCACACTCTCTATCACTCTCTATCACTCTCCATCACTCTCTGACACTCTCTGACACTCTCAGACACTCACTATCACTCTCTGACACTCTCTGACACTCTGTGAAACTCTCTATCACTCTCTATCACTCTGTGACATTCTCTGCACTCTCTATCACTCTCTATCACTCTCCATCACTCTCTGACACTCTTTGACACTCTCTGACACTCTCTGAAACTCTCTATCACTCTCTGACACTCTGTGAGACTCTCTGACACTCACTATCACTCTCTGACACTCTCTGACACTCTCTATCACTCTCTATCACTCTCTGACACTCTCTGACACTCTCTATCACTCTCTATCACTCTCTGACACTCTCAGACACTCTCTGACACTCTCTGAAACTCTCTATCACTCTCTTTCACTCTCTGACACTCTCTGACACTCACTATCACTCTCTGACACTCTCTGACACTCTCTATCACTCTCTATCCCTCTCTGACACTCTCTGACACTCTCTATCACTCTCTGACACTCTCAGACGCTCTCTGACACTCTCTGAAACTCTCTATCACTCTCTATCACTCTCTGACACTCTCTGACACTCTCTATCACTCTCTATCACTCTCTGACACTCTCAGACACTCACTATCACTCTCTGACACTCTCTGACACTCTCTATCACTCTCTATCACTCTCTGACACTCTCAGACACTCACTATCACTCTCTGAAACTCTCTATCACTCTCTGACACTCTCTGACACTCACTATCACTCTCTGAAACTCTCTATCACTCTCTATCACTCTCTGACACTCGCTGACACTCACTATCACTCTCTGACACGCTCTGACACTCTCTATCACTCTCTATCACTCTCTGACACTCTCTGACACTCTCTATCACTCTCTATCACTCTCTGACACTCTCAGACACTCACTATCACTCTCTGAAACTCTCTATCACTCTCTGACACTCTCTGACACTCACTATCACTCTCTGAAACTCTCTATCACTCTCTATCACTCTCTGACACTCTCTGACACTCACTATCACTCTCTGACACTCTCTGACACTCTCTATCACTCTCTATCACTCTCTGACACTCTCTGACACTCTCTATCACTCTCTATCACTCTCTGACACTCTCAGACACTCTCTGACACTCTCTGAAACTCTCTATCACTCTCTATCACTCTCTGACACTCTCTGACACTCTCTGAAACTCTCTATCACTCTCTGACACTCTCTGACACTCACTATCACTCTCTGAAACTCTCTATCACTCTCTATCACTCTCTGACACTCGCTGACACTCACTATCACTCTCTGACACGCTCTGACACTCTCTATCACTCTCTATCACTCTCTGACACTCTCTGACACTCTCTGAAACTCTTTAACACTCTCTGAAACACTTCTATCACTCTCTATCACTCTCTGATACTCTCTGACACTCTCTGACACTCTCTATCACTCTCTGACACTCTCAGACACTCTCTGACACTCTCTGAAACTCTCTATCACCCTCTATCACTCTCTGACACTCTCTGACACTCTCTTACAATCTCAGACACTCTCTGCCACTCTCTGACACTCTCTGAAACTCTCTATCACTCTCTGACACTCTCTGACACTCTCAGACACTCTCTGACACTCTCTGAAACTCTCTATCACTCTGTATCACTCTCTGACACTCTCTGACACTCTCTGACACTCTCTGACACACTCTATCACTCTCTGACACTCTCAGACACTCTCTGACACTCTCTGAAACTCTCTATCACTCTGTATCACTCTCTGACACTCTTTGACACTCTCTGACACTCTCTGAAACTCTCTATCACTCTCTGACAATCTCTGAAACTCTCTGACACTCTCTGACACTCTCTATCACTCTCTATCACTCTCTGAAACTCTCTATCACTCTCTATCACTCTCTGACACTCTCTGACACTCTCTGGCACTCTCTGACACTCTCTATCCCTCTCTATCGCTCTCTGACACTCTCTGACACTCTCTGACACTCTCTGACACTCTCTGAAACTCTCTATCACTCTCGATCACTCTCTGACACTCTCTGACACTCTCTATCACTCTCTATCACTCTCTGACACTCTCTGAAACTCTCTATCACTCTCTATCACTCTCTGACACTCTCTCACACTCTCTATCACTCTCTATCACTCTCCATCACTCTCTGACACTCTCTGACACTCTCAGACACTCACTATCACTCTCTGACACTCTCTGACACTCTGTGAAACTCTCTATCACTCTCTATCACTCTGTGACATTCTCTGCACTCTCTATCACTCTCTATCACTCTCCATCACTCTCTGACACTCTTTGACACTCTCTGACACTCTCTGAAACTCTCTATCACTCTCTGACACTCTGTGAGACTCTCTGACACTCACTATCACTCTCTGACACTCTCTGACACTCTCTATCACTCTCTATCACTCTCTGACACTCTCTGACACTCTCTATCACTCTCTATCACTCTCTGACACTCTCAGACACTCTCTGACACTCTCTGAAACTCTCTATCACTCTCTTTCACTCTCTGACACTCTCTGACACTCACTATCACTCTCTGACACTCTCTGACACTCTCTATCACTCTCTATCCCTCTCTGACACTCTCTGACACTCTCTATCACTCTCTGACACTCTCAGACGCTCTCTGACACTCTCTGAAACTCTCTATCACTCTCTATCACTCTCTGACACTCTCTGACACTCTCTATCACTCTCTATCACTCTCTGACACTCTCAGACACTCACTATCACTCTCTGACACTCTCTGACACTCTCTGACACTCTCTATCACTCTCTATCACTCTCTGACACTCTCAGACACTCACTATCACTCTCTGAAACTCTCTATCACTCTCTGACACTCTCTGACACTCACTATCACTCTCTGAAACTCTCTATCACTCTCTATCACTCTCTGACACTCGCTGACACTCACTATCACTCTCTGACACGCTCTGACACTCTCTATCACTCTCTATCACTCTCTGACACTCTCTGACACTCTCTATCACTCTCTATCACTCTCTGACACTCTCAGACACTCACTATCACTCTCTGAAACTCTCTATCACTCTCTGACACTCTCTGACACTCACTATCACTCTCTGAAACTCTCTATCACTCTCTATCACTCTCTGACACTCTCTGACACTCACTATCACTCTCTGACACTCTCTGACACTCTCTATCACTCTCTATCACTCTCTGACACTCTCTGACACTCTCTATCACTCTCTATCACTCTCTGACACTCTCAGACACTCTCTGACACTCTCTGAAACTCTCTATCACTCTCTATCACTCTCTGACACTCTCTGACACTCTCTGAAACTCTCTATCACTCTCTGACACTCTCTGACACTCACTATCACTCTCTGAAACTCTCTATCACTCTCTATCACTCTCTGACACTCGCTGACACTCACTATCACTCTCTGACACGCTCTGACACTCTCTATCACTCTCTATCACTCTCTGACACTCTCTGACACTCTCTGAAACTCTTTAACACTCTCTGAAACACTTCTATCACTCTCTATCACTCTCTGATACTCTCTGACACTCTCTGACACTCTCTATCACTCTCTGACACTCTCAGACACTCTCTGACACTCTCTGAAACTCTCTATCACTCTCTGACACTCTCTGACACTCTCAGACACTCTCTGACACTCTCTGAAACTCTCTATCACTCTGTATCACTCTCTGACACTCTCTGACACTCTCTGACACTCTCTGACACTCTCTATCACTCTCTGACACTCTCAGACACTCTCTGACACTCTCTGAAACTCTCTATCACTCTGTATCACTCTCTGACACTCTTTGACACTCTCTGACACTCTCTGAAACTCTCTATCACTCTCTGACAATCTCTGAAACTCTCTGACACTCTCTGACACTCTCTATCACTCTCTATCACTCTCTGAAACTCTCTATCACTCTCTATCACTCTCTGACACTCTCTGACACTCTCTGGCACTCTCTGACACTCTCTATCCCTCTCTATCGCTCTCTGACACTCTCTGACACTCTCTGACACTCTCTGACACTCTCTGAAACTCTCTATCACTCTCGATCACTCTCTGACACTCTCTGACACTCTCTATCACTCTCTATCACTCTCTGACACTCTCTGAAACTCTCTATCACTCTCTATCACTCTCTGACACTCTCTCACACTCTCTATCACTCTCTATCACTCTCCATCACTCTCTGACACTCTCTGACACTCTCAGACACTCACTATCACTCTCTGACACTCTCTGACACTCTGTGAAACTCTCTATCACTCTCTATCACTCTGTGACATTCTCTGCACTCTCTATCACTCTCTATCACTCTCCATCACTCTCTGACACTCTTTGACACTCTCTGACACTCTCTGAAACTCTCTATCACTCTCTGACACTCTGTGACACTCTCTGACACTCACTATCACTCTCTGACACTCTCTGACACTCTCTATCACTCTCTATCACTCTCTGACACTCTCTGACACTCTCTATCACTCTCTATCACTCTCTGACACTCTCAGACACTCTCTGACACTCTCTGAAACTCTCTATCACTCTCTTTCACTCTCTGACACTCTCTGACACTCACTATCACTCTCTGACACTCTCTGACACTCTCTATCACTCTCTATCCCTCTCTGACACTCTCTGACACTCTCTATCACTCTCTGACACTCTCTGAAACTCTCTATCACTCTCTATCACTCTCTGACACTCTCTGACACTCTCTATCACTCTCTATCACTCTCTGACACTCTCAGACACTCACTATCACTCTCTGACACTCTCTGACACTCTCTGACACTCTCTATCACTCTCTATCACTCTCTGACACTCTCAGACACTCACTATCACTCTCTGAAACTCTCTATCACTCTCTGACACTCTCTGACACTCACTATCACTCTCTGAAACTCTCTATCACTCTCTATCACTCTCTGACACTCGCTGACACTCACTATCACTCTCTGACACGCTCTGACACTCTCTATCACTCTCTATCACTCTCTGACACTCTCTGACACTCTCTATCACTCTCTATCACTCTCTGACACTCTCAGACACTCACTATCACTCTCTGAAACTCTCTATCACTCTCTGACACTCTCTGACACTCACTATCACTCTCTGAAACTCTCTATCACTCTCTATCACTCTCTGACACTCTCTGACACTCACTATCACTCTCTGACACTCTCTGACACTCTCTATCACTCTCTATCACTCTCTGACACTCTCTGACACTCTCTATCACTCTCTATCACTCTCTGACACTCTCAGACACTCTCTGACACTCTCTGAAACTCTCTATCACTCTCTATCACTCTCTGACACTCTCTGACACTCTCTGAAACTCTCTATCACTCTCTGACACTCTCTGACACTCACTATCACTCTCTGAAACTCTCTATCACTCTCTATCACTCTCTGACACTCGCTGACACTCACTATCACTCTCTGACACGCTCTGACACTCTCTATCACTCTCTATCACTCTCTGACACTCTCTGACACTCTCTATCACTCTCTATCACTCTCTGACACTCTCAGACACTCACTATCACTCTCTGAAACTCTCTATCACTCTCTGACACTCTCTGACACTCACTATCACTCTCTGAAACTCTCTATCACTCTCTATCACTCTCTGACACTCTCTGACACTCACTATCACTCTCTGATACTCTCTGACACTCTCTATCACTCTCTATCACTCTCTGACACTCTCTGACACTCTCTATCACTCTCTATCACTCTCTGACACTCTCAGACACTCTCTGACACTCTCTGAAACTCTCTATCACTCTCTATCACTCTCTGACACTCTCTGACACTCTCTGACACTCACTATCACTCTCTGACAGTCTCTGACACTCTCTGACAATCTCTATCACTCTCTATCACTCTCTGACACTCTCTGACACTAACTATCACTCTCTGACACTCTCAGACTCTCTCTGACACTCTCTGAAACTCTCTATCACTCTCTATCACTCTCTGACACTCTCTGACACTCTCTATCTCTCTCTGACACTCTCAGACACTCTCTGAAACTCTTTAACACTCTCTGAAACACTTCTATCACTCTCTATCACTCTCTGATACTCTCTGACACTCTCTGACACTCTCTATCACTCTCTGACACTCTCAGACACTCTCTGACACTCTCTGAAACTCTCTATCACTCTCTTACAATCTCAGACACTCTCTGCCACTCTCTGACACTCTCTGAAACTCTCTATCACTCTCTGACACTCTCTGACACTCTCAGACACTCTCTGACACTCTCTGAAACTCTCTATCACTCTGTATCACTCTCTGACACTCTCTGACACTCTCTGACACTCTCTGACACTCTCTATCGCTCTCTGACACTCTCTGACACTCTCTGAAACTCTGAGACACTCACTATCACTCTCTGACACTCTCTGACACTCTCTGACACTCTCTATCACTCTCTGACACTCTCAGACACTCTCAGGCACTCACTATCACTCTCTGACACTCTCTGACACTCTCCATCACTCTCGATTACTCTCTGACACTCTCAGACACTCTCTGACACTCTCTGAAACTCTCTATCACTCTCTATCACTCTCTGACACCCTCTGACACTCTCAGACACTCTCTGACACACTCTGACATTCTCTGAAACTCTCTCTCACTCTCTATCACTCTCTGTCACTCTCTGACACTCTCTGACACTCTCAGACACTCTCTGACACTCTCTATCACTCTCTATCACTATCTGACACTCTCAGACACTCTCTGACACTCTCTGAAACTCTCTATCACTCTCTGACACTCTCTGACACTCTCTGACACTCTCTGAAGCTCTCTATCACTCTCTGACACTCTCTGACACTCTCTGACACTCTCTATCACTCTCTGACACTCTCAGACACTCTCTGACACTCTCTGACACTCTCTGACACTCTCTGAAACTCTCTATCACTCTCTGACACTCTCTGACACTCTCTGACACTCTCTATCACTCTCTGACACTCTCAGACACTCTCTGACACTCTCTGACACTCTCTGACACTCTCTATCACTCTCTGACACTCTCTGAAACTCTCTATCACTCTCTATCACTCTCTGACACTCTCTGACACTCTCTATCACTCTCTATCACTCTCTGACACTCTCAGACACTCTCTGACACTCTCTGAAACTCTCTATCACTCTCTTTCACTCTCTGACACTCTCTGACACTCACTATCACTCTCTGACACTCTCTGACACTCTCTATCACTCTCTATCCCTCTCTGACACTCTCTGACACTCTCTATCACTCTCTGACACTCTCAGACGCTCTCTGACACTCTCTGAAACTCTCTATCACTCTCTATCACTCTCTGACACTCTCTGACACTCTCTATCACTCTCTATCACTCTCTGACACTCTCAGACACTCACTATCACTCTCTGACACTCTCTGACACTCTCTGACACTCTCTATCACTCTCTATCACTCTCTGACACTCTCAGACACTCACTATCACTCTCTGAAACTCTCTATCACTCTCTGACACTCTCTGACACTCACTATCACTCTCTGAAACTCTCTATCACTCTCTATCACTCTCTGAACCTCGCTGACACTCACTATCACTCTCTGACACGCTCTGACACTCTCTATCACTCTCTATCACTCTCTGACACTCTCTGACACTCTCTATCACTCTCTATCACTCTCTGACACTCTCAGACACTCACTATCACTCTCTGAAACTCTCTATCACTCTCTGACACTCTCTGACACTCACTATCACTCTCTGAAACTCTCTATCACTCTCTATCACTCTCTGACACTCTCTGACACTCACTATCACTCTCTGACACACTCTGACACTCTCTATCACTCTCTATCACTCTCTGACACTCTCTGACACTCTCTATCACTCTCTATCACTCTCTGACACTCTCAGACACTCTCTGACACTCTCTGAAACTCTCTATCACTCTCTATCACTCTCTGACACTCTCTGACACTCTCTGAAACTCTCTATCACTCTCTGACACTCTCTGACACTCACTATCACTCTCTGAAACTCTCTATCACTCTCTATCACTCTCTGACACTCGCTGACACTCACTATCACTCTCTGACACGCTCTGACACTCTCTATCACTCTCTATCACTCTCTGACACTCTCTGACACTCTCTGAAACTCTTTAACACTCTCTGAAACACTTCTATCACTCTCTATCACTCTCTGATACTCTCTGACACTCTCTGACACTCTCTATCACTCTCTGACACTCTCAGACACTCTCTGACACTCTCTGAAACTCTCTATCACCCTCTATCACTCTCTGACACTCTCTGACACTCTCTTACAATCTCAGACACTCTCTGCCACTCTCTGACACTCTCTGAAACTCTCTATCACTCTCTGACACTCTCTGACACTCTCAGACACTCTCTGACACTCTCTGAAACTCTCTATCACTCTGTATCACTCTCTGACACTCTCTGACACTCTCTGACACTCTCTGACACTCTCTATCACTCTCTGACACTCTCAGACACTCTCTGACACTCTCTGAAACTCTCTATCACTCTGTATCACTCTCTGACACTCTTTGACACTCTCTGACACTCTCTGAAACTCTCTATCACTCTCTGACAATCTCTGAAACTCTCTGACACTCTCTATCACTCTCTATCACTCTCTGAAACTCTCTATCACTCTCTATCACTCTCTGACACTCTCTGACACTCTCTGGCACTCTCTGACACTCTTTGACACTCTCTGACACTCTCTGAAACTCTCTATCACTCTCTGACAATCTCTGAAACTCTCTGACACTCTCTATCACTCTCTATCACTCTCTGAAACTCTCTATCACTCTCTATCACTCTCTATCACTCTCTGACACTCTCTGACACTCTCTGGCACTCTCTGACACTCTCTATCACTCTCTATCACTCTCTGAAACTCTCTATCACTCTCTATCACTCTCTGACACTCTCTGACACTCTCTGACACTCTCTGACACTCTCTGAAACTCTCTATCACTCTCGATCACTCTCTGACACTCTCTGACACTCTCTATCACTCTCTATCACTCTCTGACACTCTCTGAAACTCTCTATCACTCTCTATCACTCTCTGACACTCTCTCACACTCTCTATCACTCTCTATCACTCTCCATCACTCTCTGACACTCTCTGACACTCTCAGACACTCACTATCACTCTCTGACACTCTCTGACACTCTGTGAAACTCTCTATCACTCTCTATCACTCTGTGACATTCTCTGCACTCTCTATCACTCTCTATCACTCTCCATCACTCTCTGACACTCTTTGACACTCTCTGACACTCTCTGAAACTCTCTATCACTCTCTGACACTCTGTGACACTCTCTGACACTCACTATCACTCTCTGACACTCTCTGACACTCTCTATCACTCTCTATCACTCTCTGACACTCTCTGACACTCTCTATCACTCTCTATCACTCTCTGACACTCTCAGACACTCTCTGACACTCTCTGAAACTCTCTATCACTCTCTTTCACTCTCTGACACTCTCTGACACTCACTATCACTCTCTGACACTCTCTGACACTCTCTATCACTCTCTATCCCTCTCTGACACTCTCTGACACTCTCTATCACTCTCTGACACTCTCTGAAACTCTCTATCACTCTCTATCACTCTCTGACACTCTCAGACACTCTCTGACACTCTCTGAAACTCTCTATCACTCTCTTTCACTCTCTGACACTCTCTGACACTCACTATCACTCTCTGACACTCTCTGACACTCTCTATCACTCTCTATCCCTCTCTGACACTCTCTGACACTCTCTATCACTCTCTGACACTCTCAGACGCTCTCTGACACTCTCTGAAACTCTCTATCACTCTCTATCACTCTCTGACACTCTCTGACACTCTCTATCACTCTCTATCACTCTCTGACACTCTCAGACACTCACTATCACTCTCTGACACTCTCTGACACTCTCTGACACTCTCTATCACTCTCTATCACTCTCTGACACTCTCAGACACTCACTATCACTCTCTGAAACTCTCTATCACTCTCTGACACTCTCTGACACTCACTATCACTCTCTGAAACTCTCTATCACTCTCTATCACTCTCTGACACTCGCTGACACTCACTATCACTCTCTGACACGCTCTGACACTCTCTATCACTCTCTATCACTCTCTGACACTCTCTGACACTCTCTATCACTCTCTATCACTCTCTGACACTCTCAGACACTCACTATCACTCTCTGAAACTCTCTATCACTCTCTGACACTCTCTGACACTCACTATCACTCTCTGAAACTCTCTATCACTCTCTATCACTCTCTGACACTCTCTGACACTCACTATCACTCTCTGACACACTCTGACACTCTCTATCACTCTCTATCACTCTCTGACACTCTCTGACACTCTCTATCACTCTCTATCACTCTCTGACACTCTCAGACACTCTCTGACACTCTCTGAAACTCTCTATCACTCTCTATCACTCTCTGACACTCTCTGACACTCTCTGAAACTCTCTATCACTCTCTGACACTCTCTGACACTCACTATCACTCTCTGAAACTCTCTATCACTCTCTATCACTCTCTGACACTCGCTGACACTCACTATCACTCTCTGACACGCTCTGACACTCTCTATCACTCTCTATCACTCTCTGACACTCTCTGACACTCTCTGAAACTCTTTAACACTCTCTGAAACACTTCTATCACTCTCTATCACTCTCTGATACTCTCTGACACTCTCTGACACTCTCTATCACTCTCTGACACTCTCAGACACTCTCTGACACTCTCTGAAACTCTCTATCACCCTCTATCACTCTCTGACACTCTCTGACACTCTCTTACAATCTCAGACACTCTCTGCCACTCTCTGACACTCTCTGAAACTCTCTATCACTCTCTGACACTCTCTGACACTCTCAGACACTCTCTGACACTCTCTGAAACTCTCTATCACTCTGTATCACTCTCTGACACTCTCTGACACTCTCTGACACTCTCTGACACTCTCTATCACTCTCTGACACTCTCAGACACTCTCTGACACTCTCTGAAACTCTCTATCACTCTGTATCACTCTCTGACACTCTTTGACACTCTCTGACACTCTCTGAAACTCTCTATCACTCTCTGACAATCTCTGAAACTCTCTGACACTCTCTGACACTCTCTATCACTCTCTATCACTCTCTGAAACTCTCTATCACTCTCTATCACTCTCTGACACTCTCTGACACTCTCTGGCACTCTCTGACACTCTCTATCCCTCTCTATCGCTCTCTGACACTCTCTGACACTCTCTGACACTCTCTGACACTCTCTGAAACTCTCTATCACTCTCGATCACTCTCTGACACTCTCTGACACTCTCTATCACTCTCTATCACTCTCTGACACTCTCTGAAACTCTCTATCACTCTCTATCACTCTCTGACACTCTCTCACACTCTCTATCACTCTCTATCACTCTCCATCACTCTCTGACACTCTCTGACACTCTCAGACACTCACTATCACTCTCTGACACTCTCTGACACTCTGTGAAACTCTCTATCACTCTCTATCACTCTGTGACATTCTCTGCACTCTCTATCACTCTCTATCACTCTCCATCACTCTCTGACACTCTTTGACACTCTCTGACACTCTCTGAAACTCTCTATCACTCTCTGACACTCTGTGACACTCTCTGACACTCACTATCACTCTCTGACACTCTCTGACACTCTCTATCACTCTCTATCACTCTCTGACACTCTCTGACACTCTCTATCACTCTCTATCACTCTCTGACACTCTCAGACACTCTCTGACACTCTCTGAAACTCTCTATCACTCTCTTTCACTCTCTGACACTCTCTGACACTCACTATCACTCTCTGACACTCTCTGACACTCTCTATCACTCTCTATCCCTCTCTGACACTCTCTGACACTCTCTATCACTCTCTGACACTCTCTGAAACTCTCTATCACTCTCTATCACTCTCTGACACTCTCTGACACTCTCTATCACTCTCTATCACTCTCTGACACTCTCAGACACTCACTATCACTCTCTGACACTCTCTGACACTCTCTGACACTCTCTATCACTCTCTATCACTCTCTGACACTCTCAGACACTCACTATCACTCTCTGAAACTCTCTATCACTCTCTGACACTCTCTGACACTCACTATCACTCTCTGAAACTCTCTATCACTCTCTATCACTCTCTGACACTCGCTGACACTCACTATCACTCTCTGACACGCTCTGACACTCTCTATCACTCTCTATCACTCTCTGACACTCTCTGAAACTCTCTATCACTCTCTGACAATCTCTGAAACTCTCTGACACTCTCTATCACTCTCTATCACTCTCTGAAACTCTCTATCACTCTCTATCACTCTCTGACACTCTCTGACACTCTCTGGCACTCTCTGACACTCTCTATCCCTCTCTATCGCTCTCTGACACTCTCTGACACTCTCTGACACTCTCTGACACTCTCTGAAACTCTCTATCACTCTCGATCACTCTCTGACACTCTCTGACACTCTCTATCACTCTCTATCACTCTCTGACACTCTCTGAAACTCTCTATCACTCTCTATCACTCTCTGACACTCTCTCACACTCTCTATCACTCTCTATCACTCTCCATCACTCTCTGACACTCTCTGACACTCTCAGACACTCACTATCACTCTCTGACACTCTCTGACACTCTGTGAAACTCTCTATCACTCTCTATCACTCTGTGACATTCTCTGCACTCTCTATCACTCTCTATCACTCTCCATCACTCTCTGACACTCTTTGACACTCTCTGACACTCTCTGAAACTCTCTATCACTCTCTGACACTCTGTGACACTCTCTGACACTCACTATCACTCTCTGACACTCTCTGACACTCTCTATCACTCTCTATCACTCTCTGACACTCTCTGACACTCTCTATCACTCTCTATCACTCTCTGACACTCTCAGACACTCTCTGACACTCTCTGAAACTCTCTATCACTCTCTTTCACTCTCTGACACTCTCTGACACTCACTATCACTCTCTGACACTCTCTGACACTCTCTATCACTCTCTATCCCTCTCTGACACTCTCTGACACTCTCTATCACTCTCTGACACTCTCAGACGCTCTCTGACACTCTCTGAAACTCTCTATCACTCTCTATCACTCTCTGACACTCTCTGACACTCTCTATCACTCTCTATCACTCTCTGACACTCTCAGACACTCACTATCACTCTCTGACACTCTCTGACACTCTCTGACACTCTCTATCACTCTCTATCACTCTCTGACACTCTCAGACACTCACTATCACTCTCTGAAACTCTCTATCACTCTCTGACACTCTCTGACACTCACTATCACTCTCTGAAACTCTCTATCACTCTCTATCACTCTCTGACACTCGCTGACACTCACTATCACTCTCTGACACGCTCTGACACTCTCTATCACTCTCTATCACTCTCTGACACTCTCTGACACTCTCTATCACTCTCTATCACTCTCTGACACTCTCAGACACTCACTATCACTCTCTGAAACTCTCTATCACTCTCTGACACTCTCTGACACTCACTATCACTCTCTGAAACTCTCTATCACTCTCTATCACTCTCTGACACTCTCTGACACTCACTATCACTCTCTGACACTCTCTGACACTCTCTATCACTCTCTATCACTCTCTGACACTCTCTGACACTCTCTATCACTCTCTATCACTCTCTGACACTCTCAGACACTCTCTGACACTCTCTGAAACTCTCTATCACTCTCTATCACTCTCTGACACTCTCTGACACTCTCTGAAACTCTCTATCACTCTCTGACACTCTCTGACACTCACTATCACTCTCTGAAACTCTCTGTCACTCTCTATCACTCTCTGACACTCGCTGACACTCACTATCACTCTCTGACACGCTCTGACACTCTCTATCACTCTCTATCACTCTCTGACACTCTCTGACACTCTCTATCACTCTCTATCACTCTCTGACACTCTCAGACACTCACTATCACTCTCTGAAACTCTCTATCACTCTCTGACACTCTCTGACACTCACTATCACTCTCTGAAACTCTCTATCACTCTCTATCACTCTCTGACACTCTCTGACACTCACTATCACTCTCTGATACTCTCTGACACTCTCTATCACTCTCTATCACTCTCTGACACTCTCTGACACTCTCTATCACTCTCTATCACTCTCTGACACTCTCAGACACTCTCTGACACTCTCTGAAACTCTCTATCACTCTCTATCACTCTCTGACACTCTCTGACACTCTCTGACACTCACTATCACTCTCTGACAGTCTCTGACACTCTCTGACAATCTCTATCACTCTCTATCACTCTCTGACACTCTCTGACACTAACTATCACTCTCTGACACTCTCAGACTCTCTCTGACACTCTCTGAAACTCTCTATCACTCTCTATCACTCTCTGACACTCTCTGACACTCTCTATCTCTCTCTGACACTCTCAGACACTCTCTGAAACTCTTTAACACTCTCTGAAACACTTCTATCATTCTCTATCACTCTCTGATACTCTCTGACACTCTCTGACACTCTCTATCACTCTCTGACACTCTCAGACACTCTCTGACACTCTCTGAAACTCTCTATCACTCTCTTACAATCTCAGACACTCTCTGCCACTCTCTGACACTCTCTGAAACTCTCTATCACTCTCTGACACTCTCTGACACTCTCAGACACTCTCTGACACTCTCTGAAACTCTCTATCACTCTGTATCACTCTCTGACACTCTCTGACACTCTCTGACACTCTCTGACACTCTCTATCGCTCTCTGACACTCTCTGACACTCTCTGAAACTCTGAGACACTCACTATCACTCTCTGACACTCTCTGACACTCTCTGACACTCTCTATCACTCTCTGACACTCTCAGACACTCTCAGGCACTCACTATCACTCTCTGACACTCTCTGACACTCTCCATCACTCTCGATTACTCTCTGACACTCTCAGACACTCTCTGACACTCTCTGAAACTCTCTATCACTCTCTATCACTCTCTGACACCCTCTGACACTCTCAGACACTCTCTGACACACTCTGACATTCTCTGAAACTCTCTCTCACTCTCTATCACTCTCTGTCACTCTCTGACACTCTCTGACACTCTCAGACACTCTCTGACACTCTCTATCACTCTCTATCACTATCTGACACTCTCAGACACTCTCTGACACTCTCTGAAACTCTCTATCACTCTCTGACACTCTCTGACACTCTCTGACACTCTCTGAAGCTCTCTATCACTCTCTGACACTCTCTGACACTCTCTGACACTCTCTATCACTCTCTGACACTCTCAGACACTCTCTGACACTCTCTGACACTCTCTGACACTCTCTGAAACTCTCTATCACTCTCTGACACTCTCTGACACTCTCTGACACTCTCTATCACTCTCTGACACTCTCTGAAACTCTCTATCACTCTCTATCACTCTCTGACACTCTCTGACACTCTCAGACACTCTCTGACAGTCTCTATCACTCTCTATCACTCTCAGACAATCACAGACACTCTCTGACACTCTCTGAAACTCTCTATCACTCTCTATCACTCTCTGACACTCTCTGACACTCTCTGACAGTCTCTATCCCTCTCTATCACTCTCTGACACTCTCTGACACACTCTGACACTCTCTATCACTCTCTATCACTCTCTGACACTCTCAGACACTCTCTGACAGTCTCTATCACTCTCTGAAACTCTCTATCACTCTCTATCACTCTCTGACACTCTCTGACTCTCTCTGACACTCTCTGACACTCTCTATCCCTCTCTATCGCTCTCTGACACTCTCTCACACTCTCTGACACTCTCTGACACTCTCTGAAACTCTCTATCACTCTCGATCACTCTCTGACACTCTCTGACACTCTCTATCACTCTCTATCACTCTCTGACACTCTCTGAAACTCTCTATCACTCTCTATCACTCTCTGACACTATCTCACACTCTCTATCACTCTCTATCACTCTCCATCACTCTCTGCCACTCTCTGACACTCTCAGACACTCACTATCACTCTCTGACACTCTCTGACACTCTCTGAAACTCTCTATCACTCTCTATCACTCTCTGACACTCTCTGGCACTCTCTATCACTCTCTATCACTCTCCATCACTCTCTGACACTCTTTGACACTCTCTGACACTCTCTGAAACTCTCTATCACTCTCTGACAATCTCTGAAACTCTCTGACACTCTCTGACACTCTCTATCACTCTCTGACACTCTCTGAAACTCTCTATCAATCTCTATCACTCTCTGACACTCTCAGACACTCTCTGACAGTCTCTATCACTCTCTATCACTCTCAGACAATCACAGACACTCTCTGACACTCTCTGAAACTCTCTATCACTCTCTATCACTCTCTGACACTCTCTGACACTCTCTGACACTCTCTATCCCTCTCTATCACTCTCTGACACTCTCTGACACACTCTGACACTCTCTATCACTCTCTATCACTCTCTGACACTCTCAGACACTCTCTGACAGTCTCTATCACTCTCTGAAACTCTCTATCACTCTCTATCACTCTCTGACACTCTCTGACACTCTCTGGCACTCTCTGACACTCTCTATCCCTCTCTATCGCTCTCTGACACTCTCTGACACTCTCTGACACTCTCTGACACTCTCTGAAACTCTCTATCACTCTCGATCACTCTCTGACACTCTCTGACACTCTCTATCACTCTCTATCACTCTCTGACACTCTCTGAAACTCTCTATCACTCTCTATCACTCTCTGACACTCTCTCACACTCTCTATCACTCTCCATCACTCTCTGACACTCTCTTACACTCTCAGACACTCACTATCACTCTCTGACACTCTCTGACACTCTGTGAAACTCTCTATCACTCTCTATCACTCTCTGACACTCTCTGCACTCTCTATCACTCTCTATCACTCTCCATCACTCTCTGACACTCTTTGACACTCTCTGACACTCTCTGAAACTCTCTATCACTCTCTGACACTCTCTGAAACTCTCTATCACTCTCTATCACTCTCTGACACTCTCTGCCACTCTCTATCTCTCTCTGACACTCTCAGACACTCTCTGAAACTCTTTAACACTCTCTGAAACACTTCTATCACTCTCTATCACTCTCTGACACTCTCTGACACTCTCTGACACTCTCTATCACTCTCTGACACTCTCTATCACTCTCTGACACTCTCTGAAACTCTCTATCACTCTCTATCACTCTCTGACACTCTCTGACACTCTCAGACACTCTCTGACACTCTCTGACACTCTCTGAAACTCTCTATCACTCTGTATCACTCTCTGACACTTTCTGACACTCTCTGACACTCTCTGACACTCTCTATCGCTCTCTGACACTCTCTGACACTCTCTGAAACTCTCAGACACTCACTATCGCTCTCTGACACTCTCTGACACTCTCTGACACTCTCTATCACTCTCTGACACTCTCAGACACTCTCAGGCACTCACTATCACTCTCTGACACTCTCTGACACTCTCCATCACTCTCGATTATTCTCTGACACTCTCAGACACTCTCTGACACTCTCTGAAACTCTCTATCACTCTCTATCACTCTCTGACACCCTCTGACACTCTCAGACACTCTCTGACACACTCTGACATTCTCTGAAACTCTCTCTCACTCTCTATCACTCTCTGTCACTCTCTGACACTCTCTGACACTCTCTGACACTCTCTGACACTCTCTATCACTCTCTATCACTATCTGACACTCTCAGACACTCTCTGACACTCTCTGAAACTCTCTATCATTCTCTGACACTCTCTGACACTCTCTGACACTCTCTGAAGCTCTCTATCACCCTCTGACACTCTCTGACACTCTCTGACACTCTCTATCACTCTCTGACACTCTCAGACACTCTCTGACACTCTCTGACACTCTCTGAAACTCTCTGAAACTCTCTATCACTCTCTGACACTCTCTGACACTCTCTGACACTCTCTATCACTCTCTGACACTCTCAGACACTCTCTGACACTCTCTGACACTCTCTGACACTCGCTATCACTCTCTGACACTCTCTGAAACTCTCTATCACTCTCTATCACTCTCTGACACTCTCTGACACTCTCAGACACTCTCTGACAGTCTCTATCACTCTCTATCACTCTCAGACAATCACAGACACTCTCTGACACTCTCTGAAACTCTCTATCACTCTCTATCACTCTCTGACACTCTCTGACACTCTCTGACACTCTCTATCCCTCTCTATCACTCTCTGACACTCTCTGACACACTCTGACACTCTCTATCACTCTCTATCACTCTCTGACAGTCTCAGACACTCTCTGACAGTCTCTATCAATCTCTGAAACTCTCTATCACTCTCTATCACTCTCTGACACTCTCTGAAACTCTCTATCACTCTCGATCACTCTCTGACACTCTCTGACACTCTCTATCACTCTCTGACACTCTCTGAAACTCTCTATCACTCTCTATCACTATCTGACACTCTCTCACACTCTCTATCACTCTCTATCACTCTCCATCACTCTCTGACACTCTCTGACACTCTCAGACACTCACTATCACTCTCTGACACTCTCTGACACTCTCTGAAACTCTCTATCACTCTCTATCACTCTCTGACACTCTCTGGCACTCTCTATCACTCTCTATCACTCTCCATCACTCTCTGACACTCTTTGACACTCTCTGACACTCTCTGAAACTCTCTATCACTCTCTGACAATCTCTGAAACTCTCTGACACTCTCTGACACTCTCTATCACTCTCTGACACTCTCTGAAACTCTCTATCACTCTCTATCACTCTCTATCACTCTCTGACACTCTCTGACACTCTCAGACACTCTCTGACAGTCTCTATCACTCTCTATCACTCTCAGACAATCACAGACACTCTCTGACACTCTCTGAAACTCTCTATCACTCTCTATCACTCTCTGACACTCTCTGACACTCTCTATCCCTCTCTATCACTCTCTGACACTCTCTGACACACTCTGACACTCTCTATCACTCTCTATCACTCTCTGACACTCTCAGACACTCTCTGAAATTCTCTATCACTCTCTGAAACTCTCTATCACTCTCTATCACTCTCTGACACTCTCTGACACTCTCTGGCACTCTCTGACACTCTCTATCCCTCTCTATCGCTCTCTGACACTCTCTGACACTCTCTGACACTCTCTGAAACTCTCTATCACTCTCGATCACTCTCTGACACTCTCTGACACTCTCTGACACTCTCTATCACTCTCTATCACTCTCTGACACTCTCTGAAACTCTCTATCACTCTCTATCACTCTCTGACACTCTCTGACACTCTCTGACACTCTCTATCACTCTCTGACACTCTCAGACACTCTCTGACACTCTCTGAAACTCTCTATCACTCTCTATCACTCTCTGACACTCTCTGACACTCTCTATCACTCTCTTACAATCTCAGACACTCTCTGCCACTCTCTGACACTCTCTGAAACTCTCTATCACTCTCTGACACTCTCTGACACTTTCAGACACTCTCTGACACTCTCTGACACTCTCTGAAACTCTCTATCACTCTGTATCACTCTCTGACACTCTCTGACACTCTCTGACACTCTCTGACACTCTCAGACACTCTCTGACACTCTCTGAAACTCTCTATCACTCTCTATCACTCTCTGACACCCTCTGACACTCTCAGACACTCTCTGACACACTCTGACATTCTCTGAAACTCTCTCTCACTCTCTATCACTCTCTGTCACTCTCTGACACTCTCTGACACTCTCAGACACTCTCTGACACTCTCTGACACTCTCTATCACTCTCTGACACTCTCAGACACTCTCTGACACTCTCTGAAACTCTCTATCACTCTCTATCACTCTCTGACACTCTCTGACACTCTCTATCACTCTCTGACACTCTCTATCACTCTCTGCCACTCTCTGACACTCTCTGAAACTCTCTATCACTCTCTGACACTCTCTGACACTTTCAGACACTCTCTGACACTCTCTGACACTCTCTGAAACTCTCTATCACTCTGTATCACTCTCTGACACTCTCTGACACTCTCTGACACTCTCTATCGCTCTCTGACACTCTCTGACACTCTCTGAAACTCTCAGACACTCACTATCACTCTCTGACACTCTCTGACACTCTCTGACACTCTCTATCACTCTCTGACACTCTCAGACACTCTCAGGCACTCACTATCACTCTCTGACACTCTCTGACACTCTCCATCACTCTCGATTACTCTCTGACACTCTCAGACACTCTCTGACACTCTCTGAAACTCTCTATCACTCTCTATCACTCTCTGACACCCTCTGACACTCTCAGACACTCTCTGACACACTCTGACATTCTCTGAAACTCTCTATCACTCTCTATCACTCTCTGTCACTCTCTGACACTCTCTGACACTCTCTATCACTCTCTATCACTCTCTGACACTCTCTGAAACTCTCTATCACTCTCTATCACTCTCTGACACTCTCTGACACTCTCTGACACTCTCTATCACTCTCTGACACTCTCAGACACTCTCTGACACTCTCTGAAACTCTCTATCACTCTCTATCACTCTCTGACACTCTCTGACACTCTCTGACACTCTCTTACAATCTCAGACACTCTCTGCCACTCTCTGACACTCTCTGAAACTCTCTATCACTCTCTGACACTCTCTGACACTTTCAGACACTCTCTGACACTCTCTGACACTCTCTGAAACTCTCTATCACTCTGTATCACTCTCTGACACTCTCTGACACTCTCTGACACTCTCTGACACTCTCAGACACTCTCTGACACTCTCTATCACTCTCTATCACTCTCTGACACCCTCTGACACTCTCAGACACTCTCTGACACACTCTGACATTCTCTGAAACTCTCTCTCACTCTCTATCACTCTCTGTCACTCTCTGACACTCTCTGACACTCTCAGACACTCTCTGACACTCTCTGACACTCTCTATCGCTCTCTGACACTCTCAGACACTCTCTGACACTCTCTGAAACTCTCTATCACTCTCTATCACTCTCTGACACTCTCTGACACTCTCTATCACTCTCTTACAATCTCAGACACTCTCTGCCACTCTCTGACACTCTCTGAAACTCTCTATCACTCTCTGACACTCTCTGACACTTTCAGACACTCTCTGACACTCTCTGACACTCTCTGAAACTCTCTATCACTCTGTATCACTCTCTGACACTCTCTGACACTCTCTGACACTCTCTATCGCTCTCTGACACTCTCTGACACTCTCTGAAACTCTCAGACACTCACTATCACTCTCTGACACTCTCTGACACTCTCTGACACTCTCTATCACTCTCTGACACTCTCAGACACTCTCAGGCACTCACTATCACTCTCTGACACTCTCTGACACTCTCCATCACTCTCGATTACTCTCTGACACTCTCAGACACTCTCTGACACTCTCTGAAACTCTCTATCACTCTCTATCACTCTCTGACACCCTCTGACACTCTCAGACACTCTCTGACACACTCTGACATTCTCTGAAACTCTCTCTCACTCTCTATCACTCTCTGTCACTCTCTGACACTCTCTGACACTCTCAGACACTCTCTGACACTCTCTATCACTCTGTATCACTCTCTGACACTCTCTGACACTCTCTGACACTCTCTGACACTCTCAGACACTCTCTGACACTCTCTGAAACTCTCTATCACTCTCTATCACTCTCTGACACCCTCTGACACTCTCAGACACTCTCTGACACACTCTGACATTCTCTGAAACTCTCTCTCACTCTCTATCACTCTCTGTCACTCTCTGACACTCTCTGACACTCTCAGACACTCTCTGACACTCTCTGACACTCTCTATCACTCTCTGACACTCTCAGACACTCTCTGACACTCTCTGAAACTCTCTATCACTCTCTATCACTCTCTGACACTCTCTGACACTCTCTATCACTCTCTTACAATCTCAGACACTCTCTGCCACTCTCTGACACTCTCTGAAACTCTCTATCACTCTCTGACACTCTCTGACACTTTCAGACACTCTCTGACACTCTCTGACACTCTCTGAAACTCTCTATCACTCTGTATCACTCTCTGACACTCTCTGACACTCTCTGACACTCTCTATCGCTCTCTGACACTCTCTGACACTCTCTGAAACTCTCAGACACTCACTATCACTCTCTGACACTCTCTGACACTCTCTGACACTCTCTATCACTCTCTGACACTCTCAGACACTCTCAGGCACTCACTATCACTCTCTGACACTCTCTGACACTCTCCATCACTCTCGATTACTCTCTGACACTCTCAGACACTCTCTGACACTCTCTGAAACTCTCTATCACTCTCTATCACTCTCTGACACCCTCTGACACTCTCAGACACTCTCTGACACACTCTGACATTCTCTGAAACTCTCTATCACTCTCTATCACTCTCTGTCACTCTCTGACACTCTCTGACACTCTCTATCACTCTCTATCACTCTCTGACACTCTCTGAAACTCTCTATCACTCTCTATCACTCTCTGACACTCTCTGACACTCTCTGACACTCTCTATCACTCTCTGACACTCTCAGACACTCTCTGACACTCTCTGAAACTCTCTATCACTCTCTATCACTCTCTGACACTCTCTGACACTCTCTATCACTCTCTTACAATCTCAGACACTCTCTGCCACTCTCTGACACTCTCTGAAACTCTCTATCACTCTCTGACACTCTCTGACACTTTCAGACACTCTCTGACACTCTCTGACACTCTCTGAAACTCTCTATCACTCTGTATCACTCTCTGACACTCTCTGACACTCTCTGACACTCTCTGACACTCTCAGACACTCTCTGACACTCTCTATCACTCTCTATCACTCTCTGACACCCTCTGACACTCTCAGACACTCTCTGACACACTCTGACATTCTCTGAAACTCTCTCTCACTCTCTATCACTCTCTGTCACTCTCTGACACTCTCTGACACTCTCAGACACTCTCTGACACTCTCTGACACTCTCTATCGCTCTCTGACACTCTCAGACACTCTCTGACACTCTCTGAAACTCTCTATCACTCTCTATCACTCTCTGACACTCTCTGACACTCTCTATCACTCTCTTACAATCTCAGACACTCTCTGCCACTCTCTGACACTCTCTGAAACTCTCTATCACTCTCTGACACTCTCTGACACTTTCAGACACTCTCTGACACTCTCTGACACTCTCTGAAACTCTCTATCACTCTGTATCACTCTCTGACACTCTCTGACACTCTCTGACACTCTCTATCGCTCTCTGACACTCTCTGACACTCTCTGAAACTCTCAGACACTCACTATCACTCTCTGACACTCTCTGACACTCTCTGACACTCTCTATCACTCTCTGACACTCTCAGACACTCTCAGGCACTCACTATCACTCTCTGACACTCTCTGACACTCTCCATCACTCTCGATTACTCTCTGACACTCTCAGACACTCTCTGACACTCTCTGAAACTCTCTATCACTCTCTATCACTCTCTGACACCCTCTGACACTCTCAGACACTCTCTGACACACTCTGACATTCTCTGAAACTCTCTCTCACTCTCTATCACTCTCTGTCACTCTCTGACACTCTCTGACACTCTCAGACACTCTCTGACACTCTCTATCACTCTCTATCACTATCTGACACTCTCAGACACTCTCTGACACTCTCTGAAACTCTCTATCACTCTCTGACAGTCTCTGACACTCTCTGACACTCTCTGACACTCTCTGAAGCTCTCTATCACTCTCTGACACTCTCTGACACTCTCTGACACTCTCTATCACTCTCTGACACTCTCAGACACTCTCTGACACTCTCTGACACTCTCTGACACTCTCTGAAACTCTCTATCACTCTCTGACACTCTCTGACACTCTCTGACACTCTCTATCACTCTCTGACACTCTCAGACACTCTCTGACACTCTCTGACACTCTCTGACACTCTCTATCACTCTCTGACACTCTCTGAAACTCTCTATCACTCTCTATCACTCTCTGACACTCTCTGACACTCTCAGACACTCTCTGACAGTCTCTATCACTCTCTATCACTCTCAGACAATCACAGACACTCTCTGACACTCTCTGAAACTCTCTATCACTCTCTATCACTCTCTGGCACTCTCTGACACTCTCTGACAGTCTCTATCCCTCTCTATCACTCTCTGACACTCTCTGACACACTCTGACACTCTCTATCACTCTCTATCACTCTCTGACACTCTCAGACACTCTCTGACAGTCTCTATCACTCTCTGAAACTCTCTATCACTCTCTATCACTCTCTGACACTCTCTGACTCTCTCTGACACTCTCTGACACGCTCTATCCCTCTCTATCGCTCTCTGACACTCTCTGACACTCTCTGACACTCTCTGAAACTCTCTATCACTCTCGATCACTCTCTGACACTCTCTGACACTCTCTATCACTCTCTATCACTCTCTGACACTCTCTGAAACTCTCTATCACTCTCTATCACTCTCTGACACTCTCTATCACTCTCTATCACTCTCCATCACTCTCTGACACTCTCTGACACTCTCAGACACTCACTATCACTCTCTGACACTCTCTGGCACTCTCTATCACTCTCTATCACTCTCCATCACTCTCTGACACTCTTTGACACTCTCTGACACTCTCTGAAACTCTCTATCACTCTCTGACAATCTCTGAAACTCTCTGACACTCTCTGACACTCTCTATCACTCTCTGACACTCTCTGAAACTCTCTATCACTCTCTATCACTCTCTGACACTCTCTGACACTCTCAGACACTCTCTGACAGTCTCTATCACTCTCTATCACTCTCAGACAATCACAGACACTCTCTGACACTCTCTGACACTCTCTGAAACTCTCTATCACTCTCTATCACTCTCTGACACTCTCTGACACTCTCTGACACTCTCTATCCCTCTCTATCACTCTCTGACACTCTCTGACACACTCTGACACTCTCTATCACTCTCTATCACAATCTGACACTCTCAGACACTCTCTGACAGTCTCTATCACTCTCAGAAACTCTCTATCACTCTCTATCACTCTCTGACACTCTCTGACACTCTCTGGCACTCTCTGAAACTCTCTATCCCTCTCTATCGCTCTCTGACACTCTCTGACACTCTCTGACACTCTCTGAAACTCTCTATCACTCTCGATCACTCTCTGACACTCTCTGACACTCTCTATCACTCTCGATCACTCTCTGACACTCTCTGAAACTCTCTATCACTCTCTATCACTCTCTGACACTCTCTCACACTCTCTATCACTCTCTATCACTCTCCATCACTCTCTGACACTCTCTGACACTCTCAGACACTCACTATCACTCTCTGACACTCTCTGACACTCTGTGAAACTCTCTATCACTCTCTATCACTCTGTGACACTCTCTGCACTCTCTATCACTCTCTATCACTCTCCATCACTCTCTGACACTCTTTGACACTCTCTGACACTCTCTGAAACTCTCTATCACTCTCTGACACTCTGTGACACTCTCTGACACTCACTATCACTCTCTGACACTCTCTGACACTCTCTATCACTCTCTATCACTCTCTGACACTCTCTGACACTCTCTATCACTCTCTAAAACTCTCTGACACTCTCAGACACTCTCTGACACTCTCTGAAACTCTCTATCACTCTCTTTCACTCTCTGACACTCTCTGACACTCACTATCACTCTCTGACACTCTCTGACACTCTCTGACACTCTCTATCACTCTCTATCCCTCTCTGACACTCTCTGACACTCTCTATCACTCTCTGACACTCTCAGACGCTCTCTGACAATCTCTGAAACTCTCTATCACTCTCTATCACTCTCTGACACTCTCTGACACTCTCTATCACTCTCTATCACTCTCTGACACTCTCAGACACTCACTATCACTCTCTGACACTCTCTGACACTCTCTATCACACTCTATCACTCTCTGACACTCTCAGACACTCACTATCACTCTCTGAAACTCTCTATCACTCTCTGACACTCTCTGACACTCACTATCACTCTCTGAAACTCTCTATCACTCTCTATCACTCTCTGACACTCGCTGACACTCACTATCACTCTCTGACACGCTCTGACACTCTCTATCACTCTCTAACACTCTCTGACACTCTCTGACACTCTCTATCACTCTCTATCACTCTCTGACACTCTCAGACACTCACTATCACTCTCTGAAACTCTCTATCACTCTCTGACACTCTCTGACACTCACTATCACTCTCTGAAACACTCTATCACTCTCTATCACTCTCTGACACTCTCTGACACTCACTATCACTCTCTGACACTCTCTGACACTCTCTATCACTCTCTATCACTCTCTGACACTCTCTGACACTCTCTATCACTCTCTATCACTCTCTGACACTCTCAGACACTCTCTGACACTCTCTGAAACTCTCTATCACTCTCTATCACTCTCTGACACTCTCTGACACTCTCTGACACTCTCTGACACTCTCAGACTCTCTCTGACACTCTCTGAAACTCTCTATCACTCTCTATCACTCTCTGACACTCTCTGACACTCTCTATCTCTCTCTGACACTCTCAGACACTCTCTGAAACTCTTTAACACTCTCTGAAACACTTCTATCACTCTCTATCACTCTCTGACACTCTCTGACACTCTCTGACACTCTCTATCACTCTCTGACACTCTCTGACACTCTCTGAAACTCTCAGACACTCACTATCACTCTCTGACACTCTCTGACACTCTCTATCACTCTCTGACACTCTCAGACACTCTCAGGCACTCACTATCACTCTCTGACACTCTCTGACACTCTCCATCACTCTCGATTACTCTCTGACACTCTCAGACACTCTCTGACACTCTCTGAAACTCTCTATCACTCTCTATCACTCTCTGACACCCTCTGACACTCTCAGACACTCTCTGACACACTCTGACATTCTCTGAAACTCTCTCTCACTCTCTATCACTCTCTGTCACTCTCTGACACTCTCTGACACTCTCTGACACTCTCTATCACTCTCTGACACTCTCAGACACTCTCTGACACTCTCTGACACTCTCTGACACTCTCTGAAACTCTCTATCACTCTCTGACACTCTCTGACACTCTCTGACACTCTCTATCACTCTCTGACACTCTCAGACACTCTCTGACACTCTCTGACACTCTCTGACACTCTCTATCACTCTCTGACACTCTCTGAAACTCTCTATCACTCTCTATCACTCTCTGACACTCTCTGAAACTCTCTATCACTCTCTATCACTATCTGACACTCTCTCACACTCTCTATCACTCTCTATCACTCTCCATCACTCTCTGACACTCTCTGACACTCTCAGACACTCACTATCACTCTCTGACACTCTCTGACACTCTCTGAAACTCTCTATCACTCTCTATCACTCTCTGGCACTCTCTATCACTCTCTATCACTCTCCATCACTCTCTGACACTCTTTGACACTCTCTGACACTCTCTGAAACTCTCTATCACTCTCTGACAATCTCTGAAACTCTCTGACACTCTCTGACACTCTCTATCACTCTCTGACACTCTCTGAAACTCTCTATCACTCTCTATCACTCTCTATCACTCTCTGACACTCTCTGACACTCTCAGACACTCTCTGACAGTCTCTATCACTCTCTATCACTCTCAGACAATCACAGACACTCTCTGACACTCTCTGAAACTCTCTATCACTCTCTATCACTCTCTGACACTCTCTGACACTCTCTATCCCTCTCTATCACTCTCTGACACTCTCTGACACACTCTGACACTCTCTATCACTCTCTATCACTCTCTGACACTCTCAGACACTCTCTGAAATTCTCTATCACTCTCTGAAACTCTCTATCACTCTCTATCACTCTCTGACACTCTCTGACACTCTCTGGCACTCTCTGACACTCTCTATCCCTCTCTATCGCTCTCTGACACTCTCTGACACTCTCTGACACTCTCTGACACTCTCTGAAACTCTCTATCACTCTCGATCACTCTCTGACACTCTCTGACACTCTCTGACACTCTCTATCACTCTCTATCACTCTCTGACACTCTCTGAAACTCTCTATCACTCTCTATCACTCTCTGACACTCTCTGACACTCTCTGACACTCTCTATCACTCTCTGACACTCTCAGACACTCTCTGACACTCTCTGAAACTCACTATCACTCTCTATCACTCTCTGACACTCTCTGACACTCTCTATCACTCTCTTACAATCTCAGACACTCTCTGCCACTCTCTGACACTCTCTGAAACTCTCTATCACTCTCTGACACTCTCTGACACTTTCAGACACTCTCTGACACTCTCTGACACTCTCTGAAACTCCCTATCACTCTGTATCACTCTCTGACACTCTCTGACACTCTCTGACACTCTCTGACACTCTCAGACACTCTCTGACACTCTCTGAAACTCTCTATCACTCTCTATCACTCTCTGACACCCTCTGACACTCTCAGACACTCTCTGACACACTCTGACATTCTCTGAAACTCTCTCTCACTCTCTATCACTCTCTGTCACTCTCTGACACTCTCTGACACTCTCAGACACTCTCTGACACTCTCTGACACTCTCTATCACTCTCTGACACTCTCTGACACTCTCTGAAACTCTCTATCACTCTCTATCACTCTCTGACACTCTCTGACACTCTCTATCACTCTCTTACAATCTCAGACACTCTCTGCCACTCTCTGACACTCTCTGAAACTCTCTATCACTCTCTGACACTCTCTGACACTTTCAGACACTCTCTGACACTCTCTGACACTCTCTGAAACTCTCTATCACTCTGTATCACTCTCTGACACTCTCTGACACTCTCTGACACTCTCTGACACTCTCTATCGCTCTCTGACACTCTCTGACACTCTCTGAAACTCTCAGACACTCACTATCACTCTCTGACACTCTCTGACACTCTCTGACACTCTCTATCACTCTCTGACACTCTCAGACACTCTCAGGCACTCACTATCACTCTCTGACACTCTCTGACACTCTCCATCACTCTCGATTACTCTCTGACACTCTCAGACACTCTCTGACACTCTCTGACACACTCTGACACTCTCTATCACTCTCTATCACAATCTGACACTCTCAGACACTCTCTGACAGTTTCTATCACTCTCAGAAACTCTCTATCACTCTCTATCACTCTCTGACACTCTCTGACACTCTCTGGCACTCTCTGACACTCTCTATCCCTCTCTATCGCTCTCTGACACTCTCTGACACTCTCTGACACTCTCTGAAACTCTCTATCACTCTCGATCACTCTCTGACACTCTCAGACACTCACTATCACTCTCTGACACTCTCTGACACTCTGTGAAACTCTCTATCACTCTCTATCACTCTGTGACACTCTCTGCACTCTCTATCACTCTCTATCACTCTCCATCACTCTCTGACACTCTTTGACACTCTCTGACACTCTCTGAAACTCTCTATCACTCTCTGACACTCTGTGACACTCTCTGACACTCACTATCACTCTCTGACACTCTCTGACACTCTCTATCACTCTCTATCACTCTCTGACACTCTCTGACACTCTCTATCACTCTCTAAAACTCTCTGACACTCTCAGACACTCTCTGACACTCTCTGAAACTCTCTATCACTCTCTTTCACTCTCTGACACTCTCTGACACTCACTATCACTCTCTGACACTCTCTGACACTCTCTGACACTCTCTATCACTCTCTATCCCTCTCTGACACTCTCTGACACTCTCTATCACTCTCTGACACTCTCAGACGCTCTCTGACACTCTCTGAAACTCTCTATCACTCTCTATCACTCTCTGACACTCTCTGACACTCTCTATCACTCTCTATCACTCTCTGACACTCTCAGACACTCACTATCACTCTCTGACACTCTCTGACACTCTCTGACACTCTCTATCACACTCTATCACTCTCTGACACTCTCAGACACTCACTATCACTCTCTGAAACTCTCTATCACTCTCTGACACTCTCTGACACTCACTTTCACTCTCTGAAACTCTCTATCACTCTCTATCACTCTCTGACACTCGCTGACACTCACTATCACTCTCTGACACGCTCTGACACTCTCTATCACTCTCTATCACTCTCTGACACTCTCTGACACTCTCTATCACTCTCTATCACTCTCTGACACTCTCAGACACTCACTATCACTCTCTGAAACTCTCTATCACTCTCTGACACTCTCTGACACTCACTATCACTCTCTGAAACTCTCTATCACTCTCTATCACTCTCTGACACTCTCTGACACTCACTATCACTCTCTGACACTCTCTGACACTCTCTATCACTCTCTATCACTCTCTGACACTCTCTATCACTCTCTATCACTCTCTGACACTCTCAGACACTCTCTGACACTCTCTGAAACTCTCTATCACTCTCTATCACTCTCTGACACTCTCTGACACTCTCTGACACTCACTATCACTCTCTGACAGTCTCTGACACTCTCTGACAATCTCTATCACTCTCTATCACTCTCTGACACTCTCTGACACTCTCTATCACTCTCTGACACTCTCAGACTCTCTCTGACACTCTCTGAAACTCTCTATCACTCTCTATCACTCTCTGACACTCTCTGACACTCTCTATCTCTCTCTGACACTCTCAGACACTCTCTGAAACTCTTTAACACTCTCTGAAACACTTCTATCACTCTCTATCACTCTCTGACACTCTCTGACACTCTCTGACACTCTCTATCACTCTCTGACACTCTCTGACACTCTCTGAAACTCTCAGACACTCACTATCACTCTCTGACACTCTCTGACACTCTCTATCACTCTCTGACACTCTCAGACACTCTCAGGCACTCACTATCACTCTCTGACACTCTCTGACACTCTCCATCACTCTCGATTACTCTCTGACACTCTCAGACACTCTCTGACACTCTCTGAAACTCTCTATCACTCTCTATCACTCTCTGACACCCTCTGACACTCTCAGACACTCTCTGACACACTCTGACATTCTCTGAAACTCTCTCTCACTCTCTATCACTCTCTGTCACTCTCTGACACTCTCTGACACTCTCAGACAGTCTCTGACACTCTCTATCACTCTCTATCACTATCTGACACTCTCAGACACTCTCTGACACTCTCTGAAACTCTCTATCACTCTCTGACACTCTCTGACACTCTCTGACACTCTCTGACACTCTCTGAAGCTCTCTGAAGCTCTCTATCACTCTCTGACACTCTCTGACACTCTCTGACACTCTCTATCACTCTCTGACACTCTCAGACACTCACTATCACTCTCTGAAACTCTCTATCACTCTCTGACACTCTCTGACACTCACTATCACTCTCTGAAACTCTCTATCACTCTCTATCACTCTCTGACACTCTCTGACACTCACTATCACTCTCTGACACTCTCTGACACTCTCTATCACTCTCTATCACTCTCTGACACTCTCTGACACTCTCTATCACTCTCTATCACTCTCTGACACTCTCAGACACTCTCTGACACTCTCTGAAACTCTCTATCACTCTCTATCACTCTCTGACACTCTCTGACACTCTCTGACACTCACTATCACTCTCTGACAGTCTCTGACACTCTCTGACAATCTCTATCACTCTCTATCACTCTCTGACACTCTCTGACACTCTCTATCACTCTCTGACACTCTCAGACTCTCTCTGACACTCTCTGAAACTCTCTATCACTCTCTATCACTCTCTGACACTCTCTGACACTCTCTATCTCTCTCTGACACTCTCAGACACTCTCTGAAACTCTTTAACACTCTCTGAAACACTTCTATCACTCTCTATCACTCTCTGACACTCTCTGACACTCTCTGACACTCTCTATCACTCTCTGACACTCTCTGACACTCTCTGAAACTCTCAGACACTCACTATCACTCTCTGACACTCTCTGACACTCTCTATCACTCTCTGACACTCTCAGACACTCTCAGGCACTCACTATCACTCTCTGACACTCTCTGACACTCTCCATCACTCTCGATTACTCTCTGACACTCTCAGACACTCTCTGACACTCTCTGAAACTCTCTATCACTCTCTATCACTCTCTGACACCCTCTGACACTCTCAGACACTCTCTGACACACTCTGACATTCTCTGAAACTCTCTCTCACTCTCTATCACTCTCTGTCACTCTCTGACACTCTCTGACACTCTCAGACACTCTCTGACACTCTCTATCACTCTCTATCACTATCTGACACTCTCAGACACTCTCTGACACTCTCTGAAACTCTCTATCACTCTCTGACACTCTCTGACACTCTCTGACACTCTCTGACACTCTCTGAAGCTCTCTGAAGCTCTCTATCACTCTCTGACACTCTCTGACACTCTCTGACACTCTCTATCACTCTCTGACACTCTCTGAAACTCTCTATCACTCTCTGACACTCTCTGACACTCTCTGACACTCTCTATCACTCTCTGACACTCTCAGACACTCTCTGACACTCTCTGACACTCTCTGACACTCTCTATCACTCTCTGACACTCTCTGAAACTCTCTATCACTCTCTATCACTCTCTGACACTCTCTGAAACTCTCTATCACTCTCGATCACTCTCTGACACTCTCTGACACTCTCTATCACTCTCTGACACTCTCTGAAACTCTCTATCACTCTCTATCACTATCTGACACTCTCTCACACTCTCTATCACTCTCTATCACTCTCCATCACTCTCTGACACTCTCTGACACTCTCAGACACTCACTATCACTCTCTGACACTCTCTGACACTCTCTGAAACTCTCTATCACTCTCTATCACTCTCTGACACTCTCTGGCAACCTCTATCACTCTCTATCACTCTCCATCACTCTCTGACACTCTTTGACACTCTCTGACACTCTCTGAAACTCTCTATCACTCTCTGACAATCTCTGAAAATCTCTGACACTCTCTGACACTCTCTGACACTCTCTATCACTCTCTGACACTCTCTGAAACTCTCTATCACTCTCTATCACTCTCTATCACTCTCTGACACTCTCTGACACTCTCAGACACTCTCTGACAGTCTCTATCACTCTCTATCACTCTCAGACAATCACAGACACTCTCTGACACTCTCTGAAACTCTCTATCACTCTCTATCACTCTCTGACACTCTCTATCCCTCTCTATCACTCTCTGACACTCTCTGACACACTCTGACACTCTCTATCACTCTCTATCACTCTCTGACACTCTCAGACACTCTCTGAAATTCTCTATCACTCTCTGAAACTCTCTATCACTCTCTATCACTCTCTGACACTCTCTGACACTCTCTGGCACTCTCTGACACTCTCTATCCCTCTCTATCGCTCTCTGACACTCTCTGACACTCTCTGACACTCTCTGAAACTCTCTATCACTCTCGATCACTCTCTGACACTCTCTGACACTCTCTGACACTCTCTATCACTCTCTATCACTCTCTGACACTCTCTGAAACTCTCTATCACTCTCTATCACTCTCTGACACTCTCTGACACTCTCTGACACTCTCTATCACTCTCTGACACTCTCAGACACTCTCTGACACTCTCTGAAACTCTCTATCACTCTCTATCACTCTCTGACACTCTCTGACACTCTCTATCACTCTCTTACAATCTCAGACACTCTCTGCCACTCTCTGACACTCTCTGAAACTCTCTATCACTCTCTGACACTCTCTGACACTTTCAGACACTCTCTGACACTCTCTGACACTCTCTGAAACTCTCTATCACTCTGTATCACTCTCTGACACTCTCTGACACTCTCTGACACTCTCTGACACTCTCAGACACTCTCTGACACTCTCTGAAACTCTCTATCACTCTCTATCACTCTCTGACACCCTCTGACACTCTCAGACACTCTCTGACACACTCTGACATTCTCTGAAACTCTCTCTCACTCTCTATCACTCTCTGTCACTCTCTGACACTCTCTGACACTCTCAGACACTCTCTGACACTCTCTGACACTCTCTATCACTCTCTGACACTCTCAGACACTCTCTGACACTCTCTGAAACTCTCTATCACTCTCTATCACTCTCTGACACTCTCTGACACTCTCTATCACTCTCTTACAATCTCAGACACTCTCTGCCACTCTCTGACACTCTCTGAAACTCTCTATCACTCTCTGACACTCTCTGACACTTTCAGACACTCTCTGACACTCTCTGACACTCTCTGAAACTCTCTATCACTCTGTATCACTCTCTGACACTCTCTGACACTCTCTGACACTCTCTGACACTCTCTATCGCTCTCTGACACTCTCTGACACTCTCTGAAACTCTCAGACACTCACTATCACTCTCTGACACTCTCTGACACTCTCTGACACTCTCTATCACTCTCTGACACTCTCAGACACTCTCAGGCACTCACTATCACTCTCTGACACTCTCTGACACTCTCCATCACTCTCGATTACTCTCTGACACTCTCAGACACTCTCTGACACTCTCTGAAACTCTCTATCACTCTCTATCACTCTCTGACACCCTCTGACACTCTCAGACACTCTCTGACACACTCTGACATTCTCTGAAACTCTCTCTCACTCTCTATCACTCTCTGTCACTCTCTGACACTCTCTGACACTCTCAGACACTCTCTGACACTCTCTATCACTCTCTATCACTATCTGACACTCTCAGACACTCTCTGACACTCTCTGAAACTCTCTATCACTCTCTGACACTCTCTGACACTCTCTGACACTCTCTGACACTCTCTGAAGCTCTCTATCACTCTCTGACACTCTCTGACACTCTCTGACACTCTCTATCACTCTCTGACACTCTCAGACACTCTCTGACACTCTCTGACACTCTCTGACACTCTCTGAAACTCTCTATCACTCTCTGACACTCTCTGACACTCTCTGACACTCTCTATCACTCTCTGACACTCTCAGACACTCTCTGACACTCTCTGACACTCTCTGACACTCTCTATCACTCTCTGACACTCTCTGAAACTCTCTATCACTCTCTATCACTCTCTGACACTCTCTGACACTCTCAGACACTCTCTGACAGTCTCTATCACTCTCTATCACTCTCAGACAATCACAGACACTCTCTGACACTCTCTGAAACTCTCTATCACTCTCTATCACTCTCTATCACTCTCTGACACTCTCTGACACTCTCTGACAGTCTCTATCCCTCTCTATCACTCTCTGACACTCTCTGACACACTCTGACACTCTCTATCACTCTCTATCACTCTCTGACACTCTCAGACACTCTCTGACAGTCTCTATCACTCTCTGAAACTCTCTATCACTCTCTATCACTCTCTGACACTCTCTGACTCTCTCTGACACTCTCTGAAACTCTCTATCACTCTCGATCACTCTCTGACACTCTCTGACACTCTCTATCACTCTCTATCACTCTCTGACACTCTCTGAAACTCTCTATCACTCTCTATCACTCTCTGACACTCTCTCACACTCTCTATCACTCTCTATCACTCTCCATCACTCTCTGACACTCTCTGACACTCTCAGACACTCACTATCACTCTCTGACACTCTCTGACACTCTCTGAAACTCTCTATCACTCTCTGACACTCTCTGGCACTCTCTATCACTCTCTATCACTCTCCATCACTCTCTGACACTCTTTGACACTCTCTGACACTCTCTGAAACTCTCTATCACTCTCTGACAATCTCTGAAGCTCTCTGACACTCTCTGACACTCTCTATCACTCTCTGACACTCTCTGAAACTCTCTATCACTCTCTATCACTCTCTGACACTCTCTGACACTCTCAGACACTCTCTGACAGTCTCTATCACTCTCTATCACTCTCAGACAATCACAGACACTCTCTGACACTCTCTGAAACTCTCTATCACTCTCTATCACTCTCTGACACTCTCTGACACTCTCTGACACTCTCTATCCCTCTCTATCACTCTCTGACACTCTCTGACACACTCTGACACTCTCTATCACTCTCTATCACAATCTGACACTCTCAGACACTCTCTGACAGTCTCTATCACTCTCAGAAACTCTCTATCACTCTCTATCACTCTCTGACACTCTCTGACACTCTCTGGCACTCTCTGACACTCTCTATCCCTCTCTATCGCTCTCTGACACTCTCTGACACTCTCTGACACTCTCTGAAACTCTCTATCACTCTCGATCACTCTCTGACACTCTCTGACACTCTCTATCACTCTCTATCACTCTCTGACACTCTCTGAAACTCTCTATCACTCTCTATCACTCTCTGACACTCTCTCACACTCTCTATCACTCTCTATCACTCTCCATCACTCTCTGACACTCTCTGACACTCTCAGACGCTCACTATCACTCTCTGACACTCTCTGACACTCTGTGAAACTCTCTATCACTCTCTATCACTCTGTGACACTCTCTGCACTCTCTATCACTCTCTATCACTCTCCATCACTCTCTGACACTCTTTGACACTCTCTGACACTCTCTGAAACTCTCTATCACTCTCTGACACTCTGTGACACTCTCTGACACTCACTATCACTCTCTGACACTCTCTGACACTCTCTATCACTCTCTATCACTCTCTGACACTCTCTGACACTCTCTATCACTCTCTAAAACTCTCTGACACTCTCAGACACTCTCTGACACTCTCTGAAACTCTCTATCACTCTCTTTCACTCTCTGACACTCTCTGACACTCACTATCACTCTCTGACACTCTCTGACACTCTCTGACACTCTCTATCAGTCTCTATCCCTCTCTGACACTCTCTGACACTCTCTATCACTCTCTGACACTCTCAGACACTCACTATCACTCTCTGACACTCTCTGACACTCTCTGACACTCTCTGACACTCTCAGACACTCACTATCACTCTCTGACACTCTCTGACACTCTCTGAAACTCTCTATCACTCTCTGACACTCTCTGGCACTCTCTATCACTCTCTATCACTCTCCATCACTCTCTGACACTCTTTGACACTCTCTGACACTCTCTGAAACTCTCTATCACTCTCTGACAATCTCTGAAACTCTCTGACACTCTCTGACACTCTCTATCACTCTCTGACACTCTCTGAAACTCTCTATCACTCTCTATCACTCTCTGACACTCTCTGACACTCTCAGACACTCTCTGACAGTCTCTATCACTCTCTATCACTCTCAGACAATCACAGACACTCTCTGACACTCTCTGAAACTCTCTATCACTCTCTATCACTCTCTGACACTCTCTGACACTCTCTGACACTCTCTATCCCTCTCTATCACTCTCTGACACTCTCTGACACACTCTGACACTCTCTATCACTCTCTATCACAATCTGACACTCTCAGACACTCTCTGACAGTCTCTATCACTCTCAGAAACTCTCTATCACTCTCTATCACTCTCTGACACTCTCTGACACTCTCTGGCACTCTCTGACACTCTCTATCCCTCTCTATCGCTCTCTGACACTCTCTGACACTCTCTGACACTCTCTGAAACTCTCTATCACTCTCGATCACTCTCTGACACTCTCTGACACTCTCTATCACTCTCTATCACTCTCTGACACTCTCTGAAACTCTCTATCACTCTCTATCACTCTCTGACACTCTCTCACACTCTCTATCACTCTCTATCACTCTCCATCACTCTCTGACACTCTCTGACACTCTCAGACACTCACTATCACTCTCTGACACTCTCTGACACTCTGTGAAACTCTCTATCACTCTCTATCACTCTGTGACACTCTCTGCACTCTCTATCACTCTCTATCACTCTCCATCACTCTCTGACACTCTTTGACACTCTCTGACACTCTCTGAAACTCTCTATCACTCTCTGACACTCTGTGACACTCTCTGACACTCACTATCATTCTCTGACACTCTCTGACACTCTCTATCACTCTCTATCACTCTCTGACACTCTCTGACACTCTCTATCACTCTCTAAAACTCTCTGACACTCTCAGACACTCTCTGACACTCTCTGAAACTCTCTATCACTCTCTTTCACTCTCTGACACTCTCTGACACTCACTATCACTCTCTGACACTCTCTGACACTCTCTGACACTCTCTATCACTCTCTATCCCTCTCTGACACTCTCTGACACTCTCTATCACTCTCTGACACTCTCAGACGCTCTCTGACACTCTCTGAAACTCTCTATCACTCTCTATCACTCTCTGACACTCTCTGACACTCTCTATCACTCTCTATCACTCTCTGACACTCTCAGACACTCACTATCACTCTCTGACACTCTCTGACACTCTCTATCACACTCTATCACTCTCTGACACTCTCAGACACTCACTATCACTCTCTGAAACTCTCTATCACTCTCTGACACTCTCTGACACTCACTATCACTCTCTGAAACTCTCTATCACTCTCTATCACTCTCTGACACTCGCTGACACTCACTATCACTCTCTGACACGCTCTGACACTCTCTATCACTCTCTATCACTCTCTGACACTCTCTGACACTCTCTATCACTCTCTATCACTCTCTGACACTCTCAGACACTCACTATCACTCTCTGAAACTCTCTATCACTCTCTGACACTCTCTGACACTCACTATCACTCTCTGAAACTCTCTATCACTCTCTATCACTCTCTGACACTCTCTGACACTCACTATCACTCTCTGACACTCTCTGACACTCTCTATCACTCTCTATCACTCTCTGACACTCTCTGACACTCTCTATCACTCTCTATCACTCTCTGACACTCTCAGACACTCTCTGACACTCTCTGAAACTCTCTATCACTCTCTATCACTCTCTGACACTCTCTGACACTCTCTGACACTCACTATCACTCTCTGACAGTCTCTGACACTCTCTGACAATCTCTATCACTCTCTATCACTCTCTGACACTCTCTGACACTCTCTATCACTCTCTGACACTCTCAGACTCTCTCTGACACTCTCTGAAACTCTCTATCACTCTCTATCACTCTCTGACACTCTCTGACACTCTCTATCTCTCTCTGACACTCTCAGACACTCTCTGAAACTCTTTAACACTCTCTGAAACATTTCTATCACTCTCTATCACTCTCTGACACTCTCTGACACTCTCTGACTCTCTCTATCACTCTCTGACACTCTCTGACACTCTCTGAAACTCTCAGACACTCACTATCACTCTCTGACTCTCTCTGACACTCTCTATCACTCTCTGACACTCTCAGACACTCTCAGGCACTCACTATCACTCTCTGACACTCTCTGACACTCTCCATCACTCTCGATTACTCTCTGACACTCTCAGACACTCTCTGACACTCTCTGAAACTCTCTATCACTCTCTATCACTCTCTGACACCCTCTGACACTCTCAGACACTCTCTGACACACTCTGACATTCTCTGAAACTCTCTCTCACTCTCTATCACTCTCTGTCACTCTCTGACACTCTCTGACACTCTCAGACACTCTCTGACACTCTCTATCACTCTCTATCACTATCTGACACTCTCAGACACTCTCTGACACTCTCTGAAACTCTCTATCACTCTCTGACACTCTCTGACACTCTCTGACACTCTCTGACACTCTCTGAAGCTCTCTGAAGCTCTCTATCACTCTCTGACACTCTCTGACACTCTCTGACACTCTCTATCACTCTCTGACACTCTCAGACACTCTCTGACACTCTCTGACACTCTCTGACACTCTCTGAAACTCTCTATCACTCTCTGACACTCTCTGACACTCTCTGACACTCTCTATCACTCTCTGACACTCTCAGACACTCTCTGACACTCTCTGACACTCTCTATCACTCTCTGACACTCTCTGAAACTCTCTATCACTCTCTATCACTCTCTGACACTCTCTGACACTCTCAGACACTCTCTGACAGTCTCTATCACTCTCTATCACTCTCAGACAATCACAGACACTCTCTGACACTCTCTGAAACTCTCTATCACTCTCTATCACTCTCTGACACTCTCTGACACTCTCTGACAGTCTCTATCCCTCTCTATCACTCTCTGACACTCTCTGACACACTCTGACACTCTCTATCACTCTCTATCACTCTCTGACACTCTCAGACACTCTCTGACAGTCTCTATCACTCTCTGAAACTCTCTATCACTCTCTATCACTCTCTGACACTCTCTGACTCTCTCTGACACTCTCTGACACTCTCTATCCCTCTCTATCGCTCTCTGACACTCTCTCACACTCTCTGACACTCTCTGAAACTCTCTATCACTCTCGATCACTCTCTGACACTCTCTGACACTCTCTATCACTCTCTATCACTCTCTGACACTCTCTGAAACTCTCTATCACTCTCTATCACTCTCTGACACTCTCTCACACTCTCTATCACTCTCTATCACTCTCCATCACTCTCTGACACTCTCTGACACTCTCAGACACTCACTATCACTCTCTGACACTCTCTGAAACTCTCTGTCACTCTCTATCACTCTCTGACACTCTCTGGCCCTCTCTATCACTCTCTATCACTCTCCATCACTCTCTGACACTCTTTGACACTCTCTGACACACTCTGAAACTCTCTATCACTCTCTGACAATCTCTGAAACTCTCTGACACTCTCTGACACTCTCTATCACTCTCTGACACTCTCTGAAACTCTCTATCACTCTCTATCACTCTCTGACACTCTCTGACACTCTCAGACACTCTCTGACAGTCTCTATCACTCTCAGAAAATCACAGACACTCTCTGACACTCTCTGAAACTCTCTATCACTCTCTATCACTCTCTGACACTCTCTGACACTCTCTGACACTCTCTATCCCTCTCTATCACTCTCTGACACTCTCTGACACACTCTGACACTCTCTATCACTCTCTATCACTCTCTGACACTCTCAGACACTCTCTGACAGTCTCTATCACTCTCTGAAACTCTCTATCACTCTCTATCACTCTCTGACACTCTCTGACACTCTCTGGCACTCTCTGACACTCTCTATCCCTCTCTATCGCTCTCTGACACTCTCTGACACTCTCTGACACTCTCTGACACTCTCTGAAACTCTCTATCACTCTCGATCACTCTCTGACACTCTCTGACACTCTCTATCACTCTCTGACACTCTCTGAAACTCTCTATCACTCTCTATCACTCTCTGACACTCTCTCACACTCTCTATCACTCTCTATCACTCTCCATCACTCTCTGACACTCTCTGACACTCTCAGACACTCACTATCACTCTCTGACACTCTCTGACACTCTGTGAAACTCTCTATCACTCTCTATCACTCTCTGACACTCTCTGCACTCTCTATCACTCTCCATCACTCTCTGACACTCTTTGACACTCTCTGACACTCTCTGAAACTCTCTATCACTCTCTGACACTCTCTGACACTCTCTATCTCTCTCTGACACTCTCAGACACTCTCTGAAACTCTTTAACACTCTCTGAAACACTTCTATCACTCTCTATCACTCTCTGACACTCTCTGACACTCTCTGACACTCTCTGACACTCTCTATCACTCTCTGACACTCTCTATCACTCTCTGACACTCTCTGAAACTCTCTATCACTCTCTATCACTCTCTGACACTCTCTGACACTCTCAGACACTCTCTGACACTCTCTGACACTCTCTGAAACTCTCTATCACTCTGTATCACTCTCTGACACTCTCTGACACTCTCTGACACTCTCTATCGCTCTCTGACACTCTCTGACACTCTCTGAAACTCTCAGACTCTCACTATCGCTCTCTGACACTCTCTGACACTCTCTGACACTCTCTATCACTCTCTGACACTCTCAGACACTCTCAGGCACTCACTATCACTCTCTGACACTCTCTGACACTCTCCATCACTCTCGATTACTCTCTGACACTCTCAGACACTCTCTGACACTCTCTGAAACTCTCTATCACTCTCTATCACTCTCTGACACCCTCTGACACTCTCAGACACTCTCTGACACACTCTGACATTCTCTGAAACTCTCTCTCACTCTCTATCACTCTCTGTCACTCTCTGACACTCTCTGACACTCTCAGACACTCTCTGACACTCTCTATCACTCTCTATCACTATCTGACACTCTCAGACACTCTCTGACACTCTCTGAAACTCTCTATCACTCTCTGACACTCTCTGACACTCTCTGACACTCTCTGACACTCTCTGAAGCTCTCTATCACCCTCTGACACTCTCTGACACTCTCTGACACTCTCTGACACTCTCTGAAACTCTCTATCACTCTCTGACACTCTCTGACACTCTCTGACACTCTCTATCACTCTCTGACACTCTCAGACACTCTCTGACACTCTCTGACACTCTCTGACACTCGCTATCACTCTCTGACACTCTCTGAAACTCTCTATCACTCTCTATCACTCTCTGACACTCTCTGACACTCTCAGACACTCTCTGACAGTCTCTATCACTCTCTATCACTCTCAGACAATCACAGACACTCTCTGACACTCTCTGAAACTCTCTATCTCTCTCTATCACTCTATGACACTCTCTGACACTCTCTGACACTCTCTATCCCTCTCTATCACTCTCTGACACTCTCTGACACACTCTGACACTCTCTATCACTCTCTATCACTCTCTGACAGTCTCAGACACTCTCTGACAGTCTCTATCAATCTCTGAAACTCTCTATCACTCTCTATCACTCTCTGACACTCTCTGAAACTCTCTATCACTCTCGATCACTCTCTGACACTCTCTGACACTCTCTATCACTCTCTGACACTCTCTGAAACTCTCTATCACTCTCTATCACTCTCCGACACTCTCTCACACTCTCTATCACTCTCTATCACTCTCCATCACTCTCTGACACTCTCTGACACTCTCAGACACTCTCTGACACTCTCTGAAACTCTCTATCACTCTCTGACACTCTCTGACACTCTCTGACACTCTCTGAAGCTCTCTATCACTCTCTGACACTCTCTGACACTCTCTGACACTCTCTATCACTCTCTGACACTCTCAGACACTCTCTGACACTCTCTGACACTCTCTGACACTCTCTGAAACTCTCTATCACTCTCTGACACTCTCTGACACTCTCTGACACTCTCTATCACTCTCTGACACTCTCAGACACTCTCTGACACTCTCTGACACTCTCTGACACTCTCTATCACTCTCTGACACTCTCTGAAACTCTCTATCACTCTCTATCACTCTCTGACACTCTCTGACACTCTCAGACACTCTCTGACAGTCTCTATCACTCTCTATCACTCTCAGACAATCACAGACACTCTCTGACATTCTCTGAAACTCTCTATCACTCTCTATCACTCTCTGACACTCTCTGACACTCTCTGACAGTCTCTATCCCTCTCTATCACTCTCTGACACTCTCTGACACACTCTGACACTCTCTATCACTCTCTATCACTCTCTGACACTCTCAGACACTCTCTGACAGTCTCTATCACTCTCTGAAACTCTCTATCACTCTCTATCACTCTCTGACACTCTCTGACTCTCTCTGACACTCTCTGACACACTCTATCCCTCTCTATCGCTCTCTGACACTCTCTGACACTCTCTGACACTCTCTGACACTCTCTGAAACTCTCTATCACTCTCGATCACTCTCTGACACTCTCTGACACTCTCTATCACTCTCTATCACTCTCTGACACTCTCTGAAACTCTCTATCACTCTCTATCACTCTCTGACACTCTCTCACACTCTCTATCACTCTCTATCACTCTCCATCACTCTCTGACACTCTCTGACACTCTCAGACACTCACTATCACTCTCTGACACTCTCTGACACTCTCTGAAACTCTCTATCACTCTCTATCACTCTCTGACACTCTCTGGCACTCTCTATCACTCTCTATCACTCTCCATCACTCTCTGACACTCTTTGACACTCTCTGACACTCTCTGAAACTCTCTATCACTCTCTGACAATCTCTGAAACTCTCTGACACTCTCTGACACTCTCTATCACTCTCTGACACTCTCTGAAACTCTCTATCACTCTCTATCACTCTCTGACACTCTCTGACACTCTCAGACACTCTCTGACAGTCTCTATCACTCTCTATCACTCTCAGACAATCACAGACACTCTCTGACACTCTCTGAAACTCTCTATCACTCTCTATCACTCTCTGACACTCTCTGACACTCTCTGACACTCTCTATCCCTCTCTATCACTCTCTGACACTCTCTGACACACTCTGACACTCTCTATCACTCTCTATCACAATCTGACACTCTCAGACACTCTCTGACAGTCTCTATCACTCTCTGAAACTCTCTATCACTCTCTATCACTCTCTGACACTCTCTGACACTCTCTGGCACTCTCTGACACTCTCTATCCCTCTCTATCGCTCTCTGACACTCTCTGACACTCTCTGACACTCTCTGAAACTCTCTATCACTCTCGATCACTCTCTGACACTCTCTGACACTCTCTATCACTCTCTATCACTCTCTGACACTCTCTGAAACTCTCTATCACTCTCTATCACTCTCTGACACTCTCTCACACTCTCTATCACTCTCTATCACTCTCCATCACTCTCTGACACTCTCTGACACTCTCAGACACTCACTATCACTCTCTGACACTCTCTGACACTCTGTGAAACTCGCTATCACTCTCTATCACTCTGTGACACTCTCTGCACTCTCTATCACTCTCTATAACTCTCCATCACTCTCTGACACTCTTTGACACTCTCTGACACTCTCTGAAACTCTCTATCACTCTCTGACACTCTGTGACACTCTCTGACACTCACTATCACTCTCTGACACTCTCTGACACTCTCTATCACTCTCTATCACTTTCTGACACTCTCTGACACTCTCTATCACTCTCTAAAACTCTCTGACACTCTCAGACACTCTCTGACACTCTCTGAAACTCTCTATCACTCTCTTTCACTCTCTGACACTCTCTGACACTCACTATCACTCTCTGACACTCTCTGACACTCTCTGACACTCTCTATCACTCTCTATCCCTCTCTGACACTCTCTGACACTCTCTATCACTCTCTGACACTCTCAGACGCTCTCTGACACTCTCTGAAACTCTCTATCACTCTCTATCACTCTCTGACACTCTCTGACACTCTCTATCACTCTCTATCACTCTCTGACACTCTCAGACACTCACTATCACTCTCTGACACTCTCTGACACTCTCTATCACACTCTATCACTCTCTGACACTCTCAGACACTCACTATCACTCTCTGAAACTCTCTATCACTCTCTGACACTCTCTGACACTCACTATCACTCTCTGAAACTCTCTATCACTCTCTATCACTCTCTGACACTCGCTGACACTCACTATCACTCTCTGACACGCTCTGACACTCTCTATCACTCTCTATCACTCTCTGACACTCTCTGACACTCTCTATCACTCTCTATCACTCTCTGACACTCTCAGACACTCACTATCACTCTCTGAAACTCTCTATCACTCTCTGACACTCTCTGACACTCACTATCACTCTCTGAAACTCTCTATCACTCTCTATCACTCTCTGACACTCTCTGACACTCACTATCACTCTCTGACACTCTCTGACACTCTCTATCACTCTCTATCACTCTCTGACACTCTCTGACACTCTCTATCACTCTCTATCACTCTCTGACACTCTCAGACACTCTCTGACACTCTCTGAAACTCTCTATCACTCTCTATCACTCTCTGACACTCTCTGACACTCTCTGACACTCACTATCACTCTCTGACAGTCTCTGACACTCTCTGACAATCTGTATCACTCTCTATCACTCTCTGACACTCTCTGACACTCTCTATCACTCTCTGACACTCTCAGACTCTCTCTGACACTCTCTGAAACTCTCTATCACTCTCTATCACTCTCTGACACTCTCTGACACTCTCTATCTCTCTCTGACACTCTCAGACACTCTCTGAAACTCTTTAACACTCTCTGAAACACTTCTATCACTCTCTATCACTCTCTATCACTCTCTGACACTCTCAGACACTCTCTGACACTCTCTGAAACTCTCTATCACTCTCTATCACTCTCTGACACTCTCTGACACTCTCTGACACTCACTATCACTCTCTGACAGTCTCTGACACTCTCTGACAATCTGTATCACTCTCTATCACTCTCTATCACTCTCTATCACTCTCAGACAATCACAGACACTCTCTGACACTCTCTGAAACTCTCTATCACTCTCTATCACTCTCTGACACTCTCTGACACTCTCTGACACTCTCTATCCCTCTCTATCACTCTCTGACACTCTCTGACACACTCTGACACTCTCTATCACTCTCTATCACAATCTGACACTCTCAGACACTCTCTGACAGTCTCTATCACTCTCTGAAACTCTCTATCACTCTCTATCACTCTCTGACACTCTCTGACACTCTCTGGCACTCTCTGACACTCTCTATCCCTCTCTATCGCTCTCTGACACTCTCTGACACTCTCTGACACTCTCTGAAACTCTCTATCACTCTCGATCACTCTCTGACACTCTCTGACACTCTCTATCACTCTCTATCACTCTCTGACACTCTCTGAAACTCTCTATCACTCTCTATCACTCTCTGACACTCTCTCACACTCTCTATCACTCTCAATCACTCTCCATCACTCTCTGACACTCTCTGACACTCTCAGACACTCACTATCACTCTCTGACACTCTCTGACACTCTGTGAAACTCGCTATCACTCTCTATCACTCTGTGACACTCTCTGCACTCTCTATCACTCTCTATAACTCTCCATCACTCTCTGACACTCTTTGACACTCTCTGACACTCTCTGAAACTCTCTATCACTCTCTGACACTCTGTGACACTCTCTGACACTCACTATCACTCTCTGACACTCTCTGACACTCTCTATCACTCTCTATCACTTTCTGACACTCTCTGACACTCTCTATCACTCTCTAAAACTCTCTGACACTCTCAGACACTCTCTGACACTCTCTGAAACTCTCTATCACTCTCTTTCACTCTCTGACACTCTCTGACACTCACTATCACTCTCTGACACTCTCTGACACTCTCTGACACTCTCTAACACTCTCTATCCCTCTCTGACACTCTCTGACACTCTCTATCACTCTCTGACACTCTCAGACGCTCTCTGACACTCTCTGAAACTCTCTATCACTCTCTATCACTCTCTGACACTCTCTGACACTCTCTATCACTCTCTATCACTCTCTGACACTCTCAGACACTCACTATCACTCTCTGACACTCTCTGACACTCTCTGACACTCTCTATCACACTCTATCACTCTCTGACACTCTCAGACACTCACTATCACTCTCTGAAACTCTCTATCACTCTCTGACACTCTCTGACACTCACTATCACTCTCTGAAACTCTCTATCACTCTCTATCACTCTCTGACACTCGCTGACACTCACTATCACTCTCTGACACGCTCTGACACTCTCTATCACTCTCTATCACTCTCTGACACTCTCTGACACTCTCTATCACTCTCTATCACTCTCTGACACTCTCAGACACTCACTATCACTCTCTGAAACTCTCTATCACTCTCTGACACTCTCTGACACTCACTATCACTCTCTGAAACTCTCTATCACTCTCTATCACTCTCTGACACTCTCTGACACTCACTATCACTCTCTGACACTCTCTGACACTCTCTATCACTCTCTATCACTCTCTGACACTCTCTGACACTCTCTATCACTCTCTATCACTCTCTGACACTCTCAGACACTCTCTGACACTCTCTGAAACTCTCTATCACTCTCTATCACTCTCTGACACTCTCTGACACTCTCTGACACTCACTATCACTCTCTGACAGTCTCTGACACTCTCTGACAATCTGTATCACTCTCTATCACTCTCTGACACTCTCTGACACTCTCTATCACTCTCTGACACTCTCAGACTCTCTCTGACACTCTCTGAAACTCTCTATCACTCTCTATCACTCTCTGACACTCTCTGACACTCTCTATCTCTCTCTGACACTCTCAGACACTCTCTGAAACTCTTTAACACTCTCTGAAACACTTCTATCACTCTCTATCACTCTCTATCACTCTCTGACACTCTCAGACACTCTCTGACACTCTCTGAAACTCTCTATCACTCTCTATCACTCTCTGACACTCTCTGACACTCTCTGACACTCACTATCACTCTCTGACAGTCTCTGACACTCTCTGACAATCTGTATCACTCTCTATCACTCTCTGACACTCTCTGACACTCTCTATCACTCTCTGACACTCTCAGACTCTCTCTGACACTCTCTGAAACTCTCTATCACTCTCTATCACTCTCTGACACTCTCTGACACTCTCTATCTCTCTCTGACACTCTCTGACACTCTCTGACACTCTCCATCACTATCGATTACTCTCTGACACTCTCAGACACTCTCTGACACTCTCTGAAACTCTCTATCACTCTCTATCACTCTCTGACACCCTCTGACACTCTCAGACACTCTCTGACACACTCTGACATTCTCTGAAACTCTCTCTCACTCTCTATCACTCTCTGTCACTCTCTGACACTCTCTGACACTCTCAGACACTCTCTGACACTCTCTATCACTCTCTATCACTATCTGACACTCTCAGACACTCTCTGACACTCTCTGAAACTCTCTATCACTCTCTGACACTCTCTGACACTCTCTGACACTCTCTGAAGCTCTCTGAAGCTCTCTATCACTCTCTGACACTCTCTGACACTCTCTGACACTCTCTATCACTCTCTGACACTCTCAGACACTCTCTGACACTCTCTGACACTCTCTGACACTCTCTGAAACTCTCTATCACTCTCTGACACTCTCTGACACTCTCTGACACTCTCTATCACTCTCTGACACTCTCAGACACTCTCTGACACTCTCTGACACTCTCTGACACTCTCTATCACTCTCTGACACTCTCTGAAACTCTCTATCACTCTCTATCACTCTCTGACACTCTCTGACACTCTCAGACACTCTCTGACAGTCTCTATCACTCTCTATCACTCTCAGACAATCACAGACACTCTCTGACACTCTCTGAAACTCTCTATCACTCTCTATCACTCTCTGACACTCTCTGACACTCTCTGACAGTCTCTATCCCTCTCTATCACTCTCTGACACTCTCTGACACACTCTGACACTCTCTATCACTCTCTATCACTCTCTGACACTCTCAGACACTCTCTGACAGTCTCTATCACTCTCTGAAACTCTCTATCACTCTCTATCACTCTCTATCACTCTCTGACACTCTCTGACTCTGTCTGACACTCTCTGACACTCTCTATCCCTCTCTATCGCTCTCTGACACTCTCTCACACTCTCTGACACTCTCTGACACTCTCTGAAACTCTCTATCACTCTCGATCACTCTCTGACACTCTCTGACACTCTCTATCACTCTCTATCACTCTCTGACACTCTCTGAAACTCTCTATCACTCTCTATCACTCTCTGACACTCTCTCACACTCTCTATCACTCTCTATCACTCTCCATCACTCTCTGACACTCTCTGACACTCTCAGACACTCACTATCAATCTCTGACACTCTCTGACACTCTCTGAAACTCTCTATCACTCTCTATCACTCTCTGACACTCTCTGGCCCTCTCTATCACTCTCTATCACTCTCCATCACTCTCTGACACTCTTTGACACTCTCTGACACTCTCTGAAACTCTCTATCACTCTCTGACAATCTCTGAAACTCTCTGACACTCTCTGACACTCTCTATCACTCTCTGACACTCTCTGAAACTCCTTATCACTCTCTGACACTCTCTGACACTCTCAGACACTCTCTGACAGTCTCTATCACTCTCTATCACTCTCAGAAAATCACAGACACTCTCTGACACTCTCTGAAACTCTCTATCACTCTCTATCACTCTCTGACACTCTCTGACACTCTCTGACACTCTCTATCCCTCTCTATCACTCTCTGACACTCTCTGACACACTCTGACACTCTCTATCACTCTCTATCACTCTCTGACACTCTCAGACACTCTCTGACAGTCTCTATCACTCTCTGAAACTCTCTATCACTCTCTATCACTCTCTGACACTCTCTGACACTCTCTGGCACTCTCTGACACTCTCTATCCCTCTCTATCGCTCTCTGACACTCTCTCACACTCTCTGACACTCTCTGACACTCTCTGAAACTCTCTATCACTCTCGATCACTCTCTGACACTCTCTGACACTCTCTATCACTCTCTATCACTCTCTGACACTCTCTGAAACTCTCTATCACTCTCTATCACTCTCTGACACTCTCTCACACTCTCTATCACTCTCTATCACTCTCCATCACTCTCTGACACTCTCTGACACTCTCAGACACTCACTATCACTCTCTGACACTCTCTGACACTCTGTGAAACTCTCTATCACTCTCTATCACTCTCTGACACTCTCTGCACTCTCTATCACTCTCTATCACTCTCCATCACTCTCTGACACTCTTTGACACTCTCTGACACTCTCTGAAACTCTCTATCACTCTCTGACACTCTCTGACACTCTCTATCTCTCTCTGACACTCTCAGACACTCTCTGAAACTCTTTAACACTCTCTGAAACACTTCTATCACTCTCTATCACTCTCTGACACTCTCTGACACTCTCTGACACTCTCTGACACTCTCTATCACTCTCTGACACTCTCTATCACTCTCTGACACTCTCTGAAACTCTCTATCACTCTCTATCACTCTCTGACACTCTCTGACACTCTCAGACACTCTCTGACACTCTCTGAAACTCTCTATCACGCTGTATCACTCTCTGACACTCTCTGACACTCTCTGACACTCTCTATCGCTCTCTGACACTCTCTGACACTCTCTGAAACTCTCAGACACTCACTATCGCTCTCTGACACTCTCTGACACTCTCTGACACTCTCTATCACTCTCTGACACTCTCAGACACTCTCAGGCACTCACTATCACTCTCTGACACTCTCTGACACTCTCCATCACTCTCGATTACTCTCTGACACTCTCAGACACTCTCTGACCTTCTCTGAAACTCTCTATCACTCTCTATCACTCTCTGACACCCTCTGACACTCTCAGACACTCTCTGACACACTCTGACATTCTCTGAAACTCTCTCTCACTCTCTATCACTCTCTGTCACTCTCTGACACTCTCTGACACTCTCAGACACTCTCTGACACTCTCTATCACTCTCTATCACTATCTGACACTCTCAGACACTCTCTGACACTCTCTGAAACTCTGTATCACTCTCTGACACTCTCTGACACTCTCTGACACTCTCTGAAGCTCTCTATCACCCTCTGACGCTCTCTGACACTCTCTGACACTCTCTATCACTCTCTGACACTCTCAGACACTCTCTGACACTCTCTGACACTCTCTGACACTCTCTGAAACTCTCTATCACTCTCTGACACTCTCTGACACTCTCTGACACTCTCTATCACTCTCTGACACTCTCAGACACTCTCTGACCCTCTCTGACACTCTCTGACACTCGCTATCACTCTCTGACACTCTCTGAAACTCTCTATCACTCTCTATCACTCTCTGACACTCTCTGACACTCTCAGACACTCTCTGACAGTCTCTATCACTCTCTATCACTCTCAGACAATCACAGACACTCTCTGACACTCTCTGAAACTCTCTATCTCTCTCTATCACTCTCTGACACTCTCTGACACTCTCTGACACTCTCTAACCCTCTCTATCACTCTCTGACACTCTCTGACACACTCTGACACTCTCTATCACTCTCTATCACTCTCTGACAGTCTCAGACACTCTCTGACAGTCTCTATCAATCTCTGAAACTCTCTATCACTCTCTATCACTCTCTGACACTCTCTGAAACTCTCTATCACTCTCGATCACTCTCTGACACTCTCTGACACTCTCTATCACTCTCTGACACTCTCTGAAACTCTCTATCACTCTCTATCACTCTCCGACACTCTCTCACACTCTCTATCACTCTCTATCACTCTCCATCACTCTCTGACACTCTCTGACACTCTCAGACACTCACTATCACTCTCTGACACTCTCTGACACTCTCTGAAACTCTCTATCACTCTCTATCACTCTCTGACACTCTCTGGCACTCTCTATCACTCTCTATCACTCTCCATCACTCTCTGACACTCTTTGACACTCTCTGACACTCTCTGAAACTCTCTATCACTCTCTGACAATCTCTGAAACTCTCTGACACTCTCTGACACTCTCTATCACTCTCTGACACACTCTGAAACTCTCTATCACTCTCTATCACTCTCTATCACTCTCTGACACTCTCTGACACTCTCAGACACTCTCTGACAGTCTCTATCACTCTCTATCACTCTCAGACAATCACAGACACTCTCTGACACTCTCTGAAACTCTCTATCACTCTCTATCACTCTCTGACACTCTCTGACACTCTCTATCCCTCTCTATCACTCTCTGACACTCTCTGACACACTCTGACACTCTCTATCACTCTCTATCACTCTCTGACACTCTCAGACACTCTCTGAAATTCTCTATCACTCTCTGAAACTCTCTATCACTCTCTATCACTCTCTGACACTCTCTGACACTCTCTGGCACTCTCTGACACTCTCTATCCCTCTCTATCGCTCTCTGACACTCTCTGACACTCTCTGACACTCTCTGATACTCTCTATCACTCTCGATCACTCTCTGACACTCTCTGACACTCTCTATCACTCTCTATCACTCTCTGACACTCTCTGAAACTCTCTATCACTCTCTATCACTCTCTGACACTCTCTCACACTCTCTATCACTCTCTATCACTCTCCATCACTCTCTGACACTCTCTGCCACTCTCAGACACTCACTATCACTCTCTGACACTCTCTGACACTCTGTGAAACTCTCTATCACTCTCTGACACTCTCTGCACTCTCTATCACTCTCTATCACTCTCCATCACTCTCTGACACTCTTTGACACTCTCTGACACTCTCTGAAACTCTCTATCACTCTCTGACAATCTCTGAAACTCTCTGACACTCTCTGACACTCTCTATCACTCTCTGACACACTCAGACACTCTCTGACACTGTCTATCACTCTCTATCACTCTCTGAAAGTCTCAGACACTCTCTGACAGTCTCTATCACTCTCTGAAACTCTCTATCACTCTCTATCACTCTCTGACACTCTCTGAAACTCTCTATCAATCTCGATCACTCTCTGACACTCTCTGACACTCTCTATCACTCTCTGACACTCTCTGAAACTCTCTATCACTCTCTATCACTCTCTGACACTCTCTCACACTCTCTATCACTCTCTATCACTCTCCATCACTCTCTGACACTCTCTGACACTCTCTGACACTCTCTGAAACTCTATATCACTCTCTATCACTCTCTGAAACTCTCTGGCACTCTCTATCACTCTCTATCACTCTCCATCATCCTCTGACACTCTTTGACACTCTCTGACACTCTCTGAAACTCTCTATCACTCTCTGACAATCTCTGAAACTCTCTGACACTCTCTGACACTCTCTATCACTCTCTGACACTCTCTGAAACTCTCTATCACTCTCTATCACTCTCTATCACTCTCTGACACTCTCTGACACTCTCAGACACTCTCTGACAGTCTCTATCACTCTCTATCACTCTCAGACAATCACAGACACTCTCTGACACTCTCTGAAACTCTCTATCACTCTCTATCACTCTCTGACACTCTCTGACACTCTCTATCCCTCTCTATCACTCTCTGACAGTCTCTGAAACACTCTGACACTCTCTATCACTCTCTATCACTCTCTGACACTATCTGAAACTCTCTATCACTCTCTATCACTCTCTGACACTCTCTGACACTCTCTATCACTCTCTATCACTCTCCATCACTCTCTGACACTCTCTGACACTCTCAGACACTCACTATCACTCTCTGACACTCTCTGACACTCTCTGCACTCTCTATCACTCTCTATCACTCTCCATCACTCTCTGACACTCTTTGACACTCTCTGACACTCTCTGAAACTCTCTATCACTCTCTGACAATCTCTGAAACTCTCTGACACTCTCTGACACTCTCTATCACTCTCTGACACACTCAGACACTCTCTGACACTGTCTGACACTCTCTGAAACTCTCTATCACTCTCTATCACTCTCTGACACTCTCTGACACTCTCTGACACTCTCTGACACTCTCTATCACTCTCTGACACTCTCTGACACTCTCTGACACTCTCTATCCCTCTCTATCGCTCTCTGACACTCTCTGACACTCTCTGAAAGTCTCAGACACTCTCGATCACTCTCTGACACTCTCTGACACACTCTATCACTCTCTATCACTCTCTGACACTCTCTGAAACTCTCTATCACTCTCTATCACTCTCTGACACTCTCTGACACTCTCTATCACTCTCCATCACTCTCTGACACTCTCTGACACTCTCAGACACTCACTATCACTCTCTGACACTCTCTGACACTCTCTGAAGCTCTCTATCACTCTCCATCACTCTCTGACACTCTCTGACACTCTCAGACACTCACTATCACTCTCTATCACTCTCGGACACTCTCTGGCACTCTCTATCACTCTCTATCACTCTCCATCACTCTCTGACACTCTTTGACACTCTCTGACACTCTCTGAAACTCTCTATCACTCTCTGACAATCTCTGAAACTCTCTGACACTCTCTGACACTCTCTGACACTCTCAGACACTCTCAGACACTCTCTGACACTCTCTGACACTCTGTGAAACTCTCTATCACTCTCTATCACTCTCTGACACTCTCTGCACTCTCTATCACTCTCGATCACTCTCCATCACTCTCTGACACTCTTTGACACTCTCTGACACTCTCTGAAACTCTCTATCACTCTCTGACAATCTCTGAAACTCTCTGACACTCTCTGACACTCTCTATCACTCTCTGACACTCTCAGACACTCTCTGACACTGTCTGACACTCTCTGAAACTCTCTATCACTCTCTATCACTCTCTGACACTCTCTGACACTCTCTGACACTCTCTGACACTCTCTGTCACTCTCTGACACTCTCTGACACTCTCTATCCCTCTCTATCGCTCTCTGACACTCTCTGACACTCTCTGTAACTCTCAGACACTCTCGATCACTCTCTGACACTCTCTGACACACTCTATCACTCTCTATCACTCTCTGTCACTCTCTGAAACTCTCTATCACTCTATATCACTCTCTGACACTCTCTGACACTCTCTATCACTCTCCATCACTCTCTGACACTCTCTGACACTCTCAGACACTCACTATCACTCTCTGACACTCTCTGACACTCTCTGAAACTCTCTATCTCTCTCTATCACTCTCGGACACTCTCTGGCACTCTCTATCACTCTCTATCACTCTCCATCACTCTCTGACACTCTTTGACACTCTCTGACACTCTCTGAAACTCTCTATCACTCTCTGACAATCTCTGAAACTCTCTGACACTCTCTGACACTCTCTGACACTCTCAGACACTCTCAGACACTCTCTGGCACTCTCTGACACTCTGTGAAACTCTCTATCACTCTCTATCACTCTCTGACACTCTCTGCACTCTCTGACACTCTCTGACACTCTCTGTCACTCTCTGACACTCTCTGACACTCTCTATCCCTCTCTATCGCTCTCTGACACTCTCTGACACTCTCTGAAACTCTCAGACACTCTCGATCACTCTCTGACAGTCTCTGACACACTCTATCACTCTCTATCACTCTCTGTCACTCTCTGAAACTCTCTGTCACTCTCTATCACTCTCTGACACTCTCTGACACTCTCTATCACTCTCCATCACTCTCTGACACTCTCTGACACTCTCAGACACTCACTATCACTCTCTGACACTCTCTGACACTCTCTGAAACTCTCTATCACTCTCTATCACTCTCGGACACTCTCTGGCACTCTCTATCACTCTCTATCACTCTCCATCACTCTCTGACACTCTTTGACACTCTCTGACACTCTCTGAAACTCTCTATCACTCTCTGACAATCTCTGAAACTCTCTGACACTCTCTGACACTCTCTATCACTCTCTGACACTCTCAGACACTCTCTGACACTCTCTGATACTCTCTGAAACTCTCTATCACTCTCTGACACTCTCTGACACTCTCTGACACTCTCTATCACTCTCTGACACTCTCTGACACTCTCTGAAACTCTCTATCACTCTCTATCACTCTCTGACACTCTCTGACACTCTCTATCACTCTCTATCACTCTCTGACACTCTCTGAAACTATCTATCACTCTCTATCGCTCTCCATCACTCTCTGACACTCTCTGACACTCTCAGACACTCACTATCACTCTCTGACACTCTCTGACACTCTCTGAAACTCTCTATCGCTCTCTATCACTCTCTGACACTCTCTGGCACTCTCTGACACTCTCTGAAACTCTCTGAAACTCTCTGACACTCTCTGAAACTCTCTGACACTCTCTATCACTCTCTATCACTCTCTGACACTCTCGGACACTCTCTGGCACTCTCTATCACTCTCTATCACTCTCTGACACTCTTTGACACTCTCTGACACTCTCTGAAACTCTCTGAAACTCTCTGACACTCTCTGAAACTCTCTGACACTCTCTGACACTCATTATCACTCTCTGACACTCTCGGACACTCTCTGGCACTCTCTATCACTCTCTATCACTCTTCATCACTCTCTGACACTCTTTGACACTCTCTGACACTCTCTGAAACTCTCTATCACTCTCTGACAATCTCTGAAACTCTCTGACACTCTCTGACACTCTCTATCACTTTCTGACACTCTCAGACACTCTCTGACACTCTCTGACACTCTCTGAAACTCTCTATCACTCTCTGACACTCTCTGACACTCTCTGACACTCTCTATCACTCTCTGACACTCTCTGACACTCTCTGAAACTCTCTATCACTCTCTATCACTCTCTGACACTCTCTGACTCTCTCTATCACTCTCTATCACTCTCTGACACTCTCTGAAACTCTCTATCAATCTCTATCACTCTCCATCACTCTCTGACACTCTCTGACACTCTCAGACACTCACTATCACTCTCTGACACTCTCTGACACTCTCTGAAACTCTCTATCACTCTCTAACACTCTCTGACACTCTCTGGCACTCTCTATCACTCTCTATCACTCTCCATCACTCTCTGACACTCTTTGACACTCTCTGACACTCTCTGAAACTCTCTGAAACTCTCTGACACTCTCTGAAACTCTCTGACACTCTCTGAAACTCTCTGACAATCTCTGACACTCATTATCACTCTCTGACACTCTTTGACACTCTCTGACACTCTCTGAAACTCTCTGAAAATCTCTGACACTCTCTGAAACTCTCTGACACTCTCTGACACTCATTATCACTCTCTGACACTCTCAGACACTCTCTGACACTCTCTGAAACTCTCTATCACTCTCTATCACTCTCTGAAACTCTCTGACACTCTCTGACGCTCCCTATCAATCTCTATCACTCTCTGACACTCTCTGACACTCTCTGACACTCTCTATCCCTCTCTATCGCTCTCTGACACTCTCTGACACTCTCTATCACTCTCTGACACTCTCTGCACTCTCTATCACTCTCTATCACTCTCCATCACTCTCTGACACTCTTTGACACTCTCTGACACTCTCTGAAACTCTCTATCACTCTCTGACAATCTCTGAAACTCTCTGACACTCTCTGACACTCTCTATCCTCTCTGACACTCTCAGACACTCTCTGACACTGTCTGACACTCTCTGAAACTCTCTATCACTCTCTATCACTCTCTGACACTCTCTGACACTCTCTGACACTCTCTGACACTCTCTGTCACTCTCTGACACTCTCTGACACTCTCTATCCCTCTCTATCGCTCTCTGACACTCTCTGACACTCTCTGAAACTCTCAGACACTCTCGATCACACTCTGACACTCTCTGACACACTCTATCACGTTCTATCACTCTCTGTCACTCTCTGAAACTCTCTATCACTCTCTATCACTCTCTGACACTCTCTGACACTCTCTATCACTCTCCATCACTCTCTGACACTCTCTGACACTCTCAGACACTCACTATCACTCTCTGACACTCTCTGACACTCTCTGAAACTCTCTATCTCTCTCTATCACTCTCGGACACTCTCTGGCACTCTCTATCACTCTCTATCACTCTCCATCACTCTCTGACACTCTGTGACACTCTCTGACACTCTCTGAAACTCTCTATCACTCTCTGACAATCTCTGAAACTCTCTGACACTCTCTGACACTCTCTGACACTCTCAGACACTCTCAGACACTCTCAGACACTCTCTGACACTCTCTGACACTCTGTGAAACTCTCTATCACTCTCTATCACTCTCTGACACTCTCTGCACTCTCTATCACTCTCTATCACTCTCCATCACTCTCTGACACTCTTTGACACTCTCTGACACTCTCTGAAACTCTCTATCACTCTCTGACAATCTCTGAAACTCTCTGACACTCTCTGACACTCTCTATCACTCTCTGACACTCTCAGACACTCTCTGACACTGTCTGACACTCTCTGAAACTCTCTATCACTCTCTATCACTCTCTGACACTCTCTGACACTCTCTGACACTCTCTGACACTCTCTGTCACTCTCTGACACTCTCTGACACTCTCTATCCCTCTCTATCGCTCTCTGACACTCTCTGACACTCTCTGAAACTCTCAGACACTCTCAATCACTCTCTGACACTCTCTGACACACTCTATCACTCTCTATCACTCTCTGTCACTCTCTGAAACTCTCTATCACTCTCTATCACTCTCTGACACTCTCTGACACTCTCTATCACTCTCCATCACTCTCTGACACTCTCTGACACTCTCAGACACTCACTATCACTCTCTGACACTCTCTGACACTCTCTGAAACTCTCTATCACTCTCTATCACTCTCGGACACTCTCTGGCACTCTCTATCACTCTCTATCACTCTCCATCACTCTCTGACACTCTTTGACACTCTCTGACACTCTCTGAAACTCTCTATCACTCTCTGACAATCTCTGAAACTCTCTGACACTCTCTGACACTCTCTATCACTCTCTGACACTCTCAGACACTCTCTGACACTCTCTGACACTCTCTGAAACTCTCTATCACTCTCTGACACTCTCTGACACTCTCTGACACTCTCTATCACTCTCTGACACTCTCTGACACTCTCTGAAACTCTCTATCACTCTCTATCACTCTCTGACACTCTCTGACACTCTCTATCACTCTCTATCACTCTCTGACACTCTCTGACACTCTCTGAAACTATCTATCACTCTCTATCGCTCTCCATCACTCTCTGACACTCTCTGACACTCTCAGACACTCACTATCACTCTCTGACACTCTCTGACACTCTCTGAAACTCTCTATCACTCTCTATCACTCTCTGACACTCTCTGGCACTCTCTATCACTCTCTATCACTCTCCATCACTCTCTGACACTCTTTGACACTCTCTGACACTCTCTGAAACTCTCTGAAACTCTCTGACACTCTCTGAAACTCTCTGACACTCTCTATCACTCTCTATCACTCTCTGACACTCTCGTACACTCTCTGGCACTCTCTATCACTCTCTATCACTCTCTGACACTCTTTGACACTCTCTGAAACTCTCTGAAACTCTCTGAAACTCTCTGACACTCTCTGAAACTCTCTGACACTCTCTGACACTCATTATCACTCTCTGACACTCTCGGACACTCTCTGGCACTCTCTATCACTCTCTATCACTCTTCATCACTCTCTGACACTCTTTGACACTCTCTGACACTCTCTGAAACTCTCTATCACTCTCTGACAATCTCTGAAACTCTCTGACACTCTCTGACACTCTCTATCACTCTCTGACACTCTCAGACACTCTCTGACACTCTCTGACACTCTCTGAAACTCTCTATCACTCTCTGACACTCTCTGACACTCTCTGACACTCTCTATCACTCTCTGACACTCTCTGACACTCTCTGAAACTCTCTATCACTCTCTATCACTCTCTGACACTCTCTGACACTCTCTATCACTCTCTATCAATCTCTGACACTCTCTGAAACTCTCTATCACTCTCTATCACTCTCCATCACTCTCTGACAGTCTCTGACACTCTCAGACACTCACTATCACTCTCTGACACTCTCTGACACTCTCTGAAACTCTCTATCACTCTCTAACACTCTCTGACACTCTCTGGCACTCTCTATCACTCTCTATCACTCTCCATCACTCTCTGACACTCTTTGACACTCTCTGACACTCTCTGAAACTCTCTGAAACTCTCTGACACTCTCTGAAACTCTCTGACACTCTCTGAAACTCTCTGACAATCTCTGACACTCATTATCACTCTCTGACACTCTTTGACACTCTCTGACACTCTCTGAAACTCTCTGAAAATCTCTGACACTCTCTGAAACTCTCTGACACTCTCTGACACTCATTATCACTCTCTGACACTCTCAGACACTCTCTGACACTCTCTGAAACTCTCTATCACTCTCTATCACTCTCTGAAACTCTCTGACACTCTCTGACGCTCCCTATCAATCTCTATCACTCTCTGACACTCTCTGACACTCTCTGACACTCTCTATCCCTCTCTATCGCTCTCTGACACTCTCTGACACTCTCTATCACTCTCTGACACTCTCTGCACTCTCTATCACTCTCTATCACTCTCCATCACTCTCTGACACTCTTTGACACTCTCTGACACTCTCTGAAACTCTCTATCACTCTCTGACAATCTCTGAAACTCTCTGACACTCTCTGACACTCTCTATCCTCTCTGACACTCTCAGACACTCTCTGACACTGTCTGACACTCTCTGAAACTCTCTATCACTCTCTATCACTCTCTGACACTCTCTGACACTCTCTGACACTCTCTGACACTCTCTGTCACTCTCTGACACTCTCTGACACTCTCTATCCCTCTCTATCGCTCTCTGACACTCTCTGACACTCTCTGAAACTCTCAGACACTCTCGATCACACTCTGACACTCTCTGACACACTCTATCACTCTCTATCACTCTCTGTCACTCTCTGAAACTCTCTATCACTCTCTATCACTCTCTGACACTCTCTGACACTCTCTATCACTCTCCATCACTCTCTGACACTCTCTGACACTCTCAGACACTCACTATCACTCTCTGACACTCTCTGACACTCTCTGAAACTCTCTATCTCTCTCTATCACTCTCGGACACTCTCTGGCACTCTCTATCACTCTCTATCACTCTCCATCACTCTCTGACACTCTTTGACACTCTCTGACACTCTCTGAAACTCTCTATCACTCTCTGACACTCTCTGAAACTCTCTATCACTCTCTGACACTCTCTGACACTCTCTGACACTCTCTATCACTCTCTGACACTCTCTGACACTCTCTGAAACTCTCTATCACTCTCTATCACTCTCTGACACTCTCTGACACTCTCTATCACTCTCTATCACTCTCCATCACTCTCTGACACTCTTTGACACTCTCTGACACTCTCTGAAACTCTCTATCACTCTCTGACAATCTCTGAAACTCTCTGACACACTCTGACACTCTCTATCACTCTCTGACACTCTCAGACACTCTCTGACACTGTCTGACACTCTCTGACACTCTCTGTCACTCTCTGACACTCTCTGACACTCTCTATCCCTCTCTATCGCTCTCTGACACTCTCTGACACTCTCTGAAACTCTCAGACACTCTCAATCACTCTCTGACACTCTCTGACACACTCTATCACTCTCTATCACTCTCTGTCACTCTCTGAAACTCTCTATCACTCTCTATCACTCTCTGACACTCTCTGACACTCTCTATCACTCTCCATCACTCTCTGACACTCTCTGACACTCTCAGACACTCACTATCACTCTCTGACACTCTCTGACACTCTCTGAAACTCTCTATCACTCTCTATCACTCTCGGACACTCTCTGGCACTCTCTATCACTCTCTATCACTCTCCATCACTCTCTGACACTCTTTGACACTCTCTGACACTCTCTGAAACTCTCTATCACTCTCTGACAATCTCTGAAACTCTCTGACACTCTCTGACACTCTCTATCACTCTCTGACACTCTCAGACACTCTCTGACACTCTCTGACACTCTCTGAAACTCTCTATCACTCTCTGACACTCTCTGACACTCTCTGACACTCTCTATCACTCTCTGACACTCTCTGACACTCTCTGAAACTCTCTATCACTCTCTATCACTCTCTGACACTCTCTGACACTCTCTATCACTCTCTATCACTCTCTGACACTCTCTGAAACTATCTATCACTCTCTATCGCTCTCCATCACTCTCTGACACTCTCTGACACTCTCAGACACTCACTATCACTCTCTGACACTCTCTGACACTCTCTGAAACTCTCTATCACTCTCTATCACTCTCTGACACTCTCTGGCACTCTCTATCACTCTCTATCACTCTCCATCACTCTCTGACACTCTTTGACACTCTCTGACACTCTCTGAAACTCTCTGAAACTCTCTGACACTCTCTGAAACTCTCTGACACTCTCTATCACTCTCTATCACTCTCTGACACTCTCGGACACTCTCTGGCACTCTCTATCACTCTCTATCACTCTCTGACACTCTTTGACATTCTCTGACACTCTCTGAAACTCTCTGAAACTCTCTGACACTCTCTGAAACTCTCTGACACTCTCTGACACTCATTATCACTCTCTGACACTCTCGGACACTCTCTGGCACTCTCTATCACTCTCTATCACTCTTCATCACTCTCTGACACTCTTTGACACTCTCTGACACTCTCTGAAACTCTCTATCACTCTCTGACAATCTCTGAAACTCTCTGACACTCTCTGACACTCTCTGACACTCTCTGACACTCTCTGACACTCTCTGAAACTCTCTATCACTCTCTGACACTCTCTGACACTCTCTGACACTCTCTATCACTCTCTGACACTCTCTGACACTCTCTGAAACTCTCTATCACTCTCTATCACTCTCTGACACTCTCTGACACTCTCTATCACTCTCTATCACTCTCTGACACTCTCTGAAACTCTCTATCACTCTCTATCACTCTCCATCACTCTCTGACACTCTCTGACACTCTCAGACACTCACTATCACTCTCTGACACTCTCTGACACTCTCTGAAACTCTCTATCACTCTCTAACACTCTCTGACACTCTCTGGCACTCTCTATCACTCTCTATCACTCTCCATCACTCTCTGACACTCTTTGACACTCTCTGACACTCTCTGAAACTCTCTGAAACTCTCTGACACTCTCTGAAACTCTCTGACACTCTCTGAAACTCTCTGACAATCTCTGACACTCATTATCACTCTCTGACACTCTTTGACACTCTCTGACACTCTCTGAAACTCTCTGAAAATCTCTGACACTCTCTGAAACTCTCTGACACTCTCTGACACTCATTATCACTCTCTGACACTCTCAGACACTCTCTGACACTCTCTGAAACTCTCTATCACTCTCTATCACTCTCTGAAACTCTCTGACACTCTCTGACGCTCCCTATCAATCTCTATCACTCTCTGACACTCTCTGACACTCTCTGACACTCTCTATCCCTCTCTATCGCTCTCTGACACTCTCTGACACTCTCTATCACTCTCTGACACTCTCTGCACTCTCTATCACTCTCTATCACTCTCCATCACTCTCTGACACTCTTTGACACTCTCTGACACTCTCTGAAACTCTCTATCACTCTCTGACAATCTCTGAAACTCTCTGACACTCTCTGACACTCTCTATCACTCTCTGACACTCTCAGACACTCTCTGACACTGTCTGACACTCTCTGAAACTCTCTATCACTCTCTATCACTCTCTGACACTCTCTGACACTCTCTGACACTCTCTGACACTCTCTGTCACTCTCTGACACTCTCTGACACTCTCTATCCCTCTCTATCGCTCTCTGATACTCTCTGACACTCTCTGAAACTCTCAGACACTCTCGATCACACTCTGACACTCTCTGACACACTCTATCACTCTCTATCACTCTCTGTCACTCTCTGAAACTCTCTATCACTCTCTATCACTCTCTGACACTCTCTGACACTCTCTATCACTCTCCATCACTCTCTGACACTCTCTGACACTCTCAGACACTCACTATCACTCTCTGACACTCTCTGACACTCTCTGAAACTCTCTATCTCTCTCTATCACTCTCGGACACTCTCTGGCACTCTCTATCACTCTCTATCACTCTCCATCACTCTCTGACACTCTTTGACACTCTCTGACACTCTCTGAAACTCTCTATCACTCTCTGACAATCTCTGAAACTCTCTGACACTCTCTGACACTCTCTGACACTCTCAGACACTCTCTGACACTCTCTGACACTCTCTGACACTCTGTGAAACTCTCTATCACTCTCTATCACTCTCTGACACTCTCTGCACTCTCTATCACTCTCTATCACTCTCCATCACTCTCTGACACTCTTTGACACTCTCTGACACTCTCTGAAACTCTCTATCACTCTCTGACAATCTCTGAAACTCTCTGACACTCTCTGACACTCTCTATCACTCTCTGACACTCTCAGACACTCTCTGACACTGTCTGACACTCTCTGAAACTCTCTATCACTCTCTATCACTCTCTGACACTCTCTGACACTCTCTGACACTCTCTGTCACTCTCTGACACTCTCTGACACTCTCTATCCCTCTCTATCGCTCTCTGACACTCTCTGACACTCTCTGAAACTCTCAGACACTCTCAATCACTCTCTGACACTCTCTGACACACTCTATCACTCTCTATCACTCTCTGTCACTCTCTGAAACTCTCTATCACTCTCTATCACTCTCTGACACTCTCTGACACTCTCTATCACTCTCCATCACTCTCTGACACTCTCTGACACTCTCAGACACTCACTATCACTCTCTGACACTCTCTGACACTCTCTGAAACTCTCTATCACTCTCTATCACTCTCGGACACTCTCTGGCACTCTCTATCACTCTCTATCACTCTCCATCACTCTCTGACACTCTTTGACACTCTCTGACACTCTCTGAAACTCTCTATCACTCTCTGACAATCTCTGAAACTCTCTGACACTCTCTGACACTCTCTATCACTCTCTGACACTCTCAGACACTCTCTGACACTCTCTGACACTCTCTGAAACTCTCTATCACTCTCTGACACTCTCTGACACTCTCTGACACTCTCTATCACACTCTGACACTCTCTGACACTCTCTGAAACTCTCTATCACTCTCTATCACTCTCTGACACTCTCTGACACTCTCTATCACTCTCTATCACTCTCTGACACTCTCTGAAACTATCTATCACTCTCTATCGCTCTCCATCACTCTCTGACACTCTCAGACACTCACTATCACTCTCTGACACTCTCTGACACTCTCTGAAACTCTCTATCACTCTCTGACACTCTCTGGCACTCTCTATCACTCTCTATCACTCTCCATCACTCTCTGACACTCTTTGACACTCTCTGACACTCTCTGAAACTCTCTATCACTCTCTGACACTCTCTGGCACTCTCTATCACTCTCTATCCCTCTCTATCGCTCTCTGACACTCTCTGACACTCTCTGAAACTCTCAGACACTCTCAATCACTCTCTGACACTCTCTGACACACTCTATCACTCTCTATCACTCTCTGTCACTCTCTGAAACTCTCTATCACTCTCTATCACTCTCTGACACTCTCTGACACTCTCTATCACTCTCCATCACTCTCTGACACTCTCTGACACTCTCAGACACTCACTATCACTCTCTGACACTCTCTGACACTCTCTGAAACTCTCTATCACTCTCTATCACTCTCGGACACTCTCTGGCACTCTCTATCACTCTCTATCACTCTCCATCACTCTCTGACACTCTTTGACACTCTCTGACACTCTCTGAAACTCTCTATCACTCTCTGACAATCTCTGAAACTCTCTGACACTCTCTGACACTCTCTATCACTCTCTGACACTCTCAGACACTCTCTGACACTCTCTGACACTCTCTGAAACTCTCTATCACTCTCTGACACTCTCTGACACTCTCTGACACTCTCTATCACACTCTGACACTCTCTGACACTCTCTGAAACTCTCTATCACTCTCTATCACTCTCTGACACTCTCTGACACTCTCTATCACTCTCTATCACTCTCTGACACTCTCTGAAACTATCTATCACTCTCTATCGCTCTCCATCACTCTCTGACACTCTCAGACACTCACTATCACTCTCTGACACTCTCTGACACTCTCTGAAACTCTCTATCACTCTCTGACACTCTCTGGCACTCTCTATCACTCTCTATCACTCTCCATCACTCTCTGACACTCTTTGACACTCTCTGACACTCTCTGAAACTCTCTGAAACTCTCTGACACTCTCTGAAACTCTCTGACACTCTCTATCACTCTCTATCACTCTCTGACACTCTCGGACACTCTCTGGCACTCTCTATCACTCTCTATCACTCTCTGACACTCTTTGACACTCTCTGACACTCTCTGAAACTCTCTGAAACTCTCTGACACTCTCTGAAACTCTCTGACACTCTCTGACACTCATTATCACTCTCTGACACTCTCGGACACTCTCTGGCACTCTCTATCACTCTCTATCACTCTTCATCACTCTCTGACACTCTTTGACACTCTCTGACACTCTCTGAAACTCTCTATCACTCTCTGACAATCTCTGAAACTCTCTGACACTCTCTGACACTCTCTATCACTCTCTGACACTCTCTGACACTCTCTGAAACTCTCTATCACTCTCTATCACTCTCGGACACTCTCTGGCACTCTCTATCACTCTCTATCACTCTCCATCACTCTCTGACACTCTTTGACACTCTCTGACACTCTCTGAAACTCTCTATCACTCTCTGACAATCTCTGAAACTCTCTGACACTCTCTGACACTCTCTATCACTCTCTGACACTCTTTGACACTCTCTGACACTCTCTGAAACTCTCTATCACTCTCTGACAATCTCTGAAACTCTCTGACACTCTCTGACACTCTCTATCACTCTCTGACACTCTCAGACACTCTCTGACACTCTCTGACACTCTCTGAAACTCTCTATCACTCTCTGACACTCTCTGACACTCTCTGACACTCTCTATCACTCTCTGACACTCTCTGACACTCTCTGAAACTCTCTATCACTCTCTATCACTCTCTGACACTCTCTGACACTCTCTATCACTCTCTATCACTCTCTGACACTCTCTGAAACTATCTATCACTCTCTATCGCTCTCCATCACTCTCTGACACTCTCAGACACTCACTATCACTCTCTGACACTCTCTGACACTCTCTGAAACTCTCTATCACTCTCTGACACTCTCTGGCACTCTCTATCACTCTCTATCACTCTCCATCACTCTCTGACACTCTTTGACACTCTCTGACACTCTCTGAAACTCTCTGAAACTCTCTGACACTCTCTGAAACTCTCTGACACTCTCTATCACTCTCTATCACTCTCTGACACTCTCGGACACTCTCTGGCACTCTCTATCACTCTCTATCACTCTCTGACACTCTTTGACACTCTCTGACACTCTCTGAAACTCTCTGAAACTCTCTGACACTCTCTGAAACTCTCTGACACTCTCTGACACTCATTATCACTCTCTGACACTCTCGGACACTCTCTGGCACTCTCTATCACTCTCTATCACTCTTCATCACTCTCTGACACTCTTTGACACTCTCTGACACTCTCTGAAACTCTCTATCACTCTCTGACAATCTCTGAAACTCTCTGACACTCTCTGACACTCTCTATCACTCTCTGACACTCTCTGACACTCTCTGAAACTCTCTATCACTCTCTATCACTCTCGGACACTCTCTGGCACTCTCTATCACTCTCTATCACTCTCCATCACTCTCTGACACTCTTTGACACTCTCTGACACTCTCTGAAACTCTCTATCACTCTCTGACAATCTCTGAAACTCTCTGACACTCTCTGACACTCTCTATCACTCTCTGACACTCTCAGACACTCTCTGACACTCTCTGACACTCTCTGAAACTCTCTATCACTCTCTGACACTCTCTGACACTCTCTGACACTCTCTATCACTCTCTGACACTCTCTGACACTCTCTGAAACTCTCTATCACTCTCTATCACTCTCTGACACTCTCTGACACTCTCTATCACTCTCTATCACTCTCTGACACTCTCTGAAACTATCTATCACTCTCTATCGCTCTCCATCACTCTCTGACACTCTCTGACACTCTCAGACACTCACTATCACTCTCTGACACTCTCTGACACTCTCTGAAACTCTCTATCACTCTCTATCACTCTCTGACACTCTCTGGCACTCTCTATCACTCTCTATCACTCTCCATCACTCTCTGACACTCTTTGACACTCTCTGACACTCTCTGAAACTCTCTGAAACTCTCTGACACTCTCTGAAACTCTCTGACACTCTCTATCACTCTCTATCACTCTCTGACACTCTCGGACACTCTCTGGCACTCTCTATCACTCTCTATCACTCTCTGACACTCTTTGACACTCTCTGACACTCTCTGAAACTCTCTGAAACTCTCTGACACTCTCTGAAACTCTCTGACACTCTCTGACACTCATTATCACTCTCTGACACTCTCGGACACTCTCTGGCACTCTCTATCACTCTCTATCACTCTTCATCACTCTCTGACACTCTTTGACACTCTCTGACACTCTCTGAAACTCTCTATCACTCTCTGACAATCTCTGAAACTCTCTGACACTCTCTGACACTCTCTATCACTCCCTGACACTCTCTGACACTCTCTGAAACTCTCTATCACTCTCTATCACTCTCGGACACTCTCTGGCACTCTCTATCACTCTCTATCACTCTCCATCACTCTCTGACACTCTTTGACACTCTCTGACACTCTCTGAAACTCTCTATCACTCTCTGACAATCTCTGAAACTCTCTGACACTCTCTGACACTCTCTATCACTCTCTGACACTCTCAGACACTCTCTGACACTCTCTGACACTCTCTGAAACTCTCTATCACTCTCTGACACTCTCTGACACTCTCTGACACTCTCTATCACTCTCTGACACTCTCTGACACTCTCTGAAACTCTCTATCACTCTCTATCACTCTCTGACACTCTCTGACACTCTCTATCACTCTCTATCACTCTCTGACACTCTCTGAAACTATCTATCACTCTCTATCGCTCTCCATCACTCTCTGACACTCTCTGACACTCTCAGACACTCACTATCACTCTCTGACACTCTCTGACACTCTCTGAAACTCTCTATCACTCTCTATCACTCTCTGACACTCTCTGGCACTCTCTATCACTCTCTATCACTCTCCATCACTCTCTGACACTTTTTGACACTCTCTGACACTCTCTGAAACTCTCTGAAACTCTCTGACACTCTCTGAAACTCTCTGACACTCTCTATCACTCTCTATCACTCTCTGACACTCTCGGACACTCTCTGGCACTCTCTATCACTCTCTATCACTCTCTGACACTCTTTGACACTCTCTGACACTCTCTGAAACTCTCTGAAACTCTCTGACACTCTCTGAAACTCTCTGACACTCTCTGACACTCATTATCACTCTCTGACACTCTCGGACACTCTCTGGCACTCTCTATCACTCTCTATCACTCTTCATCACTCTCTGACACTCTTTGACACTCTCTGACACTCTCTGAAACTCTCTATCACTCTCTGACAATCTCTGAAACTCTCTGACACTCTCTGACACTCTCTATCACTCTCTGACACTCTCAGACACTCTCTGACACTCTCTGACACTCTCTGAAACTCTCTATCACTCTCTGACACTCTCTGACACTCTCTGACACTCTCTATCACTCTCTGACACTCTCTGACACTCTCTGAAACTCTCTATCACTCTCTATCACTCTCTGACACTCTCTGACACTCTCTATCACTCTCTATCACTCTCTGACACTCTCTGAAACTCTCTATCACTCTCTATCACTCTCCATCACTCTCTGACACTCTCTGACACTCTCAGACACTCACTATCACTCTCTGACACTCTCTGACACTCTCTGAAACTCTCTATCACTCTCTAACACTCTCTGACACTCTCTGGCACTCTCTATCACTCTCTATCACTCTCCATCACTCTCTGACACTCTTTGACACTCTCTGACACTCTCTGAAACTCTCTGAAACTCTCTGACACTCTCTGAAACTCTCTGACACTCTCTGAAACTCTCTGACAATCTCTGACACTCATTATCACTCTCTGACACTCTTTGACACTCTCTGACACTCTCTGAAACTCTCTGAAAATCTCTGACACTCTCTGAAACTCTCTGACACTCTCTGACACTCATTATCACTCTCTGACACTCTCAGACACTCTCTGACACTCTCTGAAACTCTCTATCACTCTCTATCACTCTCTGAAACTCTCTGACACTCTCTGACGCTCCCTATCAATCTCTATCACTCTCTGACACTCTCTGACACTCTCTGACACTCTCTATCCCTCTCTATCGCTCTCTGACACTCTCTGACACTCTCTATCACTCTCTGACACTCTCTGCACTCTCTATCACTCTCTATCACTCTCCATCACTCTCTGACACTCTTTGACACTCTCTGACACTCTCTGAAACTCTCTATCACTCTCTGACAATCTCTGAAACTCTCTGACACTCTCTGACACTCTCTATCACACTCTGACACTCTCAGACACTCTCTGACACTGTCTGACACTCTCTGAAACTCTCTATCACTCTCTATCACTCTCTGACACTCTCTGACACTCTCTGACACTCTCTGACACTCTCTGTCACTCTCTGACACTCTCTGACACTCTCTATCCCTCTCTATCGCTCTCTGACACTCTCTGACACTCTCTGAAACTCTCAGACACTCTCGATCACTCTCTGACACTCTCTGACACACTCTATCACTCTCTATCACTCTCTGTCACTCTCTGAAACTCTCTATCACTCTCTATCACTCTCTGACACTCTCTGACACTCTCTATCACTCTCCATCACTCTCTGACACTCTCTGACACTCTCAGACACTCACTATCACTCTCTGACACTCTCTGACACTCTCTGAAACTCTCTATCTCTCTCTATCACTCTCGGACACTCTCTGGCACTCTCTATCACTCTCTATCACTCTCCATCACTCTCTGACACTCTTTGACACTCTCTGACACTCTCTGAAACTCTCTATCACTCTCTGACAATCTCTGAAACTCTCTGACACTCTCTGACACTCTCTGACACTCTCAGACACTCTCAGACACTCTCTGACACTCTCTGACACTCTGTGAAACTCTCTATCACTCTCTATCACTCTCTGACACTCTCTGCACTCTCTATCACTCTCTATCACTCTCCATCACTCTCTGACACTCTTTGACACTCTCTGACACTCTCTGAAACTCTCTATCACTCTCTGACAATCTCTGAAACTCTCTGACACTCTCTGACACTCTCTATCACTCTCTGACACTCTCAGACACTCTCTGACACTGTCTGACACTCTCTGAAACTCTCTATCACTCTCTATCACTCTCTGACACTCTCTGTCACTCTCTGACACTCTCTGACACTCTCTGTCACTCTCTGACACTCTCTGACACTCTCTATCCCTCTCTATCGCTCTCTGACACTCTCTGACACTCTCTGAAACTCTCAGAAACTCTCAATCACTCTCTGACACTCTCTGACACACTCTATCACTCTCTATCACTCTCTGTCACTCTCTGAAACTCTCTATCACTCTCTATCACTCTCTGACACTCTCTGACACTCTCTATCACTCTCCATCACTCTCTGACACTCTCTGACACTCTCAGACACTCACTATCACTCTCTGACACTCTCTGACACTCTCTGAAACTCTCTATCACTCTCTATCACTCTCGGACACTCTCTGGCACTCTCTATCACTCTCTCTCACTCTCCATCACTCTCTGACACTCTTTGACACTCTCTGACACTCTCTGAAACTCTCTATCACTCTCTGACAATCTCTGAAACTCTCTGACACTCTCTGACACTCTCTATCACTCTCTATCACTCTCTGACACTCTCTGAAACTCTCTATCACTCTCTATCACTCTCGGACACTCTCTGGCACTCTCTATCACTCTCTATCACTCTCCATCACTCTCTGACACTCTTTGACACTCTCTGACACTCTCTGAAACTCTCTATCACTCTCTGACAATCTCTGAAACTCTCTGACACTCTCTGACACTCTCTATCACTCTCTGACACTCTCAGACACTCTCTGACACTCTCTGACACTCTCTGAAACTCTCTATCACTCTCTGACACTCTCTGACACTCTCTGACACTCTCTATCACTCTCTGACACTCTCTGACACTCTCTGAAACTCTCTATCACTCTCTATCACTCTCTGACACTCTCTGACACTCTCTATCACTCTCTATCACTCTCTGACACTCTCTGAAACTATCTATCACTCTCTATCGCTCTCCATCACTCTCTGACACTCTCTGACACTCTCAGACACTCACTATCACTCTCTGACACTCTCTGACACTCTCTGAAACTCTCTATCACTCTCTATCACTCTCTGACACTCTCTGGCACTCTCTATCACTCTCTATCATTCTCCATCACTCTCTGACACTCTTTGACACTCTCTGACACTCTCTGAAACTCTCTGAAACTCTCTGACACTCTCTGAAACTCTCTGACACTCTCTATCACTCTCTATCACTCTCTGACACTCTCGGACACTCTCTGGCACTCTCTATCACTCTCTATCACTCTCTGACACTCTTTGACACTCTCTGACACTCTCTGAAACTCTCTGAAACTCTCTGACACTCTCTGAAACTCTCTGACACTCTCTGACACTCATTATCACTCTCTGACACTCTCGGACACTCTCTGGCACTCTCTATCACTCTCTATCACTCTTCATCACTCTCTGACACTCTTTGACACTCTCTGACACTCTCTGAAACAATCTATCACTCTCTGACAATCTCTGAAACTCTCTGACATTCTCTGACACTCTCTATCACTCTCTGACACTCTCAGACACTCTCTGACACTCTCTGACACTCTCTGAAACTCTCTATCACTCTCTGACACTCTCTGACACTCTCTGACACTCTCTATCACTCTCTGACACTCTCTGACACTCTCTGAAACTCTCTATCACTCTCTATCACTCTCTGACACTCTCTGACACTCTCTATCACTCTCTATCACTCTCTGACACTCTCTGAAACTCTCTATCACTCTCTATCACTCTCCATCACTCTCTGACACTCTCTGACACTCTCAGACACTCACTATCACTCTCTGACACTCTCTGACACTCTCTGAAACTCTCTCTCACTCTCTAACACTCTCTGACACTCTCTGGCACTCTCTATCACTCTCTATCACTCTCCATCACTCTCTGACACTCTTTGACACTCTCTGACACTTTCTGAAACTCTCTGAAACTCTCTGACACTCTCTGAAACTCTCTGACACTCTCTGAAACTCTCTGACAATCTCTGACACTCATTATCACTCTCTGACACTCTTTGACACTCTCTGACACTCTCTGAAACTCTCTGAAAATCTCTGACACTCTCTGAAACTCTCTGACACTCTCTGACACTCATTATCACTCTCTGACACTCTCAGACACTCTCTGACACTCTCTGAAACTCTCTATCACTCTCTATCACTCTCTGAAACTCTCTGACACTCTCTGACGCTCCCTGTCAATCTCTATCACTCTCTGACACTCTCTGACACTCTCTGACACTCTCTATCCCTCTCTATCACTCTCTGAAACTCTCTGACACTCTCTGACACTCTCTATCAATCTCTATCACTCTCTGACACTCTCTGACACTCTCTGACACTCTCTATCCCTCTCTATCGCTCTCTGACACTCTCTGACACTCTCTGACACTCTCTATCACTCTCTATCACTCTCTGACACTCTCAGACACTCTCTGACAGTCTCTATCACTCTCTATCACTCTCAGACAATCTCAGACACTCTCTGACACTCTCTGACACTCTCTGAAACTCTCTATCACTCTCCATCACTCTCTGACACTCTCTGACACTCTCTGACACTCTCTGACACTCTCTATCCCTTTCTATCACTCTCTGACACTCTCTGACACTCTCAGACACTCACTATCACTCTCTGACACTCTCTGACACTCTCTGAAACTCTCTGAAACTCTCTGTCACTCTCTATCACTCTCAGACAATCTCAGACACTCTCTGACACTCTCTGACACTCTCTGAAACTCTCTATCACTCTCTATCACTCTCAGACAATCTCAGGCACTCTCTGACATTCTCTGACACTCTCTGAAACTCTCTATCACTCTCTATCACTCTCTGACACTCTCTGACACTCTCTGACACTCTCTATCCCTCTCTATCGCTCTCTGACACTCTCTGACACACTCTGACACTCTCTATCACTCTCTATCACTCTCTGACACTCTCAGACACTCTCTGACAGTCTCTATCACTCTCTATCACTCTCAGACAATCTCAGACACTCTCGATCACTCTCTGACACTCTCTGACACTCTCTATCACTCTCTATCACTCTCTGACACTATCTGAAACTCTCTATCACTCTCTATCACTCTCTGACACTCTCTGACACTCTCTATCACTCTCCATCACTCTCTGACACTCTCTGACACTCTCAGACACTCACTATCACTCTCTGACACTCTCTGACACTCTCTGAAACTCTCTATCACTCTCTATCACTCTCTGACACTCTCTGGCACTCTCTATCACTCTCTATCACTCTCCATCACTCTCTGACACTCTTTGACACTCTCTGACACACTCTGAAACTCTCTATCACTCTCTGACAATCTCTGAAACTCTCTGACACTCTCTGACACTCTCTATCACTCTCTGACACTCTCAGATACTCTCTGACACTCTCTGACACTCTCTGAAACTCTCTATCACTCTCTATCACTCTCTGACACTCTCTGACACTCTCTGACACTCTCTATCACTCTCTGACACTCTCTGACACTCTCTGAAACTCTCTATCACTCTCTATCACTCTCTGACACTCTCTGACACTCTCTATCACTCTCTATCACTCTCTGACACTCTCTGAAACTCTCTATCACTCTCTATCACTCTCCATCACTCTCTGACACTCTCTGACACTCTCAGACACTCACTATCACTCTCTGACACTCTCTGACACTCTCTGAAACTCTCTTTCACTCTCTATCAATCTCTGACACTCTCTGGCACTCTCTATCACTCTCTATCACTCTCCATCACTCTCTGACACTCTTTGACACTCTCTGACACTCTCTGAAACTCTCTGAAACTCTCTGACACTCTCTGAAACTCTCTGACACTCTCTGACACTCATTATCACTCTCTGACACTCTCTATCACTCTCTATCACTCTCCATCACTCTCTGACACTCTTTGACACTATCTGACACTCTCTGAAACTCTCTGAAACTCTCTGACACTCTCTGAAACTCTCTGACACTCTCTGATACTCATTATCACTCTCTGACACTCTCTGATACTCATTATCACTCTCTGACACTCTCTGACACTCTCTGAAACTCTCTATCACTCTCTATCACTCTCTGACACTCTCTGGCACTCTCTATCACTCTCTATCACTCTCCATCACTCTCTGACACTCTTTGACACTCTCTGACACTCTCTGACACTCTCTGAAACTCTCTGACACTCTCTGACACTCATTATCACTCTCTGACACTCATTATCACTCTCTGACACTCTCAGACACTCTCTGACACTCTCTGAAACTCTCTATCACTCTCTATCACTCTCTGAAACTCTCTGACACTCTCTGACACTCTCTATCAATCTCTATCACTCTCTGACACTCTCTGACACTCTCTGACACTCTCTATCCCTCTCTATCGCTCTCTGACACTCTCTGACTCTCTTTGACACTCTCTATCACTCTCTATCACTCTCTGACACTCTCTGACAGTCTCTATCACTCTCTATCACTCTCAGACAATCTCAGACACTCTCTGACAATCTCTGACACTCTCTACACTCTCTGAAACTCTCTATCACTCTCTATCACTCTCTGACACTCTCTGGCACTCTCTATCACTCTCTATCACTCTCCATCACTCTCTGACACTCTTTGACACTATCTGACACTCTCTGAAACTCTCTGAAACTCTCTGACACTCTCTGAAACTCTCTGACACTCTCTGATACTCATTATCACTCTCTGACACTCTCTGATACTCATTATCACTCTCTGACACTCTCTGACACTCTCTGAAACTCTCTATCACTCTCTATCACTCTCTGACACTCTCTGGCACTCTCTATCACTCTCTATCACTCTCCATCACTCTCTGACACTCTTTGACACTCTCTGACACTCTCTGAAACTCTCTGAAACTCTCTGACACTCTCTGAAACTCTCTGACACTCTCTGACACTCATTATCACTCTCTGACACTCTCAGACACTCTCTGACACTCTCTGAAACTCTCTATCACTCTCTATCACTCTCTGAAACTCTCTGACACTCTCTGACACTCTCTATCAATCTCTATCACTCTCTGACACTCTCTGACACTCTCTGACACTCTCTATCCCTCTCTATCGCTCTCTGACACTCTCTGACTCTCTTTGACACTCTCTATCACTCTCTATCACTCTCTGACACTCTCTGACAGTCTCTATCACTCTCTATCACTCTCAGACAATCTCAGACACTCTCTGACAATCTCTGACACTCTCTGACACTCTCTGAAACTCTCTATCACTCTCTATCACTCTCTGACACTCTCTGGCACTCTCTATCACTCTCTATCACTCTCCATCACTCTCTGACACTCTTTGACACTCTCTGACACTCTCTGAAACTCTCTGAAACTCTGTGACACTCTCTGAAACTCTCTGACACTCTCTGACACTCATTATCACTCTCTGACACTCTCAGACACTCTCTGACACTCTCTGAAACTCTCTATGACTCTCTATCACTCTCTGAAACTCTCTGACACTCTCTGACATTCTGTATCAATCTCTATCACTCTCTGACACTCTCTGACACTCTCTGACACTCTCTATCCCACTGTATCGCTCTCTGACACTCTCTGACTCTCTTTGACACTCTCTATCACTCTCTATCACTCTCTGACACTCTCTGACAGTCTCTATCACTCTCTATCACTCTCAGACAATCTCAGACACTCTCTGACACTCTCTGACACTCTCTGACACTCTCTGAAACTCTCTATCACTCTCTATCACTCTCTGACACTCTCTGACACTCTCTGACACTCTCTATCCCTTTCTATCGCTCTCTGACACTCTCTGACACTCTCAGACACTCACTATCACTCTCTGACTCTCTCTGACACTCTCTGAAACAGTCTGTCACTCTCTATCACTCACTGACACTCTCTGACACTCTCTATCACTCTCTATCACGCTCTGACACTCTCTGAAACTCTCTATCACTCTCTATCACTCTCTGACACTCTCTGACACTCTCTATCACTCTCTATCACTCTCCATCACTCTCTGACACTCTCTGACACTCTCAGACACTCACTATCACTCTCTGACACTCTCTGACACTCTCTGAAACTCTCTATCACTCTCTATCACTCTCTGACACTCTCTGGCACTCTCTATCACTCTCTATCACTCTCCGTCACTCTCTGACACTCTTTGACACGATCTGACACTCTCAGACACTCACTATCACTCTCTGACACCCTCTGACACTCTCTGAAACTCTCTATCACTCTCTATCACTCTCTGACACTCTCTGACACTCTCTATCACTCTCTATCACTCTCTGACACTCTCTGGCACTCTCTATCACTCTCTATCACTCTCTATTGCTCTCCATCACTCTCTGACACTCTTTGACACTATCTGACACTCTCAGACACTCACTATCACTCTCTGACACTCTCTGACACTCTCTATCACTCTCTATCACTCTCTGACACTCTCTGACACTCTCTATCACTCTCCGAAACACTCTATCACTCTCTATCACTCTCTGACACTCTCTGACACTCTCTGACAGTCTCTATCACTCTCTGTCACTCTCTGACACTCTCTATCACTCTCTATCACTCTCCATCACTCTCTGACACTCTCAGACACTCTCTGACACTCTCAGACACTCTCAGACACTCTCTGACACTCTTTGAAACTCATTATCACTCTCTATCACTCTCTGACACTCTCTGACATTCTCTGACACTCACTATCACTCTCTGACACTCTCTGACACTCTCTATCACTCTCTATCACTCTCTGACACTCTCTATCACTCTCTGACACTCTCTGAAACTCTCAATCACTCTCTATCACTCTCTGACACTCTCTGACACTCTCTATCACTCTCTATCACTCTCTATCACTCTCCATCACTCTCCATCACTCTCTGACACTCTCTGACACTCTCAGACACTCACTATCACTCTCTGACACTCTCTGACACTCTCTGAAACTCTCTATCACTCTCTGACACTCTCTGGCACTCTCTATCACTCTCTATCACTCTCTATCACTCTCCATCACTCTCTGACACTCTTTGACACTATCTGACACTCTCAGACACTCACTATCACTCTCTGGCACTCTCTGACACTCTCTGAAACTCTCTATCACTCTCTATCACTCTCTGACACTCTCTGACACTCTCTATCACTCTCTATCACTCTCTGACACTCTCTGGCACTCTCTGACACTCTCAGACACTCACTATCACTCTCTGACACTCTCTGACACTCTCGATCACTCTCCATCACTCTCTGAGACTCTCTATCACTCTCTATCACTCTCTGACACTCTCTGACACTCTCTATCACTCTCTATCACTCTCTATCACTCTCCATCACTCTCTGACACTCTCTTTCATTCTCTGACACTCTCTGACACTCTCTGACACTCTCTATCACTCTCTATCACTCTCTGACACTCTCTGACACTCTCTATCACTCTCTATCACTCTCCATCACTCTCTGACACTCTCTGACACTCTCAGACACTCACTATCACTCTCTGACACTCTCTGACACTCTCTGACGCTCACTATCACTCTCTGACACTCTCTGACAGTCTCTATCACTCTCTATCACTCTCTGACACTCTCTATCACTCTCTGACTCTCTCTGACTCTCTCTGACACTCTCTATCACTCTCTGACACTCTCTGACACTCTCTCTCACTCTCTATCACTCTCTATCACTCTCCATCGCTCTCTGACACTCTCTGACACTCTCAGACACTCACTATCACTCTCTGACACTCTCAGACACTCACTATCACTCTCTGACACTCTCTGACACTCTCTGACAGTCTCTATCACTCTCTATCACTCTCTGACACTCTCAGGCACTCTCTGGCACTCTCTGAAACTCTCTATCACTCTCTATCACTCTCTGACACTCTCTGACACTCTCAGACACTCTCTATCACTCTCTGACACTCTCTGACACTCTCTATAACTCTCTATCACTCTCCATCACTCTCTGACACTCTCTGACACTCTCAGACACTCTCTGAAACTCTCTATCACTCTCTATCACTCTCTATCACTCTCTGACACAATCTGACACTCTCTGACACTCTCTATCACTCTCTGACACTCTCTATAACTCTCTATCACTCTCCATCACTCTCTGACACTCTCAGACACTCTCTGAAACTCTCTATCACTCTCTATCACTCTCTGACACTCTCTATCACTCTCTGACACTCTCTGGCACTCTCTGAAACTCTCTATCACTCTCTGACACTCTCTGACACTCTCTGACACTCTCTATCACTCTCTGACACTCTCTGACACTCACTATCACTCTCTGACACTCTCTGACACTCTCTGACAGTCTCTATCACTCTCTATCACTCTCTGACACTCTCAGACACTGTCTGGCACTCTCTTAAACTCTCTATCACTCTCTGACACTCTCTGACACTCTCTGACACTCTCAGACACTCACTATCACTCTCTGGCACTCTCTGACACTCTCTATCACTCTCCATCACTCTCTGAGACTCTCTAACACTCTCTGACACTCTCTGACACTCTCTATCACTCTCTATCACTCTCTATCACTCTCTGAGACTCTCTAACACTCTCTGACACTCTCTGACACTCTCTGACACTCTCTATCACTCTCTATCACTCTATATCACTCTCTATCACTCTCCATCACTCTCTGACACTCTCTGACAATCTCTGACACTCTCTGACACTCTCTATCACTCGCTATCACTCTCTGACACTCTCTGACACTCTCTATCACTCTCGATCAATCTCTATCACTCTCTATCACTCTCCATCACTCTCTGACACTCTCTGACACTCTCAGACACTCACTATCACTCTCTGACACTCTCTGACACTCACTATCACTCTCTGACACTCTCTGACAGTCTCTATCACTCTCTATCACTCTCTGAGACTCTCTAACACTCTCTGACACTCTCTGACACTCTCTATCACTCTCTATCACTCTCTATCACTCTCTATCACTCTCTGAGACTCTCTAACACTCTCTGACACTCTCTGACACTCTCTGACACTCTCTATCACTCTCTATCACTCTCTATCACTCTCTATCACTCTCCATCACTCTCTGACACTCTCTGACAATCTCTGACACTCTCTGACACTCTCTATCACTCGCTATCACTCTCTGACACTCTCTGACACTCTCTATCACTCTCTATCACTCTCTATCACTCTCTATCACTCTCCATCACTCTCTGACACTCTCTGACACTCTCAGACACTCACTATCACTCTCTGACACTCTCTGACACTCTCTGACACTCACTATCACTCTCTGACACTCTCTGACAGTCTCTATCACTCTCTATCACTCTCTGACACTCTCTATCACTCTCTGACACTCTCTGACACTCTCTGACACTCTCTATCACTCTCTGACACTCTCTGACACTCTCTATCACTCTCTATCACTCTCTATCACTCTCCATCGCTCTCAATCGCTCTCTGACACTCTCTGACACTCTCAGACACTCACTATCACTCTCTGACACTCTCTGACACTCTCAGACACTCACTATCACTCTCTGTCACTCTCTGACACTCTCTATCACTCTCTATCACTCTCTGACACTCTCTGACACTCTCTATCACTCTCTATCACTCTCCATCACACTCTGACACTCTCAGACACTCTCTGACACTCTCTGAAACTCTCTATCACTCTCTGACACTCTCTGACACTCTCTGACACTCTCAGACAGTCTCTATCACACTCTGACACTCTCTATCACTCTCTATCACTCTCCATCACTCTCAGACACTCTCTGAAAGTCTCTATCACTCTCTGACACTCTCTGACACTCTCTGACACTCTCTGACAGTCTCTATCACTCTCCATCACTCTCTGACACTCTCAGACACTCTCTGACACTCTATGACACTCTCAGACACTCACTATCACTCTCTGACACACTCTGACACTCTCTAACACTCTTTATCACTCTCTATCACTCTGTGACACTCTCTGACACACTCTATCACTCTCTATCACTCTCCATCACTCTCTGACACTCTCTGACACTCTCTGACACTCTCAGACACTCACTATCACTCTCTGACACTCTCTGACACTCTCTATCACTCTCCATCACTCTCTGAGACTCTCTATCACTCTCTATCACTCTCTGACACTCTCTGACACTCTCTATCACTCTCTATCACTCTCTATCACTCTCCTTCACTCTCTGACACTCTCTTACACTCTCTGACACTCTCTGACACTCTCTGACACTCTCTATCACTCTCTATCACTCTCTGACACTCTCTGACACTCTCTATCACTCTCTATCACTCTCCATCACTCTCTGACACTCTCTGACACTCTCAGACACTCACTATCACTCTCTGACACTCTCTGACACTCTCTGACACTCACTATCACTCTCTGACACTCTCTGACAGTCTCTATCACTCTCTATCACTCTCTGACACTCTCTATCACTCTCTGACACTCTCTGACACTCTCTGACACTCTCTATCACTCTCTGACACTCTCTGACACTCACTATCACTCTCTGACACTCTCTGACAGTCTCTATCACTCTCTATCACTCTCTGACACTCTCTATCACTCTCTGACACTCTCTGACACTCTCTGACACTCACTATCACTCTCTGACACTCTCTGACTCACTCTGACAGTCTCTATCACTCTCTATCACTCTCTGACACTCTCAGACACTCTCTGGCACTCTCTGAAACTCTCTGTCACTCTCTATCACTCTCTGACACTCTCTGACACTCTCAGACACTCACTATCACTCTCTGACACTCTCTGACACTCTCTATCACACTCTGACACTCTCTATAACTCTCTATCACTCTCTGACACTCTCTATAACTCTCTATCACTCTCCATCGCTCTCTGACACTCTCTGACACTCTCAGACACTCACTATCACTCTCTGACACTCTCTGACACTCTCAGACACTCACTATCACTCTCTGACACTCTCTGACACTCTCTGACAGTCTCTATCACTCTCTATCACTCTCTGACACTCTCAGACACTCTCTGGCACTCTCTGAAGCTCTCTATCACTCTCTATCACTCTCTGACACTCTCAGACACTCACTATCACTCTCTGACACTCTCTGACACTCTCTATCACTCTCTGACACTCTCTGACACTCTCTATAACTCTCTATCACTCTCCATCACTCTCTGACACTCTCAGACACTCTCTGAAACTCTCTATCACTCTCTATCACTCTCTATCACTCTCTGACACAATCTGACACTCTCTGACACTCTCTGACACTCTCTATCACTCTCTGACACTCTCTATAACTCTCTATCACTCTCCATCACTCTCTGACACTCTCAGACACTCTCTGAAACTCTCTATCACTCTCTATCATCTCTGACACTCTCTATCACTCTCTGACACTCTCTGGCACTCTCTGAAACTCTCTATCACTCTCTGACACTCTCTGACACTCTCTGACACTCTCTATCACTCTCTGACACTCTCTGACACTCACTATCACTCTCTGACACTCTCCGACACTCTCTGACAGTCTCTATCACTCTCTATCACTCTCTCACACTCTCAGACACTCTCTGGCACTCTCTGAAACTCTCTATCACTCTCTGACACTCTCTATCACTCTCTATCACTCTCTATCACTCTCTATCACTCTCCATCACTCTCTGACACTCTCTGACACTCTCTGACACTCTCTATCACTCTCTATCACTCTCTATCACTCTCCGTCACTCTCTGACACTCTCTGACACTCTCTGACACTCTCTGACACTCTCTATCACTCGCTATCACTCTCAGACACTCTCTGACACTCTCTATCACTCTCTATCACTCTCTATCACTCTCTATCACTCTCTATCACTCTCCATCACTCTCTGACACTCTCTGACACTCACTATCACTCTCTGACTCTCTCTGACAGTCTCTATCACTCTCTATCACTCTCTGACACTCTCTATCACTCTCTGACACTCTCTGACACTCTCTGACCCTCTCTATCACTCTCTGACACTCTCTGACACTCTCTATCACTCTCTATCACTCTCTATCACTCTCCATCGCTCTCTGACACTCTCTGACACTCTCAGACACTCACTATCACTCTCTGACACTCTCTGACACTCTCAGACACTCACTATCACTCTCTGACACTCTCTGACACTCTCTGACAGTCTCTATCACTCTCTATCACTCTCTGACACTCTCAGACACTCTCTGGCACTCTCTGAAACTCTCTGTCACTCTCTATCACTCTCTGACACTCTCTGACACTCTCAGACACTCACTATCACTCTCTGACACTCTCTGACACTCTCTATCACCCTCTGACACTCTCTATAACTCTATCACTCTCTGACACTCTCTATAACTCTCTATCACTCTCCATCACTCTCTGACACTCTGAGACACTCTCTGAAACTCTCTATCACTCTATATCACTCTCTATCACTCTCTGACACAATCTGACACTCTCTGACACTCTCTGACAATCTCTATCACTCTCTGACACTCTCTATAACTCTCTATCACTCTCCATCACTCTCTGACACTCTCAGACACTCTCTGAAACTCTCTATCACTCTCTATCACTCTCTGACACTCTCTATCACTCTCTGACACTCTCTTGCACTCTCTGAAACTCTCTATCACTCTCTGACACTCTCTGACACTCTCTGACACTCTCTGACACACTCTGACACTCTCTGACACTCACTATCACTCTCTGACACTCTCTGACACTCTCTGACAGTCTCTATCACACTCTATCACTCTCTGACACTCTCAGACACTCTCTGGCACTCACTGAAACTCTCTATCACTCTCTATCACTCTCTATCACTCTCCATCACTCTCTGACACTCTCTGACACTCTCTGACACTCTCTGACACTCTCTATCACTCGCTATCACTCTCTGACACTCTCTATCACTCTCTATCTCTCTCTATCACTCTCTATCACTCTCTATCACTCTCCATCACTCTCTGACACTCTCTGACACTCTCAGACACTCACTATCACTCTCTGACACTCTCTGACACTCTCTGACACTCACTATCACTCTCTGACACTCTCTGACAGTCTCTATCACTCTCTATCACTCTCTGACACTCTCTATCACTCTCTGACACTCTCTGACACTCTCTGACCCTCTCTATCACTCTCTGACACTCTCTGACACTCTCTATCACTCTCTATCACTCTCTATCACTCTCCATCGCTCTCTGACACTCTCTGACACACTCAGACACTCACTATCACTCTCTGACACTCTCTGACACTCTCAGACACTCACTATCACTGTCTGACACTCTCTGACACTCTCTGACAGTCTCTATCACTCTCTATCACTCTCTGACACTCTCAGACACTCTCTGGCACTCTCTGAAACTCTCTGTCACTCTCTATCACTCTCTGACACTCTCTGACACTCTCAGACACTCACTATCACTCTCTGACACTCTCTGACACTCTCTATCACTCTCTGACACTCTCTATAACTCTATCACTCTCTGGCACTCTCTGAAACTCTCTATCACTCTCTGACACTCTCTGACACTCTCTGACACTCTCTGACACTCTCTGACACACTCTGACACTCTCTGACACTCACTATCACTCTCTGACACTCTCTGACACTCTCTGACAGTCTCTATCACACTCTATCACTCTCTGACACTCTCAGACACTCTCTGGCACTCACTGAAACTCTCTATCACTCTCTATCACTCTCTGACACTCACTATCACTCTCTGACACTCTCTGACACTCTCTGACACTCTCTGACAGTCTCTATCACTCTCTATCACTCTCTGACACTCTCAGACACTCTCTGGCACTCTCTGAAACTCTCTATCACTCTCTATCACTCTCTGACACTCTCTGACACTCTCAGACACTCACTATCACTCTCTGACACTCTCTGACACTCTCTATCACTCTCTGACACTCTCTGACACTCTCTATAACTCTCCATCACTCTCCATCACTCTCTGACACTCTCAGACACTCTCTGAAACTCTCTATCACTCTCTATCACTCTCTGACACAATCTGACACTCTCTGACACTCTCTGACACTCTCTATCACTCTCTGACACTCTCTATAACTCTCTATCACTCTCCATCACTCTCTGACACTCTCAGACACTCTCTGAAACTCTCTATCACTCTCTATCACTCTCTGACACTCTATATCACTCTCTGACACTCTCTGGCACTCTCTGACACTCTCTGACACTCTCTGACACTCCCTATCACTCTCTGACACTCTCTGACACTCTCTGACACTCACTATCACTCTCTGACACTCTCTGACACTCTCAGACACTCACTATCACTCTCTGACACTCTCTGACACTCTCTGACAGTCACTATTACTCTCTATCACTCTCTGACACTCTCAGACACTCACTATCACTCTCTGACACTCTCTGACACTCTCTGACACTCTCTGACACTCTCTGACACTCTCTATCACTCTCTGACACTCTCTGACACTCTCTATCACTCTCTATCACTCTCCATCACTCTCTGACACTCTCAGACACTCACTATCACTCTCTGACACTCTCTGACACTCTCAGACACTAACTATCACTCTCTGACACTCTCTGACACTCTCTATCACTCTCTGACACTCTCTGACACTCTCTGACCCTCTCTATCACTCTCTGACACTCTCTGACACTCTCTATCACTCTCTATCACTCTCTATCACTCTCCATCGCTCTCTGACACTCTCTGACACTCTCAGACACTCACTATCACTCTCTGACACTCTCTGACACTCTCAGACACTCACTATCACTCTCTGACACTCTCTGACACTCTCTGACAGTCTCTATCACTCTCTATCACTCTCTGACACTCTCAGACACTCTCTGGCACTCTCTGAAACTCTCTGTCACTCTCTATCACTCTCTGACACTCTCTGACACTCTCAGACACTCACTATCACTCTCAGACACTCTCTGAAACTCTCTATAACTCTCTATCACTCTCTGACACTCTCTATCACTCTCTGACACTCTCTGGCACTCTCTGAAACTCTCTATCACTCTCTGACACTCTCTGACACTCTCTGACACTCACTGAAACTCTCTATCACTCTCTATCACTCTCTGACACTCACTATCACTCTCTGACACTCTCTGACACTCTCTGACAGTCTCTATCACTCTCTGACACTCTCAGACAATCTCTGGCACTCTCTGAAACTCTCTATCACTCTCTATCACTCTCTGACACTCTCTGACACTCTCAGACACTCACTATCACTCTCTGACACTCTCTGACACTCTCTATCACTCTCTGACACTCTTTGACACTCTCTATAACTCTCCATCACTCTCCATCACTCTCTGACACTCTCAGACACTCTCTGAAACTCTCTATCACTCTCTATCACTCTCTGACACTCTCTATCACTCTCTGACACTCTCTGGCACTCTCTGAAACTCTCTATCACTCTCTGACACTCTCTGACACTCTCTGACACTCACTGAAACTCTCTATCACTCTCTATCACTCTCTGACACTCACTATCACTCTCTGACACTCTCTGACACTCTCTGACAGTCTCTATCACTCTCTGACACTCTCAGACAATCTCTGGCACTCTCTGAAACTCTCTATCACTCTCTATCACTCTCTGACACTCTCTGACACTCTCAGACACTCACTATCACTCTCTGACACTCTCTGACACTCTCTATCACTCTCTGACACTCTTTGACACTCTCTATAACTCTCCATCACTCTCCATCACTCTCTGACACTCTCAGACACTCTCTGAAACTCTCTATCACTCTCTATCACTCTCTATCACTCTCTGACACAATCTGACACTCTCTGACACTCTCTGACACTCTCTATCACTCTCTGACACTCTCTATAACTCTCTATCACTCTCCATCACTCTCTGACACTCTCAGACACTCTCTGAAACACTCTATCACTCTCTATCACTCTCTGACACTCTCTATCACTCTCTGACACTCTCTATAACTCTCTATCACTCTCCATCACTCTCTGACACTCTCAGACACTCTCTGAAACTCTCTATCACTCTATATCACTCTCTATCACTCTCTGACACAATCTGACACTCTCTGACACTCTCTGACAATCTCTATCACTCTCTGACACTCTCTATAACTCTCTATCACTCTCCATCACTCTCTGACACTCTCAGACACTCTCTGAAACTCTCTATCACTCTCTATCACTCTCTGACACTCTCTATCACTCTCTGACACTCTCTGGCACTCTCTGAAACTCTCTATCACTCTCTGACACTCTCTGACACTCTCTGACACTCTCTGACACTCTCTGACACACTCTGACACTCTCTGACACTCACTATCACTCTCTGACACTCTCTGACACTCTCTGACAGTCTCTATCACACTCTATCACTCTCTGACACTCTCAGACACTCTCTGGCACTCACTGAAACTCTCTATCACTCTCTATCACTCTCTGACACTCACTATCACTCTCTGACACTCTCTGACACTCTCTGACAGTCTCTATCACTCTCTATCACTCTCTGACACTCTCAGACACTCTCTGGCACTCTCTGAAACTCTCTATCACTCTCTATCACTCTCTGACACTCTCTGACACTCTCAGACACTCACTATCACTCTCTGACACTCTCTGACACTCTCTATCACTCTCTGACACTCTCTGACACTCTCTATAACTCTCCATCACTCTCCATCACTCTCTGACACTCTCAGACACTCTCTGAAACTCTCTATCACTCTCTATCACTCTCTGACACAATCTGACACTCTCTGACACTCTCTGACACTCTCTATCACTCTCTGACACTCTCTATAACTCTCTATCACTCTCCATCACTCTCTGACACTCTCAGACACTCTCTGAAACTCGCTATCACTCTCTATCACTCTCTGACACTCTCTATCACTCTCTGACACTCTCTGGCACTCTCTGACACTCTCTGACACTCCCTATCACTCTCTGACACTCTCTGACACTCTCTGACACTCACTATCACTCTCTGACACTCTCTGACACTCTCAGACACTCACTATCACTCTCTGACACTCTCTGACACTCTCTGACAGTCACTATTACTCTCTATCACTCTCTGACACTCTCAGACACTCACTATCACTCTCTGACACTCTCTGACACTCTCTGACACTCTCTGACACTCTCTGACACTCTCTATCACTCTCTGACACTCTCTGACACTCTCTATCACTCTCTATCACTCTCCATCACTCTCTGACACTCTCAGACACTCACTATCACTCTCTGACACTCTCTGACACTCTCAGACACTAACTATCACTCTCTGACACTCTCTGACACTCTCTATCACTCTCTGACACTCTCTGACACTCTCTGACCCTCTCTATCACTCTCTGACACTCTCTGACACTCTCTATCACTCTCTATCACTCTCCATCGCTCTCTGACACTCTCTGACACTCTCCGACACTCACTATCACTCTCTGACACTCTCTGACACTCTCAGACACTCACTATCACTCTCTGACACTCTCTGACACTCTCTGACAGTCTCTATCACTCTCTATCACTCTCTGACACTCTCAGACACTCTCTGGCACTCTCTGAAACTCTCTGTCACTCTCTATCACTCTCTGACACTCTCTGACACTCTCAGACACTCACTATCACTCTCAGACACTCTCTGAAACTCTCTATCACTCTCTATCACTCTCTGACACTCTCTATCACTCTCTGACACTCTCTGGCACTCTCTGAAACTCTATCACTCTCTGACACTCTCTGACACTCTCTGACACTCACTGAAACTCTCTATCACTCTCTATCACTCTCTGACACTCACTATCACTCTCTGACACTCTCTGACACTCTCTGACAGTCTCTATCACTCTCTATCACTCTCTGACACTCTCAGACAATCTCTGGCACTCTCTGAAACTCTCTATCACTCTCTATCACTCTCTGACACTCTCTGACACTCTCAGACACTCACTATCACTCTCTGACACTCTCTGACACTCTCTATCACCCTCTGACACTCTTTGACACTCTCTATAACTCTCCATCACTCTCCATCACTCTCTGACACTCTCAGACACTCTCTGAAACTCTCTATCACTCTCTATCACTCTCTATCACTCTCTGACACAATCTGACACTCTCTGACACTCTCTGACACTCTCTATCACTCTCTGACACTCTCTATCACTCTCTGACACTCTCTGGCACTCTCTGACACTCTCTGACACTCTCTGACACTCCCTATCACTCTCTGACACTCTCTGACACTCTCTGACACTCACTATCACTCTCTGACACTCTCTGACACTCTCAGACACTCACTATCACTCTCTGACACTCTCTGACACTCTCTGACAGTCACTATTACTCTCTATCACTCTCTGACACTCTCAGACACTCACTATCACTCTCTGACACTCTCTGACACTCTCTGACACTCTCTGACACTCTCTATCACTCTCTGACACTCTCTGACACTCTCTATCACTCTCTGACACTCTCTATCACTCTCTGACACTCTCTGGCACTCTCTGACACTCTCTGACACTCTCTGACACTCCCTATCACTCTCTGACACTCTCTGACACTCTCTGACACTCACTATCACTCTCTGACACTCTCTGACACTCTCAGACACTCACTATCACTCTCTGACACTCTCTGACACTCTCTGACAGTCACTATTACTCTCTATCACTCTCTGACACTCTCAGACACTCACTATCACTCTCTGACACTCTCTGACACTCTCTGACACTCTCTATCACTCTCTGACACTCTCTGACACTCTCTATCACTCTCTATCACTCTCCATCACTCTCTGACACTCTCAGACACTCACTATCACTCTCTGACACTCTCTGACACTCTCAGACACTAACTATCACTCTCTGACACTCTCTGACACTCTCTGACAGTCTCTATCACTCTCTATCACTCTCTGACACTCTCAGACACTCTCTGGCACTCTCTGAAACTATATGTCACTCTCTATCACTCTCTGACACTCTCTGACACTCTCTATCACTCTCTATCACTCTCCATTACTCTCTGACACTCTCAGACACTCTCTGACACTCTCTGAAACTCTCTATCACTCTCTATCACTCTCTGACACTCTCTGACACTCTCTGACACTCTCTGACAGTCTCTATCACTGTCTGACACTCTCTGGCACTCTCTGAAACTCTCTATCACTCTCTGACACTCTCTGACACCATCTGACACTCTCTATCACTCTCTGACACTCTCTGACACTCTCTGACACTCACTATCACTCTCTGACTCTCTCTGACACTCTCAGACACTCACTATCACTCTCTGACACTCTCTGACACTCTCTGACAGTCTCTATCACTCTCTATCACTCTCTGACACTCTCAGACACTCTCTGGCAATCTCTGAAACTCTCTATCACTCTCTGACACTCTCTGACACTCTCTATCACTCTCTGACTTTATCTGACACTCTCTGACACTCACTATCACTCACTATCACTCTCTGACACTCTCTGACACTCTCTATCACTCTCTATCACACTCCATCACTCTCTGACACTCACTATCAGTCTCTGACACTCTCTGACACTCTCTGACACTCTCTGACACTCTCTGACAGTCTCTATCACTCTCTATCATTATCTATCACTCTCTGACACTCTCAGACACTCTCTGGCACTCTCTGAAAATCTCTATCACTCTCTATCACTCTCTGACACTCTCTGACACTCTCTATCACTCTCTGACATTCTCTGACACTCTCTGACACTCACTATCACTCACTATCACTCTATGACACTCTCTGACAATCTCTGACACTCTCTATCACTCTCTGACACTCTCTGACACTCTCTGACACTCTCTATCACTCTCTATCACACTCCATCACTCTCTGACAATCTCAGACACTCTCTGACACTCTCTGAAACTCTCTATCACCTCTCTATCACACTCTGACACTCTCTATCACTCTCTGACACTCTCTGGCACTCTCTGAAACTCTCTATCACTCTCTGACACTCTGACACTCTGACACTCTCTGAAACTCTCTGACACTCTCTGAAACTCTCTGACACTCACTATCACTCTCTGACACTCTCTGACACTCTCAGACACTCACTATCACTCTCTGACACTCTCTGACACTCTCTGACAGTCACTATCACTCTCTATCACTCTCTGACACTCTCAGACACTCTCTGGCACTCTCTGAAACTCTCTATCACTCTCTAACACTCTCTGACACTCTCTGACACTCTCTATCACTCTCTGACACTCTCTGACACTCACTATCACTCTCTGACACTCTCTGACACTCTCTGACACTCTCTATCACTCTCTATCACTCTCTGACACTCTCTGACACTCTCTATCACTCTCTATCACTCTCCATCACTCTCTGACAATCTCTGACACTCTCAGACACTCACTATCACTCTCTGACACTCTCTGACACTCTCTGACACTCTCTATCACTCTCTGACACTCTCTGACACTCTCTATCACTCTCTATCACTCTCCATCACTCTCTGACACTCTCAGATACTCACTATCACTCTCTGACACTCTCTGACACTCTCAGACACTAACTATCACTCTCTGACACTCTCTGACACTCTCTGACACTCACTATCACTCACCATCACTCTCTGACACTCTCAGACACTCTCTGACACTCTCTATCACTCTCTGACACTCTCTGAAACTCTCTATCACTCTGTGACACTCTCTGACACTCTCTGACACTCTCTATCACTCTCTGACACTCACTATCACTCTCTGACACTCTCTGACACTCTCTGACACTCACTATCACTCTCTGACACTCTCTGACACTCTCAGACACTCACTACAACTCTCTATCACTCTCTGACACTCTCAGACACTCACTATCACTCTCTGACACTCTCTGACACTCTCTGACACTCTCTGACACTCTCTATCACTCACTGACACTCTCTGACACTCTCTATCACTCTCTATCACTCTCCATCACTCTCTGACACTCTCAGACACTCACTATCACTCTCTGACACTCTCTGACACTCTCAGACACTAACTATCACCCTCTGACACTCTCTGACACTCTCTGACAGTCTCTATCACTCTCTATCACTCTCTGACACTCTCAGACACTCTCTGGCACTCTCTGAAACTCTATATCACTCTCTATCACTCTCTGACACTCTCTGAAACTCTCAGACACTCACTATCACTCTCTGACACTCTCTATCACTCTCTATCACTCTCCATTACTCTCTGACACTCTCAGACACTCTCTGACACTCTCTGAAACTCTCTATCACTCTCTATCACTCTCTGACACTCTCTGACACTCTCTAACAGTCTCTATCACTCTCTATCACTCTCTGACACTCTCTGGCACTCTCTGAAACTCTCTATCACTCTCTGACACTCTCTGACACCCTCTGACACTCTCTATCACTCTCTGACACTCTCTGACACTCTCTGAAAGTCACTATCACTCTCTGACTCTCTCTGACACTCTCAGACACTCACTATCACTCTCTGACACTCTCTGACACTCTCTGACAGTCTCTATCACTCTCTATCACTCTCTGACACTCTCAGACACTCTCTGGCACTCTCTGAAACTCTCTATCACTCTCTGACACTCTCTGACACTCTCTATCACTCTCTGACATTATCTGACACTCTCTATCACTCTCTATCACACTCCATCACTCTCTGACACTCACTATCAGTCTCTGACACTCTCTGACACTCTCTATCACTCTCTGACACTCTCTGACACTCTCTATCACTCTCTATCACACTCCATCACTCTCTGACACTCACTATCAGTCTCTGACACTCTCTGACACTCTCTGACAGTCTCTATCACTCTCTATCATTCTCTATCACTCTCTGACACTCTCAGACACTCTCTGGCACTCTCTGAAAATCTCTATCACTCTCTATCACTCTCTGACACTCTCTGACACTCTCTATCACTCTCTGACATTCTCTGACACTCTCTGACACTCACTATCACTCACTATCACTCTCTGACACTCTCTGACAATCTCTGACACTCTCTATCACTCTCTGACACTCTCTGACACTCTCTGACACTCTCTATCACTCTCTATCACACTCCATCACTCTCTGACACTCTCAGACACTCTCTGACACTCTCTGAAACTCTCTATCACTCTCTATCACTCTCTGACACTCTCTATCACTCTCTGACACTCTCTGGCACTCTCTGAAACTCTCTATCACTCTCTGACACTCTGACACTCTCTGAAACTCTCTGACACTCTCTGAAACTCTCTGACACTCACTATCACTCTCTGACACTCTCTGAAACTCTCAGACACTCACTATCACTCTCTGACACTCTCTGACACTCTCTGACAGTCACTATCACTCTCTATCACTCTCTGACACTCTCAGACACTCTCTGGCACTCTCTGAAACTCTCTATCACTCTCTAACACTCTCTGACACTCTCTGACACTCTCTATCACTCTCTGACACTCTCTGACACTCTCTGACACTCACTATCACTCTCTGACACTCTCTGACACTCTCTGACACTCTCTATCACTCTCTATCACTCTCTGACACTCTCTGACACTCTCTATCACTCTCTATCACTCTCCATCACTCTCTGACACTCTCTGACACTCTCAGACACTCACTATCACTCTCTGACACTCTCTGACACTCTCTGACACTCTCTATCACTCTCTGACACTCTCTGACACTCTCTATCACTCTCTATCACTCTCCATCACTCTCTGACACTCTCAGATACTCACTATCACTCTCTGACACTCTCTGACACTCTCAGACACTAACTATCACTCTCTGACACTCTCTGACACTCTCTGACACTCACTATCACTCACTATCACTCTCTGACACTCTCAGACACTCACTATCACTCTCTGACACTCTCTGACACTCTCTGACACTCTCTGACAGTCACTATCACTCTCTGACACTCTCAGACACTCTCTGACACTCACTATCACTCACTATCACTCTCTGACACTCTCAGACACTCACTATCACTCTCTGACACTCTCTGACACTCTCTGACAGTCACTATCACTCTCTGACACTCTCAGACACTCTCTGGCACTCTCTGAAACTCTCTATCACTCTCTAACACTCTCTGACACTCTCTGACACTCTCTATCACTCTCTGACACTCTCTGACACTCTCTGACACTCACTATCACTCTCTGACACTCCCTGACACTCTCTGACACTCTCTATCACTCTCTATCACTCTCTGACACTCTCTGACACTCTCTATCACTCTCTATCACTCTCCATCACTCTCTGACACTCTCTGACACTCTCAGATACTCACTATCACTCTCTGACACTCTCTGACACTCTCAGACACTAACTATCACTCTCTGACACTCTCTGACACTCTCTGACACTCACTATCACTCACTATCACTCTCTGACACTCTCAGACACTCTCTGACACTCTCTATCATTCTCTGACACTCTCTGACACTCTCTATCACACTCCATCACTCTCTGACACTCTCAGACACTCTCCGACACTCTCTGAAACTCTATATCACTCTCTATCACTCTCTGACAGTCTCTATCACTCTCTGACACTCTCTATGCATCTCTGACACTCTCTGGCACTCTCTGAAACTCTCTATCACTCTCTGACACTCTCTGACACTCTCTATCACTCTCTATCACTCTCTATCAATCTCTGACACTCTCTGACACTCTCTGACACTCTCTGACACTCTCTGACAGTCTCTATCACTCTCTGACACTCTCTATGCATCTCTGACACTCTCTGGCACTCTCTGAAACTCTCTATCACTCTCTGACACTCTCTGACACTCTCTGACACTCTCTATCACTCTCTGACTCTCTATGACACTCTCAGACACTCACTATCACTCTCTGACACTCTCTGACACTCTCTGACACTCTTTATCACTCTCTATCACTCTCTGACACTCTCTGACACACTCTATCACTCTCTATCACTCTCCATCACTCTCTGACACTCTCTGACACTCTCAGACACTCACTATCACTCTCTGACACTCTCTGACACTCTCTGACACTCTCTATCACTCTCCATCACTCTCTGATACTCTCTATCACTCTCTATCACTCTCTGACACTCTCTGACACACTCTATCACTCTCTATCACTCTCCATCACTCTCAGACACTCTCTGACACTCTCTGACAGTCTCTATCACTCTCTATCACTCTCTGATACTCTCTATCACTCTCTATCATTCTCCATCACTCTCTGACACTCTCAGACACTCTCTGACACTCTCTGAAACTCCCTATCACTCTTTATCACTCTCTGACACTCTCTGACTCTCTCTGACAGTCTCTATCACTCTCTATCACTCTCTGACACTCTCTATCACTCTCTGACACTCTCTGACACTCTCTATCACTCTCTATCACTCTCTGACACTCTCTGACACTCTCTATCACTCTCTATCACTCTCTGACACTCTCTATCACTCTCTATCACTCTCTGACACTCTCTATCACTCTCCATCACTCTCTGAGACTCTCTATCACTCTCTATCACTCTCTGACACTCTCTGACACTCTATATCACTCTCTATCACTCTCCATCACTCTCTGACACTCTCAGACACTCTCTGACACTCTCTATCACTCTCTGCAACTCTCTGACGCTCTCTATCACTCTCTATCATTCTCCATCACTCTCTGACACTCTCAGACACTCTCTGACAGTCTCTATCACTCTCTGTCACTCTCTGACACTCTCTATCATTCACCATCACTCTCTGACACTCTCAGACACTCTCTGACACTCTCTGAAACTCCCTATCACTCTTTATCACTCTCTGACACTCTCTGACTCTCTCTGACAGTCTCTATCACTCTCTATCACTCTCTGACACTCTCTATCACTCTCTGACACTCTCTGACACTCTCTATCACTCTCTATCACTCTCTGACACTCTCTGACAATCTCTGACACTCTCTATCACTCTCTGACACTCTCTGACACTCTCTGACACTCACTATCACTCTCTGACACTCTCTGACAATCTCTGACACTCTCTATCACTCTCTGACACTCTCTGACACTCTCTGACACTCTCTATCACTCTCTATCACACTCCATCACTCTCTGACACTCTCAGACACTCTCTGACACTCTCTGAAACTCTCTATCACTCTCTATCACTCTCTGACACTCTCTATCACTCTCTGACACTCTCTGGCACTCTCTGAAACTCTCTATCACTCTCTGACACTCTGACACTCTCTGAAACTCTCTGACACTCTCTGAAACTCTCTGACACTCACTATCACTCTCTGACACTCTCTGACACTCTCAGACACTCACTATCACTCTCTGACACTCTCTGACACTCTCTGACAGTCACTATCACTCTCTATCACTCTCTGACACTCTCAGACACTCTCTGGCACTCTCTGAAACTCTCTATCACTCTCTAACACTCTCTGACACTCTCTGACACTCTCTATCACTCTCTGACACTCTCTGACACTCTCTGACACTCACTATCACTCTCTGACACTCTCTGACACTCTCTGACACTCTCTATCACTCTCTATCACTCTCTGACACTCTCTGACACTCTCTATCACTCTCTATCACTCTCCATCACTCTCTGACACTCTCTGACACTCTCAGACACTCACTATCACTCTCTGACACTCTCTGACACTCTCTGACACTCTCTGACACTCTCTATCACTCTCTGACACTCTCTGACACTCTCTATCACTCTCTATCACTCTCCATCACTCTCTGACACTCTCAGATACTCACTATCACTCTCTGACACTCTCTGACACTCTCAGACACTAACTATCACTCTCTGACACTCTCTGACACTCTCTGACACTCACTATCACTCACTATCACTCTCTGACACTCTCAGACACTCACTATCACTCTCTGACACTCTCTGACACACTCTGACACTCTCTGACAGTCACTATCACTCTCTGACACTCTCAGACACTCTCTGACACTCACTATGACTCACTATCACTCTCTGACACTCTCAGACACTCACTATCACTCTCTGACACTCTCTGACACTCTCTGACAGTCACTATCACTCTCTGACACTCTCAGACACTCTCCGGCACTCTCTGAAACTCTCTATCACTCTCTAACACTCTCTGACACTCTCTGACACTCTCTATCACTCTCTGACACTCTCTGACACTCTCTGACACTCACTATCACTCTCTGACACTCCCTGACACTCTCTGACACTCTCTATCACTCTCTATCACTCTCTGACACTCTCTGACACTCTCTATCACTCTCTATCACTCTCCATCACTCTCTGACACTCTCTGACACTCTCAGACACTCACTATCACTCTCTGACACTCTCTGACACTCTCTGACACTCTCTATCACTCTCTGACACTCTCTGACACTCTCTATCACTCTCTATCACTCTCCATCACTCTCTGACACTCTCAGATACTCACTATCACTCTCTGACACTCTCTGACACTCTCAGACACTAACTATCACTCTCTGACACTCTCTGACACTCTCTGACACTCACTATCACTCACTATCACTCTCTGACACTCTCAGACACTCTCTGACACTCTCTATCATTCTCTGACACTCTCTGACACTCTCTATCACTCTCTATCACACTCCATCACTCTCTGACACTCTCAGACACTCTCCGACACTCTCTGAAACTCTCTATCACTCTCTATCACTCTCTGACAGTCTCTATCACTCTCTGACACTCTCTATGCATCTCTGACACTCTCTGGCACTCTCTGAAACTCTCTATCACTCTCTGACACTCTCTGACACTCTCTATCACTCTCTATCACTCTCTATCAATCTCTGACACTCTCTGACACTCTCTGACACTCTCTGACAGTCTCTATCACTCTCTGACACTCTCTATGCATCTCTGACACTCTCTGGCACTCTCTGAAACTCTCTATCACTCTCTGACACTCTCTGACACTCTCTGACACTCTCTATCACTCTCTGACACTCTATGACACTCTCAGACACTCACTATCACTCTCTGACACTCTCTGACACTCTCTGACAGTCTTTATCACTCTCTATCACTCTCTGACACTCTCTGACACACTCTATCACTCTCTATCACTCTCTATCACTCTCCATCACTCTCTGACACTCTCTGACACTCTCAGACACTCACTATCACTCTCTGACACTCTCTGACACTCTCTGACACTCTCTATCACTCTCCATCACTCTCTGATACTCTCTATCACTCTCTATCACTCTCTGACACTCTCTGACACACTCTATCACTCTCTATCACTCTCCATCACTCTCAGACACTCTCTGACACTCTCTGACAGTCTCTATCACTCTCTATCACTCTCTGATACTCTCTATCACTCTCTATCATTCTCCATCACTCTCTGACACTCTCAGACACTCTCTGACACTCTCTGAAACTCCCTATCACTCTTTATCACTCTCTGACACTCTCTGACTCTCTCTGACAGTCTCTATCACTCTCTATCACTCTCTGACACTCTCTATCACTCTCTGACACTCTCTGACACTCTCTGTCACTCTCTATCACTCTCTGACACTCTCTGACACTCTCTATCACTCTCTATCACTCTCTGACACTCTCTATCACTCTCTATCACTCTCTGACACTCTCTATCACTCTCCATCACTCTCTGAGACTCTCTATCACTCTCTATCACTCTCTGACACTCTCTGACACTCTATATCACTCTCTATCACTCTCCATCACTCTCTGACACTCTCAGACACTCTCTGACACTCTCTATCACTCTCTGCAACTCTCTGACGCTCTCTATCACTCTCTATCACTCTCCATCACTCTCTGACACTCTCAGACACTCTCTGACAGTCTCTATCACTCTCTGTCACTCTCTGACACTCTCTATCATTCACCATCACTCTCTGACACTCTCAGACACTCTCTGACACTCTCTGAAACTCCCTATCACTCTTTATCACTCTCTGACACTCTCTGACTCTCTCTGACAGTCTCTATCACTCTCTATCACTCTCTGACACTCTCTGACACTCTCTATCACTCTCTATCACTCTCTGACACTCTCTGACACTCTCTATCACTCTCTATCACTCTCTGACACTCTCTATCACTCTCTATCACTCTCTGACACTCTCTATCACTCTCCATCACTCTCTGAGACTCTCTATCACTCTCTATCACTCTCTATCACTCTCTGACACTCTCTGACACTCTCTATCACTCTCTATCACTCTCCATCACTCTCTGACAGTCTCTATCACTCTCTATCACTCTCTGACACTCTCTATCATTCTCCATCACTCTCTGACACTCTCAGACACTCTCAGACACTCTCTGACACTCTCTGAAACTCCCTATCACTCTTTATCACTCTCTGACACTCTCTGACTCTCTCTGACAGTCTCTATCACTCTTTATCACTCTCTGACACTCTCTATCACTCTCTATCATTCTCCATCACTCTCATACACTCTTAGACACTCTCTGACACTCCCTATCACTCTCTATCACTCTCTATCACTCTCTGAAACTCTCTGACACTCTCTGACACTCTCTGACATTCTCTGACACTCTCTGACACTCACTATCACTCTCTGACACTCTCTGACAATCTCTGACACTCTCTATCCCGCTCTGACACTCTCTGACACTCTCTGACACTCTCTATCACTCTCTATCACACTCCAGCACTCTCTGACACTCTCAGACACTCTCTGACACTCTCTGAAACTCTCTATCACTCTATATCACTCTCTGACACTCTCTATCACTCTCTGACACTCTCTGGCACTCTCTGAAACTCTCTATCACTCTCTGACACTCTCTGAAACTCTCTGACACTCTCTATCACTCTCTGACACTCTCTGACACTCTCTATCACTCTCTATCACACTCCATCACTCTCTGACACTCTCAGACACTCTCTGACACTCTCTGAAACTCTCTACCACTCTCTATCACTCTCAGACACTAACTATCACTCTCTGACACTCTCTGACACTCTCTGACACTCACTATCACTCACTATCACTCTCTGACACTCTCAGACACTCTCTGACACTCTCTATCACTCTCTGACACTCTCTGACACTCTCTATCACTCTCTATCACACTCCATCACTCTCTGACACTCTCAGACACTCTCTGACACTCTCTGAAACTCTCTATCACTCTCTATCACTCTCTGACAGTCTCTATCACTCTCTGACACTCTCTATGCATCTCTGACACTCTCTGGCACTCTCTGAAACTCTCTATCACTCTCTGACACTCTCTGACACTCTCTATCACTCTCTATCACTCTCTATCAATCTCTGACACTCTCTGACACTCTCTGACAGTCTCTATCACTCTCTGACACTCTCTATGCATCTCTGACACTCTCTGGCACACTCTGAAACTCTCTATCACTCTCTGACACTCTCTGACACTCTCTGACACTCTCTGGCACTCTCTGAAACTCTCTATCACTCTCTGACACTCTGACACTCTCTGAAACTCTCTGACACTCTCTGAAACTCTCTGACACTCACTATCACTCTCTGACACTCTCTGACACTCTCAGACACTCACTATCACTCTCTGACACTCTCTGACTGTCACTATCACTCTCTATCACTCTCTGACACTCTCAGACACTCTCTGGCACTCTCTGAAATTCTCTATCACTCTCTAACACTCTCTGACACTCTCTGACACTCTCTATCACTCTCTGACACTCTCTGACACTCTCTGACACTCACTATCACTCTCTGACACTCTCTGACACTCTCTGACACTCTCAGACACTCACTATCACTCTCTGACACTCTCTGACACTCTCTGACAGTCACTATCACTCTCTGACACTCTCTGACACTCTCTGACAGTCACTATCACTCTCTGACACTCTCAGACACTCTCTGGCACTCTCTGAAACTCTCTATCACTCTCTAACACTCTCTGACACTCTCTGACACTCTCTATCACTCTCTGACACTCTCTGACACTCTCTGACACTCACTATCACTCTCTGACACTCTCTGACACTCTCTGACACTCTCTATCACTCTCTATCACTCTCTGACACTCTCTGACACTATCTATCACTCTCTATCACTCTCCATCACTCTCTGAAACTCTCTGACACTCTCAGACACTCACTATCACTCTCTGACACTCTCTGACACTCTCTGACACTCTCTATCACTCTCTGACACTCTCTGACACTCTCTATCACTCTCTATCACTCTCCATCACTCTCTGACACTCTCAGATACTCACTATCACTCTCTGACACTCTCTGACACTCTCAGACACTAACTATCACTCTCTGACACTCTCTGACACTCTCTGACACTCACTATCACTCACTATCACTCTCTGACACTCTCAGACACTCTCAGACACTAACTATCACTCTCTGACACTCTCTGACACTCTCTGACACTCACTATCACTCACTATCACTCTCTGACACTCTCTGACACTCTCTGACACTCTCTATCACTCTCTGACACTCTCTGACACTCTCTATCACTCTCTATCACACTCCATCAATCTTTGACACTCTCAGACACTCTCAGACACTCTCTGAAACTCTCTATCACTCTCTATCACTCTCTGACAGTCTCTATCACTCTCTGACACTCTCTATGCATCTCTGACACTCTCTGGCACTCTCTGAAACTCTCTATCACTCTCTGACACTCTCTGACACTCTCTATCACTCTCTATCACTCTATATCAATCTCTGACACTCTCTGACACTCTCTGACACTCGCTGACACTCTCTGACAGTCTCTATCACTCTCTGACACTCTCTATGCATCTCTGACACTCTCTGGCACTCTCTGAAACTCTCTATCACTCTCTGACACTCTCTGACACTCTCTGACACTCTCTATCACTCTCTGACACTCTATGACACTCTCAGACACTCACTATCACTCTCTGACACTCTCTGACACTCTCTGACACTCTTTATCACTCTCTATCACTCTCTGACACTCTCTGACACACTCTATCACTCTCTATCACTCTCTATCACTCTCTATCACTCTCTGACACTCTCTGACACTCTCAGACACTCAATATCACTCTCTGACACTCTCTGACACTCTCTGACACTCTCTATCACTCTCCATCACTCTCTGATACTCTCTGACACACTCTATCACTCTCTATCACTCTCTATCACTCTCTATCACTCTCTGACACTCTCTGACACTCTCAGACACTCAATATCACTCTCTGACACTCTCTGACACTCTCTGACACTCTCTATCACTCTCCATCACTCTCTGATACTCTCTATCACTCTCTATCACTCTCTGACACTCTCTGACACACTCTATCACTCTCTATCACTCTCCATCACTCTCAGACACTCTCTGACACTCTCTGACACTCTCTATCACTCTCTATCACTCTCTGATACTCTCTATCACTCTCTATCATTCTCCATCACTCTCTGACACTCTCAGACACTCTCTGACACTCTCTGAAACTCCCTATCACTCTTTATCACTCTCTGACACTCTCTGACTCTCTCTGACAGTCTCTATCACTCTCTATCACTCTCTGACACTCTCTATCACTCTCTGACTCTCTCTGACACTCTCTATCACTCTCTATCACTCTCTGACACTCTCTGACACTCTCTATCACTCTCTATCACTCTCTGACACTCTCTATCACTCTCTATCGCTCTCTGACACTCTCTATCACTCTCCATCACTCTCTGAGACTCTCTATCACTCTCTATCACTCTCTGACACTCTCTGACACTCTATATCACTCTCTATCACTCTCCATCACTCTCTGACACTCTCAGACACTCTCTGACACTCTCTATCACTCTCTGCTACTCTCTGACACTCTCTAACACTCTCTATCACTCTCCATCACTCTCTGACACTCTCAGACACTCTCTGACAGTCTCTATCACTCTCTGTCACTCTCTGACACTCTCTATCATTCACCATCACTCTCTGACACTCTCAGACACTCTCTGACACTCTCTGAAACTCCCTATCACTCTTTATCACTCTCTGACACTCTCTGACTCTCTCTGACAGTCTCTATCACTCTCTATCACTCTCTGACACTCTCTATCACTCTCTATCACTCTCTGACACTCTCTGACACTCTCTATCACTCTCTATCACTCTCTGACACTCTCTATCACTCTCTATCACTCTCTGACACTCTCTATCACTCTCCATCACTCTCTGAGACTCTCTATCACTCTCTATCACTCTCTGACACTCTCTGACACTCTCTATCACTCTCTATCACTCTCCATCACTCTCTGACAGTCTCTATCACTCTCTATCACTCTCTGACACTCTCTATCATTCTCCATCACTCTCTGACACTCTCAGACACTCTCAGACACTCTCTGACACTCTCTGAAACTCCCTATCACTCTTTATCACTCTCTGACACTCTCTGACTCTCTCTGACAGTCTCTATCACTCTTTATCACTCCCTGACACTCTCTATCACTCTCTATCATTCTCCATCACTCTCAGACACTCTCAGACACTCTCTGACACTCTCTATCACTCTCTATCACTCTCGGAAACTCTCTGACACTCTCTGACACTCTCTATCACTCTCTGACACTCTCTGACACTCTCTATCACTCTCTGACACTTTCTGACACTCTCTGACAGTCTCTATCACTCTCTATCACTCTCTGACACTCTCTATCACTCTCTGACACTCTCTGACACTCTCTATCACTCTCTATCACTCTCTGACACTCTCTGACACTCTCTATCACTCTCTATCACTCTCTGACACTCTCAGACACTCTCTGGCACTCTCTGAAACTCTCTATCACTCTCTATCACTCTCTGACACTCTCTGACACTCTCTATCACTCTCTGACACTCTCTGACACTCTCTGACACTCACTATCACTCTCTGACACTCTCTGACACTCTCAGACACTCTCAGACACTCACTATCACTCTCTGACACTCTCTGACACTCTCTGACACTCTCAGACACTCACTATCACTCTTTGACACTCTCTGACACTCTCTATCACTCTCTATCATTCTCTGACACTCTCTGACACTCTCTGACAGTCTCTATCACTCTCTATCACTCTCTGACACTCTCTATCACTCTCTATCACTCTCCATCTCTCTCTGACACTCTCAGACACTCTCTGACACTCTCTGAAACTCTCTATAACTCTCTATTACTCTCTGACACTCTCTGACACTCTCTGACACTCTCTGACAGTCTATATCACTCTCTATCACTCTCTGACACTCTCTGACACTCTCTGACAGTCTCTATCACTCTCTATCATTCTCTGACACTCTCAGACACTCTCAGACACTCTCTGACACACTCTGACACTCTCTGACACTCTCTGAAACTCTCTATCACTCTCTATCACTCTCTGACAGTCTCTGACACTCTCTGACACTCTCTATCACTCTCTATCACTCTCTATCACTCTCTGACACTCTCAGACACTCTCAGACACTCTCTGAAACTCTCTGAAACTCTCTATCACTCTATATCACTCTCTGACACTCTCTGACACTCTCTATCACTCTCTGACACTCTCTGACACGCTCAGACACTCTCTGACACTCTCTGACACTCTCTATCACTCTCTGACACTCTCTGACACTCTCTATCACTCTCTGACACTCTCAGAAACTCTCTATCACTCTCTATCCCTCTCTATCACTCTCTATCACTCTCTATCACTCTCCATCACTCTCCATCACTCTCTGACACTCTCAGACACTCTCTGACACTCTCTGAAACTCTCTGAAACTCTCTGACACTCTCTATCACTCTCTATCACTCTCTGACACTCTCTGACACTCTCTATCACTCTCTGACACTCTCAGATACTCTCTATCACTCTCTATCCCTCTCTATCACTCTCTATCACTCTCTATCACTCTCCATCACTCTCCATCACTCTCTGACACTCTCAGACACTCTCTGACACTCTCTGAAACTCTCTGAAACTCTCTGACACTCTCTATCACTCTCTGACACTCTCTGACACTCTCTATCACTCTCTATCACTCTCTATCACTCTCCGTCACTCTCTGACACTCTCTGACACTCTCTGAAACTCTCAGACACTCTCTGACACTCTCTGACACTCTCTGACACTCTCTGAAACTCTCTATCACTCTATCACTCTCTGAAACTCTCTGACACTCTCTGACACTCTGTATCACTCTCTATCACTCTCTGACACTCTCAGACACTCTCAGACACTCTCTGAAACTCTCTGAAACTCTCTATCACTCTCTGACACTCTCTGACACTCTCTATCACTCTCTGACACTCTCTGACACTCTCTATCACTCTCTGACACTCTCTGACACTCTCTATCACTCTCTGACACTCTCAGATACTCTCTATCACTCTCTATCCCTCTCTATCACTCTCTATCACTCTCTATCACTCTCCATCACTCTCCATCACTCTCTGACACTCTCAGACACTCTCTGACACTCTCTGAAACTCTCTGAAACTCTCTGACACTCTCTATCACTCTCTGACACTCTCTGACACTCTCTATATTTCTCTATCACTCTCTATCACTCTCCGTCACTCTCTGACACTCTCTGACACTCTCTGAAACTCTCAGACACTCTCTGACACTCTCTGACACTCTCTGACACTCTCTGAAACTCTCTATCACTCTATCACTCTCTGAAACTCTCTGACACTCTCTGACACTCTGTATCACTCTCTATCACTATCTGACACTCTCAGACACTCTCAGACACTCTCTGAAACTCTCTGAAACTCTCTATCACTCTCTATCACTCTCTGACACTCTCTGACACTCTCTATCACTCTCTGACACTCTCTGACACTCTCAGACACTCTCTGACACTCTCTGACACTCACTATCACTCTCTGACACTCTCTGACACTCTCTATCACTCTCTGACACTCTCTGACACTCTCAGACACTCTCTGACACTCTCTGAAACTCTCTATCACTCTCTATCACTCTCTGACACTCTCTGACACTCTCTGACAGTCTATATCACTCTCTATCAATCTCTGACACTCTCTGACACTCTCTGACACTCTCTGACAGTCTCTATCACTCTCTATCACTCTCTGACACTCTCTGACACTCTCTATCACTCTCTATCACACTCCATCACTCTCTGACATTCTCAGACACTCTCTGACACTCTCTGACACTCTCTATCACTCTCTATCACTCTCTGACACTCTCTGACACTCTCTGACACTCTCTGACAGTCTCTATCACTCTCTGACACTCTCTATGCATCTCTGACACTCTCTGGCACTCTCTGAAACTCTCTATCACTCTCTGACACTCTCTGACACTCTCTGACACTCTATGACACTCTCAGACACTCACTATCACTCTCTGACACTCTCTGACACTCTCTGACACTCTTTATCACTCTCTATCACTCTCTGACACACTCTATCACTCTCTATCACTCTCTATCACTCTCCATCACTCTCTGACACTCTCAGACACTCACTATCACTCTCTGACACTCTCTGAAACTCTCTGACACTCTCAGACACTCACTATCACTCTCTGACACTCTCTGACACTCTCTGACACTCTCTGACACTCTCTATCACTCTCCATCACTCTCTGATACTCTCTATCACTCTCTATCACTCTCTGACACTCTCTGACACACTCTATCACTCTCTATCACTCTCCATCACTCTCAGACACTCTCTGACACTCTCTGACAGTCTCTATCACTCTCTATCACTCTCTGATACTCTCTATCACTCTCTATCATTCTCCATCACTCTCTGACACTCTCTGAAACTCTCTGACACTCTCTGACACTCACTATCACTCTCTGACACTCTCTGACACTCTCTGACACTCTCTGACACTCTCTATCACTCTCCATCACTCTCTGATACTCTCTATCACTCTCTATCACTCTCTGACACTCTCTGACACACTCTATCACTCTCTATCACTCTCCATCACTCTCAGACACTCTCTGACACTCTCTATCACTCTCCATCACTCTCTGATACTCTCTATCACTCTCTATCACTCTCTGACACTCTCTGACACACTCTATCACTCTCTATCACTCTCCATCACTCTCAGACACTCTCTGACACTCTCTGACAGTCTCTATCACTCTCTATCACTCTCTGATACTCTCTATCACTCTCTATCATTCTCCATCACTCTCTGACACTCTCTGAAACTCTCTGACACTCTCAGACACTCACTATCACTCTCTGACACTCTCTGACACTCTCTGACACTCTCTGACACTCTCTATCACTCTCCATCACTCTCTGATACTCTCTATCACTCTCTATCACTCTCTGACACTCTCTGACACACTCTATCACTCTCTATCACTCTCCATCACTCTCAGACACTCTCTGACACTCTCTGACAGTCTCTATCACTCTCTATCACTCTCTGATACTCTCTATCACTCTCTATCATTCTCCATCACTCTCTGACACTCTCAGACACTCTCTGACACTCTCTGAAACTCCCTATCACTCTTTATCACTCTCTGACACTCTCTGACACTCTCTGACAGTCTCTATCACTCTCTGACACTCTCTATGCATCTCTGACACTCTCTGGCACTCTCTGAAACTCTCTATCACTCTCTGACACTCTCTGACACTCTCTGACACTCTCTATCACTCTCTGACACTCTATGACACTCTCAGACACTCACTATCACTCTCTGACACTCTCTGACACTCTCTGACACTCTTTATCACTCTCTATCATTCTCTGACACACTCTATCACTCTCTATCACTCTCTATCACTCTCCATCACTCTCTGACACTCTCAGAAACTCACTATCACTCTCTGACACTCTCTGAAACTCTCTGACACTCTCAGACACTCACTATCACTCTCTGACACTCTCTGACACTCTCTGACACTCTCTGACACTCTCTATCACTCTCCATCACTCTCTGATACTCTCTATCACTCTCTATCACTCTCTAACACTCTCTGACACACTCTATCACTCTCTATCACTCTCCATCACTCTCAGACACTCTCTGACACTCTCTGACAGTCTCTATCACTCTCTATCACTCTCTGATACTCTCTATCACTCTCTATCACTCTCTGATACTCTCTATCACTCTCTATCATTCTCCATCACTCTCTGACACTCTCAGACACTCTCTGACACTCTCTGAAACTCCCTATCACTCTTTATCACTCTCTGACACTCTCTGACTCTCTCTGACAGTCTCTATCACTCTCTATCACTCTCTGACACTCTCTGACACTCTCTATCACTCTCTATCACTCTCTGACACTCTCTGACACTCTCTATCACTCTCTATCACTCTCTGACACTCTCTATCACTCTCTATCACTCTCTGACACTATCTATCACTCTCCATCACTCTCTGAGACTCTCTATCACTCTCTATCACTCTCTGACACTCTCTGACACTCTATATCACTCTCTATCACTCTCTGACACTCTCAGAAACGCTCTGACACTCTCTATCACTCTCTATCACTCTCTATCACTCTCTGACACTCTCTGACACTCTCTATCACTCTCCGTCACTCTCTGATACTCTCTATCACTCTCTATCACTCTCTGACACTCTCTGACACACTCTATCACTCTCTATCACACTCCAACACTCTCAGACACTCTCTGACACTCTCTGACAGTCTCTATCACTCTCTATCACTCTCTGATACTCTCTATCACGCTCTATCATTCTCCATCACTCTCTGACACTCTC